>NC_092338.1:69825000-71137500 GCF_046630445.1 Rutidosis leptorrhynchoides | reverse complement strand
ATAAATTATTATTATTTTCATAAATATTAGTATTAATATCTTTTTATAAATAATAGAATTGTTAATATTAAAATAAGTACTATTATTATCACGAGTATTATTATTATGTAATTACTAAAATCAGTATCATGACTATCATTAACAGAAAAATCAATATTTTTACAAGTATTATTATTAATATCACTATTATTATCATTAATAGAGTTATTATTAACATTATTACCTTTATTAGTAATATTAAGTATTCATATTATTATTATTATTTTTGCCATTACTAATATTATGATAGTATTATAATTTTTAACAAACAAATAATATATATATATATATATATATATATATATATATATATATATATATATATATATATATATATATATATATATATATAGAGAGAGAGAGAGAGAGAGAGATAAGAATATATTTATTACATATAACATAACAAAATTTAATATTTTTATATAAAATGAATATAAGTTATTAATACAAAAGTTATATTACTAAAAATAATATATATATTTATTCGATTACAAGTATATGTTTTAATATATATACGAATGTTATAGGTTCATGAATCCAAGGCCAACCCTACACTTATTCAATGTCGACATATGTATTTTTACTACAAAATACAGTATAGTGAGTTCATTTGATTCCCTTTTACTCTTTATATTTTTGGGACTGAGAATACATGTGCTGTTTTTACAACTGTTTTTATTAAATGCCTTTGAAATCTATATTTTTGGACTAAGAATACATGAGATGCTTTTATAAATGTTTGACGAGATAGACACAAGCAAAACATTCCTCAAATGAATTATTATACAGACAGATGTTCTGTTGATTATTATTGAATTAGTTGGACGTTATAATTGCCACTAATTGATGTGAATATTTCCCCTTGATTATTATAACTTGGTAACCTAAGAATTAGGAAACGGGTATGGCCCCTAATTTACGCGAATCCTAAAGGTAGCTATAGAGTTTAACACCCCCACCCAGAATGTTCACTAGATGGAAGAGCTAGTGGGCATGGTGTGATGGCCCCTTCAAGACACTTAACGGCTCCGTCACTTGGTCCCACAGCTTGATCGAACTTAAATGAATTTAATAAACGACATTGCATTCTTTTATTTCAAAAGTTTTCCAAAAAGGAAACATACCAATATATGTAGTTTAAACAACCCAACATATTAATAACCAAAGTTGACATTAAAACATTGTCAACAAAACCCACAAGTTTAAATTATTCAAAAAGAGAATGCAAGTTCAAAGTTTCATAAATGTTTAACAAAATCTGTCCAAATGCATGCAGACTCTTCTAACACAGCGGAAGCATCAAACAAACTCAAGTACCTGTGAAAACACGCGAGTAAACTGTCAACAAAAATGTTGAGTGAATTATAGGTTTAAATGAACGTATAAACTTTAGACCACAAGATTTAAAATGTTAGAAAACATAAAACATTATTCCATTATCAATGAGTCACCTGTTAACCACTTAACCCTTTATTTACCCTTGCCAAACACAATAAATAATATACACTGAACAAGTGTATCTTCAACTAAATACGAAGCACTAAACATTCCGATTATAAATTGCTAGCGCGACTAGCTCGAAATGGGGTTGTCAAAACTGATAGATCTATCCGTAGGATTCGCATTTAACAGTAGAAACCAGTGATTACAGTTACCATACTAGGGAATATTTTTGTTCAACTCATAATGAATAGTTTAATTTAATTGCCACTTGTGTCTAAACGTAAAATAAAATGCATGTAATCACATCCCAAAAATATACTTTGAAAAGTATGTAAAAACGGGAGTATAACTCACCTTAAAGCAAAAGTAGTAACCACACAAAAATACGAACAACGAACGAAATAAAGTGATCAGGGATGATCACAATGCCGACCTATAAATAAAGCAGGTCGATATAAATAACTAACTTAGGTCAAGTCTTAGTATGATAGCTATTGTACTTGTTGCACTTAGACATGGAACAACACTCAACATGCTTCGGTTTGATCAGAACAGTGTAAGGACACGTACTTTCCATTTTTAGAAAGTTTCTATTTTATGAAAGTTTCTATTTTTGGAAAGTTTCTATTTTTAGGAAAGTTTATAAGTTAGGAACGTTTCCTTAATTAGAAAGTGATAATGCTAAAAACGAACATATATTTCATAGCATTATTCCTCAAGAAAGACAAGCTTTTAGTTGCAATTGTTCTATTTACAAGTGATATTCGTTTAAATATTAAAAGGTGAAGACAAAAGACAGATTCGACGAATTGAAGACGCAAACGACCAAAAAGCTCAAAAGTACAAAATACAATCAAAGAGGTTCCAATTATTGATAAGAAACGTCTCGAAATTACAAGAGTACAAGATTCAAAACGCAAAGTACAAGATATTAAATTGTACGCAAGGACGTTCGAAAATCCGGAACCGGGACCAGAGTCAACTCTCAACGCTCGACGCAACGGACTAAAAATTACAAGTTAACTATGTATATAAATATAATATAATATATAATTAATTATATAAATTATATATATATTATATTATATAATAAACCGTCGGCAGACTAAGATCCAATTTGGAGTGAGCTGGAATTTCAAACTCCGCGACTCGCGGAGTTTGAAGAGCAAAAATGTCGCGAGTCGCGGAGCCCCAAAAACTGAAACTCCCTATAAAAGCAAACGAATTCTGATCGCAAAAATAACATAGATATCCATCAATCTCTCTATCTATATACGTAATATTTATATTTATAATTTATATTTTAATTTTAATTTTAATTATAATTCTAATAATAAGGGTATGTTAGCAAATGTTGTAAGGGTGTAAGTCAAAATTCTGTCCGTATAACGCTACGCTATTTTTAATCATTGTAAGTTACGTTCAACCTTTTTAATTTAATGTCTCGTAGCTAAGTTATTATTATGCTTATTTAATTCGAAGTAATCATGATGTTGGGCTAATTACTAAAATTGGGTAATTGGGCTTTGTACCATAATTGGAGTTTGGACAAAAAAACGACACTTGTGGAAATTAGACTATGGGCTATTAATGGGCTTTATATTTGTTTAACTAAATGATAGTTTGTTAATGTTAATATAAAGATTTACAATTGGGCGTCCCTATAAATTACCATATACACTCGATCGGACACGATGGGCGGGGTATTTATATGTACGAATAATCGTTCATTTAACTGGACACGGGAATGGATTAATAGTCACTAGAATAATTAAAACAGGGGTGAAATTATGTACAAGGACACTTGGTATAATTGATAACAAAATATTAAAACCTTGGGTTACACTCAGTCGACATCCTGGTGTAATTATTAAACAAAGTATTAAAATCTTGTTACAGTTTAAGTCCCCAATTAGTTGGAATATTTAACTTCGGGTATAAGGATAATTTGACGAGGACACTCGCACTTTATATTTATGACTGATGGACTGTTATGGACAAAAACCAGACGGACATATTAAATAATCCAGGACAAAGGACAATTAACCCATGGGCATAAAACTAAAATCAACACGTCAAACATCATGGTTACGGAAGTTTAAATAAGCATAATTCTTTTATTTCATATTTAATTTCCTTTATTTTATATTTAATTGCACTTCTAATTATCGTATTTTTATTGTTATTGTATTTAATTGCACTTTTAATTATCGTACTTTTTAATTATCGCAAGTTTATTTTATCGCACTTTTATTATTCGCAATTTCATTATCGTTATTTACTTTACGCTTTAAATTAAGTCTTGTATTTATTTATTATTTTACATTTGGTTTTAACTGCGACTAAAGTTTTAAAATTGACAAACCGGTCATTAAACGGTAAAAATCCCCCTTTATAATAATAATATTACTTATATATTTATTTGTATGTTTATAAAAGTAAACTAATATAGCGTTAAGCTTTGTTTAAAGATTTTCCCTGTGGAACGAACTGGACTTACTAAAAACTACACTACTGTACGATTAGGTACACTGCCTATAAGTGTTGTAGCAAGGTTTAAGTATATCCATTCTCTAAATAAATAAATATCTTGTGTAAAATTGTATCGTATTTAATAGTATTTTCTGCTAAAATATAAAGCTATTTTATATACACCTCGCATAACATCAAGTTATTTTTGACGCCGCTGCCGGGGACAAATCTAGCTTAAAAGCCGGAAGCGCAACGCTATATAAAAAAAGATTTTTATTTTTAAGTTTACTTTTATAAAAAAAATACGCTTTTGTAAAAATACGTTTTAAATATTCTAAAATATAAAAAGAAAAATATAAATATAAATATTTTTAAGAGTTTGTTAAATATTTAAGTTCTATAAAAGTTTCTTTATCTTTATTTTATAAAAATATAAGTTTTATTTAATTTATATAAATATATTATATAAATATATAAAACAGAAAAATAAAACACAAATCAGAAAAAAAAAAAAAAAAAACACTCGAGTCCAGTACTGTAGCAGCCCAGTAACTGGCCCGAAACCCTAGCCCATGCGATCGCATGGCTGGGTAACTTAGGACTCATGCGATCGCATGAGCCCGTCTGACACGCCATAGTTTGACATCGTACTGCATTAATTACGGATAATTATTATTATTAATATATTTAAACCCTAATTAGGGTTATATATTTTATAATTTAATTTAGTTTTTATATTTAATTTGTATTTTTATGTTTAATTAGTTATTTAAAGTTTAAAATTAATAGTTTTATAAAATAAATAATATAAAAATAATATTTTTATAAAAATTGTACTTTTTACAACTTTTTGTATATTTTTATATTTTGTTTTTTTTTTAATTGCTTTAGCGTAATTTTTTTATTTTTCGCTTGTATTTATTTTTAACTCATAGTTTTTGCCATAGTTATTTTTACTTCTAGATTTTTAGGCTTTGCCGTAGAATTCCTTAAGTGCTTTTTCTTTAGACTAAGATTTAGGTACTTTAGAATTTTGTGACGCCTTTTTAAGTTTTAGTTTCTTTTTAAGTTATTTCCATTTGGGATTTAGTTTTTCCTGTAAGCTTTAATATTTTTAGACGACTTTTACCTATGTATCAATTATCATTCCAATTAGTAATTTCAATTTGCGATTATAATTTTAAGTTAGTTGTAGTAATAAGGTTAGGTTAGTCAAGTGTTTTTAAGTTTTATAAGTTTCTTTTATTTTTCCGTCACCTTTTATTTTTCAACCATTTTTCTTTTTCGACTTTTTTTTCGACGCACTCTTTTTCTTTCTTATTTCTCGCTATCCTAGTTTTTAGGACATAGTTTTTTAATCTACTTCTTATCTAAATTTCTTAAAATTACGAAAATTTATTTTAAGTGGTTAAATTAATAGACATCAAAATTTTCTGGTTCGTAGTAATAGTTGGATTTGTACGTGGACCGGGTTATTGGAGCCAAACAGTCCTCAATTATATTGAGACCAAACTAATCCTGCCCCTCTGCTGCATCTTTTGGCTATTCGAAACGTGGGCAAAATCAGAAAAGTCTATTGATTGGATAACTTATTATAATTTTTGTTTCCTTTTAAAAACTAATAGGATATTCAGTGAATGCACCGAGCAAGACGTTCACCACCTTTGGTACATTCACCACCTGTAACTAGATCAAGACATCTAGCTAATCCATTTTTTGTACGTTCACCACCTGTAACGATATCTTTTGTACGTTCACCACTGATAATCCATTTTTTGAACACGACCTCACAATTGAGAATCCGGAGAATATTCAGGAACGATTCATAGATCCTGAACCACTAAATTTTCATCCGGAACCACCAATCATTCAAACAGAGATTGTTGAGGAACGAACCATTAAATCAGAATCCTCTAGTGATTCGAATTCAACAAATTCAATTATGGAGAATCTGGAACCTTTAAGTATGGAAGACCGAATGAGAGCTAAACGCACTGGCCAAGGTCACGCAATTACTCATCTAGACATTAATGCGCCAGATTATGAAATCAAAGGACAAATTCTACACATGGTGACTAATCAATGCCAATTTAGTGGTGCGCCGAAGGAAGATCCAAATGAACATCTACGTACCTTTGATAGGATCTGCACACTATTTAAAATAAGAGAAGTTGAGGATGAACAGATATATCTCATGTTATTTCCCTGGACTTTAAAGGGAGAAGCCAAAGATTGGTTGAAATCGTTACCTGAAGGGGCGATTGATACATGGGACATTTTAGCTGAAAAATTTCTTAAACAATTCTTTCCTGCATCTAAAGCCGTAAGACTTCAAGGAGAAATTGTTACGTTCACACAGAAGCCAAATGAAACTCTATATGAGGCGTGGACAAGATTTGGAAAGTTATTAAGAGGATGTCCGCAACATGGTTTAGACACCTGTCCAATAGTACAAATATTCTACCAAGGATGCGACATCACTACAAAAAAAGTCATAGATATAGCAGCTGGTGGTTCTATTATGAAGAAAACCGAAACTGATGCTTACAAAATTATTGATAACACTGCTTCCCACTCACATGAGTGGCACCAAGAAAAAGATATCGTTAGATCATCTAAAGTAGCTAGAGCCGATTCTAGCCATGACTTAGATTCCATTTCCGCAAAGATAGATGCTGTCGAGAGACGAATGGAAAAGATGAGTAAAGATATTCACTCAATACGAATTAGTTGTGAGCAGTGTGGAGGACCACATTTGACAAAAGATTGTCTCAGTATTGAATTAACAATGGAACAAAGAGAGAATATTTCATACATAAACCAAAGGCCTGGAAATAATTATCAGAATAATTATCAACCGCCAAGACCGATTTACAATCAAAACCAGAATTATAACCGAAATATTCCATACAACAACCAACAAGGTCCTAGCAATCAACAAGTATCCAATAATACTTACAACCAGCAAAGATCTAATTTTCAAAACAAACCACCACAACAAACTAATGATAAAAAGCCGAATTTAGAAGATATGATGACGAAGCTAGTTGAAACTCAAACGCAGTTTTTCACATCTCAAAAACAAACTAATGAACAAAATGCTCAAGCATTTAGAAATCAACAAGCTTCTATTCAAAATCTGGAACAAGAAGTAAGTAACCTAGCAAGGTTAATAGGTGAAAGAAAACCGGGAAGTCTACCTAGTGATACAAATGCTAACCCCCGAAATGAAACAGCTAAAGTTATTATCACAAGAAGTGGTACAACACTTAAACCACCTGAAATACTTGTAACTTCTGATGAAGCTATTCCTACTCCACAAGAACCACAACCTGATCAAGATAAGGAAAAAGAACTGGTAGTTGAAAAGGTTGATGAAGATAACACAGTTAAGGCTAAACCTTATGTTAAACCATACCAACCACCACTTCCTTACCCGAGTAAAATGAAGAAAGAGAAACTTGAAGCCGAGCAATCCAAATTCTTGGATATGTTTAAACAGATAAATGTAAATCTTCCTTTCATTGATGTGATTTCAGGAATGCCTAGATATGCTAAATTCTTGAAAGATCTAATCTCAAATAGAAAGAAAATGGAAGAACTCTCGGCTGTTACCATGAATGCTAATTGTTCAGCAGTGCTGTTGAATAAGATACCAGAAAAACTATCTGATCCAGGAAGTTTCACAATTCCATGTTTTCTGGGTAGTCTTAGTTCAATAGAAGCATTGGCAGACTTAGGTGCTAGTATAAATCTAATGCCATATTCACTATACGCTAAACTAGACCTTGGAGAATTGAAACCAACCAGAATAAGCATACAACTAGCTGATAGATCAATAAAATATCCTAGAGGGATAATGGAGAACATGCTAGTTATAGTTGGTACTTTAGTATTTCCAGTAGATTTTGTTGTTCTGGACATGGAAGAAGATTCTCAAGTTCCTCTCATATTAGGAAGACCGTTCTTAAACACGGCTAAAGCAATGATAGACGTGTTCGGTAAGAAATTGACCCTAAGTATAGAGGACGAGAGTGTTACCTTTTCAGTTGATAGAGCAATGCAACAACCACAATCTGCAGATGATACATGTTATTATATTCAAACTATAGATGCACATGCAGAATTATTAGAAGAATTTCCAGAATTACAAGGAACAGGAGAATGTTCTTTAGGAGAAGGTAATGAACCAATTGATGAAGTTGAAATGTTAGCTACAATTATAGCTAATGAATATGAACCAACAACAGAAGAAATTCAAATGCTAAAAGAAGAAGACAGATATCGATACAAATCATCGATAGAAGAATCTCCGAAATTAGAGTTAAAGCCACTTCCAAACCATTTGGAATACGCTTATTTACATGGTGAATCTGAATTACCTGTAATAATAGCGTCTTCTCTTACCGAAAATGAGAAATCACAACTCACTTCTGTGTTGAAAGCTCATAAACCAGCCATTGCATGGAAGATTCATGATATTAAAGGAATAAGTCCTTCGTATTGTACACATAAAATCCTTATGGAAGAAGGTCATAAAACGTATGTGCAACGCCAACGAAGACTAAATCCTAATATGCAAGATGTAGTTAAAAAAGAAATTATTAAACTGCTAGATGCAGGTCTAATTTATCCAATCTCTGATAGTCCATGGGTAAGCCCAGTTCAATGCGTGCCTAAAAAGGGTGGCATGACTGTCATTACAAATGAAAAAAATGAGCTTATTCCTACTAGGACTGTAACAGGATGGCGTGTGTGTATTGATTATAGAAAATTAAATGACGCCACCAGAAAAGATCACTTTCCCTTACCTTTCATAGATCAAATGTTGGAAAGATTAGCCGAAAATAGTTACTATTGTTTTCTAGATGGATTTTCCGGATATTTTCAAATTCCAATAGCACCCGAGGACCAAGAGAAAACCACATTCACGTGCCCTTATGGTACTTTTGCTTACAAACGCATGCCATTTGGACTTTGCAACGCCCCTGCAACCTTTCAAAGGTGTATGATGGCGATTTTTCACGACATGATAGAAGAATGCATGGAAGTTTTCATGGATGACTTTTCAGTCTTCGGTGATACATTTGAATCATGTCTAGCTAATCTGGAACGAATGCTCATTAGATGCGAACAGTCAAATCTAGTACTTAATTGGGAGAAATGTCATTTCATGGTTAAAGAAGGCATTGTTCTTGGTCATAAAATTTCAAAAGAAGGAATTGAAGTGGATAGAGCAAAAGTAGATGTAATTGCTAAACTTCCACATCCCACCAATGTTAGAGGAGTTAGGAGTTTTCTAGGGCATGCCGGTTTTTACCGACGTTTCATAAAAGATTTTTCTAAAATTGCCACTCCTATGAATAAACTCCTAGAAAAGGATGCTTCATTCATCTTTTTAGATGAGTGTATCAAATCTTTTAATATTCTTAAAGAGAAACTAACTAATGCGCCGATCATGATAACACCAAATTGGAATCTACCATTTGAACTAATGTGCGATGCAAGTGATTTTGCAATGGGAGCCGTTTTAGGACAAAGGATTGAAAAACGATTTCAACCTATATATTATGCTAGTAAGACGTTACAAAGAGCACAAACGAACTATACAACTACTGAAAAAGAACTCCTTGCTATTGTCTTTGCTTTTGACAAATTTCGATCATATCTCGTTCTAGCAAAAACGGTGGTCTATACCGACCATTCTGCTCTTAGATACCTATTTTCGAAACAAGATGCTAAACCAAGATTAATCCGTTGGATCTTACTCTTACAAGAGTTTGATATTGAAATCCGAGATAAAAGAGGAGCAGAAAATCTCGCCGCTGATCATCTTTCTCGTCTTGAAAATCCTGAGTTAGAAGTTCTAAATGAATCGGCCATACAAGACAACTTTCCTAATGAATATCTATTGAAGATAGATTATAAAAAATTCCATGGTTTGCAGACTATGCAAACTACTTAGTTTGTGGATTCCTTGAAAAAGGATTATCGTACCAAAAACGAAAGAAATTCTTCAGTGATATAAAACACTATTTTTAGGAAGATCCACATCTATTTAAAAGTTGTCCCGATGGAATAATACGCCGATGTGTATTTGGAGATGAAGCTAGTAAAATTTTAAACCATTGTCACACAGGACCAACAGGAGGGTATTATGGGCCTCAACTAACAGCAAGAAAAGTTTATGATGCTGGATTCTATTGGCCTACAATTTACAAAGACGCACACCTTCTTTGCAAATCCTGTGATGCTTGTCAAAGGGCCGAAAAAATAAGTCAACGTGATGAAATGCCACAAAATGTCATCCAAGTATGTGAAGTATTTGACATTTGGGGTATTGACTTTATGGATCCATTTCCAAAATCTCATAATAATCTATATATACTCATAGCCATTGATTATGTATCTAAATGGGCGGAAGCACAAGCTCTCCCAACTAACGATGCACGAGTTGTAGTCAACTTTTTAAAACGTCTTTTTGCAAGGTTTGGAACACCGAAAGCTTTAATAAGTGATCGGGGTACTCATTTCTGTAATAATCAACTTGAGAAAATTCTTAAAAGATATGGAGTAACTCATAAAATCTCCACCGCATATCATCCACAAACAAGTGGACAAGTTGAAAATACCAACTGAGCTTTAAAACGTATTCTAGAGAAAACCGTAGGATCAAATCCGAAGGAATGGTCCATTAAATTGGAGGATGCACTCTGGGCTTTTAGAACAGCCTACAAAACTCCAATTGGAACCACACCTTTTAGACTTGTTTATGGAAAAGCATGTCATCTTCCAGTAGAAATTGAACACAAAGCATTTTTGGGCTTTGAAGACATGTAATCTTGATTTACATGAAGCCGGACGTCTACGATTAAGTCAACTAAACGAATTAGAAGAATTAAGACATGAAGCATACGAAAATTCGTTAATCTATAAAGAAAGAACGAAGAAATGGCATGATAAAAGAATCAGAAGTTCAAAAGAATTTAAAGAAGGAGACAGAGTTCTTCTTTTCAATTCACGATTCAAGCTATTTCCTGGAAAATTGAAATCAAGATGGTCTGGACCATTCATAGTTAAAAGAGTTTTTCCATACGGAACGATAGAATTAATAAATTCAAATGGGATTGAATTTAAAGTTAATGGTCACAGAGTTAAACATTACATACATGGTCCAATGGAAGTTGACAACGAAGTTAATCACAATTTCGATACCACAGCTAACTAAGTGTGGGAAGAATCAAGTCTTTAAAGGATAATATGTATTTCTGTTAGAGTTAGATTTTCTGTTTTCGTGTAGTTCTCGAAAATGGAACCCGAATGGTCTTTCCCTAGCAGACCCTAAAGAACTAGTCTTCTCCCCCCATTCTGAATTTTTATTTTTTTAGGAAATGAAGACTGCCTGTGAACTAAACCATGGTCTAATGCTACACGCTTTGATCACTAAACGTAATAATGACACACTTCCGAGTGAAATAGTATCAGTAATCAGAGAAAGATTGGACGGAGTAAGAAAAGAATCCAGATGCGAAGATAATAAGTTACAATTTGGTAAAGGAAAATCAAAATCCGCAGCGAAAAGAAGAGCACGACACCTAGAAAGATGTCACAAATGCGGAAAATGGTCACATGGAGGTAAATGTTCAAATAATCAAACCTATTCAAACACCGAATTTGTTACTTTATGCAGAGACGGACCGTTCATATGTTTAGAAGAAAAACACTGAATGCTCGAGGTTACGCCTATGTAGCCATGGAAAACCAATTAAACCGACTATCTTATGAATGAGATAGATCATATAACTAAGAAATCTATTTCACAGGTATGTTTGTACAGTTTTTTTTTTTTTTAACCTTTTGATAATAAACGCTAATTTGTTCGCTATAAAGTATTAAATTGGTATTGAATAAAATTAGGTTTGGCGACCGAAATTATTGATATCATTCAAAAATTTATTACATCACTGCGAAATTTAACGTTTATTCTTAAGGTATAAATATCTTTAATCAATCAACCCAAAATATTTCAAAAATTCGTCATGAGTTAAATTAGGTCTTGGAACCGAAATTACTTTACCGAAAAGAGGGTCGCATATTTTTGATAATATTTGATTGATTAAAGTGGGATTAAAAGCCAAAAAGATTTTTAATTTTATTTTTACCATGTTTTTAAAATTAATATATAAATCTTAAATTAATATTGTAAACTTTGTAAAATTAATATATTTATAATTGTAAATATTTGAAAAATTAATATAAGTTTGGTGTGAATTTTTAATTTTTAAAATATGAATTTTTAATTTTATGCATTTCAAATTTTAAAGTTTGGTGTGAATTTTTAATATTAATTTTGAATTTTATATTTAAATTGTGTGAAATTAAAAACAAAAATTTACTTTATCTCATTAAGTTAAAAATATGATTTTTAAAATTCGCCGTAAGTTGAAGACTAGGTCTTTGAACCGAAATTGCTTTACCCAAGGGAGGGACGAGAACTTTTATTATCATTATTTTTAATCTTATTGAATTAAAGTATGCCAAAAACATTAAAAAAAAACCCCAAAAATCTTAGCTTTTAAAACAATCGCTACAAAAAGACAAATTTTAAAATTTTGTCAAAGGACGGACTAGGACATCGATCCGAAACGACCTCGTCCTAAATAACAAGGGAAACAAAATTTTAAAATTAATTACTTAATTGTTTTAATTAGTATAAGATATAAATAAATAAAAAATAAATAAAAATACAAACTCCGCGACTCGCGGAGTTTGAAGGTTCAAACACCGCAACTCGCGGAGGGACCAAAACTCAGAAAAAAATAAAAACGCAAAAACTGATCAGTTGAACATCCCCACACCAAAAATACTGCGAAACACAGCCGCAAAAACCCGAAAAAACACCCCCAAAATCACAATTTTTAACCGTTAATCATCAAATCTTTTACTAAAATCATGTTGAGAAGGATGCTATCAAGGAATTACTCAAGAAAAACGGTAAATTTCTACACCTAAACACCATTTAATCCGAAAATTAGTGTTCTTGAGCAATTTTTTCCCCAATTTGATTTTGATGCTTTTTAGTGTAATTATGCTTAAATTGTTTATGTATTATGCTTGTATAACCTAGATTGATGCTATTTAACATGATTAGAAGCCTTAAACTTCAAATTTTGAGTAATCTAGGGTTTGTGTTCTTGAGCAATTTGGGGCTTTTTGATATAAACAGGTTATGGCCGATTTTTGTCATGAATTGTTGCTAAATTAAGTAGTGTAACATGTTTTGGTAGTTAAATGATCCAAACTTTGAGCCTAAACATGATTTTGAGAATTAAAGTGGACTTTTTCAAGTCCAAAATTCATGAACTTGATTTTTGAGAGATAATGCCATTTGAAACTTGTTTAATTGCTAGTAATGATTATTTTGACATGTTATTTGAGTTGAATGCTTATGAACTTGGCGAACATTTTCGTATATGCTTATTTGAAAAAGTGTAGATTTGATGAAAATATGAAAATGAGCTTAAGTTTGATATAAATTGATCATGATTGTAATTATTTTGATTGATGATTTTGCTGACACTAATGCATATTTGGATGCACAAAAATTGTGTTTGATGTGTTTTGCAGACTGAAAGGGGTGAATTTTCATCCCAAGCTCGCAATGCTCCTGCTGAGAATGCGGAACAACAGGAGGTGGATAACTACTACAAACAAGATATACCTCATCCAGTCATGACATTTTCTGATATGCACTTGGAAGATTTGCACCCGAACCTGAGATTTGACAGACTTTGGATAGATTATCCAAAATACCAAAGGGGTTTGCATACTCTTCATTCTAAAGTTGTTGAGGTACCTAGGGTCATAGAATGGGGACCATTAGAAGCTGTAGAATTGGCCGGGCCAATTAGGGAATTACTTGCACAGAGGTATGGTAATTCTACTTTTAACGACTGGGTACGTTTATTCACCATGCGTAGACCTGTATATAAAGTATGGTGTGAAGAATTGTTGTGTAGTATAGAATTAAATGATCGGGTAGCTAGTTTAACCGATCGATCTTTTATTAGATTTTTGTTAGGAGGTTCGATGCGCCACATGTCTTTACTAGACATGGCTCAGGCTTTATGTATATATACGCCTGAGGAGTTAGCATCTGCCGATTGTAGAGGGTTGATACTAAATGGTAGAATTAAGAGTAATTCATAGATTTTTAGCTAATTCGATTACACAAAGAGGTAAGAACAAGGAAAAGTTAAATGAACAAGATTTGTTTTACCATATATGTATTCGAGACCCACAAAGCGCTGTAAGTATACCTTATTGTGTGGGTTATTATTTATCAGCTATGGTTAGGGGGATGAGACCACATAGCATAATAGGAGGTGGTATATTTATTACTTTGATTGCTGAATATCTCGGTGTGGATATAAGTCGGGGGGATTATTAGTCGAAGAACCAGAACTCCGCGATACAATAGGTTTAAATGTATACCATGGTGCAAAAGTTTTAAAGAGGCGAAATAACGCCGCAGTACAATACCATGGTAGACATCCACAGGTTGAGAGAAACCAACAGCAAGGTAATGTAGGAGGGGGAAATGAAATGGCAGAAATACAAAGGTTTATAGCTTCACAGGAGTATGAAAATGCTAGACATAGAGCATTTGAAGATTGGCAAGTTCATCAAAACCAAATCATAGCTTATTGCCAACATATAGGTAGAAACTATATTCCTACTACAAAGCCCATATTCCCTCCCTGGTCTATAGAGATTCAACCACCGTATCCTACGTATAACCCAGTCGAAGCATTTTATAGCACCTATGGTTATGCATGGAACCCCTACTGGTATCAGTATCATCCCTAGTCTACTTAGTTTTATTTATTTTGTAATTTGTAATGTTGATACGTTTAATACTTATATTAATATTGTAATAGTTTTTATAATTTTCTAACTTTTATTCTTAGATTTTAATAATTTTTGAATGTGGGGTAATATACCAAACTTCAAAAATATGTATATATGTTTGCAGTTTATCTTATGTACACAACAGGGTAAAACAACGCATTTTCAAAGACTGGCATTAAGTTCAGCAAAAGCAACTAATTTTGACGACAAGATGCAAAATATATGTGAAATAACAACAAGACGGAATGAACAAATGATGTGCACCATTTATCATTCAGCAAACAAACGCCAATATATTTGGAAACTTTGGTAAAAATTTAATCATTTTCACACAAATCACCCTCAAAAATTTAAATTGTTACTGATTTCTTGCAAATGAGGGCATTGCAAGATCTTAAGTGTGGGAAGGGGTTAAATTCTTTCGGATTTTTAAAATTTTTATCTTAAACACTTGGTTACCATTAAAAATACTAGTAACGTAGTAGTTGTATTAGAATCTAGTGCTCTCTGATAATAAAGAACAGCCCTAGTCTTATATACTGACTACCCAATTCTAGTAAAAATTTTCAAAATTTTCAATTAAATGAACTCAAAATCTTGTTTATACATATTTATGAACGATAAAACTAGGTGTTAACACCGAAATTATTGTTACCTCAGAAAGGACATAAATTGAGAAACAAACCAAAATGTTAAAATTCATTTAAAATGGAATAGAGGACAATAAAAAGGAAAATAAAAGCCAAGTGTGGGAAAATTCTCCAAGTTATTCAAAACATATGTCACATATTTTTGTACAAATAACTGAAAATACTTTTGCTTTGGACCAAACTAAACTGTTTTACCCGATGAAAGAAAAGAAGAGATGGATCTACACGATGAATCAATTCCATCATTAAAAGGAAGTAAAGTCTTCCGAAAAAGAAACGCGCTTCTTGATTTAGGTCAGGAAGTTGTCGTCCAGACCAACTGTAGGTTGACGAAAAACCTAGAAAAGTCATCACTAAAATCAGCAGGAAATCCACGGACCTCAGCATTAAACAGGGTCGCCAAGTGGTCAGATTTATCCTAACCATGAGAAGGATTTATCTCGTAAAATGGGGGGCACCGTACAAATTAGCTGGATAAGACTAATGAATCAGATCCCCAGAAAGGATAATCTCCTTAAAGATTAAAAATCAGCTTTTAAGCCTGATATTACTCAATCCTAGAGATTGACCTTAAAGATTGAGAATTCAAACTCATGGAATTCAATGATATCTAAACTCGAGCCTGAACGAGAAAATATTTTGATCAAATTATAAACCGATTTGTTTTCTGAAAACCCATTTTCAATGCGTTCATTACCATTGAACGTAAAATCCTAGGAATTCACCTGGAATTCATTAGGTCACCTGAACCAAATCGGGTGTCAACCGTAAGAACGGTGGTTGCATAGTGGTCAAATACAGGACCTTGTGCCAAACCTACAAATTATAAGGGTGAGCTTTACTATTGCGCCTACCAAGGATAGTAATTGCGTCTGACACGTTATAGACCATAATTAAAAGCATGTCAGGGGACATTGCCTTAACAGTTGCTTGTTCAACGCTTTCCTTTACAACCGGACGGTAGTTTACCGAAAGGTAATATACGGGACAAGTAAACTGGACGTGTTGCTTTCCAAATACAAGGATAGCAAGTGGGTGACACAAAACCATAAGTTTTGAGCTAAAATTTTCAAATCTGAAACCCACCAAACCCACAAAAATATTTTGCAAACACCGGTGAAGGGTTATTCCGGAAAACTTATCTAGGGTAAAAACTAGATTTAATTTTCAAAAGATCAAATGTTTTCATAAAGATCCAATTTCCTTAATGGATCTAAATTTTTATAGTCATGTGGGACTGTAAACCATATCGTTACTACCATTGTTTATACCGCCGTATAGAAATCACTAATGTACAAAGTGTGAAGAATAAAGAAGTGATTCTAGTATTTCAAGACGATATTGCTTGAGGACAAGCAACGCTCAAGTGTGGGAATATTTGATAATGCTAAAAACGAACATATATTTCATAGCATTATTCCTCAAGAAAGACAAGCTTTTAGTTGCAATTGTTCTATTTACAAGTGATATTCGTTTAAATATTAAAAGGTGAAGACAAAAGACAGATTCGACGAATTGAAGACGCAAACGACCAAAAAGCTCAAAAGTACAAAATACAATCAAAGAGGTTCCAATTATTGATAAGAAACGTCTCGAAATTACAAGAGTACAAGATTCAAAACGCAAAGTACAAGATATTAAATTATACGCAAGGACGTTCGAAAATCCGGAACCGGGACCCGAGTCAACTCTCAACGCTCGACGCAACGGACTAAAAATTACAAGTTAACTATGTATATAAATATAATATAATATATAATTAATTATATAAATTATATATATATTATATTATATAATAAACCGTCGGCAGACTAAGATCCAATTTGGAGTGAGCTGGAATTTCAAACTCCGCGACTCGCGGAGTTTGAAGAGCAAAAATGCCGCGAGTCGCGGAGCCCCAAAAACTGAAAATCCCTATAAAAGCAAACGAATTCTGATCGCAAAAATAACATAGATATCCATCAATCTCTCTATCTATATACGTAATATTTATATTTATATTTTATATTTTAATTTTAATTTTAATTTTAATTCTAATAATAAGGGTATGTTAGCAAATGTTGTAAGGGTGTAAGTCGAAATTCTGTCCGTGTAACACTACGCTATTTTTAATCATTGTAAGTTATGTTCAACCTTTTTAATTTAATGTCTCGTAGCTAAGTTATTATTATGCTTATTTAATCCGAAGTAATCATGATGTTGGGCTAATTACTAAAATTGGGTAATTGGGCTTTGTACCATAATTGGGGTTTGGACAAAAAAAAAATGACACTTGTGGAAATTAGACTATGGGCTATTAATGGGCTTTATATTTGTTTAACTAAATGATAGTTTGTTAATGTTAATATAAAGATTTACAATTGGACGTCCCTATAAATTACCATATACACTCGATCGGACACGATGGGCGGGGTATTTATATGTACGAATAATCGTTCATTTAACTGGACACGGGAATGGATTAATAGTCACTAGAATAATTAAAACAGGGGTGAAATTATGTACAAAGACACTTGGTATAATTGATAACAAAATATTAAAACCTTGGGTTACACTCAGTCGACATCCTGGTGTAATTATTAAATAAAGTATTAAAATCTTGTTACAGTTTAAGTCCCCAATTAGTTGGAATATTTAACTTCGGGTATAAGGATAATTTGACGAGGACACTCGCACTTTATATTTATGATTGATGGACTGTTATGAACAAAAACCAGACGGACATATTAAATAATCCAGGACAAAGGACAATTAACCCATGGGCATAAAACTAAAATCAACACGTCAAACATCATGGTTACGGAAGTTTAAATAAGCATAATTCTTTTATTTCATATTTAATTTCCTTTATTTTATATTTAATTGCACTTCTAATTATCGCATTTTTATTGTTATTGTATTTAATTGCACTTTTAATTATCGTACTTTTTAATTATCGCAAGTTTATTTTATCGCAATTTTATTAATCGCAATTTCATTATCGTTATTTACTTTACGCTTTAAATTAAGTCTTGTATTTATTTATTATTTTACATTTGGTTTTAACTGCGACTAAAGTTTTAAAATCGACAAACCGGTCATTAAACGGTAAAAACCCCCCTTTATAATAATAATATTACTTATATATTTATTTGTATGTTTATAAAAGTAAACTAATATAGCGTTAAGCTTTGTTTAAAGATTTTCCCTGTGGAACGAACCGGACTTACTAAAAACTACACTACTGTACGATTAGGTACACTGCCTATAAGTGTTGTAGCAAGGTTTAAGTATATCCATTCTCTAAATAAATAAATATCTTGTATAAAATTGTATCGTATTTAATAGTATTTTCTGCTAAAATATAAAGCTATTTCTACGTGTAGAGCTCGACCGTTAGATAGAAATTCGCGACACGTAGAAACGTACGATCTAAAATATGAATACAAATATTTATTTAACACATAATAATTAATATATTAATAATATAGGTCATAGAAATGACGTGGCATGAATAACGATTAACGGTCGTTAAATAATAAACGGTAAAAGATAACGGAAAAAGTATGGTCGTTACATTACCTTCCCGTTACGGAAATTTCGTCCCGAAATTTAAGCAGGTGCAGGGGTTGACTCAGCATCTGGGAGCAAATGCGGGTACTTCTGCTTCATCTGATCTTCACGCTCCCAAGTGAACTCGGGACCACATCTGACGTTCCATCTAACTCGGACAATAGCAATCCTACTCTGCTTAATAGTCTAACCTCTCGATCCATGACTTCAACAGGTTCCTCAATAAAATAAAGGTGTTTATCAACATGCAGCTCCTCAAGAGGAATAGTTTCATCGGCCTCAGCCAAACACTTCTTTAAATTCGACACATGAAAGATGTCATGAACAACACGGAGTTCTTGTGGCAACTTCAAACGATAAGCCACGGGTCCAACTCTCTCAATAATCTCAAATGGTCCAACAAAACGAGGATTCAACTTTCCCCTTTTACCAAAACGTATCACGCCCTTCCAAGGTGATACCTTCAACATAACACGGTCACCGACCTGAAATTCAATATCGTTCCTCCTCTTATTTGCATAGCTCTTTTGCTGACTTCTGGAGGTTCTCAATCTTTCCTTAATCTGTACTATCTTCTCGGTAGTCTCATGAATAATTTTTGGACCTGTGAGTTGAGCATCCCCAACCTCATTCCAATAAATCGGAGACCTACACTTTCTACCATACAAAGCTTCAAACGGTGCGGCTTTAATACTTGCATGATAGCTGTTATTATAAGAAAATTCAGCTAGTGGCGCATATATTTATCCCACCCATTACCAAAATCAATAACACACGCTCGTAACATGTCTTCTAACGTTTGAATGGTCCTTTCACTCTGACCATCCGTCTGAGGGTAATAAGCGGTGCTCATATCTAACTTAGTTCCCAAAGCTTCCTGTAAAGATCGCCAAAACCTCGATATAAGTCGGCTGTCTCGACCTGAAATGATTGATACAGGAACACCATGTCTAGAAACAATCTCCTTTAAATACAAACGAGTAAGCTTCTCCATTGAATCTATTTCTTAATCGGCAAAAAGTGAGCTGACTTAGTGAGACGATCTACAATCACCCAAATGGAATCATAACCACCCACAGTTCTCGGTAACTTCCATATAAAATCCATCGTAATACCTTCCCACTTCCATTCAGTAATCTCAGGTTGCACCAACAGTCCAGACAGTTTCTGATGTTCAGCTTTAACATTAGTACAAGTCAAACACTTAGCCACATAAGTAGCCACATCAGCTTTCAAGTTAGGCCACCAATACAGCTCCTTAAGATCATGATACATCTTTCCTGAACCAGGATGAATAGAGTATCTAGACTTATGAGCTTCATCCAAAACAAGTTGTCGCAGATCACCATACTTCGAAACCTAAAGATGTCCCGCAAAATATCTAGTACCATCTGTTCGTAACTCAAACTTCTTAGCCATGCCTCTGACTTTCTCGTTCACAAAATTCTCCTCCTTTAAGGCTTCTTGTTGTGCCTCAAGAATCTGCCTAGCGAGGTTTGTTCGAATCGACATATTCAAAGCTCTAAATCTGCAAGGTTCAACCCTCTCTTTACGACTTAATGCATCAGCCACAACATTGGCCTTTCCGGGATGATATAAAAGTTCACAATCATAATCATTCAACGTCTCAACCCATCTTCGTTGCCTCATATTCAACTGTTTTTGGTCAAGGATATGTTGAAGACTTTTGTGATCAGTGTACACCGTACTCTTGACCCCATAAAGATAGTGTCTCCAAATCTTAAGCGCAAACACAACAGCTCTCAACTCTAAATCATGGGTTGTATAAATCTGCTCGTGAATCTTCAACTGTCGTGACGTGTACGCAATAACTTTCTAGTTGCATTAAAACACAACCAAAGCCCTGACGCAAAGCATCACAATAAACAACAAAATCATCATTACCCTCAGGTAGTGACAATATCGGAGCAGTAGTCAAATTCTTCTTCAGAGTTTGAAAAGCAGTCTCTTGTTCATCCTTCCACTCATACTTTTTCCCCTTATGCGTTAAAGCAGTCAGAGGTTTCGCTATACGAGAGAAATCTTGAATGAACCTCTTATAGTAACCTGCCAACCCTAGAAACTAACGAACCTGAGTAGGTGTCTTCGGAATTTCCCACTTCTCAATTGCCTCAATCTTGGCAGGATCAACTTGTATTCCCTGTTTACTAACAGTATGTCCAAGGAATTGAACCTCTTAACCAGAAAGCTCACTTAGAGAACTTAGCGTACAATTCTTCTTTCCTCAACAGATCAAGCACCAACTTCAAATGTTCTTCATGCTCTTCATCACTTTTGGAATAAATAAGGATATCGTCGATGAAAATAAAAACGAATTTGTCCAGATAGGGTCTACACACACGGTTCATGAGGTCCATGAATACAGCAGGTGCATTTGTCAATCCAAATGGCATAACAAGGAATTCGTAGTGACCATAACAGGTGCGAAAAGCGGTTTTCAGAACATCAGATTCTTTAACACGCAGTTGATGATAACCGGAACGAAGATCGATCTTAGAATAAACAGACGAACCTTGAAGATGATAAAACAGATCATAAATTCTTGGGAGGGGGTCACGGTTTTTAACAGTAAGCTTGTTCAATTCACGATAATCAATACATAAACGAAATGAACCGTCTTTCTTCTTAACAAATAGAACAGGAGCACCCCAAGGGGACGAACTAGGACGAATAAAACCTTTGTCTAAGAACTCACGGAGTTGACTCGATAGTTCTTGAAGTTCGGAAGGCGCAAGTCGATAAGGAGCACGTGCTACAGAAGCAGCACCGGGAACAAGATCGATTTGAAATTCTACCGCGCATTGCGGCGGAAGGCCAGGTAAGTCTTCGGGAAATACCTTGGGAAAGTCTCTAACAATATGAACATCACCAATGCTCTTCTCTTCTATATCAGAATCAACAACATGGGCTAGAATAGCATGACAGCCTTTGCGAAGATGTTTATGAACTTTCAAACAGCTAATAAGATTTAACTGTCTGCATTTCTTATCCCCAAAAACCATCAGCGGCTCTCCAACCACGTTAGTAATACAGATAGCTTTCTCATAACACACAATCTCAGCACGATTCGCAGACAACCAATCCATACCAATAACAACGTCAAAACTACCTAGGTCAATCGATATCAAATCTATCTCAAAATCTCTACCAGCCAGATTAATGTTACATTTACGATACACAGTCTTAGCAGTAAGCACTTTACTATTAGCTAACTCTACAACATAAGTATTGTCTAGAGAAGTTAACGGAGTTTTGATTTTTGGACTTAATTTACTCGACACAAAACTCAAATCAGCCCCCGAATCAAATAGTACATAAACTGATAAATCGTTGACAGAGAACGTACCTATAACGAGTTTTGGATCTTTCTCAGCATCCCTGGCATTAATGTTGAATGCTCTTTCACGTGCATTCTCAGTGGTCTTCTTGTTAGGGCAGGCATCACGGAAATACCCCGGCTTACCACATTCATAGAAAACTCTCGGATTTCCACCATTTCTCGACTTCCCATTACCATTACCACCATTATTACCAGCATTATTACCACCACTTGCAGCAGGAGTAGTAGTACCCGGCATAAGCACCGTACAATCTTTAGCAATGTGTCCCTGCTTGGAACACCTCTTACAAGTAACCGTACAATAACCATCATGAGTCTTATAACATTGAGGACAAACACGCTGATTACGGTTATTAGAACCAGAAGTATCTTGTTTCTTCTGCTAATTTTGGTTCTGGTTGCGATTTTTATCCCACTTCCTTTTCCCATTATCAGCCTTCTTAACAACCTCCTCACTGGCATCAGTCACAGCTGCGTTACTTCTCCTCAAAATCTTATCATTAAGCTTATGCGCCATAGACATAGCAGCTTCAATAGTCTGGGGCTCACTAGACTCAACCCCATGCTCGATTCGCTCAGATAACCCATCAATATAAGCTTCAATCTTAAGGTTCTCATCAGCATAAGTATTTGGACACAACAATGTCATTTCAAAGAACCATTGCTCATAGGCATCTAACTCGGTGCCCTTCATTTTCAAGTTCTTAAGCTCAGCCTCTAACTTCTTAAGTTCACCCCGGGGACGATAACGGGTGATCATTCTCTCTTTAAAATTATTCCAAGTCAAACCATACACCACATCATTACCCAAACTATTCACCAAGTTGTTCCACCAAGTTAATGCACTATCTTTAAGAGTGCAGCTTGCAAAACTGACCTTATCCTCCTCTCGGACTCGGCTAACCCTAAAAATAGACTCAATCTTCTCAAACCAATGAGTAAGTCCAATTGGTCCTTCAGTTTCACTAAATTCATGTAGACGACTTGCCATAAACGTTTTGTGGGAGCACCCCATCTGGTTGTTGTTATTCGCATTCGCATTAGCATTAGCTGCCATAGCAGCTGCAATCCCTTCAGAAATCAGACGTTGCATGCGAGCTTTGTTGGACTCACGGGGAGGCATGATCTTCGAAATAGAATAACAAACTGTTAGTAATAAGAATAATACCAGTGTTATAAAGGATTAGATCGAACACAAAAAGATTAACCATTAAAATAATAGTCAATGAACAATATGTGTAATAACATGACAGTTATGATAGTTATAGAAATAGCCACCACATGCATACATACTTTATGATAGAAATCATACAACATACATAGCACCTAACATACATGAACTATATTACGCATAATATAACATGCCAAGAGTCACAACATCAGAAATAAAATATGATAATGATAACAGATGTCATAAAGAAATAACCATCCATACATAAATGAAAAATATCCCATAACAAAATCCTTAATAAAATCCTCGGCAAAACGCCGTACATCACCCCAAAAATGAATGTATAAAGGACATTAAGTCTTATGAAATAAATAAACAATCATGATATCATAACATCACATCTGCTTGGAGCGGGTGTGATAAGTTAGGCCGGTATGAGGCTCGTCAGGAGTCTCATACTTCCTCAACTTTCCTTTCACATCCTCCAACTCCGTCTTCAAACTGTGAACCACTCTCTCAAGAGCCTCGAACTTAGCGTCCACCTCACGGTTACGCTTCTTAGTCTCGAACTCGATCCTATTCTTGAAGCTAACGAACGAATCTATAGCAGCTCTAATCTCATCCATCACCTCGTTATGTGGTAAAACGCGCATACAGTCGCTAAGAGCATCAATACGAGTCTCATTCGTATATGTCCTGTTCATGTGAGTGATAGTAGCCATGTAATAGTTAAGCGGGTCATCGATCAAAGGCTGACGTGCACGAAGTCTAGCAGTAGACGGGGAAACAGGGGCAGGAACGGAGTTGTTACTTGAAGCCGACATCTGCAAACAGTAAAACCATATACAAAAAAAAAAGAAACAACATAAGTAATAACTTATAATTATTCCTCATATGAAATGAAATGCATATAATGCTATAACAAGGAAGGTCGGGTTGTAGACTAGACTCTAATGCACCCTAAGAACCACGGGTTGATCATATTAAGACCGCCTAGTTCCCTACAACTAGAGCCCTGATACCAACTGTGATGGCCCCGTCAATACACTTAACAGCTCTGTCACTTGGTCCCATAGCTTGATCGAACTTAAATGAATTTAATAAACGACATTGCATTCTTTTATTTCAAAAGTTTCTCAAAAAGGAAACATACCAAAATATGTAGTTTAAACAACCCAACATATTAATAACCAAAGTTGACATTAATACATTGTCAACAAAACCCACAAGTTTAAATTATTCAAAAATAGAATGCAAGTTCAAAGTTTCATAAATGTTTAACAAAATCTGCCCAAATGCATTCAGACTCTTCTAACACAGCGGAAGCATCAAACAAACTCAAGTACCTTTGAAAACATGTGAGTAAACTGTCAACAAAAATGTTGAGTGAATTATAGGTTTAAATAAACGTATAAACTTTAGACCACAAGATTTAAAATTTTAGAAAACATAAAACATTATTCTATTAACAATGAGTCACCTGGTACCCACTTAACCATTTATTTACCCTTGCCAAACATAATAAATAATATACACTGAACAAGTGTATCTTCAACTAAATACGAAGTACTAAACATTCCGATTATAAATTGCTAGCGCGACTAGCTCGAAATGGGGTTGTCAAACCCGATAAATCTATCCGTAGGATTCGCGTTCACCAGTAGAAACCAGTGATTACAGTTACCAGACTAGGGAATATTTTTGTTCAACTCATAATGAATAATTTAATTTAATTGCCACTTGTGTCTAAACGTAAAATAAAATGCATGTAATCACATCCCAAAAATGTACTTTGAAAAGTATCTAAAAAAGGGACTATAACTCACCTTAAAACAAAAGTAGTAACCACACAAAAATGCGAACAACGAACGAAGTAAAGTGATCAGGGATGATCACAACGCCGACCTATAAATAAAGCAGGTCGATATAAATAACTAACTTAGGTCAAGTCTTAGTATGATAGCTATTGTACTTGTTGCAAGTAGATATGGAACAACACTCAACATGCTTCGGTGTGATCAGAACAGTGTAAGGACACGTACTTTCCATTTTTAGAAAGTTTCTATTTTTACCAGGTTTCCATTTTTGGAAAGTTTCTATTTTAGGAAAGTTTCTATTTTAGGAAAGTTTCTATTTTTGGACAGTTTCTATTTTTAGGAAAGTTTATAAGTTAGAAAAGTTTCCTTAATTAGAAAGTTAACAAAAGTCAACTGAAAGTCAAAGTCAGTCGAAGGTCAACTCAAAAGTCAACCTTGGTCAAACATAGTCAACATTGAATTTTTAAAGTATAAATTATATTGATAATATAAGTTATAATGTTATTTTAAGTCATATATGTATAATTATGTCATAACATAAGTTTAATTAAATTAAATTGAATTATTAAAGTTAACATAAGTTTAAATGATATAATTAATATAACATAAGTATTTATTTAATTAATTAAATATTAATCATAACATAAGTATTATTAATTAATAATAAATTTTAAATCATATCATAAGTATTATTAATTAATAATGAATTATTAATCATATCATAAGTTTCTAATTATAATTATTAAATCATAAGTATTTAATAATTAAATTATAATTAAATAATAACTAAGCCTTATAATAATTAAATAATAAATTAATATTTATTATAAGTCTCATTATAATAACCTCATAATATAAGTTTAATACTTACCATAAGTATTTTTCATTAATAATAAAAGTTTCATTAATCATAAGTTTGATTAAATGTTTAATTAGATCATAATTAATTAATAAATGATATAATAAATATATATATCATAAGTCTTAAATTGAAATAATTACTTTTTATATCATAAGTAATTTATTAATAATGAAAATCATTATTTATATCATAAGTCTTATTTAATAACCATAAGGTTTAATTAAAAGTTCATCGGGTCATAACTTGAGCCCCGGGAATCAGTTTTCGGCGAGTCTTATATATATCTTCGCCTAACCAACCCACCCGAAATATTAGTGTGCTCAAGAAAATCCCAAGAACAGCCACCAAGTCGTGACCTACAGCCATTATTCAACTTGGAGCTTTAATCCGTTCAAAAACATGTTTTAGTCATAACGGGTGATCCGTGGCTCGGATTTCGATGACCCGAACATGAAAGTTCATCCCATCATCAATCCTAACACACTAGTACACCCTAAAGACTCCAAAAGTGGTCACAAATTCGGACCATACCTATACCAATTCGTTCTTACAATTTAATTTCAATTAAACACCATTTTAATCATATCTAGAGCTCCGGGAATCGAAATAACATGAATCCGGAGTCTAAAATTAATGTCTTGATGAGAGGAACTCATCTAGACACTTTAATTTCACTTTTATATCAGTTATATTTACAGAAAATATTAAACAAACCGCTGTCCCAAAACAATCAAACCGAAAACATAAATTAACGAGCATTTCTACGCAAACTATCAACAATACAATAACATATAATCATCATACAATCAATATAACATATAAAATCAGTAAAATATATGAAAAATCAAAAAGCTAGGGTTAGGGTTTATACCCTAATCGAGAATCATGAGATATCAACGTGTAGAGAAGAACGATAGGAACGCGTTTATATGAATGATTGATTGATCCAAGATTGTTTGATGAAGATGATGGTGATTTATGGTGGTGGTGGTGATGGCTCAACAAGAGAGGAGAGGAGGAAGAAAAATATTTGAGAGAAAAGTGGATGCTAGGTTTAGAATGTAAAATGAAAATGAATTGTAAAATGCCAAAAATTGAAAACCAAATGAGAGTATACTCCCTCCTATTGATTTGGCCGAATGGGGAGAGTGGGGTGGGACCCACTTATCCCAATTTGTTATTTGATGATTTCCTTGTGGCCCGAATGCCCGAACGAAACCCGAAACGCGAAAACACGACTACGCGATTGAAAATTCAGAGAGATAACAAATACGCGACGTAAAATATATATAAACACTATATATAAATATATGACATTAAAATATCATATTTAAAATAATTAGGACTTAAAAATCCCAAAAGCTCGACTGTTGGTTTGAAAACCGAAAGAATTCGCCGGATAGAAATTCGCGACACGTAGAAACGTACGATCTAAAATATGAATACAAATATTCATTTAACACATAATAATTAATATATTATTACATAAATAATAATATAGGTCATAGAAATGACGTGGCATGAATAACGATTAACGGTCGTTAAATAATAAACGATAAAAGATAACGGAAAAAGTAGGGTCGTTACAGTACCTTCCCGTTACGGAAATTTCGTCCCGAAATTTAAGTAGGTGCAGGGGTTAACTTAGCATCTGGGAACAAATGCGGGTACTTCTGCTTCATCTGATCTTCACGCTCTCAAGTGAACTCGGGACCGCGTCTGGCGTTCCATCTAACTCGGACAATAGGAATTCTACTCTCCTTAAGAGTCTTAACCTCTCGATCCATGATTTCAACAGGTTCCTCAATAAAATGAAGTTGTTTATCAACATCCAGGTCCTCAAGAGGAATAGTTTCATCGGCCTTGGCCAAACACTTCTTTAAATTTGACACATGAAAGACGTCATGAATAGCACTGAGTTCTTGTGGCAACTTCAAACGATAAGCTACGGGTCCAACTCTCTCAATAATCTCAAATGGTCCAACAAAACGAGGATTCAACTTTCCCCTTTTACCAAAACTTATCACTCCCTTCCAAGGTGATACCTTCAACATAACACGGTCACCGACCTGAAATTCAATATCGTTCCTCTTCTTATTGGCATATCTCTTTTGTCGACTTCTGGGGCTTCTCAATCTTTCCTTAATCTGTACTATCTTCTCGGTAGTCTCATGAATAATTTCTGGACCTGTGAGTTGAGCATCCCCAACCTCATTCCAACAAACAGGAGACCTACACTTTCTACCTTACAGAGCTTCAAACGGTGCGGCTTTAATACTTGCATGATAGCTGTTATTATAAGAAAATTCAGCTAGTGGCAAATATCTATCCCACCCATTACCAAAATCAATAACACACTTTCGTAAAATGTATTCTAACGTTTGAATGGTCATTTCACTCTGACCATCCGTCTGAGGGTGATAAGTGGTGCTCATATCTAACTTAGTTCCCAAAGCTTCCTGTAAAGATCGCCAAAACCTCGATATAAATTGGCTGTCTAGGTCTGAAATGATTGATACAGGAACACCATGTCTAGAAACAATCTCCTTCAAATACAAATGAGTAAGTTTCTCCATCGAATCTATTTCCTTAATCGGCAAAAAGTGAGCTGACTTAGTGAGTCGATCTATAATCACCCAAATGGAATCATAACCACCCACAATTCTCGGTAACTTCGTAATAAAATCCATCGTAATACCTTCCCACTTCCATTCGGAAATCTCAGGTTGCACCAACAGTCCAGACGGTTTCTAATGTTCCGCTTTAACCTTAGCACATGTCAAACACTTGGCCACATAAGTAGCCACATCACCTTTCAAATTAGGCCACCAATACAGCTCCTTAAGATCATGATACATCTTTCCTGAACCAGGATGAATAGAGTATCTAGACTTATGAGCTTCATCCAAAACAAGTTGTCGCAGATCACCATACTTCGGAACCTAAAGACGTCCCGCAAAATATCTAGTACCATCTGTTCGTAACTCAAACTTCTTAGCCATGCCTCTGACTTTCTCGTTCACAAAATTCTCCTCCTTGAAGGCTTCTTGTTGTGCCTTAAGAATCTGCCTAGCGAGGTTTGTTCGAATTGACATATTCAAAGCTCTAAATCTGCAAGGTTCAACCCTCTCTTTACGACTTAACGCATCAGCCACAACATTGGCCTTTCCGGGATGATATAAAAGTTCACAATCATAATCATTCAACGTCTCAACCCATCTTCGTTGCCTCATATTCAACTGTTTTTGGTCAAGGATATGTTGAAGACTTATGTGATCAGTGTACACCATACTCTTGACCCCATAAAGATAGTGTCTCCAAATCTTAAGCGCAAACACAACAGCTCCCAACTCTAAATCATGGGTTGTATAATTCTGCTCGTGAATCTTCAACTGTCGTAACGCGTACGCAATAACTTTCTTTCATTGCATTAAAACACAACCAAAGCCCAGACGCAAAGCATCACAATAAACAACAAAATCATCATTACCCTCAGGTAGTGACAATATCAGAGCGGTAGTCAAATTCTTCTTCAGAGTTTGAAAAGCAGTCTCTTGTTCATCCTTCCACTCATACTTTTTCCCCTTGTGCGTTAAAGCAGTCAGAGGTTTCGCTATACGAGAGAAATCTTGAATGAACCTCCTTTAGTAACCTGCCAACCCTAGAAACTGACGAACCTGAGTAGGAGTCTTCGGAAATTCCCACTTCTCAATTGCCTCAATCTTGGTAGGATCAACTTGTATTCCCTGTTTACTAACAATATGTCCAAGGAATTGAACTTCTCTTAACCAGAAAGCACACTTAGAGAACTTAGCGTACAATTCTTCTTTCCTCAACAGATCAAGCACCAACTTCAAATGTTCTTCGTGCTCTTCATCACTTTTGGAATAAATAAAGATATCGTCGATGAAAACAATAACGAATTTTACAGATAGGGTCTAAACACACGGTTCATGAGGTCCATGAACACAGCAGGTGCATTTGTTAATCCGAACGGCATAACAAGGAATTAGTAGTGACCATAACGGGTGCGAAAAGCAGTTTTCGGAACATCAGATTCTTTAATACGCAGTTGATGATAACCGGAACGAAGATCGATTTTAGAATAAACACACTAACCTTGAAGCTGATCGAACAGATCATCAATTCTTGGGGAGGTAACAGTTTTTAACAGTAAGCTTGTTCAATTCACGATAGTCAATACACAAACGAAACGAACCGTATTTCTTCTTAACAAATAGAACAGGAGCTCCCCAAGGGGACGAACTAGGACGAATAAAACCTTTGTCTAACAACTCACGGAGTTGACTCGACAATTCTTGAAGTTCAGAAGGCGCAAGTCGATAAGGAGCACGTACTACAGGAGCAGCACCGGGAACAAGATCGATTTGAAATTCTACCGCGCGTTGCGGCGGAAGGCCAGGTAAGTCTTCGGGAAATACCTCGGGAAAGTCTCTAACAATATGAACATCACCAACACTCTTCTCTTCTCTTCTCTATCAGAATCAACAACATGGGCTAGAATAGCATGACAGCCTTTGCGAAGATGTTTATGAACTTTCAAACAGCTAATAAGATTTAACTGTCTGCATTTCTTATCCTCAAAAACCATCAGCGGCTCTCCAACCACGTTAGTAATACAGATAGCTTTCTCATAACACACAATCTCAGCACAATTCAGAGACAACCAATCCATACCAATAACAACGTCAAAACTGCCTAGGTCAATCGATATCAAATCTATCTCAAAATATCTACCAGCCAGATTAATGTTACATTTACGATACACAGTCTTAGCAGTAAGCAATTTACCATTAGCTAACTCTACAACATAAGTATTGTCTAGAAGAGTTAACGGAGTTTTGATTTTTGGACTTAATTTACTCGACACAAAACTCAAATCAGCCCCCGAATCAAATAGTACATAAACTGATAAATCGTTGACCGAGAACGTACCCGTAAAGAGTTTTGGATCTTCCTCAGCATCCCTGGCATTAATGTTGGATTACCATTACCACCATTATTACCAGCATTATTACCACCACTTGCAGCAGGAGTAGTGATAGTGCTCCAAATGAACATATATTTAGTAGCAATATCCTTCCGATATGTAAAGTTTTTAGTTGCAATTGTTCTATTTTCAAGTAATATTCGTTTAAATAAATAAGTGCGAAGACAAAAGGCGAAAACGAAGATTTGAAGACAAAAACGTCCAAAAAGCTCAAATGTACATGATACAATCCAAGTGGTTCAATTTAATGATGAGAAACGTCTAAAAAATACAAGAATACAAGTTACAAAATGCAAAGTACACGATATAAAATAGTACGCAAGGACGTTCGAAAATTCGGAACCAGGACATGAGTCAACTCTCAACGCGCGACGCAACGGTGCAAAAATTACAAGTCTACGATGCACAAGAATATAATATAATATATAAATAATTATATTAATTATTTATATTTTATATTTATATATAAATTATGTCGACAAGCAAGGTTCCAAAATTGTGTGAGCTGCAAAAATCAGAAATGCCTATAAAAGGCCATGCATTCTGCCGAGTTTAAAAAACATAAAAAATAATAATAATACTCTGTAATAAATAATAAATAAATATATATATATATAATATATATATATATATATATATATATATATATATATATATATATATATATATATATATATATATATATATATATATATATATATAGTATAGGGTAGTTTTATATTAGTTAGTTTGGGTTATGTAAAGGTTATTTTACGGGTTTTTGAAGTCAAAATTCTGTCCGTGTAACACTATGCGACAAATACTCAATGTAAGTTATGTTCTCTTTTTTAAATTAATGTCTCGTACTTAAGTTATTATTATGCTTATTTGAGCCAAAGTAATCATGATGTTGGACTAAATATTAAAGACGGGGTAATTGGGCTTTGTACCATAATTGGGGTTTGGACAAAAGAACGACACTTGTGGAAATTAGACTATGGGCTATTAATGGGCTTTATATTTATTTAACTAAATGATAGTTTGTTAATTTTAATATAAAGATTTACAATTGAACGTACCTATAAATAACCATATACACTCGATCGGACACGATGGGCGGGATATTTATATGTACGAATAATCGTTCATTTAACCGAACACGGGAATGGATTAATAGTCTATGGAATTATTAAAACAGGGGTGAAATTATGTACAAGAACACTTGGCATAATTGATAACAAAGTATTAAAACCTTGGGTTACACGCAGTCGACATCCTGGTGTAATTATTAAACAAAGTATTAAAACCTTGTTATAGTTTATGACTGATGGACTGTTATGGACAAAAACCAGACGGACATATTAAATAATCCAGGACAAAGGATAATTAACCCATGGGCATAAAACTAAAATCAACACGTCAAACATCATGATTACGGAAGTTTAAATAAGCATAATTCTTTTATTTCATATTTAATTTCCTTTATTTTATATTTAATTGCACTTCTAATTATCGCACTTTTATTTATTGTCATTGTATTTAATTGCACTTTTAATTAACGCACTTTTTAATTATTGTATTTTATTTCATCACACTTTTATTTATCGCAATTTCATTATCGTTATTTACTTTACGCTTTAAATTAAGTTATATTTATTTTTAATATTTTACATTAGGTTTTAACTGCGTCTAAAGTTTTAAAATCGGCAAACCGGTCATTAAACGGTAAACCCCCCTTTTATATATTATTATATATATATATATATATTTATATATTTTTGTACAAATGTAATTATATAAAAATATAGTGTAACCGTCTCCCTGTGGAACGAACCGGACTTACTAAAAACTATACTACTCTACGATTAGGTACACTGCCTATAGTGTTGTAGCAAGGTTTAGGTATATCCATTCTATAAATAATTATAACTTGTGTAATATTTCGTCGTATTTCGTATTTAAATTAATACTATTTCGTACACCCCGCTGCACACATCAAGTTTTTGGCGCCGCTGCCGGGGACTCGGCGAAACGCTATATTTTTAATTTATTTTTGTATAAATATATTTATATATCATTTTAGAAAAACAATATAAAATAAAATAAAAAACGCGTTTTTCAATCTCCGCGACTTGCGGAGCTTTCTGGTACGGATCACCGCGACTAGCGAAGCCACCCTGGCAGACCTGACCACGGAACCCTAATCGCATTTAATACGGAGTATATTAATTATTATTATTTTTAAAACCCTAATTAGTTTAATTAATTTAATATTTAGTTTTAATTTTAATTAATTAGTGATAATTAATTTTAATTAGTTTTATTTATATATAAAAATTAATACTATTATAAAATAAATATAAAAATAATATTTTTATAAAAATAAGTAATTTTATCACTTTTTATTTCTTTTTATATTTTGTATCCTTTTATTTAGTTTTTTTTTCGTAATATTTAATTTTTATCGTTCGTAATCCTAGTTTTAAGTTTAGTTTACCGTAGATTATTTTTATTTCTAGATTTTTTAGGCTTTGCCGTAAAATCTCTTAAATACTTTTTCTTTAGATTAAGATTTAGGCGATTAAGAATTTTGCGACGCCGTTTATATATTTTAGTGCCTAAATTAAGTTATTGCCGTTTTGGATATAAAATTCCTTTTAAGCTTTAATACCTTTAGGCGCAACTTTTAGATTTAATTTTTAGACTTTTAAGTTTTGACGTTTTTCGACGCGTAGTCTTTTTCTTTCTTATTTCTCGACACACTAGTTTTTAGGACTTAGAATTTTTTTTTTATTTCTTCTCTAAAATTTCGAAACGAAAAATTATTTTAAGCGGTTAAATTGATAGACATCCAAATTTTCTGCTTCGTAGTAATAGTCAGATTTGTTAGTGGCTGAGTTGTGAGCTTCCGATTTAAAGGGTTCTGGCTCCCTGCTGCATCTATTGGCTATTCGAAATGTGGGCAAAAGCAGAAAAGTCTATTAATTTGATAACTTATATAATTTTTATTTTTATAACTAATAGGATAATTAAGTAAATGCACCACATTGTAGCTAAAATTTAGTTAAAAAAAGCGCATTATGGAAAATCTCGAGAATATTTTGGAAACTCTTTATGACATCCGAAATCAATTTAATCAATACTCTCAAACGGGTGTTGATGACAATTCGTTCGATCAATCTTGGATCACGAATGACGAAACAATAACTGGTTGTGAAATCTATGGAGATTATCACTCAACATGGGAATGTTTTTATTACGTTCCTATGAAAAATTACGCACCCATGGAACCTGAATGGAACGATTATGAAGAATACAATTCAAATTGGGATTATTCCCAAGAATATTTCCAAACTCAACAACCAGAAGACGAGGAAAATTATGTGTCTGAAAATCTTTTAGACAATATGAAAATCAAACTCGAAGAACTTTATGCTCAAAATGAACAAATGAGCGAGTTTGTAAACAGGCAAGCTGAAACTCTATCAGATTACACACCTGTTGATCTGAGGAGTATTGTGCAAGAAAATCTTATATCATCGAATTTTGATGAATTCGAGAGCTCCGAAATCACCAACTATCCCGATGATACTTTTTATTCAGTTTTACCAATTTCACAACATATCGACACATTAGCCTCTACCGACAAAATCATCGATCCATCAATGAATGAAGAAGAAGTAAGGGTGATAAATTGGTACTCTTGGGAAAACGATAACGTTGAAAATTTTACCCCCGATACCAAAATGGTGAGACCAATAAGTACCATTAATGAAGAAGAATTTGCTTTGATCCCGAAATTCACCATTCCACAACCTTCCAACTCAATATTCTCAATAGACGAGTCATCCACCGGAAATGAACTACGAGCTGTAATAGATAATGACACCTCGAATTTCACCCAATTGGATAATAGAGGTGAAACCTTTGATCCCGAGAATGAACGGAAGGAAATGTTAGGAATTGTCCGCCCTATAATATGTATGTCGATGTATATCGATCCATTTGACCAAGAACCAGAAAAGAGACATATCCATTTACTAAAAGCTACACTTAAAAAAGAATTAAGTAGTGACGATCGGGAGAGTCTAAACTATAAACCCATTGATATATTATACACCACCCGAGATGTAAATAACTGGCTCACTATTCTAATTCGTGGAACTTATTCTACCGACTTCACATGTCGTCAGCTAAGTGTGGGGAAGTCTAACCCCACTTAACATTAAATTAGGGGTTCGGGTTAGTGCATAACTAGTTAATAAAAATGCACTATTAGGGTAAAAGACGCATTTTCAAAAATTAGCAAACAGTCCAGAAAAGCAACCGTTTTTGAAGAAAAACATGTGTAATAAAACAAGAAGGAATGAACGATGAGGCGCGCCATCTATCATTCGACGAGCTTTGTAATTACAAACTGGGTATTTTTAATCACTTTTCTACACTTATCACCCTCGTGAATTTATAATTATAGTCTGATTTCATGCAAATGAGGGCATTGCATGATCTCAAGTGTGGGGAAAGTTTATAAATTCTCTCGGGTTTGCACTTAGTTTATTTGCCAAATCTTGTGAAAATTTTAAAAATTTTCAAATAAATGAATTCAAAATCATGTTTATACATATTTATGAACGATGAAAATTAGGTGTTAATACCGAAATTATCGTTACCTAGGAAAGGACATAAATTGAGAAACACCCTAAAATGATTGAATTCATTTAAAATGGAATAAAGGAGAATAAAAAGGCAAAGAAAGAAACTAAGTGTGGGGAGAATGTACTAAGTTATTCAATTAAAAACTATCTATCACATGTTTCTGTAAAGTTATTGCAGGTACTTTTGTATTGGACGATTTTAATCAGTTTTACCCGATTTACTGTAATATATTTGAAAGAAAAGATGGATCTACACGATGAATCAATTCAATCATTAAAAGGAAGTAAAGTCTTCCGAAAAAGACACGCACTTCTTGATTTAGGTCAGGAAGTTGTCGTCCAGACCAGCTGTAAGTTGACGAAAAATCTAGAAAAGTCATCACTAAAATCAGCAGGAAATCCACAGACCTCAGCATCAAACAGGGTCGCCAAGTGGTCAGATTTATCCTAATCATGAGAAGGATTTATCTCGTACAATGGGGGGCACCGTGCAAATTAGCTTGATAAGACTAATGAATCAGATCCCCGGAAAGGATAATCTCCTTAAAGATTAAAAATCAGCTTTTAAGCCTGATATTACTCAATCCTTGAGATTGATCTTAAAGATTGAGAATTACAAACTCATGGAATTCGATAATATCTAAACTCGAGCTTGAACGAGAAAATATTTTGATCAAAATTACAAACCGATTTGTTTTCTGAAAACCTATTTTCAATGCGTTCATTACCATTGAACGTAAAATCCTAGGAATTCACCTGGAATTCATTAGGTCACCTGAACCAAATCGAGTGTCAACCGTAAGAACGGTGGTTGCATAGCATGGTCGAAGACAGGACCTTGTGCCAGACTGAAAAATTATAAGGGTGAGCTTTACTATTGCTCCTACAAAGGATAGTAATTGCGTCCGACACGTTATAGACCATAATTAAAAGCATGTCAGGGGACATTGCCTTAACAGTTGCTTGTTCAACGCTTTCCTTTACAACCGAACGGTAGTTTACCAAAAGGTAATATACGGAGCAAGTATACTGGACGTGTTGCTTTCCTAATACAAGGTTAGCAAGTGGGTGACACAAAACCATAAGTTTTGAGCCAAAATTTTCAAATCTGAAACCCACAAAACTCACAAAAACATTTTGCAAACACCGGTGAAGGGTTATTCCGGAAAACTTATCTAGGGTAAAAGCTAGAATAAATTTTCAAAAGATCAAATGTTTTCATAAAAATCCAATTTCCTTAAAGATCTAAATTTTCATAGTCATGTGGGACTGTAAACCACATCGTTACTACCATTGTTCATACCGCCATATCAAAATCACTGATGTACAAAGTGTGAAGAATAAAGAAGTGATTCGTGTGATGTATTATATTATTTCAAGTTATGTATTGCTTGAGGACAAGCAACGTTCAAGTGTGGGAATATTTGATAGTGCTCCAAATGAACATATATTTAGTAGCAATATCCTTCCGATATGTAAAGTTTTCAGTTGCAAATGTTCTATTTTCAAGTAATATTCGTTTAAATAAATAAGTGCGAAGACAAAAGGTGAAAATGAAGATTTGAAGACAAAAACGTCCAAAAAGCTCAAATGTACAAGATACAATCCAGGTGGTTCAATTTAATGATGAGAAAAGTCTAAAAATTACAAGAGTACAAGTTACAAAACGCAAAGTACACGATATAAAATAGTACGCAAGGACGTTCGAAAATTCGGAACCAGGACATGAGTCAACTCTCAACGCGCGACGCAACGGTGCAAAAATTACAAGTCTACTATGCACAAGAATATAATATAATATATAAATAATTATATTAATTATTTATATTTTATATTTAAATATAAATTATGTCGACAAGCAAGGTTCCAAAATTGTGTGAGCTGGATTTTCAAACTCTGCGACTCGCGGAGTTTGAAGGCTTAAAATGCCGCAACTCGCGGAGCTGCAAAAATTAGAAATGCCTATAAAAGGCCATGCATTCTGCCGAGTTTAAAAAACATAAAAATAATAATAATACTCTGTAATAAATAATAAATAAATATATAATATATATATATATATATATATATATATATATATATATATATATATATATATATATATATATATATATATATATATATATATATATATATATATATATATATATAGTATAGGGTTGTTTTATATTAGTTAGTTTGGGTTATGTAAAGGTTATTTTACGGGTTTTTGAAGTCGAAATTCTGTCCGTGTAACACTACGCGATAAATACTCAATGTAAGTTATGTTCTCTTTTTTAAATTAATGTCTCGTACTTAAGTTATTATTATGATTATTTGAGCCAAAGTAATCATGATGTTGGACTAAATATTAAAGACGGGGTAATTGGGCTTTGTACCATAATTGGGGTTTGGACAAAAGAACGACACTTGTGGAAATTAGACTATGGGCTATTAATGGGCTTTATATTTGTTTAACTAAATGATAGTTTGTTAATTTTAATATAAAGATTTACAATTGAACGTACCTATAAATAACCATATACACTCGATCGGACACGATGGGCGGGATATTTATATGTACGAATAATCGTTCATTTAACCGGACACGGGAATGGATTAATAGTCTATGGAATTATTAAAACAGGGGTGAAATTATGTACAAGGACACTTGGCATAATTGATAACAAAGTATTAAAACCTTGGGTTACACGCAGTCGACATCCTGGTGTAATTATTAAACAAAGTATTAAAACCTTGTTACAGTTTAAGTCCCCAATTAGTTGGAATATTTGACTTCAGGTATAAGGATAATTTGACGAGGACACTCGCACTTTATATTTATGACTGATGGACTGTTATGGACAAAAACCAGACGGACATATTAAATAATCCAGGACAAAGGATAATTAACCCATGGGCATAAAACTAAAATCAACACGTCAAACATCATGATTACGGAAGTTTAAATAAGAATAATTCTTTTATTTCATATTTAATTTCCTTTATTTTATATTTAATTGCACTTCTAATTATCGCACTTTTATTTATTGTCATTGTATTTAATTGCACTTTTAATTAACGCACTTTTTAATTATTGTATTTTATTTCATCACACTTTTATTTATCGCAATTTCATTATCGTTATTTACTTTACGCTTTAAATTAAGTTATATTTATTTTTAATATTTTACATTAGGTTTTAACTGCGACTAAAGTTTTAAAATCGATAAACCGGTCATTAAACGGTAAACCCCCCTTTTATATATTATTTTATATATATATATATATATATATATATATATATATATATATATATATATATATATATATATATATATATATATATATATATATATTTTTTTTTTTGTACAAATGTAATTATATAAAAATATAGTGTAACCGTCTCCCTGTGGAACGAACCGGACTTACTAAAAACTATACTACTCTACGATTAGGTACACTGCCTATAGTGTTGTAGCAAGGTTTAGGTATATCCATTCTATAAATAATTAAAACTTGTGTAATATTTCGTCATATTTTGTATTTAAATTAATACTATTTCGTACACCCCGCTGCACACATCAAGTAGCAGTACCTGGCATAAGCACCGTACAATCTTTAGCAATGTGTCCCTACTTGGAACACCTCTTACAAGTAACCGTACAATAACCATCATGAGCCTTATAACATCGAGGACAAACACGCTGATTACGGTTATTAGAACCAGAAGTATCTTGTTTCTTCTGCTGATTTTGGTTCTGGTTGCGGTTGTTAACCCACTTCATTTTCCTATTATCAGCCTTCTTAACAACCTCCTCACTGGCGTCAGTCACAGCTGCCTTACTTCTCCTCAAAATCTTATCATTAAGCTTATGCGCCATAGACATATCAGCTTTAATAGTCTGGGGCTCACTAGACTCAACCCCATGCTCGATTCGCTCAGATAACCCATCAATATAAGCTTCAATCTTAAGGTTCTCATCAGCATAAGTATTTGGACACAACAATGTCAGTTCAAAGAACCTTTGATCATAGGCATCTAACTCTTCATTTTCAAGTTCTTAAGCTCACCCTCTAACTTCTTAAGTTCACCCCGGGGACGATAACGGGTGATCATTCTCTCTTTAAAATTATTCCAAGTCAAACCATACGCCACATCATTACCCAAACTATTCACCAAGTTATTCCACCAAGTTAATGTACTATCTTTAAGAGTGCAGCTTGCAAAACTGACCTTATCCTCCTCTCGGACTCGGCTAACCCTAAAAATAGACTCAATCTTCTCAAACCAACGAGTAAGTCCAATTGGTCCTTCGGTGCCACTAAATTCTTGTGGACGACTTGCCATAAACGTCTTGTGGGAGCATTTCATGACCCGTCCTAATCCATCTGAACGAAGTCCATATCGATTATAAACGATTCACAATAGTTGATTACATCGCGAGGTACTTGACCTCTATATGATACATTTTACAAACATTGCATTCGTTTTTAAAAGACAAACTTTCATTACATCGAAAGTTGATAGGCATGCATTCCATTTCATAATATATCAAACTATCAACGACTTAATAATAATCTTGATGAACTCAACGACTCGAATACAACATCTTTTGAAATATGTCATGAATGACTCCAAATAATATCTCTAAAATGAGTAAATGCACAGCGGAAGATTTCTTTCATACCTGAGAATAAACATGCCTTAAAGTGTCAACCAAAAGGTTGGTGAGTTCATTAGTTTATCATAAATGATCATTTTCATCAATTTAATAGACCACAAGATTTTTATTTCTCATAAATACACATCTCATATCAGGCATTTCGCAAACTGCATAGAGATAAAAATCATTCATATGGATTGAACACCTGGTAACCGACATTAACAAGATGCATATAGAATACCCCCATCATTCCGGGACACCCTTCGAACATGATAATTTCGAAGTACTAAAGCATTCCAAATTCCAGAATGGGGCTTGTTGGGCCCGATAGATCTACCTTTAGGATTCGCGTCAATTATGGGGTATGTTCCCTAATTCTTAGGCTACCAAGCTAAAAGGGGCATATTCGACTTCGATCATTCAACCATATAAAGTAGTTTCGATTACTTGTGTCTATTTCGTAAAACATTTATAAAAGCGCATGTATTCTCAGTCCCAAAAATATATATTGCAAAAGCATTTAAAAAGAGAGTAATGAAACTCACCATACTGTATTTTGTAGTAAAAATACATATGACGACATTGAACAATGCAGGGTTGGCTTCGGATTCACGAACCTATATCATTTGTGTACTTATTAATATACATAATTGTAATCGAACAAATATATATATATATATATATATATATATATATATATATATATATATATATATACATATATAAATTATTAGTTATATTCCTTTTTATATTAATAGTATATATATATATATATATATATTTCATATATTCATTTTGTATATAAAAATATTAATTTTTTTATGTTATATGTTTTAAATATATCATTTTTATATTAATAATAATAATAGTTATAATAATACCAAAATATTGATAGTGGTAAAAATGATTTTCGTACTTAATATTATTAAATAGATAATAATGTTAATAATTCTATTAATGATAATAATAATGATATTAATGATAATAAAATATTAATTTTATTGTAAATGATAGTTATGATAATGATTTTAGTAATTATATAATAATACTCATGATAATATAAATAATAATTCTTATAATGTTAATAATAATGATATTACTAGTTTTAATAAGTTATAGATTAAAATAATGATATTTCTAGTATTAATGGTAACAATATTAATATTGATATTATTGATAACTATAACATAACCGTTTTATTACTAATATTAATAATTTTTGTAATGGTTCATTAAATGCTACTCTTAATAATAATAACTCTAATCATAATAGTACTTATATTAATATTAGTGCTACCAGTAATAATTTTAATAATACTTAATGATGTTACTTAATAACAAAATGATAATAATATTAAACATAGTATTTATGTCTACATAATAATAATGATAATACATATCTTAGTCGTTAATAGATAAAATAATAATGATAATAACTATATTCTTAATTATATCCTTAATTATAATAATAATAATAATAATAATAATAATAATAATAATAATAATAATAATAAATGATAACTAATACTTAAATGATAAAATTTATAATAACAAATACATTAATAATGTTAATAATAATAACAATAATGTTCATATTACTTGTAATCATGGTAATAATAATAATTCTAATAATATTTAGTAATAATATCATCAATAAATTATAACAATAATAACAATAATAACAATAATAATAATAATAATAATAATAATAATAATAATAATAATAATAATAATAATAATAATAATAATAATAATAATAATAATAATAAGAATTTTTAAAGATTTAAAACTACCTTTAAAAACGAGTTGTAAAAAAAATGCATGCGCTTAGGCTCGAACCCTCGACTTCTCGTTAACCCGAACACACACTTAACCATCCGTCTATTTCTGTTTTTACTGATATTATCCCACCTCATTTCATTATAACACATATCATTCAATTCTCTTTTTTTTCTTTTTCATTAACTCAGAACAACAATCGACCATAGTACAAATTCGAATAAGTTTCCATAAAATCTTTTGGATTTATAAACGGTGCAGAAATATTATAAGATTGATCCAATTATCTAAAACAGAAAAGAATTAAAAGAAAAACAAGCTGAAACATAAGAAGAAAAAATACGTTTGAACTTTAAATCCAATTCGAAACTAGAGACTGTTTTAGACAGAGATTATAACATGAAAAAGGTTTGTAATCATTATTAGAAACTTTCTGTATATTCACTTTAACTTAAAACATTAACAGAAAATTGAATTTTAGGAAGAACAGAATATTTGACTTTTTGAAAAATTATGTTTGACTCTTAAATTAGAAATCGATACAATGAATTGGAGTTTGAAACTTTTCCAGATAGTTTGCTTAAATGATTTCTAACATAGTTTCATTTCTATATTTTCACAATTTATTCGAATTCATGCTATCAGATTTCACAGTTATTGAAGCTATGAACATCAAATCATATTTTGAATTCCTGTTCATTTTAGAATAAAATTATAACTTGAAAAAGGTTTTAAATCAATAATATAAACTTAATGAATCATCAATTAAACTTAAACCATGAACAATTCTGTTGACTTTTTGAGATGAAGCTTTGACTCCAAAATTCGAGTTCAATATAGAAATTTGGTTACTGAAACTTTCCAGATTGTTTAAACGAAATATTTCTAACAATACTGCATTAATGCTTTTTTGAATTTGATTGCAAAATCAAGCCTTTTGAAAAATCAAGTCAAAACAGAGCAGAAGTCTGTTGTTCGTGTTTTTCTGATTAAAGTTGGTTAGATAAAAACTGTTAAAGATTTTTGTGATTAATAATTGACAATGTGAGTCACTTTGGTTTTGTTTTATAACTGGAATTGATTGAGTTGAATAAGAATCAAGGGTCAACAGAATCATTCATCAGGTACAAAGAAGTAATAAAAAAAATTAAAAAGCTGAAGGGATTGATAACGATTTTTGTTTGATAATGTAACAACCTGTACAAATTAGAGACAGAATCCAAATTTTCTACAGATTTGCAAGTAATTTGAAATGGAAACGTCATTTTCTGTATTTATTTATATAATTAATCGTTTTTTATATATATCTATATATAATCTGTATAAATATCGTATATATCTATATCCATATGTTTTTATATATATCTGTAACTGTAATCTGTGCATATATTGGTATATATATATAACCGTATATATCAGTACTTTATATATTATAATTAATCTTTTTATATAATTTTATTAATATTACACTTAATATTATAAATGAAAATAATAGTAATAATATAATAATAATAAGAATAATAATAGAAATAATAATAATGATGTCATAATAATAACTAAGATCATTATTTTATTACTACTTATAATAATGTTATTAGTATTGATAACAATAATATTAGTAATAATATAACAAATCAAATGTATATAGTAATTTTTAAGAATTTTAATAGTACTGTTTATTAATATTAATAATAATAATGTCAATTATAATTAAACTTGTAATTAAATATATTAATATTACAATTTACAATTAGGTAGTATCTAATAACTGTATATTATATATAATAATATATAATAAATATTTAATATGTTTTACAATATACATATAATAAAGATTATGTATATAAATCATATATATATATATATATATATATATATATATATATATATATATATATATATATATATATATATATATATATATATATATATATATGGATAACAACATTATTATCTTATATACTATTTTACATATTTAATCTTAATATTTAATTTATATTTTATTATTTCCAATTATTATTATTATTATATATATACTTATATTTATATTTACAAATAGTGGTTCGTGAATCGTCGGGAATAGTCGAAGGGTAACAGAATACATGAACACAGTCCTAAAATTCTTTAGACTTCAACGTCACAGACTTTGCTTATCGTGTCGAAACCATATAAAGATTAAGTTTAAATTTGGTCGGAAATTTCCGGGTCGTCACAGAGGACCCCACCTGGTTGTTGTTATTCGCATTCGCATTAGCATTAGCTGCCATAGCAGCTGCAATCCCTTCAGAAATCAGACGTTGCATGCGAGCTTCGTTGGACTCACGGGGAGGCATGATTTTCAAAACAGAATAACACAACTGTTAGTACTAAGAATAATACCAGTGTTATAAAGGATTAGATCGAACACAAAAATATTAATCATTAAAATAATAGTCAATGAACAATATGTGTAATAACATGACAGTTATGATAGTTATAGAAATAGCCACCACATGCATACATACTTTATGATAGAAATCATACAACATACATAGCACCTAACATACATGAACTATATTACGCATAATATAACATGCCAAGAGTCACAACATGAGAAATAAAATATGATAATGATAACAGTTGTCATAAAGAAATAACCATCCATACATAAATGAAAAATATCCCATAACAAAATCCTCAATAAAATCCTCTGCAAAACGCCGTACATCACCCCCAAAAATGAATGTATAAAGGACATTAAGTCTTATGAAATAAATAATCAATCATGATATCATCACATCACATCTGCTTGGAGCGGGTGTGATAAGCTGGACTGGTATGAGGCTCGTCAGGAGTCTCATACTTTCTCAACTTTCCTTTCACATCCTCCAACTCCGTCTTCAAACTGCGAACCACGCTCTCAAGAGCCTCGAACTTAGCGTCCACCTCACGGTTACGCTTCCTAGTTATGTGGCAAAACGCGCATACAGTCGCTAAGAGCATCAATACGAGTCTCATTCGTATATGTCCTGGTCATGTGAGTGATAGTAGCCATGTAATAGTTAACCGGATCATCGATCAAAGGCTGACGTGCACGACGTCTAGCAGCACACGTGGAAACAGGGGCAGGAACGGAGTTGTTGCTTGAAGCCGACATCTGCAAACAGTAAAACCACATAAAAAAAAAAGAAACAACATAAGTAATAACTTATAATTATTCCTCATACGAAATGAAATTCATATAATGCTATAACAAGGAAGGTCGGGTTGTAGACTAGACTCTAATGCACCCTAAGAAAAACGGGTTGACCACATTAAGACCACCTAGTTCCCTACAACCAGAGCTCTGATACCAACAGTGTTGTAAATCTCCCGAGATCTCCCCGAGATCTCCCCCGAGATCTCCCCGAGATCTCCCCCGAGATCTTGTTTTTAGAAGGCAACCAAGACGAGATGTTCATCTCCCGAGATTTCTCGGTCAACGGGGTCAAACTTTGTCAAAGCCATGATTTCTCGAATTTTCTTGCTAATTTGTAAGACTTTCTTGTAAAATTCTTAATTTCTAAGATTTTCTCGCTCATTTCTCGGATATTGTTGTAAAATCTCGTAAAAACGTATATAAATATACATATATTTATGCTTTTATGTATATTTTTAGTAAAAAAACTACAAAGTCAACGTAAGTCAACATCCGAGATCTCCCCGAGATTATTCCGAGATGCCGAGATCTCCCTAAAAAAGTCTAAACGAGATCTCCCCGATATCTGAGTTCTCCAACCTTGGATACCAACTGTGATGTCCCCGTCAATACACTTAACGGCTCTGTCACTTGGTCCCACAGCTTGATAGAACTTAAATGAATTTAATAAACGACATTGCATTCTTTTATTTCAAAAGTTTCCCAAAAAGGAAACATACCAAAATATGTAGTTTAAACAACCCAACATATTAATAACCAAAGTTGACATTAAAACATTGTCAACAAAACCCACAAGTTTAAATTATTCAAAAATAGAATGCAAGTTCAAAGTTTCATGAATGTTTAACAAAATCTGCCCAAATGCATGCAGACTCTTCTAACACAGCGGAAGCATCAAACAAACTCAAGTACCTGTGAAAACATGCGAATAAACTGTCAACAAAAATGTTGAGTGAATTATAGGTTTAAATAAACGTATAAACTTTAGACCACAAGATTTAAAATGTTAGAAAACATAAAACATTATTCCATTATCAATGAGTCACCTGGTAACCACTTAACCCTTTATTTATCTTTGTCAAACACAATAAATTATATACACTGAACAAGTGTATCTTCAACTAAATACGAAGTACTAAACATTCCGATTATAAATTGCTAGCGCGACTAGCTCGAAATGGGGTTGTCAAACCTGATAGATCTATCCGTAGGATTCGCGTTCACCAGTAGAAACCAGTGATTACAGTTACCAGACTAGAGAATATTTTTGTTCAACTCATAATGAATAATTTAATTTAATTGCCACTTGTGTCTAAACGTAAAATAAAATGCATGTAATCACATCCCAAAAATATACTTTGAAAAGTATGTAAAAACGGGACTATAACTCACCTTAAAGCAAAAGTAGTAACCACACAAAAATGCGAACAGCGAACGAAGTAAAGTGATCAGGGATGATCACAACGCCGACCTATAAAGGTCGATCATCTACACAGTCGGTCGAGTGTCAAGAGACACTCGACCGAGTGTGTTCATCTGATGAAGAAGATGAACATAGCTACGGGTTTAACCCAAAATTCACCATTTCTTGCTCTAGAGCTCGTTTCTTACCTCAAAACTGATCAAATCAAGTACACTAAACATCACTAAGCATAAATCCACAAGATTTTGACACAAACAACATCAAAATCAACCAATTTGACCCTAAACCCCACTTTTACAAAAATATCATTTTCTCAAAGATTAAAGCTTGACACACTTTGATTCTTACATTAAAAGATTCAGTAAAATTTAAGGAACAAGATGATATAAATGATTTGAGCTCTAGAACACAAATTGGAAATCTAGGGTTTGATGGTGAAGATGAAGTAGGTACGGTTTGGTTTGAGAATTTTCTAGAGAGATAGGGAAAAATGAGAGAAGAAGGCTGCACAACACACTCAATTGGGGTTAAAATCCCATACCCCATCACACAAGGGTATTTACAAGTTATCTAATATCTTTCGTACTTAATTTGACTGCCCTAACGGAGTCCAAATTAAATAAACGAACATGTTCTGTGACCCTTGTCACAACTGGTCTTAACCAAATAATAAAATAATATAAACTATTCAACTAAAATAAAAACATAATTAACCACACAATTATGCCTAAGGGCAAAAATAGTCATCTTACATCTAAGCCCTGTCTGAAGATGTTACAGCACAAAAGAATGAGAAGTAATACAATGGGATGCTATTTAGGACCGACTTCACAAAGGGTAAGACGACTACCAAAAGACACCGTTATAGCCTTCAATCTGAGAGCTTTTTCTCGAACTTCTCAAAGAATATCAAAGACCATTCGCAAGCTAACCAAAAGAATATCAAAGATCATTGGTTACTCCTCAGTAGCTCATATGAATCTGGTGACTATTGGTATGTTTAGTCGCGGGACAAACACATAACAATGGAGCGCAACCTAGCTCACAACTGTGAGACTCTCCCTCGCAACTAGAAGATGGTTCTTGTCACTTTTCTTCACAAGCTTCGCCACCGTGTGGTTAGATCCCACCAAGAATCTTCGTCTGACTTTGTGTTTAGATTACTATGCAAATGAAAGTTCACATACTCACGAATTAAAATAAGCACATGTGAAAAAAAAAAAAGTATATATAATAAATGTAAGTATTGTTTCATAATTTTTTTTCCCAAAACCTTAATTTACATAAATCGTATGAAAATCCTTATAATTTGTTATTATGACGGTTATATAATCATTTGAAGAAAACATTTTTTTTTTTTTTTACAAATCAGGTATTATATATCAACACTAATTAAAAGAATCCCTATCATGTGACAATTAAAATATAAATGTTATGGAGTAATATTGTTTAGCTTATAACTGACTTTGAAGTGGTCCAACGAAACATAACCATATAAATTCGGATAGATTCGTATTGACATGTTTGTGATATTTTCGTAACACTTGACTTTTGTTTTTGATTTTATTTATATAATTTTATAGTTGAATGGTTGATGATCCAACTTATACGCTATGTACACCACAATTGTCACTTTCAAACATAATGTTGTAATATCGAAAAATAGAATAATAAATATTTGGACAAATACTTTATATTCCAACGTATATTTGAACTAGTATCTTCCATTGATTATTGAGACCTGTAGATGCTACTAGTTTTATGTTCTTCACATTTTATTTTATTTTGAAAGGCAAATGTAATTTGACTAAATAACACACACAACGTTACAAGCCTCCAGATGCTACTGCAGATTACAAATTGGCAGAACGCGAAATCTAAACTAGCCTATATACACGTAAAAACTGTTATACATGTGTGTTTTGTGGGTTGAGAATCTGTTACCGGGTTGATACTAGAATCGTGGTGTCACTTTCTTAATCGAGTATTTCGACCCACTTGGTCACGGATATCACAAAATCGCGATTAGGATAAGACTAGTATGAACAATCATCTTGTACAAAAGATAATTGTTCCTTGTAATTATAGAAAGTATAATATGGAAGTTTGAGTGTTGACAGTGTGTTTAGAAATGTCAAATTTCTAGGACATTTCTTCAATGAATGAAAATTTACATTTATAATGAGTTAAAATGTGCAATGAAGTGTTGCAACCTTTCAAATTTTGTTTAGATCAAGAATCACAACCCTTGGCAATCAACATGATTGAATGAGTGCTTTAGAACACTAATAAACCACTTAAACATGTCCGAAAACGTCCAGGTACAATAATCGACCCTTTGTGAAATGTTGTAAAACGTTTAGGCAATAGTTGCACATTTTCTGCCCAAACAGCACAATGGTGCGGCACACCACTCCTCATGTCAGTCACATGGTGCGGCGCACCTTGTAATGATTGCGAAGCATCTTAACACACCACAATTTACTGACTTCGAGTGATCCTTTTCATGTTATATGGTGCGGCACACCACCAGGATGGTGTGGCACACTGTAAGCCTAGACAGCCAAATCATAGTTTGATTCAACTCAAACTATACCCAACTCGAGCTATCTCTTTTAGCACTTTAACGGACGTGTAATCCACACTTACAAAATCTGTTCTAGAGCATTAGAGTATGCTTCACTTTTAACATAGCAAATCCAGTACACCAAAATGATTCATTGAATCACACTAAAATCACCAACAAAAACAAAGTAATGGGTTGCAGAGGTGACAACCCGAAACCAATCATTTCACGAATTATCAAATTACTAGCTAGTGTATATCCTAGGGTTTGCTGGCCACTACTGTCGTACGAGTTTTCTCGAGCAACACCTCTTTGAAATCCATTCATAGGATACAACTTGAAAAAAGAAAATGTTAATTTTGAAACGCAACAATATAGAGTATTTCCAAATAGATTATAGAGCAAAGAATATCTCATGTTTAATACCAAGTATTTTTTTTTTAAGGCACACATATATTTGATTATAAATAATTTATCACGTGACTCGAATTCACAATATTTGAGTTTTATTTATAACCAAAACATCCACATATTTTAAGTAATCTATCTATATAGTCATATAAATCTCTAAAATGATGATGTCATCATTAAGCTAATTACCTTTTACATTTTAAAATGTTGATGTCATAATTATATATTAATTTAATTAAAAAAATAATACAAAATATTTTATAAAAGGAAATATTAATCTCTCCTAAGTTTTAATTTTAATTTTCTAAAAAAATTTAAAAGACATTTATTATTACTAATAATAATAATAATTATTATTATTATTAAAAATATAAATATAAATACTCAACTTTGAGCGATCTTTATTATTAGAATTTACTTTTAATATAATAATTATTATTATAATTATTATTATATTATTAATATTCAAATACGGATTCTTTTTACGAAATTAATTACGTTACATATGTATGAGAAAATACATGTCTCTATATATTTGTAAAAACAACGAGACATTTGTTATTACTAATAATTATTATTATTATTAAAAATATAAATATAAATACTCAACTTTGAGCGAACTTTATTATTATTATTTACTTTTAATATAATAATTATAATTATAAATATTATATTATTTATATTCAAATACAAATTCTTTTTACGAAATTAATTACGTTACATATGTAAGCGAAAATACATGTCTCTTTATATTTTTAAAAACATCGACAAACTTCTTACTCAAACGAGTCATTAAAATAAATGAGTTTAGAATTTACATTCACTTAATACCTAAAACATGTCATTAAATTGTTTCTTTTAAATAAATTCATGATTTCACGGGTCATTTCACTAATTGTATTATTATACGAGTAATAGTTTAGTAGTTTGAGATGGTTTTGTTTAAGGTATATATTTAAGGAATTGAAAAACCTAAAGATGTAATTATACATGTATAGAAATCGATCATCACAATAAGAATGGTACAATCACGAATTAGTGAAAACCTTTCAGGGAAGACTATAATCACGAGATTCGTATGCCATTTAAAAATCTTCCAAACTAGAAATACATTACAAGAATGAATGATTTTTTAACACATGTACATCATTACACTACTTTCGCGATAAATTTTATTATTTTTATAACGGTATCTTCTTAATTTATCGGACACTTACTACATCCAAAACGTCTCTTAGACCAATCCCAACGTTAGACACGTACTCATCGCCCTGCTCGATCACGACGAGGTTGTCGATGGCATTTGGCTAGCACTCACTGCCCTCCAATTGTTAGCCCCGCATTTCGTCTTTTGTTTTTTTTTTTTTTTTTGAAATATTTGAAGACGAGTAGAATGCTCAACTATATGACCGTTTCATGTTGCTGACCGTTTAACGAATATTTTTTTATGAAATTAATCTAAGCTCATTTTCTCACTATAAATAGATCCACATTTATCCCATTTTTCACACAAATTCTTCAATAATTCTCTCATTTCCATTTATATTAAATTTTATACACAAATTCTCACTTGTTTCGTACCTACGTACATTGTTTCTCATGACGTGTTTTACGAGGGGGATTTTGAGATGACTGAAAGTCATACGCTGGTAGGTCAAAATAATCGTTTGTAGATATCGATGTTAGCGACATTGATTTAACGTACTTGTTCGTATTTTTAAAAGAAAAAAATGATTTCGACACTCTGACGTTTTGTATTTCAAATAAGACATGTTAAAGACAATCACGCAAGTTTTCTTCTAAAAACGAAGAATGAGTTAATGTAAAACAAACACATAAGATACCGAATCAAAGAATTCAGTAATATCATCTATTTATAGATGCAAATATTATTAACAGGATTCAACGTGATGACGATAATGATGACTTTTCAGATTGAACATTTATTTACTATTAGTCCAAATTTGTGTAACTTTATTGAATTTATGTTATGTATTTTAATTTAGTTTATTTTATGTAATTTTATTTAGGTTATTTTTATAGTGTAATGTTATTTTTATTAATGAAAGTAATATCAGTTTAAATAATCATGTTATTATTTATTTTATAAAACTTAAATGAAGATAATTAAAAAAATTAAAAAAAGTATGTCGTGGTTGAAAGTGTTTAGCTCCGGATTATTCTTGGTAAGAAAGTGTTAATATAATATTGATGTGGCTGTTAGTTTTGATGAAGTATGTAGTGGTTGTGATTGATCTTGTAGGATTTCTCAACTTCCTCGCCTAACAATCACACAACTCTGGTGATGTGAAGTTAAATTTGAATTTACAGTGTCATATTTTGGTGGATTATAATGATGATGATGAAATTTGAAAGTCAAAACTTTTGTAGGAAGGTTCTGAGTGATATGCATTTATTTGAGAGTATTTGAGAGTTTGGTGGAAAAAAATATGAAAATGAGATGTTAAATTGTGATTAGGTGTTTAATTTTATTTTTTCCCGTCAAAAATATGCCCGAAGCCCCAATGAGGTCGAAAAGTGACACTGTTAGCGGCGATTTACCTATCAAATTTTGATATCATTAGGCAGATTTAAAAAGTAACGCCTCATAATGGAAGGTCTTAGAGCATGATATGTCCATGTCCATTTTCAGTGTCTAATTTAAGGTCGAAAATGGATGTCGAAATTGACTTTCACTCACATGGGTGGAGGTGTCCACAATGTCCATTTCAGTGTCCATTTCGATGTCCATTTTCATATTTTATTTTTAATATTTTAATATTAAATGTTGATTCTTATAAATTTTGAAAAAGAAAAAATCTTTCATCAATAAATAAATTAAAAAGTTTCATTAATAATTAATCTTGTAAATTATTTATAATAATTATAATAATTAAAAATGTTTAGCCCCGAAATAAAATTGTTTAGCCCAAAACCAAACAAAATAGACCCATTTTACAAATCTAATGGTGCGTTTGTTTACCTCTTAATGAAATGGTTCAGTGCTGAATGCTGAACCATTCAGTATTCAGTGCGTTTATTTCTGACCTCTGAATGACATATGGTGCTGAATGGTTCAGAATTCAGTGCTGAACCATTCAGAGGTGAAACACTCTCTTAACCATTAAGCGCCTAAATGTTGTGTAATTTTCTCCTCAAATCCTATCCTGAACACTTAACTAACAAATATATTGAATATTTTATTCATGTTACACTTTGATAAAGTAATTTTACTCAGTTAATATCGTTCATTCTAAATGATTATCAAACAGCTTATTTTCATTCGGAACAAACTTTATTCAGAGGCTTTGAATGATTCAGATTCTGAACCATTCAGCGCTAAATCATTCAGTTTTATCAAACGCACCCTAACACTTCTTTTTTCTATAGCGTCTGTAGCATAGCAGCTTGAACCTGAAAAAACAGCAAAATTAACAAGAAAGAAATTAACAAGAAAGAAGAAAACAATTAAGTAATAACAGGTATAATTTTAAAATTAAACGGTCCAATTCGTTTGAAAACTAGCGTCAGTCGCTCGACTTTGACACACCGACGAAGAGATTAACGTTGTGGCGGTGTCGATTGATGCTGGAAAGTCGGCATCGGTGGTGGACGACGGTAACACTGACGACAGGTACCGCATGCTCTTACAATAAGCCTAAAGAATTATCTATATATCTAATAGACAAAACCATGTAGCACTATTCATCAATAGTAACTAGGGGTATTTTCGTCATTTTACTTTTTTTTTTGGGTCTCCAACGATAAAAGAAGCAACTCTAATAAAATAACCAACCCTTCAATGTTACCAAAGATGTCGAAAAAATTCTTTTTTACCAAAAAAATCAAGTAACCTTTTTTTTTCTTCTTCCTCAACGATAAAGGAGGCAATTTTCATAAAAGGAACAACCCTTCAATGTTACTAAAAGATGTCGAAAAACATTTTTTTTTACAAAATAGATCAACTAACTTTTTTAAAAAACAAAAAAAACGAACGCTAAAAGAAGCAACTTTCACAAAAGAAACCACCCTTCAATGTTAGATGTCGAAAAAAAATTCTTTTTAACAAAATAGATCAAGAATTTTTTTTTTAACTCGTATTCAAAACGGGGCTCCCGACGCGAAGCAAGGGGCTCCACTAGTTAACTAATACTAATACTTAGGTATTTAGTATGAGATGAATTGGGTTCCTTAAGGCCCATAACTTTTTAATTTAGTGGGAACCCAACTGTGATCATATTAGCTAGCCATGAAGCCTCACAAGCCCACATCTATCTATAGATTGTATTATATTGCTAAAGTGATAGACATCATAAATAATGAATTTTTCTTCGTAAAAAAATAAAAAAAAAATTTTAAAAATTTAAGAGCACGTAGATGATATCATTAATATAAAATTTATTAAATAAAATTTTAAATAGTAATTACTCCGTACCGTATAAGATGCAGTACCTCCTTTCTCTCAAATCAAAATAAACCCTAAAAAAAAACCCAAACAACCTGCGATTTACACCCACATAGGTAAACCACTAAACCATAAAATGGTTTTCTTTCAGTAATTCCATTCTTCCATTCCTCCTTTGGTTGCAGATCCAACAAGAAACGCTTCATTATTGTGATTTCTTATATACCAGGTTTCTTTTCTACTCCGTATTTCAGTGCTTGAACGTTTTCTTCTTTTTTGCTTATCTATCTTTTTACTTTATATTCAGATTTAAAGAGGATTAATTATTTGTAGGATGAGTTTAATTGTAGATATAAACTTATTTTTACTGTAGTATTGCTGTTCGACTTTGGTTCTCAGTTCATTGAAAAATTTCACTCATGTAATAAATAATTTGAAATAGTGATTGTGCAGGTGTGATAAGTTATGTGATTATGTAAGTGCACTAAAGGTGTTCGATGATATGACTGTGAGGTATTTAGTTACATGATATGATTTCTGTAACACGTATTTTATATATAAAAAGAATTGATTATGTGACCTTTGGATGGAGTTTTGGTGTTTTCAAAAACCATATGCAGTCTAATTTTTTTCCCTTCTACATCTATTCTTTTTTGTTACAGATGTTCAATTTATGCTTCAGACTAACTGGCTCCAGGTGCAAATCTATAGTTTTTTTATTTAATCGTTTTGTAGCATTGAGATGCTTTCTAATCTTTTAAAAATATTTCATGCATCATTAGCCTTTGGATTAAAGTTGCATAACTTGAGGATGATATTTTTTTAGTGCTTTGAGAAATGCAAGGGATCATATTTTTCTTGATTGTCATACTTTTATATTGCAACTATTATGTGTACAAAATGTTTGCAAGGAGTTGGTTGTAAGCATGTTGCTATTTTATCGCCTACAATTTCAGCCTATATATATTTGTCTTATTTAATGGGCATATTTAACTTATGGTGTTCTCCAACTTCAATGAAACATACTACTGTATATAAGAATTTATCCAATAGGTGATGGATCCAAGTGGCTCTGCCCCTTGAGCACAACCCATTTGGACCCATATCCCATTTTCGTTTTTAATGATTGTGCATGCTGACTATGTTTAGAATTATTCTCTCAAGGTTTGCATCTCGATCGAGTCTTTGAAAGTCATCGTTTTCCATGGATATGTTTGTATTGATTAAAAGGTATGTCATCCTTGACCCACATCATGTTTTACTCTGTAATTTTGATTATTTAACCTTTTTATGTTGGAGCATTTTAGACATTTTTATAGTCATTTGTGTATCGCTAAAGTGACATTTTGATTATTTATCCTTTCACAACTACCTCTAATGGAGTCCCTATACAGTCATCTTTAAATCATTCATATCTAACTCTGGTTGAGGTATTTCTCTTTTTTTACAGCTGAACATGTTTTTGGGTATCTTATTGTTGAGCAAAAGATTTTTTATCAGATACAAGTGCTTATTACTCTTAAAGAAGATTTACAAACCAAAAAAATGCTTTATATATTAAGAATTTCTGAATAAACCTTATTGGCTTTAGCTTGGGCCCAACTTATTCATAAGGTGAATGTTAGCTTATATTCACAATGGGCCAGATTGGGTTGGGGCTGAACTTGGCGGTGATGATATGGGTTAAAATAGTCACAATGGGTTGGGTTGGGTGGCTTGCGATTACTTCTTTGCCTATTTTACAAACTTTATATAAGTTTTGATATTTCATATAAATACAGAGATATAAGCTTATTATATAAATGTATCTTTATGCTAGGCTTGATGTATTTTGACTCATTCATTAGCAAGTGGGTCAAATAAGTCAATTATAATATTGCCTATTTCAAGTGATGTTTCGAATGCTTGCTTATGCCAATTAGCATATCCATACTTCATGTCTCTGTTATTTGTACTTTTGGATTGGTTTATTAGTTTATCTTCGTGATTATGATATTTGTTTGTAATTGCAAGCTTTGTAACTGATATGCTACATGCTTATCTTTTATTAGTTTTGCTACAGGAATTGAATAAGACACAATGAAAAACTTAGCAAGGACATGAAGAAGAAGGTTTGAGCCAAAACTTATTTATTGTTTTCAATCGGTTGTGTATCACATGATCACAATCAAATTATATATGTTGAAGTAGGTGCTTTGTCTGGGACCGTGAGTGAGATTTGAAAGAATTTAGAATGGATTCATGTATTCAACTTGGTTTAATAATGGGTCTGAAGTATCAAGAGTGGTGAAAATGATTTTGAAGTGATAGTTTGACTACATAGTATCATACTGTTGAATATCATAATGTTTAATAGTGTTCATAATCTTATCGTTCCGTCCAATTATGGTTATCGTTTACTCTAACGTGCGTTAAATTAAGTCACCATATGAATATGTTTTATCAATTCGATTGCCATTTACGCTATGGTGCTAATTGAGCAGGTTTGTTCAGTATTATCAATTTTGTTTTATAATAAACAGATTGTCACTGGTGCCGTGCTGTAACATTTACATTTACAGTATCATAAATAAATAAACATTATTATAAATAAATAAACATTCAACAGTTTTTCTTTGATAAACCCGTGATTTCACGGGTCCTTCAACTAGTTAATTACTTAACCGTGAACTGGTAAGATGTCTCATTGATCCAAAACCAAATTTCACGCCATTTTGTTTTTAAGGAAAGCAAACTTCAACACCATTTATCAGCTTCTACTAATAACGATGTTTTAAGCTTACCTTTAAAAACGTACATACCCACTCCAACAAGATTAATTCATTCGGAAAGTCATAGTAATTGCAGATTATTATAGTTTAGTTATATATATATATATATATATATATATATATATATATATATATATATATATATATATACAGCGACGGAGCTTGAACACTAACAATGAGGGGGCCATAAAAACTCAATCAAAACATGTAATCTCTTATATATAAATAAAATCCATAAAATTCAAAATAACGAAGACATGATGATTAATGGTTGATATAGGAAAAAACTACAACTCAGCTCGACGACCCTTAAGGTCCTTAAACTCATCAATTAGAGACTCAGAATCAAACATTTCTGCAATTTCTCTTTCAATATAAACCACCAAGTTAGAAGAGAGAAAATCTTCTGACATTTTATTACGAAGCCGATTCATAATAATGTTCATTGCTGAAAATCCCCTCTCGGTTGTTGCAGTGAAAATCGGAAGTGTCAAAATTAGTCGCGTTAATCTTTCAATCAAACCATACGCTTCACACTTTACTTTCTACAAGGAACCTACATAGTCCATAAATAGTTGAAACGCGACTCAGCTTTCGATTCTTTGACTACTCAGCATTATACAGCTCAAATTCATAACTCAATATAATCATTTCTTGTTCAGTAAAAGAGCAAATTTGGTCAATATTTAATATTTCAGAAGCTTTTCTAGGGACTAAAGCAGAACTAAGAGTCACAGAAATGTTAGGATACGAAGAGGAGAGACTGAACAGGGAAGTTAGGATACAAAAAAAACGAAAAGTCGAGACGGTAAGGGTTTGTGATTTAATAATCTAATTAATTTATTTTAACATTTAATAACAAAAAATGATTAATAAACCAGTAGATATTCAAATTTTAATTTGATGGGGCCACGGTTTAAACTTTAACATATTTAATTGTTAAAATTATATAAATTGATAGTAAGGATATAACTTTTTGGGGGGACCATGGTACCCCATGCCCTTACAATCCTCCGTCGCTATATATATATATATATATATATATATATATATATATATATATATATATATATATATATATATATATATATATATAGGGGCATGATCAATGGGTAAGTAACCAATCGGGGGGAAGCGGGGAGAAGCAAAAATTTATTTTTTTCCGTTTTTTTTGGAATTTTTTTTTTCCGGCATCAAGATCACACGAAAATATGAACATTTAGAAGAGACACTTCGTGATGAATGTTATTATTTAGGCGGAGAAACGATCGACAAAAATAACATTCAAGATAATATTGTTCGTGAAGAATATGAACGTTTTTTTTCTTCATGTTTTGTGAAGTAAAATTTAGCCCGATTTAGAGTTTAAGGTTTAGGGTTTAGGGTTTGGTGTTTTGGGTTTATTCCATAAACCCTAAACCCTAAACTCTAAACCGTTCGTGTTAAAAACTCAATCTAAATCCTAAATCTAAACCCTAAATCTAAACCCTAAACTAAATTTCTAAACCCTAATATCTAAACCCTATAAACCCTAATATCTAAACCCTAATATCTAAACCCCAATAGCTAAAACCTCAACATACACTCGAAAAACACGATAATTGTTATATATTACTTCTTCGAGCGTTTTTCCGCCAAAATAAAAACATTTATCACAAAGTGTCTCTACTAAATGTTCATATTTTCATCTCATCTATAATGTTCGTGAACAAAGTTTTTTCAAAAAACGAAAAAAAAAGTTTTTACTTCCCCCCGCTTTCTCCCGATTGGTTACTTCCCTCTTGATCCTACTATATATATATATATATATATATATATATATATATATATATATATATATATATATATATATATATATATATATATATATATATATATATATATAAATTATATTAATAATGCGAAAATCATCACATTTTTGAATGTGGATATAACAATCTAAAAAGTTAAAAAAAAAAATTTTGATAGTAGTATTTTTGCCTCTTTCAATTGAGAGTAATTGAATACAAATTTACAATGTGTTACTCATATCAAGTCATTTTTGTGTAATGGGCGTTATAATAGTAAGTGAATTTATTATTTAATATCATTTATCTTTCTAATCTATTTATTTAATAAAATTGTATTTTGACGATGTCATTTTTTAAGTATTTTGAATTCTAAATAAAAAAAAATACCACATGTCAACATTATAGTCTCATATGTGATTTCATAAATATAATATTTAAAAATATCTAATCAATTTCAATTTTAATTATATATAAAGAAAGGATAATGGTCAATTCATGATGACGCTAGCTATTTGCTTTCAAAATTTATAGCTCACAACGATAATTGTTTGATAAATTCAAATTAATTTGCACGTTTTTTTACCCATCCGTTCTAATTTTTTTTTTTGGCTAAAGTTACACATGTTATAGCCAAATTAGTATATCAATTTCTTTGTTCATTTAGACATTTTGACTAATTTAGACACTTTGATTCGTATTAATCTCTTTGTTCATTTAACAGGTAAATTTCACGTTTAAGTGTATGTAGTAACAACTGACCTATTTGAATAACACATTTTTTTAATTATGTTGTACATTGACACAAAATACTTTAGAAAATATAATGACTTGATCAGAACAAAGCAATTTCATGAATGATTGTTTTCGTCATTGTCATGGTGTAATACAGGTAATCGGTGTCAATAGTAACGCATTCAAATACTATTTTTTTGAGATGCCTTTACAAATCCACAAATCATGCTTTTACAACTCATCGTTTATTTAACAAGAAATCATGTTTACATCCATACGTAACTTTATGTTGTGTAATCAATCTATGCGTAAACTATAATTGATCAAAGTATTACTAATGTGTGTTGTTTACAAAAACATAGTTTACTAATTCAACTACAACAGTACTTTTTACATTTTTCCTATAATATCGTTATTTCATATATAAGTTTAAAAATCAATAATATTTACGGATGAGTCCCCGTACAACGCACGGACTCATAAATCTAGTTATCTACAAAAGGCAAGCAAAAAAGAAACAAAATTGTATGGGATTGATTCTAGTTGATACGTTATTTATTCTAAATAATTAATACATAATTTATTCAAATTAATAATGATTATCGATTATGCTATTCCTTCTAATAACACCGTATTTATTCTATTCAATTCTTTATTTTTCATTTCGTGTTTCTTAGAATTCTTCTCTCATCTGTAATAATTTATATCATTTATCATTTTCCTATACATTCAAATCATGTTAAATGTATGTGTTTCTCATATAAAATGTTATTGCAAAACTGCAATTCGTGACGTTTTTTTAATGAGTGATGGTCTTTTGATTATTTATCTTATATTCATGTGATTCTCATATAAGACGGTTTTATGATAATATGTTGGAGATTCACATATATAAGCGTATTTTGTACACAAGCAATGAATTTTAATGACCTCAAGTGCGTTTCTATTAACAACACTAAAGTAACAAATAAGTAATGATATGGCTAAAACAGACGGTTTTATTTGCGCAGAGTCATTAGGCCGCGACGCGTCAGAATCAACTACCACGGGGGCGAGTAATGGTTTTATTATTTATATTTAGCTGGGGTTCCTAGCTATAACTCACCTACTTGTCTTCCTTTTAACGAGTAAGTGGTAAATATAACTCAGGTACGTATTTTTGTATGTTTGCTCAGTAACGTGGGACAAAAGTGCCTATATAGTTAACCCTAGCGACAAGAGGTGATAGATTAAGACTAACTAAATAAAACAGTAATTGGACAATAAAAGTAAAGATAGATAGGTATGAAGAATAGAATTCTGAAGGGGAATTATCGTAAGAGTTTAACTTCCTAGGATAAACACTAAACCTCAATCAACTGGGCTATGAACCTAACTGACTTGTCACTAAGAGTTTAGGCCTTGAAGATTCTGGCTAAGACGGATATCCCTACTCCCAACGTTAACCTAAAAGGTTTAAACGACCTTATGGAATGAATCCTAGGTACATGAACAATGTGGTATACCCATAAAGGAAAGTCTCAGCTTTTCTTAATCCTAGTTGGTCTAACTAAAGCAATATCCTACCACTTAATCACTATGCTATGCCTTAACATTAACAGATGTGCAATCTTAGATATTCTAAGGTACTGCTAATTGGGATAGAAGTCTCTCCTTTGCGATCACTTATTCAACCCCGGATCATCTTACAATATCTCAAGAACATTGCTTCTGACGCGAATCATGCTTTTGAGTAAGCTAGTGTTCACTGAACTCCCTAATGCTAACTCTAATCACAACCTAAATGGGCAGCTCTTCTATGACGAACAAGTGGTTATTCGTATGTAGGTACTATATCCCTATTGTGACGTTAAGCACACATAACTACTTAACTTGTATCCTAGGGTTGATCAGGTCCTAATACTAGGTTATAGCCACGTGAATAAGAGGAAAGGGTGATCCGTAAATTAAACTTCTAAACCGTCAAGGTTTCAGCATAACAGTATGATAAGTTTCAGAAAAAATATTCAACATATAATAAACATTTGTAACAGATAGATAATCATGCAAGATGAAAGCAACTCAAGATAATAACTTTATTAAATTAAGGAAAGCGTTCACCGTTTACAGACGAGATCTGGACCATTACAAGTGCTGACAACCTCTAGACTGCTCCTATTACAATCTTCGGCGTTCGCCTCCGGGTACTTGATTTTCCGCTCGGAGGTGAGAAGGCCTTGAAAGCTCTAGTGAGAGAAAGGGTATTGTAGTGAGAGAGTGAAGAGAGGTGTGTGGAAATTGGATGACAAAAAGCCCTTTAAATAGACTAGAAAATTGCCTGCAAACGGCTGGCAGGCCGTTTGCTAGGCAAGCCGTTTCTTGAGGCCGTTTGCTGGACCGTTTGGCAGGCTGTACCCTATACTGGCAAGCCGTATGGCAGGACGTTTTTTTGGTCTGATCAGCCTTGATTCACTGGATCGTAACTTGATTTCTTGTCTTTCACCGTTTTCGCTCTAGAATCTTCGTTTTAGCTCCGTTTTTCTTGATTCTTTTTGCATCGTCTTCGTAATTACTTTACCTACAAATTTAACCGAAAAAGCAATTATTTTGCCGACAAAGCTTTGAACTTTATGCTTTTGGGACTTAATATCGGGGGTAAAAACATAACTTTTTAGCCGATATCAAATATCCCACACTTAGACTTCGCTTGTCCTCAAGCAAACTTCTGAACTTAAAACAGCTAGGACTTTAATTCGTAGTGATCACGTTGTTTTTGTTCCGCAAGACAGAAGAGCGGAAACTTAGTTTTTATCCTTTTTGCTATCCTCGAATCTTTTTCCGCAAGCATGAGAGGAGGTTACATAACTGAGGCTATCTCACTCGGGTCACTCATTTCACTAAAGTGTTTAGGGTGTCCTATAGTTCTAAGAAATGAAGTCACTCTTAGCCAGGCATGCTTACATTCTTCATTATAGGCTTGATCAAGACTCAAATCTCCATCACTTATTTGCGAGAATTTTCAGTTATCGACTCAGCTCGAATTGTGAAGAGATGAGGGTTTGGAAGTTTCTAGAGTGCGAAGGGTTTTGATAGATAGGAGTTTCTTTTAAAAGATTGATTTTTGCAATCCTTTCAGCTTTTTGTCAGGAATTTCTCGGTAAGCATCCTTCTTTTTGACTGCCAGGAGTTTCTTTTCTCGAATCTTTTCTGGTTCTGCTCCTTTTCTCAGAACCTTTATTTATAGAGACTTTGCTCTAATTTTTTTTTTTTGAAAGCATCTTTTGCTTTTTTCTTCGAGGTCTCCTTTGGCGATCTTCTTTGATAATTGGCTTGGATGCTCGCATTTTTTCTCGTGCGATTTTGAAGAGGGTTTTTCCGAAAAAGAATGATTTTGTCGGGATTTATTTCTTTTATTTTTGAAGCGGATAGAATAGATAAGAAGAGGTGAATGGATTTATGGAGTGAAAATGGAAATGAAAGTGTGTAGCGGGGGTTGTTTTTGTCTTCACGAATAGCTGAGGTTCTAACTTAGTCATCCTCGTCAAAATGTGTGATTCCGAAATGTAGATCAAGAGCAAGTTCTGATTCTGAGATGTTAACATTGGCGCGCTCAACGAAAATATAGTGAAGCACTAAAAATGAGTGCTTATAAAGCCTTATTTGGGGGTGCCTCACAACAATTATAGCAGGTCGAATTGCGCCTTTCGTTATGCAATGCTCTTTTGAAACGTTGATTTTTGATTTTCGCAAAAAGTTTTCAACCTTGTTTTACCCTTTTTGTCTATTTTGTAGCAAAAACTTTTGATCTTTTATAGAATTGTATAATCCTTAGTGTTTTATAATTCGGAAAGTTTTAAATTTTTGTGAAAAACTTGAGGGTTTTACAAGAATCATTATGTGCAACATTTTCTATCCCACACTTTAAAATAACATTGTCCTCAATGTTAAGGATACGACGTATCCCACACTTTAGATTTTTTTTTTTGTGCTATTAAAAGTTTATGTTGGTGGAGTTGCCAATCTCACACTTAGTTTTTAAAGTGGTATAGTAGTTTGCGTATATTCTATTGAAAAGATGATGAAGACGTAGTACTCCCCTATGGTTTCAGGACGTGTGGTCGGATGGCGCGCTGGTTATTGATCCTTCAATTCTTGTGCCGGCACCATCCTCGTTTAAAGCGTCCTTGCTCCAAGTTGTGTTTCCATCTCGTACGGTCTCGATCGTCGTTTGTTTGGTGACGTTTTATTCATGCAATTTATTATTCTAAAAACCATACATACTAAAACATAAAGATAGTTATGCCCGGAACCGGGCGTACAAAAATAAGATAATGTAGCATAAGTGATAATATGAATGTTCCAAAATAAACATGGTCACGGCTGAGGTGGTGGGTACGGAGGGGAATAGATTACGCTGGTGCGTGGCCTGGCCGGGTTTCTCAATCAGGACTGACCCTCGTCGGTCATTTCCTCGTCCGTGGCGAACTGGTTTGCCAACTCTTCCGTGTTCATGCCCGAGGATATTCCAAACTGTATTTCGTTCAATCGTGCAATTAACCCAGTAAGTGATGATGTGCTCGTGTAAACCATAGGCCATGTCTGCCAACCCATTCCTTCCTGTAAATCTCTACCTCTACCCCACTGCTGGTTAACGTCCATACCATCAATACCCTGTACAATCCCTGTAGTCGTACGTTGCTGCAACGCCTGATCCCATCTCGACTCCTGAGCTTCGGTAGATGTGTTAACGTTAACGTTCATGTGGTCGGTGTTGAACAGGTCGTCGACAAAACTCCAGGCCCCTGTGTTCGGTGGAGGTGGCGGTGGAGGTGTAGACGTGATAACTGTACGCTGCGTGTAGTGATGTGTAGGTGGAGGGGGAGGTCCTAAAAACTGGTGGCTTGGGCCTGCTCCTCTGGGATCACGGTGGGATTCTAGTTTTGGGTACTCATGAGGATATGGCGGAACATGGAGCTGTTTGCCTGCATAGTGCGCAAAATGATCCAAATTCTTAAGGATCGCATGGTGGGCAAACCAACTCTCGTGCCCTGCTAGATCCCCCATGTGGTATTGGTATGGCGGATACCGTGGCCGATCACCCTCCCCAACTGGTGAGTGTCGGCGGGTGTCAGTGGGCCGTCCATGTGCTGTGGGATCATCCTCATCCCTTGGTTCCTGAGAACCTCGCCACCTACTACCGTCTCGCGTCCTCATATCTGGTCTGAAACCCTGTACTCTCACCCCTGACACTGTCCGATCTTCAGAACCAGGTATTTCTGGATTCGCCTGAATGATTAACTGCTTAACCTCAACACGAATGTAATCCCAACTGCTTAGTAGCTTATACCCTATTTCTTCTGACATAGCCCCGATCCTATAATTAAACCATTCTACACTTTCCAAAACGCGCATTCTACGAAGAAGTTTAGTAACAACGCCCCCTAAAACAGGCACAACTGTTCTTGCCGAATTCTTTTCATTAGTGAAAGCCTGAGCCAGGAGATGTGCTACCTGCATATTTTGGTGATGTATCATGGCGTGCATCAGGCGCATATCGCCAATCGTAACAGCGCCGCCATGTTGGGCTTTAGGGTGGAGGGTTTTAGTGATGAGGTGGTGGAGGATTCGGTGTACGGGATTGGTGAATTTGGATGCCTTTTTACTCGATTTCCATGGCCCATTATCAGTGGTGTAATCGTGCCAAAAAGCTTGGTGATCTATGTTATTCAAGGTGGTGAATCCCCTCTTGAATATTGACCGGGTGAGCTGCGACGATTTATACAACTCCAAGTACTTCGCAAACCGTGCGAGAGTTATGTTATACGTGTGGTTTTGGTTTCGGAAATGGATACACTCTTGATCATTATAATCTTCCTGATCAACATCCGAATCAAAACTCCATTAGCCATAAATTCTGCATATGGCTCATTGTATGTCGTCTCATTTAACTCAAACAACTGTTGCCAGGCCCGGTGTGTTCTACCATCAGCTTGAAAGGTTAAGATTCCCCTGAGCTCATCGGCCCATCCACATTGTTCCAAGATCGTCCAATTGATATATTTATTACCCGCTTTAGGCCGATTAATCCAAACTCTCATAATCGGTTCATTATCAGCCGGGTTATCTTGCCCGCGGAGATAATGGGGCAACTCATACTCGTTTGGTAAACGATTAGCCATCTGCAAAAATCAAGTGACATAGGTTATGCTCCAAAAATTAAGACTTAGAATCCAAAAATGCATATATTTTTCGGAAAAAAATTCGAAATGAGGGCTTTAAAAATGGCATTTTCCAAAATCTTGTTATAGTCAAATATAGCCAAAATTACCACAAACAACACTTAAACGAACTATAAACTTACTCTTAAGAAAAATTTAAAGTGTACCCGTGATTACAATAAATATTGCTAAAAATAATAATTATAGCAAGTTAGTCGTAATAAGCAATTTTGAACCAAACGTGATGATTTTTAAGCATACAATGATTCTAATGACCATTTTTGATTACCTTAAATATTTTTTTTCACCAAACTTGAGCTATAACATCTTAAAGTCAAAGATTAAAGCCGTTTAATCGAAAAATAATCATTTTGTTCAGAACGTACAAAATAAGAAAATTCAAAGAATAAGCTACATTTTCACGAGCAAATCAATGATATCATCATTTGAACTAGTTTTAAGGCAATCCTAAGTTTTAAAAATGTTTTAATTATAGGAAAAATCGTAATCCTAATTACGTGTAGTTTGACCAAAATATCAAAATTAAGCAAACAAGCCTACTTTGTTCCAAAATCAGTTTCTAAACACTCCTAATGCATCACTAAGCCTAACTAATCTATCAAAACATCAGATTTTCAAGAATTTCACCAAATTCTATCTTAAAATCTTAACTAGCAAATCGATAGCCAAAAACTATCCAAAATTCTTCAATCAAGCCTAAAAACTAACATAAAGCAATCACATTATCTATCTAAGCATAAAGAAATCCAAAATTGGGTCAAAACAAGGTTTTTTTCAAAAAGTCAAAAATTTAACTCTAGGAGAGAATTCGAATTTTAACCAAGAAAGAGTACCTTTTATGCCAAATTGATGATGGAATCGAGTTTAGAAGGCAAGAGAGAACAAAATTTGAGCTTTGAATCGTTGATTTTGGTTGAGATTTGAGGTTGGGATGATGCTGGTGGTGCCGTCGGTCGAAGGGAGCCAGAAGGGAGAAGAACACAAAAAAATAAAGGGGAAAGAGAAGAAGAAAGGAAAGAAAAAGGAAAAAGAAAGTGGCCCGTGTGGCTCGCGGGCTTATTTCCCCGACCCGACTTGCACAATTTTTAACTTTTTAAGATTTTAAAATTTTAATGGGTTTAAGAAAAAATAAATAAAATTTTACCTCGGATTTTAATCCGGTTATTTTTATATAACTAACTAAAATAAAAAGAGAAAAGACAAATAAACGGAGTAAAGTAAAATATTTTATTTTTATCAAAAATGCAAATTACTCAGGTTCCACAACTAAATTTTAGAAATGACGTGGAAAGAAAGACAAGTTTAAAGCTTCTTTGACTATCCAGAGTAAATCAGCGGAGTGTACTGAAAATATTTCAAAATCACTTAACATCTTGCACTCGCGCTTATGTAAATCTCCGATATCGTCCATAAGTTTAACCAAAGCCCTTTTTACTTTCTTAGTGTTTGAAATTCCATCCATTGGTCCAGTATCTCTATAATTAAGTTCGAGAAGAAGTTTTGACACTGTGTCTTGAAATAAAAGATCTTCCGCGCAGTCAGGATCACCGATAGTAAATTTAAAATTTGTAGATATTTTCCGAATGATCTTCCTTTGCGGAGTTGTAAATGGAAATTTTGACATAGTGAGGATTTGCACGAGTTCTGAATATATTTCCTTTCTTTTTGCGAAGAAATTCTGATGTATTCTTTCCTCGGTAGAATCCGGAAAAGCTTTAATTAATCTTTTGATAAGAAATGAGGCTGGACCAAAGTAAAAGAAATCTCAGTTTCCATATATTGAAATAGGGTTTGGTTTCTTGCTTTCAATCCAAAATTCTAATTTAGAGATCATTGCCTAGACATAACGGTTTATATGAATTGGAGAAATTTCCTTATTGGTGAAGTGAGGGAGAAAACTGACGAATGACTCTAAATCGAATTTGAAATCAATTTCTGCATCCCGATACTTGACGAAAAGGTCATCCCCACATTCTTTTAACAGTTTGTGAAGAGAACGCATCTGAGAACGCAGCTCTTTTAACAGATTGATTTGAAATGTTGAAAACGGGAAGTCTGAGGAATAGAGGTGCCTAATGAATGCTCTATAGACATCTAACCTTCTGCTAGGATTTAACAGATTTCCAATAAACGGAGCTTTTGTTTTATCAGGGTGTCGTATCTCCTTAGGATTAAATTCGAACAAGTCTGGATAATTGAAAATAGTTGGATATCCTTTCCGCATTTCATCTTCCATAATTAGGAGTTCGTTAATACTGAGCCTCCCTTTTGGATCATGAAGAGGGTCGAATCCTGGTTTATTTGAGTAAAACTTATCCAAAAGCAATGAAATCTCTAAGTCAGATGAAATTATCCGGCTTCTTGGACTACAAGGATCAAGAACTAAGTCTTGATGAGATTCATCAGGGTTTAGATTTATTTTAGGTTTATAAAGAAAAACTTCGCCGGTTTCCGAAGTTGTGGGAGAGCAACTGCCATTCGCACTTTCTTCGTAGTCGGTTAAGTTTGAACTGGAAACTACATAAATGAAAACCATAATTAATATTTTGTTTTTATAATTTTGAAAAGGGTTTACTGTAATGGCGACTTTAAATCCTATACCGACAAACTCTCTGCTTGTTAAGCATGTATGATTCTCGTCAATTTATCTTTGAAACAAGTGGCCAGGCAGACAACGGAGAGGCATGATCCTTTTGGTTCCAATATAATTGGAGACTGTTCGGAAAATACAACAACCAAGTCCGTGTATAATTGTCTTTCTTAGACACCACCCAAGAATCTCAGATATCTTGATAGAATCAACGATTACCTTAACAGACAGAAAATAAGCATCCCCGGCAGCGGCGCCAAAAACTTACCCTCCCCCGTGATATGGCCAAAACGGACGGTTTTATTTGCGCAGTGTCGTTAGGCCGCGACGCATCAGAATCTGCTACAACGGGGGCGAGTAATGGTTTTATTATTTATATTTAGCTGGGGTTCCTAGCTATAACTCACCTATTTGTCTTCCTTTTAACGAGTAAGTGGTAAATATAACTCAGGTACGTATTTTTGTATGTTTGCTTAGTAACGTGGGACAAAAGTGCCTATATAGTTAACCCTAGCGACAAGAGGTGATAGATTAAGACTAACTAAATAAAACAGTAATTGGACAATAAAAGTAAAGATAGATAGGCATGAAGAATAGAATTCTGAATGGGAAATTATCGCAAGAGTTTAACTTCCTACGATAAACACTAAACCTCAATCAACTGGGCTATGAACCTAACTGACTTGTCAATAAGAGTTTAGGCTTGAAGATTTTGGCTAAAACGGATATCCCTACTCCCAACATTAACCTAAAAGGTTTAAACGACTTTATGGAATGAATCCTAGGTACATGAACAAAGTGGTATACCCATAAAGGAAAGTCTCAGCTTTTCTTAATCCTAGTTGGTCTAACTAAAGCAATATCCTACCTCTTAATCACTATGCTATGCCTTAACATTAACAGATGTGCAATCTTAAATATTCTAAGGTACTGCTAATTGGGATAGAAGTCTCTCCTTTGCGATCACTTATTCAACCCCGGATCATCTTACAACATCTCAAGAACATTGCTTATGACGCGAATCATGCTTTTGAGTAAGCTAGTGTTCACTGAACTCTCTAATGCTAACTCTAATCACAACCTAAATGGGCAGCTCTTCTATGACGAACAAGTGGTTATTCGTATGTAGGTACTATATCCCTATTGTGACGTTAAGCACACATAACTACTTACCTTGTATCCTAGGGTTGATCAGGTCCTAATACTAGGTTATAGCCACGTGAATAAGCGGAAAGGGTGATCCGTAAATTAAACTTCTAAACCGTCAAGGTTTCAGCATAACAGTATGATAACTTTCAGATAAAATATTCAATATATAATAAACATTTGTAACAGATAGATAATCATGCAAGATGAAAGCAACTCATGATAATAACTTTATTAAATTAAGGAAAGCGTTCACCATTTACAGACGAGATCTGGACCATTACAAGTGATGACAACCTCTAGACCGCTCCTATTACAATCTTCGGCGTTCGCCTCCGGGTACTTGATTTTCCGCTCGGAGGTGAGAAGGCCTTGAAAGCTCTAGTGAGAGAAAGGGTATTGTAGTGAGAGAGTGAAGAGAGGTGTGTGAAAATTGGATGACAAAAAGCCCTTTAAATAGACTAGAAAATTGCCTGCAAACGGCTGGCAGGCCGTTTGGCAGGCCGTATTTGGCAGGCCGTTTTCCAGGCTAGCCGTTTCTTGGGGCCTTTTGCTGGACCGTTTGGCAGGCCGTACCCCATACTGGCAAGCCGTATGGAAAGCCGTATGGCAGGCCTTTTTTTGGTCTGATCAGCCTTGATTCACTGGATCGTAACTTTATTTTTTGTCTTTCACCGTTTTCGCTCTAGAATCTTCGTTTTAGCTCCTTTTCTCTTGATTCTTTTTGCATCGTCTTCGTAATTACTTTACCTACAAATTTAATCGAAAAATGATTATTTTGCCGACAAAGCTTTGAACTTTATGCTTTTGGGACTTAATATCGGGGGTAAAAACATGACTTTTTAGCCGATATCAAGTAACACAAAATCTTACAATTGATTATTATAATTAGAATTATAACAATCCGTCCTAAATCGACTATAAATTGAACTTTTATGTCCCTTATCAGCATAAAGTTGTAGTTAACTAATATCTTTCGCTAGAATTTTTGTTGTAAACATGGAGATATCCCGTTGGTCACTACCTTAGCTCGAGGTGTAATGAGCACCAACATAAGATCCAACTATGATACAGCAAGCTAATACAACAAACAAGGAAACTATAGTTTAATGGGCAAGTGAGGAGAATAAAATTAAAACTTTAGGAGTGTCACATATCATAGACAAAACTAATAAGAGAATGAGACACGATTTAAGTACAAGGATGATCTCATCTTTTCATATGAAAAACCTATACCTGGCAAACGGGTCGAGATGGATTGGGTTGGGTCAAGGAATAAATAGGTTTGGGTTGAAACGGGTCATGGGTCGAAACGGGTCAGAATCAAAATGGGTCAAACGAATTGGGCCAAGACCCGGGTCGATTGGGTCAAGCTAACAAATTTGTTCTTCTCTAAGTTTATGAATTTTCATTAGTAGAAAATAGGCATAAATTAATAATTAAATTAAATAATAATATAATAATAATAAATATCTATCTTCTATACATAACTAAAAATTGACTCTCAATGTCAATAAATGAGCCACATTAAATCTTAAAATGTAATGGTTTAAAAGTAAAAAAAAAATTATTATTATTTATTTAATATCAATTAAATGGTAAATAATAAATAAATAAATAGTAGTAAAATAAAAAATAAATATATCAAAAATAAAAAATGAACAATAAATATACGAACCTTTTATCTTCTTACTAAAGTAAGTTATTTTTTTTCTAGCCTATAAATATGTATGTTATCTCCATTTTTCAATGACAATCATACAATGGGAAAATCACATCATATTATTACTAAAAGATGGATATTCAAGTCATGTACCATGATGTAAATATATGTAATTGATAATGCTAAAAACGAACATATATTTCATAGCATTATTCCTCAAGAAAGACAAGCTTTTAGTTGCAATTGTTCTATTTACAAGTGATATTCGTTTAAATAATAAAAGGTGAAGACAAAAGACAGATTCGACGATTTGAAGACGCAAACGACCAAAAAGCTCAAAAGAACAAAAGACAATCAAAAAGGTTCCAATTATTGATAAGAAACGTCTCGAAATCACAAGAGTACAAGATTCAAAACGCAAAGTACAAGATATTAAATTATACGCGAGGACGTTCGAAAATCCGGAACCGGGACTAGAGTCAACTCTTAACGCTCGACGCAACGGACTAAAAATTACAAGTTAACTATATATATAAATATAATATAATATATAATTAATTATATTAATTATATATATATTATATATATATAATAAAAACCGTCGGCAGCCAGAAACTCCAAGGGTGTGAAATGAAAATACCTCTCCGCGACTCGCGGAGTTTAAAGGGGTTTTTGCCGCGAGTCGCGGAGCCCCAAAATTCATTTCTGGCTATAAAGCCAACCGAATTCTGATCGAATTTTACATCATTTTTTCTCTTCCTCTTCATACGAAGTAATATATTTATATTTATAATTTATATTTTAATTTTAATTCTAATAATAAGGGTATGTTAGCGAATGTTGTAAGGGTGTAAGTCGAAATTCTGTCCGTGTAACGCTACGCTATTTTTAATCATTGTAAGTTATGTTCAACCTTTTTATATTAATGTCTCGTAGCTAAGTTATTATTATGCTTGTTTAAAACGAAGTAATCATGATGTTGGGCTAATTACTAAAATTGGGTAATTGGGCTTTGTACCATAATTGGGGTTTGGACAAAAGAACGACACTTGTGGAAACTAGGCTATGGGCTATTAATGGGCTTTATATTTGTTTAACTAAATGAAAGTTTGTTAATGTTAATATAAAGATTTACAATTGGGCGTCCCTATAAACTACCATATACACTCGATCGGACACGATGGGCGGGGTATTTATATGTACGAATAATCGTTCATTTAACCGGACACGGGAATGGATTAATAGCCACTAGAATAATTAAAACAGGGGTGAAATTACATTCAAGGGTAATTGGTGTAATTGTTAACAAAGTAGTAAAACCTTGGTTTACACGCAGTCGATAACCTGGTGTATTCATTAAACAAAGTATTAAAACCTTGTTACAATTCGAATCCCCAATTAGTTGGAATATTTATCTTCGGGTATAATAATAATTTGACAAGGACACTTGCAATTTATATTTATGACTGATGGACTGTTATGGACAAAAACCAGACGGACATATTGAATAATCCAGGACAAAGGACAATTAACCCATGGGCATAAAACTAAAATCAACACGTCAAACATCATGATTACGGAAGTTTAAATAAGCATAATTCTTTTATTTCATATTTAATTTCCTTTATTTTATATTTAATTGCACTTCTAATTATCGCACTTTTATTTATTGTTATTTCATCGCACTTTTAATTATCGTACTTTTTAATTATCGCAATTTAATTTTTATCGCATTTTTATTATTCGCAATTTCATTATCGTTATTTACTTTACGCTTTAATTTAAAGTCTTGTATTTATTTTATATTTTACATTAGGTTTTAACTGCGACTAAAGTTTTAAAATCGACAAACCGGTCATTAAACGGTAAAAACCCCTCTTTATAATAATAATATTACTTATATATGTATTTGTATTTTTATAAAAGTAAACTAATATAGCGTTGAGCTTTGCTTAAAGATCTCCCTGTGGAACGAACCGGACTTACTAAAAACTACACTACTGTACGATTAGGTACACTGCCTATAAGTGTTGTAGCAAGGTTTAAGTATATCCATTCTATAAATAAATAAATATCTTGTGTAAAATTGTATCGTATTTAATAGTATTTTCTGCTAAAATTTAATAACTATTTTATATACACCTCGTTCGACATCAAGTATTTTTTGGCGCCGCTGCCGGGGACTTATCTTAAAAGCCGGAAGCGCAACGCTAATAATAATAAAAAAAAAAAAAAAATTTTAGTTACTTTTATTAAAAGTCATTTTTGTAAAATTACGTTTTAATCATTCAAAAATAGAAAAAGAAAAACAAAAATATAAGTATTTTTAGGATTTTGTTAAATATTTAAGTTTTATAAGTTTCTTTATCTTTATTTTAATTTATAAAAATATAAATTTTATTAAAAATCGTTTATTTAAACTAAAAACAGAAAAAAGAAAATAAAAAAAAAAAAAAATAAAGAAAAACGCGTAAAAACAAAACCTGTCAACTGAATTCCTGAACCCCGCGACTCGCGGGGTTTTCCTCTTTATTCACCGCAACTCGCGGAGGCCCTCTGACACACGGACAAAACCCTAATCACGGGTTTTAATTTATTATTATTATTATTAATTACTTAATTATTATTATTATTATTAATTTTAGTTTTATTTTTACTTTTTACTTTATATATGTATTTAGTTTTAATAAGTTTTTATTAAATTGTAAAATTAATAGTTTAGTAAAATAAATAATATAAAATAATATTTTTATAAAAAATTGTACTTTTTACAACTTTTTGTATATTTTTATATTTTGTACCTTTTTAATCGTTGTAGCGTAATATTTGTATTTTTTAGCTCATAATTAATTTTAAACTTAGTTTTTGCTATAATTATTTTTACTCCTATATTTTTAGGCTTTGCCGTAGAATTCCTTAAGTGCTTTTTCTTTAGACTAAGATTTAGGTGCTTTAGAATTTTGCGACGCCTTTTTAAGTTTTAGTTTCTTTTTAAGTTATTTTCATTTGGGATTTAGTTTTTCCTGTAAGCTTTAATATTTTTAGACTTTTTACTATGTATCAATTATCATTCCAATTAGTAATATCAATTTGCGATTATAATTTTAAGTTAGTTGTAGTAATAAGGTTAAATTAGTTAAGTATTTTTAAGTTTTGATAAGTTTCTTTTAATTTTCCGTCACCTTTTTATTTTTCAATCATTTTTCTTTTTCGACATTTTTCGACGCGCAATCTTTTTCTCTCTTATTTCTCGCTATTCTAGTTTTAGGACTTAGAATTTTTTCTACTTCTTATCTAAATTTCTTAAAATTACGAAAATTTATTTTAAGTGGTTAAATTAATAGACATCAAAATTTTCTGGTTCGTAGTAATAGTTGGATTTGTACGTGGACCGGGTTATTGGAGCCAAACAGTCCTCAATTATATTGAGACCAAACGAATCCTGCCCCTCTGCTGCATCTTTTGGCTATTCGAAACGTGGGCAAAATCAGAAAAGTCTATTGATTGGATAACTTATTATAATTTTTCTTTCCTTTTAAAAACTAATAGGATATTCTGTGAATGCACCGAGCAAGACGTTCATCACCTTTTGTACGTTCACCACCTGTAACTCGATCAAGACATCGTTTAACAAATATAACCGCCGTTGATTTTTCTTTAGAATCGTCATCCAGTCGACCAAGTACTTCAGTTCAAATTACCGATAATCCAGTTTTTGAAACCAACCTCACAATTGAGAATCCAGAAAATATTCAGGAACGGTTCATAGATCCTGAACCATTAAACTTTCCTCCGGAACCACCAATCATTCAAACAGAGATTGTTGAGGAACGAACCATTAAATCTGAAGCATCTAGTGATACCGAGTCAACAAATTCAATTATGGAGAATCTGGAACCTTTAAGTATGGAAGACCGAATGAGAGCTAAACGCACTGGCCAAGGTCACGCAATTACTCATCCAGACATTAATGCGCCAGATTATGAAATCAAAGGACAAATTCTACACATGGTGACTAATCAATGCCAATTTAGTGGTGCGCCGAAGGAAGATCCAAATGAACATCTACGTACCTTTAATAGGATCTGCACACTATTTAAAATACGAGAAGTGGAGGATGAACAAATATATCTCATGTTATTTCCCTGGACTTTAAAGGGAGAAGCCAAAGATTGGTTGGAATCGTTACCTGAAGGGGCGATCGATACATGGGACGTTTTAATTGATAAATTTCTTAAACAATTTTTTCCCGCATCTAAAGCCGTAAGACTTCAAGCAGAAATTGTTACGTTCACACAGAAGCCAAATGAAACTCTATATGAGGCGTGGACAAGATATGGAAAGTTGTTAAGAGGATGTCCGCAACATGGTTTAGACACTTGTCAAATAGTACAAATATTCTACCAAGGATGCGACATCACTACAAGAAAAGACATAGATATAGCAGCTGGTGGTTCGATTATGAAGAAAACCGAAACTGATGCTTACAAAATTATTGATAATACTGCTTCCCACTCACATGAGTGGCACCAAGAAAAAGATATCATTAGATCATCTAAAGCAGCTAGAGCCGATTCTAGCCATGACTTAGATTCCATTTCCGCAAAGATAGATGCTGTGGAGAGACGAATGGAAAAGATGACTAAGGATATTCACTCAATACGAATTAGTTGTGAGCAGTGTGGAGGACCACATTTGACAAAAGATTGTCTCAGTATTGAATTAACAATGGAACAAAGAGAGAATATTTCATACATAAACCAAAGGCCTGGAAATAATTATCAGAATAATTATCAACCGCCAAGACCGATTTACAATCAAAACCAGAATTATAACCGAAATATTCCATACAACAACCAACAAGGTCCTAGCAATCAACAAGTATCCAATAATACTTACAATCAGCAAAGACCGAATTTTCAAAACAAACCACCACAACAAACCGATGATAAAAAGCCAAATTTAGAAGATATGATGACGAAGCTAGTTGAAACTCAAACGCAGTTTTTCACATCTCAAAAACAAACCAATGAACAAAATGCTCAAGCATTTAGAAATCAACAAGCTTCTATTCAAAATCTGGAACAAGAAGTAAGTAACCTAGCAAGGTTAATAGGTGAAAGAAAACCGGGAAGTCTACCAAGTGATACAAATGCTAACCCCCGGAATGAAACAGCTAAAGCTATTACCACAAGAAGTGGTACAACACTTAAACCACCTGAAATACCTGTAACTTCTGATGAAACTATTCCTACTCCACAAGAACCACAACCTGATCAAAATAAGGAAAAAGAACCGGTAGTTGAAAAGGTTAATGAAGATAACACAGTTAAGGATAAACCTTATGTTAAACCATATCAACCACCACTTCCTTATCCGAGTAAAATGAAGAAAGAGAAACTTGAAGCCGAGCAATCCAAATTCTTGGATATGTTTAAACAGATAAATGTAAATCTTCCTTTCATTGATGTGATTTCAGGAATGCCAAGATATGCTAAATTCTTGAAAGATCTAATCACGAATAGAAAGAAAATGGAAGAACTCTCGGCTGTTACTATGAATGCTAATTGTTCAGCAGTGCTGTTGAATAAGATACCAGAAAAACTATCTGATCCAGGAAGTTTCACAATTCCATGTTTTCTGGGTAGCCTTAGTTCAATAGAAGCATTGGCTGATTTAGGTGCTAGTATAAATCTAATGCCGTATTCACTATACGCTAAACTAGACCTTGGAGAATTGAAACCAACCAGAATAAGCATACAACTAGCCGATAGATCAATAAAATATCCTAGAGGGATAATGGAGAACATGCTAGTTAAAGTTGGTACTTTAGTATTTCCAGTAGATTTTGTTGTTTTGGACATGGAAGAAGATTCTCAAGTTCCTCTCATATTAGGAAGACCATTCTTAAACACGGCTAAAGCAATGATAGACGTGTTCGGTAAGAAACTGACCCTAAGTATAGAGGATGAGAGTGTTACCTTTTCAGTGGATAGAGCTATGCAACAACCACAATCTGCAGATGATACATGTTATTATATTCAAACTATAGATGCACATGCAGAATTATTAAAAGAATTTCCAGAATTACAAGGAACAGGAGAATGTTCTTTAGGAGAAGGAAATGAACCAATTGATGAAGCTGAAATGTTAGCTACACTTATAGCTAATGGATATGAACCAACAACAGAAGAAATTCAAATGCTAAAAGAAGAAGATAGATATCGATATAAATCATCGATAGAAGAACCTCCGAAATTAGAGTTAAAGCCACTTCCAAACCATTTGGAATACGCTTATTTACATGGTGAATCTGAATTACCTGTAATAATATCGTCTTCTCTTACTGAAAATGAGAAATCACAACTCATTTCTGTGTTGAAAGCTCATAAACCAGCCATTGCATGGAAGATTCATGATATTAAAGGAATAAGTCCTTCGTATTGCACACATAAAATCCTTATGGAAGAAGGTCATAAAACGTATGTGCAACGTCAACGAAGACTAAATCCTAATATGCAAGATGTAGTTAAGAAAGAGATTATTAAACTGCTAGATGCAGGTTTGATATATCCAATCTCTGATAGTCCATGGGTAAGCCCAGTTCAATGCGTACCTAAGAAGGGTGGCATGACTGTCATTACAAATGAGAAAAATGAGCTTATTCCTACTAGGACTGTAACAGGATGGCGTGTATGTATTGATTATAGAAAATTAAATGACGCCACCAGAAAAGATCACTTTCCCTTACCTTTCATAGATCAAATGTTGGAAAGATTAGCCGGAAATAGTTACTATTGTTTTCTAGATGGATTTTCCGGATATTTTCAAATTCCAATAGCACCCGAAGATCAAGAGAAAACCACATTCACGTGCCCTTATGGTACTTTTGCTTACAAACGCATGCCATTTGGACTTTGCAACGCCCCTGCAACCTTTCAAAGGTGTATGATGGCAATTTTTCACGACATGATAGAAGAATGCATGGAAGTATTCATGGATGACTTTTCAGTCTTCGGTGATACATTTAAATCATGTCTAGTTAATCTGGAACGAATGCTAATTAGATGCGAAAAATCAAATCTAGTACTTAATTGGGAGAAATGCCATTTCATGGTTAAAGAAGGCATCGTTCTTGGACATAAAATTTCAAAAGAAGGAATTGAAGTGGATAGAGCTAAAGTAGATGTAATTGCTAAACTTCCACATCCCACCAATGTTAGAGGAGTTAGGAGTTTTCTAGGGCATGCCGGTTTTTACCGACGTTTCATAAAAGATTTTTCTAAAATTGCCACTCCTATGAATAAACTCCTAGAAAAGGATGCGCCATTCATCTTTTCAGATGAATGTATCAAATCTTTTAATATTCTTAAAGAAAAACTCACTAATGCGCCGATCATGATAACACCAAATTGGAATCTACCATTTGAACTAATGTGCGATGCAAGTGATTTTGCAATGGGAGCCGTTTTAGGACAAAGGATTGAAAAACGATTTCAACCTATATATTATGCTAGTAAGACATTACAAGGAGCACAAACGAACTATACAACTACTGAAAAAGAACTCCTTGCTATTGTCTTTGCTTTTGACAAATTTCGATCATATCTCGTTCTAGCAAAAACGGTGGTCTATACCGACCATTCTGCTCTTAGATACCTATTTTCAAAACAAGATGCTAAACCAAGATTAATCCGTTGGATCTTACTCTTACAAGAGTTTGATATTGAAATCCGAGATAAAAAAGGAGCAGAAAATCTCGCCGCTGATCATCTTTCTCGTCTTGAAAATCCCGAATTAGAAGTTCTGAATGAATCGGCCATACAAGACAACTTTCCTGATGAATATCTATTGAAGATAGATTATAAAGAAATCCCATGGTTTGCAGACTATGCAAACTACTTAGTTTGTGGATTCCTTGAAAAAGGATTATCGTACCAAAGACGAAAGAAATTCTTCAGTGATATAAAACACTATTTCTGGGAAGATCCACATCTGTTTAAAAGTTGTCCCGATGGAATAATACGCCGATGTGTATTTGGAGATGAAGCTAGTAAAATTTTAAACCATTGTCACACAGGACCAACAGGAGGGCATTATGGGCCTCAACTAACAGCAAGAAAAGTTTATGGAGCTGGATTCTATTGGCCTACAATTTACAAAGACGCACACCTTCTTTGCAAATCCTGTGATGCATGTCAAAGGGCCGGAAGAATAAGTCAACGTGATGAAATGCCACAAAATGTCATCCAAGTATGTGAAGTATTTGACATTTGGGGTATTGACTTTATGGGTCCATTTCCAAAATCTCATAATAATCTATATATACTCGTAGCCATTGACTATGTATCTAAATGGGCGGAAGCACAAGCTCTCCCAACTAACGATGCACGAGTTGTAGTCAACTTTTTAAAACGTCTTTTTGCAAGGTTTGGAACACCGAAAGCTTTAATAAGTGATCGGGGTACTCATTTTTGTAATAATCAACTTGAGAAAGTTCTTAAAAGATATGGAGTAACTCATAAAATCTCCACCGCATATCATCCACAAACAAGTGGACAAGTTGAAAATACAAACCGAGCTTTAAAACGTATTCTAGAGAAAACCGTAGGATCAAATCCAAAGGAATGGTCAATTAAATTGGAGGATGCACTCTGGGCTTTTAGAACAGCCTACAAAACTCCAATTGGAACCACACCTTTTAGACTTGTTTATGGAAAAGCATGTCATCTTCCAGTAGAAATTGAACACAAAGCATTTTGGGCTTTGAAGACATGTAATCTTGATTTACATGAAGCTGGACGTCTACGATTAAGTCAACTAAACGAATTAGAAGAATTAAGACATGAAGCATACGAAAATTCGTTAATCTATAAAGAAAGAACGAAGAAATGGCATGATAAAAGAATCAGAAGTTCAAAAGAATTCAAAGAAGGAGACAGAGTTCTTCTTTTCAATTCACGATTCAAGCTATTTCCTGGAAAATTGAAATCAAGATGGTCTGGACCATTCATAGTCAAAAGAGTTTTCCCATACGGAACAATAGAATTAATAAATTCAAATGGGATTGAATTTAAAGTTAATGGTCACAGAGTTAAACATTACATACAGGGTCCGATGGAAGTCGACAACGAAGTTAATCACAATTTCGACACCACAGCTAACTAAGTGTGGGGAGAATCAAGTCTTTAAAGGATAATATGTATTTCTGTTAGAGTTAGATTGTCTGTTTTCGTGTAGTTCTCGAAAATGGAACACGTATGGTCTTTCCCTAGCAGACCCTAAAGAACTAGTCTTCTCCCCCCATTCTGAATTTTTATTTTTTTTAGGTTTTTACAAAATGAAGACTGCCTGTGAACTAAACCATGGTCTAATGCTACACGCTTTGATCACTAAACGTAATAATGACATACTACCGAGTGAATTAGTATCAGTAATCAGAGAAAGAATGGACGGAGTTAGAAAAGGATCCAGATGCGAAGATAATAAGTTACAATTTGGTAAAGGAAAATCAAAATCCGCAGCGAAAAGAAGAGCACGACACCTAGAAAAATGTCACAAATGCGGAAAATGGTCACATGGAGGTAAATGTTCAAATAATCAAACCTATTCAAATACCGAATTTGTTACTTTATGCAGAGACGGACCGTTCATATGTTTAGAAGAAAAGACAATGAATGCTCGAGGTTACGCCTATGCAGCCATGGAAGACCAATTAAACCGACTATCTTATGAATATAATAGATCATATAACTAAGAAATCTATTTCACAGGTATGTCTGTACAGTTTTTATTTTTATTTTTATTTTTAACCTTTTGATAATAAACGCTAATTTGTTCGCTAAAAAGTATTAAATTGGTATTAAATAAAATTAGGTTTGGCGACCGAAATTATTGATATCCTTCAAAAATTTATTACATCACTGCGAAATTTAACGTTTATTCTTAAGGTATAAATATCTTTAATCAATCAACCCAAAATATTTCAAAAATTCGTCATGAGTTAAATTAGGTCTTGGAACCGAAATTACTTTACCGAAAAGAGGGGCGCATATTTTTGATAATATTTGACTGATTAAAGTGGGATAAAAAGACAAAAAGATTTTTAAATTTATTTTTACCATGTTTTTAATCTTAATATTTAAATCTTAAATTAATATTGTAAACTTTGTAAAAACAATATTTTTTAAAATTGTAAATATTTGAAAAAATTAATATAAGTTTGGTATGAATTTATAAATTTTTAAATTAAGTTTGGTGTGAATTTTTAATTTTTAAAATATTAATTTTTAATTTTATGCATTTTAAATTTTGAGTTTGGTGTGAATTTTTAATTTTAATTTTGAATTTTATATTTAAGTTGTGTGAATTTAAAAACAAAAATTTACTTTATCTCATTAAGTTAAAAATATGATTTTTAAAATTCGTCGTAAGTTGAAGACTAGGTCTTTGAACCGAAATTGCTTTACCCGAGGGAGGGACGAGAACTTTTATTATCATTATTTTTAATCTTATTGATTTAAAGTATGCCAAAAACATTGAAAAAACCCAAAAATCTTAGCTTTTAAAACAATCGCTACAAAAAGACAAATTTTAAAATTTTGTCGAGGGACGGACTAGGACATCGATCCGAAACGACCTCGTCCTAAATAACAAGGGAAACAAAATTTTAAAATTAATTTCTTAATTGTTTTATAAGTTAAAGGTTATATAAAAAAAAAAAAAAAAAAAAAAAAAAAAAAAAAATATAACTCCGCGACTCGCGGAGTTTTCAGTGAAAACCTCCGCGACTCGCGGAGGGACAAAATTACAGAAAAAAATATAACCAGCTGCACGAACAGAATAACACACACACACATACTGCACTTCGAAAAAACCCGAAAAAACCCACAAAAATCATCCCAAAAACTCGATTTTTCACCGTTAATCTTCAAATTTTTCACTACAATCATGTTGAGAAGGATGATATCTAGGAACTACTCAAGAAAACAGAATGAAAGGGGTGAATCTTCATCCCAAGCCCGCCATGCTCCTGCTGAGAACTTGGAACAACAGGAGGTAGATAACTACTACAAGCAGGATGTACCTCATCCAGTCATGACCTTTTCAGATATGCATTTGGAACAGTTGCACCCGAACCTGCGATTTGACAGACTTTGGATAGATTATCCAAAATATCAACGGGGTTTGCATACTCTTCATTCCAAGGTTGTTGAGGTACCGAGGGTCATAGAATGGGGACCCTTGGAAGCTGTAGAATTGGCCGGGCCAATTAGGGAATTACTGGTACAGAGGTATGGTAATTCTTCTTTTAATGACTGGATATGTTTATTCACCATACGCAGACCTGTATATAAAGTATGGTGTGAAGAGTTGTTATGTAGTATAGAGTTGAATGATCGGGTAGCTAGTTTAACCGATCGTTCTTTTATTAGATTTTTGTTAGGCGGTTCGATGCGCCACATGTCTTTACTGGACATGGCTCAGGCTTTACGTATATACACGCCTGAGGAATTAGCGTCTGCCGATTGTAGAGGATTGATACTAAACGGTAGGAAAATAGATGAGAATTTTGATACACACGGTGTGTGGAGTCAAATGACAAGCCATCACCGTTTTAAAGGGGGAAACTACTCTTATTTGGATATAGATAGAGCCGAATTAAGAGTAATACATAGATTTTTAGCTAACTCGATTACACAAAGGGGTAAAAACAAAGAAAAGGTAAATGAACAAGATTTGTTTTACCATATGTGTATTCGAGACCCACACAGCGCTGTAAGTATACCATATTGTGTGGGTTATTATTTATCAGCTATGGTTCGAGGGATGCGTCCACATAGCATAATAGGAGGTGGTATTTTTATTACTTTGATTGGTGAATATCTCGGTGTGGATATAAGTCGGGGGGGATTATTAGTAGAAGAGCCGGAACCCCGCGACACTATAGGTTTAAATGTATACCATGGTGCTAAAGTTTTGAAGCGGCGAAATAACGCCGCAGTACGATACAATGGTAGACATCCACAGGTAGAGAGAAACCAGGAACAAGGTAATGTAGGAGGGGGGAACCAGATGCAAGAAATGCAAAGGTTTATAGCTTCTCAGGAATACGAAAATGCTAGACAGAGAGCATTTGAAGATTGGCAAGTTCATCAGAACCAGATCATAGCGCATTGCCAACATATAGGTAGAAACTATATTCCTACACCGAAACCCGTCTTCCCTCCTTGGTCGATAGAGATGCAGCCACCATATCCTACGTATGACCCTGCCGAGGCATTCTATAGCACTTATGGTTATGCGTGGAACCCCTATTGGTACCAATATCATCCTTAGTTTACTTACTTTTTATTTTTATTATTTTGTAATATGTAATTATTGATATGTTTAATACTTTTGTTAATATTGTAATCATTTTTATAATTATCTAACTTTTATTCTTAGATTTTAATAATTTTTGAATGTGGGGTAATAAACCAAACTTCAAAAATATGTATAAATGTTTGCAGTTTATCTTATGTACACAACAGGGTAAAACAACGCATTTTCAAAGACTGGCATTAAGTTCAGCAAAAGCAAGTAATTTTGACGACAATGATGCAAAATATATGTGAAATAACAACAAGACGGAATGAACAAATGACGTGCACCGTTTATCATTCAGCAAACAAACGCCAATATATTTGGAAACTTTGGTAAAAATTTAATCATTTTCACACAAATCACCCTCAATAATTTAAATTGTTACTGATTTGTTGCAAATGAGGGCATTGCAAGATCTTAAGTGTGGGAAGGGGTTAAATTCTTTCGGATTTTAAAAATTTTTACTTTATACACTTGGTTACCATTAAAAATACTAGTAAAGCAGTAGTTGTATTAGAATCTAGTGCTCTCTGATAAAAAAGAACAGCCCTAGTCTTATATACTGACTACCCAATTCTAGTAAAATTTTTTAAAATTTTCAATTAAATGAATTCAAATCATGTTTATACATATTTATGAACGATAAAACTAGGTTTTAACACCGAAATTATTGTTACCTCAGAAAGGACATAAATTGAGAAACAAACTAAAATGTTAAAATTCATTTAAAATGGAATAGAGGACGATAAAAAGGAAAATAAAAAGCCAAGTGTGGGAAAATTTACCAAGTTATTTTAAACATATGCCACATATATTTGTAACAAATAACTGAAAATACTTTTGCTTTGAACTAAACTAAACTGTTTTACCCGATAAAAGAAAAGAAGAGATGGATCTACACGATGAATCAATTCCATCATTAAAAGGAAGTAAAGTCTTCCGAAAAAGACACGCGCTTCTTGATTTAGGTCATGAAGTTGTCGTTCAGACCAGCTGTAGGTTGACGAAAAATCTAGAAAAGTCATCACTAAAATCAGCAGGAAATCCACGGACCTCAGCATCAAACAGGGTTGCCAAGTGGTCAGATTTATCCTAACCATGAGAAGGATTTATCTTGTACAATGGGGAGGCACCGTGCAAATTAGCTGGATAAGACTAATGAATCAGATCCCCAGAAAGGATAATCTCCTTAAAGATTAAAAATCAGCTTTTAAGCCTGATATTACTCAATCCTTGAGATTGACCTTAAAGATTGAGAATTACAAACTCATGGAATTCAATGATATCTAAACTCGAGCTTAAATGAGAAAATATTTTGATCAAAAATACAAACCGATTTGTTTTCTGAAAACCCTATTTTCAATGCGTTCATTACCATTGAACGTAAAATCCTAGGAATTCACCTGGAATTCATTAGGTCACCTGAACTAAATCGGGTGTCAACCGTAAGAACGGTGGTTGCATAGCATGGTCAAAGACAGGACCTTGTGCCAGACCGAAAAATTATAAGGGTGAGCTTTACTATTGCTCCTACCAAGGATAGTAATTGCGTCCGACACGTTATAGACCATAATCAAAAGCATGTCACGGGACATTGCCTTAAACAGTTGCTTGTTCAACGCTTTCCTTTACAACCGGACGGTAGTTTGCCGAAAGGTAATATACGGAACAAGTAAACTGGACGTGTTGCTTTCCAAATACAAGGTTAGCAAGTGGGTGACACAAAACCGCAAGTTTTGAGCTAAAATTTTCAAATCTGAAACCCACCAAACCCACAAAAATATTTTGCAAACACCGGTAAAGGGTTATTCCGGAAAATTTATCTAGGGTAAAAACTAGATTTAATTTTCAAAAGATCAAATGTTTTCATAAAGATCCAATTTCCTTAATGGATCTAAATTTTTATAAGTCATGTGGGACTGTAAACCATATCGTTACTACCATTGTCTATACCGCCGTATAGAAATCACTGATGTACAAAGTGTGAAGAATAAAGAAGTGATTCTAGTATTTCAAGACAATATTGCTTGAGGACAAGCAACGCTCAAGTGTGGGAATATTTGATAATGCTAAAAACGAACATATATTTCATAGCATTATTCCTCAAGAAAGACAAGCTTTTAGTTGCAATTGTTCTATTTACAAGTGATATTCGTTTAAATAATAAAAGGTGAAGACAAAAGACAGATTCGACGATTTGAAGACGCAAACGACCAAAAAGCTCAAAAGAACAAAAGACAATCAAAAAGGTTCCAATTATTGATAAGAAACGTCTCGAAATCACAAGAGTACAAGATTCAAAACGCAAAGTACAAGATATTAAATTATACGCGAGGACGTTCGAAAATCCGGAACCGGGACTAGAGTCAACTCTTAACGCTCGACGCAACGGACTAAAAATTACAAGTTAACTATATATATAAATATAATATAATATATAATTAATTATATTAATTATATATATATTATATATATATAATAAAAACCATCGGCAGCCAGAAACTCCAAGGGTGTGAAATGAAAATACCTCTCCGCGACTCGCGGAGTTTAAAGGGGTTTTTGCCGCGAGTCGCGGAGCCCCAAAATTCATTTCTGGCTATAAAGCCAACCGAATTCTGATCGAATTTTACATCATTTTTTCTCTTCCTCTTCATACGAAGTAATATATTTATATTTATAATTTATATTTTAATTTTAATTCTAATAATAAGGGTATGTTAGCGAATGTTGTAAGGGTGTAAGTCGAAATTCTGTCCGTGTAACGCTACGCTATTTTTAATCATTGTAAGTTATGTTCAACCTTTTTATATTAATGTCTCGTAGCTAAGTTATTATTATGCTTGTTTAAAACGAAGTAATCATGATGTTGGGCTAATTACTAAAATTGGGTAATTGGGCTTTGTACCATAATTGGGGTTTGGACAAAAGAACGACACTTGTGGAAACTAGGCTATGGGCTATTAATGGGCTTTATATTTGTTTAACTAAATGAAAGTTTGTTAATGTTAATATAAAGATTTACAATTGGGCGTCCCTATAAACTACCATATACACTCGATCGGACACGATGGGCGGGGTATTTATATGTACGAATAATCGTTCATTTAACCGGACACGGGAATGGATTAATAGCCACTAGAATAATTAAAACAGGGGTGAAATTACATTCAAGGGTAATTGGTGTAATTGTTAACAAAGTAGTAAAACCTTGGTTTACACGCAGTCGATAACCTGGTGTATTCATTAAACAAAGTATTAAAACCTTGTTACAATTCGAATCCCCAATTAGTTGGAATATTTATCTTCGGGTATAATAATAATTTGACAAGGACACTTGCAATTTATATTTATGACTGATGGACTGTTATGGACAAAAACCAGACGGACATATTGAATAATCCAGGACAAAGGACAATTAACCCATGGGCATAAAACTAAAATCAACACGTCAAACATCATGATTACGGAAGTTTAAATAAGCATAATTCTTTTATTTCATATTTAATTTCCTTTATTTTATATTTAATTGCACTTCTAATTATCGCACTTTTATTTATTGTTATTTCATCGCACTTTTAATTATCGTACTTTTTAATTATCGCAATTTAATTTTTATCGCATTTTTATTATTCGCAATTTCATTATCGTTATTTACTTTACGCTTTAATTTAAAGTCTTGTATTTATTTTATATTTTACATTAGGTTTTAACTGCGACTAAAGTTTTAAAATCGACAAACCGGTCATTAAACGGTAAAAACCCCTCTTTATAATAATAATATTACTTATATATGTATTTGTATTTTTATAAAAGTAAACTAATATAGCGTTGAGCTTTGCTTAAAGATCTCCCTGTGGAACGAACCGGACTTACTAAAAACTACACTACTGTACGATTAGGTACACTGCCTATAAGTGTTGTAGCAAGGTTTAAGTATATCCATTCTATAAATAAATAAATATCTTGTGTAAAATTGTATCGTATTTAATAGTATTTTCTGCTAAAATTTAATAACTATTTTATATACACCTCGTTCGACATCAGTAATGTATATTGGAATATGTATATGTATATAAATGTATACATATACGTATATAAATGTATATGTATAATATTGATTTAATTATGATGTATATATTTTCATAATATATATATATATATATATATATATATATATATATATATATATATATATATATATATATATATATATATATATATATATTGTAACAACCCAAACCGTAACCGACCAAACACGATGAAATTTCAAACAAAAAAAAAAAATTTTGTTGTTCCAGGCCATCGGCGCGCCGCGCCAAAAGGGCCGCGCGCCGCGCCAAACCCCTGCTGTTACCGGAAAGCTTAAATGCGAAAAAGATGAACGTGTTCCCGGCATATTTAACCAAAACGCTTTTAACCATACATTCATATATGTAAAACTAGCACATAACTAAGGTATGAACAAGTTTTACAAGGTGGGGCCCACACGTGCCCAAAACGCCACTAAGTTTAAAAATACAATGTTTAATACAAATTAGAGTTTCGACCACAAAAAGTTTAATTGCCAAACGACACAACGAGCATGGTGTTTGGGGTTAAACTACCCAAGTCTCGGTCAAACTCCAAGCCATAACCCAAAAGTGCTTCCTAATCATCGAAGCGGGAAACTCAATCCAAGGTAATGCCCTTACCCTTATCCACACACGATCCTATAAAAAGGTAAACAACGAGAGGGTAAGCAAAGCTTAGTGAGCACAATAATTATACATACACATATATAATCTACTTACTCGCATCACTTACACAACATCATATTCGAGTTTAACAATTCATCAAGCATGCTACATTAATAAGCATATACCAATAATTCACAATCCCACAAGTAGCTAATAGTACAATAGCATACGATTCATAAATTAATACTTCCAATACATAATTCACATAACCTTGGTTAACCAATTCGAACACGGGAAGCGGTACTTACAAGACCGTTGGAGTTCATAACGTCCACTAGTGTTACTTACACACCGCGTAATCACTAGTCCCCGGGTGATGTCTTAAACACCGCGACTAACTCACCCTTACAACAATGTGGCGTCTTAAACACCGCGACGAATCCACACTTCATTCAATACAATGAGTGGTGTCTTAATCACCGCGACACTTCCACTCCCATGACATTGTGGTGTCTTAAACACCGCGACAATACCACAAGTCAATCATACCATGAGTAGTGTCTTAAACACCGCGACAATGCTACTCGTTACTTAGAATGTGGTGTCTTAAACACCGCGACAATACCACATTCGTGCAACACAAATAAATACATTATATACACATACGCATAATTATTCCACTCACCTTATGCCTTCGGTGATTATTAAACCAAGCTTGAATTCCAAGGTAACGTACCTATTTCACAAGCATAATTAATCAATCAACTTGGTCTAATCTCATAACACACACCATCCTAGGTCATCTTGACCCATTTTGACAACTAACCCTAAATTGGGTCGTTTTCACCAAAAACCCTAACACTTGGCACTCATGGCCTTCACGCACATTAGAACACTAGGTTTTAGCACAAAACACTAATATTGACCCATCTTGGTCCATTTTGACCCATTTGACTCGATAAAAGTCAACACACCCATTTTGGGTCATTTATGCCCAAATCACACCCATTTACACTTCCTCAAGGTGTTCTAACAAATTACTAGCCAATTAGTGTTTCATAACAACAATTTATACATTTAAAACCCTAGCTTACACATAATTGAGTCTACATGACCCAAATTACCCAAGAACACCCAATTTACTTAAAATGGGTCTTAATGTTCATCTTTAACACAAACCCTAACCCATACACAAAATCAAATTAAGAAAAGAAAGTTAAGGCATACCACAACTATCAAAATGTAGCAAATGACGAGATGCACAACTTTAAAGCTTGCGATTAAACCCGAAACGAGCTTCTTCTCCTTCAAAGTGAGCTTTCTCACTCTACAATCACTCTCTCTCTAAACTTGAATTGAAAGGGATAAGGTTGGTGAGTTTTTGAGTAAATGATACTCTAACATCTGATCCCAAGCATTAAATCCGGCCTCCAATTGATTTTACCAAAATACCCTCCAAATATCTAATTTAAAAGAATGGAGAATCTGTCACAGTCAGATGGCGCGGCGCGCCACCTAGCCGCGCGGCGCGCAACCCTGCCAGTTCAGCTTCTTTTGTCTTCTTAATATATACAATAAAACCCCGTTTCAAATATCGTTCAATACACTTATATACACATATGTACATTACAATTATTCGGGTCTTACAACTCTCCCCCACTCATTCGGATTGCGTCCTCGCAATCCAAGCTACATGACAAGCAGGAAGATAGACTAACACGAACTCTTCGGGTTCCCATGTAAACTCGGAACCTTTATTCCGTCGCCATTGAACCTTATAGGTCCTAACCTCTTTATGTCTCAACCGTTTGACCTTTTCATCAAGTATTGCAATTGGCTCTTCAACATACTCCAACTTATTGTTTAGCTCAATTTCATCTAAAGGCATCCATGAAGAATCATCCGCAAGGCACTTACGGAGGTGAGAAACATGAAACGTGTTATGGATCCCCGCAAGCTCTTCGGGCAATTCCAATCGATATGCAACTTCACCAACACGAGCTAAAACTTTAAACGGTCCAATAAACCGAGGACCTAACTTTCCCCGTTTTCGAAATCGAATAATACCCTTCCATGGCGAAACCTTAAGCATAACCATGTCGCCCTCTTGGAATTCGATCGTTCGTCTACGTTTATCGGCATACGACTTTTGCCTATCTTGAGCCTTCTTCAAAACTTCGCGCAAGTGACGTTCATGTTCGTGCATACTTTTCGAGTAGACTAGTATGTCGTCAATGAACACAATAACCGACTTGTCCAACATAGGTTGGCACACCCGGTTCATAAGATCCATGAATGCCGCCGGTGCATTCGTAAGACCAAAAGGCATCACCACAAACTCAAAATGCCCATAACGCGTTCGGAAAGCCGTTTTCTCAATGTCTTCCTCACGGACCCGCATTTGATGATAGCCGGACCGTAGGTCGATCTTAGAGAAATACGTCGCACCTTGAAGTTGATCAAACAAATCGTCGATCCTAGGTAACGGATAACGATTCTTGATCGTCACTTTATTCAACTCACGGTAATCGATGCACATACGCATACTACCGTCTTTCTTCTTTACAAATAAAACCGGAGCGCCCCATGGCGACGCACTTGGTCGGATAAAACCCTTCCCGAGCAATTCTTGAATTTGATTCAATAACTCTTGCATCTCCGTTGGTGCTAAACGATAAGGAGTTTTAGCAATGGGGGTAGCCCCCGGAACCAACTCGATGCGAAATTCGACTTGTCTTTCCGCCGGGACACCCGGTAACTCATCCGGAAAGACATCTTCAAACTCATTAACTACCGGAATTTCACGAATTGGTGGTGGCTCATTACGAGTGTCGACAACATGAGCAAGGAAAGCCATACCACCGGTAACAACGTGACGTCGTGCCCGAGCAAAAGTGCATATCGGCACCGATCTCCTTCGTTTGTCACCATGAATAATCATCTCTCCCCCACTTGGGGTCTTTACACGAATAAACTTGTCGTGGCATGCAATATCGGCTCTATAACGATCGAGCCAATCCATACCAACGACAACATCAAAATCACCCAAAGTCATCGGAATAAGATCAATTTCGAAACTTTCGGCGCCAAACACAACATTGCAATTTTTACACACATCAACCACTAGCGCCGTCTTGCCATCCGCTATTTCAACTTCTACCGGACGACTCAACTTTACTAGCGGTTTATTTAACTTAGGCACAAATCTTGGAGATACGAAAGACAAATTAGCACCACTATCAAAAAGTATCCGAGCCGGATTAGAATTAACCATGAAAGTACCTGAAACGACTTCATTGGATTGTTTAGCTTCTTCATTAGACATCAAGTAGTTACGACCCCTAGCCGTACCCGCTGCCTTCTCTATCCGCTTAGCATTATCATTACGCAACTCGGGACACTCGGGTTTCTTGTGTCCCTCCTTCCCACAATTGTAGCAAGTGAATTTTGTAGTAGAAGATGGTTTGGTACAATCACGAGCCATATGCCCCCTTCGCCCACAATTATGACAAGTATAGGGGAAATCCCCCGAGGCACCTTTCTTCACACTCCCCACACTCTCGGTTGGGCCTTTCTTTGACTTCTTGCTTGAAAAATTTGAGTGACTCGAACCTTCATACTTTCTCTTCCTCAACACAATCGCTTCAAACCCTTTCGCCATATTAAACAACTCATCGAAGCTCTTCACCACGTTTACGCTAATCTTTTCTTGATAACTATCATTCAAGGTTCGATAGAAATCTTCTTTCAACATTTTATCATTCCCGACATACTCCGGGCAAAATTGCGTCTTGGACAAGAACACGGATTTGAGAGTGTTCAAGTCCATCGACCCTTGCCTCAAGGTACGTAGCTCGTCCTTAAGTCTTGTAAGATCGGCCGAAGTTCGGTACTCATCGAAGAACTCCGCTTTAAATTCCTCCCAAGTGAAGTCCATACATTGTTCTTCACCATAGAGTTGGATCTTAGCATCCCACCACAATTTCGCGTCACCCCTTAACATGCTACAACCATACCTAGTCTTCTTGTCGGGTGGACACTCACAAGTACGGAAGGCCCCCTCCATATCGGAGATGAATCGGGCACTCTTGAGTGGGTCCCGATCGCCCTCAAAAGTAGGAGGTTGAGCATCCTTAAAGTTCTTGAAGAAAAAGTCACGCCTTCCCCCATTTTCTTCTTGAAGAGCAATCTTAATTTGCTCCTTAACCAAAGTGACGACTTGTTCGTCAATCGTCTCGAGAAACATCTTCTTAACATCTTCGCGAAACTCCGCCTTTTGGTGTTGAAAGATGGCCTCAACCTTGGCCGTGAACTCGGGGTCCTCGCTTGAGCCCCCATTATCAAGTTCGGTGTCGTGTCCGTTTCGCGTCTTCATTCTATAAAACGGAAGAGATTAAATAACGAAACGAAAGACATAACAATACGTATACATATACACCATACCACCCCATCTCGCTCGACGATCGTCGTACATCGCTCGTTTGACACGATTTGCACCCGTAGTAAGGGTAGCTAATCATTACTACGCGAGCACGTCGCGTAACTTGCTAGTACAACGTCCGTTCCGCTTGATGATTGCTATATAATACAAACAATAACGCATGATTAGTTCATATAAACCTATGCGCTAACCAAGACCCGGTCCGACCCAAAGTCCTACAAGTCCCGCACAATACGCACACAAAAGTCTAAGTCTAGGCGCCTATCTCAAGTCACCTAAATCCCTTAGACCATGCTCTGATACCACTTGTAACAACCCAAACCGTAACCGACCAAACACGATGAAATTTCAAACAAAAAAAAAAATTTGTTGTTCCAGGCCATCGGCGCGCCGCGCCAAAAGGGCCGCGCGCCGCGCCAAACCCCTGCTGTTACCGGAAAGCTTAAATGCGAAAAAGATGAACGTGTTCCCGGCATATTTAACCAAAACGCTTTTAACCATACATTCATATATGTAAAACTAGCACATAACTAAGGTATGAACAAGTTTTACAAGGTGGGGCCCACACGTGCCCAAAACGCCACTAAGTTTAAAAATACAATGTTTAATACAAATTAGAGTTTCGACCACAAAAAGTTTAATTGCCAAACGACACAACGAGCATGGTGTTTGGGGTTAAACTACCCAAGTCTCGGTCAAACTCCAAGCCATAACCCAAAAGTGCTTCCTAATCATCGAAGCGGGAAACTCAATCCAAGGTAATGCCCTTACCCTTATCCACACACGATCCTATAAAAAGGTAAACAACGAGAGGGTAAGCAAAGCTTAGTGAGCACAATAATTATACATACACATATATAATCTACTTACTCGCATCACTTACACAACATCATATTCGAGTTTAACAATTCATCAAGCATGCTACATTAATAAGCATATACCAATAATTCACAATCCCACAAGTAGCTAATAGTACAATAGCATACGATTCATAAATTAATACTTCCAATACATAATTCACATAACCTTGGTTAACCAATTCGAACACGGGAAGCGGTACTTACAAGACCGTTGGAGTTCATAACGTCCACTAGTGTTACTTACACACCGCGTAATCACTAGTCCCCGGGTGATGTCTTAAACACCGCGACTAACTCACCCTTACAACAATGTGGCGTCTTAAACACCGCGACAAATCCACACTTCATTCAATACAATGAGTGGTGTCTTAATCACCGTGACACTTCCACTCCCATGACATTGTGGTGTCTTAAACACCGCGACAATACCACAAGTCAATCATACCATGAGTAGTGTCTTAAACACCGCGACAATGCTACTCGTTACTTAGAATGTGGTGTCTTAAACACCGCGACAATACCACATTCGTGCAACACAAATAAATACATTATATACACATACGCATAATTATTCCACTCACCTTATGCCTTCGGTGATTATTAAACCAAGCTTGAATTCCAAGGTAACGTACCTATTTCACAAGCATAATTAATCAATCAACTTGGTCTAATCTCATAACACACACCATCCTAGGTCATCTTGACCCATTTTGACAACTAACCCTAAATTGGGTCGTTTTCACCAAAAACCCTAACACTTGGCACTCATGGCCTTCACGCACATTAGAACACTAGGTTTTAGCACAAAACACTAATATTGACCCATCTTGGTCCATTTTGACCCATTTGACTCGATAAAAGTCAACACACCCATTTTGGGTCATTTATGCCCAAATCACACCCATTTACACTTCCTCAAGGTGTTCTAACAAATTACTAGCCAATTAGTGTTTCATAACAACAATTTATACATTTAAAACCCTAGCTTACACATAATTGAGTCTACATGACCCAAATTACCCAAGAACACCCAATTTACTTAAAATGGGTCTTAATGTTCATCTTTAACACAAACCCTAACCCATACACAAAATCAAATTAAGAAAAGAAAGTTAAGGCATACCACAACTATCAAAATGTAGCAAATGACGAGATGCACAACTTTAAAGCTTGCGATTAAACCCGAAACGAGCTTCTTCTCCTTCAAAGTGAGCTTTCTCACTCTACAATCACTCTCTCTCTAAACTTGAATTGAAAGGGATAAGGTTGGTGAGTTTTTGAGTAAATGATACTCTAACATCTGATCCCAAGCATTAAATCCGGCCTCCAATTGATTTTACCAAAATACCCTCCAAATATCTAATTTAAAAGAATGGAGAATCTGTCACAGTCAGATGGCGCGGCGCGCCACCTAGCCGCGCGGCGCGCAACCCTGCCAGTTCAGCTTCTTTTGTCTTCTTAATATATACAATAAAACCCCGTTTCAAATATCGTTCAATACACTTATATACACATATGTACATTACAATTATTCGGGTCTTATGTATATAGATATTGTAATTTTTTTGTTTGGAGCCTATAAATATGTATGTCATCTTCACTTTTCAATAGCAATCATACAATAGGAAAATCACACCATATTACTAAAAGATGGATATTCAAGTTATGTATCATGAGGTAAATATATGTAATCTATATATTATTTATGATTTAAATTATGATGTATATATTTTCAAAAAAAAAAAAAAAAATATATATATATATATATATATATATATATATATATATATATGTGTGTGTATGTGTGTGTGTGTGTATGTGTGTGTATGTATGTATGTGTGTGTGTGTGTGTGTGTGTGTGTATTTGTGTGTGTGTATAGATATTGTAATTTTTTTTTGCAGCTTATAAATATGTATGTCATCTCCAATTTTCAATAGCAATCATACAATAGGGAGAACATACCATATTACTAAAAGATGGATATTCAAGTTATGTATCATGAGGTAATTATATATAATCTATATGTTATTTATGATTTAAAATATAATTTGATATATATATATATATATATATATATAGATATATGTATATTCAAATATGTATATGTATATATATATATATATATAATTATTAATTATAAATTTTGAGTTTCTCATTAAATTGTTATCATTCATCACTTACATCATTTTATGTGTTTATATGAATAAAACGTCAACTTATGTTTAAATATAGGGATCCTCAACAGTCTCTCATTGATTATTTTAATAATATATGTAATCTATATATTATTTACAAATTAAAATATTATTTAATATATATATATATATATATATATATATATATATATATATATATATATATATATATATATATATATATATATATATATATATATATATATATATATATATATTTATACATAACTAAAAAGTGACTCTCAATGTCAATAAATGAACCTCATTTAGCTTTTTAATTTAATTAGTCTTCCCATTTAATATAAGGTAAAATAGTTTAGAAAAAATATCTATCTATCTAAATATTGACTACTATGTAGTATTTATGACTTACTTTATCTATTTAATAATGGTAAAAAAACTAAAAAAAGTAATAGACAATATGTACTTAATAATGATAAAAAGGTAAAAATAAATATAAAAATAAATAATAACTAGCCAATGTGAATTACTCTATATTAATAAAGTAAGTTATGTCTTAAATAATATCAATAGTTACAATTGTTTCATTTTCCCTAATTAAATACTTCATCTCTCTACTCCTTTCATTTTTCATGAGTGGTTATATTTTTCTCTATAAATACTCACTTCTCATATTCATATTACTCACATTTTGCAAAGGAAATTCATCATCATCATTTTTGTAAGTTGTTGTGCTCCTTTTATACTGATTTTATCAATCACATAACTTCGAATGTATCTTGCAATATCACTTCATTAAGATATTATTGTTGTTCATATAATATTTTTCTTCAATTTTTGTAATTATTTATCTTCTACGATAATAATTATGTAGAGTTCATTTATAAATGTATAAATTTTTGTACAATATATTTTATAGTTATGTAGATGTTATTATTGTTCGTAATAAATTTCTTCAATTTTGGTAATTCTACAATTTTTGTAATTGTTTATCTTCTATGTGTAATTCATCATCATCATTTTGTAGGTTGCTTTGCTCTTTTATTTTAATTTTATCAATCACATAAACATCAAATGTATATTACAATATCAGTTTATTAAGACGTTATTGTTGTTCATATTATGTTTTTCTTCAATTTTTGTAATTGTTTATCTTTTACGATTATTATCCAAAATTCATTTATATATGTATAATTTTTTGTACAATTTATTTTATAGTTAAATAAATAATATTCTTTCTTACATTTTATTGTAATATTATCAACATACAATATTATTATTGTTGATATTATATTATATTATAGTTATTTATTATTAGGAAAACTATTTTAATTTGGTGTAATTGTGGTTAGTTATCAATACTAAATGTTAAATGATAATGTAGTCAAGTGGTAAAAAAAAAGATAAAAAGATCATAATTACACACCATTCATTATGGATAGATAATAAGTAATAAATAATAATAATAATAATAATAATAATAATAATAATAATAATAATAATAATAATAATAATAATAATAATAATAATAATAATAATAATAATAATAATAGAGATGTACGAAGAAAAATTTACTTACTTAACATAATGATTAAGATAGTAATTATAATTTATATAATAATAAGAAATAATTTAGAAGTTGAGTTCTAAAATAATAAAGTCTTGAAGAATCATAATTTTTTAATAATAGTAATGTTTAATATTTAATATTATTATCATCAATTTTGAGGTTAATTTTGATGATCTAATCATACAATAAAAAATTAGTTGTCGAAATAGTTAATATTTAAGTTAATGAGAATTTTTTATAATGACTCGGTTCATTCCTCATTTTTATCACGTTTCTTCCAAAAGTAAATTAGTTCTTTATGCAATTATCATCCATTTGGGAGTAAGCTAAACTCATTAACATAATATAGTACCTGTACCGATGACCAATAAGCTCATCAAACAATCTCACTTACAAGTGTGCTACAACAACCATTACCATCTTCGTGCAACGCACGGGCAATACGCCTAGTAAATATAAATAGGGAAATGCTAATGACAACCCTTAGGGTTGTCATTAAGAAGTCTTTTAATGCAAAAAGAGTTGTACATTTGTAAGTTAGAGAGTAGTTTTTTTCATGGAAGTAGGTAGTTATTGAAAATATATAATGAAAATATACATGTCTAAATTTTTTTAATGACAACTCTTAGAGTTGTCATTAGCATTTTTCATATAAATATAATATGATAATAGCAAACACATAATAATATTATGAAATATATGACTTAATAACAGAGTATATCCTTACCAAAATCATACGGAGTATATATATATACACATACTAGGTTTTGAGCCCATGCGTTGCACGTTGGAATTAATATTATTTCAAAGTAAGCGTATGTATAATATTAGTAACATGACATTAAAACATATACTATTTTTCATATATCTGATACGAATGAAACATACTTAAAAATAGATTATACTTGGTGGAACTCATAATAATGTAACATAATTCAAATATTTAAAAAAAAAAACCATTACACATACATAATAGTTCATAGATATCATACAAATGAAAATTTATTAAAACGTTTCTCCAATTAAGTATATAAGTGTTGCAAGACTTCTTTGTATACCACATTTTTTGTTGTGTTGGATAGTTTGTTGTCCTTTTCTAAGATTAATATCTTGATTCCTTGGTGATTAGTAACCCGAGATAGTGCAACGTATAGTTGTCCATGACTAAAGACTGGTTTTGGAAGAAATAAACCGACACGTGATAGTGTTGTCCTTGACTTTTATTTATTGTCATTGCAAAGCACACCGACAATGGATATTGTCTTCTTTGGAATCTGAAAGGTACTCTCTTGTCTGTCGGTATGATAAGCATACGTGATAAAGCTGTAATCTTCCCCACGTTTGACCCGGTTAAAATTTTTGCTTTGATGATTTTATCTCGTAAGTGAACAATTTGTAAATGTGTACAGTTACATAAACCTCCTTCCTGATCTATATTTCGAAGTAACATAACTGGTACACCAATTTTGAGCCTTGGATTGTGCTTTGGTAAGCCACCAACTTCAATACTATTTAGGAAATTAGTAGTGTATTGTTCATTATTGAAGTCAGCGTCTCTCTGTGACGCACATATACTGTCTGAGCTTAAATATGACCTTTCTTCTCCTTCTAAACTCATCATCATTCTATCATTAATGATGTTAACTACTTCATGAGTTGGAGCAAGAATTGCACGTTGCTGATAATATTCTGGATTGCCAAGATTAAGAAGATAATCTGGATAAATAGTTGAGATGATAGAACTAATTGGATCATCAAGATCTGTTATCAAAAGATCTTGTGGAATTTCAATATCAAAAACTCCGTCTTCAGATTCACCGACATCACCGTTGCCTTCGGCATCAGTTTCAATACCACGTAATCTCATGTTAACTTAAAGTTTTAAAACAGTAACATAATCCCACAAATAGGAAGAATTTAGAGATGCATCTACTATATCTTCTCTTTTATCTTTTTGAATAACAGGTAATATTTGTCTAAAGTCACCACCAAACACAACTGTTTTACCCCCAAAGAGAGTATTCATACTATCATAATTGGATTGACGACTGATGATGTGTAGCGTGGGGTACAAAATAGTATTATATTTTACTACGAAATACTACAAAATATGATACAAGTTTTATTTAATTTACGGATGGGATATACCTAAACCTTGCTACAACACTATAGGCAGTGTACCTAATCGTAGAGTAGTGTAGTTTTTAGTAAGTCTGGTTCGTTCCACAGGGAGCTGGTGATACGTACTATATTTTTATAGAATTATATTTATATAAAATATATATAATTATATAAGTAGTAATATTATAAAAGGGGGGTTTTACCGTTTAAATGACCGGTTTGTCGATTTTAACTAAAGCGTAAAGATAAATGACAATAATTAAAGTGCAGAAAATAAATGACAATAAATAAAATGACAGTAAATAAAAGTACGATGAGAAATACAATAAAACAATTATGCTTATTTAAACTTTCGTAATCATGATGTTTGACTTTTTGATTTTAATTAATTGTCCTGGGTTAATTGTCCTTTGTCCTGGTTTATTTGATACCTATCTGGTTTTTGTCCATAATAGTCCATCGGTCATAAATATAAAGTGCGAGTGTCCTCGTCAAATTACCCTTATACCCGAAGTCAAATATTCCCACTAATTAAGGATTTAAACTGTGACACAGTTATCACTTCTGTCAACAATTACACCAGTTATCACTGTATGTAATCCACCCATGTTTTGATTAGATATGAATATTAATTTACCCACTTGATCAGTTTGAATAATCAATTACCCAACCCGAATAATTAATTAAATGATTATAATAGATTCCATATGAACGTCACTAAATAGGACAACCATAATCATTATTAATTATTAGGTTAATTAATTTGAAGATAGGTTCGACAGACTCCAATGAGTTGTCACTCAATTAGACAATACCCCCCATCTATTAATAGTCAATAGTCTAATTTCCACAAGTGTCGGTCTTTTGCCCAAACCTTAATTATGGTCCAAAGTTCAATAACCCCATCTTAATATTTTAGCCCAACATCACGATTACTTCGGCTCAAATAAGCATAATAATAACTTAGTTATGAGACATTAAATTAAAAAGGAAGAACATAGCTTACAGTGGTGATTAATCGCGTAGCGTTGCACGGACAGAATTTCGACTTAAAACCCGTAAAACATTTCTTACAATAACCCAACTAAACCATAATTTTATTATTAAATTTAACTTAAATTAAAATTATAATATATATATTACATATTAGAGAAAGAAAGAGTACGTGAAAAAGGTATATTCTTTTCATTACTCCGTGAATTCCATTTTATAGGCAAATGTTGATTTGAAATTTTCACTTATGACCCCTTAACTATGCTCAATTAACAACTTTTTATTATTTATTATTATTCTTATTATGAATTATTTAAATATTATATTATATTCTTGAGCATAGTTAACTTGTAATTTTAGCTCCGTTGCGTCGAGCGTTGAAAGTTGGTTCATGTCTTGGTTCCGGATTTTCAAACGCCTTTTCGTATAATTTAATATCTTGTACTTTGCATTTTGCGGCTTGTACTTTTGTAATTTTGAGACGTTTCTCATCAATATATTGAACCACTTGGAGTGTAACTTGTACGTTTGACCATTTTGGACATTTTGGTCTTTCAAATCTTCGTTTTTGTCTTTAAATCTTCATTTTCGAGCGATTTGCGTCTTTCATCTTCGCACTTATTTATTTAACTATTACAACTAAAAATAAGGAAATTACATTTAAAAACTTTACATATTGGAACGATATTGTGACTAATTATATGTTCGTTTGGAGCACTATCAAATATCCCCACACTTGAACGTTGCTTGTCCTCAAGCAATACAGAACTTGAAATTAAATCATACTTCACTCGAATCACTTTTTTTATTCTCACACTTTATACATCAGTGATTTTGATACGGCGGTATAAACAATGATAGTAACGATAGAACCATGGTTAAAGGTGGGTGTGCCATCCACAGTTGCCTCGGGTTCAGGTCAACGACACTTGCAATCAAATAGCCGATTTACTTTCGGTTTCCAAAGCAAAGTGCACATTTGAAAGGCGGTTTAAAGTCCCACATGACTATGAAAATGTAGATCCTTAAGAAAATTGAATCTTTATGAAAACATTTGATTTTTTGAAAATTCATTCTAGCTTTTAACCTAGATAAGTTTTCCGGAATAACCCTTCACCGGTGTTGCAAAATATTTTTGTGGGTTTTGTGGTTTTCAGATTTGAAAATTTTAGCTCAACACTTGCGGTTTTGTGTTACCCACTTGCTAACCTTGTATTAGGGAAGCAACATGTCCAGTTTACTTGTCCCGTATATTACCTTTCGGTAAACTACCGTCCGGTTGTAAAGGAAAGCGTTGAACAAGCAACTGTTAAGGCAATGTCTAATGACATGCATTTGATTATGGTCCTAAAAACGTGTCGGATGCTAGTACTATCCTTTGTAGGAGCAATAGTAAAGATCATCCTATAGTTTTTCGATCTGGCACAAGGTCCTGTCTTCGACCATGCTATGCAACCACCGTTCTTACGGTTGACACCCGATTTGGTTCAGGTGACCTAATGAATTCTAGGTGAATTCCTAGGATTTTACGTTCAATGGTAATGAACGCATTGAAAATGGGTTTTTAGAAAACAAATCGGTTTGTATTTTGATCAAAATATTTTCTCGTTCAAGCTCGAGTTTAGATATCATCGAATTCCATGAGTTTGAATTCTTAATCTTTAAGGTCAATCTCAAGGATTGAGTAATATCAGGCTTAAAAGCTGATTTTTAATCTTTAAGGAGATTATCCTTTCTGGGGGTCTGATTCATTAGTCTTATCAAGCTAATTTGCACTGCGCCCTCCCCATTTTACGAGACAGATCCTCTCATGGATAGGATAAGTCTGACCACTTGGCGACCCTGTTTGATGCTGAGGTCCGTGGATTTCCTGCTGATTTTAGTGATGACTTTTCTAGATTTTTCGTCAACCTACAGCTGGTCTGGACGACAACTTCTTAACCTAAATCAAGAAGCGCGTGTCTTTTTCGGAAGACTTTACTTCCTTTTAATGATGGAATTGATTCATCGTGTAGATCCATCTTTCTTTCAAAAGTATTACAATAAATCGGGTAAAACTGATTAGTATCGTCCAAAACAAAAGTACCTACAATAATCTTGTACAAAATATGTGATATATGTTTTAAAGAACTTGGTGCATTCTTCCCACACTTAGTTTTTATTTATTTTTTTCTTTGCCTTTTTATTCTCCTTTATTCCATTTTAAATGAATTCAAGCATTTTGGGTTGTTTCTCAATTTATGTCCTTTCCGAGGTAACAATAATTTCGGCATTAACACCTAGTTTTATCGTTCATAAATATGTATAAACATGATTTTGAATTCATTTAGTTGAAATTTTTTCAAATTTTCACATAATTTGGCAATTAAACTAAGTGTAAATCCGAGAGAATTTATAACCCTTCCCCACATTTGAGATCTTGCAATGCCCTCATTTGCAAGAAATCAATAAAAATTTAAATTCATGAGGGTGATTAGTGTAGAAAAATGATTAAAATTACCGAGTTTGCAAACATATTATTGTTATTTCACATTTGATCTTTCGCGTCTTGTCGTCAAAATTAGTAGCTTTTGCTGAACTTAATGACAGTCTTTGAAAGTGCGTTGTTTTACCCTGTTTTATACATAACATAAAATACAAGCATATATATACATATTTTTGAAGTTTGGTATATAACCCCACGTTCATATAATATTTTTGGCATACTTTAGATCTATAATATTAAAATAATGATAACAAAATTTGCCGTCCCGCCCTCGGGTAAAGCAATTCCGGTTCAACGACCTAATCTTCAACTCACGGCGAATTTTAGAAATCATTTTTTTTAAACTTAATGAAATAAAGTAAATTTTGTCTTTAAATTCACACAAAACTTAAATTTTAAAAAGCATATTAATTTCATATAAAACCTAAAAAAAACAAAAAAAAAATTCAGAATGGGGGGAGAAAATTAGTTCTTTAGTGTCTGCTAGCGGAAAAGACCAATCGGATTCCATTCTCGGAACTACACGATAACAGAACAATTAACTCTAGAGTTCATTTTCTTTTTAGAACATTTGAATCTCCCCATACTTAGGTAGTTGTGGTGTCGAAATTGTGATTAACTTCATCGTCAATTTCTCTTGGACCATAATCAACTTGCATATCCGTGACTTTTTCTTTAAGCCAGTGACCGACTTCTTCCGTAATATCCACAAATTCAACTAGTTTCGCCTTTTCTTTAGGCGACAGATTGGATACTAACCAGTTACATAACTTAAAATTCCCCTTACTTCTAGCATCACAAACCCGTTTAAAAAGTTTCTTCATTGAACTGTTAATAACGGGATCATTTAATTTTGTATCAACAACGGGGTTCTTTGTTATCAGGTCATCATTAGGTGTTACTTCATCTTCCCCACACTTAGGCATTTTATTATTGTTAAACACTACCGTTGGAGTTGGTAAAACAACATGGTTCTTACCAATCGTTTTTGCTGGTTCAACGGTTTTGGTTGGTGGAGATTTAGACTTTCGAATCATAAAGGTGATCGATTTCTCACCTTTACTAAGTGTCATTCTACCCTTTCTTACATCAAATAACGCCCCGGTGGATGCTAAGAATGGTCGACCTAAAATTAGAGGAACGTTTGAGTCCTCTTCTATGTCAATGACAATGAATTCGACTATAAAGGTTAAATTACCTACTTGAATGGGTAGGTTGTCAGCAATTCCAATTGGGTGCTTAATGGTTTGATCAAGGAGTCGAACACTCATATCCGTTGGAGTTAACTCACCTACACCTAATCTCTTATATAATGAAAGAGGCATAACACTCACACTTGCACCTAAATCTGCTAGTGCATCATACATGACACAATCACTAAGTAGACAACGAACAATAAATTCACCCGGATCACTTAACCTGGGTGGAGGTTTTGGTGGAACTGTCTTCACCGGGTTTACTTCTACGGTTTTTGTTTCTTGCACTTTCTTATTCTTCTTCTTCTTCTTTCCAAAGGTATCACAAACTTTATTACCTATTACTTTCTCATACTCAACTCCTTTTCTTGGAAACGGGATGGGTGGTTTGTATGGTGCCACCACTGGCTTTACATACTCGGGTGGTGGTGGTGGTGTAACTTCTTCATTGTTACTCACATCTAAAACCTTCCCATCTTCTGGAGCTGGTTTTTCAGAATTTGTTGAAACCATGTTAACATTCTCATTCAGAGGATTTACTTCATTATTACTCGGTAGCTTTCCTTGTTCCCTTTCACTCATCAATCTAACAAGAGTACCTACTTGTTTTTCTAGATTCAAAATGAAATCTTGTTGAGTTCTAAATGACTGATCAAACCTCTCATTCATTTGGGTTTGAGTTTCAATAAATTGTGTTTGAGATTCAACTAGCTTAAATACCACTTCTTCCAGATTTGACTTTTTCTCTTCGGTTTGTTGTGGTGGTTTATACAAGCCAGGTCTTTGTTGATTGAAAGTGTTGTTTTGAGTTGGTTGGTTATTCGAACCTTGTTGGTTATTGTATGGAACATTTCGGTTATAATTCTGGTTTTGATTGTAAATCGGTCTTGGCAGTTGATAATTATTTCCAGGCCTTTGGTTTATATATGAAACATTCTCTCTTTGTTCCATTGTTAGTTCAATACTGAGACAATCTTTTGTCAAATGTGGTCCTCAACACTGCTCACAACTAATTCGTATTGAGTGTATATCCTTAGTCATCTTTTCCATTCGTCTCTCGACAGCATCTATCTTTGCGGAAATGGAATCTAAGTCATGGTTAGAATCGGCTCTAGCTGCTTTAGATGATCTAACGATATCTTTTTCTTGGTGCCACTCATGTGAGTGGGAAGCAGTGTTATCAATAATTTTGTAAGCATCAGTTTCTGTTTTCTTCATAATGGAACCACCAGCTGCTATGTCTATGTCTTTCCTTGTAGTGATGTCGCATCCTTGGTAGAATATTTGTACTATTTGACAGGTGTCTAAACCATGTTGCGGACATCCTCTCAATAAATTTCCAAATCTTGTCCATGCCTCATATAGAGTTTCATTTGGCTTCTGTGTGAATGTAACAATTTCTCCTTAAAGTCTTACGACTTTTGATGCCGGAAAGAATTGTTTAAGAAAATTTTCAACTAAAACGTCCCATGTATCAATCGCCCCTTCAGGTAACAATTCTAACCAATCTTTGGCTTCTCCCTTTAAAGTCCAGGGAAATAACATGAGATATATTTGTTCATCCTCTACTTCTCTTATTTTAAATAGAGTGCAGATCCTATTAAAGGTACGAAGATGTTCATTTGGATCTTCCTTCGGCGCACCACTAAATTGGCATTGATTAGTTACCATGTGTAGAATTTGTCCTTAGATTTCATAATCTGGCGCATTAATGTCTGGATGAGTAATTGCGTGACCTTGGTCAGTGCGTTTAGCTCTCATTAGGTCTTCCATACTTAAAGGTTCCAGATTTTCCATGATTGAATTTGTTGAATCTGAATCACTAGAGGATTCTGATTTAATGGTTCATTCCTCAACAATCTTTGTTTGAATGATTGGTGGTTCTGGAGGAAAGATTAGTGGTTCAGGATCTATGAATTGTCCCTGAATATTCTCCGGATTCTCAATTGTGAGGTCGGGTTCAAAAAATGGATTATCGAAAATTTGAATTGGAGTACTTGGTCGACTGGATGAAGATTCTAAAGAAAAATCAACGGCGACAATATTTGCTAAATGTCTTGATCGAGTTACAGGTGGTGAAAGTACAAAAGGTGGTGAACGTTTTGCTCGGTGCATTCACTGAATATCCTATTAGTTTTTAAAAAGGAAGAAAAATTATATAAGTTATCCAATTAATAGACTTTTCTGATTTTGCCCACATTTCGAATAGCCAAAAGATGCAGCAGAGGGGCAGGATTCGTTTGGTCTCAATATAATTGAGGACTGTTTGGCTCCAATAACCCGGTCCACGTACAAATCCAACTATTACTACGAACCAGAAAATGAATGTCTATCAATTTAACCACTTAAAATAATTTTTCGTTTTGAAATTTTAGAGAAGAAATAGAAAAAATTCTATGTCCTATAAACTAGAGCGTCGAGAAATAAGAAAGAAAAAGATTGCGCGTCGAAAAATGTCAAAAAATAAAAGGCTGAAAAATAAAAAGAAAGGAGCGCGTCGAAACTTAAAACTAAAAAGTAGTTACTAAAGTATTAAAGCTTAAAAAGAATCTATATCCAAAACGGCAATAACTTAAAAGGATACTAATATTTTTTTTTTCAAACATATATATATATATATATATATATATATATATATATATATATATATATATATATATATATATATATATATATATATTCAGTATTAAAAAGATATATTTAAATATTACCGTTGTATTACGCACTATAACAAACAACATATATTGAACGGTAACTCTTTTTTCCTATTTGAATATACTTGTATAAATAAGAAATTTGGAGTTTTTTTTTTTTTTTTTTTTTTTGTTTACACTTAACCTTAACTAAAAATTACAAATTCGATTTATTTAATTTTCTAAACTTAAAACTTACAACTAATTAGTAAAAAAATCTAAAATACTAATTTAACTAAAACTAAAAAAAAAAAAAAATCTAAATCAAGCTCCCCGGCAGCGGCGCCAAAAAACTTGATCATGTGTAGCGTGGGGTACGAAATAGTATTATATTTTACTACGAAATTCTACAAAATATGATACAAGTTTTATTTAATTTACGGATGGGATATACCTAAACCTTGCTACAACACTATAGGCAGTGTACCTAATCGTAGAGTAGTGTAGTTTTTAGTAAGTCCGGTTCGTTCGTTTTTAGTAAGTCCGGTTCGTTCCACAGGGAGCTGGTGATACGTACTATATTTTTATAGAATTATATTTATATAAAATATATATAATTATATAAGTAGTAATATTATAAAAGGGGGGTTTTACCATTTAAATGACCGGTTTGTCGATTTTAACTAAAGCGTAAAGATAAATGATAATAATTAAAGTGCATAAAATAAATGACAATAAATAAAATGACAGTAAATAAAAGTACGATGAGAAATACAATAAAACAATTATGCTTATTTAAACTTTCGTAATCATGATGTTTGACTTTTTGATTTTAATTAATTGTCCTGGGTTAATTGTCCTTTGTCCTGGTTTATTTGATACCTATCTGGTTTTTGTCCATAATAGTCCATCGGTCATAAATATAAAGTGCGAGTGTCCTCGTCAAATTACCCTTATACCCGAAGTCAAATATTCCCACTAATTAAGGATTTAAACTATGACGCAGTTATCACTTCTGTCAACAATTACACCAGTTATCACTGTATGTAATCCACCCATGTTTTGATTAGATATGAATATTAATTTACCCACTTGATCAGTTTGAATAATCAACTACCCAACCCGAATAATTAATTAAATGATTATAATAGATTTCATATGAACGTCACTAAATAGGACAACCATAATCATTAATAATTATTAGGTTAATTAATTTGAAGATAGGTTCGACATACTCCAATGAGTTGTCACTCAATTAGACAATACCCCCATCTATTAATAGTCAATAGTCCAATTTCCACAAGTGTCGGTCTTTTGCCCAAACCTTAATTATGGTCCAAAGTTCAATAACCCCATCTTAATATTTTAGCCCAACATCACGATTACTTCGGCTCAAATAAGCATAATAATAACTTAGTTACGAGACATTAAATTAAAAAGGAAGAACATAGCTTACAGTGGTGATTAATCGCGTAGCGTTGCACGGACAGAATTTCGACTTAAAACCCGTAAAACATTTCTTACAATAACCCAACTAAACCATAATTTTATTATTAAATTTAACTTAAATTAAAATTATAATATATATATTACATATTAGAGAAAGAAAGAGTACGTGAAAAAGGTATATTCTTTTCATTACTCCGTGAATTCCATTTTATAGGCAAATGTTGATTTGAAATTTTCACTTATAACCCCTTAACTATGCTCAATTAACAACTTTTTATTATTTATTATTATTCTTATTATGAATTATTTAAATATTATATTATATTCTTGAGCATAGTTAACTTGTAATTTTAGCTCCGTTGCGTCGAGCGTTGAAAGTTGGTTCATATCTCGGTTCCGGATTTTCGAACGCCTTTTCGTATAATTTAATATCTTGTACTTTGCATTTTGCGGCTTGTACTTTTGTAATTTTGAGACGTTTCTCATCAATATATTGAACCACTTGGAGTGTAACTTGTACGTTTGACCATTTTGGACATTTTGGTCTTTCAAATATTCGTTTTTGTCTTTAAATCTTCATTTTTGAGCGATTTGCGTCTTTCATCTTCGTACTTATTTATTTAACTTTTACAACTAAAAATAAGAAAATTACATTTAAAAACTTTACATATTGGAACGATATTGTGACTAATTATATGTTCGTTTGGAGCACTATCAACGACATATATCACGCATAGAACGATCCAGTGCTTCAACGCACATCTTGTTAACCATCGGGGCCTCATCCCAAATAAGGAGTTTTGTCCTCCTAATGAGCTCACCCAATTTGCGGCTTGGAGAAATAGTACAAAATGACTCATCCGTATGATGAAGCGGTATGTGACAACGTGAATGAGCCGTCCGACCTCCAGATAATAACAAAGCTGCAATGTTATATGAACATTAAAACATATACTATGTTTCATATATCTGATACGAATGAAACATATTTAAAAAATAGATTATACTTGATGGATCTCATAATAATGTAACATAATTCATAACATAACATTACACGTGATAAGAATGAAACATATTTAAAAAATAGATTATACGTGATGGATCTCATAATAAGGAAACATACTTCAAAAAATTTTAAAAAAATAACATTTAACATACATAGTAGTTGATAGATATCATACAAATGAAAATTATATAAAACATTTCTTCGATAAAGTCTATAAGTGTTGCAAGACTTCTTTGTATACAATATTTGTTGTTGTGTTGGATAGTTTGTTATCCTTGTCTAAGATTAATATCTTTATTCCTTGCTGATTGGTAACCCGAGATAGTGCAACATTATAGTTCATAGATATCATACAAATGAAAATTATTTAAAACATGTTTAACACTTATGTATATAATGTATGTTTAAGAGCTCGTGTTTAAAACTTAAGTCTATAAGAATTATTTAAATGCTCGTAATATTGACAAATTTTAAAGATTCTTTTGAGTAACCCGAGATAGTGCAACATTATAATTCATATATATCATACAAATAAAAATTATTTAAAACATGTTTAAAACTTAAGTCTATAATGTATGTTTAAGAGCCCATGTTTAAAACTTAAGTTTATAAGAATCATTTAAAAGCCCGTAATGTTGAAAAATTTTAAATATTATTTTGAGTAACATGAGATAGTGCAACATTATAGTTCATAGATATCATACAAATGAAAATTATTTAATACTTAAGTCTATAATGTATGTTTAAGAGTCCGTGTTTAAGACTTAAGTCTATAAGAAATATTACGAAAGCCCGTAATGTTGACAAATTTTAAATATTGAGTTTAAGAGCTCGTGGTGTTGACAAAATTTTCAAATCCAAGTAAACCACTAACATATAACATATGTGAGGTGATTAAATCTCAAACAAAATTTGATGTAGCTAATTTGTTTTTATAATAATTGGTGTTGACAAATTTTAAAAATTCTTTTGAGTTTAAGATCCGTGGTGATATTATATGCGTATAATTATATATATTTAATTGAAATTGTAATTTCTTAAATATAAATATTATAAAAAAGGACAAAAGTGGTACTCGACTATCCATAAGTTTATGTTTTACTATATGAGTAAATTCAATAACTAAGATAGAAGAACGTATAGGAACGCAGTTTATTTGCAAAATTCATAGCAAGTTAAGCAGTACAACTTGTTTTACCACCACCGCATATACAAAATCAAATAAATAACAATCTCGAACATGTATGAAAGAAAACAAAACGAATTGTTCTTCATCACACAATTAGTTCTATCCAAAAACCTTAACCCAAATTGAGATGTAACTAATATTTAAATATATAAAAATATAGATGTGTTTTACTGTCAAAGTCCGATCTTTATAGTACTTTTAGAGACCTGTCCGATAAGTTAGAACCGGTTTTTATAACTTGGTTTTTACAAATAAACCTACCTCGGCATTTGTAGCAACTACAACTACAAAAACGCATAAGCATGAACATTTGAATATTTTCATAAATTTACAGAAATAAATCTGTTACAACAACATTTACATAAACATAAATAAATTTTGAAATCACAAATGAAATCATTATAATATAATAGATTATATTCAAGAATAAAAATTAATTACATTGTACAATTTGGCGTTTAAGACAACCAAAGTAAAGATATCATAATACACACTACATATGGGCTACATGATTGGCTACATGAAAAAGTCGGGACTGTTAAATTCACTTATTAAATTCCAATCATTCAGCGCTTCAAATGGGCTACATGAAAAAGTCGGGACTGTTAACTCGATATCCCTCAAAAAGCACCTGTTAACAATTCGGTAAGCATGTAACATGCTTATTACATAAGAGGTTACACAATATTAGCTCTTTGCATCAAGAAAAGAGTTATATTTTACAACAGTAAGATTTCTATTTTGATGTCGAACCAAAATATATTGAAATGATCTAATCCAAAAGGCTAATAGGACATGCCTGACACAAGACTTTAGTGCATATATTCGTGAAATCACACACCAAAGCCTTGTTCAAAATAGCGATGATCCACAACATAAATGAGCAGATAGTTATACCAAAAAAAATTAATTGACCACAAATATTACATATTTAAAAAACATAACCGAGATTTCAGCTTTTTATAACTAATCAAAGCCAAATTCAAGTAACCTAAACATAAGCGATTAGAATTAAAAAAATAAAATAGAGCATAAACATCAAGATTTAACAGATGGAAATGGATGAAATAATATGAGACCCGGAAATTTTCGACCAAATTTAAACTTAAATTTTTATATGATCTCGACAAGATAAGCAAAGTCTGTAATGTTGTGTCACAAAATTCTTGAACTATTTTCATGGATTCAATTAACATTTAACTATTCTCGACGATTCACGAACAATTGTGTGTAAATAAATACGTAAATACATATATAGACATAAATATAAATATAAGTATATATATAATATTTTGAATTAATAAAGAACACTTAGTCATTTGGAATTAAAAATGTAAAATAATAAACATAAAAATTGAGTAACTATTAAAATGAATATATGTAAATATATATGACTTCTATATAAAATCATTATTATATGTATATTGTAATCTATAAATAATAAATATTCAATAAAAGTTATTACATAATAATACTATTAAATATTACATAATATATAATACAAGCGAAGAATATAATTATAAGTATTAAATTATTACTACTAATATTAATATCAATATTAGTATTATTATTATTACTATTATTAATGTTATAATTATGATTAAAAGATTATGATCATATAAATAAAAGATGTTAACTATAAAATATTATTATAAGAATCATTAAAACTAAAATTTTATTTATTATTATTAGTATCAATAATAATATTATTATTATCATTTTTCTTTTTACTTTACTTTTATTTTTATTATTATTAGTATCATTTTTGATAAAATTATTATTAATATTATCAATATTATATTTCTATTATTATTATTAGTATTCTTATTAAAATTATTAATAGAGTTATATTATTAATATTACAAAATTTAATAAAATAGATATGTATAAACAAATATATATAAATACAATTATATAAATGCAACTATATAAATAGATATATATAAATAGATATAAAATCCAATTTTTTATATATATATATATATATATAAATATATATAAATATATATATATATATATATATATATATATATATATATACACAGATATATATATATACGAATGTAACACATATAATTTTGTCTACTTACGTATTCAGTTTCAAGTCGCTATACTTCGGTATAATTTGTCCACTTAATTGATAAATAAGTCTACCTTAAATCAGAAATCGTACTAGTCTGTTAGCAGTCTCCATCTTTTTTTTATTTTGTTTGTATATCTCCTAAAGTTATTCTTCATGTCGACAATCCTTACTACAAACAAAAATCGATCACTTCATAATACTGCATCAGATATTCGATTACTCTCTTTATATACAGTTATCCACAACAGCAATTGAGGAATTAAAACAGAAAAACTCAGATAATAAAGCTCGACACTCTGTACGTGTCAAAATTTTTTAAATGTTCGAATTCAAAAGAAATTACAAAATCTATAAATATAGTGTTGTTAGGATTCCTTTACTCAACCTATCTGCAAAATCTCAATCTCTAATTCTTTCTAACGAATTCCAATTTTCGAGTCAAGCTTTTATTTCAAAAAGTCAAACATTTTGTTCATGAGTAAATTCGAAGTTTTCTTGATGTTTCAGTTTCAATTGAGTAGTCAAAAAGTTTCTATGAATCATTTACAACATAATTCATGTTGTAATTATAATCTGAAACGACCTAAAATTCAAAATCAATGTATGAGTTTTCGTTGTGTTCATCCCGACGGTTTTTTTTCTTGTTTTTGTTTAGCTTTTAATTAAACCCCACAAACAGGATGATTATAATCCAATTATTAGTCTGAAGTAGAACCTTTAATTCACTGGTTTAGATTGTGTTTGTTCTCTGTTCGTTGTATAATTGATGAAGAAGAAGAAACAGAAGACGACTGGTTATATATTTATAATTAGGAATTAAAACATAAATAATGAAATGTAGGAGTGGCAGGGTGTTGCGTCGGGTTAGCGAGTTGTCTCGGGTTCGAGCCCCGTCCGTGACAAGTTTTTTTTTTTTTAAAAAGGCTTACACTTTGAGGTAGTTATTATATTTTTATTATTATTACTTTCTTATTATTATTATTGTTAATATTATTATTACTATGATTATTATTATTTATTATTATTGTTATCATGTTAGATATTATTATTTACAAAATGATTAATAAAATAATTTATGATATTATCATTATTATTACTAGAATTATCATTTATAAATTATTAGTATTATCATTACTAATATTATTAAAATTATTAGTAATATTATTATTGTATTATTATTGTTAGTATTATGATTATGATTGTAAGGATACTAAACATGTTAATAACATAAATATATAATCAAAGATGATATGATAAATATTATAGAAATTAGTTATAATTATACAAATACATGTAAAAATTATGATTATAGTTACAAATTAATAAGAAGCTATAATCATTAGTATAGAAATTTAAAACGAAGATTATGATTATTATGATTAGGAATATAAAGGCTTCAATAATATTATTAAGATTGTAAATATAGAAATTTTGGATATAAAGATTATTATGAAAATGATTAAATTAAAATTTTAATTAAATCATGATTTAAAGGAATTATTGAAATTATTATAACTATTGTTATCATAGTTATTATAATACAACTTATTATTATTATTATCATTATTAATATTATTAATTCTATTAACATTATTATTATTAATATCACTTTTATCATTATTATTATATAATATCATTATTATTACTAATCTTAGTATTATCATAACTAATAATTTCATAAACAAATGATTTTTATATAAAATATATTTAATATACATAACTTAACTATAACAATTTTTATAAGAAATGAATATATTTAATCAAATAATGAAACCTATAAATTAATAATATAAATGTTATCACTAATATTATTATATAAATTTATTCGATTACAATTATGTGTGTTAATATATATACAAATGATATAGGTTCGTGAATCCAAGGCCAACCCTGCATTGTTCAGTTTCGTCATATGAATATTTTTACTACAAAATATTGTATCATGATTTCATTTGATTCTCTTTTACTCTTTACATTTTTTGGACTGAGAATACATGCGCTGTTTTTATAACTGTTTTATTAAATGCTTTTGAAATCTATATTTTTGGACTGAGAATACATAAGATGCTTTTATAAATCTTTGACGAGATAGACACAAGCAAAACATTCCTCGAATGAATTATTATACAGACAGAAGTTCTGTTAATTATTATTGAATTAGTTGGACGTTATAATTGCCACTAATTGATGTGAATATTTTCCCCTGATTATTATAGCTTGGTAACCTAGAATTAGGAAACGGGTATGGCCCCTAATTCACGCGAATCCTAAAGGCAGCTACCGGGTTTAACACCCCCACCCAGAATGTTCACTAGACGGAAGAGCTAGTGAGCGTGGTGTTTAGTACTTCGAGATTTATATATTATTACAGACTGAAAGTTCTGTTTATTTTGGGGATATTTATGATGCACATTAAATGTTAAGGTCGGTTACCAATCCAAGCAAAGAAAGCAAAGTGAATGTTATATATCGAGATAATGATTTTTATACACAGGTCATGTGTATGATATTTTGTACACAAGATATGTGTACGGTTATTAAGCATTTTGAAAGAATGATTTTGTACACGAGATATGTGTACTGTATTAAAGGAAATCGCATGTAAATTACAGGTGGGTATAGGATTCGGGCCCATTTGTACCATGCAATATTTAAATCTTGTAGTCTATCAAAATTACAGAATTTTATTGTTTCATGATAAACTTATGAACTCACCAACCTTTTGGTTGACACTTTTAAAACATGTTTATTCTCAGATATTAAAGAAATCTTCCGCTGTGCATTTGCTCATTTTAAAGATATTACTTGGAGTCATTCATGACATATTTCAAAAGACGTTGCATTCGAGTCGTTGAGTTCAACAAGATTATTATTAAGTCATTTATAGTTTGGATATATTATGAAATGGTATGCATGCCTGTCAACTTTCAATGTAAATGAAAGTTTGTTTTTTTAAAAACGAATTCAATGTTTGTAAAATGTATCATTTAGAGATCAAATACCTCACAATGAAATCAATTATTATGTAACGTTTATAATCGATATGAACGGGGCATTTCAGTTGGTATCAGAGTGGTGGTCTTAGCGAACCAGGTCTTGCATTAGTGTGTTTAACTGATAGTTGTTAAGATGCATTAGTGAGTCTGGACTTCGACCGTGTCTGCATGTCAAAAGTTTTGCTTATCATTTCTTGTTGAAAATTACCTGCTTATCATCCTTAGGAAATTACCTGCTTATCATTCTTAGTCTAGACACATCTTACTGCATTGATTGTATGAATAGTGTATAGACAAAATTCATATCTTAGCATATATGTGAATCTGCTAATTCGTATGTATGATGACCCAGAAAATTTCGACTATTCCCGGCGATTCACGAACAATTATATGTAAATAGATACGTATATATTATAACTTGAAAACATTAACAAAGTATTAGATGTATAATGTTGTACATTAAACTTATATGTTTCAATGTATATTTAATATATTTTTCTACGGAATTAAAAGATAATATCAAACGATTGATTTAGAAGATATTTTGTCTAGCATTTATCAATCCCATAAATATTGTGATATTACTACGGGTATATGTTGTGAGGTCCACTTTGATTTAAGAAATCTTCCCCTTTTAACAGAATTTGGGATAGATGGTAATGTAATTAGTTTTGAAAAACTTAATTTTATATTATGAATAAAATTATTATATATTTAAATATATATGAGATGGGGGTTGAGTAACTTATTTTAAAACTTAAAGATATAATTATATTTTTAGTTACATAAACTATAAAATTTATATATAACATTTTGAATGATAAGTTTTTCTTAAAACGTATATATTATATTAAATATATATATGGAACTACTTTTTACCACACATTTCTCATTAGTTGTTATTAAAATAGTTATTTTAACATTATCCCGAATTATGAGATTTTTTTTATAAACTTTTACCATTAATTATTGGTAACAGATAATAAAATAGCGGTCCGTGACACATGGTAAATAAAGTGCCAAAACACAAACTCACGAGACATAAGTTGAGATGGCGAATTCATGATCTACATGTTTTAAAGTTATTTTTATATTATTTAATTATTATTATTATAATTATTATATAAAAAAAGAAATGAATCATGGATTTCAAAATGGGATGTCGACTTCAATTCTTGGAAATTTTGCATGCTTTGTTTTTTTTTTTTTTGTATTAGTTTATTATTTAATTAGTTAATTATTATTATTATTATTATTATATTAAATTAACTTTTCAAATCTGACTAAGAGTCAAATTATATGTCAACATGTTAGAATCTTAATTAAATATGGTTATAATGGAAAAACTTATCTTTATATTGATCTTATAATAATTATTAATCAATAACGTAAAAAATTGATCAAAAGTATATTTTCAAAATTTTGATAGCCAATTAAGACATAAGAAGGAAAGTGATCGTGTGTTGTAGATTTGCTAGCCACACATGTTAAAAGTTAACGGGAAGTGATATCGAGGAGTAGTAGTTTTTATATATAGGACAGAGGGTAATAGTTTATGAAACTTTTAAGTTATTAAAAGAAGTATCTTTTTATATTAAAATTAGAAATTTTATATATTACATTTAATACTACTTAATATTTAATTGGGACGGAGGACATTGGACGGACAAACATTTTTACGACTAGTTTTTAAGACCAAAATAAATTCATGATTTTTCTTTTCAAGTAAAATTTGTATTTATTTTTTTTACCCATCTTTTATTTATAACAGGTCACAAAATTAACATAGAACTAGCAAATGAAGATACTAATTAGAACTTGAAATCAATATGATCATTAATCTATTTGAACTTTTGGTTTTTGCTCAAACTTAAACATAAATTGAATAATCGATACTTTCTACCTTATTTTTGAAATGATAAAAAGTAGTAATGTCGACACAAGCAAAAGTCACGGGTTCCACGTAAAGTTAAAAGTGACAAATATGGTGACTTTTTTTTTTACATGTAGGGATTTTTGTTCTCCTATATATATATATAAAATTTTTGTTCCTGTCAAGTAAAAAGGCACGCACATAAACATACTACATATGTGCTCCATAATTATTATTTATTATTATTTATTATTATTATTATTATTATTATTATTATTATTATTATTATTATTATTATTATTATTATTATTATTATTAAATATAAATATTACTAATATTATTATTATTATTATTATTATTAGTAATATATACATAAAATACTACGACGGGGTTATGTTCGGATTTTCAAGCCGGTTTAAAACTAAGGAAATTATGGGATATAGCTAAGGAAGTTATGGATATTGCTCGGGGGTTTTGATCGTGAATCAAAGGCTAACCTTTTATTTATCATCTCCGTTGCGTCTGCATACTTTTCCTACAATATTGAACCACAATATTGATAAGTGAGTTTATAGATTCCTTTTTAATTGCTTTTGCAATCTATATTTTTGGGCTGAGAATACATGCACTTTATTTTATATGCAATGGACACAAGTACATACAAAATTCTACACTGAGTTTGAACCGAAAATCCCTTAGCTTTGGTAACTAGTAACTGCCGGTTATAAGAACTGGTGGGTGCGAGTAGTTGTATATGGATCCATAGGGCTTGACATCCCCGTCCGAGCTAGAGCGATAGCCTTTTAACGGACGTATGTTACTTGAGTTTACGACACGTTGGTTTGCGTGTATTAAAACGAATAGGGTAATTATTATTATAGCGTTAAGTTTAGTTACCAAGGTGCTCTATTACGTAGAATCTATTGATAAAACTTTTGATGAAATCTTGTGGTCCACCTTTATATACAGGTTATGCGCAATATTAATACTATGAACTCACCAACATTTGTGTTGACACTTTTAGCATGTTTATTCTCAGGTCCCTAGAAGTCTTCCGCTGTTTGCTTATACATTATACAAGCTATGTGCATGGGGTCATACATGATTTATTCGAGAAAACTTTGCATTCACAAAATCATCACCATGTATCTTATTTTGATTGCATTGTCAACGGATGTATTATTGTAAACTATTATTTACGGTGATTGTCTATATGTAGAAATCATCAGATGTCAAAAACCTTGGAATTAGATATTCATTTATGATGTGTCTTTTCAAAAGAACGCAATGTTTAGGAAACGTATCATGTAGAGGTCAAAACCTCACTATGAAATCATTGAATAACGTACCACGTCAATACTATTTGGGTTATTGTTGACCGCCTTACCAAATCTGCACACTTTTTAGCCATGAAGGAAATGGATACGATGGAGAGGCTCGCTCAACTATACATCAAAGAGGTTGTATCTCGTCATGGTGTACCTTTATCGATCATCTCAGATCGCGATCCCCGTTTTGCTTCAAGATTTTGGCGTTCTTTGCAAGAAGCCAGGGGAACCCGTCTCGACATGAGTACTACATATCACCCACAGACCGACAGGCAAAGTGAACAAACGATTCAGACCTTGAAGGACATGTTGCGTGCATGTGTCATAGATTTTGGCAAGGCCTGGGAAAGGCACTTTCCGTTAGCCGAATTTTCTTACAACAACAGTTATCACTCGAGCATTAATGCTGCACATTTTGAAGCGTTGTATGGCCGCAAGTGCCGATCTCCTATTTGTTGGGCCGAAGTAGGCGAAAAGCAAATCACCGGACCCGAAGTAGTCCACGAAACAACGGAGAAGATTGCTCAGATTCAACCGAGACTTAAGACTGCCTGCGATCGTCAAAAGAGTTATGCCGATCTTAAATGTAAAGACTTTGAATTCAAAGTTGGTGACCGTGTAATGTTGAAGGTTGCATCTTGGAAAGGTGTGATTCGTTTTGGAAAATGTGGAAAGTTGAACCCACGATACATTGGTCCTTTTGAAATCTTGGAACGTGTTGGACCCGTTGCTTACCGTTTGAATCTTCCAGCACAATTGAGCTCAGTTCATCCCACCTTCCACGTGTCAAACTTGAAGAAGTGTCTTGCTGCACCCGAACTCATCATACCACCTGAAGAACTTACAATTGATGACAAACTCTACTTTGTGGAAGAACCTGTTGAAATTATGGATCGTGAGATCAAAACTTTGAAACGCAACAAGATTTCGATCGTCCGAGTACAATGGAATGCCAAACGAGGACCTGAGTTTACCTGGGAGCGAGAGGATCAAATGATGCTGAAGTCTCCTCACCTTTTCCCGACTCCTCCATCTACCTCAGCTTAAAATTTCGGGACGAAATTTTCTTTAACAGGTGGGTAATGTAACGACCCTAGATTTTCCAACGATTAATTATTAATATTTATTATTAATACTTGTGATTAAATGAATGTATTGTTTACATACATTTACTTGTTACCGCGATTAACTTTAAATGCCCGAAACGTCTTTGTGACATACGTACATTACACGAATAATATTTTCAAATATTATTTACATTCATGATTAAGTTTTATTAATCATTTTAATTAACTAAGGTTATTAGTTAATTACTTGGACTTTAATTGGATTAACTTGTTAATTACATGAAACTTGGGCTTTTATTAGTATTAGTGGACTTGAAAGCCCACCCTACATCTTAATGGACTTTTTAGCCCAACACACATGTAAGTATTACTTTAGAAATAAACTAGATGGGTTAACTTGTAAGAATCTAGTTACTTATACCTTTCCCATGTAAACACCCTTAATAACCATCTTTTTAGTCAAATGCACACAAGAACCTCATGGACTTTTCCTTCCCTCTTTCTTTTGATGCTAACCATCGGCCAACCTTGTGCAAAAGGGGATTCAAATCTTTTTTTTTTTCACTACTTACTTACTTGTATTCTCACACACACACTTCACTTCAAACTTGCACCTTACTTTTCTCTCATTTTTTTTCTCTCATCTTTCCTTTAAATTTTTGTAAGTAACTTGAGTTTTCTCTCTTCCTTTCTCTTCTAAAAACCGAACCAAAACATCACATAATCATCATCATAACTTGTTTCATATTGTTGTTTAATTACTTGTTCATGTATGTTACTTAAATACTTGTAATTGTTTGTTGTTTACTTACAAATTATTAAGAATCAAACTTGTTAGTTTGATTCTTCATTTATCTTGTTCATAACAAGAACATACAAGAACTAAACTTTCTAGTTTATGTTCTACATTTAATGTTGTAAAGATTGTAAGTTCATTTGTTGTAAGTCATACTTGTAATTCATGTTGTAAACTTAAAAGTTTACATTCTTAAAGATCAAGACTTTGGCTTGAATCTTTAAAGTATGAACAACAATGAACTAGTTACTTGTTTATTTAGGCTATTTCTTCATTTTATGTACTTTAAGGTTGTGATATGGTCAAGTATTACTAGTTAATCTTGATCTCATTTTTCTTGAACAAAAGTTAACTTGAAAGTTCAAGAACATAGAAGTGTAACTCTTTAGTTATAACTTGTAACATCCCAATTATTTAAGGTATTATTTTATGAAATTTTATTATTTTATATATACATGGATGAAATGATTTTGTATAAATAAATGGACAAGAGTTAAGTTTGTTAGTTAAGTAAGATGGGACTAAAGGTGTAAAGTTAGAATTAAGGACCTCCCATAATAGAGTTTTGATGGGAAGGGTAGAAAGTGCAAATAAGGCAAAGTTATTTTAATAAAAGAAGTGAAAATGCTGGAAAATCATTTTATTTACAGAAAATTGATCAGAGTGTGTGTGTGTGTGTGTCGACATCTTCAAGAGGAGAAGGAGAATTCATCAATTGATGAAATTGTGTTCATGCAATCATAAATTAGTGAAATCTAAGGCATTCTAAGCATCCTAGCAAGTCTTAACTCTTCAAATTTCTCTTCTTTGTGCACAATTAGGGTTCTTGAACTCTTAAAGGCAAGGTATGAACTTTTGTATCTATGTATCACTAAGATTGGATGTTCTTGATGAATCTCTAGCTTAAAGGTTGTTGTTTGTTGAAATTGTGCACACTTGAATGATTTAGAACGAATTTGTTAATGATTTTGGAAGTTAGTTCATGTATGAACTTACATTTTGAGTGTATGGTATGAATGTGGTGAAATTGGTGATATTCTAGCTTAGAATCAAGTCATGCACACTAAGTGTTTGATGAAATGCCTCAATGAAATGTTTATGTGTTCTAGTTGATAATTATGAAGAAGAAAGTTCATGTATGAATTGTTGTTATTGTTGTAAGTTATGGAATTTGGATAATTGATGATTTAGGGTTGCTAGTAATGGAAATGGATTTATGCACATTTTGATGTTTAATGGAATATTTGAAAGAATTGCATGTTATGATTATAAGAGATGAACTAGAGATTTTTATGATTAAGGAAATGATGTTGGCTTGATAATGTTGTTATATTGGAAAAGGTAAGTTAAAATGCTATGTATGTAAGTGTTTATATGTATATAGTAGCAAATAGGGGGTTAAGTCAATGTATATGTGTATGAAGGTGTGAAAGTTTATGAATGTTGTAATTTTGATTGTGTTATGTTATTGATGAGATTAGCTCATGTATAGGTGCTAATCAAGGTAAAGGAGCCTCAAGTGATCAAGGAAATCCGTTTAATCAAGGTGAGTTTATAGGGGGTAAAATGGGCGGGTCAAGAGTGGCTTAGTGTTCTCGAATTGCATCCGTGCAAGAGAGTAACGACTAAGTGCACTAGTTGAGTAGCTTAGATAGAATTATTAGGTTCACCTAATAATTGTATCTATGGTTGATGTGTAGCTTAGGCAAGATTATTACTTTGCTAGTAATCTTGTCTATGGTATGATTTAGCTTAGACACTTTAAGTGTCTATGTATGTTTATGAGAATGAAATGAGATTATGGTAGCTTAGGCATAAGAGTATGCCTATGGTTAGCTTAGACATGATTACTAGGGTCGGCCTAGTAGGTCATGTCTATGGTAAGTAAGAGTCGGATCCGAAAGTCAGTAAGCAACTGTTAGGTTGAAAGACAAGTAATGTGATTGTTATGCCCAAAGTTTTATGCTTCATTATTCGCCTATAACTCACTAAGTGTAAAAGCTTACCCCCATGTTGTTTATGTTTTTAGGAACAAAAGGTCATCGAGAAGGCAAGGAACCCGTTTGAGGCTAGAGGAGCATTGGCATTGTAGTAAGTGGTAATGCAAGTCTCTATTTTGAATCAAGCTCTAATGGTACCGCTTATCAACGCCAAGTCTTATGTATTTGATATTTATGCTTCCGTCAAGCTTTGGGACCAAATGATGTATTTGAAATGTGTAAACACGTTTTCTTGACTTAAACGATGTTCGTAATGTTGAATGATGTAAGAAACTGGTTTAATCAAGTTTAAATATGCGTTATGATGATATAATACGTTTTGAGTTGATAAATTAGTCAAATTGTGGTTTTGAAATTGTGTTGCAGATCAGTCCCAGCTCACGTTATACGTCGCGCCGCGACAATGTGTGTCGCACCGCGGCCTTGAATGCATTTTGGAAACAGAAAGGCTGTTAAACATGGGATAAAATCCCTTTGTATGTCGCACTGCGACAAAAGGAGCCGCGCCGCGGCAAATAACTGGGTCTGGGCAGACACTAAAAAAAAAATTATCGTTTAGAATGGCGTTAAAAGTTGGTATCAGAGCTATGGTTTAAGGGACTTGGATAACCCACGATAGGGATTATCTAGGCTTAAACCATTGTTGTTAAAGGGTAAGCGGTTTAGGACTTGCATGAATGTTAAGGTCGAATGATTGTGCCATGCTCCATAGGATAGAGTCGTTGACGAGACTTGTAGTGTAATGCTAAGATCATGGTTGATTTAAGTAAGGAGTTTAATACTCATTAGCCATGGGTCATAATGGATTAAATGCGTAATAAGATGGTGTAATGACAACAGGCCATTGTCATTACTTCATTTTAGTACGCATGAACGTCTACTATGGCCATGGTGAATTGAGTTAGGAATTCTTTCGGTTTGCTTGGTTATGATAAATAATGATGCAGGTATTTGAACTAATGAGTTGGGTGTTTTGTTTTAGAATGGCTATCGTATCCCCAAACGGAGGTAATGATGAGGACGATGAGTACGTCCACACTCCATCAATGGAGTCTATTGAAGGCTCACAAAATGAATCCGATGAGGTTACTATGCCAAATGATATCTCGGGACAAATAGGACAAGCTTTGATACGATACACCCCAACCCTCTTAGAAAAGATAAAGACGTTGATAAATGATCAATTGGATGAAAAGTTAGACACTTATGACCAATAATCCTACTTTAAGAGGAGAAGGGGGAAGTGGAGTAAGATAGGAAGAAGTAGAAGCCCCGAGAAAGAAAGATGATCGTTTTGAGTACAAGAATTTTGCAAATTTCCATCCACCGGAGTTTCATGGTAAGGTTGACCTGATTATTAGTCAAAGGTGGATTGATGAGTTGGAAGAAACATTTATGTTGTGTGAATGTCCCGAGCACCTAAAGGTAATTTACGCGACTCATCAAATGAAAGGAAGTGGTTATGAATGGTGGAATTTCATAGTTAAGTCACATGGACGAGAGGTGGCAACAAGTTTTTCGTGGGATAAGTTTCGTGAAATGTTTATGACTCAATTTGCTCCACCCGCCGAAGTTAGTAGGTTGAAATCCGAATTTATGAATATCGAACATGGAAGTAAAACGGTGACCGAGTTTAATGCCGAGTTTAATGATAAGTCCCGGTTTTACCCAGACTTTGTGTCAAGCCCTAAGTTGATGATGGATCACTATCACGAGAAACTAAACCCCAAAATAAATGAGTTCATTGATAAGGGTACGTATAAGACCTTAGCCGAGATGATAAATAGGGCTCTTGTGAGAGAACATGAACTTAGGAATAAAGCTGCATTTAAACGAAAGTTAGAGCAAGATTCAAAGTCAACGCAAAGTATGAGCCCGAAGAAAGGTAAGTTTAATTCCGAGTCCCCGCACAAGTCGAAAGGGGGTTTCATGTCAGGAAAGAGTGGTGGTAAAGAAGTGAAGTCGTGTAATAGGTGTGGTAAGAATCATGCGGGTGATGTAAAGCGGGAACTACCGATTGTTATTCATGTGGGAAGCCGGGTCATAGGGCCGCCGAATGTCCTAAGAAGGGTAAACAGTGTTATTATTGTTTTGAAAAGGATCACTTTCAAGCCGAATGTCCGGAGTATAAGAAGGATTTAGCTAGTGGTAGTGTTAAGAAGAGGTTAAGACGGAACCGAAGACTAGTGATAGCCGACCAAGAGCCCGAGCTCATCAGATTACCGCACTTGAAGCGAAGGAGTCCCAAAATGTGGTGTCAGGTACCTTTATTGTAAACTCTTTACCTGCGCATGTTTTGTTTGATTCCGGTGCTACGCGGTCGTTTGTTTCTTATTCTTTTTGTAAACATTTTGACACGACCCCAAGTATGTTAGAGCATCCTTTAGAGGTTGAGATAGCAGATAATAAAACCGTCATGGTGTATAGTATCATTAAGGGATGTGAAATTATTTTGGATGATGAAAAGTTTGTTATAGATTTAATACCCATGCATATGGGAGAATTTCAAGTAATTGTGGGAATGGATTGGCTAGATGACAATGAAGGGATAATTTTGTGTCGTAAGAAAATTGTATTAGTTCAATCACCAAGTGGGAAGGTTATATGGATTTACGGGGAACGGGCTAGGCGTGCTATTCCTATATGCATGTATGCTAGAGCTAAAATATTTTTGTCCCATGGGTGTTGTGCGTTTTTGGCACATGTGGTTGATAATTCGAAGAAGGTTGATGAAATAAGTGATGTACCAATAGTTAATGAGTTCCCGGATGTGTTTCCGAATGAGTTACTGATGTGCAGCGAGGTGTATATAAAATAGTTATTATTTTACTAGAAAAACTATTAAATACGATACAATTTTACACAAGATATTTATTTATTTATAGAATGGATATACTTAAACCTTGCTACAACACTTATAGGCAGTGTACCTAATCGTACAGTAGTGTAGTTTTTAGTAAGTCCGGTTCGTTCCACAGGGAGATCTTTGAACAAAGCTCAACGCTATATTAGTTTACTTTTATAAAAATACAAATATATATATATAAGTAATATTATTATTATAAAGGGGGGTTTTTACCGTTTAATGACCGGTTTGTCGATTTTAAAACTTTAGTCGCAGTTAAAACCTAATGTAAAATATAAAATAAATACAAGACTTTAAATTAAAGCGTAAAGTAAATAATGATAATGAAATTGCAAATAAAAAATGCGATAAAATTAAATTGCGATAATTAAAAGTACGATAATTAAAAGTGCGATAAAATAAAATAACAATAAATAAAAGTGCGATAATTAGAAGTGCAATTAAATATAAAATAAAGGAAATTAAATATGAAATAAAAGAATTATGCTTATTTAAACTTCCGTAATCATGATGTTTGACGTGTTGATTTTAGTTTTATGCCCATGGGTTAATTGTCCTTTGTCCTGGATTATTCAATATGTCCGTCTGGTTTTTGTCCATAACAGTCCATCAGTCATAAATATAAATTGCAAGTGTCCTTGTCAAATTATTATTATACCCGAAGATAAATATTCCAACTAATTGGGGATTCGAATTGTAACAAGGTTTTAATACTTTGTTTAATGAATACACCAGGTTATCGACTGCGTGTAAACCAAGGTTTTACTACTTTGTTAACAATTACACCAATTACCCTTGAATGTAATTTCACCCCTGTTTTGATTATCCTAGTGGCTATTAATCCATTCCCGTGTCCGGTTAAATGAACGATTATTCGTACATATAAATACCCCGCCCATCGTGTCCGATCGAGTTTATATGGTAATTTATAGGGACGCCCAATTGTAAATCTTTATATTAACATTAACAAACTTTCATTTAGTTAAACAAATATAAAGCCCATTATTAGCCCATAGTCTAATTTCCACAAGTGTCGTTCTTTTGTCCAAACCCCAATTATGGTACAAAGCCCAATTACCCAATTTTAATAATTAGCCTAACATCATGATTACTTCGTTTTAAACAAGCATAATAATAACTTAGCTACGAGACATTAATATAAAAAGGTTGAACATAACTTACAATGATTAAAAATAGCGTAGCGTTACACGGGCAGAATTTCGACTTACACCCTTACAACATTCGCTAACATACCCTTATTATTAGAATTATAATTAAAATTAAAATATAAATTATAAATATAAATATATATTACTTCGTATGAATGAGAAGAAAAAAATGATGATGTTTTTGATCAGAATTCGGGTTGATTTATAGCCAGACTTGATTTTTGGGGCTCCGCGACTCGCGGCCAAATACCCTTAAAACTCCGCGAGTCGCGGAGAGGTATTTACATTTTACACCCTTGGAGTTTCCTGCTGCCGACGGTTTTAAATATATATATATAATATATATATAATTAATATAATTAATTATATATTATATTATATTTATATATATAGTTAACTTGTAATTTTTAGTCCGTTGCGTCGAGCGTTAAGAATTGACTCTGGTCCCGGTTCCGGATTTTCGAACGTCCTCGCGTACAATTTAATATCTTGTACTTTGCGTTTTGAATCTTGTACTCTTGTGATTTTGAGACGTTTCTTATCAATAATTGGAACCTTTTTGATTGTCTTTTGTTCTTTTGAGCTTTTTGGTCGTTTGCGTCTTCAATTCGTCGAATCTGTCTTTTGTCTTCACCTTTTATTATTTAAACGAATATCACTTGTAAATAGAACAATTGCAACTAAAAGCTTGTCTTTCTTGAGGAATAATGCTATGAAATATATGTTCGTTTTTAGCATTATCAAATATTCCCACACTTGAGCGTTGCTTGTCCTCAAGCAATATTGTCTTGAAATACTAGAATCACTTCTTTATTCTTCACACTTTGTACATCAGTGATTTCTATACGGCGGTATAAACAATGGTAGTAACGATATGGTTTACAGTCCCACATGACTATAAAAATTTAGATCCATTAAGGAAATTGGATCTTTATGAAAACATTTGATCTTTTGAAAATTAAATCTAGTTTTTACCCTAGATAAGTTTTCCGGGATAACCCTTTACCGGTGTTTGCAAAATATTTTTGTGGGTTTGGTGGGTTACAGATTTGAAAATTTTAGCTCAAAACTTGCGGTTTTGTGTCACCCACTTGCTAACCTTGTATTAGGAAAGCAACACGTCCAGTTTACTTGTTCCGTATATTACCTTTCGGCAAACTACCGTCCGGTTGTAAAGGAAAGCGTTGAACAAGCAACTGTTAAGGCAATGTCCCGTGACATGCTTTTGATTATGGTCTATAACGTGTCGGACGCAATTACTATCCTTGGTAGGAGCAATAGTAAAGCTCATCCTTATAATTTTTCGGTCTGGCACAAGGTTCTGTCTTTGACCATGTTATGCAACCACCGTTCTTACGGTTGACACCCGATTTAGTTCAGGTGACCTAATGAATTCCAGGTGAATTCCTAGGATTTTACGTTCAATGGTAATGAACGCATTGAAAATAGGGTTTTCAGAAAACAAATCGGTTTGTATTTTTGATCAAAATATTTTCTCGTTCAAGCTCGAGTTTAGATATCATCGAATTCCATGAGTTTGTAATTCTCAATCTTTAAGGTCAATCTCTAGGATTGAGTAATATCAGTCTTAAAAGCTGATTTTTAATCTTTAAGGAGATTATCCTTTCTGGGGATCTGATTCATTAGTCTTATCCAGCTAATTTGCACGGTGCCTCCCCATTGTACGAGATAAATCCTTCTCATGGTTAGGATAAATCTGACCACTTGGCGACCCTGTTTAATGCTGAGGTCCGTGGATTTCCTGCTGATTTTAGTGATGACTTTTCTAGATTTTTCGTCAACCTACAGCTGGTCTGGACGACAACTTCATGACCTAAATCAAGAAGCGCGTGTCTTTTTCGGAAGACTTTACTTCCTTTTAATGATGGAATTGATTCATCGTGTAGATCCATCTTTTCTTTTCTTTCATCGGGTAAAACAGTTTAGTTTAGTCCAAAGCAAAAGTATTTTCAGTTATTTGTTACAAATATATGTGACATATGTTTAAAATAACTTGGTAAATTTTCCCACACTTGGCTTTTTATTTTTCTTTTTATCGTCCTCTATTCCATTTTAAATGAATTTTAACATTTTAGTTTGTTTCTCAATTTATGTCCTTTCCGAGGTAACAATAATTTCGGTGTTAAAACCTAGTTTTATCGTTCATAAATATGTATAAACATGATTTGAATTCATTTAATTGAAAAATTTTACTAGAATTGGGTAGTCAGTATATAAGACTAGTGCTGTTCTTTTTTATCAGAGAGCACTAGATTCTAATACAACTACTGCTTTACTAGTATTTTAATGGTAACCAAGTGTTTAATAAAAATTTTTAAAATCCGAAAGAATTTAATCCCTTCCCACACTTAAGATCTTGCAATGCCCTCATTTGCAAGAAATCAGTAACAATTTAAATTATTGAGGGTGATTTGTGTGAAAATGATTAAATTTTTACCAAAGTTTCCAAATATATTGGCGTTTGTTTGCTGAATGATAAATGGTGCACGTCATTTGTTCATTCCGTCTTGTTGTTATTTCACATATATTTTGCATCATTGTCGTCAAAATTAGTTGCTTTTGCTGAACTTAATGCCAGTCTTTGAAAATGCGTTGTTTTACCCTGTTGTGTACATAAGATAAACTGCAAACATATATACATATTTTTGAAGTTTGGTTTATTACCCCACATTCAAAAATTATTAAAATCTAAGAATAAAAGTTAGATAATTATAAAAATGATTACAATATTAACAAAAGTATTAAACATATCAATAATTACAAATTACAAAATAAATAAAAAAAAAATAATAAGTAAACTAAGGATGATATTGGTACCAATAGGGGTTCCAGGCATACCCATACGTGCTATAGAATGCTTCGGCAGGATCATACGTAGGATATGGTGGCTGCATCTCTATCGACCAAGGAGGGAAGACGGGTTTCGGAGTAGGAATATAGTTTCTACCTATATGTTGGCAATGCGCTATGATCTGGTTCTGATGAACTTGCCAATCTTCAAATGCTCTCTGTCTAGCATTTTCGTATTCCTGAGAAGCTATAAACCTATGCATTTCTTGCATCTCATTCCCCCCTCCTACATTACCTTGTTCCTGGTTTCTCTCTACCTGTGGATGTCTACCATTGTATCGTACTGCGGCGTTATTTCGCCGCTTCAACACTTTCGCACCATGGTATACATTTAAACCTATAGTGTCGCGGGGTTCCGGCTCTTCTACTAATAATCTCCCCCGACTTATATCCACACCGAGATATTCACCAATCAAAGTAATAAAAATACCACCTCCTATTATGCTATGTGGACGCATCCCTCGAACCATAGCTGATAAATAATAACCCACACAATATGGTATACTTACAGCGCTGTGTGGGTCTCGAATACACATATGGTAAAACAAATCTTGTTCATTTACCTTTTCTTTGTTTTTACCCCTTTGTGTAATCGAATTAGCTAAAAACCTATGTATTACTCTTAATTCGGCTCTATCTATATCCAAATAAGAGTAGTTTCCCCCTTTAAAACGGTGATGGCTTGTCATTTGACTCCACACACCGTGTGTATCAAAATTCTCATCTATTTTCCTACCGTTTAGTATCAATCCTCTACAATCGGCAGACGCTAATTCCTCAGGCGTATATATACGTAAAGCCTGAGCCATGTCCAGTAAAGACATGTGGCGCATCGAACCGCCTAACAAAAATCTAATAAAAGAACGATCGGTTAAACTAGCTACCCGATCATTCAACTCTATACTACATAACAACTCTTCACACCATACTTTATATATAGGTCTGCGTATGGTGAATAAACATATCCAGTCATTAAAAGAAGAATTACCATACCTCTGTACCAGTAATTCCCTAATTGGCCCGGCCAATTCTACAGCTTCTAAGGGTCCCCATTCTATGACCCTTGGTACCTCAACAACCTTGGAATGAAGAGTATGCAAACCCCGTTGATATTTTGGATAATCTATCCAAAGTCTGTCAAATCGCAGGTTCGGGTGCAACTGTTCCAAGTGCATATCTGAAAAGGTCATGACTGGATGAGGTACATCCTGCTTGTAGTAGTTATCTACCTCCTGTTGTTCCAAGTTCTCAGCAGGAGCATGGCGGGCTTGGGATGAAGATTCACCCCTTTCATTCTGCAAAACACATCAAACACAAATTTTGTGCATCCAAATATGCATTAGTGTCAGCAAAATCATCAATCAAAATAATTACAATGACATTATCAATTTATATCAAACTTAAGCTTATTTTCACATTTTTATCAAATCTACACTTTTTCAAATAAGCATATACGAAAATTTTTGCCAAGTTCATAAGCATTCAACTCAAATAACATGTCAAAATAATCATTACTAGCAAATAAACAAGTCTCAAATGGCATTATCTTTCAAAAATCAAGTTCATGAATTTTGGACTTGAAAAAGTCCACTTTAATTCTCAAAATCATATTTAGGCTCAAAGTTTGGATCATTTAACTACCTAGACATGTTATACTACTCAATTTAGCAATAATTCATGACAAAAATCGGCCATAACCTGTTTATATCTAAAAGCCTCAAATTGCTCAAGAACACAAACCCTAGATTCTAAAGATTTTGAAGTTTTTGGCTTCAAATCATGTTAACAAGCATCAATCTAGGTTATACATGCATAATATACTAACAATTTAACACTAATTACACTAAAAATTAACAAAATTCAAATTATGAAAATATGCTCAAGAACACACTAAAATTCGGATTTAAAGGTGATTTGGGGTGTAATTGTACCTGTTTTCTTGAGTAATTCTTAGATAAGATCCTCCTCAACATGATTGTAGTGAAAAATTTGAAGATTAACGGTGAAAAATCGAGTTTTTGGGATGATTTTCGTGGGTTTTCTCGGGTTTTTTCGAAGTGCAGTATGTGTGTGTGTGTTATTCTGTTCCAGCTCGTTCCTTTTATTATTTTTTTTTCTGTATTTTCATACCACCGCGAGTCGCGGAGGTTTGCACTGTAAACTCCGCGAGTCGCGGAGTTTACCCTTTTTTTTTTTTTTTTTTTTTTTTTTTATAATCTTTAACTTATAAAACAATCAAGTATTTAATTTTAAAATTTTGTTTCCCTTGTTATTTAGGACGGGGTCGTTTCGGATCGATGTCCTAGTCCGTCCCTCGACAAAATTTTAAAATTTGTCTTTTTGTAGCGATTGTTTTAAAAGCTAAGATTTTTGGGTTTTTTAATGTTTTTGGCATACTTTAAATCAATAAGATTAAAAATAATGATAATAAAAGTTCTCGTCCCTCCCTCGGGTAAAGCAATTTCGGTTCAAAGACCTAGTCTTCAACTTACGACGAATTTTAAAATCATATTTTTAACTTAATGAGATAAAGTAAATTTTTGTTTTTAAATTCACACAACATAAATATAAAATTCAAAATTAATATTAAAAATTCACACCAAACTTAAAATTTGAAATGCATAAAATTAAAATTTCATATTTTAAAAATTAAAAATTCACACCAAACTTAATTTAAAAATTCATAAATTCATACCAAACTTATTTTAAAAATTCATAAATTCATACCAAACTTATATTAATTTTTCAAATATTTACAATTTTAAAAATATTGTTTTTACAAAGTTTACAATATTAATTTAAGATTTAAATATTAATTTTAAAAACATGGTAAAAATAAATTTAAAAATCTTTTTTTTTTCTTTTTATCCCACTTTAATCAATCAAATATTATCAAAAATATGCGCCCCTCTTTTCGGTAAAGTAATTTCGGTTCCAAGACCTAATTTAACTCATGACGAATTTTTGAAATATTTTGGGTTGATTGATTAAAGATATTTATACCTTAATAATAAACGTTAAATTTCGCAGTGATGTAATAAATTTTTGAAGGATATCAATAATTTCGGTCGCCAAACCTAATTTTATTTAATACCAATTTAATACTTTTTAGCGAACAAATTAGCGTTTATTATCAAAAGGTTAAAAATAAAAATAAAAATAAAAACTATACAGACATACCTGTGAAATAGATTTCTTAGTTATATGATCTATTATATTCATAAGATAGTCGGTTTAATTGGTCTTCCATGGCTGCATAGGCGTAACCTCGAGCATTCATTGTCTTTTCTTCTAAACATATGAACGGTCCGTCTCTGCATAAAGTAACAAATTCGGTATTTGAATAGGTTTGATTATTTGAACATTTACCTCCATGTGACCATTTTCCGCATTTGTGACATTTTTCTAGGTGTCGTGCTCTTCTTTTCGCTGCGGATTTTGATTTTCCTTTACCAAATTGTAACTTATTATCTTCGCATCTGGATCCTTTTCTAACTCCGTCCATTCTTTCTCTGATTACTGATACTAATTCACTCGGTAGTATGTCATTATTTCTTTTAGTGATCAAAGCGTGTAGCATTAGACCATGGTTTAATTCACAGGCAGTCTTCATTTCGTAAAAACCTAAAAAAAATAAAAATTCAGAATGGGGGGAGAAGACTAGTTCTTTAGGGTCTGCTAGGGAAAGACCATACGTGTTCCATTTTCGAGAACTACACGAAAACAGACAATCTAACTCTAACAGAAATATATATTATCCTTTAAAGACTTGATTCTCCCCATACTTAGTTAGCTGTGGTGTCGAAATTGTGATTAACTTCGTTGTCGACTTCCATCGGACCATGTATGTAATGTTTAACTCTGTGACCATTAACTTTAAATTCAATCCCATTTGAATTTATCAATTCTATCGTTCCGTATGGGAAAACTCTTTTGACTATGAATGGTCCAGACCATCTTGATTTCAATTTTCCAGGAAATAGCTTTAATCGTGAATTGAAAAGAAGAACTCTGTCTCCTTCTTTAAATTCTTTTGAACTTCTGATTCTTTTATCATGCCATTTCTTCGTTCTTTCTTTATAGATTAACGAATTTTCGTATGCTTCATGTCTTAATTCTTCTAATTCGTTTAGTTGACTTAATCGTAGACGTCCGGCTTCATGTAAATCAAGATTACATGTCTTCAAAGCCCAAAATGCTTTGTGTTCAATTTCTACTGGAAGATGACATGCTTTTCCATAAACAAGTCTAAAAGGTGTGGTTCCAATTGGAGTTTTGTAGGCTGTTCTGAAAGCCCAGAGTGCATCCTCCAATTTAATGGACCATTCCTTCGGATTTGATCCTACGGTTTTCTCTAGAATACGTTTTAAAGCTCGGTTGGTATTTTCAACTTGTCCACTTGTTTGTGGATGATATGCGGTGGAGATTTTATGAGTTACTCCATATCTTTTAAGAACTTTCTCAAGTTGATTATTACAGAAATGAGTACCCCGATCACTTATTAAAGCTTTCGGTGTTCCAAACCTTGCAAAAAGACGTTTTAAAAAGTTTACTACAACTCGTGCATCGTTAGTTGGGAGAGCTTGTGCTTCCGCCCATTTAGATACATAATCAATGGCTACGAGTATATATAGATTATTATGAGATTTTGGAAATGGACCCATAAAGTCAATACCCCAAATGTCAAATACTTCACATACTTGGATGACATTTTGTGGCATTTCATCACGTTGACTTATTTTTCCGGCCCTTTGACATGCATCACAGGATTTGCAAAGAAGGTGTGCGTCTTTGTAAATTGTAGGCCAATAGAATCCAGCTTCATAAACTTTTCTTGCTGTTAGTTGAGGCCCATAATGCCCTCCTGTTGGTCCTGTGTGACAATGGTTTAAAATTTTACTAGCTTCATCTCCAAATACACATCGGCGTATTATTCCATCGGGACAACTTTTAAACAGATGTGGATCTTCCCAGAAATAGTGTTTTATATCACTGAAGAATTTCTTTCGTCTTTGGTACGATAATCCTTTTTCAAGGAATCCACAAACTAAGTAGTTTGCATAGTCTGCAAACCATGGGATTTCTTTATAATCTATCTTCAATAGATATTCATCAGGAAAGTTGTCTTGTATGGCCGATTCATTTAGAACTTCTAATTCGGGATTTTCAAGACGAGAAAGATGATCAGCGGCGAGATTTTCTGCTCCTTTTTTATCTCGGATTTCAATATCAAACTCTTGTAAGAGTAAGATCCAACGGATTAATCTTGGTTTAGCATCTTGTTTTGAAAATAGGTATCTAAGAGCAGAATGGTCGGTATAGACCACCGTTTTTTCTAGAACGAGATATGATCGAAATTTGTCAAAAGCAAAGACAATAGCAAGGAGTTCTTTTTCAGTAGTTGTATAGTTCGTTTGTGCTCCTTGTAATGTCTTACTAGCATAATATATAGGTTGAAATCGTTTTTCAATCCTTTGTCCTAAAACGGCTCCCATTGCAAAATCACTTGCATCGCACATTAGTTCAAATGGTAGATTCCAATTTGGTGTTATCATGATCGGTGCATTAGTGAGTTTTTCTTTAAGAATATTAAAAGATTTGATACATTCATCTGAAAAGATGAATGGCGCATCCTTTTCTAGGAGTTTATTCATAGGAGTGGCAATTTTAGAAAAATCTTTTATGAAACGTCGGTAAAAACCGGCATGCCCTAGAAAACTCCTAACTCCTCTAACATTGGTGGGATGTGGAAGTTTAGCAATTACATCTACTTTAGCTCTATCCACTTCAATTCCTTCTTTTGAAATTTTATGTCCAAGAACGATGCCTTCTTTAACCATGAAATGGCATTTCTCCCAATTAAGTACTAGATTTGATTTTTCGCATCTAATTAGCATTCGTTCCAGATTAACTAGACATGATTTAAATGTATCACCGAAGACTGAAAAGTCATCCATGAATACTTCCATGCATTCTTCTATCATGTCGTGAAAAATCGCCATCATACACCTTTGAAAGGTTGCAGGGGCGTTACAAAGTCCAAATGGCATGCGTTTGTAAGCAAAAGTACCATAAGGGCACGTGAATGTGGTTTTCTCTTGATCTTCGGGTGCTATTGGAATTTGAAAATATCCGGAAAATCCATCTAGAAAACAATAGTAACTATTTCCGGCTAATCTTTCCAACATTTGATCTATGAAAGGTAAGGGAAAGTGATCTTTTCTGGTGGCGTCATTTAATTTTCTATAATCAATACATACACGCCATCCTGTTACAGTCCTAGTAGGAATAAGCTCATTTTTCTCATTTGTAATGACAGTCATGCCACCCTTCTTAGGCACGCATTGAACTGGGCTTACCCATGGACTATCAGAAATTGGATATATCAAACCTGCATCTAGCAGTTTAATAATCTCTTTCTTAACTACATCTTGCATATTAGGATTTAGTCTTCGTTGGCGTTGCACATACGTTTTATGACCTTCTTCCATAAGGATTTTATGTGTGCAATACGAAGGACTTATTCCTTTAATATCATGAATCTTCCATGCAATGGCTGGTTTATGAGCTTTCAACACAGAAATGAGTTGTGATTTCTCATTTTCAGTAAGAGAAGACGATATTATTACAGGTAATTCAGATTCACCATGTAAATAAGCGTATTCCAAATGGTTTGGAAGTGGCTTTAACTCTAATTTCGAGGGTTCTTCTATCGATGATTTATATCGATATCTGTCTTCTTCTTTTAGCATTTGAATTTCTTCTGTTGTTGGTTCATATCCATTAGCTATAAGTGTAGCTAACATTTCGGCTTCATCAATTGGTTCATTACCTTCTCCTAAAAAACATTCTCCTGTTCCTTGTAATTCTGGAAATTCTTCTAATAATTCTGCATGTGCATCTATAGTTTGAATATAATAACATGTATCATCTGCAGATTGTGGTTGTTGCATTGCTCTATCAACTGAAAAGGTAACACTCTCATCCTCTATACTTAGGGTCAGTTTCTTACCGAACACGTCTATCATTGCTTTAGCCGTGTTTAAGAATGGTCTTCCTAATATGAGAGGAACTTGAGAATCTTCTTCCATGTCTAAAACAACAAAATCTACTGGAAATACTAAAGTACCAACTTTAACTAGCATGTTCTCCATTATCCCTCTAGGATATTTTATTGATCTATCGGCTAGTTGTATGCTTATTCTGGTTGGTTTTAATTTTCCAAGGTCTAGTTTAGCGTATAGTGAATACGGCATTAGATTTATACTAGCACCTAAATCTGCCAATGCTTCTATTGAACTAAGACTACCCAGAAAACATGGAATTGTGAAACTTCCTGGATCAGATAGTTTTTCTGGTATCTTATTCAACAGCACTGCTGAACAATTTGCATTCATAGTAACAGCCGAGAGTTCTTCCATTTTCTTTCTATTCGTGATTAGATCTTTCAAGAATTTAGCATACCTTGGCATTCCTGAAATTACGTCAATGAAAGGAAGATTTACATTTATCTGTTTAAACATATCCAAGAATTTGGATTGCTCGGCTTCAAGTTTTTCTTTCTTCATTTTACTTGGGTAAGGAAGAGGTGGTTGGTATGGTTTAACATAAGGTTTATCCTTAACTGTGTTATCTTCATTAACCTTTTCAACTACCGGTTCTTTTTCCTTATCTTGATCAGGTTGTGGTTCTTGTGGAGTAGGAATAGTTTCATCAGAAGTTACAGGTATTTCAGGTGGTTTAAGTGTTGTACCACTTCTTGTGGTAATAGCTTTAGCTGTTTCATTCCGGGGGTTAGCGTTTGTATCGCTCGGTAGACTTCCCGGTTTTCTTTCACCTATTAACCTTGCTAGGTTACTTACTTCTTGTTCCAGATTTTGAATAGAAGCTTGTTGATTTCTAAATGCTTGAGCATTTTGTTCATTAGTTTGTTTTTGAGATGTGAAAAACTGCGTTTGAGTTTCAACTAGCTTCGTCATCATATCTTCTAAATTTGGCTTTTTATCATCGGTTTGTTGTGGTGGTTTGTTTTGAAAATTCGGTCTTTGCTGATTGTAAGTATTATTGGATACTTGTTGATTGCTAGGACCTTGTTGGTTGTTGTATGGAATATTTCGGTTATAGTTCTGATTTTGGTTGTAAATCGGTCTTGGCGGTTGATAATTATTCTGATAATTATTTCCAGGCCTTTGGTTTATGTATGAAATATTCTCTCTTTGTTCCATTGTTAATTCAATACTGAGACAATCTTTTGTCAAATGTGGTCCTCCACACTGCTCACAACTAATTCGTATAGCATGAATATCTTTAGTCATCTTTTCCATTCGTCTCTCGAAAGCATCTATCTTTGCGGAAATGGAATCTAAGTCATGGCTAGAATCGGCTCTAGCTGCTTTAGATGATCTAATGATATCTTTTTCTTGGTGCCACTCATGTGAGTGAGAAGCAGTGTTATCAATAATTTTGTAAGCATCAGTTTCGGTTTTCTTCATAATAGAACCACCAGCTGCTATATCTATGTCTTTTCTTGTAGTGATGTCGCATCCTTGGTAAAATATTTGTACTATTTGACAGGTGTCTAAACCATGTTGCGGACATCCTCTTAACAACTTTCCATATCTTGTCCACGCCTCATATAGAGTTTCATTTGGCTTTTGTGTGAACGTAACAATTTCTGCTTGAAGTCTTACGGCTTTTGATGCAGGAAAGAATTGTTTAAGAAATTTGTCAATTAAAACGTCCCATGTATCGATCGCCCCTTCAGGTAACGATTCTAACCAATCTTTGGCTTCTCCCTTTAAAGTCCAGGGAAATAACATGAGATATATCTGTTCATCCTCCACTTCTCGGATTTTAAATAGTGTGCAGATCCTATTAAAGGTACGTAGATGTTCATTTGGATCTTCCTTCGGCGCACCACTAAATTGGCATTGATTAGTCACCATGTGTAAAATTTGTCCTTTGATTTCATAATCTGGCGCATTAATGTCTGGATGAGTAATTGCGTGACCTTGGCCAGTGCGTTTAGCTCTCATTCGGTCTTCCATACTTAAAGGTTCCAGATTCTCCATAATTGAATTTGTTGACTCGGTATCACTAGATGGTTCTGATTTAATAGTTCGTTCCTCAACAATCTCTGTTTGAATGATTGGTGGTTCCGGAGGAAAGTTTAATGGTTCAGGATCTACAAACCGTTCCTGAATATTTTCTGGATTCTCAATTGTTAGGTTTGTTTCAAAAACTGGATTATCGGAAATTTGAACTGAAGTACTTGGTCGACTGGATGACGATTCTAAAGAAAAATCAACGGCGGTTATATTTGTTAAACGATGTCTTGATCGAGTTACAGGTGGTGAACGTACAAAAGGTGGTGAACGTCTTGCTCGGTGCATTCACAGAATATCCTATTAGTTTTTAAAAGGAAAGAAAAATTATAATAAGTTATCCAATCAATAGACTTTTCTGATTTTGCCCACGTTTCGAATAGCCAAAAGATGCAGCAGAGGGGCAGGATTCGTTTGGTCTCAATATAATTGAGGACTGTTTGGCTCCAATAACCCGGTCCACGTACAAATCCAACTATTACTACGAACCAGAAAATTTTGATGTCTATCAATTTAACCACTCAAAATAAATTTTCGTAATTTTAAGAAATTTAGATAAGAAGTAGAAAAAAAAATTCTATGTCCTAAAACTAGAATAGCGAGAAATAAGAAAGAAAAAGATTTCGTCGCAAAAGGTCGAAAAAGAAAAAATGGTTGAAAAATAAAAGGTGACGGAAAAATAAAAGAAACTTATAAAAACTTAAAAAAAAAACTTAACTAATTTAACCTTATTACTACAACTAACTTAAAATTATAATCGCAAATTGAAATTACTAATTGAAATGATAATTGATACATAGTAAAAGGTCTAAAAATATTAAAGCTTACAGGAAAAACTAAATCCCAAATGGAAATAACTTAAAAAGAAACTAAAACTTAAAAAGGCGTCGCAAAATTCTAAAGCACCTAAATCTTAGTCTAAAGAAAAAGCACTTAAGGAATTCTACAGCAAAGCCTAAAAATCTAGGAGTAAAAATAACTATAGCAAAAACTAAGTTTAAAATTAAATATGAGCTAAAAATATAAATATTACGCTTCAACGATTAAAAAGGTACAAAATATAAAAATATATAAAAAGTTGTAAAAAGTACAATTTTTATAAAAATATTATTTTTATATTATTTTAATAAAACTATTAATTTTACAATTTTAATAAACTTATTTATACTAAATATAACAAATTAAATAAAAAGTAAAAGTAAAATTAAAGTTAATAATAATAATAATAATAATTAGGTTTTAATAATAATAATAATTAAAAATAACCCGTGATTAGGGTTTTTGTCCGTGTGTCAGAAGGCCTCCGCGAGTCGCGGCAAATAAAGAGGAAAACCCCGCGAGTCGCGGGGTTCAGGAATTCAGTTGACAGGTTTTGTTTTTACGCGTTTTCTTTATTTATTTATTTTTTTTTTTATTATTTTCTGTTTTCTGTTTTTAATTTAAATAAACGATTTTAAAATAAAACTTATATTTTTATAAACTAAAATAGAAATAAAGAAACTTATAAAACTTAAATATTTACAAAATCTTAAAAATACTAATATTTTTGTTTTTCTTTTTATATTTTTGAATAATTAAAACGTATTTTTACAAGAGCGAATTTTTAATAAAAGTAACTAAAAATTTTTTTTTTTTTTTTATATTAGCGTTGCGCTTCCGGCTTTTAAGATAATCCCCGGCAGCGGCGCCAAAAATACTTGATGTGCAGCGAGGTGTATATAAAATAGTTATTATTTTACTAGAAAAACTATTAAATACGATACAATTTTACACAAGATATTTATTTATTTATAGAATGGATATACTTAAACCTTGCTACAACACTTATAGGCAGTGTACCTAATCGTACAGTAGTGTAGTTTTTAGTAAGTCCGGTTCGTTCCACAGGGAGATCTTTGAACAAAGCTCAACGCTATATTAGTTTACTTTTATAAAAATACAAATATATATATAAGTAATATTATTATTATAAAGGGGGGTTTTTACCGTTTAATGACCGGTTTGTCGATTTTAAAACTTTAGTCGCAGTTAAAACCTAATGTAAAATATAAAATAAATACAAGACTTTAAATTAAAGCGTAAAGTAAATAATGATAATGAAATTGCGAATAAAAAATGCGATAAAATTAAATTGCGATAATTAAAAGTACGATAATTAAAAGTGCGATAAAATAAAATAACAATAAATAAAAGTGCGATAATTAGAAGTGCAATTAAATATAAAATAAAGGAAATTAAATATGAAATAAAAGAATTATGCTTATTTAAACTTCCGTAATCATGATGTTTGACGTGTTGATTTTAGTTTTATGCCCATGGGTTAATTGTCCTTTGTCCTGGATTATTCAATATGTCCGTCTGGTTTTTGTCCATAACAGTCCATCAGTCATAAATATAAATTGCAAGTGTCCTTGTCAAATTATTATTATACCCGAAGATAAATATTCCAACTAATTGGGGATTCGAATTGTAACAAGGTTTTAATACTTTGTTTAATGAATACACCAGGTTATCGACTGCGTGTAAACCAAGGTTTTACTACTTTGTTAACAATTACACCAATTACCCTTGAATGTAATTTCACCCCTGTTTTGATTATCCTAGTGGCTATTAATCCATTCCCGTGTCCGGTTAAATGAACGATTATTCGTACATATAAATACCCCGCCCATCGTGTCCGATCGAGTTTATATGGTAATTTATAGGGACGCCCAATTGTAAATCTTTATATTAACATTAACAAACTTTCATTTAGTTAAACAAATATAAAGCCCATTATTAGCCCATAGTCTAATTTCCACAAGTGTCGTTCTTTTGTCCAAACCCCAATTATGGTACAAAGCCCAATTACCCAATTTTAATAATTAGCCTAACATCATGATTACTTCGTTTTAAACAAGCATAATAATAACTTAGCTACGAGACATTAATATAAAAAGGTTGAACATAACTTACAATGATTAAAAATAGCGTAGTGTTACACGGGCAGAATTTCGACTTACACCCTTACAACATTCGCTAACATACCCTTATTATTAGAATTATAATTAAAATTAAAATATAAATTATAAATATAAATATATATTACTTCGTATGAATGAGAAGAAAAAAATGATGATGTTTTTGATCAGAATTCGGGTTGATTTATAGCCAGACTTGATTTTTGGGGCTCCGCGACTCGCGGCCAAATACCCTTAAAACTCCGCGAGTCGCGGAGAGGTATTTACATTTTACACCCTTGGAGTTTCCTGCTGCCGACGGTTTTAAATATATATATATAATATATATATAATTAATATAATTAATTATATATTATATTATATTTATATATATAGTTAACTTGTAATTTTTAGTCCGTTGCGTCGAGCGTTAAGAATTGACTCTGGTCCCGGTTCCGGATTTTCGAACGTCCTCGCGTACAATTTAATATCTTGTACTTTGCGTTTTGAATCTTGTACTCTTGTGATTTTGAGACGTTTCTTATCAATAATTGGAACCTTTTTGATTGTCTTTTGTTCTTTTGAGCTTTTTGGTCGTTTGCGTCTTCAATTCGTCGAATCTGTCTTTTGTCTTCACCTTTTATTATTTAAACGAATATCACTTGTAAATAGAACAATTGCAACTAAAAGCTTGTCTTTCTTGAGGAATAATGCTATGAAATATATGTTCGTTTTTAGCATTATCAGTTACCAGGTGTAACTCCCGAACGAGAGGTAGAGTTTCGAATAGATTTGATTCCCGGAGCCACGCCAATTGCCAAAGCACCTTATCGATTATCTCCGTCGGAAATGAGGAAAATGATGACTCAACTGCAAGATTTGATAGATAAGGATTTCATACGTCCTAGTAGATCACCTTGGGGAGCTCCGGTTTTGTTTGTGAAAAAGAAGGATGGGACAATGAGAATGTGTATAGATTATCATGAATTGAATAAGGTTACTATTAAGAATAAATATCCATTGCCGAGGATAGATGATTTGTTTGATCAATTACAAGGTGCATGTTTCTTTTCAAAGATAGATCTAAGGTCGGGTTATCATCAATTAAAGGTGAGGGAAGAAGATATCCCTAAAACGGCTTTTCGTACGAGATATGGTTATTATGAATTCGTGGTTATGCCTTTTGGGTTAACTAATGCTCCGGCCGCATTTATGGATTTGATGAATAGGGTTTGTCGACCGATGCTCGATAGGTTTGTGATTGTATTTATTGATGATATTTTGGTGTATTCTAAAGGGGAAGAGGATCATGCGATGCATTTACGACAAGTATTAGAGACTTTAAGGAGAGAAAGTTGTTCGCTAAGTTCTCTAAATGCGAGTTTTGGCTTCGTGAAGTTCAATTTTTGGGACATGTCATTAATAAGAAGGGTATTTGTGTTGATCCGGTAAAGATTGAGGCGATAATGAGATGGGAACCACCTACGAACCCTACCGAAGTTAGGAGTTTTCTAGGCTTAGCGGGGTATTATCGACGGTTTATACAAGATTTTTCTAGAATAGCCACCCCACTCACAAAGTTGACTCGTAAAAGTGTGCCATGAAGATGGGAAGAAAAGCAAGAACAAGCGTTTCAACTCCTTAAGAAGAAACTTGTTCAAGCTCCTATACTAGTTTTACCGGAAGGGAATGAGAATATGATGTTTTATTGCGATGCTTCTAAGAAGGGCTTAGGGTGTGTGCTAATGCAAAAGGGGAAAGTCATAGCTTATGCTTCCCGACAATTGAAAGAACATGAAAAACGTTATCCCACTCATGATTTAGAATTAACGGCCGTAGTTTTTGCTTTGAAAATTTGGCGTCATTATCTTTACGGTGTTAAGTTCTCTATTTATACCGATCATAAGAACTTAAAGTATTTATTCGATCAAAGGGATTTAAATGATAGACAAAGGAGAGGACTCGACTTGGTGAAACATTATGATTGTGAAATTTTGTATCACCCCGAAAAAGCTAATGTGGTGGCGGATGCTCTTAGTAGGAAGTCGAGTCACCAACCGATTAAGATAACGAGTTGGGTTATGGTAATATCACCTCAAATATTTGATAGTATCCGAGTTGCCCAAAGTGAAGCATTATCCCCCGATAATGTGAGAAAAGAAAGAATCAAGGGGCAAGTTAATGATTTTATAATAGATTCTCGTGGTCTAAGGCTTAGATATGGGAGAATTTGGGTACCTTTACAAAGTGGTGTTAGAAGTGAGCTCCTTGACTTAGCTCACAAATCTAAGTATTCAATTCACCCCGGTGCTACGAAAATGTATAGAGATCTAAGGAAAGACTATTGGTGGCCGGGAATGAAGAGGGATATAGTTAAGTATGTGCATAAATGTCTTACTTGTCTTCAAGTGAAAGCCGATCATCAAATGCCTTATGGTAATTTGCAACCATTAGAAGTACCGGTTTGGAAATGGGAACACATTACAATGGATTTAGTGACGAAGTTGCCTAAGACCCCTCGACAACACGACGCCATTTGGGTTATTGTTGATAGATTGACTAAGAGCGCGCTATTTTTAGCAATAAGAGAAGCTTCATCATCGGAAATAATGTCTAAGTTATATATGAAAGAGGTTGTTGCAAGGCATGGAGTGTCGGTTTCCATTGTTTCGGACCGAGACACCCGGTTTACATCACGATATTGGAGAAAGTTTCAAGAAGAGATGGGCACTAAGTTGCATGTGAGTACCGCGTTTCACCCACAAACGGATGGTCAAAGTGAGCGAACAATACAAACTCTTGAGGATATGTTAAGGGCGTGCGTCATTGATTTTGGTGTTAGTTGGGATGCTCACCTACCTTTAGTTGAATTTTCGTACAATAATAGTTATCATTCTACAATCGGAATGGCGCCTTATGAGATGTTGTATGGAATGAGGTGTAGAACTCCAATATGTTGGGGTGAAGTGGGTCAAAGGGAATTAGGAAGCACGGAAGTGGTACAACAAACCACCGAAATGATAGATCAAATTCGTGAAAGAATAAAAGCGGCACAAGATCGACAAAAGTCCTATGTAGATAAAAGGAGGAAGCCGATAGAATTTCAAGTGGGTGATAAGGTAATGCTTAAAGTTTCCCCATGGAAGGTTATTATTCGTTTTAGAAAAAGGGGAAAATTGGGTCCAAGGTTTGTGGGACCATTTGAGATAGTGGCAAAAGTCGGGAAGGTAGCCTATCGCTTGGCCTTGCCCGATGAATTGAGTAATATTCACGACACGTTTCACGTGTCGCAATTAAGGAAGTGTTTGGCGAATGAATCAACTTATGTTCCTTTGAGTGAAATAGAGGTTGATGATAAATTAAGATATGCGGAGAAGCCAATAAAGATTTTGGATCATAAAGTGAAGCAACTAAGAAATAAGTCGGTTATGTTATTGAAAGTGTTATGGCAATTTAGAAAGGGCTCCGAATGTACGTGGGAACCCGAAGAATGGCTTATGAAGTATTATCCATCGTTGCATCAAGAATGGTTCGCGAGGACGCGAATAATCCAAGAGGGGGAGAGTTGTAACATCCCAATTATTTAAGGTATTATTTTATGAAATTTTTTTATTTTATATATATACATTGATGAAATGATTTTGTATAAATAAATGGACAAGAGTTAAGTTTGTTAGTTAAGTTAGAAGGGACTAAAGGTGCAAAGTTAGAATTAAGGACCTCCCATAATAGAGTTTTAATGGGAAGGGTAGAAAGTGCAAATAAGGCAAAGTTATTTTAATAAAAGAAGTGAAAATGCTGGAAAATCATTTTATTTACAGAAAATTGATCAGAGTGTGTGTGTGTGTGTCGACATCTTCAAGAGGAGAAGGAGAATTCATCAATTGATGAAATTGTGTTCATGTAATCATAAATTAGTGAAATCTAAGGCATTCTAAGCATCCTAGCAAGTCTTAACTCTTCAAATTTCTCTTCTTTGTGCACAATTAGGGTTCTTGAACTCTTAAAGGCAAGGTATGAACTTTTGTATTTATGTATCACTAAGATTGGATGTTCTTGATGAATCTCTAGCTTAAAGGTTGTTGTTTGTTGAAATTGTGCACACTTGAATGATTTAGAACAAATTTGTTAATGATTTTGGAAGTTAGTTCATGTATGAACTTATATTTTGAGTGTATGGTATGAATGTGGTGAAATTGGTGATATTCTAGCTTAGAATCAAGTCATGCACACTAAGTGTTTGATGAAATGCCTCAATGAAATGTTTATGTGTTCTAGTTGATAATTATGAAGAAGAAAGTTCATGTATGAATTGTTGTTATTGTTGTAAGTTATGGAATTTGGATAATTGATGATTTAGGGTTGCTAGTAATGGAAATGGATTTATGCACATTTTGATGTTTAATGGAATATTTGAAAGAATTGCATGTTATGATTATAAGAGATGAACTAGAGATTTTTATGATTAAGGAAATGATGTTGGCTTGATAATGTTGTTATATTGGAAAAGGTAAGTTAAAATGCTATGTATGTAAGTGTTTATATGTATATAGTAGCAAATAGGGGGTTAAGTCAATGTATATGTGTATGAAGGTGTGAAAGTTTATGAATGTTGTAATTTTGATTGAGTTATGTTATTGATGAGATTAGCTCATGTATAGGTGCTAATCAAGGTAAAGGAGCCTCAAGTGATCAAGGAAATCCGTTTAATCAAGGTGAGTTTATAGGGGGTAAAATGGGCGGGTCAAGAGTGGCTTAGTGTTCTCGGATTGCATCCGTGCAAGAGAGTAACGACTAAGTGCACTAGTTGAGTAGCTTAGATAGAATTATTAGGTTCACCTAATAATTGTATCTATGGTTGATGTGTAGCTTAGGCAAGATTATTACTTTGCTAGTAATCTTGTCTATGGTATGATTTAGCTTAGACACTTTAAGTGTCTATGTATGTTTATGAGAATGAAATGAGATTATGGTAGCTTAAGCATAAGAGTATGCCTATGGTTAGCTTAGACATGATTACTAGGGTCGGCCTAGTAAGTCATGTCTATGGTAAGTAAGAGTCGGATCCGAAAGTACGTAAGCAACTGTTAGGTTGAAAGACAAGTAATGTGATTGTTATGCCCAAAGTTTTATGCTTCATTATTCGCCTATAACTCACTAAGTGTAAAAGCTTACCCCCGTGTTGTTTATGTTTTTAGGAACAAAAGGTCATCGAGAAGGCAAGGAACCCGTTTGAGGCTAGAGGAGCATTGGCATTGTAGTAAGTGGTAATGCAAGTCTCTATTTTGAATCAAGCTCTAATGGTACCGCTTATCAACGCCAAGTCTTATGTATTTGATATTTATGCTTCCGTCAAGCTTTGGGACCAAATGATGTATTTAAAATGTGTAAACACGTTTTCTTGACTTAAACGATGTTCGTAATGTTGAATGATGTAAGAAACTGGTTTAATCAAGTTTAAATATGCGTTATGATGATATAATGCGTTTTGAGTTGATAAATTGGTCAAATTGTGGTTTTGAAATTGTGTTGCAGATCAGTCCCAGCTCACGTTATACGTAACGCCGCGACAATGTGTGTCGTGCCGCGGCCTTGAACGCATTTTGGAAACAGAAAGGCTGTTAAACATGGGATAAAATCCCTTTATATGTCGCGCCGCGACAAAAGGATCCGCGCCGCGGCAAATAACTGGGTCTGGGCAGACACTAAAAAAAAAAAAAAAATTATCGTTTAGAATGGCGTTAAATAACTTCATACACTTGTGTTAGATTTAACTTAATAACTTTAGATCTAGACCTTTGGGTCTTGGATCTTCAAGATCTAACTAAGAACTATGTTCTACATCTTAAGATCTTGATTAGTTAGTTTACTTTCAAGTTTGTAGTTCAATATTACTTTTATATTTCATGTATGTGTTAAATCTAGGACTTTGATGTAACTTTGGTTCATCAAACTACATACAACACTTAATTGAGTTGTGCTACATATCTTAGACTTGCACTTGTGTTATGATGGTCAAAACTTGATTAAGATGATGCAAACACATCAACGAGTTGTACACTTGAAGCTATATGCATCAAGGATGAGAACCGTGATAAGCATCGAGCACCAAGAACCACCGGAACCTACTGTTTACTGTTACTGGGTCTGATCAGTATGACCTGGGCTACTTTAAAGATGATTTTCATATAGCTCTATTCGAGTAGATAACTTTTCATTTAGGACTCGTCTTAATCCGAGTTACGGTTTAGGATTTATGGCCCTCCGAATGTCACTATGTCTTTTAACGTTGTGTTGAAAATTCTGACCTACTCGCACTTAGACCGTCTCCACGGTCAAACGAAGACGAGTTTGATTCTGGAATTTTTACCACAACTAAAGGACTCATATACGGAGCCATGGCCACTGGTCTCACCTTATTTCAGTAGGTATTGAGGCCGTGGTGACTGATCCAAGTCAGCCTTTGTTTTAAACTCTTTTCATGAACGAAACTTACTTTACACCTTTTGTTTAATGATGATTGATGATGACCCTTAAGACCTAATCTACATACATTTAAACCTATTAGGACGATTTACTGACTTAGTACTATTTGACTTAGGTTGAGGACTTTTCGGACCTACGTACTTGCTTATTTCCCGACTCGACTTTACCACTACTTTACCACTGTGAGTTATAGCATCCCTTTTTACTTTAACTATTTTGGGAACTGAGAATACATGCGCATTTTACGTTTTACATACTAGGCACGAGTACTTAAACTTTATATATGTGTGGGTTATACAACGGCATAAACATTCCCTTTAGCTCGGTAACGTTTAGTCATTGGTTTTTGAACCGGTGAACGCGAATCTTAGATATGGATCCATAGGGTTTGACATCCCCACTCGGGCTAGTCGCGCTAGCATTTAACGAGTGTTTAATACTTCGTAAACATACGCACTTGCCAAGTGTACTTTCAGGGGGTATAAACGTTAAGTTAGTTACCAAGTGCCCACGGTTAAACATATACTTTATCATACTGTTTTGAAACGCTCTTTGTAGCACTAAAATCTCGTGGCCTACCTTACATACTGTTATACTTAAACTATAGCTCACCAACCTTTGTGTTGACGTTTTTAAGCATGTTTTTCTCAGGTGCTTAAGGTTGCTTCCGCTGTGTACTAGTCTTGCTGTAGACACCCGCTGCTCTAGAGTTATCACCGCATGAACTGTTTATCTTGCATTCATAACTTTAATACTTTTGAACGATGATTTGTAACGACTTAGGGGTCACGTACCACTACTATTTGCTTCTGTTCATTGAAGCATACTTTTGATTGTAAAACATTTGATGTTGGTTATAACGTCACCTTTTATCATGAATGCAAACTTGTTTTAAAATAGCATATAGTGTTTGACCTTGTAATGATCCTGTTGTTGATGATTCGTACACGATGGTTTTGTACGGGGCATCACATTTGGTATCAGAGCATTGGTTGTAGGGAATTAGGTTGCATTAGTGAGTCTAAGACCGACCCGAGTAGGATTCACTAATAGGACTAATCTATAACTTGCTAGTTTACTTGTTTCCGCTGAACTTACTGCATGCTGCTGCTTACTTTTACTGCTATATGTCGTATGCTATTACATGATTTCACTACTGCATGCTATCACCTGTTTCCGATTGCATGATACTTGTCGTTATTGCCATGCTACTTACTGTTACACATGATTTAGACTGTTGTAGTTACTTGGCCTAATACGTGCTTGCTTTATGACTTACTGACATGGAAAATTTATTTTTCCTTGTTCAGATGTCGGATTTTCCACCTGCTATCATTTTGGGCAGTTCAGACTCGTCAGCCACCTCACCTACTGCTGCTGCCGACACACCGGTCCCGTTACCCACTAGTGACCCCGGCGCTTCATCCTCTGGAGCTAGCAGTCATGCGCCTGCCCCAGTGGGTACTGCAGACGGAGCCCAGCATCATCCTGGTGGTGTTGTGATTCTCGCGGAATTTGGGGAAGGTCCATTCCGTAATCAGTATCGTCATTGGTGCTGACGCGCTCCTGATGGATGACTCGTATCGATCCAGCCTTTAGATACCGACAGATGATGGCCGCTCAAGGAGAGCCAGTACAGATACCCGTGCAGCCACCTCCACATGATTCAGATGACCCGTCATCCGACGACACATCCTCAGACGACTCTAGTGACGATGACTCCGACGAGGAGGACCTTGATGACGCACCTGTTCAGCCACCCTCCACCCCGCTGAAGAAGCGGTACCGTTTCGACGGCACCATTATTCTGGGGATCAACGGAGGTCAAGCATTCACTGACACATTTGGTCGTCATCGTAGGGTTACCGCCCGTAAGCGGCTTGTGCCGTATCCTACTGATCCTTTCATCCGTAAGCCTTACCGCCTCACAGCCTCTACTTCTGGAGCCAGACCGTCAGCACCACCAGCTCCACCAGCACCACCCGTACAGACTGCACCGCCTGCCCCACCCACTCCCTCTATTGAGGAACTGATGAGGGAGGTGGAGACCCTCCGTGCTCGGGTAACTGAGCTCGAGGACCAGATGCCCCATGTATTGGACATCCTACACCCACCATCACCGTAGGGCTTTTGTAGTAGATTTCATTATGTAATCTAGTTATAGTTTTATGTTTCACTTATGTATTGTACGAACTTATACAGATGTATGCAACTTATTATTAATGAATGGAACTTTGCGTTATTTAATTCTTGCACGATGTTCTATTTACGTTACTGTGTGATTTTGTGGTATTTGTACCTGGTTGCATTACTTAATAAACATGTGATGTGTTGATTCCGTGTTGGTTACATATACTGTATTATTACTATTTGGATACTGGATTTTGACTTGAGTCAAAATTTTTGTTTAGAACATCATGGCCAACGGACGATCAACACCTACCGCAGCCCAAATAGAGGATATGATCAATGAGCGAGTCACCGCAGCTTTAGCAGAAAGAAACCGCCAAGCTCCACCGCCACCGCCACCGGTTATTCAGCCCGTTCGTAACGGATGTACGTACAAAGAGTTCCAAAGCTGCAAACCACACAACTTCAGTGGAACAGAGGGGCCGGTTGGTCTCACTAGATGGTTCGAGAAGTTAGAATCTGTGTTTTGAGTTAGTAACTATTCAGAGGAGAATAAGACCAAGTTTGCTTCATGCACGCTGTCTGATGGCGCACTAACGTGGTGGAACACTTTGGCTCAAGCAAAGGGTATTGATGAGGCGTTTGCTACCCCATGGGAGGAGTTCAAAGGGCCCTGATTGAGGAATATTGCCCTAGGACCGAGATCCAGAAGATGGAGATTGAATTTATGCAATTAAAGGCTATTGGGAACGACCTTGATAGTTACAACCGGAGATTTTTAGAATTAGCCCTGATGTGTCCGACAATGGTCACCCCGGAATTTAAGCGTATGGAAAGGTACTTCTGGGGACTTCCTAAGAGCATTAAGGGAAACGTCACCTCGTCCAAGCCACCTAATGTCCCGGAGCGCATGGCACATATCAAAATGAATTAAATTATCATCGATGAACCGGAGAAGGCTAAGTCTGAAGCGGGTAGTAGTGAGAAGCGCAAATGGAATCACAACAGGGGAAGGACCTATGATCAAAACCCGGCGAAATGACATGAGGGTTTCAGAGGAAACAACAACGGTGGAAACCCCAATCCGAACACCAACTTAAACCCGAAGTACAAGGGAACCCTACCACAATGCAAGCGGTGCTACAAGCACCATACTGGATATTGTAATGTTGTTTGCGAAAAGTGCCAACGGACTGGACATATCGGTAAAGACTGCAAGGTCACCACTTTGAATGGGAAGCCGAACACCAATGGGCCGAAAAAGTGCTACGAATGCGGACAGACGGGCCATTTCAGAAATGCGTGCCCCAATAAAAGAAAAGATGGCAGACCACCCCGTGGTAGAGCTTTCAACGTTAATGGAAGGGATGCACGCAAAAATCCCAACTTGGTGACAGGTATATTCACTATCAACAATTTATTAGCTTCTGTCCTATTTGATACTGGTGCCGATAGAAGTTATGTATGTAGACACTTTTGTGATAAGATTAATTGGTCGTTAGTCCCTTTAAAAGAAAGTATGCTTGTCGAGGTCGCCAATGGAAAACTTGAGAAAGTTGACCATATTAGTCGAGGAGCTATTATCAACATAGCTGGTGTGGATTTCAAGATTGACTTGATACCTATCAAATTGGGAAGTTTTGACGTGATCGTCGGTATGGATTGGTTGACCAAGATAAGGGCCGATATTATCTGCGGAGATAAAGCTCTTCGTATACCGCACGGAGACGGTGAACCACTGATCATTTACGGAGAGAGATGTACCTCGAAGCTGAACCTCATTAGTTGCGTGAAAGCGCAAAAGATTATGAAGAAGGGACGTCTTGCTGTCCTAGCACATGTGAAAACAGTAGAAACCAAGGTGAAGAATGTGAACGACGTTCAAATTGTGAACGAATTTTCCGATGTCTTCCCGGAAGAATTGCCTGGATTACCGCCGCCGAGAGCAGTAGAGTTTCAGATCGATTTAGTACCAGGAGCTGCACCTGTAGCTCGCGCACCTTATAGACTCGCACCTTCCGAGATGCAAGAATTACAGAGTCAACTACAAGAACTACTTGACCGTGGATTTATCCAACCAAGTTTCTCGCCTTGGGGCGCACCCGTTCTGTTTGTGAAGAAGAAGGATGGATCCTTCCGTATGTGTATCGACTACCGTGAACTCAACAAATTGACAATCAAGAATCGGTATCCTCTTCCCCAAATTGACGATCTTTTTGATCAACTACAAGGATCGAGCGTTTACTCAAAGATCAATTTGGGATCCGGTTATCACCAGTTGAGGGTGAAGGAAAGTGATGTGATGAAAACTGCGTTCAGAACTTGTTATGGTCATTATGAGTTTCTCGTGATGCCATTCGGATTAACAAACGCACCTGCCGTGTTCATGGACCTCATGAATCGTGTCTGCAAGCCGTACCTGGATAAGTTTGTTATCGTCTTCATCGATGATATCCTCATCTACTCTAAGAGCGAAGAAGAGCATGAGCAACACCTCCAACTAGTACTTGAACTCTTGAGACAAGAGCAACTTTACGCCAAATTCTCCAAGTGTGAATTTTGGTTGAAGGAAGTCCAATTTCTGGGTCATGTTGTGAGCGACCAGGGTATCAAAGTTGATCCCACCAAGATTGAAGCTATCAGCAAGTGGGAGACCCCCACTACTCCGACTCACATTCGCCAATTCCTAGGTCTCGCCGGTTACTACCGAAGGTTTATTGAAGGTTTCTCTCTGATTGCGCGTCCTTTGACTGCGCTGACTCACAAGGGCAAGAAGTTCATTTAGGAACCCGCACACGAATCAGCATTCCAAACTTTGAAGAAGAAGTTAACCACCGCACCTATCTTATCGCTTCCCTAAGGCAGTGACGATATAGTTATTTATTGCGATGCTTTGAAAAGTGGTTTTGGTTGTGTACTGATGCAACGATCAAAGGTTATTGCCTATGCCTCCCGCCAATTGAAGATTCACGAGCGGAACTACACTACTCACGATCTCGAACTTGGAGCCATTGTCTTTGCGCTCAAATTGTGGAGACACTATTTGTATGGAACTAAGAGCACTATTTTCACCGATCACAAGAGTCTCCAGCACATCTTCGATTAGAAGCAACTGAATATGAGACAGCGTCGATGGATCGAGATGCTAAACGACTATGATTGTGAACTTCGTTATCATCCTGGTAAAGCCAATGTTGTAGCTGACGCTTTAAGTCGAAAGGAGAGGACGGCACCTCTTCGTGTTAGGGCTCTGAACATCACCATTCATTCGAATCTCAACAGTCAGATCAGAGTAGCCCAAGATGAGGCTCTCAAATAGGAGAATATATCTCATGAACATTTGAACATACTTGTCTCTCGATTCGAGGTAAGGGAGTCTGGACTCCGATGTTATGCCGGAAGAATTTGGGTTCCTCTTTATGGAGATCTACGGAACCTTATACTTGATGAAGCACACAAATTGAGATATTCGATTCATCCCGGAGCGGGCAAAATGTACCACGATCTTAAAGAACAGTATTGGTGGCCGAATCTTAAGAAGGACGTTGCGACTTACGTTGGTAAGTGTTTGACTTGCTCGAAAGTTAAGGCCGAGCATCAGAGGCCTTCTGGGTTACTTCAACAACCGGAAATCCCACAATGGAAGTGGGAAAGGATCACAATGGATTTCATCACTAAGTTACCAAAGATGGTGGGCGGATACAATACTATTTGGGTTATTGTTGACCGCCTTACCAAATCTGCACACTTTTTAGCCATGAAGGAAACGGATACGATGGAGAGGCTCGCTCAACTATACATCAAAGAGGTTGTATCTCGTCATGGTGTACCTTTATCGATCATCTCAGATCGCGATCCCCGTTTTGCTTCTAGATTTTGGCGTTCTTTGCAAGAAGCCATGGGAACCCGTCTCGACATGAGTACTGCATATCACCCACAGACCGACGGGAAAAGTGAACGAACGATTCAGACCTTGGAGGACATGTTGCGTGCATGTGTCATAGATTTTGGAAAGGCCTGGGAAAGGCATTTACCGTTAGCCGAATTTTCTTACAACAACAATTATCACTCGAGCATTAATGCTGCACCTTTTGAAGCGTTGTATGGCCGCAAGTTCCGATCTCCTATTTGTTGGGCCGAAGTAGGCGAAAAGCAAATCACCGGACCCGAAGTAGTCCACGAAACAACGGAGAAGATTGCTCAGATTTAAGCGAGACTTAAGACTGCCCGCGATCATCAAAAGAGTTATGCCGATCTTAAACGTAAAGACTTTGAATTCAACATTGGTGACCGTGTAATGTTGAAGGTTGCACCTTGGAAAGGTGTGATTCGTTTTGGAAAACGTGGAAAGTTGAACCCACGATACATTGGTCCTTTTGAAATCTTGGAACATGTTAGACCCGTTGCTTACCGTTTGAATCTTCCAGCACAATTGAGCTCAGTTCATCCCACCTTCCATGTGTCAAACATGAAGAAGTGTCTTGCTGCACCCGAACTCATCATACCACCTGAAGAACTTACAATTGATGACAAACTCCACTTTGTGGAAGAACCTATTGAAATTATGGATCGTGAGATCAAAACTTTGAAACGCAACAAGATTCCGATCGTCCGAGTACAATGGAATGCCAAACGAGGACCTGAGTTTACCTGGGAGCGAGAGGATCAAATGATGCTGAAGTATCCTCACATTTTCCCCACTCCTCCATCTACCTCAGCTTAAAATTTCGGGACGAAATTTTATTTAACAGGTGGGTAATGTAACGACCATGGATTTTCCAACGATTAATTATTAATATTTATTATTAATACTTGTGATTAAATGAATGTATTGTTTACATACATTTACTTGTTACCGCGATTAACTTTAAATGCCCGAAACGTCTTTGTGACATACGTACATTACACGAATAATATTTTCAAATATTATTTACATTCATGATTAAGTTTTATTAATCATTTTAATTAACTAAGGTTATTAGTTAATTACTTGGGCTTTAATTGGATTAACTTGTTAATTACATGAAACTTGGGCTTTTATTAGTATTAGTGGACTTGAAAGCCCCCCCACATCTTAATGGACTTTTTAGCCCAACACACATGTAAGTATTACTTTAGAAATAAACTAGATGGGTTAATTTGTAAGAATCTAGTTACTTATACCTTTCCCATGTAAACACCCTTAATAACCATCTTTTTAGTCAAATGCACACAAGAACCTCATGGACTTTTCCTTCCCTCTTTCTTTTGATGCTAACCATCGGCCAACCTTGTGCAAAAGGGGATTCAAATCTTTTTTTTTCACTACTTACTTACTTGTATTCTCACACACACACTTCACTTCAAACTTGCACCTTACTTTTCTCTCATTTTTTTTCTCTCATCTTTCCTTTACATTTTTGTAAGTAATTTGAGTTTTCTCTCTTCTTTTCTCTTCTAAAAACCGAACCAAAACATCGCATAATCATCATCATAACTTGTTTCATATTGTTGTTTAATTACTTGTTATGTATGTTACTTAAATACTTGTAATTGTTTGTTGTTTACTTACAAATTATTAAGAATCAAACTTGTTAGTTTGATTCTTCATTTATCTTGTTCATAACAAGAACATATAAGAACTAAACTTTCTAGTTTATGTTCTACATTTAATGTTGTAAAGATTGTAAGTTCATTTGTTGTAAGTCATACTTTTAATTCATGTTGTAAACTTAAAAGTTTACATTCTTAAAGATCAAGACTTTGGCTTGAATCTTTAAAGTATGAACAACAATGAACTAGTTACTTATTTATTTAGGTTATTTCTTCATTTTATGTACTTTAAGGTTGTGATATGGTCAAGTATTACTAGTTAATCTTGATCTCATTTTTCTTGAACAAAAATTAACTTGAAAGTTCAAGAATATGGAAGTGTAACTCTTTAGTTATAACTTCATACACTTGTGTTAGATTTAACTTAATAACTTTAGATCTAGACCTTTGGGTCTTGGATCTTCAAGATCTAACTAAGAACTATGTTCTACATCTTAAGATCTTGATTAGTTAGTTTACTTTCAAGTTTGTAGTTCAATATTACTTTTATATTTCATGTATGTGTTAAATCTAGGACTTTGATGTAACTTTGGTTCATCAAACTACATACAACACTTAATTGAGTTGTGCTACATATCTTAGACTTGCACTTGTGTTATGATGGTCAAAACTTGGTTAATATAATACAAACACATCAACGAGTTGTACACTTGAAGCTATATGCATCAAGGATGAGAACCGTGATAAGCATCGAGCACCAAGAACCACCGGAACCTACTGTTTACTATTACTGGGTCTGATCAGTATGACCTGGGCTACTGTAAAGACGATTTTAAGATAGCTCTATTCGATTAGATAACTTTTCATTTAGGACTCGTCTTAATCCGAGTTACGGTTTAGGATTTATGGCCCTCCGAGTGTCACTATGTCTTTTAACGTTGTGCTGAAAATTCTGACCTACTCGCACTTAGAAAGTCGCCACGGTCAAACGAAGATGAGTTTGCTTCTAGAATTTTTACCACAACTAAAGGACTCATATATGGAGCCATGGCCATTGGTCTCACCTTATTTCAGTAGGTATTGAGGCCGTGGTGACTGATCCAAGTCAGCCTTTGTTTTAAACTCTTTTCATGAACGAAACTTACTTTACACCTTTTGTTTAATGATGATTGATGATGACCCTTAAGACCTAATCTACATACATTTAAACCTATTGGGACGATTTACAAACTTAGTACTATTTGACTTAGGTTGAGGACTTTCCGGACCTACGTACTTGCTTATTTCCCGACTCGACTTTACCACTACTTTACCACTGTGAGTTATAGCATCCCTTTTTACTTTAACTATTTTGGGAACTGAGAATACATGCACATTTTACGTTTTACGTACTAGGAACGAGTACTTAAACTTTATATATGTGTGGGTTTTATAACGGCATAAACATTCCCTTTAGCTCGGTAACGTTTAGTCATTAGTTTTTGAACCAGTGAACGCGAATCTTAGATATGGATCCATAGGGTTTGACATCCCCACTCGGGCTAGTCGTGCTAGCATTTAATGAGTGTTTAATACTTCATAAACATACGTAATTGCCAAGTGTACTTTCAGGGGGTATAAATGTTAAGTTAGTTACCAAGTGCCCACGATTAAACATATACTTTATCATACTGTTTTGAAACGCTATTTGTAGCACTGAAATCTCGTGGCCTACCTTACATACTGTTATACTTAAACTATAGCTCACCAACCTTTGTGTTGACGTTTTTAAGCATGTTTTTCTCAGGTGCTTAAGGTTGCTTCCGCTGTGTACTAGTCTTGCTGTAGACACCCGCTGCTCTAGAGTTATCACCGCATGAACTGTTTATCTTGCATTCATAACTTTAATACTTTTGAACGATGATTTGTAACGACCTAAGGGTCACGTACTACTACTATTTGCTTCTGTTCATTGAAGCATACTTTTGATTGTAAAATATTTGATGTTGGTTATAACGTCACCTTTTATCATGAATGCAAACTTGTTTTAAAATAGCATATAGTGTTTGACCTTGTAATGATCCTGTTGTTGATGATTCGTACACGATGGTTTTGTACGGGGCATCACAATCTCAAATTTTGAATCTTATTCATCCGCTCGTCCGAACCGACAATCATCCCCCCGTGATAGAAGAAGTCAACGAGCTTCGCGCTCGCATGACGGCTTTGGCGAATATGGTGCAAAGATTACAAGCACCATCAACAACACCAGTACCGCTAACAACATCCACATCGCAAGCCTCAATACCATAAACACCAGCAGCATCAGCATCATCAACACCAACAGGATCATCACCACCACCAACAACCACATCCACATCACACGCCTCAATTTCACAATCTGTACCTCGGGCATTAAATCGTACGCACCATAGGTACCAAGGAGTACCAACAACAACAAACGATGAAGTATTAATTCATCACTTCATTGAAGAAATATTCTGCAGAGAATATGTAGTTTCTAAAAGTTTTAGAGATTACTATTTCTAGTTCTAACTGTAAATCAGATGAGTGGATAGAGGGGAGAATAGAAACCCTGACAGGAATGGTGCATGATTTACAAGCTAGACTTGTTATACAAGCATCACCAGCATCACCATCAGTATCACCAACACCAGTAACACCTGTAGCACCACAAACTCCACCAACTCCATAACCACCGACGATATCGACACCACAATCACCAACGGATATATTGAAATAACGAGTTATGGAGTATTAACTCCTTATTTCCAAAGAATTTATATATTATATATATGAATTTTGGAAACCATAATATATCTTTTAGTACTAAGCTATTACGTATGAATTTTTTTAAAGGGTAAGTACTACTCGGTTAATTCATATTACTAATATGCTATGATGTACATCCTTCGTTAAATGACTTAACCGTCGTTAACTACAATCTATGTTTCAACTCAATGAATTCCATTTCATAATAAACCAAGCGTATTAATCAATTACATGTTTGATTTTACACTTTCATCTTCGATGTATCCGAAACTTTCTAGAAAACATCACTCGTACCTTGCGAAGTTTACAAAATTCCACAAGCACTAATATCCTTCACCGAGGAATGTCAATAAGAATAGATAATAAAGTATTGATGACATTAGTGAAATACTCTGCGAAGATTATGTAATCTCTAATGTTTCAGAGATTATCCATTTCTAGTTCCAGCCGAAAATCAAACGAGTTTAATAGAATATTAACTCATTAAATCTGTATTACATCTGAAGAAAATATACATTCATATATTTTCATAAAGATTGTAATAAAGATTCTTTTTGTACAAACTATTAATTGTGAAAATATTTTAACGGGTAGGTAATACCCGAGAAATATTTAGATTTCACGTTAATATGTTACACTGTACATTCTTAAATTACTCGATAATCATTAACCATACTCACTACTTTCACAACGATGTACATTCTTTCATAGAAATCAGAACAACCTTTCTCACTCAAAATCAATTACATATTCTGATTGTAAACAGATCAGAATCCAGAATCCAAGTCAAGATATAATAGATAGCATCACTCTTAGATCCCTACATCTTTTAAAACTATACTTTGATTTCAAAACTGTGCTAGAACATCACTTATATTCATAAAACCCAGAAAAATATTTGTATCATTCAAAATTCTAGAACATCATATGTATATTGACGATTACAATCTGCGTTCAAACCCTTCATAATTCTTGAGAATACCTCAATTAAGAAACAATCGAGAGGATGATCCAACCACACTTTAGCTATGAAAAGAAAGATTTATACATATAGTCATGCACCTGGAAAACTCCCGGAACCTAAGTAAATGTAACATCCCAACCCGTTAACCAACTAAAAACGCGGAATAAAAAAAAATTTAAAACTGACTGGGCTGACCAGATGGGGTGCGCGGCGCGCACACTCACCTGTGCGCGGCGCGCACAGGGCCTGGCAGCCCGCTGTCCGGATTTTCCAACTCACGCGAAAAGATCTTCGACTTTCCGACACATTTAGACCAAATGCTTTTCACAACATAATACAATAGTTAAAATTAACACGTTCCATTAATAAAAAGGGTTTTACGACACCGGGCCCACATATGCCCAAATTACCCTTTAAGTACATAATACTAGTTTCGACCACACGACTTTTAATACAAAATAAAGCTGAGCATGGCGATTGGGGATACGCTAACCAATCCTAAACAATCCAAAAGCAAGCCTTCTAAAGCAACTACGCGAGTCCACTAGTCTCACGCTTACCTGAGCCACCACGTCCATGCAATCTATAAAAATGTAAACAACGAGAGGGTAAGCTAACGCTTAGTGAGTGAAAATATACTACATACATATATATGCATAAAATGGACACGCCACAAAATATCAAATACCACATACCGGAGCATCCAAGCATAAAGGCAAGCTAATCTAAGCATACCGTACGATCACTAAGCAACAAGCTAAATATGCATCAACAAACATAAGTTCACCAACGACGATGCGAACAACGCCAAGAAGCTACACCCGGAGGGTTAGCTACATCACGACAATACAACAATATATATATAATAATATATAAACGAATAAGGTTAACCCCTTAACCCATTACCGAATACCAAACACCACAATGAAGATTGGCCGAACTACACGAGCCTTAGTAATCCGAAACCACACGAGATTACTATCTTTAACAAGACAACATCGAGGTTGGCCGAACTACACGAGCCTTAGTAATCCGAACTACACGAGATCACTACCTCAATAAGATGAACGAACTACACATGTCATCGTGAACCCGAAACCACACGCGATTCACTTTCAACATCAAAACCCTTCGCTATTGGGGTTATATCATCCACATCACAACCACGTGTGATAGTGTACACACAAAACGTGTACCTCGCCAAAGGTAGTCAACCAAAATGCACAACCGTGCCAATTGGATCTAAACGCAAGTCCATCAAATCCACCTATATGTGAAGTGAGCTCTATAACTGAGAACCACTTCACCCGACCCGCACCCATCCTACACATACATATGCACATAGGATATTAACACTCACCTTGTCGCCTTGATGAATGCAACCGAGTAATTCCGCAACACGTCAATGGAAAGTACCTAATCCATTATCACAAATACAATAACACACTTAGAGTGGATTTACAAACCAACTCAATTCGACACTTGGTGCAAATTCGACCAATTGCACTTACAAACACCAAACGCGTCCAAACTAACCACTAATCACTAATCACAAGTGAAAATGGTCCTAATAAGCCAAATGAACCCAAACTTAAGTGTTTAACACTTATCAATCTCAAAATCACCCAAAAACCCTAATTTTGACTCAATTCCAAAATTAGTCTTTCAAACACACCAAAAAGGGTTCCAATACTTCCATAATCACTAAACCTAGTGATTAAACCCAATCACAAGTCATAAACAAGACCGATTTGTTCACCAACCCAAAATCCACCAACAATAACAATAAACCCGATTACTAGCATCAACAAACTCACTTCAAGAGTTTTAAATGGGTTTCTTAACAATTTAAGTTCAAACCCTAACTTTGAATATCAAATCAAACAATGAAATTCGGAGTTAGAACTTACCACATCAACCAAAACGTAGCTAGGAACGAGGTGAACAACTTTAACACTTGAGCTTTTGATCAAACCAAGCTTCTTCTTCACCAAAACCCCAATTCCCTTTCTAGAACTCTCTCTCTCTCTAGATATTTGAGAGTGTTTGTGGATGTGAAATATGATCCAAAAGTGAATCCAAACCAGCTGATATGGCCTGAGATCCGGCCTCATGTGAAAAGACCAAAATGCCCTTCATTAAACTCAAAATAGAAAAAGACAGGATTCTGTCGCTGGGCTAGTGCGCGGCGCGCTCACCCAAGGGTGCGCGGCGCGCACACTGGTCTGGGCAGAATCTGAGCCTTTTGATTTATACCACGCTTCACCCATCATACGCACATCATTTATACTCTAAGTATACTAAATATTAGGGTCTTACAACTCTCCCCCACTTAGAATCGATCACGTCCTCGTGATCCTTGTCACTTAACCAAACGGACCACACTCCACGGTCCTCAGGCATAAGTCCCAATCCGACTTTCCTAAGCAATTCTTCCCAATGAATCGCCTTTAACAACTACATCGTCACCCGTGATTTATCAAATCCACAATCCGAGCACTAAAACCATGCTCATTCCCTAACATCGGGAAAACTCAACCAATCTCGTACCGAGATATCAATCCCTTAGCGTACCCTTACCGAGTACAACGCTAAAAGCAACCAAGTCTCAATCTATGGTCAACAACCCGAAGCGATGAAGACTGATCCAAACGAATCCTTACGGATAACACCAATCACTAATCATCCCTTGTAGTGCGCAATACGACCAATACGCAACCACCGTAACATCATAAACAAACGGCTAAAACCGATAGCGCCCAAAAAGACTATGGCAACGCTAATCCAAAGGTATACAAAATCGACTATCGTCACACCCGTAACAACATGTGAGCGAAACACGGCTATCGCATCACTAATCCCACAACATGGTCCTCACGACCCCACCATCGGTGTATAAAACAACCGATAGATCAAACAACACGGTCCTTACGACCCCACCATTGGTGTATAAACAATCAATAGATCAAACGACACGGTCCTTACGACCCCACCATTGGTGTATAACCAACCAATAGATCAAACAACATGAAGGCTGCCGAAAACACGCGCGCCTTAGTGAATCCGAACTACACGCGACTCACTACCTTCACCACAACAACAATCGGGATTGGCCGAACTACACGCGCCTTAGTGAATCCGAACTACACGAGAGTCACTATCCCAAAGGAATGACCGAACTACACGAGTCATTTGTGAATCTGAACTACACGAGACTCACTCCTCAATACAATGACCGAAACCATACGAGTCATTTGTGAATCCGAACTACACGCGACTCACTTACATAATAAGATGACCGAACTACACGCGTCATCGTGAATTCGAACTACACGTGATCCACCTCCAAAACTCAACACAGGAATGGTACTCGCATTTTCCACCGGTACTCGCATTTCCCGATAATGTTATACTATGCGGATATAACACTACTCCCATCACACACGCTCTTTGGCCTCCATCACGACGAGTAGTGTAACATCGCTCACTGCTACACCATAGTGCATCCTAACGGAATACACTAACCATCAACACACGCTCTTTTGGCCTCGATCAACGAGTAGTGCAACATCGCGCACTGCTACACTATAGTGAATCCTAACGGATACCACTAACCATCACCATACGTACGCGTACACAACGCCAACACAAACGAGCAAGAACCGCCCATATCGTACATAGGCACAAAACAACAATTCCCCAAGAGAGAACCCGACACGCACATCCCTTAACCAAGGGATTTCACCTTGCTCGTCAAACATGTCCATCATCCCTCAACGAGATTTACCACATTACCACCTCGGTGATATTTCAAATCCAAAATCATAAGTACAACTTAATCGAAATTGTACTCTGCCACAAGTCGACCAAAACTAGGTCCTGACACAAATTCCGGACCTACTAAAAGCGTCATCCGAAATCTCACACTAAAACCTCCTCGTGCGGGAGTGTAACTCCCCCACTTGGAACTACGTTCCATAACCGCATCCTGTACAACCGTACCATGCTACTAAAGGTAGACTTTACCAATAATTGGGTTCACACGACCCATCACCATATCTTGCTCCAACCTTGAGCACACGAAGAATTTCAACCAATCCTTCAACACTTCGAACGAAAAGTGTACCCCAATTACACGAGCTCTACTCTCGCAATCATCCTATTGCTATGGCTTGTCAAATTTCACCCGGCCACTCATGTACCTAAGGGTTTCAATTCGGTACCCTAAGTACCAAGTAACCGCAACACAATCGGAGTCGAACACCACGCTAGTAGGTATAAAAAAAAGGCACCTAATGTCGCGTCACGTAGACTCCATTACCAACATACATCGAGATCCAAAACACTCGATCTCAAGGGTTTCAATCCACCCGACGAACCTCATGGTTCATCAACTTCAACACGAGAGCGAACATGCTCTAACATCTGAACACCAAAGCCCATTTCCATGGTTTGGTAGAAACATTTCCCAAATACTAAGGAATGCTTTGGTTGCACCAAGTCTTACGCCCTTCGCCCGACAATCAAATGTCACCATAGGGTACTTCCATTAGGAACGTCACGCATAACAACAATATGCACAACACAAGTCATTTAACAACTCAAACTCATCGGCACAAAATAAATAATCAAAGGACGTATCTATTAAAACGAAACGTACCTTAACGTCTCCTTGTCGCACCCGTCCCCGCCAACTTGGGACATTCCGACTTACGATGTCCTTCTTCTTGGCAATTGAAGCACACCCTGCCATCACCCTTTGGTACCGAACATTCCCAAGACTTGTGACCCCTCACGCCATAATTGTAACACCTAGACGCACTAGCATCCGATATACCCGTCCGTGCACCACCCGTGTTCACGCTCGGACCCTTAGTCCTCTTACTCGGAGCACCATACGAAACAACCCTTCTTTCACTTGAAGGTTCACTCTTCTTGGATCGTGAATACGACTCGAAACTTCTAGCCAAGGCGAATAATTCCGCAAACGATTTCGCTTGACCCCGGCTAATTTTACTCTTCAAGTCATCATGCAAGGTCCGATAAAAATCTTGCATCAACAAATGATCATTCCCCAAATACTGCGGGCAAAAATGAGCCTTCGCCATAAAGGTCGTCTTGAGAGTATTCAAATCCATAGAACCCTGATGCAAATTTCGCAACTCATTACGCATTTCTGACAAACTCGAAGAATTCCTTCTTAAACTCATCCCATGATAACGCCATAAACGGTTCACCACCGACAAGATCAATCTTACCATCCAACCAATCCTTTGCCCTACCCCGCAACAAACTCGTAGCGAGTCTCGTCTTTTTCTCGGGAGGGCAATCAATAGTACGAAAACACCCTTCGACATCCGAGATCCAAGTTGTGCTTATCAAAGGATCCGGTTCCCCGTCATACATTGGGGGTTTAGTCCTCATGAAGCTCTTAAGACAACGCTCCATTTCACTACTACCCCGAAATTCGGAATACTTTCTATCCATTTCTTCTCGAAACGCACTCATTTGCTCCGCAACGGCGGCCGCAACTCTAGCGTTAAACTCCACGTCGTTCGTCTCGATCCCGTTTCCCGTCGCCATTCTAAGGAATGCAAAAGCGATTAGATCACGAACGTATAAAGTTATACACACAACACCGCCCCATCTTGCTAAACACTCGTCGTACATCGCTTGTTAGACACGATTTGCACCCGTAATATGGTTTGCAAGTCCTTATTACGCACACACGCCGCATCAACTCATTAGTACAACGACCGCCTCGCTCGATGATAGAAACAACACAAACAAAATTCTACGCGATATAAACATACGCGAGAATTACACCATAACACAAATAATATATTAATAATACCCGCATTACTAATATAAACGTTAGTCCACCTACAAGCAAGGCACTAACCATAACCCATTCCGACCCGTAATCCTATAAGTCCCGCAACAAATTAAGCACACACAAAAGTCTAAGTCTATGCACCTATCTCAAGTCACCTAAATCCCTTAGACCATGCTCTGATACCACTTGTAACATCCCAACCCGTTAACCAACCAAAAACACGGAATAAAAAAAAATTTAAAACTGACTGGGCTGACCAGATGGGGTGCGCGGCTCGCACACCCACCTGTGCGCGACGCGCACAGGGCCTGGCAGCCCGCTGTCCGGATTTTCCAACTCACGCGAAAAGATCTTCGACTTCCCGACACATTTAGACCAAATGCTTTTCACAACATAATACAATAGTTAAAATTAACACGTTCCATTAATAAAAAGGGTTTTACGACACCGGGCCCACATATGCCCAAATTACCCTTTAAGTACATAATACTAGTTTCGACCACACGACTTTTAATACAAAATAAAGCTGAGCATGGCGATTGGGGATACGCTAACCAATCCTAAACAATCCAAAAGCAAGCCTTCTAAAGCAACTACGCGAGTCCACTAGTCTCACGCTTACCCGAGCCACCACGTCCATGCAATCTATAAAAATGTAAACAACGAGAGGGTAAGCTAACGCTTAGTGAGTGAAAATATACTACATACATATATATGCATAAAATGGACATGCCACAAAATATCAAATACCTCATACCGGAGCATCCAAGCATAAAGGCAAGCTAATCTAAGCATACCGTACGATCACTAAGCAACAAGCTAAATATGCATCAACAAATATAAGTTCACCAACGACGATGCGAACAACGCCAAGAAGCTACACCCGGAGGGTTAGCTACATCACGACAATACAACAATATATATATATATATAATAATATATAAACGAATAAGGTTAACCCCTTAACCCATTACCGAATACCAAACACCACAATGAAGATTGGTCGAACTACACGAGCCTTAGTAATCCGAAACCACACGAGATTACTATCTTTAACAAGACAACATCGAGGTTGGCCGAACTACACGAGCCTTAGTAATCCGAACTACACGAGATCACTACCTCAATAAGATGACCGAACTACACATGTCATCGTGAACCCGAAACCACACGCGATTCATTTTCAACATCAAAACCCTTCGCTATTGGGGTTATATCATCCACATCACAACCACGTGTGATAGTGTACACACAAAACGTATACCTCGCCAAAGGTGGTCAACCAAAACGCACAACCGTGCCAATTGGATCTAAACGCAAGTCCATCAAATCCACCTATATGTGAAGTGAGCTCTATAACCGAGAACCACTTCACCCGACCCGCACCCATCCTACACATACATATGCACATAGGATATTAACACTCACCTTGTCGCCTTGATGAATGGAACCGAGTAATTCCGCAACACGTCAATGGAAAGTACCTAATCCATTATCACAAATACAATAACACACTTAGAGTGGATTTACAAACCAACTCAATTCGACACTTGGTGCAAATTCGACCAATTGCACTTACAAACACCAAACGCGTCCAAACTAACCACTAATCACTAATCACAAGTGAAAATGGTCCTAATAAGCCAAATGAACCCAAACTTAAGTGTTTAACACTTATCAATCTCAAAATCACCCAAAAACCCTAATTTTGACTCAATTCCAAAATTAGTCTTTCAAACACACCAAAAAGGGTTCCAATACTTCCATAATCACTAAACCTAGTGATTAAACCCAATTACAAGTCATAAACAAGACCGATTTGTTCACCAACCCAAAATACACCAACAATACCAATAAACCCGATTACTAGCATCAACAAACTCACTTCAAGAGTTTTAAATGGGTTTCTTAACAATTTAAGTTCAAACCCTAACTTTGAATATCAAATCAAACAATGAAATTCGGAGTTAGAACTTACCACAACAACCAAAACGTAGCTAGGAACGAGGTGAACAACTTTAACACTTGAGCTTTTGATCAAACCAAGCTTCTTCTTCACCAAAACCCCAATTCCCTCTCTAGAACTCTCTCTCTCTAGATATTTGAGAGTGTTTGTGGATGTGAAATATGATCCAAAAGTGAATCCAAACCAGCTGATATGGCCTGAGATCCGGCCTCATGTGAAAAGACCAAAATTCCCTTCATTAAACTCAAAATAGAAAAAGACAGGATTCTGTCGCTGGGCTAGTGCGCGGCGCGCTCACCCAAGGGTGCGCGGCGCGCACACTGGTCTTGGCAGAATCTGAGCCTTTTGATTTATACCACGCTTCACCCATTATACGCACATCATTTATACTCTAAGTATACTAAATATTAGGGTCTTACAGTAAAAATTTAACATGAACCTGTGATCCATTGGCATTGTTTTTACCGAAAATAACCTTGCAATCCCTTTTCAAAGTATCAAGTTTTATCACACTTCCAACCAGTCAACTTTGACTTTTTAGATTAGCCTTATAACCTTGATATATACGTTTTTGTTACCGGGGAACCTTTTATATTCCACCACATTAACAGTAAACGTACCAGCAACTTCATTACCCTTTGACTTAAGCCTCTCCGAAAAGTCACTATACTTATTCATTGAAACCCTATCATGTACTCATCTGCATCTTGTAATGGTAGTTGCATTACCAAAAAGCTTGAATCATTATTCTCGAATTTCGCAGCAATTCTACGCCAACAGTTATATATATATATATATATATATATATATATATATATATATATATATATACATATATATATATATATACATATATATATATATACATATATACATATAACATCTATCTCCTAGACTTACATACTTCGAATATGAAGTTTCTGAAAAACACCCCAAACTGCGAACTAGTTCTCCGAATTTTAGAAAAATACTGATGAAGCAGCAAAAACTGTAAACAACTTTAACAGTCAAAAGTTTGATGATAAAGAGTAGTGTGTTGAAAAAAGCTCAAAAAATAAGAAAATTTGGTACTGAAAAATGGATTAAGAAAACCATGAAGGAGGCCGTGAATAAATCACAAAGATGAAATCTACCTTTAAAGAATCCAAATGATTCAGTGTCTGCTGAAGTCGTTAGCGAACACCTTACTCCTTATTCTAAACCTTCGCAGACAAATTTTCTGCATCATCCTTTGATGCTAAATATTTTAAAATTCTAAAACATCATCGAATCTTTCAGTATAAATATCCTCGATATTTCCGAAGATACCATCATAACTATCATTGTCCGAGATTATTTATCTCTTTGCGCTATGTGTGTTACATCATAAAAGAAACTGTTTTAGTTTCTAAACTTCTAGAACCGTCAAGTTTAAATTATGAATGTATTCTGGAGAAGTGTAGGGAATTGAAGCATGAGTTAGTATAATATAATGGCACTTGGCCAACGTGATTATATTACAATAAGTCATGTTGAGTTTCTAATAGAACGTGATAAAGGTTCACAGATCTCACCCTCATCATGAACCATGTTGCATAACTCTTTCATTCTATTTAATCTCTAAACATATCAAGAAAATATTTTTCTTGATGATTCGGTCTTTTCTGGATATTCTGGTAATTTGACAAATCAAATCGTGCTATTACCTTTCCTTTCTGCTTTGTATATTATGATCATTCGAAACTCCATACCTACGAATTCTGGACCATTATTCGCTTGACTTGAAGACGGGAATGAAAAACAAAAGCAGGGAGCTCCTAAATATAAGAGAAAATATAAAGCCTGACAACAACACATAAACTACAAACCGTGTATATTAATACGTATTGCAATGTAAAGACACGGGAGAATTAAAAACATTATAACCCCAAGGTAATAGTAGAAGAAAATAACTTCCTCTGGTGGCAGATGAAAAAGAAGAATGAAGGATACGATAGCCAGGAAAATGTCAAGGATCAGAACTGGATGAAGCATTTTCACAATCTTTTGAAAATATGAAATAAGGAAGAAGATGTAGGAGTGGTGAAAATAATGGAACGGAAGAGGTTGATTTATAGCGAAATAGCGGACATAGCAATCGAGGCAGAGTACGCATTTAATCAAAGATAATCATAATTTCCTTAATCACCGAAGAATCAAATCTTATGTAGATTACAAAGATCTTCTTTAATTTCCTTAAATTTCGGAAATCCACCGTGACTATGTCAAAAGTTAAATCTCTATCTTTTGTGATAGCTTCACTCGTACGCTTCACATAATCAAATCGTTTTATCTATATTAATCAAAAATGATAAAACTCTAGTTATCAACTCATATTCATTATGAAAACATTTTTATTGTTAGCCATGACAACCTCTATCAAATTTCGGGACGAAATTTCTTTAACGGGTAGGTACTATGATGACCCCGAAAATTTCGACTATTCCCGACGATTCACGAACAATTATATGTAAATAGATAAGTATATATTATAACTTAAAAATGTTAACAAAGTATTAGATGTATAATGTTGTACATTAAACTTATATGTTTCAATATATATTTAATATATTTTTCTACGGAATTAAAATATAATATCAAACGATTGATTTAGAAGATATTTTGTCTAGCATTTATCAATGCCATAAATATTGTGATATTACTATGGGTCTCTGTTGTGAGGTCCACTTTGATTTAAGAAATCTTCCCCTTTTAACAGAATTTGGGATAGATGGTAATGTAATTAGTTTTGAAAAACTTAATTTTATATTATGAATAAAATTATTATATATTTAAATATATATGAGACGGGGGTTGAGTAACTTATTTTAAAACTTAAAGATATAATTATATTTTTAGTTACATAAACTATAAAATTTATATATAACATTTTGAATGATAAGTTTTTCTTAAAACGTATATATTATATTAAATATATATGGAACTACTTTTTACCACACATTTCTCATTAGTTGTGATTAAAATAATTATTTTAACATTATCCCGAATTATGAGATTTTTTTTATAAACTTTTACCATTAATTACTGGTAACAGAGAATAAAATAGCGGTCCGTGACACATGGTAAATAAAGTGTCAAAACACAAACTCACGAGACATAAGTTGAGATGGCGAATTCATGATCTACATGTTTTAAAGTTATTTTTATATTATTTAATTATAATTATTATATAAAAAAAAGAAATGAATCATGGATTTCAAAATGGGATGTCGACTTCAATTCTTGAAAATTTTGCATGCTTTATTTTTTTATTAGTTTATTATTTAATTATTATTATTATTATTATTATTATATTAAATTAACTATACAAATCTGACTAAGAGTCAAATTATATGTCGAGATGTTAGAATCTTAATTAAATATGGTTATAATGGAAAAACTTATCTTTATATTGATCATATAATAATTCTTAATCAATAACGTAAAAAATTGATCAAAAGTATATTATCAAAATTTTGATAGCCAATTAAGATATAAGAAGGAAATTGATCGTGTGTTGTAGATTTGCTAGCCACACATGTTAAAAGTTAACGGGAAGTGATATCGAGGAGTAGTAGTTTTTATATATAGGACAGAGGGTAATAGTTTATGAAACTTTTAAGTTATTAAAAGAAGTATCTTTTTATATTAAAATTAGAAATTTTATATATTACATTTAATACTACTTAATATTTAATTAGGACGGAGGACATGGGACGGACAAACATTTTTACGACTAGTTTTTAAGACCAAAATAAATTCATGATTTTTCTTTTTAAGTAAAATTTGTATTTTTTTACCCATCTTTTATTTATAACAGATCACGAAATTAACATAGAACTAGCAAATGAAGATACTAATTAGAAATTGAAATCAATATGATCATTAATCTATTTGAACTTTTGGTTTTTGCTCAAACTTAAACATAAATTGAATAATCGATACTTTTCACCTTATTTTTGAAATGATAAAAAGTAGTAATGTCGACACAAGCAAAAGTCACGGGTTCCACGTAAAGTTAAAAGTGACAAATATGGTGACGTTTTTTTTCACATGTAGGGATTTTTATTCTCGTATATATATATATATATATATATATATATATATATATATATATATATATATATATATATATATATATAAAATTTTTGTTCCTGTCAAGTAAAAAGGCACGCACATAAACATACTACATATGTGCTCCATAATTATTTTTTATTATTATTATTATTATTATTATTATTATTAAAGATTACTAATATTAATATTATTATTAGTAATGTATACATAAAATACTACGACAGGGTTATGTTAGGATTTTCAAGCCGGTTTAAAACTAAGGAAATTATGGGATATAGCTAAGGAAGTTATGGATATTGCTCGGGGGTTTTGATCGTGAATCAAAGGCTAACCTTTTATTTATCATCTCCGTTGCGTCTGCATACTTTTCCTACAATATTGAACCATAATATGGATAAGTGAGTTTATAGATCCCTTTTTAATTGCTTTTGCAATCTATATTTTTGGGCTGAGAATACATGCACTTTATTTTATATGCAATGGACACAAGTACGTACAAAATTCTACACTGAGTTTAAACCGAAAATTCCTTAGCTTTAGTAACTAGTAACTGCCGGTTATAAGAACTGGTGGGCGCGAGTAGTTGTATATGGATCCATAGGGCTTGACATCCCCGTCCGAGCTAGAGCGCTAGCATTTTAACGGACGTATGTTACTTGAGTTTACGACATGTTAGTTTGCATGTATTAAAACGAATAGGGTAATTATTATTATAGCGTTAAGTTTAGTTACCAGGGTGCTCTGTTACGTAGAATCTATTGATAAAACTTTTGATGAAATCTTATGGTCCACCTTTATATACAGGTTATGCGCAATATCAAAACTATGAACTCACCAACCTTTGTGTTGACACTTTTAGCATGTTTATTCTCAGGTCCCTAGAAGTCTTTCGCTGTTTGCTTATACGTTGTACAAGCTATGTACATGGGGTCATACATGCTTTATTCGAGAAAACTTTGCATTCACAAAATCATCACCATGTATCTTATTTTGATTGCATTGTCAACAGATGTATTATTGTAAACTACTATTTACGGTGATTGTCTATATGTAGAAATCATCAGATGTTAAAAACCTTGGAATTAGATATTCATTTATGATGTGCCTTTTCAAAAGAATGCAATGTTTACGAAACGTATCATGTAGAGGTCAAAACCTCACTATGAAATCAATAAATAACGTACCGCATCAATAGAAATTTTGACAGGTCATTACAGTATGCGTATCTGCTAATTCATATCTTAGCGTATCTGCTACTGTAAACTTTGTCTGACATATTCCGTAAATTCCTCCGTAATCTACGAAATCTTTTATTCTATATATATAGATATTCTATTTAATTAGAATACCATCCCATAGCCGAAAATCATTTTATATCGAAAAAAATCCTTTATTCAACAGTACGAAATGGAACTCGCCACTAGTACAAGTTCCTCGGATTCCGACAGCTATTCCGATATAGATACTCACTTAAGCTCCGAAAGCAGTGTAACCGGAATGAATCAACCAATCAGTCATCACCAATTCTGGATGAATTGGGGATGGGTTCGTAGTCGACTTAATCAATGGAGACGCGAAGAAGGTGATCTTTTCCACCAACTTGCGCTATTGGTGAAGAACTTGAAGCACTTACCGGCGAACCAGTCCGAAACACGATCTTCACCCTCATTTCCAGGATATCTCGCAATGTTTATATGATATCCAAAATTCTCAAGCTTATTCATCCACTTGTTCCAATCGCCAATCATCCCGGAGTAATAAAAGAAGTCAACGAGCTTCGCGCTCGAGTAGTGACTTTGGAGAATGTGATGCACAATTTACAAGTGATGTTAAAGCAAAGGGGTACAAAATAGTTATATATTTACTACGAAATACTATTACATACGATACAATTTTACACAAGATATTTATTTATTTAGAGAATGGATATACTTAAACCTTGCTACAACACTTATAGGCAGTGTACCTAATCGTACAGTAGTGTAGTTTTTAGTAAGTCCGGTTCGTTCCACAGGGAAAATCTTTAAACAAAGCTTAACGCTATATTAGTTTACTTTTATAAAAATGCAAATATATATATAAGTAATATTATTATTATAAAGGGGGGTTTTTACCGTTTAATGACCGGTTTGTCGATTTTAAAACTTTAGTCAAAGTTAAAACCAAATGTAAAATATTAAAAATAAATACAAGACTTAAATTAAAGCTTAAAGTAAATAACGATAATGAAATTGCGAATAATAAAAGTGCGATAAAATAAACTTGCGATAATTAAAAAGTAAGATAATTAAAAGTGCAATTAAATACAATAACAATAAATAAAATGCAATAATTAGAAGTGCAATTAAATATAAAATAAAGGAAATTAAATATGAAATAAAAGAATTATGCTTATTTAAACTTCCGTAATCATGATGTTTGACGTGTTGATTTTAGTTTTATGCCCATGGGTTAATTGTCTTTTGTCCTGGATTATTTAATATGTCCATACGGATTTGTCCATAATAGTCCATCAGTCATAAATATAAAGAGCGAAAGCCTTCGTCAAATTATTCTTATACCCGAAGTTAAATATTCCAACTAATTGGGGATTCGAATTGTAACAAGGTTTTAATACTTTGTTTAATGAATACACCAGGTTATCGACTGCGTGTAAACCAAGGTTTTACTACTTTGTTAACAATTACACCAATTACCCTTGAATGTAATTCACCCCTGTTTCAACAAGTCTATTAACTATTAATCCAGTTCCGTGTCCGGTAAAATGAATAATTATTGGTATTTATAGATATCCCGCCCACCGTACCCAGTCAAGCGTATGTGGTTATATATAAATACGTCGAATTATAAGTTTGTATATTAAATTAACAAGGTATTGTTTAGTTAATATAAAACCCATTAATAGCCCATAGTCTAATTTCCACAAGTGTCGTTCTTTTGTCCAAACCCCAATTATGGTACAAAGCTCAATTACCCAATTTTAGTAATTAGCCCAACATCATGATTACTTTGGATTAAATAAGCATAATAATAACTTAGCTACGAGACATTAATATAAAAAGGTTGAACATAACTTACAATGATTAAAAATAGCGTAGCGTTACACGGACAGAATTTCGACTTACACCCTTACAATATTCGCTAACATACCCTTATTATTAGAATTATAATTAAAATTAAAATTAAAATATAAATATAAATATTTACGTATTATGAGAGAAGAAGAAAAAGGATGGATTTTGCGATCAGAATTCGGTTGCTTTTATAGGGAGTTTCAGAAATTGGGGCTCCGCGACTCGCGGCATTTTTTGCCTTCAAACTCCGCGAGTCGGGGAGTTTGTAAATACAGCTCACACGATTTAGAGTCTTTCTTGCCGACGGTTTTTATTTATTTATATAATATATAAATAATTATAAGAATTATTTAAATATTATATTATATTTATGTGCATAGTTGACTTGTAATTTTTAGTCTGTTGCGTCGAGCGTTGAGAGTTGACTCATGTCCCGGTTCCGGATTTTCGAACGTCCTTGCGTACAATTTTATATTTTGTACTTTGCGTTTTGAATCTTGTACTCTTGTAATTTCGAGACGTTTCTTATCTTGGAACCTCTTTGATTGTATTTTGTACTTTTGAGCTTTTTGGTCGTTTGCGTCTTCAATTCGTCGAATCTGTCTTTTGTCTTCACCTTTTATTATTTAAACGAATATCACTTTTAAATAGAACAATTGCAACTAAAAGCTTGTCTTTCTTGAGGAATAATGCTATGAAATATATGTTCGTTTTTAGCATTATCAAATATTCCCACACTTGAGCGTTGCTTGTCCTCAAGCAATATCGTCTTGAAATACTAGAATCACTTCTTTATTCTTCACACTTTGTACATCAGTGATTTCTTAAAGGCGGTATAAACAATGGTAGTAACGATATGGTTTACAGTCCCACATGACTATAAAAATTTAGATCCATTAAGGAAATTGGATCTTTATGAAAATATTTGATCTTTTGAAAATTAAATCTAGTTTTTACCCTAGATAAGTTTTCCGGAATAACCCTTTACCGGTGTTTGAAAAATATTTCTGTGGGTTTGGTGGGTTTCAGATTTGAAAATTTTAGCTCAAAACTTATGATTTTGTGTCACCCACTTGCTAACCTTGTATTTGGAAAGCAACACGTCCAGTTTACTTGTCCCGTATATTACCTTTCGGTAAACTACCGTCCGGTTGTAAAGGAAAGCGTTGAACAAGCAACTGTTAAGGCAATGTCCCCTGACATGTTTTTAATTATGGTCTATAACGTGTCGGAATCAATTACTATCCTTGGTAGGAGCAATAGTAAAGCTCACCCTTATAATTTTTCGGTCTGGCACAAGGTCCTGTCTTTGACCACTATGCAACCACCGTTCTTACGATTGACACCCGATTTGGTTCAGGTGACCTAATGAATTCCAGGTGAATTCCTAGGATTTTACGTTCAATGGTAATGAACGCATTGAAAATAGGGTTTTCAGAAAACAAATCGGTTTGTAATTTTTATCAAAATATTTTCTCGTTCAAGCTCGAGTTTAGATATCATCGAATTCCATGAGTTTGTAATTCTCAATCTTTAAGGTCAATCTCAAGGATTGAGTAATATCAGGCTTAAAAGCTGATTTTTAATCTTTAAGAAGATTATCCTTTCTGGGGATCTGATTCATTAGTGTTATCCAGCTAATTTGCATGGTGCCCCCCATTTTACGAGATAAATCCTTCTCATGGTTAGGATAAATCTGACCACTTGGCGACCCTGTTTAATGCTGAGGTCCGTGGATTTCCTGCTGATTTTAGTGATGACTTTTCTAGATTTTTCGCCAACCTACAGCTGGTCTGGACGACAACTTCTTGACCTAAATCAAGAAGCGCGTGTCTTTTTCGGAAGACTTTACTTCCTTTTAATGATGGAATTGATTCATCGTGTAGATCCATCTTTTTTACAGTAAATCAGGTAAAAAAAAAAATTTTTTTTAGTTTAGTCCAAAGCAAAAGTATTTTCAGTTATTTGTACAAAAATATGTGACATATGTTTTGAATAACTTGGAGAATTTTCCCACACTTGGCTTTTATTTTCTTTTTTATCGTCCTCTATTCCATTTTAAATGAATTTTAACATTTTGGTTTGTTTCTCAATTTATGTCCTTTCTGAGGTAACAATAATTTCGGTGTTAAAACCTAGTTTTATCGTTCATAAATATGTATAAACATGATTTTGAGTTCATTTAATTGAAAATTTTGAAAAATTTTACTAGAATTGGGTAGTCAGTATATAAGACTAGGGCTGTTCTTTATTATCAGAGAGCACTAGATTCTAATACAACTACTGCTTTACTAGTATTTTTAATGGTAACCCAGTGTTTAAGATAAAAATTTTAAAATCCGAAAGAATTTAACCCCTTCCCACACTTAAGATCTTGCAATGCCCTCATTTGCAAGAAATCAGTAACAATTTAAATTATTGAGGGTGATTTGTGTGAAAATGATTAAATTTTTACCAAAGTTTCCAAATATATTGGCGTTTGTTTGCTGAATGATAAATGGTGCACATCATTTGTTCATTCCGTCTTGTTGTTATTTCACATATATTTTGCATCTTGTCGTCAAAATTAGTTGCTTTTGCTGAACTTAATTCCAGTCTTTGAAAATGCGTTGTTTTACCCTGTTGTGTACATAAGATAAACTGCAAACATTTATACATATTTTTGAAGTTTGGTATATTACCCCACATTCAAAAATTATTAAAATCTAAGAATAAAAGTTAGAAAATTATAAAAACTATTACAATATTAACATAAGTATTAAACGTATCAACATTACAAATTACAAAATAAATAAAACTAAGTAGACTAGGGATGATACTGATACCAATAGGGGTTCCATGCATAACCATAGGTGCTATAAAATGCTTCGGCAGGGTTATACGTAGGATACGGTGGTTGCATCTCTATAGACCAGGGAGGGAATATGGGTTTTGGAGTAGGAATATAGTTTCTACCTATATGTTGGCAATGAGCTATGATTTGGTTTTGATGAACTTGCCAATCTTCAAATGCTTTCTGTCTAGCATTTTCGTACTCCTGTGAAGCTATAAACCTTTGCATTTCTTGCATTTCATTTCCCCCCTCCTACATTACCTTGCTGTTGGTTTCTCTCAACCTGTGGATGTCTACCATGGTATTGTACTGCAGCGTTATTTTGCCTCTTCAAAACTTTCGCACCATGGTATACATTTAAACCTATAGTATCGCGGGGTTCTGGTTCTTCGACTAATAATCCCCCCCGACTTATATCCACACCGAGATATTCAGCAATCAAAGTAATAAAAATACCACCTCCTATTATGCTATGCGGTCTCATCCCCCTAACCATAGCTGATAAATAATAACCCACACAATAAGGTATACTTACAGCGCTTTGTGGGTCTCGAATACACATATGGTAAAACAAATCCTGTTCATTTACCTTTTCCTTGTTCTTACCTCTTTGTGTAATCGAATTAGCTAAAAACCTATGAATCACTCTTAATTCAGCTCTATCTATATCCAAATAAGAGTAATTTCTCCCTTTGAATCGGTGATGGCTTGTCATTTGACTCCATACACCATGTGTATCAAAATTTTCATCTATCTTTCTACCATTTAGTATCAATCCTCTACAATCGGCAGATGCTAACTCCTCAGGCGTATATATACGTAAAGCCTGAGCCATGTCTAGTAAAGACATGTGGCGCATTGAACCTCCTAACAAAAATCTAATAAAAGATCGATCGGTTAAACTAGCTACCCGATCATTTAATTCTATACTACACAACAATTCTTCACACCATACTTTATATACAGGTCTACGCATGGTGAATAAACGTACCCAGTCATTAAAAGTAGAATTACCATACCTCTGTGCAAGTAATTTCCTAATTGGCCCGGCCAATTCTACAGCTTCTAATGGTCCCCATTCTATGACCCTAGGTACCTCAACAACCTTAGAATGAATAGTATGCAAACCCCTTTGGTATTTTGGATAATCTATCTAAAGTCTGTCAAATCTCAGGTTCGGGTGCAAATCTTCCAAGTGCATATCAGAAAATGCCATGACTGGATGAGGTATATCTTGCTTGTAGTAGTTATCCACCTCCTGTTGTTCCGCATTCTCAGCAGGAGCATTGCGAGCTTGGGATGAAGATTCACCCCTTTCAGTCTGCAAAACACATCAAACACAATTTTTGTGCATCCAAATATGCATTAGTGTCAGCAAAATCATCAATCAAAATAATTACAATGACATGATCAATTTATATCAAACTTAAGCTCATTTTCACATTTTTATCAAATCTACACTTTTTCAAATAAGCATATACGAAAATGTTCGCCAAGTTCATAAGCATTCAACTCAAATAACATGTCAAAATAATCATTACTAGCAATTAAACAAGTTTCAAATGGCATTATCTCTCAAAAATTAAGTTCGTGAATTTTTAGACTTGAAAAAGTCCACTTTAATTCTCAAAATCATGTTTAGGCTCAAAGTTTGGATCATTTAACTACCTAAACATGTTACACTACTTAATTTAGAAATAATTCATGACAAAAATCGGCCATAACCTGTTTATATCAAAAAGCCCCAAATTTACTCAAGAACACAAACCCTAGATTACTCAAAATTTGAAGTTTAAGGCTTCTAATCATGTTAAATAGCATCAATCTAGGTTATACAAGCATAATACATAAACAATTTTAGCATAATTACACTAAAAAGCATCAAAATCAAATTGGGGAAAAAATTGCTCAAGAACACTAATTTTCGGATTAAATGGTGTTTAGGTGTAGAAATTTACCGTTTTTCTTGAGTAAATCCTTGATAGCATCCTTCTCAACATGATTTTAGTAAAAGATTTGATGATTAACGGTTAAAAATTGTGATTTTAGGGTGTATTTTTCGGGTTTTTGCGCAGTGTTTTCGCAGTGTTTTTCTTGTTTGAGGTGTGCAACTGAGCTGTTCCAGCTCCTTTTATTTTTTTCTGTAATCCGATCCCTTCGCGAGTCGTGGGGTATATACCTTCAAACTCCGCGAGTCGCGGAGTTTGGTTTTTTTTTTTTTTTTTTTAACATCTTATACTAATTAAAACAATTAAGTAATTAATTTTAAAATTTTGTTTTCCTTGTTATTTAGGACGAGGTCGTTTCGGATCGATGTCCTAGTCCGTCCCTCGACAAAATTTTAAAATTTGTCTTTTTGTAGCGATTGTTTTAAAAGCTAAGATTTTTGGGTTTTTTTTAATGTTTTTGGCATACTTTAATTCAATAAGATTAAAAATAATGATAATAAAAGTTCTCGTCCCTCCCTTGGGTAAAGCAATTTCGGTTCAAAGACCTAGTCTTCAACTTACGACGAATTTTAAAAATCATATTTTTAACTTAATGAGATAAAGTAAATTTTTGTTTTTAAATTCACACAATTTAAATATAAAATTCAAAATTAATATTAAAAATTCACACCAAACTTAAAATTTGAAATGCATAAAATTAAAAATTCATATTTTAAAAATTAAAAATTCACACCAAACTTAATTTAAAAATTCATATTATAAATTCACACCAAACTTATATTAATTTTTCAAATATTTACAATTTTAAATATATTGATTTTACAAAGTTTATAATATTAATTTAAGATTTATATATTAATTTTAAAAACATGGTAAAAATAAAATTAAAAATCTTTTTGGCTTTTTATCCCACTTTAATCAATCAAATATTATCAAAAATATGCGCCCCTCTTTTCGGTAAAGTAATTTCGGTTCCAAGACCTAATTTAACTCATGACGAATTTTTGAAATATTTTGAGTTGATTGATTAAAGATATTTATACCTTAAGAATAAACGTTAAATTTCGCAGTGATGTAATAAATTTTTGTATGATATCAACAATTTCGGTCGCCAAACCTAATTTTATTCAATACCAATTTAATACTTTATAGCGAACAAATTAGCGTTTATTATCAAAAGGTTAAAAATAAAAAAAAATAAAATAAAAACTGTACAAACTTACCTGTGAGATAGTATTCTTAGTTATATGATCTATCCCATTCATAAGATAGTCGGTTAAATTGGTTTTCCATAGCTACATAGGCGTAACCTCGAGCATTCAGTGTCTTTTCTTCTAAACATATGAACGGTCCGTCTCTGCATAAAGTAACAAATTCGGTATTTGAATAGGTTTGATTATTTGAACATTTACCTCCATGTGACCATTTTCCGCATTTGTGACATCTTTCTAGGTGTCGTGCTCTTCTTTTTGCAGCTGATTTTGATTTTCCTTTACCAAATTGTAACTTATTATCTTCGCATCTGGATTCTTTTCTAACTCCGTCCATTCTTTCTCTGAGTACTGATACTATTTCACTCGGAAGTGTGTCATTATTACGTTTAGTGATCAAAGCATGTAGCATTAGACCATGGTTTAGTTCACAGGCAGTCTTCATTTTGTAAAAACCTAAAAAAATAAAAATTCAGAATGGGGGGAGAAGACTAGTTCTTTAGGGTCTGCTAGGGAAAGACCATTCGGGTTCCATTTTCGAGAACTACACGAAAACAGACAATCTAACTCTAACAGAAATACATAAACCCCTTGATTCTCCCCACACTTAGTCAGCTGTGGTATCGAAATTGTGATTAACATTATTTTCAATTGAATCATCAACAACTTGTATATCTTTGACTTTTACTTCAATCCATTTGTTGATTTCCTCCATAACTTTCACAAATTCAACTAACATTGCCTTTTCTTTTGACGATAAATTGGATATTAATCGGTTATATAACTTAAAGTTTCCTTTAATCTTAGCATCGTGAATCCGTTTATAAAGTTTCTTCGTTGAACTCTTAAAAATGGGTTCATCTAATTTCGTATCATCAACGGCATTCTTTGTGATTGGATCATCATTAAGTGTTTCTTCATCTTCCCCACACTTATGCATTTTTATTGGTCTAACAGTTTTGGTTTGTGGAGATCTAAACTTTCGGTTCACAAAGGTGATCGATGTATCACCATTCCTAAGTGTCATTCTACCTTCTCTTACATCAATGAATGCCTCGGTGGTTGCTAAAAATGGGCAACCTAGAATTAGAGGAATATCAAGGTTTTCCTCCATATTAATCACTATGAAGTTTGCAACAAAGGTCAAACTTCCCACGTTAACAAGTAAATTATTTTCTATTCCAACCGGGTGTTTAATGGTTTGGTCAAATGATTGAACACCTATTTTGGTTGGTTTTAATTTACCCATGCCTAATCTTTTGTATAAGGAAAGAGGCATAATATTTGCACTTGCTCCTAAATCTGCGAGTCCATTATATACAGCACCATCATTAAGTAAGCAAGAAATGATAAATTCACCAGGGTGTTCTTTCCTTGGTTCTTTCATTTCTATTTGAATTTCTTGTTCACATTTTTCTTCGTTTCTTGGAATGGGAGGTTTGTATAGGAATTCTTCTTCATCACTCAAATTTGAATCCTCCCTATATTCCAGTTTTGATTTTTCATATGTTGTTGATAACATATTTATGTTTTCATTTTGAAGGTTTTCTTGGGTGGTGAAATTATGATTAACTTCATTGTCAACTTCCATCGGACCATGTATGTAATGTTTAACTCTGTGACCATTAACTTTAAATTCAATCCCATTTGAATTTATTAATTCTATCGTTCCGTATGGGAAAACTTTTTTGACTATGAATGGTCCAGACCATCTTGATTTCAATTTTTCAGGAAATAGCTTGAATCGTGAATTGAAAAGAAGAACTCTGTCTCCTTCTTTAAATTCTTTTGAACTTCTGATTCTTTTATCATGCCATTTCTTCGTTCTTTCTTTATAGATTAACGAATTTTCGTATGCTTCATGTCTTAATTCTTCTAATTCGTTTAGTTGACTTAATCGTAGACGTCCGGCTTCATGTAATTCAAGATTACATGTCTTCAAAGCCCAAAATGCTTTGTGTTCAATTTCTACTGGAAGATGACATGCTTTTCCATAAACAAGTCTAAAAGGTGTGGTTCCAATTGGAGTTTTGTAGGCTGTTCTAAAAGCCCAGAGTGCATCCTCCAATTTAATGGACCATTCCTTCGGATTTGATCCTACGGTTTTCTCTAGAATACGTTTTAAAGCTCGGTTGGTATTTTCAACTTGTCCACTTGTTTGTGGATGATATGCGGTGGAGATTTTATGAGTTACTCCATATCTTTTAAGAACTTTCTCAAGTTGATTATTACAGAAATGAGTACCCCGATCACTTATTAAAGCTTTCGGTGTTCCAAACCTTGCAAAAAGACGTTTTAAAAAGTTGACTACAACTCGTGCATCGTTAGTTGGGAGAGCTTGTGCTTCCGCCCATTTAGATACATAATCAATGGCTACGAGTATATATAGATTATTATGAGATTTTGGAAATGGACCCATAAAGTCAATACCCCAAATGTCAAATACTTCACATACTTGGATGACATTTTGTGGCATTTCATCACGTTGACTTATTTTTCCGGCCCTTTGACAAGCATCACAGGATTTGCAAAGAAGGTGTGAGTCTTTGTAAATTGTAGGCCAATAGAATCCAGCATCATAAACTTTTCTTGCTGTTAGTTGAGGCCCATAATGCCCTCCTGTTGGTCCTGTGTGACAATGGTTTAATATTTTACTAGCTTCATCTCCAAATACACATCGGCGTATTATTCCATCGGGACAACTTTTAAACAAATGTGGATCTTCCCAAAAATAGTGTTTTATATCACTGAAGCATTTCTTTCGTTTTTGGTACGATAATCCTTTTTCAAGGAATCCACAAACTAAGTAGTTTGCATAGTCTGCAAACCATGGGATTTCATTATAATCTATCTTCAATAGATATTCATCAGGAAAGTTGTCTTGTATGGCCGATTCATTTAGAACTTCTAATTCGGGATTTTCAAGACGAGAAAGATGATCAGCGACGAGATTTTCTGCTCCTCTTTTATCTCGGATTTCAATATCAAACTCTTGTAAGAGTAATATCCAACGGATTAATCTTGGTTTAGCATCTTGTTTCGAAAATAGGTATCTAAGAGCAGAATGGTCGGTATAGACCACCGTTTTTGCTAGAACGAGATATGATCGAAATTTGTCAAAAGCAAAGACAATAGCAAGGAGTTCTTTTTCAGTAGTTGTATAGTTCGTTTGTGCTCCTTGTAACGTCTTACTAGCATAATATATAGGTTGAAATCGTTTTTCAATCTTTTGTCCTAAAACAGCTCCCATTGCAAAATCACTTGCATCGCACATTAATTCAAATGGTAGATTCCAATTTGGTGTTATCATGATCGGCGCATTAGTGAGTTTTTCTTTAAGAATATTAAAAGATTTGATACACTCATCTGAAAAGATGAATGGAGCATCCTTTTCTAGGAGTTTATTCATAGGAGTGGCAATTTTAGAAAAATCTTTTATGAAACGTCGGTAAAAACCGGCATGCCCTAGAAAACTCCTAACTCCTCTAACATTGGTGGGATGTGGAAGTTTAGCAATTACATCTACTTTAGCTCTATCCACTTCAATTCCTTCTTTTGAAATTTTATGACCAAGAACGATGCCTTCTTTAACCATGAAATGGCATTTCTCCCAATTAAGTACTAGATTTGATTGTTCGCATCTAATAAGCATTCGTTCAAGATTAGCTAGACATGATTCAAATATATCACTGAAGACTGAAAAGTCATCCATGAAAACTTCCATGCATTCTTCTATCATGTCGTGAAAAATCGCCATCATACACCTTTGAAAGGTTGCAGGGGCGTTGCAAAGTCCAAATGGCATGCGTTTGTAAGCAAAAGTACCATAAGGGCACGTGAATGTGGTTTTCTCTTGATCTTCGGGTGCAATTGGAATTTGAAAATATCCGGAAAATCCATCTAGAAAACAATAGTAACTATTTCCGGCTAATCTTTCCAACATTTGATCTATGAAATGTAAGGGAACGTGATCTTTTCTGGTGGCGTCATTTAATTTTCTATAATCAATACACACACGCCATCCTGTTACAGTTCTAGTAGGAATAAGCTCATTTTTCTCATTTGTAATGACAGTCATGCCACCCTTCTTAGGCACGCATTGAACTGGGCTTACCCATGGACTATCAGAGATTGGATAAATTAGACCTGCATCTAGCAGTTTAATAATCTCTTTCTTAACTACATCTTGCATATTAGGATTTAGTCTTCGTTGGCGTTGCACATACGTTTTATGACCTTCTTCCATAAGGATTTTATGTGTGCAATACGAAGGACTTATTCCTTTAATATCATGAATCTTCCATGCAATGGCTGGTTTATGAGCTTTCAACACAGAAATGAGTTGTGATTTCTCATTTTCAGTAAGAGAAGATGATATTATTACAGGTAATTCAGATTCACCATGTAAATAAGCGTATTCCAAATGGTTTGGAAGTGGCTTTAACTCTAATTTCGGAGGTTCTTCTATCGATGATTTGTATCGATATCTGTCTTCTTCTTTTAGCATTTGAATTTCTTCTGTTGTTGGTTCATATCCATTAGCTATAAGTGTAGCTAACATTTCAGCTTCATCAATTGGTTCATTACCTTCTCCTAAAGAACATTCTCCTGTTCCTTGTAATTCTGGAAATTCTTCTAATAATTCTGCATGTGCATCTATAGTTTGAATATAATAACATGTATCATCTGCAGATTGTGGTTGTTGCATTGCTCTATCAACTGAAAAGGTAACACTCTCATCCTCTATACTTAGGGTCAATTTCTTACCGAACACGTCTATCATTGCTTTAGCCGTGTTTAAGAATGGTCTTCCTAATATGAGAGGAACTTGAGAATCTTCTTCCATGTCCAAAACAACAAAATCTACTGGAAATACTAAAGTACCAACTTTAACTAGCATGTTCTCCATTATCCCTCTAGGATATTTTATTGATCTATCCGCTAGTTGTATGCTTATTCTGGTTGGTTTCAATTCTCCAAGGTCTAGTTTAGCGTATAGTGAATACGGCATTAGATTTATACTAGCACCTAAGTCTGCCAATGCTTCTATTGAACTAAGACTACCCAGAAAACATGGAATTGTGAAACTTCCTGGATCAGATAGTTTTTCTGGTATCTTATTCAACAGCACTGCTGAACAATTAGCATTCATAGTAACAGCCGAGAGTTCTTCCATTTTCTTTCTATTTGAGATTAGATCTTTCAAGAATTTAGCATATCTAGGCATTCCTGAAATTACATCAATGAAAGGAAGATTTACATTTATCTGTTTAAACATATCCAAGAATTTGGATTGCTCGGCTTCAAGTTTCTCTTTCTTCATTTTACTCGGATAAGGAAGTGGTGGCTGGTATGGTTTAACATAAGGTTTAGCCTTAACTGTGTTATCTTCATTAACCTTTTCAACTACCGGTTCTTTTTTCTTATCTTGATTAGGTTGTGGTTCTTGTGGAGTAGGAATAGCTTCATCAGAAGTTACAGGTATTTCAGGTGGTTTAAGTGTTGTACCACTTCTTGTGGTAATGGCTTTAGCTGTTTCATTCCGGGGGTTAGCATTTGTATCACTAGGTAGACTTCTCGGTTTTCTTTCACCTATTAACCTTGCTAGGTTACTTACTTCTTGTTCCAGATTTTGAATAGAAGCTTGTTGATTTCTAAATGCTTGAGCATTTTGTTCATTGGTTTGTTTCTGAGATGTGAAAAACTGCGTTTGAGTTTCAACTAGCTTCGTCATCATATCTTCTAAATTCGGCTTTTTATCATCGGTTTGTTGTGGTGGTTTGTTTTGAAAATTAGGTCTTTGCTGATTGTAAGTATTATTGAATACTTGTTGATTGCTAGGACCTTGTTGGTTATTGTATGGAATATTTCGGTTATAGTTCTGGTTTTGATTGTAAATTGGTCTTGGCGGTTGATAATTATTCTGATAATTATTTCCAGGCCTTTGGTTTATGTATGAAATATTCTCTCTTTGTTCCATTGTTAATTCAATACTGAGACAATCTTTTGTCAAATGTGGTCCTCCACACTGCTCACAACTAATTCGTATTGAGTGAATATCCTTAGTCATTTTTTCCATTCGTCTCTCGACAGCATCTATCTTTGCGGAAATGGAATCTAAGTCATGGCTAGAATCGGCTCTAGCTGCTTTAGATGATCTAACAATATCTTTTTCTTGGTGCCACTCATGTGAGTGGGAAGCAGTGTTATCAATAATTTTGTAAGCATCAGTTTCGGTTTTCTTCATAATAGAACCACCAGCTGCTATATCTATGTCTTTCCTTGTAGTGATGGCGCATCCTTGGTAGAATATTTGTACTATTTGACAGGTTTCTAAACCATGTTGCGGACATCCTCTTAATAACTTTCCATATCTTGTCCACGCCTCATATAGAGTTTCATTTGGCTTCTGTGTGAACGTAACAATTTCTGCTTGAAGTCTTACGGCTTTAGATGCCGGAAAGAATTGTTTAAGAAATTTTTCAACTAATACGTCCCATGTATCAATCGCCCCTTCAGGTAACGATTCCAACCAATCTTTGGCTTCTCCCTTTAAAGTCCAGGGAAATAACATGAGATATATCTGTTCATCCTCCACTTCTCTTATTTTAAATAGTGTGCAGAAAGGTACGTAAATGTTCATTTGGATCTTCCTTCGGCGCACCACTAAATTGGCATTGATTAGTCACCATGTGTAGAATTTGTCCTTTGATTTCATAATCTGGCGCATTAATGTCTGGATGAGTAATTGCGTGACCTTGGCCAGTGCGTTTAGCTCTCATTCGGTCTTCCATACTTAAAGGTTTCAGATTCTCCATAATTGAATTTGTTGAATCGGAATCACTAGAGGATTCTGATTTAATGGTTCGTTCCTCAACAATCTCTGTTTGAATGATTGGTGGTTCCGGAGGAAAGTTTAGTGGTTCAGGATCTACGAATCGTTCCTGAATATTCTCCGGATTCTCAATTGTGAGGTCGGGTTCAAAAAATGGATTATCGGAAATTTGAACTGGAGTACTTGGTCGACTGGATGACGATTCTAAAGAGAAATCAACGGCAGTAATATTTGCTAAATGTCTTGATCTAGTTACAGGTGGTGAACGTACAAAAGGTGGTGAACGTCTTGCTCGGTGCATTCACTGAATATCCTATTAGTTTTTAAAAGGAAAGAAAAATTATAATAAGTTATCCAATCAATAGACTTTTCTGATTTTGCCCACGTTTCGAATAGCCAAAAGATGCAGCAGAGGGGCAGGATTCGTTTGGTCTCAATATAATTGAGGACTGTTTGGCTCCAATAAGCCGGTCCACGTACAAATCCAACTATTACTACGAACCAGAAAATTTTGATGTCTATCAATTTAACCACTTAAAATAAATTTTCGTAATTTTAAGAAATTTAGATAAGAAGTAGAATAAAAATCTATGTCCTAAAACTAGAATAGCGAGAAATAAGAAAGAAAAAGAGTTCGTCGAAAAAAAAATCGAAAAAGAAAAATGGCTGAAAAATAAAAGGTGACGGAAAAATAAAAGAAACTTATAAAACTTAAAAACACTTGACTAACCTAACCTTATTACTACAACTAACTTAAAATTATAATCGCAAATTGAGATTACTAATTGGAATGATAATTGATACATAGGTAAAAGGTGTCTAAAAATATTAAAACTTACAGGAAAAACTAAATCCCAAATGGAAATAACTTAAAAAGAAACTAAAACTTAAAAAGGCGTCACAAAATTATAAAGTATCTAAATCTTAGTCTAAAGAAAAAGCACTTAAGGAATTCTATGGCAAAGCCTAAAAATCTAGAAGTAAAAATAACTATGGCAAAAACTAAGTTTAAAACTAAATATGAGCTAAAAATACAAATATTACGCTAAAACGATTAAAAAGGGATAAAATATAAAAATATACAAAAAGTTGTAAAAAATACAATTTTTATAAAAATATTATTTTGATATTATTTAGTTATTAAAACTATTAATTTTACAATTTAATTAAACTAATTTAACTAAATATACAAATTAATTAAAACTTAAATTAAATACTAAATTAATTAAATATTTAACCCTAATACAAATTAATTAATAATAATTAATAATACTCCGTAATTAATGCAGATTAGGGTTCTGTGTGGCCTGTGTCAGACGGCTCCGCGAGTCGCGGTTGGTCCGGTTCAATAACTCCGCGAGTCGCGGGGTTCGAAAATTCAGATTACAGGCTGTTTCGTTTCAGTTTTCGACGTAATTTTATTTATATATTTTTTTTTATTTTTCTGTTTTTAATTTAATTAAAATATTTATATAATTTAAATAAAACTTATATTTTAAAAACTAGAATAGAAATAAAAATATGTTACAATTTTATAAATAAAAATCTTAAAACTAGATTTATATATAAATTTTTTTTCGGTTTTTGATTTTATGTTTTAAATAAAAATAAAATATTTAAATAAAACTTATATTTTTATAAAATAAAAATAAAGAAACTTTATAAAACTTAAATATTTAACAAAATCTTAAAAATACTTATATTTTTGTTTTTCTTTTTATATTTTCGAATATTTAAAACGTATTTTTATAAAAACGAATTTTAATAAAAGTAAACTAAAAATCTTTTTTTTTTATTAGCGTTGCGCTTCCGGCGTTTAAGAGTTCCCCGGCAGCGGCGCCAAAAATACTTGATGTTAAAGCAAAGGGGTACAAAATAGTTATATATTTACTACGAAATACTATTACATACGATACAATTTTACACAAGATATTTATTTATTTAGAGAATGGATATACTTAAACCTTGCTACAACACTTATAGGCAGTGTACCTAATCGTACAGTAGTGTAGTTTTTAGTAAGTCCGGTTCGTTCCACAGGGAAAATCTTTAAACAAAGCTTAACGCTATATTAGTTTACTTTTATAAAAATACAAATATATATATAAGTAATATTATTATTATAAAGGGGGGTTTTACCGTTTAATGACCGGTTTGTCGATTTTAAAACTTTAGTCACAGTTAAAACCAAATGTAAAATATTAAAAATAAATACAAGACTTAAATTAAAGCGTAAAGTAAATAACGATAATGAAATTGCGAATAATAAAAGTGCGATAAAATAAACTTGCGATAATTAAAAAGTACGATAATTAAAAGTTCAATTAAATACAATAACAATAAATAAAATGCGATAATTAGAAGTGCAATTAAATATAAAATAAAGGAAATTAAATATGAAATAAAAGAATTATGCTTATTTAAACTTCCGTAATCATGATGTTTGACGTGTTGATTTTAGTTTTATGCCCATGGGTTAATTGTCTTTTGTCCTGGATTATTTAATATGTCCATACGGATTTGTCCATAATAGTCCATCAGTCATAAATATAAAGAGCGAAAGCCTTCGTCAAATTATTCTTATACCTGAAGTTAAATATTCCAACTAATTGGGGATTCGAATTGTAACAAGGTTTTAATACTTTGTTTAATGAATACACCAGGTTATCGACCGCGTGTAAACCAAGGTTTTACTACTTTGTTAATAATTACACCAATTACCCTTGAATGTAATTCACCCATGTTTCAACAAGTCTATTAACTATTAATCCAGTTCCGTGTCCGGTAAAATGAATAATTATTGGTATTTATAGATATCCCGCCCACCGTACCCAGTCAAGCGTATGTGGTTATATATAAATACGTCGAATTATAAGTTTGTATATTAAATTAACAAGGTATTGTTTAGTTAATATAAAACCCATTAATAGCCCATAGTCTAATTTCCACAAGTGTCGTTCTTTTGTCCAAACCCCAATTATGGTACAAAGCCCAATTACCCAATTTTAGTAATTAGCCCAACATCATGATTACTTTGGATTAAATAAGCATAATAATAACTTAGCTACGAGACATTAATATAAAAAGGTTGAACATAACTTACAATGATTAAAAATAGCGTAGCGTTACACGGACAGAATTTCGACTTACACCCTTACAATATTCGCTAACATACCCTTATTATTAGAATTATAATTAAAATTAAAATTAAAATTAAAATATAAATATAAATATTTACGTATTATGAGAGAAGAATAAAAAGGATGGATTTTGCGATCAGAATTCGGTTGCTTTTATAGGGAGTTTCAGAAATTGGGGCTCCGCGACTCGCGGCATTTTTTGCCTTCAAACTCCGCGAGTCGGGGAGTTTGTAAATACAGCTCACACAATTTAGAGTCTTTCTTACCGACGGTTTTTATTTATTTATATAATATATAAATAATTATAAGAATTATTTAAATATTATATTATATTTATGTGCATAGTTGACTTGTAATTTTTAGTCTGTTGCGTCGAGCGTTGAGAGTTGACTCATGTCCCGGTTCCGGATTTTTGAACGTCCTTGCGTACAATTTTATATTTTGTACTTTGCGTTTTGAATCTTGTACTCTTGTAATTTCGAGACGTTTCTTATCAATAATTGGAACCTCTTTGATTGTATTTTGTACTTTTGAGCTTTTTGGTCGTTTGCGTCTTCAATTCGTAGAATCTGTCTTTTGTCTTCACCTTTTATTATTTAAACGAATATCACTTTTAAATAGAACAATTGCAACTAAAAGCTTGTCTTTCTTGAGGAATAATGCTATGAAATATATGTTCGTTTTTAGTATTATCAACAAGCATAACAAGCAACATCGACAACACCACCAACATCAACATTAATACCACTAACAACCACATCCGCACCGCAAACCTCAACTTCACAATCTGTCCCACGAGCATCAACATCGTACGCACAATAGATACCAAGGAGTACTAATAAAAATCAACGATGAAGTATTGATTTATAACTTCATTGAAGAAATATTAGGCGGCGATTATGTAATCTCTAAAGTTTTAGAGATTATTCATTCTAGTTCTAACCGAAAACCAAATGAGATTAATATCATATTAACTCATTAAATCCATGATTACATCTGAAAAAAATATATATGTATATATATTTTCATAAAGATTGTAATTGAAAATTCTTTTGTACAAACTGTTAATGATGAGAATATTTTAACGGGTAGGTAATACCCGAGAAATATTTAGATTTCACATTAATAAGTTACATTGTACATTCTTCCAATCTGATTTAACAGTCATTTACTATCCTACTTACATCCACAGATATACGTATCCGTTCACCGCAGAATAACCATTTTTATTCAATTTCATATTTGGATTTTGACCTATCAGAATCCAACAAGTGGCATAATAAAGAAAACATTTGACAAAATAAAATTTGTTAGAAACAAACAAATTAACTATGAGAAATTTTGTTAAGAATCCACGCTAACAAAATCCTAGCTAACTGTTCCTAGCTAAATGTTAATTCCTTATTACATTTATTTATCGCAATTTTAATTCTCGTAATTTTATTTATCGTCATTTAATTTTTGTTGTTTATTTTACGCACTTTAAATATCGTCGGATAAATCGGGACACATATACAATGTTTTGACATATCATATCGACGTCATCTATATATATTATTTGGAATAACCGTAAGTCACTCTATATTGCGGTAATGCTCGAGTTACCATATAAAGGGTCGAGGTTGATTCTAAAAACATATATATACTTTGAGTTGTGATCGAGTCTGAGACATGTATACAATGGGTCACGATACGTATTAATTAATTCAAATATTATATATTAAACTATATATGAATTATTGAACTACTAACTATGGACTACTAACATTAGACAATTAAAATGAATTAAAATATTGATTATAACATATGAAACTAAACATTTCTTCAAGTTTGCCACTTGATTTCATCTTAAACCTCATTTGTATCTTGACAATTACAATCTGCGTTCAAACCTTTCATGATTCTTGAAAACACCTCAATCGAGAGGATGAACCAACCGCACTTCATCTACGGAAGGAAAGATTTATGCATATAGTTATGCACCTGAAAAACTCTCGGAAACTGAGTAAACGTTTAACATGTAGCTGTGCTAATTCCTTTAGCGTTATTATTACCGAAAATAACTTTGCAACTCCTGTTTGAGATAGCCAGTTTTGTCACAGCTCCAGCAAGTCAACTTTGACTTTTCGTTCGAAACAACCTTATTATAACCTTAATATATATGCGTGCTCTTTTATTGTTACCGGGGAACCTTTTATATTCCATCATATTACCAGCAGACGTACCAGCAACCTCGTTGCTCCTTGGCTTAAATCTCTCCGACAAATCACTATATTTATCTATTGAAGTCTTATCATGAACTCATCGGCATCTTGTAACGATAATTACCATACCAAATACCGGGAGACATCAATCGATAATCTCGAATTTCTCAGCGATTCTACGAAAACAATTATATATATATATATATATATATATATATATATATATATATATATATATATATATAACTTCTATCTCCTGGATTTACGAACTTCAATTCTGAATTTCTGAAAAGCGCTTTAGCTTATGAATCAGTTTTCTGAATTTTGAAAAAGCCGATGAAGCAGTGAAAACTGAAGACTGCCTTAACAGTCAAAAGTTGATAATAAAGAATGGCATGCTGAAAAAGCTCAAAAATTTTGATACTGAAAAACGAATTGAGCAAACCATGAAGGAGACTCTGAACAAATCACAAGGACTAAACTTGCACATAAAGAATCCAGATGATTCTGTTTCTGATGAAATTTTTAGCGAATACCTTGTTCCATAATTGTTCTAAATCATTGTGAATGAATTTCTTCATCACATTTTGATTGTAGAATTAAAAGATATTATCGTATCTTTCATTATAAATATTCTCAATATTTCTAAAGATATCTTCATAAATAATCTTGTCCGATATTAATTATCTCTCCACGCTATCTGTGTTATATCATAAAAGAAAACTGTTTTAGTTTCTAAATCTCTGAAAACTTAGAGTTTGAAATATGAATGTTTTTGAAGTAGTGTTGGGAACTTAAGCATGAGTTAGTATAATATAATGACAATTGATCAACGTGATTATATTACAGTAAGTCATGCTAAGTTTCTAATGAAACAAGATGATTCACATACCATACCGTCATCATGTGCCATGTTACACAACTCTTGCATTCTACTTCATCTCTAATTATATCAAGAACATATTTCTTGATAGTTCTATCTTTTCCCGTGACTTCTGGTAATTTAACCAATCAAGATCGTGCTATTACAATTCCTCTCTTAGAACATTAGCTATGTTCATTTCGAAATTCATATCTATGAATTCTGGACCATTATTCGCTTGACTTAAAGTCTGGAAGAGAAAACAAAAGTATGGAACTCCAAAATATAAAGGAAATAAAGAGGGTGGATTTATAGTGAAATATCCGACAGAGCAATCAAAACAGATTATCGCATTTAATTAAAGAGGATCCTAATTTCCTTAAATCCCAAAGAATCGGATCTTATAAGATTTCCAAGATTTTCTTTTAAATCCCTTGAATTCCGGAAAATCAACCATGACTACGTCACTGGTTAAGACGAACATGCATTTACTCATTTCACTCTTATGTAATAACTTCACTCGTACTCTTCACATAAACGAATTGTTTTATCCATATTACTAACTGATGATAAAACTATAATTTCCAACTCATATGAGTCGTGAGAACATACTTATTGTCAGCCATGACGATCCCAATCAAATTTCGGGACGAAATTTCTTTAACGGGTAGGTACTGTGACGACTCGGAAATTTTCGACCAAATTTAAACTTAAATTTTTATATGATCTCGACAAGATAAGCAAAGTCTGTAATGTTGAGTCACAAAATTCTTGAACTGTTTTCATGGATTCAATTAACCTTTGACTATTCCCGACGATTCACAAACAATTGTGTGTAAATAAATACGTAAATACATATATAGACATAAATATAAATATAAGTATATATAGAATATTTTGAAGTAATAAAGAACACTTAATCATTTGGAATTAAAAATGTAAAATAATAAATAGAAAAAATGAGTTACTATTAAAATGAATATATGTAAATAAATATATGACTTCTATGTAAAATCATTATTATTTGTATATTGTAATCTATAAATAATAAATATTCAATAAAAGTTATTACATAATAATACTATTAAATATTACATAATATATAATACAAGCTAAGAATATAATTATAAGTATAAAATTATTAATATTAATATTAATATCAATATCAATATTAGTATTATTAATATTATTATTATTACTATTATTAATGTTATAATTATGATTAAAAGATTATGATCATAAAAATAAAAGATGTTAACTATTAAATATTGTTATAAGAATCATTAAAACTAAAATTTTATTTATTATTATTAGTATTAATAATATTATTATTATTATCATTTTTCTTTTTACTTTACTTTTATTTTTATTATTATTAGTATCATTTTTGATAAAATTATTATTAATATTATCAATATTATATTTCTATTATTATTAGTATTCTTATTCTTATTAAAATTATTAATAGAGTTATATTATTAATATTACAAAAATATAATAAAATATATATGTATAAATAGATATATATAAATACAATTATATAAATGCAACTATATAAATAGATATATATATATATATATATATATATAAAATCCAGTTATAAATATATATATATACACGAATGTAACACAGATAATTTTGTCTACTTACGGATTCAGTTTCAAGTCGCTATACTTCTGTATAATTTGTCCACTTAATTGATAAATAAGTCGACCTCAAATCAGAAATTGTACTAGTCTGTTAGCAATCTCCATCGTTTTTTTTATTTTGTTTGTATATCTCCTAAAGTTATTCTTCATGTCGACAATCCTTACTACAAACAAAAATCGATCACTTCATAATACTGCATCAGATATTCGATAACTCTCTTTATATACACCTATCCACAACAGCAATTGAGGAATTAAAATAATAAAAACTCAGATAATAAATCTCGACACTCTGTACGCGTCAAAATTTTTTAAATGTTCGAATTCAAAAGAAATTACAAAATCTATAAATGTAGTGTTGTTAGGAATCATTTACTCAACCTATCTGCAAAATCTCAATCTCCAATTCTTTCTAACGAATTCCAATTTTCGAGTCAAACTTTTATTTCAAAAAGTCAAACATTTTGTTCATGAGTAAATTCGAAGTTTTCTTGATGTTTCAGTTTCAATTGAGTAGTCAAAAAGTTTCTATGAATCATTTACAACATAATTCATGTTGTAATTATAATCTGAAACGACCTAAAATTCAAAATCAATGTATGAGTTTTCGTTGTGTTCATCCCGACGGTTTTTTTTTTATTTTTCTTATTTTTGTTTGGCTGTTAATTAAACCCCACAAACAGGTCGATTATAATTCAATTGTTAGTCTGAAGTAGAACCTTTAATTCACTAGTTTAGATTGTGTTTGTTCTCTGTTCGTTGTATAATTGATGAAGAAGAAGAAACAGAATACGACGGGTTATATATTTATAATTAGGAATTAAAACAGAAATAATGAAACAGAGGAGTGGCAGGGTGTTGCGTTAGGTTAGCGAGTGGTCTCAGGTTCGAGCCCCGTCTGTGACAAGTGTTTTAAAAAAAAAGGCTTACACTTTGAGGTAGTTATTATATTTTTATTATTATTACTTTCTTATTATTATTATTGTTATTGTTATTGTTATTATTATTATTACTATGATTATTATTATTTATTATTATTTTAATCATGTTAGATATTATTATTTATAAAATGATTAATAAAATAATTTATGATATTATCATTATTATTACTAGTATTATCATTTATAAATTATTAGTATTATCATTACTAATATTTTTAAAATTATAAGTAATATTATTATTGTATTATTATTGTTAGTATTATTATTATGATTGTAAGGATACTAAACATGTTAATAACATAAATATATAATCAAAGACGATATGATAAAGATTATAGAAATTAGTTATAATTATACAAATACATGTAAAAATTATGATTATAGTTACAAATTAATAAGAAGCTATAATCATTAGTATAGAAATTTAAAACGAAGATTATGATTATTATGATTAGGAATATAAAGGCTTCAATAATATTATTAATATTATAAATATAGAAATTTTAGATATAAAGATTATTATGAAAATGATTAAATTAAAATTTTAATTAAATCATGATTTAAAGGAATTATTAAAATTATTATAACTATTGTTATCATAGTTATTATAATACAACTTAGTATTATTATCATTATTAATATTATTAATTCTATTAACATTATTATTATTAATATCACTTTTATCATTATTATTATATAATATCATTATTATTACTAATATTAGTATTATCATAACTAATAATTTCATAAACAAATGATTTTTATATAAAATATATTTAATATACATAACTTAACTATAACAATGTTTATAAGAAATGAATATATTTAATCAAATAATGAAACCTATAAATTAATAATATAAATGTTATCACTAATATTATTATATAAATTTATTCGATTATAATTATGTATGTTAATATATATACAAATGATATAGGTTCGTGAATCCAAGGCTAACCCTGCATTGTTCAGTTTCGTCGTATGAATATTTTTACTACAAAATATTGTATCGTGAGTTCATTTGATTCCCTTTTACTCTTTACATTTTTGGGACTGAGAATACATGCGCTGTTTTTATAACTGTTTTATTAAATGCTTTTGAAATCTATATTTTTGGACTGAGAATACATGAGATGCTTTTATAAATCTTTGGCGAGATAGACACAAGCAAAACATTCCTCGAATGAATTATTATACAGACAGAATTTCTGTTGATTATTATTGAATTAGTTGGACGTTATAATTGCCACTAATTGATGTGAATATTTTCCCCTAATTATTATAGCTTGGTAACCTAAGAATTAGGAAACGGGTATGGCCCCTAATTCACACGAATCCTAAAGGTAGCTATCGGGTTTAACACCCCCACCCAGAATGTTCACTAGACGGAAGAGCTAGTGGGCGTGGTGTTTAGTACTTCGAGGTTTATATATTATTATAGACTTAAAGTTCTATTTATTTTGGGGATATTTATGATGCGCATTAAATGTTAAGGTCGGTTACCAATCCAAGCAAAGTGAATGTTATATATCGAGAGAATGATTTTTATACACAGGTCATGTGTATGATATTTTGTACACGAGATATGTGTACGGTTATTAAGCATTTTGAAAGAATGATTTTGTACACGAGATATGTGTACTGTATTAAAGAAAATCGCATGTACATTACAGGTGGGTATAGGATTCGGGCCCATTTGTACCATGCAATATTTAAATCTTGTGGTCTATCAAAATTACAGAATTTTATTGTTTCATGATAAACTTATGAACTGACCAACCTTTTGATTGACACTTTTAAAACATGTTTATTCTCAGGTATTAAAGAAATCTTCCGCTGTGCATTTGCTCATTTTAGAGATATTACTTGGAGTCATTCATGACATATTTCAAAAGACGTTGCATTCGAGTCATTGAGTTCAACAAGATTATTATTAAGTCATTTATAGTTTGGATATATTATGAAATGGTATGCATGCCTGTCAACTTTCGCTGTAAATGAAAGTTTGTTTTTTTTAAAAACGATTGCAATGTTTGTAAAATGTATCATTTAGAGGTCAAATACCTCGCAATGAAATCAATTATTTTGTAACGTTTATAATCGATATGAACGGGGCATTTCAAATAATACCCGGACTGCAAGAAGTAGGAGGATCTTTTTGAAATCCTTAAGCTCTTTCAAGATCCGCTTGGAAGCCATCGCTAAAGAGATCCTATAATAACAATGTAAAATGTCAATAAAGGTTTCTTACTTATTTTTCAGCCAAACTTAATGTATGCAGGTATACAGAGTAATCCTCAACCTAAAATGATGTAGCATGACATGAATGTAGTAAATCTCTGAGTAGAACCCAAAAAGCCAGCAAAGTCTTCAAATTTTTTTTTTCCTAAACCCTAATGTATGCAAGTGCATTGAATCCTTATAGTATGTGCAACATAGACAATTAGGAATTGGACACTAATAACGAAAGTGAGCAACTGATATACAACTATATAATTGATATAAAACTAAATTTCTAAACTAAGAAAGTGCTTGCATGTCAACCCGACCCGGTCAAATTTGGCCCGTGCTAGTATGATATGTATACAATGAATTAGCAAGTAAAGCAATTCAATTTAAATAACTTATTTCTTGGTGAAAGATGTTTTTTTTACTTGTAATAAGCAATAGTTGTTCAAGCAACATGCTAAATTGCAAAGTGACATGTGATGACCCGGAAATTTTTGACCAAATTTAAACTTAATCTTTATATGAGTAACATTTTCGACACGATAAACAAAGTCTGTAAAATTGAATCTCAAAATTTTTGAGCTATTTTCAAATATTCAAATACCTTTCGGTTGTTCTCGACGATTCGTTACAATTATATGTATATAGATACATATATATATACTATAACTTGAAAACGTAACAATGTATTAATTTTTTTGATACCGTACATTAAACTTATTGGTTTAAATATTTATTTGAATATATATGATAAGTTGGAATATTAATTATATGAATAACTTACGACGTATATTTAAAACGTGTTTATGAATGTTGAAAATATATATTAACTTGATCATAAAACGATTTTTTATTATATATATATATATATATATATATATATATATATATATATATATATATTAACGAATAGCGAGACAATGATTTATAGAAGTAAATGACCAAAACACTCAAAAGTTTAAGATACACTTTGAATGATATAGTTTATTGATAATTTAAGACTATATTTTGACAAAAGTATGAGTCACAAAACGTAAATTGCGAGTTTTCTAAGCGTACGAAAATGCGTTCGAGAAACCGGAACTGGGACATAAGTCGAGTGACAATGTACGAGTCATCGAAACGAAAATTACAAGTCAACAATGCACATGAATTTAATATAATATATAATTAATTATTTAAATTATATATATAATATATATTATATTTAATTATGTCGACAAACAAAAAAATAAAAAATATGTGAGCTGGATCTGACGGCCATGCGATCGGATGATAAATAGGCATAAAACCCATGCGATCGCATGGGCATCAGAATCAGGAATTATGGCTATAAACACCAGGTTTCTTGCGCATGTTTTTTTACACATATTACTCCTAAGTATTTATTTATTTATTTATTATTATTATTATTATTATTATTATTATTATATTATTATTATTAAGATTATTATTATTATTAATCTTAATATTTTTAGTAATATTATACATAAAATATTACGACGAGGTCATGAGCGTGTCACTTTCAAAACAAGCTTCAAACGGGATAGAACTAAGGAAATTATGGGTTATAGCTATGGAGGTTATGGGTAATGTTCATGGGTATTGTTCGCAAGTCAAACCTAGTATTTATCATCTCTGTTGCGTCTACGTACTTTCCTGCAATATTGAATCTCAATATTGATACGTGAGCATTCATATCTTATCTTTTATATATTAATAGTGTATACATGTCTAGTGCTCGAGTATATATTTATACATGCTTGTATGCTAAATTTTGTCGTTAAACAGTTTATAATGAATGACGAATTAAATATATATATTACTGGTAAAAGGTATATGATATACATGTTTTCGGAAAGCTGGCGAAAAATCAATAACTTTTCATTTAGAAATCGCGTAATTTCGATGAACGAATCAAAAGATATGGTCAACTGAATTATAATTGACGTTAATTGGAATTGCTTTTGAATCTGCAATTAATATTTAAACAACCTATTTATGATATTGATAAAATACTACTAGCCAAGTAAATGAATCCTTATATAAGGCACGTCTCGTTTTGTTGAACAATTGTCAAAATTGACTTTTTGAAATGACTTTTGATAACTTTTGTATGTCGATCTCGAGCATTAAGATTGTGATACACTATAACCCAACCTAGTTTATTAGACATGTATTGACCAACATATATTCTCTAGGTTGAGATCTACGGTTAATCTTGCATTCCGAGTTACGGTCACTTTTTGATGAATGACCTTATGTGCTGCTAAGGTGAGTTTCATTTGCTCCCTTTTTAATTGCTTTTGCAATCTATATTTTTGGGCTGAGAATACATGCACTTTATTTTAAACACAATGGACACAAGTACATACTAAATTCTACACTGAGTTTGAACCGAAAATCCCTTAGCTTTGGTAACTAGTAACTGCCGGTTATAAGAACTGGTGGGCGCGAGTAGTAGTATATGGATTCATGGAGCTTGATATCCCCGTCTGAGCTAGAGCACTAGCCTTTTAATGGACGTATGCTATTTGAGAAGCGTACACGTTGGTTTGCGTGTATTATTAAGATGATTATACAAAGGGTATAAATTATATATACGTTAAGTTTAGTTACCAGGGTGCTCAATTTCGTTGAATATTTTAATAAACGTTTCGGATGAAACAATTGAAATCTTGTGATCCACTTTTATATACAAATTATGCGAAACACTAAAACTATGAACTCACCAACCTTTGTGTTGACACTTGTTAGCATGTTTATTCTCAGGTTCCCTATAAGTCTTCCGCTGTTTGCTTATATGTTAGACAAGCTATGTGCATGGAGTCTTACATGGCATATTTATCAAGGAAACGTTGCATTCACCAAATCATCACCATGTATCTTATTTTGACTGCATTGTCAACAGAATTACTATTGTAAACTATTATTTACGATGATTTTCTATATGTAGAAATCATCAGATGTCGAAAACCTTTGATTTAAATATTCATTTATGGTATGCCTTTTCAAAAGAATGCAATGTTTACAAAACGTATCATATAGAGGTCAAATACCTCGCAATGAAATCGATGAATGACGTGTTCGTCCATATGGATTTGGAGCGATCGTCACAGTTGGTATCAGAGCGTTGGTCCTAGTGAACCAGGTCTTGCATAAGTGTGTCTAACTGATAGTTGTTAGGATGCATTAGTAAGTCTGGACTTCGACTGTGTCTGCATGTCAAAAGTTTTGCTTATCATTTCTTGTCAGAAATTACCTGTCTATCATCTTAAGTCTAAACGCGTCTTATTGCATTGATTGCATAGATAGTGTATAGACAAAATTCATATCTTGGCATATCTATTACAGTAAACTTTGACTGCCATCTTCCGAAAATTTCTCCGTAATTTACGGGATTTTGGTATTATATATACATATGTAAATTATGTATTGAAGAGTACCAATCAAATTCTATAATCTATTTCATATCAAAAATTATCTCTCTAATTATACAAGATGGATCCCGTATCTAGTTCAAATTCCTTAAATTCCGACAGCTATTCTGATATGGATATTCACCTGAACTCTGAAGAAAGTGTAACTGGAATGGATCAACCAATCAGCCATCACCTATTCTGGATGAATTGGGGATGGGTTCGTAGCCTACTTAATCATTGGAGCCAAGAAGAAGGTGATCCCTTCCATCCACCACATTCACCTCTTGGCGAAGAACCTGAAGCACTTACCGGCGAACCTATTCGTAATACTATTTTCTCTCTCATTTCCAGAGTATCTCATCATGATTATATACTATCCCATATTATAAATCTTATTTATCCGATCGTCCGAACCACCGATCATCCCGATATAATAGAAGAAGTCAACGAGCTTCATGCTCGGGTAGTGGCTTTGGAGAATATGCACCAGCAGCAGCACCCGCAGCATAACCGGTACCACCATCATTCACACCAACAGGATCATTACCACCACCAACAACCACATCCGCATCACACGCCTCAACATCACAATTTGTACCTCGGATATCAACATCATATGCACCATAGGTACCAAGAAGTACCAGCAACGACAAACGATGAAGTATGAATTCATAACTTCATCGGAGAAACATTCTACGGCGATTATGTAATTTCTAAAATTTAGAGATTATCTATTCTAGCCTTAACCCTAAATCAGATAGAGTAGAAACCCTTATCCGAATGGTGTAAGATACAAGCTAGACTTGTTTTACCAACATCATCAACAGTACCCTTAGCCTCACCAGCAAAGTCAGTGCTGTCAACATCGTCAGAATCAGCAGCACCTCTAACATCACAAGCTCCGTCAGTTCAAGAAAGCACCGTGGACATCATTACGAGTCAACAACGAGTATATTGTATCAATGAGTTATGAATTAATAACTCAATTCATCTAAAGAATTTATATGTATATCTTATATATATAAATTTTAAAACCATCATGAATCTTTTCGTACTAAGCTATTACGTGTGAATTTTAAGGGGTAGATACTACTCGGTTAATTCATATTACTAATATGCTATGATGTACATCCTTTGTTAATAACTTAACCATCGTTAACTACAAATATCTGTTTCAACTCAATGAATTCCATTTCATAATAAACTTGGTGTATTAATCAATTACATGTTTGATTTTACACTTTTATCTTCGATGCACTCAAAACTTTCTAGAAAACATCATTTATATCTTATGAAGTTCATAAGAATTCCACGAGCATCAACATCCTTCACCGAGGAATAAGAATAAATAATGAAGTATTGATTTCATTAGTGAAATACTCTGCGAAGATTATGTAATCCTTAATGTTTTAGAGATTATTCATTCAATTCAAAAATCAAATGAGCTTAATATGATATTAACTCATCAAATCTGTATTACATCTGAAGAAAATATACATACATATATTTTTCATAAAGACGGTAATAAAAAAAAATTCTTTTGTACAAAGTATTAATTGTGAAATCTTTAACGGGTAGGTAATACTCGGGAAATATATAAGTTCACAATTAATATGTTATACTGTACATTCTTCAACTTTGATTCAAAAATTATTAACTATGCTCACAGCGATATACAATCGTTTCCATACAAATTCAATTACATATTCTGATTTTGAAAAATTAGAATCCAAGCCAAGATTTAACAGAAAACATCACTCTTAGATTCTTACATCTTTCAAATGCTATACTTTGACTTCAAAACTGTGCTAGAATATCACTTCTATTCATAAACCCAGAAAAAAAAAGAAAAAAAATTGTATCGTTCAAAATTCTAGAACATCATATGTATCTTGACAATTACAATCTTCATGCAAACCCTTCAAACTTTTAAAGACACCTCGGATTGATAACCAACGATTCGGTTATGATAACTTTGAATGCTGATGAAGCAGCAAAAACTGTAAACGACCATAACAGCCAAAAGTTTGATGATAAAGAATAGTGTGTTGGCAAAGCTCAGAAAAAGAGAAGGTTTGGAACTGGAAAACGGATTGAGCAAAGTATGAAGAAGGCTGTGGATAAATCACAAAGACTAAACCTACCTTCAAAGAATCCAAATTATTCAGTATCTGCTGAAGCCATTAACGAATACCTTGCTTCCGAATCTAAACCCTTGCGGACAATATTCTTCATCATCCTCTGATATTAGAAATTCTAAGATATCATCGTATCTTTCATTATAAATATCCTCCATATTTCTGGAGATAATTCCATAATCATTCTCATCGAAAATCAATTTTCTCCTTGTGATATCTGTGTAACATCATAAAAGAAACTATTTTAGTTTCTAAATTCTGAAACCTTCTAGTTTAAAATATGAATATTTTTGAAGTGGTGTTGGGAACTGAAGCATGAGTTAGTATAATATAATGACACTTGATCAACGTGATTATATTACAGTAAGTCATGCTGAGTTTCTAATGGAACGTGATAAAGGTTCACAGATCATACCCTCATTATAAACCATGTTACATAACTCTTTCATTCTATTTAACCTCTAAACTATCAAGAAAATATTTTCTTAATGATTCGGTCTTTCTCGAGGTATTCTGGTAATTTGACAAGTCAGATTGTGCTATTACCGTTTTTTTTATAACATTAATTATGTTCATTCCGAAATTCATACCTACGAATTCTGGACCATTATTCGCTTAATTTAAAGTCGGAAAGATAAAACAAAAGCATGAAGCTTCAAAATATCAATGGGAGTATATATAAATCACAGTAAATTGGAGAGAGTATTAACTGTGGATGTCAATGATTATGGAAAGACAGAAGCAGAGACATCGAAATATAAGGGAAGATATAAAACCCAACAACCACCTAGAAATTACAAACCGTGTATATCAATGCGTATAGCAATATAAAGACACGGGAGAATGAAAAACACTATAACCCCAAGGTAATGGTAGAAGAAAATAACTTCCTCCGGTGGTAGATGAAAAAGAAGAATGACAGATATGAAAGTTAGGAGTATATCAAGAATCAGAACTGGATGAAGCATTTTTACAATCTTTTGAAAATAGGAAATGAGGAAGAAGATGTAAGAGTGATGAAAATAATGAAACGGAAGAGGTTAATTTATAGCGAAATATCAAACATAGCAATCGAGGCAAATTACGCATTTAATCAAAAGAAATCTTAATTTCCTTAAATTCCGAAGAATCAAATCTTATTTAGATTATGAAGATTTTCTATTCCTTAAATTACGGAAATCAATCGTTAATACCTCAAGAGTTAAGACAAATCTCTATTCTCCATTTCACACTTTTACGATAACTTCTCTCATACGCTTCGAATAATCGGATTGTTTTATCCATATTATTCAACGGTGATAAAACTCTATTTATCAACACATATACGGCATGAAAACATTTTTATTGTTAGTCATGACAACCTCACTCAAATTTCGGGTAGAAAATTCTTTAACGGGTAGGTACTGTGATGACCCGAAAATTTCTGACCAAATTTAAACTTAATCTTTGTATGAGTAACATTTTCGACACGATAAACAAAGTCTGTAAAAATGAATCTCAAAATTTTTGAACTATTTTCATATATTCAAATACCTTTCGGTTATTCTCGACGATTCGCGAACAATTATATGTATATAGATACATATATATATATACTATAACTTGAAAACGTAACAATGTATTAATTTTTTTGATACCGTACATTAAACTTATTGGTTTAAATATTTATTTGAATATATATGATAAGTTAGAATATTAATTATATGAATAACTTACGACGTATATTTAAAACGTGTTTATGAATGTTAAAAATATATATTAACTTGGTCATAAAACGATTTGTTATTATATATATATATATATTAACAAATAGCAAGACAATGATTTATAGAAGTAAAAGACCAAAACACTCGAAAGTTTAAGATACACTTTGAATGATATAGTTTATTGATAATTTAAGACTATATTTTGACAAAAGTACGAGTCACAAAACGTAAATTGCGAGTTTTCTAAGCGTACGAAAATGCGTTCGAGAAACCGGAACCGGGACATAAGTCGAGTGACAACGTACGAGTCATCGGAATGAAAATTACAAGTCAACTATGCACATGAATTTAATATAATATATAATTAATTATTTAAATTATATATATTATATTTAATTATGTCGACAAACAAAAAAACAAAAAATATGTGAGCTGGATCCGACGGCCATGCGATCGCATGAGAAATAGGCATAAAACTCATGCGATCGCATGGGCATCAGAATCAGGAATTATGGCTATAAATACCAGGTTTCTTGCGCATGTTTTTTTACACATATTACTCCTAAGTGTTTATTTATTTATTTATTTATTTATTATTATTATTATTATTATTATTATTAATATTATTATTATTATTAATCTTAATATTTTTAGTAATATTATACATAAAATATTACGACGAGGTCATGAGCGTGTCACTTTCAAAACAAGCTTCAAACGGGATAGAACTAAGGAAATTATGGGTTATAGCTATGGAGGTTACGGGTAATGTTCATGGGTATTGTTCGCAAGTCAAACCTAGTATTTATCATCTCTGTTGCGTCTACGTACTTTCCTGCAATATTGAATCTCAATATTGATACGTGAGCATTCATATCCTATCTTTTATATATTAATAGTGTATACATGTCTAGTGCTCGAGTATATATTTATACATGCTTGTATGCTAAATTTCGTCATTAAATAGTTTATAATGAATCACGAATTAAATACATATATTACTGGTAAAAGGTATATGATATACATGTTTTCGGAAAGCTGGCGAAAAATCAATAACTTTTCATTTAGAAATCGCGTAATTTCGATGAACGAATCAAAAGATATGGTCAACTGAATTATAATTGACGTTAATTGGAATTGCTTTTGAATCTGCAATTAATATTTAAACAACCTGTTTATGAGATTGATAAAATACTACTAGCCAAGTAAATGAATCCTTATATAAGGCACGTCTCGTTTTGTTGAACAATTGTCAAAATTGACTTTTTGAAATGACTTTTGATAACTTTTGTATGTCGATCTCGAGCATTAGGATTGTGATACACTATAACCCAACCTAGTTTATTAGACATGTATTGACCAACATATGTTCTCTAGGTTGAGATCTACGGTTAATCTTGCATTCCTAGTTACGGTCACTTTTTGATGAATGACCTTATGTGCTGCTAAGGTGAGTTTCATTTGCTCCCTTTTTAATTGCTTTTGCAATCTATATTTTTGGGCTGAGAATACATGCACTTTATTTTAAACACAATGGACACAAGTACATACTAAATTTTACACTGAGTTTGAACCGAAAATCCCTTAGCTTTGGTAACTAGTAACTGCCGGTTATAAGAACTGGTGGGCGCGAGTAGTAGTATATGGATCCATAGGGCTTGATATCCCCGTCTGAGCTAGAGCACTAGCCTTTTAACAGACGTATGCTATTTGAGAAGCGTACACGTTGGTTTGCGTGTATTATTAAGATGATTATACAAAGGGTATAAATTATATATACGTTAAGTTTAGTTACCAGGGTGCTCAATTTCGTTGAATATTTTAATAAACGTTTCGGATGAAACAACTGAAATCTTGTGATCCACTTTTATATACAGATTATGCGAAACACTAAAACTATGAACTCACCAACCTTTGTGTTGACACTTGTTAGCATGTTTATTCTCAGGTTCCCTAGAAGTCTTCCGCTGTTTGCTTATATGTTAGACAAGCTATGTGCATGGAGTCTTACATGGCATATTTATCAAGGAAACGTTGCATTCACCAAATCATCACCATGTATCTTATTTTGACTGCATTGTCAACGGAATTACTATTGTAAACTATTATTTACGGTATTTTTTATATGTAGAAATCATCAGATGTCGAAAACCTTTGATTTAAATATTCATTTATGGTGTGCCTTTTCAAAAGAATGCAATGTTTACAATACGTATCATATAGAGGTCAAATACCTCGCAATGAAATCGATGAATGACGTGTTCGTCCATATGAATTTGGAGCGATCGTCACATGACATTATTATAAGTTTAAGCTCAATCGATATAGCATATGACATACCAACAATTGCAACATCACATGTCCCATTATGATATTTCTCCTTCAAAAACTGAATCACTTCAAGTGCTTTTCCCCTTTCTTGTATATTCGAGTCCGATCCATTAAATTGAAAGATCTGCAAGTACAAGTATATAAGATCATATAAATTTCATTATTCTAATAATTATAAGTATCTAAAGTGACCAACCGAAACAACTAAGGAAAATAATTTCTAAAAACACAGATTTGCCTCACTTCACCATCGTAGATAACTGTTTCAATCCACTATAAATAATTTTGACTTGGTTGAAAACTTATCTTGTGATGAGTATACTCTTGGATCATAGTATATTTCAAAAGAATTACATGTTAGAAAAAAATAATATAGCTTACAGAAATCTCTGAGTAGTTACCTATAGATGCATCATGAAATCAACCAAAATTCCCTTTTTAAAATCCCAAAAACTTAAATACCTTATATTTAATTAATATGGTGATGGTGATAATTAAAACTACTTAGATGCCTTAATTTGTATAAAGAAATCTGAATCCAAAATTAATATAGTAGTTTCATCAATGTGAGTACCCTTTTATGACATCACAAAAAAAAGACTACTCCGACTTAATCAGATATTCAGTTTCAGTAGGTAAACCGAAACTGTTTCGGAGAAACACACCCTTATTCATCTCAGAGGTGAAAAAATAAACAACCGTACCATGGTTCAGTGGTTCCAGCAAGAAACGAACCGATAGATGAAACCGAAACTCCATGTTGCTTGATGGGTGCACCACCAAATTGAGTCCTGAAGAATGGGTTACTCATGCTGATAGGACCGCTTGCTTAGCATCGTTAATAAGCTGCGCAGAGTATGGACTCGGTTGCATCGGATAATTAGCCATTGAATAATGAGTACCCCTTGTCTACTAACACCAATGCTTTTCTATAATAAACAAAAAAACAATTAAGATAATATCAGTTGCTCACGCCTAAAAGAACTAAATAAGAGAAGGAGTACCTGTTCGGTTCCTAAAAGGCCAACTTTAATACTTTTAAGAAAGAAAATAAAAGTAACCCATTTCGAGTAACCAGAAACTGCATTTATTTCACATTTATGTAGTAGTTTGGTTCCAGTATAACTTAGTAAATATCACTTTACCAAAATACAAAGCAATATCGTTTTGCTAAACAAACTCGAGTTAGATCTAAAAACGATAACTGAGACATAATGGACGGATAAACTAACATGAAATTCACCAGCTTGACAACTTTTCGAGGCATCTAAACCATCTACAAAGAACATGTCAATTAGCCAACATAATTAGTATTAATCAAGTTACAAATTTCATTGGTGTAACTAAAATATACAAATTCGACATCCATTAATGGAGAGAACAATTAAGATGTTTACCTGACAGAGGCCAATTGAGTGCAGAGCTCTTCAAAAACACTAAATATCATCACCAAAATACCCAAATTAGATTAAACCACAAGTTGAGTTAATAGACACTAATGGTTTCATGTAGGCACAGATTAAATCAAACAACAATTACTCCAATTCCACTTTCCAGTATACAATACATATAGAACCCCCTTTATGAAAAACAAATAAGATTACAACCCTAAATTATCTTTTCGATATGTTTAAAGCAAATAATTTTGATAACAAAACCCTAAAACAATCAAATAACTTATAAAAACTTACCATCGTCAGCAAAGATGACCGAAAGAAACCCTAATATAAATCCAACGGCATAAACAATCGGAAACAACCATCAACTGAAACAATAAGAATGAACCCCAAATAAACAATTATCAAAGGTAACAGGGGTACCCGCAAAAAATCATACATTCAACCAATTAAAGTAAGCACCTGAAATTTTTTTAAAAAGAAACTTACAATCGATATGAAAAGTGAAGATGGTGGAAACGGTAGACATGGCGGCTATAACTGTGGTGACCCACGGCAAATGATATATGTAAGACAAATCTCTCTCCTATGTGGACCGTAAATGAAAGGCTATATGACATTTGGAAAAATGCTTAATGATTTATATGTATACATATATAGCATTTTTGATAATAGAGAAGATATAGAAGTTCAGAACATATGTGATCAAATCCAGTCAACACACTTCAAATTACTGATTATCACATAATCGAATTACGTATAAGAACAACTGACCAATTGACCATTGCCCCCAAAGCCAAATAAGCACATATATCATTATAGCCATACACAGATTTGCTACGCAGTTAGTCATATTTAGAATACACATTAACACAAAGAACTCAACATATAATTAGTTACCATGACTAAGAAAGCATAAATATGAGGTTACTAAAAAATTACAAACTTTAATAGACATAGTGATGTAACCCAAATATTACAAACTTTTATGCAGTTATGCCACATCATCGCGCATACAAATTTACAAAATTTTTCTAACAACAACAGTCACCAAAATATTACAGTACGAATTAAGTAGCTGAACATACCATCGGTCCTGGCACGTTTGACCGCAGAGGAGTTCCTGTTATCAATCTAAAACCACAAATAACACAAAGTATTAATAACAATATATGAAAACCCTAATTTTGCATATTATATATTATTTATATTCTACAAAATAATAAAACTAAAACAGATCAACCAATTAACGAATCGAGCGTATATAACAAACAATGTATACTTACAATTTATAATAAAAACACATAAATTGACTGTCAGCAAAGTGCGATTTCGAATTAAAAATAAATTAATTAAAGCGTATTTCATGACGGATCAGCGAAAGAAGTAGCATAGATGGATGATAACAACAATTAAAGTGTATAAAAGCACATTCGAATTTAGCTGAAATTGTATTTGTGATTAATTATAATTATAACCTGAGACATGGCGACGGCGTTAGGTAAAGTTGGTCGAATTAATACGTATATTAAACAAACCATAAACTGCATACCTTAAACAGAGAGAGATTTGCAGAGAGAAGAATTAGGATTCTTTGATTTCAATTGATGATAAAAACATACCTTCATGAAGAATCTAGTCAAAAGTTGATTGAAAAAAGATGGGAGCAAAAAAAAGATGAGGAAAAAAGAGAGAGGTTGAGCAGAGTTTTTTGATCTAAACAATTGATTTTGAAATATTTACGAAGAGAGAATTGGAAATATTTGATTTCAAATTTCAAATTTCAAATTTTTAAAAGATGCTCTTTGATCACATGGTGTGTCATAAAAAGTAAGTCATGGTACCTTCCCAATGCACTTAGACATGTGGGATCAGATTTTCTAATACCATGTGGGATGGTGATGTGGTGTATGTATTGTATGTATAGGTTTGGTGTGAGGTAAAAAAAATTGCAACAAATAGTGTATATGTATAGGTTTTTTTGTGAGACAATTCTCTCTCCTACATGGCCCTTAAATGAAGTGGTGAATGACATTTGGACAAAAACTTACCGATTTATATATGTGTATATATATATATATATATATGTATATATATATATGTATATATATATATATATATATATATATATATATATATATATATATATATATATATATATATATATGGAGTATCTAGTGAGAACTCCATTGTTGTGAGAACCCTGAGAACTCCAAAATATACTGAAATTCGAACAAAAAAAAATGGTGGGCGAACAAAAATGAAAGTTGGTCGAACAAAAAATTGTAGAACATGATTTTCATGAATCTTAAATTTTTGTTTGGTTCTACATTTTTTTGTTCGAATTACAAAAATGTAGAACATAAAATTGTTCGAATTTTATTTTATTTTTTGTTCGAATTTCACTTGTTCTACATATTTTTTTTCGAATCTACAATTTTTTTGTTCGAATTTAAAAAATGTAGAACACAAAATTGTTCGAATTTCACCTTTTTGTTCGCCCGCCCTTTTATTTTTGTTCGAATTTCACCTTTTTTGTTTGCACGCCCTTTATTTTCGCTCTAATTTGAAGTTCCCAGGGTTAAAAAGTTCTCATTTGATCCCTAGACTATATATATATATATATATATATATATATATATATATATATATATATATATATATATATATATAGGAAACAAATTATTATAAAAAAATAATCATAAAACCAAAATTAAAATTTAATCTGTAATTCTAATGACGTTACCATTTCATTCCCAAATTTGTCTCTGGAACTCTCCGTAGATAAATCCTAGATCACGATGTCGGTAAAAAATTCCGATACGTTCCCGTTAAATAACCATCGTTAGTGCATTTTCTGTTACTTTAACCGCATTAATTGTAAATAATTTGCTAGAAGTAATTCGGAAGTCGGTACTTTGATTGTGTAAAGTTGTGATGAAGATCGTTTGGGGTTTCTTAGCAGCAATCGTGTAGAGATTCAATCCCGAGATTGGAAACAGTAAGACCCGATTGGGTCTAAGCTTAGACCCATAAATCTTTTACAAAGGGTGGGCTTTGGTGGGCTTTAAACTTTGGACTCCCTTCCTTTTTATTTCTATGATGTTCTTGGACCCATTAGGGTCTTTAGTTAAGCCCATTGGAACCTTTTTTGAGGCTATGGGTCTTGTTTGCCGGGTCTAGGAAAACCCAACAGTCGGGTTGGATCGAGTCGAGTCAGACTACTATAATCAATGTGGGTATTGGGCCATAAGCAGGAAAAGGAGCCCATTTGGCATTAAGAAAGTGGAAGGTGCAAGGACCTAATTAAAATTTAAGGGAGAATTCACACAAGCACACCAATAGGCATAGCCATTGATAAACACAACCATTAGAGCACTCCCAACAGAAGTGTTAATGCTAGCCAATTTTATTGCCAAAACTTTAACACCAATGGGAACTTCTTGTTAATCCATTGCCAATATCCACTAGCCAACCATTTCGTCTATATTTGGCTTTTTGAATCACGAAGAATGTGTTTGATTTATTTGTACATATTGTATCAATATTTGTAAATTAATTTTATTAATTGATTTAGTGGGTATGTCATAGTCGGGAGTAAAATGTGATAGGTTAGTGATTGAAAAAAGAAGAAGGAAATATTGATGTGGTGCTGATGTGACAGTGTGTTAATCTGAAGAAAGACGTCATGGTTGGTAATGCTCCTACCAATTACCAATATCATTACACACATACATACATACATTGGTGTGTGTAATACATACGTTGCTATCGTACGCCCCATACGTACCTTACACCGTCTTTTCATGCGCCATATCCCTCACACAACACACACATCCACCGCAAACCCCCTAATCGACTTACCGACCTCATTTATTTATCAATTTTTAGAAATTAATTTTTTTTGATCGAGATTTAATCTAATCGGTTCAAGATTAAGATACCCTTTTCAATTTTATCATCTGGGTACTTGATTATTAACTTAAAGGTATAATCTTTTTTGTAAAGTTTGGATTTTTTTTATTGTACTGTTTATGTATATGTTTGAATCTGACCCATTTGTGCATTTCGATGAATGTTTTTTTTATGGATTTTGATCTTTTTGTTATGTAATTGTGTGTATACCGATGATCATTGTTGATGATGTATGGATTGATCTAAACTTGATTGTTTTGAGTTTGTAAACTGTATTTAAAAGCGATGTTTAGAAGATATCAAAATTTGGGTATTGTAGTGTGTGATTTTCTAGATTAGATCATTTTTATTTTTATTAATTTAATAAAAAAGTAATTACTTTTTTGATTGTTTATGAGATGAATAATTTCAAGATGGATTTGGTCATATCACAAATACTTTGTTTTTAGCAGATTAAAGGTTAGTTATTTTATAAGTAATTGTTTTTTGAACCGTCTTTTTTTTGCCTTTTGTTGCAAACAGTTAATTATAGTATGTGCTAATGCGGTTAAAACCGTGTAGTCTGCTAGGATTAACAACTTTGGATGGTCTATGAAAACTATAAGTGCAAAATGGCGAATGTGATTGGCAGTTTTTGTCTAAAGTCTCTTGCAACATTTCATATACTTTATCAGTTTGCGCTGTTTGTATTGTCTTAAATCGCAGATTTTGTGATTATGTTTGTGTAAGTTTCATGATTTTTAAGTTCACAATCGGGATTGGATAAAAAGAAACTAGCACAAATAGGAATATCTCAAAAAGTATGTACATGATTCTTTGATGAAATGTAGTAACTACATTTCATTGGTTTGATTACATATATTCGTGTCCCTTCAACTTTTTGTTGTGTGCCTTAGATGCGTTACGTCTTTCTTAAAATCGGTACCGTTTTTACATATAATATGGTAAATTCTTGGAATGGGAAGTATTCTCTCATATTAGATATTTTGAATATTTTAAACACAATGTTACACTATATTTCAATTTTATTAAAAGATTAAAAAACTTGCTATAAGTGTAACTTAATCAAACCTTGCTTTTGAAACTAAAGTGACTATAGACTTAGGATGATGGGAAGGTTTTAGATGTTTTTAGGGCAAACACATATTGATTTTCTTTAAAACATCATACCGTCTTCTTATTTCAAGTATATGATGGGATATGTTGCAAATTTGCAACTAGTATATAGATGGTATGATGCATAAGAAGCTCATAACTTTTATTGACTTAGTTTTTATGGGCGGTTGAATTAAAAGCCGAAAGATTTATGGTTGAGCAACGCTTATAGGTACTATAAAGTTTTTACCTTTCTATGAATGTGTGCACACATTTGGGTAATATCTTGATTATTGATATTGATTTTGTGATATTTATCTGAAAGTGTATACACATCAAGGTGTTTTGTTGTTATATTTATCTGAAAGTGTATACACATTTTGTGGTTTTTATTTGAAATTATGCAATATAATATTATTTTTTTTAATTTTATTTTCAATCATCAGGTCCTATAGTATATTTTTCGTGGAGGCCGGAGGGTATATATTTGTGCATGGAAGAAGATGCCGGATTTGAGACGTGGAGTTCGCCAAGCCAAAAAAGCTACTAATGTCGAAGATAATACAGCTCTTTTAGCCCCGACTACTCGTCGTGGGACCCGGCGAGGCAAAGCTCAGGCACTTAAATCACCTGTTGCCAGTCCTGCGGCCCCCGCATATCCTTATCCGATGCCGAGGCCAGCTGGCAGAGGTCGGGGAACTCGACTAGCAGATCAAGATAAGAATCCTGATATGTTTGGTGGCGGAATCGGTCGGGCACCACTGAATTTGGAGATCGGAGGTTGTAATCAGTTAATTGTTGGTAAAAGTGCTGAAAAATTGGCTGCTGATGCCGAGGATGAAGGAAGCACGAGCCCGCTTCCCGAAAGGGTAATCACACAAGTTTATATTTAATTTTAATATTTCTTTGTTTTTGTAACAGTAGTAATGAACACTTGCATTAAACTTCATTAATGAGCCGGGACTAAGCGGGACTTCAAGATGATAAATATTGATTCTTGAATTAGAGAAAATTGTTGGAGTAGTAAAGGGCATTAGAGAAAATTGTTTGTAGATGGAACATACTTTCATTAGACTTTATTATAGGATGATGTGATTTCGAAATGAAAGTTTACGGGCTTATATTATTATCTTATATAATCAAATAATGAATGCAATAACTGATATAACCTTCAAACAAGTAACCAGGACCCTTACATCGGCTCATAAACGCTGATTTATAATTACATGTTTGAAAACAAATATGGGTTATAGTGTATTACTTATACGGGCAACCCACCCAAAATAGTATGGTAAACGCTCTTTGAGTTTTAATAATAATTTTATATTTCAGGTTCAAGTTGGAAATTCTCCTGCATACAAGCTAGAACGAAAACTTGGTAAAGGAGGATTTGGTCAAGTTTATGTAGGGAGAAGGGTGAGCGGTGGCTCAGGAATCACGGGCCCCGATGCTCTTGAGGTACACCTTTTTTCTCAAAATATAATCATATCATATGTTGATATTTTGATGAGTTTAGTGTTATGTTATTGACATTTTGGGGTGTAGGTTGCATTAAAATTGGAACATCGAAACGGCAAGGGATGTAGTTATGGTCCTCCTTATGAATGGCAAGTTTACAGGTATACGGTGTTCATCTCTTATAATTAGAAATATAATTAAGTACATTTTCTAACGTGTAATTAACATTTGAATTTTTGCATGAAGTACGCTTAATGGATGTTACGGTGTTCCGATGGTCCATCATAAAGGCCGGCAAGGAGACTATTATATCCTTGTGAGTTTTCTTACTTTATTAGCTTACTTTTTTCTGTGTGGCGATGGTACAATGGTGCTTATGCATGATCAATCTTTTTTATTTAGGTTATGGACAAATTAGGCCCGAGTTTATGGGATGTTTGGAACTCTAGCAATCAAATGCAAGTGATTAATCAAAATCTTCTTTTTATTATGATTTTGTCTCTAGTTGTATGTATGTATTTTAATTATATTTTTTGAGACAGCCTCTCTGAAGAAATGGTTGCGTGCATAGCAGTCGAGGCGTTATCAATATTAGAGCAACTTCACTTAAGAGGGTATCAACACTTAAACTTTTTGAATGTTAAATAGTTACTTCATCTATTTATTATTTACATGTGAGCAAAATGTTTATTATTTTCAGTTTTGTTCATGGGGACGTAAAGCCTGAAAACTTTTTGCTTGGTCAACCCGGGACGCCTAATGAGAAAAAGCTGTATTTGGTTGATCTCGGGTTAGGTACATATCGTCTTTATAGGGTCACTTTATGTATAGATTATTTGATAAGGTTTTGATGGCTTGAATTCTTGTATTTTAGCTTCAAAATGGAGGGACACATCATCTGGTAATCATGTTGATTATGACCAAAAGCCTGATGTGTTTAGGTAATATTCGTACCTCGTGGTGATTTTTTCCTAGTTCCAAACGTTGTAATTATTTGTAGTGGTATAATATTTTACGTTTCTTACAAATGTATTTTTTTTACAGGGGAACAGTACGTTATGCAAGCGTGCATGCCCATTTGGGGAGAACAGGAAGTAGAAGGGATGATCTTGAGTCATTGGCGTATACGTTAATATTTCTTCTTAGAGGAAAGCTTCCATGGCAAGGCTTCATTGTGAGTTATTTTATATATTATTATTGTATAAATTTATTAACTTTAAAGTTGTATTTATATTTATGGGTAAGTTTGTTCGTTTATTTTCCCTCTTTTGCAATCAAAATTGAGCTTTCATCCCAAAATAGGAACTCTATAAAGTTCAGTGCTTTCAGCTCACAGGGTTTAAGGGAATCATTTCAATATTTTGAAAATGGCGATCCTTTACGTGAGTTCAATTAACTCGTTACAATCTTCGAAGTTGGCCACTTTTTGGGTTTCAATAAACTTTTTGATTTAGATACTTAGGTTTGAAGAAAATAGAAGGGTAAAAATGGCGTATGCCCTTGAAGTTACTAAATTTGACGATTAAAATTTTAAGTTGTTTCTTGTATATGGAATTTTTTTTGTAATTTATTAATTATCGAATCTATCTTTATCAATAAGAAGCGAGATTTTCCTCTAGGTATACCTTATTAAAAGAATCATTACCAATTTCTTCAAGTGGCGCTCTTTTCATTTTTCATTTATTTTTATTTAGTTATTATTTTGCAAGATTTTAGTTTCTGTCCTAAAATACCATGTTAAAGTTCTAAACTTTTGTCAATTATTTGAACGCAGGGAGAAAACAAAGGGTTCCTTGTTTGTAAAAAGAAGATGGCAACATCTCCTGATTTACTTTGTTATCTTTGTCCGTTACCTTTCAAACAATTTCTTGAAACGGTGACCAACATGAAATTTGACGAAGAACCGAACTACTTGAAGCTTATTCGACTTTTTGACAACTGCCTTGGTTCCAGTCCATCTCTTCGACCTATCAGAATCGATGGCGCCCTAAAGGTGTTACTTTTATAATTATATAAGATAAAATATATAGTTTTATTTTTTGATGTTTCGTGATCTAACTTTAGTTAATTATGTGATGTATTTTAGGTGGGACAAAAAAGGGGAAGACTGCTTATCGATTTGGAAGATGATGCTCAGCCTAGGAAGAAAACTCGGCTAGGCACACCTGCAACACAATGGATTTCGATATATACATCTAGAACACCGATGAAACAAAGGTACGAGGAATATATACTTCGAAATACCTGAATTATTAAATCTTAATCATTTGCAATTTGAAGCAATTTCTATTCTAGTGTGGTCATCGAAGTTGTCAATGTCTTAGCAAATTTATAAGAAATTGAGAATCTTTATGACCCTTTAATTTGCATACTGAAACAAGATGGTTTGTCATTTATATACTTAAACTGTTACAACTGTTACAATAGTTGAAGATCTATGCTTTACATTTCAACTAACGATGATTTGTCTTTTTTTATATATATAAATTTGTCAGTATTTGCTTATTGTGATTCTTTTAATAGTGATTTCATTGATTTTAGATTTTAAAAGATCTCTAATTTTGTAGTTATTGGAGGGCATGCAAGAATTTTGACAAATTGCCAACCGATTTTATAAAATTACTTACTTTATTTAACTTGGCACTTAATAGAATATTATTCTAATATGACCAGCTTAAGGCCGTTAAGCTTTATTCTTGTTAGAATGACTATAGTTGTACTTGGTATTGCATTAAACTTCAAATTTTTGCTAAATATTATGAACACGCAGGTACTACTACAATGTAACGGATGCTAGACTCCACCAGCATATCGAAAAAGGAAAGAACGATGGTCTGAATATTAGCTGTGTTGCATCTTCACTTAATTTGTGGGCTATTGTTATGGATGCGGGCACCGGGTTCAGTTCACAAGTCTATGAGCTCTCCCCTGTTTTCTTGCACAAGGTAAAAAACAATTTAAAGTTCGATGTTTACGATACAAGTTATACTATTTTGGCACATTTAGTCATTTATGAACTTTTTTGTATTGAAGGAATGGATAATGGAGCAATGGGAGAAAAATTATTACATCACGTCACTTGCTGGTGCAACAAACGGTAGTGCACTGGTCGTAATGTCTAAGGGTAAGTTTTTTATTACTATATTTTGTATATATGGTTATTCGGAAGTTTTATATATATATATAAATCCCATACATGGTGAATGTTATTTATTTCTATGAATACCTACAATAATTTTTTCTAATCATTATGCTTGTGTTTTCTGTTAGCTGCTCTACTTTGACTTTTAAAGTCAAACAAACTCCCTTTAGTTTTGACATTAACTACAATCAATTTTTCTTAGTTTCTTTTTAAAAGCAGAACAAATACTGTGAATACTTGAAAGATGAGAGACAAATCTGCAAATTAATGGTTATTACAGTTTTGTTAGTCACAATTTTGACATGTAAAGTCAAAGGTGGACATTCCAATTGGGTGGTCATGTACGCCACAAAAAAATCAGCCATACACCACAAGTCATGCATTACACTATCGTAATGTACAACACTCTGAAGCTCGATTAGTGGTGTATGACTAACTTTTGTGGTGTTCAATTGTACAAATCGCCACCCAATTTGAAAACAAAGGAGAGTAACTAACAAAACAATGATTTAGCAGATCTTGTTACTTTTGGATTGATTGATACTTTTTAACCGTTTAAACCAACTTGTAGGGACCACATACACACAACAATCTTACAAAGTGAGCGATGTTTTCCCGTTCAAGTGGATTAACAAGAAATGGAAAGAAGGGTTTTTGGTAACTTCGATGACGACTGCCGGTAGTCGATGGGGCATCGTCATGTCTCGAGACGCAACGTACTCTAATCAGGTATTGCTCCATCTATTCTCACCTTCTCTTCTTCTTTTTTTATTTGTTTTTTTATTATATAATTAGAAAGTCATAATTATGTCATCTTTTGTCAATAGATTGAGTGTTGACCTTTAGATGAGTTCATGACTATGATTTTAAATCATTGATTTGGATGATGATGTCATAATTGTTTCTCTTCAAATCACCCATTGATTTTGAAATTCAACAATTGATTTGAATTTTAACCATTGATTTGTAACAAAACAAACTCAATTATCTTTGTTCTCTCCTATATAAAAAACTTAGTTATTATTAATATTAATTATTAATTTCATGAAGTTGCGGGTGTACACTAGTTACATGAATTTGTTACATGAAAAGTCAACTTATGTACTTTGTGGTTTGTTGTAGGTAGTTGAACTCGATTTTCTGTATCCTAGTGAAGGGATTCACAGAAGATGGGAAAACGGCTACCGGATAACGGCGGCGGCTGCAACCGAAGATCAAGCCGCTTTCATACTTAGTACATCGAAAAAAAGATCACAAGATGTTACTCAAGAAACTCTTCGAACATCTGCATTCCCCAGTAATCATGTCAAGGTAGTTCGTTTTTTCTTTATTATTATTAAAAAAATTTAGTAATTTATAACAATCAGACAGAAAATGATTAATTTAATTTAATTTATTTACAGGAGAAATGGTCTAAGAATTTGTACATAGCATCCATTTGTTATGGAAGAACGGTATCTTAAAGTTACCATGAAATAAACTTTATTTTGGTATGTTCTCTTCAATCCACTTTCTTGATTTTGTATTTTGCATCTATCAGATTGAATCTTTGAAATTATTAAATTGCAAAAATCCATTTTTTGGAATATTATAGTAGTTGCTTACTAAAATGTTACAGTATAATATAAGATTTTATCACAGAATACGTGAAAGCGTAATTAACTTAAGAAATATTATTGCGTACAGCTTCTTTTGACGAAAGACAATGGAGAGACATATATGGTGTTGGGATTAAGCCGACAAAGGTGTATAGTGGAGAATCTGACCCGATACACATGAATGAATACCTGAACTGCATGTCATCTGTAATTTTGTGCGCTGTACTAATTAATGTAATGGCTACTGGCAGGATTTGTATTTTCTTTTTTTGTTATATTATTACTCTAAATGTACCGATACTGTTGTGAACCATAAGCTGTGTGATTAATTTGAAATGCATAAAGAAAAAGATGGAGAATTGTCATTCTTGATACGTTGTTTTTGTACGTGCCCGATTATTTTCGTGTTGATGGTGGGAGTTTATGGTTTTGTGTAGCTTTATCTGCAATTAGATGCAGCAAAGCAGACTAGTTTATGGTTTACTTTCTTCAATTTTGGTTAAAATGGGTTGGGTTGGGTTTGTTCGGTTAACATCTAACTGGGGCTAAGCCATATACAAGTCCAGATTAGTACAGTATATTCTTTAATAGAGGTCTCATATTTATAACACTTTGTTTTACTGGTTTGATATGGATAGCATGATAGATTTACTTTCACCCAAAAAAAAAATATAAATATTACAAAAATAATCTTTGGGATTCGTATAATTTAGTCGCCCCTATCAAGTCTTCAATGTAGGCGTAGCTAGTACGATAACAGTGAAATTTCGGTTAATTTATTTAGGGGTGTGCATGATACATAACTTCGACTAAACTATTCCGGTTTTGTTTCGTGACCCAATTTGTAGCAGAAAGTCGGACAGAACATTGCACCATATATTTTTCGATCCGGTTTGGTTCGTTTTGGTGTTATTTTCAAGTTAGGTCTTGTGCGGTCCAAACCGAAGACCACAATTTGGCAAAATGTGGACAGAGAACTGGACGGAAATAGCTTAGTTCAGGATCGGTTCGGTTTCTCATGGTTCTTCGGTTTTTCTCCTGATATGCACACCATAATCTGTTGTTGATCGGGTAGTCTATTTGTTGATGTGGATGTTGTGTTTTGCATATGTTACGTGAAGAGTCCATTTGACTAATGTTTTGCATATGTAATATGTTATGCAGAGTGTTCATTTGATTAATGTTCTGCCTATGCTATGTAGAGAGTCCATTTGACTAGCGTCCGTTATATATTTTCGTTAGAGAACCAATAATGTAAGTTTTTCTCAAATTGTGGACTCTACAAAACTATTAGGTTCAAATTTAACAAAGAGCATATTCAGTGGCGGATTCAGGAGTTTTTTTTTTACGGGGGCAAAAAGATTTTTACTAAGTTATTTTTTTTACGGGGGCAAAAAGATTTTTACTAAGTTAAAATTAGAATAAACCATCTAGGCATTGCATGACTGGCATACAAGAGGGCATGTTTGTCCTCAACGAGTAGACACATGTTCGATTTCAAGAGCATGGATCTAATTGGTGCTGCCAACAATTAGCATCTCAGAAGGAGTTTTCCCAACCTTCAACCGTTTTGCTAGGGTTGTTGCGATTTAAGTTTTCTCTTAACGCGTGTGTGTGGTATATGATCGCAAATGTGGTTGATAGTGCCGTTAAAAAAAAGTTAAAATTAGAATAAATACATAATACAATGTTAAAAAGTTACAATATTTTCAATAAACATCGAAACATAATAGCTTAAAACTATAGAAATTTCAGATTTTTACCTATGAAAATCCAAAATATTGATTTAATTAAAATTGAGTTAAACTACATTTTATTGATTTAATATAAATATTTATATGCCATAATCAATGTTCTTTCTATAGTATACAAACTAGAGACTATCCATGTAATTTTCCCTGAAAAAATAAAAATTGTTAAATATGAGTAGTACACTAGTACAGTAGTACCTATGATAGTGGGCCATAATCTTATATAGGACCATTTTGGGCCCAAAAGATACGCAAAACCACTGATTGTCATTGCGGGCCATCAAGCCTCTTGGGGTAACTTTTCAAATATAAAATTATGTTCGAGATAATGCAAGTGTCCAATTAAAAAGAAACTCTTACTAATATTTAATTTAATTAAATATAAAAAAAAGTACCCTCGCTTGTTCAAAATAAATGTTAAAATGAACGTCAAAACATGTGGGTATTCCAATTTTTCGCCAACAAAAACATTACACTATGTTTGACAAATGCCACACTTTGTTCACTTTTTGTTTATTTATAAATAAATAATCCTGGTTATCAATTTAGACCAAATTTCCCTATCTACTACACGCATACATTTCTCAAAAAACTATCAACCAAAATCTATCATGAATATTAAAAAATGGCGTGCAAAATTATCGTTTAAATCCGACAGCCGCAGTCACAACCAATCTTGCTCAACTAACACCACCACTGAGTCGACTGGTTCATCGCGATCTATGTGGAAATCGTTGTGGAAGAAATTAAAGAAAGAAAATAAGAGGTTGATGGTTAGATCTTCGTCTATGCATGTTCATCATGTTCCTTACGACGAATATAATTACTTGCGAAATTTCGATCAAGGAATGCAATGGGATAACGAATCAGAGCCTGATATCTTTTCTAGATCGTTCTCTGCTCGATTCAGTGATCGTAGATCTGCAAATTAAGGTTCAGATCTATTTGTTGCTTTCATCACCGTTGGATTGATTTAAGGTTCAGCTTGATCGTTGGACATGAATCAAAGGTTTAGAGTAAATAGTGGAATATAATGAAGGTGACATGCATGCATTGTGAGGGACATTAATTTGAGACTATGTTATCAATAATTAGTAATCTGTTAGTATTATTAATTAATTTGTTACTCTTCAACAATTGTTTATTTCCTTCCTTGTCCAATATCTCAATATCTGGATATGTTTATTTCCAAATCCGACTCGTTACCACCCAGAGTATTAACTTAAAACGTTCTTATAAGCTAGCACGGCAACATCACTCTGGCTAAACCTAATTGACCTTAATTAACTTTTGGTTATCTTCTCTTGTCGCATAATATAACCTTTTAATTCTTTCAAATTCAATAACCAAATCTCCTACAGTTAAACCAATAACATCAACCCATGTGTTTTTACGATTGTTACAATTACGAGAATAAGCAAAATCCAATAAATACGAGGCCTATGAGTTTTTTTGGATGTAACAAATTAGTTTTTTCCGAATTTAAACTAGCATCTAAACTGTACGATGACATATAACACACTTCTCAAAACTCCCTGCTTAGGATTAATTGTAATGAAAACAATTATATTTAATATTTATATTTACAATAATTATTATAATTATAATGATAATAATTATAAATTATTATAATAATAATTATAATATTATAGTTAGATATAATATAATATAATTAAACTACTATAAATTACTACAAGTCAATCAAATGTGCCAAAAGCGAAACAGGCTGTAAGCAAACATCGTGGGCTCTGCTTGGGCCCATATTGAAGATCCAATAAAAAGACACATGAAAGTTGTTTTTGCCCGCCCAATAAACTAACCAGCTAGTCAACCCGAGTTGCGAGTGGTTCCAACCGCGTCTAAAGCATCTGGTTCAAAAATTCTATTCGGTATTATGTTTTTCTAAAATTTTCTATTATTTGAAGGCTTAATTTATTACTCTCTATATTTTGTAAGAGAGTTAATTCTCACACACCATTTTTTAATTTATATATATTTGTTTTATAAATTTATAGTTAAAGTCCTTAATTAATCTAGAAAATTGAACTTATATTATTATTATAAGTATAATTAAGAGTAAAATAAGTAATTAGATGTATATGGATAAAAAAAATAGTGTGTGAGAATCACCTCCTTTTTTTTTTAACTATAAACTTATAATTATAGAATAACTAGAAAGAATATAAAAGATTTAATAAATAAATATATTCAAAATAATTATATAATTTCTCATTTTATTAAGGAGTATAAGATTATTTTATCTATCTATACAGTAACTAATAAATCTCTATCTATAATGATAGACGTCATAGATAAGTATTATTCAACCTTAAAAAAATTTAAAAATAAAGAGAAAAATGCTAAACACACCATGATGATATCATTAAAATAATTAATTATATTTAATATAAATATTAACATATTAATTGTATAATATATAAAGCATTATGTACAACTTTACGATAAAACACCTCATGATTATAACAATAAACAAACAAAAGTTAAACAAAAAGCCGAGCCTCGCCACATGACAATAAACAAGACATTTGATGTTAAACACACGAATCACACCAGCAGAGGTAAAAAAATAAAATATAAGACACTAACAAACTACAAAACAATGAACCCACTAACGAACCACGGAATTTACCTTCCAATTGTTGGAACACGGCAAAGAAACCCGTCTACAAGCTGCCGCCACCTTTATTCGCGCAAGAATTAGACGGACTATTAATATTAATTATTAATTATTAATTAATATTAATTTGACACGCTAGTTATTTGAGTTGAGTATCTCTATCAAATACTCCACTTTTTCCAAAGTAACTGAATCCGATTCTTCACGCGCCTTCCATCGCGTGAATCTATCCTCACCCACCCAAACAACCTAAGCTCCAATTAGCTTCCAACAGAACGTGTAAAAAAAAAAAAAAAAAAATCCAAATCGAAAGCAAAATTCCTCCCAAAAATATAAAACTTCCAAAACCTCTCGTTTCCTCAACTAAAAACCCTAATTTTGCCCCCGATCTCACACATTCTACACAGGTATCTCATATACATATAGGTATCTATTCATATAGTTTGTATCTATGTGTAATCGAACATCATTATGATATGATTCTCACGGTATATTATTTCTTCAGATCCGTTGTTTTTTAAATTATTAGTTTAGGTCAATTTCTGGTTTGTTTGATAAAAGTGCAGCTTGTTCATGTTTATCGTTTTAATTTTGTAGAATTTGTATCTTGTTGTTTGAGATTCAACATTGTATGGTGATGGTGACTTGAGCTAATTGTGACTTTTATATCTTTACTTAGCTAATTATTATTATTATTAATAATATTATTTTAATGGAGCTTCTATATGTCAAACAGATAAGTGCTTATAATCATACATTGCATTTTGTCGATTGGTAAAATGCCGTGTGATTTACAGTATTCCAAACAGTAGATGATTTCAAAATTGTTTCCATTGTTCCTAATTGGATCGAGGAATCAACGTTTTTTCGTTACTTAAACTGCTTCCTCTTGCTTTTGATATAGAAAGCATTTGATAACCGAGTTGGTCATTTGTTTATTACTTTGTCCTCGTTTTATATAATTACATTTTTCGTGTTCTCCTTTTTACACTGAACACCATACCATTAGAATTTGGAGTAATGCAGTACTGAAATTTTGACACTATTTCATCACAGGGAAGGCCTATTGAGCATTATGGACTTCGAAGATTTATATGGTGCTAATGGTGAGAGCTATACTCCTTTTTTCTTCATAATTTTTCACTTGTGATGCTTAGCTGTTACACAAGATACCAAACTATATCATTAAATTAAGTATTAAGTTTTTGTTATGCTTTAAGACTTGTAGTATAACTGAGGTATATTTCTCTGCCAACTGTCTTAAATCACTGTGTTTGTCGATGGTTGATAAATCCAAGTTGCGTGTAGATGTTATATTTCTAAGAATAATATTAAGCTGCTGAATTACAGGTTTGGCAGTCCTGTTTCCCATTTGCTGACAATATTTACTTCTCATACTTTTTTACAATTAATAGATTTCAGTTGGGGTTAGATGCACCTAGTCCACTGCTCCTTGATCGTCATAAGGAATCACTGAATTAGTTGGATGCTTCGTATTCAACGTGCAGGCGAGTCTCTGGAGGCTTTCTAGCCTATAAAGGACCATTAAGAATTGCACTAATTCCATGAAAATGAACTAGACTTACAATTATGATTTTCATACATAATTACGTCTAAGAATTGAGGTTAGAGCAAGGACTCCCAACTAGTGTTGGGCTAAAAATTGTTTGTGGTTGTTTTTTTGTTGTTCATAAGTCCATCTATTCATCTTAGTGTCAAGAATATGCAAGTGTGAGGCCGTGCTGTGATGTTTTGATCTCAATGTGCATTTCAGTTTAAGATTTTTCAACAAATTCACATTATGGATAGTTTAGTCTTATTTAATATCATCCAATAAAGATTTAGTACTAAATCCTAGCAATTACTATGGTATGAAGGGGAATCGGTGCTCATGTGCCATGATGATCTTTCCTGAAAAAATGATGCTATCATAAAGATTTACAATCAAGATCAGGAAATAGTAATAGTGCATGCAGAGAATAAAGGTACATTGTCCCTTGCTCTAACGCATCTTGAATTTGGTTCAATGAATGGTCTATTATTACCTTTGCCTTTTAGTATCTTTTAGTGCTCAAAGATCTATATCATAAAAGGTTGATCCTTGATGTGATAGCTCTTTTTTTATGTTTCATTTTATTTGTGAAGCTGAACATTCCATTGCTACTTATATTGACCATGGGAAATACTTATAATATCAGACCTCTTCAAAGAATTACAATTTTGACCAACAACAAAAATGCTTCTTCCAAAATTTTGTACCAATCTAAGCATTTACTGCGACACATTTGCACTTTTAATCAACTATTTTTCATTTAGGAACATGATCATCTCTACAAGCCACCACATAACTCCCTAAATTCCCTATTATTTAAGCCAATACACGAATATAAAGAATTTGAACTAGTTTCCTACAGGTTTTAGGCACTATTCTTTCCTAGTAAGTCTTTATGTACAAGTGGTTAACCCCAAACGTTGTAACTTGTAATCTCTTACAAAACATTTTTTGCATCTCTGAGTTGGTACTTCACATGCTACTGTTGATATACATTGATCGTTTTTTGTACAAGTTATTTTGCAAATCGAATACCAGTTACATGGTATAAGCTATTATAATTTAAGGTTCATTTTATCATTTATTTGAAGTTTTGGTTGAATACAATCCTAGTTGTACTTGGTAACTTGGTACAAGAGTATCTTGTTACTAACCAAAAGCGGTTAGCCTTTATTTTTTTCTTCATTTGTTGGGGAAAAAATCAAAGCCAAGTTTGGTAATATGAGCTGGATCCTATGTCGAATATCGTCTTAATTCCCTTTTTACCCCCCATTTAATGGTTGGTTATAATGTCTTAGATGACTAATACACAACCCTAAGAAAACATAAGAGTACCAATGCAGCGCCTCCATCCGCATACTCTTCTCCCATAGGGTTCGCTTGTTAATCATATCATCCACGTTTTATTTGTTTCATCGGCAAAAATTGTTGACGAATTCCATCATCTTGCACATCAATTAATACTCTGTAAGGAAGTTCATTTCTTTAATCTTTTTTGAATTAGATTATGATTAATTAGTTAATTACTTATATACCGCTTTTAGGCGTATCTATTAGTTAACTCCTGGATCTGTAGAGACTAGAGCGTAAAGATATGTTGTTGTAATTGATTAGCAGAGAAATAGTAGACTGGGTTCTTCATTTCTCTATAATTAATTAAATACAGATCCTCTTAGTTTTTATGTAGAATTAGTTCAATTTTATTCAGTCATAGGTAGGGCTGCTTTAGTTGTTTTCCTCTTTTTAAAAAAGGTCATATTATGTGCTGTTTTTTTCTTCCCTTTGTTAAAGTTGTGTTTTTTTCTCTCTACATTTTGTTTATATAACTATAAGATGTGCATGACATTTTTCATCATTCGAGCAACATAAAAATCGAAAAACACTGCTGCTCTATTGTGAATGTTAAGTTTTAGCCATGTGAAGCCACTAATATTTCTACCATAAGTCCTCAAGTTAATGTGCTGGATGAAATTTAATGAACGTAACAATAATATATCGATTTTATTACTTTTCTGTATTTTGTTATTTGTACCTCATCGTATATTGTATATTTCTCTGATGCTACAAAATATAAATCAGACAATCCATTTTTATAAACTTTATAGATAGATTGGTCAATAGAATGCATATATCGTTGTGTATCATTTTAGTGTAAACTTTTGATATTTATATCTTATTTATCTTTTGATATTTTTGTTCCTTTTTCTTCTAATTTATAGTTTCTGCTAAAGGATGTACACTCAGATGATGCTTCAAAAAGTCTAGAGCTGTGTCAAGGGTTTGTGAAATCTGGTCATTTCTTGTGTAAGTTTTATTTAATCACGAAAGGCAATCAGCATCATCAAGAAATATGAATAAGAAACCTTCAAAAAATCTGGATTCCAAGAAGGTATCCATGAGTCCAAAAACCCAACCTTCAACCAAAGCAAACAGAAAAGGTGAAAACCCGACCCGTATTACACCAATAACCGAGCCATGTTCAGGTTCGGGATGCTCTACTACATGGATCTGCAGAAATTCGGCTTGCAGAGCTGTGCTTTCGATTGTTGACACCTTCTGCAAACGGTGTTCATGCTGCATTTGCCATTTATTCGACGACAACAAAGACCCGAGCCTTTGGTTAGAATGCACGTCTGATTCTCCAGTAGGAGAATCATGCGGCTCGTCTTGCCACATCGAATGTGCGCTGCAGCGCAGTAAGGTTGGTGTTGTTGACCTCGGTCAACTGATGCAGCTTGATGGGAGTTATTGCTGTGCTTCATGTGGTAAAATATCAGGAATACTTGGGTGAGTCCTTAAATAATTTCACCATTTATATTCTATTTCTTTATAAATCTAACTAACTAGGGAGAATTTATGCATTGAAAATAGTCAAAGAAATACCTTTGTTGATTCCTGACCTTTTTGACAAATTTGACTTGTTATCTTCTAAGCAAATTTTTAAGTTCGATTATTTACTGGTTGCATGTAAACTGACTTGACCCATTCATTAGCATATAAGGCTAATACTGCCACCTTTTAATGAAATTACTTAACTCACAGAATTTCGAAAGGTCACTAAAAGTAGCGTTTCTTCTTGGTTTTGAGTTCGATTTGTATCTTGTTCCTTTTTTTAAATGATTCTAGGTATTGGAAGAAGCAGCTTATAATTGCCAAGGATGCTCGGCGTGTTGACAGCCTATGCTATAGGATATATTTAAGTTTCAGGCTGTTTGATGGCACGTCAAGGTTTCAAGAACTTCATGACATTGTTAAAGTTGCAAAGACCAAATTAGAGACTGAGGTGGGCCCGCTGAGTGGGGTCTCTGCCAAGATGGCACGGGGCATTGTTAGCAGACTTTCTGTTGCAGGTGAAGTTCAGGCATTATGCAGTTCGGCCATTCAAAAAGCAGATGAAGTTTCTGCTGCTCTTTCTGGTGCAAGCCTGGACGGTACAGGTATCTAATCTTATTTTTATTATTAGCAAATACCTTCAAAAAGTTATTATTTTAAATAACTAATTCTTTATTTTTCCCTCGTGCAGAAGGTTCTGTCCCTGCAGCTTGCAAGTTCATATTTGAAGAAGTGATGGCTTCTTCGGTGGTGCTTGTTTTAGTAGAATTATCCACAGCATCATCGAACGATATAATTGGATTCAAGTTATGGTACTCAAAGACAACAGAGACACATACAAAAGATCCCATTTCAGTTTTCCCCAGATCTCAAAGACGAATACTGATTTCCGGTCTGCAACCTTGCACTGAGTACTCATTTAGGATCGTATCATACACTGCAACTGGCGATTTAGGTCACTCAGAGGCCAAGTGTTTCACTGGGAGTGTAGAGTTACTTCACAAGAACCCTAACGATGCTACAGTTCCTCATGACGAAGGGACCTCTGGTGCAAAAGACGTTGAATCCGACTCGGGATTCAAAGTTCGAGACCTCGGGAAGATCCTCCGTTTAGCTTGGGTCGAAAAACGCGGTTACCTGGAAGATATTTCAGGTGCAGAGATGAATGGGATTAGTCAAATGGTCAACCCCGAAACAATAAAACCTGATGTGTTGCCATCTACTTCTCGTGGTCTTGACTTGAATGTGGCTACAGTGCCTGATTTGAACGAAGAGTTAGCTCCACCAAACGAATCCTCTAAGGATGAAAACAATGGCGATGCAGATCATGGTAGTGGTGGATCTGAAAACTGGGCCCATCATGGGCCCAATGGGGAAGTGCCAGCTGTTGATTCCCAGGCTGAGATGTCACGAAAGAGGCCTGCTAGTACAGAGACCCATGATTCTGATAGCGCATTAATAAACATCTCATCACCTTTTACTACCCATAAAGGTGGGCCCGGTAGCTTGGATGAAAACTTTGAATATTGTGTGAAGATGATACGTTGGCTCGAGTGTGAAGGCTACATCAAGCAAGAATTTAGATTAAAACTGCTAACATGGTTTAGTTTGAGGTCAACTGAACAGGAACGTAGAGTGGTTAACACCTTCATTCAAACACTCATAGATGATCCGAGTAGCTTAGCTGGACAGTTGGTTGACTCTTTTGGTGATATTATAAACAACAAGAGGCCTAGAAATGGCTTCTGCAGTAAGCTGTGGCATTAAACAAGAGGACGTAGATGTCATTTCAACTTTTATCGTGTTCGAGCTCGTTTATTGGTATATGCATTTTTTTTACCCTCACTGGTAGAGCAGCTGGACCTCAAGAGGGCATCTTATTATCGTAGCCAATTTAATCAATTCATGAACTTATTTCATCATTTAATATTTCAAAGTTATCGAATTATTTCATACATTTATGTAGCAGACATAAGTTTATTATTTCTGAATGAATGCCCAATTTCTTTAGTAAGTTGCTCTTGTTCTTTTTAAATGTGTTTTGTCATGGTTATTTAGGAATGCTTGTTTTATTGAATTGGATCATATATTAAAAACGGTGATATTTCTACATTTTCAACCTCAAAAAATGAAACAATGTGATTACAAACTAAACTCAACTGTGGGTCACTGATTACAAACTAGTCAATTTAGTGCTTAGAACTTAGAAGGGTACGTGATTGAAAAACGGTTGTGATTGAAAAACGGTTATAATTAAGGTATAAGTTGACACCTTGTAATTTCTTTTACTACCTTTATTGGGAAAATGTGACTTTTAATATAATTTAATCTTGAATAATTGTTTATAAGTATCATTATCTAGGAAAATAATCAGTAAGTCCATAATTTAGTTACAGTATAGTAAAATGATCACAAGTTTGAAATTCAAAGAAAAGTACCCAAACTGCATGTCAAATTTGTGGATACTTTTGCCTTTTGGTCTATTTTTATGTTAAAGTACTTCATCTTTCTATACTATTAAACTCGCACCCCATTTTTACTCTTATCCATATTTACAACATATCTGTTTGTATAACATTTAAAAAGACGATTGATTGATACATTACACTTTTATCCATTTACCGGTAAGTTAGTAAATTTTGATATTATAATATCAACACTTTTAAATGAGTTTATAAATTTGATATTTAATTATTGACTTGAATTCATATTTTTATATTTTTTCAAATCAACCATTAATTTTTTCTAAAGACGTCAAATATTATCCAATATATAGAAGGAGATTATTACCGTTCACTTTGGATAATTCTATTAGCCAGGATAATAACAAGTCTCTATTAAGATGAGTCGTTAATATTGTAGGCTACCTAAAGGTATAGCTTAGGTTCGAATCTCACTTCTGAATATTTATTATTTATTTTTTATTTTTTATTTTTTAGCCCTCTCATTTTCTTTTTTCATTTTCAGCCCTCTCACAATTAAATTTTATAACTCTTTTCTCAACCTTTAATTTCACTTCTACCTCTTCTACTTTCTAGTTTTTCAATTTCTACCCTGAATTTTTTTTTTTTCATTTCTTAAAAAAAACAATACCAATGACTCGCTATTCTATTCCAAGTGCTTACAGCAAAACACGATTAACCATCCGCTTGTTATTAATCAAACATGAGAAAACCGTAACAAAAAACAATCCTCGTGCACTGAGCCATTCGAAGGTAGTCAAAATGATAATGAGCAAATCAATAAACAAACACAACCACGAGCAATAAAAAACAAGTTAAAAATAGAGTATTGAATGCATGATCAATGAGGAAACTACCTTCAACACAAAAACTACATGAATTAAAGCGGAAAGCTGCAGTCGTAGATGATATGGGCCAAGTCAATATGAACTCGTGTTTATCAACCATTGGTGTCACAACTATAGATTTTAACTCTAACAATTAATTTTATTTTAAGCACTGATTTGGTAGTTGGTAATGCAAAGAAAATTTACCTTTATATTCTTATTATTGTATTAATATTAATATTAATTATAATACTTATTATTAGTTATTACTCGTATTAATTATTGATTCTACAAACATTGAATTGTAGCTCAGCTGGTAGTGACATGTCTCTATGAGCGAGAGTTCAGGAGTTCGACTCTGCTGCCTGCAACATTGCACTTAATGTTATCTCTGACCTGGATTATCCACTCAGGTCGCCTTTCGCTTAGTGCGGGAGCAGCGGGGATGGGGGTTTTACCGGCCATGTCCTCAGATTGGTCAAGGTTTTTTTCCATGACAGTAGTTGGGGCGGGTTATGAAACTACGGAAAATGAACGCGTGAGTAATTATGTCCCTCTGATTAACCCCAAACTAATGTCCAAAAAAATTAATTATTGATTCTACAGAGTCGCATGTTAAAAACTACACAACAACAACAACAACAAAACCCAATACCACATGAGTGGTGTATGGAGGAGGTGATATGTAGATGATGTGCGAGCGGAGGGATACGAAATACTATTATTTTTATTGCGAAATATTATACAAGTTTTATTATTTTATTTACAGATGGGATATACCTAAACCTTGCTACAACACTATAGGCAGTGTACCTAATCGTAGAGTAGTATAGTTTTTAGTAAGTTCGGTTCGTTTCACAGGGAGCGGACTTATTGTACACTATATTTTAATTAACTATATTTGTACAAAATATTTATAATTATATATAATAATATATAAAAGGGGGTTTACCGTTTAATGACCGGTTTGTCGATTTTAAAACTTTAGTCGCAGTTAAAACCTAATGTAAAATATTAAATAAATAAAAGACTTAATTTAAAGCGTAAAATAAATAACGATAATGAAATTGCAATAAATAAAAGTGCGATGAAATAAAATTGCGATAATTAAAAATGTGATAATTAGAAGTGCAATTAAAAATGAAAATAAAGGAATTATGCTTATTTAAACTTCCGTAATCATGATGTTTGACGTGTTGATTTTATTTTATTCCCATGGGTTAATTGTTCTTTGTCCTGGATTATTCAATATGTCCGTCTGGTTTTTGTCCATAACAGTCCATCAGTCATAAATATAAAGTGCGAGTGTCCTCGTCAAATTATCCTTATACCCGAAGTCAAATATTCCAACTAATTGGGGACTTAAACTGTAACAAGGTCTTAATACTTTGTTTAATAATTACACCAGGATATCGACTGAGTGTAACCCAAGGTTTTAATACTTTGTTATCAATTATGCCAAGTGTCCTTGTACATAATTTCACCCCTGTTTTAATAATTCTAGTGGCTATTAATCCATTCCCGTGTCCGGTTAAATAAACTATTATTCGTACATATAAATACCCCGCCCATCGTGTCCGATTTGAGTGTATATGGTTATTTATAGGTACGTCCAATTGTAAATCTTTATATTAAAATTAACAAACTATCATTTAGTTAAACAAATATAAAGCCCATTAATAGCCCATAGTCTAATTTCCACAAGTGTCGTTCTTTTGTCCAAACCCCAATTATGGTACAAAATCCAATTACCCAATTTTAATATTTTTAGCCCAACATCATGATTACTTCGTCTTAAATAAGCATAATAATAACTTAAGTACGAGACATCAATTTAAAAAGGAGAACATAGCTTACATTGATTATTTATCGCGTAGTGTTACACGGATAGAGCTTCGACTTTAAAACCCGTAAAATAACCTTTACATAACCCAAACTAATCTAATATAAAACTACCCTATAATATATATATATATATATATATATATATATATATATATATATATATATATATATATATATATATATATATATATTTATTATTATTATTAGAGGAGTATTATATATATATATATATATATATATATATATATATATTTTACTCGTCGAATTCGTTGGTTATTTATAGATGTGGCCAGGATTTTGGCCCCATGCGATCGCATGGCTTTTTGCCTTCCAGGCCATGCGATCGCATGGCCAGCTGGATCCAGCCACATTTGCTTGTTTTCTTCTTTGTCTACATAATATATAAATATATATAATTTATATAATTATATATATATATTATATTATATTCTTGTGCATAGTAGACTCATAATTTTTGGTCCGTTGCGTCGCGCGTTGATAGTTGGCTCGGGTACCGGTTCCGGATTTTCGAACGTCCTTTCGTATAATTTAATATCTTGTACTTTGCATTTCGCGATTTGTAACTTTGCACAAAAATTATTTTCCTTAACTTCCAAAATCCGTGCGAGTCTTTTACTCACTTTTTAGTGGCACTTTTGAGTGCACTATGGCTTTAGTGGCACTTTTCCAGCTTTAGTGGCACTTTTTCTCCAATTCTTTAATCTTCATGCTTTTCGTTTCGTAACTTGCACTCTTGTCAATTTTAGACGTTTCTCATCATTAAATTGAACCACTTGGATTGTATCTTGTACATTTGAGCTTTTTGGACATTTGCGTCTTCAATTCTTCGTTTTCGCCTTTTGTCTTCGCACTTATTTAATATAAACGATTACAACTTAAAATAGGACAATTACAACGAAATAATTTACATATTGGGAGGATATTGCTACTAAATATATGTTCATTTGGAGCACTATCAAATATCCCCACACCTGAACGTTGCTTGTCCTCAAGCAATACAGAACTTGAAATTAAATCACACTAATCACTTCTTTATTCTTCACACTTTATACATTAGTGATTTTGATACGGCGGTATAAACAATGATAGTAACGATGTGGTTTACAGTCCCACATGACTATAAAAATTTAGATCCTTAAGGAAATTGGATCTTTATGAAAACATTTGATCTTTTGAAAATTCATTCTAGCTTTTACCCTAGATAAGTTTTCCGGAATAACCCTTCACCGGTGTTTGCAAAATATTTTTGTGAGTTTTGTGGGTTTCAGATTTTAAAATTTTAGCTCAGAACTTACGGTTTTGTGTCACCCACTTGCTAACCTTATATTAGGAAAGCAACACGTCCAGTATACTTGCTCCGTATATTACCTTTCGGCAAACTACCGTCCGGTTGTAAAGGAAAGCGTTGAACAAGCAACTGTTAAGGCAATGTCTAATGACATGCATTTGTTCATGGCCTAAAACGTGTCGGATGCAATTACTATCCTTTGTAGGAGCAATAGTAAAGATCATCCTATGATTTTTCGGTCTGGCACAAGGTCCTGTCTCCGACCATGCTATGCAACCACCGTTCTTACGGTTGACACCCGATTTGGTTCAGGTGACCTAATGAATTCCAGGTGAATTCCTAGGATTTTACGTTCAATGGTAATGAACGCATTGAAAATGGGTTTTAAGAAAATAAATCGGTTTGTAATTTTGATCAAAATATTTTCTCGTTCAAGCTCGAGTTTAGATATCATTGAATTCCATGAGTTTTTAATTCTCAATCTTTAAGGTCAATCTCTAGGATTGAGTAATATCAGGCTTAAAAGCTGATTTTTGATCTTTTAAGGAGATTATCCTTTCTGGGGATCTGATTTATTAGTATTATCAAGCTAATTTGCACGGTGCCCCCCATTGTACGAGATAAATCCTTCTCATGGTTAGGATAAATCTGACCACTTGGCGACCCTGTTTTATGCTGAGGTCCGTGGATTTTCTGCTGATTTTAGAGATGACTTTTCTAGATTTTTCATCAACCTACAGCTAGTCTGGACGACAACTTCATGACCTAAATCAAGAAGCGCGTGTCTTTTTCGAAAGACTTTACTTCCTTTTAACGATGGAATTGATTCATCGTGTAGATCCATCTTTTCTTTCAAAAGTATTACAATAAATCGGGTAAAACAGTTAATTTAGTCCAAAACAAAAGCACCTGCAATAAACTTTACAGAAACATGTGATAGATAGTTTTTAATTGAATAACTTGGTACATTCTCCCCACACTTGGCTTTTTTCATGCGTCTTTTTATATCTTAATAAATAAATTCAAGCGTTTTAGTTGTTTCTCAATTTATGTCATTTCCGAGGTAACAATAATTTCGGCATTAACACCTAGTTTTATCGTTCATAAATATGTATAAACATAATTTTTAATTCATTTAGTTGAAAATTTTTCAAATTTTCATAAAATTTAGAAAATAAGCCAAGTATAAACCCGAGAGAATTTATAACCCTTCCCCACACTTGAGATCATGCAATGCCCTCATTTGCATGAAATCAGACTCTAATTATAAATTCATAAGGGTGATTAGTGTAGAAAAGTGATTAATAATACCCAGTTTGTAATTACAAAGCTCGTCGAATGATAGATGGTGCACCTCATCGTTCATTCCTTCTTGTTTTATCACACATATTTTTCTTCAAAAACGGTTGCTTTTCTGAACTGTTTGCTAATTTTTGAAAATGCGTCTTTTACCCTAATCGTGCATTTTTATTAACGAGTTATGCACTAACCCGATGAAATGTCCCGTTCTTATTGATTAAAAACGTTCCATATTAATTGATTTCGTTGCGAGGTTTTGACCTCTATATGAGACGTTTTTCAAAGACTGCATTCATTTTTAAACAAACCATAACCTTTATTTCATCAATAAAGGTTTAAAAAGCTTTACGTAGATTATCAAATAATGATAATCTAAAATATCCTGTTTACACACGACCATTACATAATGGTTTACAATACAAATATGTTACAACAAAATAAGTTTCTTGAATGCAGTTTTTACACAATATCATACAAGCATGGACTCCAAATCTTGTCCTTATTTAAGTATGCGACAGCGGAAGCTCTTAATAATCACCTGAGAATAAACATGCTTAAAACGTCAACAAAAATGTTGGTGAGTTATAGGTTTAACCTATATATATCAAATCGTAACAATAGACCACAAGATTTCATATTTCAATACACATCCCATACATAGAGATAAAAATCATTCATATGGTGAACACCTGGTAACCGACAATAACAAGATGCATATATAAGAATATCCCCATCATTCCGGGACACCCTTCGGATATGATATAAATTTCGAAGTACTAAAGCATCCGGTACTTTGGATGGGGTTTGTTAGGCCCAATAGATCTATCTTTAGGATTCGCGTCAATTAGGGTGTCTGTTCCCTAATTCTTAGATTACCAGACTTAATAAAAAGGGGCATATTCGATTTCGATAATTCAACCATAGAATGTAGTTTCACGTACTTGTGTCTATCTTGTAAATCATTTATAAAACCTGCATGTATTCTCATCCCAAAAATATTAGATTTTAAAAGTGGGACTATAACTCACTTTCACAGATTTTTACTTCGTCGGGAAGTAAGACTTGGCCACTGGTTGATTCACGAACCTATAACAATATATACATATATATCAAAGTATGTTCAAAATATATTTACAACACTTTTAATATATTTTGATGTTTTAAGTTTATTAAGTCAGCTGTCCTCGTTAGTAACCTACAACTAGTTGTCCACAGTTAGATGTACAGAAATAAATCGATAAATATTATCTTGAATCAATCCACGACCCAGTGTATACGTATCTCAGTATTGATCACAACTCAAACTATATATATTTTGGAATCAACCTCAACCCTGTATAGCTAACTCCAACATTCACATATAGAGTGTCTATGGTTGTTCCGAAATATATATAGATGTGTCGACATGATAGGTCGAAACATTGTATACGTGTCTATGGTATCTCAAGATTACATAATATATAATACAAGTTGATTAAGTTATGGTTGGAATAGATTTGTTACCAATTTTCACGTAGCTAAAATGAGAAAAATTATCCAATCTTGTTTTACCCATAACTTCTTCATTTTAAATCCGTTTTGAGTGAATCAAATTGCTATGGTTTCATATTGAACTCTATTTTATGAATCTAAACAAAAAAAGTATAGGTTTCTAGTCGGAAAAATAAGTTACAAGTCGTTTTTGTAAAGGTAGTCATTTCAGTCGAAAGAACGACGTCTAGATGACCATTTTAGAAAACATACTTCCACTTTGAGTTTAACCATAATTTTTGGATATAGTTTCATGTTCATAATAAAAATCATTTTCTCAGAATAACAACTTTTAAATCAAAGTTTATCATAGTTTTTAATTAACTAACCCAAAACAGCCCGCGGTGTTACTACGACGGCGTAAATCCGGTTTTACGGTGTTTTTCGTGTTTCCAGGTTTTAAATCATTAAGTTAGCATATCATATAGATATAGAACATGTGTTTAGTTGATTTTAAAAGTCAAGTTAGAAGGATTAACTTTTGTTTGCGAACAAGTTTAGAATTAACTAAACTATGTTCTAGTGATTACAAGTTTAAACCTTCGAATAAGATAGCTTTATATGTATGAATCGAATGATGTTATGAACATCATTACTACCTTAAGTTCCTTGGATGAACCTACTGGAAAAGAGAAAAATGGATCTAGCTTCAATGGATCCTTGGATGGCTCAAAGTTCTTGAAGCAAAATCATGACACGAAAACAAGTTCAAGTAAGATCATCACTTGAAATAAGATTGTTATAGTTATAGAAATTGAACCAAAGTTTGAATATGATTATTACCTTGTATTGGAATGATAACCTACTGTAAGAAACAAAGATTTCTTGAGGTTGGATGATCACCTTACAAGATTGGAAGTGAGCTAGCAAACTTGAAAGTATTCTTGATTTTATGAAACTAGAACTTTTGGAATTTATGAAGAACACTTAGAACTTGAAGATAGAACTTGAGAGAGTTCAATTAGATGAAGAAAATTGAAGAATGAAAGTGTTTGTAGGTGTTTTTGGTCGTTGGTGTATGGATTAGATATAAAGGATATGTAATTTTGTTTTCATGTAAATAAGTCATGAATGATTACTCATATTTTTGTAATCTTATGAGATATTTCATGCTAGTTGCCAAATGATGGTTCCCACATGTGTTAGGTGACTCACATGGGCTGCTAAGAGCTGATCATTGGAGTGTATATACCAATAGTACATACATCTAAAAGCTGTGTATTGTACGAGTACGAATACGGGTGCATACGAGTAGAATTGTTGATGAAACTGAACGAGAATGTAATTGTAAGCATTTTTGTTAAGTAGAAGTATTTTGATAAGTGTATTGAAGTCTTTCAAAAGTGTATAAATACATATTAAAACACTACATGTATATACATTTTAACTGAGTCGTTAAGTCATCGTTAGTCGTTACATGTAAGTGTTGTTTTGAAACCTTTAGGTTAACGATCTTGTTAAATGTTGTTAACCCAATGTTTATAATAACAAAAGAGATTTTAAATTATTATATTATCATGATATTATGATGTACAAATATCTCTTAATATGATATATATACATTAAATGTCGTTACAACGATAAACGTTACATATATGTCTCGTTTCAAAATCATTAAGTTAGTAGTCTTGTTTTTACATATGTAGTTCATTGTTAATATAATTAATGATATGTTTACTTATCATAATATCATGTTAACTATATATATAACCATATATATGTCATCATATAGTTTTTTTACAAGTTTTAACGTTCGTGAATCACCGGTCAACTTGGGTGGTCAATTGTCTATATGAAACCTATTTCAATTAATCAAGTCTTAACAAGTTTGATTGCTTAACATGTTGGAAACATTTAATCATGTAAACATCAATCTCAATTAATATATATAAACATGGAAAAGTTCGGGTCACTACAGTACCTACCCGTTAAATAAATTTCGTCCCGAAATTTTAAGCTGTTGAAGGTGTTGACGAATCTTCTGGAAATAGATGCGGGTATTTCTTCTTCATCTGATCTTCACGCTCCCAGGTGAACTCGGGTCCTCTACGAGCATTCCATCGAACCTTAACAATTGGTATCTTGTTTTGCTTAAGTCTTTTAACCTCACGATCCATTATTTCGACGGGTTCTTCGATGAATTGGAGTTTTTCGTTGATTTGGATTTCATCTAACGGAATAGTGAGATCTTCTTTAGCAAAACATTTCTTCAAATTCGAGACGTGGAAAGTGTTATGTACAGCCGCGAGTTGTTGAGGTAACTCAAGTCGGTAAGCTACTGGTCCGACACGATCAATAATCTTGAATGGTCCAATATACCTTGGATTTAATTTCCCTCGTTTACCAAATCGAACAACGCCTTTCCAAGGTGAAACTTTAAGCATGACCATCTCTCCAATTTCAAATTCTATATCTTTTCTTTTAATGTCAGCGTAGCTCTTTTGTCGACTTTGGGCGGTTTTCAACCGTTGTTGAATTTGGATGATCTTCTCGGTAGTTTCTTGTATAATCTCCGGACCCGTAATCTGTCTATCCCCCACATCACTCCAACAAATCGGAGACCTGCACTTTCTACCATAAAGTGCTTCAAATGGCGCCATCTCAATGCTTGAATGGTAGCTGTTGTTGTAGGAAAATTCTGCTAACGGTAGATGTCGATCCCAACTGTTTCCGAAATCAATAACACATGCTCGTAGCATGTCTTCAAGCGTTTGTATCGTCCTTTCGCTCTGCCCATCAGTTTGTGGATGATAGGCAGTACTCATGTCTAGACGAGTTCCTAATGCTTGCTGTAATGTCTGCCAGAATCTTGAAATAAATCTGCCATCCCTATCAGAGATAATAGAGATTGGTATTCCATGTCTGGAGATGACTTCCTTCAAATACAGTCGTGCTAACTTCTCCATCTTGTCATCTTCTCTTATTGGTAGGAAGTGTGCTGATTTGGTGAGACGATCAACTATTACCCAAATAGTATCAAAACCACTTGCAGTCCTTGGCAATTTAGTAATGAAATCCATGGTAATGTTTTCCCATTTCCATTCCGGGATTTCGGGTTGTTGAAGTAGACCTGATGGTTTCTGATGCTCAGCTTTGACCTTAGAACACGTCAAACATTCTCCTACGTATTTAGCAACATCGGCTTTCATACCCGGCCACCAAAAATGTTTCTTGAGATCCTTGTACATCTTCCCCGTTCCAGGATGTATTGAGTATCTGGTTTTATGAGCTTCTCTAAGTACCATTTCTCTCATATCTCCAAATTTTGGTACCCAAATCCTTTCAGCCCTATACCGGGTTCCGTCTTCCCGAATATTAAGATGCTTCTCCGATCCTTTGGGTATTTCATCCTTTAAATTTCCCTCTTTTAAAACTCCTTGTTGCGCCTCCTTTATTTGAGTAGTAATGTTATTATGAATCATTATATTCATAGATTTTACTCGAATGGGTTCTCTATCCTTCCTGCTCAAGGCATCGGCTACCACATTTGCCTTCCCCGGGTGGTAACGAATCTCAAAATCATAATCATTCAATAATTCAATCCACCTACGCTGCCTCATATTCAGTTGTTTCTGATTAAATATGTGTTGAAGACTTTTGTGGTCGGTATATATAATACTTTTGACCCCATATAAGTAGTGCCTCCAAGTCTTTAATGCAAAAACAACCGCGCCTAATTCCAAATCATGCGTCGTATAATTTTGTTCGTGAATCTTCAATTGTCTAGACGCATAAGCAATCACCTTCGTTCGTTGCATTAATACACAACCGAGACCTTGCTTTGATGCGTCACAATAAATCACAAAATCATCATTCCCTTCAGGCAATGACAATATAGGTGCCGTAGTTAGCTTTTTCTTCAATAACTGAAACGCTTTCTCTTGTTCATCATTCCATTCAAATTTCTTCCCTTTATGCGTTAATGCAGTCAAGGGTTTTGCTATTCTGGAAAAGTCTTGGATGAACCTTCTGTAGTAACCAGCTAGTCCTAAAAACTGGCGTATGTGTTTCGGAGTTTTCGGGGTTTCCCACTTTTCAACAGTTTCTATCTTTGCCGGATCCACCTTAATACCTTCTTTGTTCACTATGTGACCGAGGAATTGAACTTCTTCCAACCAAAATGCACACTTTGAAAACTTAGCGTACAATTTTTCCTTCCTCAATACTTCTAACACCTTTCTCAAATGTTCACCGTGTTCTTGGTCATTCTTTGAGTAAATAAGTATGTCATCAATGAAAACAATGACAAACTTGTCAAGGTATGGTCCACACACTCGGTTCATAAGGTCCATGAACACAGCTGGTGCATTAGTTAAACCAAACGGCATGACCATAAACTCATAATGACCGTAACGTGTTCTGAAAGCAGTCTTTGGAATATCATCTTCTTTCACCCGCATTTGATGATACCCGGAACGTAAGTCAATCTTTGAATAAACAGACGAGCCTTGTAGTTGATCAAATAAGTCGTCGATTCTCGGTAGTGGGTAGCAGTTCTTGATGGTAAGTTTGTTCAACTCTCGGTAGTCGATACACAACCTGAATGTACCATCTTTCTTCTTGACAAACAAAACAGGAGCTCCCCACGGTGATGTGCTTGGTCGAATGAAACCACGCTCTAAAAGTTCTTGTAATTGGCTTTGCAGTTCTTTCATCTCGCTGGGTGCGAGTCTGTAAGGAGCACGAGCTATTGGTGCAGCTCCTGGTACAAGATCTATTTGAAATTCAACGGATCGATGTGGGGGTAATCCCGGTAATTCTTTCGGAAATACATCGGGAAATTCTTTTGCAATGGGAACATCATTGATGCTCTTTTCTTCAGTTTGTACTTTCTCGACGTGTGCTAGAACAGCATAGCAACCTTTTCTTATTAGTTTTTGTGCCTTCAAATTACTAATAAGATGTAGCTTCGTGTTTCCCTTTTCTCCGTACACCATTAAGGGTTTTCCTTTTTCTCGTATAATGCGAATTGCATTTTTGTAACAAACGATCTCCGCTTTCACTTCTTTCAACCAGTCCATACCGATTATCACATCAAAACTCCCTAACTCTACTGGTATCAAATCAATCTTAAATGTTTCGCTAACCAGTTTAATTTCTCGATTCCGACATATATTATCTGCTGAAATTAATTTACCATTTGCTAATTCGAGTAAAAATTTACTATCCAAAGGCGTCAATGGACAACTTAATTTAGCACAAAAATCTCTACTCATATAGCTTCTATCCGCACCCGAATCAAATAAAACGTAAGCAGATTTATTGTCAATAAGAAACGTACCCGTAACAAGCTCCGGGTCTTCCTGTGCCTCTACCGCATTAATATTGAAAACTCTTCCACGGCCTTGTCCATTCGTGTTCTCCTGGTTCGGGCAATTTCTAATAATGTGGCCTGGTTTTCCACATTTATAACAAACTACATTGGCATAACTTGCTCCGACACTACTTGCTCCGCCATTACTCGTTCCGACACCATTTGTTCCTTTCGTTCTATTAACCCCTGGTCCGTAGACCTCACACTTCGCCGCGCTATGACCATTTCTTTTACACTTGTTGCAAAATTTGGTGCAGAACCCCGAGTGATTCTTTTCACACCTTTGGCATAGTTGCTTCTGATTGTTGTTGTTGTTGCGGTTATTATTGTTGTTGGGATGATTGTTGTAGTTGCTGTTGTTGTTGTTGTTGTTGTTGTTAGGCCGTTTGTTGTAGTTACGATTGATGTTGCGATTGTTGGGATAATTGTTGCGATTATTGTTGTAATTGCTGTTGTTGTTGTATTGGTGATTCTTATCACCGTTTTCCTCCCACTTTCTTTTGACTTGCTTCACATTGGCCTCTTCAGCAGTCTGTTCTTTAATTCTTTCTTCAATCTGGTTCACTAGTTTGTGAGCCATTCTACATGCCTGTTGTATGGAGGCGGGCTCGTGTGAACTTATATCTTCTTGGATTCTTTCCGGTAATCCTTTCACAAACGCGTCGATCTTCTCTTCCTCATCTTCGAATGCTCCCGGACACAATAGGCACAATTCTGTGAATCGTCTTTCGTACGTGGTAATATCAAATCCTTGGGTTCGTAACCCTCTAAGTTCTGTCTTGAGCTTATTGACCTCGGTTCTGGGACGGTACTTCTCGTTCATCAAGTGCTTGAATGCTGACCACGGTAGTGCGTACGCATCATCTTGTCCCACTTGCTCTAGATAGGTATTCCACCATGTTAACGCAGAACCTGTGAAGGTATGCGTAGCGTACTTCACTTTGTCCTCTTCAGTACACTTACTTATGGCAAACACCGATTCAACCTTCTCGGTCCACCGTTTCAATCCGATCGGTCCTTCGGTTCCATCAAATTCCAAAGGTTTGCAGGCAGTGAATTCTTTGTAGGTGCATCCTACACGATTTCCTGTACTGCTAGATCCAAGGTTATTGTTGGTATGTAGCGCAGCCTGTACTGCGGCTATGTTTGAAGCTAGAAAAGTACGGAATTCCTCTTCATTCATATTCACGGTGTGTCGAGTAGTCGGTGCCATTTCCTTCAAAATAGTTAAATGGAACAAGTTAATCATACAGAATATTAAGAGTAGTTAATAGTATTTCGTAGCATAATATGAACTCATTTATAAAAGCTTTTTCTTCATATTAGCGTTTTATAAGTTTAAATTCGGGTAGTACCTACCCGTTAAGTTCATACTTAGTAGCTAATATACAATTCAACTACTACAATTCTATATGAAAAACTGATTATAATAATATTTCGCGTTCAAACTTTTATACAATATTTTACAAACTTACAATACCGCTTATTTTACATAAAGCATGAAATATAGCACACAATAACTTTGATACAAGATAGTTGTGAAGACAATTCTAGCTAGTACACAAGTCGTTCAGCAAAGGCAATAAAGACACGTAATTCATACGTCCAGAAACAAGTCATGCATTCTGGTTTTACTAGGACTACTTCCCATCCTTGGTCTTGTGCAACATAACCGTTATGGCCGTTGATAAGACAGCGTGTTGTAACGTCATCAAAGGGACGAGGGTTACGTAATGTCCAACAGTCCCGTAATAATCTAAAAACCTCATTTCTTACCCCAATTACCGACTCCGTCACTTGTGGAAACGTTTTGTTTAATAGTTGTAGCCCGATGTTCTTGTTCTCACTTTGGTGAGAAGCGAACATTACTAATCCGTAAGCATAACATGCTTCTTTATGTTGCATGTTAGCCGCTTTTTCTAAATCACGAAGTCCAATATTCGGATATATTGAGTCAAAATAATTTCTTAACCCGTTGCGTAAAATAGCATTTGGGTTCCCCGCAATATATGCGTCAAAGTAAACACATCGTAACTTATGGGTTTCCCAATGTGATATCCCCCATCTTTCAAACGAAAGTCTCTTATAAACCAAGACATTCTTGGAACGTTCTTCGAATGTCTTACAAACTGATCTCGCCTTAAATAGTTGTGCCGAAGAATTCTGGCCGACTCTAGACAAGATTTCATCAATCATGTCTCCGGGTAGGTCTCTTAAAATATTGGGTTGTCTATCCATTTTGTGTTTTTAAACTGTAAAATAGACAAGAGTTAGATTCATAAAAAAAATACTTATTAATACAAGCAATTTTTACATATATCATAAAGCATAAGAACACTATATTCCATATATTACACCACACGAATACAACTATCTTATTCCGACTCGCTCGTTTCTTCTTCTTCGGTTTTGGTTCGTTTTGCCAAGTTTCTAGGGATATATGATGTTCCCCTAATACGAGCCGTCGTTGTCCACATTGGTTTAGAAAAACCTGGTGGTTTAGAGGTTCCCGGGTCATTGTTACAACTTAAGGACTTCGGGGGTTGACGATACATATAAAGTTCATCGGGGTTGGAATTAGATTTCTCTATTTTTATGCCCTTTCCCTTATTATTTTCTTTTGCCTTTTTAAATTCAGTTGGGGTAATTTCTATAACATCATCGGAATTCTCGTCGGAATCCGATTCATCGGAGAATTGGTAATCCTCCCAATATTTTGCTTCCTTGGCGGAAACACCATTGACCATAATTAACTTTGGTCGGTTGGTTGAGGATTTTCTTTTACTTAACCGTTTTATTATTTCCCCCACCGGTTCTATTTCTTCATCCGGTTCCGATTCTTCTTCCGGTTCCGATTCTTCTTCCGGTTCCGACTCTTCTTCCGGTTCCTCTTCGGGAACTTGTGAATCAGTCCACAAATCATTCCAATTTACATTTGACTCTTCATTATTATTAGGTGAGTCAATGGGACTTGTTCTAGAGGTAGACATCTATCACATAATATCAAACACGTTAAGAGATTAATATATCACATAATATTCATATGTTAAAAATATATAGTTTCCAGCAATCATTTTTAAAGAAAATACGGTCGAAGTCCAGACTCACTAATGCATCCTAACAAACTCGATAAGACACACTAATGCAAATTTTCTGGTTCTCTAAGACCAACGCTCGGATACCAACTGAAATGTCCCGTTCTTATTGATTAAAAACGTTCCATATTAATTGATTTCGTTGCGAGGTTTTGACCTCTATATGAGACGTTTTTCAAAGACTGCATTCATTTTTAAACAAACCATAACCTTTATTTCATCAATAAAGGTTTAAAAAGCTTTACGTAGATTATCAAATAATGATAATCTAAAATATCCTGTTTACACACGACCATTACATAATGGTTTACAATACAAATATGTTACAACAAAATAAGTTTCTTGAATGCAGTTTTTACACAATATCATACAAGCATGGACTCCAAATCTTGTCCTTATTTAAGTATGCGACAGCGGAAGCTCTTAATAATCACCTGAGAATAAACATGCTTAAAACGTCAACAAAAATGTTGGTGAGTTATAGGTTTAACCTATATATATCAAATCGTAACAATAGACCACAAGATTTCATATTTCAATACACATCCCATACATAGAGATAAAAATCATTCATATGGTGAACACCTGGTAACCGACAATAACAAGATGCATATATAAGAATATCCCCATCATTCCGGGACACCCTTCGGATATGATATAAATTTCGAAGTACTAAAGCATCCGGTACTTTGGATGGGGTTTGTTAGGCCCAATAGATCTATCTTTAGGATTCGCGTCAATTAGGGTGTCTGTTCCCTAATTCTTAGATTACCAGACTTAATAAAAAGGGGCATATTCGATTTCGATAATTCAACCATAGAATGTAGTTTCACGTACTTGTGTCTATCTTGTAAATCATTTATAAAACCTGCATGTATTCTCATCCCAAAAATATTAGATTTTAAAAGTGGGACTATAACTCACTTTCACAGATTTTTACTTCGTCGGGAAGTAAGACTTGGCCACTGGTTGATTCACGAACCTATAACAATATATACATATATATCAAAGTATGTTCAAAATATATTTACAACACTTTTAATATATTTTGATGTTTTAAGTTTATTAAGTCAGCTGTCCTCGTTAGTAACCTACAACTAGTTGTCCACAGTTAGATGTACAGAAATAAATCGATAAATATTATCTTGAATCAATCCACGACCCAGTGTATACGTATCTCAGTATTGATCACAACTCAAACTATATATATTTTGGAATCAACCTCAACCCTGTATAGCTAACTCCAACATTCACATATAGAGTGTCTATGGTTGTTCCGAAATATATATAGATGTGTCGACATGATAGGTCGAAACATTGTATACGTGTCTATGGTATCTCAAGATTACATAATATATAATACAAGTTGATTAAGTTATGGTTGGAATAGATTTGTTACCAATTTTCACGTAGCTAAAATGAGAAAAATTATCCAATCTTGTTTTACCCATAACTTCTTCATTTTAAATCCGTTTTGAGTGAATCAAATTGCTATGGTTTCATATTGAACTCTATTTTATGAATCTAAACAAAAAAAGTATAGGTTTCTAGTCGGAAAAATAAGTTACAAGTCGTTTTTGTAAAGGTAGTCATTTCAGTCGAAAGAACGACGTCTAGATGACCATTTTAGAAAACATACTTCCACTTTGAGTTTAACCATAATTTTTGGATATAGTTTCATGTTCATAATAAAAATCATTTTCTCAGAATAACAACTTTTAAATCAAAGTTTATCATAGTTTTTAATTAACTAACCCAAAACAGCCCGCGGTGTTACTACGACGGCGTAAATCCGGTTTTACGGTGTTTTTCGTGTTTCCAGGTTTTAAATCATTAAGTTAGCATATCATATAGATATAGAACATGTGTTTAGTTGATTTTAAAAGTCAAGTTAGAAGGATTAACTTTTGTTTGCGAACAAGTTTAGAATTAACTAAACTATGTTCTAGTGATTACAAGTTTAAACCTTCGAATAAGATAGCTTTATATGTATGAATCGAATGATGTTATGAACATCATTACTACCTTAAGTTCCTTGGATGAACCTACTGGAAAAGAGAAAAATGGATCTAGCTTCAATGGATCCTTGGATGGCTCAAAGTTCTTGAAGCAAAATCATGACACGAAAACAAGTTCAAGTAAGATCATCACTTGAAATAAGATTGTTATAGTTATAGAAATTGAACCAAAGTTTGAATATGATTATTACCTTGTATTGGAATGATAACCTACTGTAAGAAACAAAGATTTCTTGAGGTTGGATGATCACCTTACAAGATTGGAAGTGAGCTAGCAAACTTGAAAGTATTCTTGATTTTATGAAACTAGAACTTTTGGAATTTATGAAGAACACTTAGAACTTGAAGATAGAACTTGAGAGAGTTCAATTAGATGAAGAAAATTGAAGAATGAAAGTGTTTGTAGGTGTTTTTGGTCGTTGGTGTATGGATTAGATATAAAGGATATGTAATTTTGTTTTCATGTAAATAAGTCATGAATGATTACTCATATTTTTGTAATCTTATGAGATATTTCATGCTAGTTGCCAAATGATGGTTCCCACATGTGTTAGGTGACTCACATGGGCTGCTAAGAGCTGATCATTGGAGTGTATATACCAATAGTACATACATCTAAAAGCTGTGTATTGTACGAGTACGAATACGGGTGCATACGAGTAGAATTGTTGATGAAACTGAACGAGAATGTAATTGTAAGCATTTTTGTTAAGTAGAAGTATTTTGATAAGTGTATTGAAGTCTTTCAAAAGTGTATAAATACATATTAAAACACTACATGTATATACATTTTAACTGAGTCGTTAAGTCATCGTTAGTCGTTACATGTAAGTGTTGTTTTGAAACCTTTAGGTTAACGATCTTGTTAAATGTTGTTAACCCAATGTTTATAATAACAAAAGAGATTTTAAATTATTATATTATCATGATATTATGATGTACAAATATCTCTTAATATGATATATATACATTAAATGTCGTTACAACGATAAACGTTACATATATGTCTCGTTTCAAAATCATTAAGTTAGTAGTCTTGTTTTTACATATGTAGTTCATTGTTAATATAATTAATGATATGTTTACTTATCATAATATCATGTTAACTATATATATAACCATATATATGTCATCATATAGTTTTTTTACAAGTTTTAACGTTCGTGAATCACCGGTCAACTTGGGTGGTCAATTGTCTATATGAAACCTATTTCAATTAATCAAGTCTTAACAAGTTTGATTGCTTAACATGTTGGAAACATTTAATCATGTAAACATCAATCTCAATTAATATATATAAACATGGAAAAGTTCGGGTCACTACACCCGAACCCCTAATTTAACGTTAAGTGGGGTTAGACTTCCCCACACTTAGCTGACGACATGTGTAGTCGGTAGAATAAGTTCCACGAATTAGAATAGTGAGCCAGTTATTTACATCTCGGGTGGTGTATAATATATCAATGGGTTTAAAGTTTAGAACCACCCGATCGTCACTACTTAATTCTTTTTTTAGTATAGCTTTTAGTAAATGGAAATGTCTCTTTTCTGGTTCTTGGTCAAATGGATCGATATACACCGACATACTTATTTCTATAGGGTGGACAATTCCTAAAATTTCTTTCCGTTCATTCTCGGGATCAAAGGTTTCACCTCTATTACCCAATTGGGTGAAATCCGAGGTGTCATTATCTATTACAGCTCGTAGTTCATCTTCAGTAGATGACTCGTCTATTGAGAATATTAGATTGTAAGGTTGTGGAATGGTGAATTTCGGGATCGAAGCAAATTCTTCTTCATTAATGGTACTTATCGGTCCCACCACTTTGGTCTCGGGAGTAAAATTTTTAACGTTATCGTTTTTCCAAGAGTACCAATTTGTCACCCTTACTTCTTCTTCATTTATTGATTGATTGATGATTTCGTTGGTAGAGGCTAATGTGTCGATATGTTGTGAAATTGGTAAAGCTGAATAAAAAGTATCATCGGGATAATTGGTGATTTCGGAGCTCTCGAATTCATCAAAATTCGATGATATGAGATTTTCTTGCACAATACTCCTCAGATCAACAGGTGTGTAATCTGATAGAGTTTCAGCTTGCCGATTTACAAACTCTCTCATTTGTTCATTTTGAGCATCGAGTTCTTCGAGTTTGATTTTCATATAATCTAAAGAATTTTCAGGCACATAATTTTCCTCGTCTTCTGGTTGTTGAGTTTGGATATATTCTTGGGAATAATCCCAATTTAAATTGTATTCTTCATAATCATTCCATTCAGGTTTCATGGGTGCATAATTTTCCATAGGAACGTAATAATAACATTCCCATGTTGAGTGATAATCTCCACAGATTTCACAACCAGTTATTGTTTCGTCATTCGTGATCCAAGATTGACCGAACGAATTGTCATCAACACTCGGTTGAGAGTATTGATTTCGTATGTCGTAAAGAGTTTCCAAAATATCTTCGAGACTTTTCATAATGCGCTTATTACCAAATTTTAATTATCCTATTAGTTATAAATATAAAAATTATATAAGTTATCAAATTAATAGACTTTTCTGCTTTTGCCCACGTTTCGAATAGCCAATAGATGCAGCAGGGAGCCAGAACCCTTTAAATCGGAAGCTCACAACTCAGCCACTAACAAATCCAACTATTACTACGAAGTAGAAAATTTGGATGTCTATCAATTTAACCGCTTAAAATAATTTTTCGTTTTGAATTATTAGAGAAGAAATAGAGAAAATTCTAAGTCCTAAAAACTAGAATGGCGAGAAATAAGAAAGAAAAAGAGCGCGTCAAAAAATGTTGACAAATAAAAATAAGAAAATAGCGCGTCGTAACTTAAAAGTCTAAAAATTAAATCTAAAAAGTTACGCCTAAAGGTATTAAAGCTTAAAGGAATTCAATATCCAAAACGGCAATAACTTAATTAGGCACTAAGATCTAAAAACGGCGTCGCAAAATTCTAAAGCATCTAAATCTTAGTCTAAAGAAAAAGCACTTAAGGGATTTTACGGCAATGCCTAAAAATCTAGAAGTAAAAATAACTACGGCAAAAACTAAGTTTAAAACTAAGTACGAGCGATAAAATACAAATATTACGCTAAAACAAACAAAAAGATACAAAATATAAAAATAATTTTAAAGTTGTAAAAAGTACAATTTTTATAAAAATATTATTTTTATATTATTATTTTTATAAAAGTATTAATTTTATAATTTATAAAACTAATTAAACTTAAAAATACAAATTAAATAAATAAAACTAAAGTAATTAATATTAATTAACTAATACACCCTAATTAGGGTTTTAATAATAATAATTAAAATATACTCCGTAATTAATGCAGTTGCAGAGTCAAACCTGGCGTGTCAGTTGGCTTCATGCGATCGCATGGTTTTACGGCACCCGGCTCATGCGATCGCATGGGTCTGGGTTCCAGGTTTTTTTTTTTTTTTTAAATTTTATATTGTTTTTCTAAAAATGAAATATAAATATATGTATACAAATATATATTAAAAATATAGCGTTTCGCCGAGTCCCCGGCAGCGGCGCCAAAAACTTGATGTGCGAGCGGAGGGATACGAAATACTATTATTTTTATTGCGAAATATTATACAAGTTTTATTATTTTATTTACAGATGGGATATACCTAAACCTTGCTACAACACTATAGGCAGTGTACCTAATCGTAGAGTAGTATAGTTTTTAGTAAGTTCGGTTCGTTTCACAGGGAGCGGGCTTATTGTACACTATATTTTAATTAACTATATTTGTACAAAATATTTATAATTATATATAATAATATATAAAAGGGGGTTTACCGTTTAATGACCGGTTTGTCGATTTTAAAACTTTAGTCGCAGTTAAAACCTAATGTAAAATATTAAATAAATAAAAGACTTAATTTAAAGCGTAAAATAAATAACGATAATGAAATTGCAATAAATAAAAGTGCGATGAAATAAAATTGCGATAATTAAAAATGTGATAATTAGAAGTGCAATTAAAAATGAAAATAAAGGAATTATGCTTATTTAAACTTCCGTAATCATGATGTTTGACGTGTTGATTTTATTTTATTCCCATGGGTTAATTGTTCTTTGTCCTGGATTATTCAATATGTCCGTCTGGTTTTTGTCCATAACAGTCCATCAGTCATAAATATAAAGTGCGAGTGTCCTCGTCAAATTATCCTTATACCCGAAGTCAAATATTCCAACTAATTGGGGACTTAAACTGTAACAAGGTCTTAATACTTTGTTTAATAATTACACCAGGATATCGACTGAGTGTAACCCAAGGTTTTAATACTTTGTTATCAATTATGCCAAGTGTCCTTGTACATAATTTCACCCCTGTTTTAATAATTCTAGTGGCTATTAATCCATTCCCGTGTCCGGTTAAATAAACTATTATTCGTACATATAAATACCCCGCACATCGTGTCCGATTTGAGTGTATATGGTTATTTATAGGTACGTCCAATTGTAAATCTTTATATTAAAATTAACAAACTATCATTTAGTTAAACAAATATAAAGCCCATTAATAGCCCATAGTCTAATTTTCACAAGTGTCGTTCTTTTGTCCAAACCCCAATTATAGTACAAAATCCAATTACCCAATTTTAATATTTTTAGCCCAACATCATGACTACTTCGTCTTAAATAAGCATAATAATAACTTAAGTACGAGACATCAATTTAAAAAGGAGAACATAGCTTACATTGATTATTTATCGCGTAGTGTTACACGGACAGAGCTTCGACTTTAAAACCCGTAAAATAACCTTTACATAACCCAAACTAATCTAATATAAAACTACCCTATAATATATATATATATATATATATATATATATATATATATATATATGTGTGTTTATTATTATTATTAGAGGAGTATTATATATATATATATATATATATATATATTTTACTCGTCGAATTCGTTGGTTATTTATAGATGTGGCCAGGATTTTGGCCCCATGCGATCGCATGGCTTTTTGCCTTCCAGGCCATGCGATCGCATGGCCAGCTAGATCCAGCCACATTTGCTTGTTTTCTTCTTTGTCTACATAATATATAAATATATATAATTTATATAATTATATATATTATATTATATTCTTGTGCATAGTAGACTCATAATTTTTGGTCCGTTGCGTCGCGCGTTGATAGTTGGCTCGGGTACCGGTTCCGGATTTTCGAACGTCCTTTCGTATAATTTAATATCTTGTACTTTGCATTTCGCGATTTGTAACTTTGCACAAAAATTATTTTCCTTAACTTTCAAAATCCGTGCGAGTCTTTTACTCACTTTTTAGTGGCACTTTTGAGTGCACTATGGCTTTAGTGGCACTTTTCCAGCTTTAGTGGCACTTTTTCTCTAATTCTTTAATCTTCATGCTTTTCGTTTCGTAACTTGCACTCTTGTCAATTTTAGACGTTTCTCATCATTAAATTGAACCACTTGGATTGTATCTTGTACATTTGAGCCTTTTGGACATTTGCGTCTTCAATTCTTCGTTTTCGCCTTTTGTCTTCGCACTTATTTAATATAAACGATTACAACTTAAAACAGGACAATTACAACTAAATAATTTACATATTGGGAGGATATTGCTACTAAATATATGTTCATTTGGAGCACTATCAGTAGACAATCTTTCCTCTATCTTTGAATAAGAGAAGTCATTTCTCCACCCAGAGTGATACAGTCCAAGATGTAGAGAAAGTCCTACATCTCTCTCTTCGACGGATAAAGAGATTGCTTCTAAATGGACCTCCAACCAATAACTAGTAAAATTTTAAAAAATAAAATAAATTAAATAACATGAGACGCCATGAAAATGATAGGATCAAAGTTCCATGGATTTTAAATCCTGCACATTCAATTTAGGCTATATGTGGTAGTCAAGTGGTCAATAAATTGACACTTGTTGTTGACTCAATTAATAGGAGCCATGGATAAAAATAGGTCATTTCTAAAACAAATAAAAGTTTAGTGGTCTAAACAGAAATTAGTTAAAGTTTGATGACAATGAAATATTGAAATGAACTGAACCAATCATCATAACGACTGAATTTTGAAATCGGATGATTTGAGCCTCACAAATCCTCTATCTTTCTCACACAACATGCGGTTTCTTCAAGCTCCAGCTTCAGTATATCTAAATTCTTCACAATGCTCAAAGCCTCAATTTACAGGTAATCTCTTCAATCTCTGTACAACTTCAATTGTACGATAATCACTTAATCGCATATAATTAATAATTGCAGGTGCGAAGTTTGTGGATAAACATATTCTTCAACAGTCTTCCGCCATTAATACTTCTCTTCGTTCCGATTACGAAACTACTGTATCACATATCACATGTAGGAAGAGGAGATTGAATTCTGTTTCTGCTACACCTGCTTCTCTTGAAGGTGAATTTTGTATCAATATCATATAGGTTTAGTTGCTGTAAGCAGGTTTTATTGAGCTGATGTGCAATATTTTTTACTGTGTTGTTTTGTAGCTGATGCGTCGAGTTTGTTAACAATTGAAGCTGAAAACGATGTGTTGAAAGCGTTGGCTCAAATTGTTGATCCGGATTTTGGGACCGACATTGTGTCGTGTGGATTCGTGAAGGATTTGCTTGTTGATGACGTTTCGGGAGAGGTGTTGTACAATAAAATGTGACGAGTTTAATAGACGATTGCGTAAAGATCTGTGATCTCACTTGATGTTTAACTTTGTTTTTCAGGTTTCGTTTCGATTAGAGCTCACTACACCTGCGTGTCCAATCAAAGAAGTGGTAAATTAAACAACAAAATCAATTGTGAATCCTTATCTGTGTGTAGTGTTTAATCTGTTGTGACATGTAACAGCATCCTTAAGAAGGATTTATTAGTTATTATTCTTTTCATTGATGAGGATCGATTGTTTGGTTGCAGTTTGAGAAGCAGGCAAATGAGGTGGTAGCAGCTCTTCCATGGGTCCAAAACGTCAAGGTGACAATGTCGGCACAACCTGCAAAGCAGCTTTATTCAGCCCAACTTCCTGCTGGTTTACAGACGATATCAAACATAATTGCAGTTTCAAGTTGCAAGGTCACATACTATCAAATTTAACACTTTAGTTACAAGCATTGGCTGTTTAACTTGTTTTTGAAAATTCAACATGGGACATCAAAACACTACTGCATTGACTAATTTTCTTTCTTTTAAATTTTAAGATCAATGTAAATCTCTTTTAGCCTAGGCACACTAATTGTTAATAAATTATTGATTTATTCACTTGTAAGTTGTAACCACCTATGCTAACAGAAACATCATTTCCTTTTCACATACAGCTAATCTTAATGGTAATCGTCAAGGATTAAAAGATAACAACTAATAAACTATCACTGATAAGATAAAATATTCACTATTGCTTAAACTAATATTATAATTCAATGGTTTCATGATGCATCATCCTCTAAGACTAAGGTGAATCAGATATGTGATTAAATAGTTATACGTATAAAGTTTAGGAGAAGTCATTGTACTACTTATAAAGAATATACACGACTGAGGACACAAGACTTTATTTGATACGCAGTAAAAAAATTATGTTTGCTGTAAAATCTTACTGTTACAAAGCCCGAAGGTACACAAACATGCTATTGATAATCAATCAGTTGGCATTATGTTACTTGTGACTTGTTAAGTTGTAGAAATTTAAGATTGAACACACCGTGTTTAACCATTAAACTAGGTGGCAACTCATTTGATGCTTGTTGATCTTATTCAATAATCTTTTGTTAAATTTTGGTGTTTCTATGGATTTATAATAACAGGGAGGAGTGGGAAAATCAACTGTAGCTGTAAATCTGGCTTACACGTTGGCTGGAATGGGTGCTAGAGTTGGTATATTTGACGCTGATGTTTATGGACCTAGTTTGCCGACTATGGTCTCCCCCGAAAATCGAATTCTTGAAATGGTAACTAATTTAGCATTATACTAATTCTTTTTGTGACAACTAATTTGTAACAGCTAATACAAGCTTAATCGAAAAATAACTTGTCAATCTGGTATGGGGAAAGATGGAAGTATTTTGTGATCAAAAGTTCTTACAACTAAAATGTGTAATTGTTTTTATTTTGTAGAACCCAGAAAAGAAGACCATTATTCCAACAGAGTACTTGGGTGTCAAGATGGTATCTTTTGGGTTTGCTGGTCAAGGGCGTGCAATTATGCGTGGTCCAATGGTATCTGGGGTCATCAACCAACTACTAACTACTACCGAGTGGTATTATATTCTTCCTATTTTGTTAAACTTCCAAATGTGATCTAAATCTATGGTGTGCATGAAGTGATCTTTGATTGAATTTAGTTCTAAACGATATAACCTGTTTGATAAGTTTAAAATCGATTGATGGTCTTTGGCATATATCGCAAATATGAAGTGATTAACGTCAAAATCATGTCATTTTGTACTCAAACCGACTCGAATGAGAAGGATAATGTAACGACCCGCACTTTTTCGATCGCTCTATACTTATAAGATTAATATTGACATAAATTAAACCGATAAGCAATCCAAATTGTTGAGACTTATGTTTTCGAAAAGAGTTTTACACAACGTTTGACCGTCTAGTTTGACCGATGATATCACGAACTGTACAATATATGATAATTATACGTTTGTGTATATATATGTATATATACATATTTAACATGATCTAAGAATGTTTTAATATCTTATTTTGTATTAATAACAATAAGTTATAAGTATATTTTGAAACTACTAACTTAAGTTTTCAAAACGATAACCATACGTAACGTTATTTGACATAAATACTTATAACATATAATGTTTATACATATATCGTATAAGTAATGTATTTAATCACTTTTAAAGACTTAAATACATAAAATCATATAAGTGTATTCACAAAAGATAGCTATATTTGAATCCTCATTCCATTTTTCACAAAATTTCTATACGTATACCTAGAGTATTTGTACTCGTATCATACCTAGCTTCTATACGTATTTACTATTGGTATATACACATCAAATCACCACCTAACCAGCCCTTGTTACTACCCTAGGTATAAGGTAATTGCTTTTGAATGATTGTAAGACTAATTACAAAAATACAAACTAAAATTTTGTCCATGTATCCTTATGAAACACGTTTTTATGTAGTATATATGTATCATCATTTTCATTCATTTTAACTTCAAATTTCTTAAGCTAAACACACACTCTTTCTTAACCTTTGAACTCCATAACAATCCAGCAAGAAACCTTAAAGATCTAGCCATAAAAACCTTACTTAAACACCATAAGAAAACCATACAAAAACACTTCAAGAAATCCTTCCAAGAACACAAACTTACATCCAATCTTTCATCCACTTCCATCACCCTTTTGATTCTAGCTTCTTACTCCTCTTTTACAGCAATCTTGTCCAAAGAACTTGAGGTAGTAACTATGTTCATAACCTTATTCGATTCATATATATATAGCTATCTTATTTTGTGGTATAAAATTTTAACAACAAGAACATAGTTTGAATGTTTTCAAACTTGTTTGCAAACTAAATAGATCCTTCTAACTTAACTTTTAAAATACTCCAAGACCTGTAATATAACTTAAATATATGCTAATTTAACAAGGTATAACTTGGTTTTTCAAAGATTATCTTAAAAACTGTTTTTACGACGTCGGAGTGCCACCGGGGACTGTTTTGGGTTGGATAATTAAAAACTATCTTAAACTTTGAATTGGAGGTTTATGTTCTGGAAAAATGATTTTTACTATGGATATGATAACACATAAAAATTCCATGATTTAATTCAAAGTATAAGTATTTTTAGAAAAATAATCATTTAAGGTTGTTTACATAAAGGAAAATGTTTAACTTCATAAGTTTCACTAAAGTTTCACCTATGCCGTGTGATTTTGAATACAAACCAAGGTATTTTCAGTTCATAGTCTTAAAGAGGGACTCGATCGAAGGAGATGGCAAGTTGAATCAACGAAAACGGATTTGTAACGAAGAAACTATGACCGAAACAAAATTGGTTATCCAAGACTTGTTTAACTTCGGGATTAATTGGGAAAAATTAAATAAAATCACATCTTTCTAAGATAACATGATATTTTATATAATTCAATTTTATATGGTTCAGGATCACCCGTAAACAACACGAGAAGATTAATCATAAGATCCCATGATTGTACGCAACACGTCATTTGACAACACCGGTACTTTATGTACGCAACACGTCATTTGACAACACCGGTACCGTGGGTCAAGATTAATCTCGACCAATACATATACGATGGGGTTTTATTTATTTCGTTGGGGGTTTTATTTATTTCATTGCGGGTATATTAAACATCTAAAAATGAACCATTAAAATTGAATTACTAACAACGAACTGCTAACTACGGACTAAGGAATTATTCAAAGTATTAAAAGTATAACAAGTATATATATGTGACGTTTGTTTAAAAAGAAAAGGTATTGATATATTATATATGGATAGGTTCGTGATATCAACCGGAGACCAAGTCAAATTATATATATATATCTTCAAGACGAAAGTGAGTATATAGTCTCACTTTTAAACTCTAAATATTTCGGGATGAGAATACATGTATTTTATGTTTTACGATATGGACACAAGTAACTGAAAAATATATTCTACGTTGAGTTGTACCACTGGCATACTTCCCTGTAGCTTGGTAACTGTTATTTACAGCGGTATTGTAAACGCGAATCCTGTTGATAGATCTATCGGGCCTGACAACCCCAACCGGACTGGACGACCAGTATTCAACGGTTGCACAGTACTTCGTTTCGTGACTACACTTGGTACGGTGTAGTAAGATTTCATAATAAAGGGAATATGCGACGTGATTAATTGTTAAGTATGGGTACCAAGTGCTCAACCACTTAGAATATTTTTATTAAACTGTTTATATACGAAATCTTGTGGTCTATATATATATTGCTGCCGGCACTAAACCTATATCTCACCAACTTTATGTTGACCTTTTAAAACATGTCTATTCTCAGGTGATTTTTAAAAGCTTCCGCTGCATTATGTTGAATTTGAGCAGGATCTTGCGTACGCATATTTGTGTCAAAAATAAGACTGCATATCCAAGAACTTGTGTTGTAAAATATGCTAGAAATCGTGTTGTTATCATCATTTGTAAAGTTTGTAAGTCGAAGATTATCGCTAAACGATAATCATCTTTATTTCGTCCAAAGCTTGTATCAAAAATAAGAATCATGGTTTGTAATGTATAATATATGCAGTTTTTCTTTTAAAAATGTCGCATATAGAGGTCAATACCTCGCAATGAAATCATACGTTATCTAACACGTTCTTACGGTTAAGGACGGGTTATGACATGTGGTATCAGAGCGGTGGTCTTAGCGAACCAGGTTTGCATTAGTGTGTCTAACTGATAAGTCGTTAGGATACATTAGTAAGTCTGGACTTTGACCGGGTCTGATTTAAAAACCATTGCTTATCATTGTTGGTTAAAATTTATATGTAAATATTATGTAGTACTAATGGGTTAGTTGTTATGTGATAGATGTCGGGCTCGAAACTTATTATCACATTCAGCGACTCCGAATCAGAATCTTCAGATGGCGTTTCAGTCATTAACCTATCCGATGACGAAAATAATATCTTTGGGGAAGACTCACAAATTCCGGATGAACCGACTATAGAGAACCCGGAAAGTGAACCCGAGGAGGAAAGTGAACCCGAGGAGGAAAGTGAACCCGAGGAAGAAATACAGGAAATTACAAAAGAAGAGTTCGAACTAGGAAAGAAACGAAAGGCTAATGAATTAGAAAATTCAAATCCCGAGTTTAGTAAGGATGATGTGGCACCAACTCCACTAGACACTACCACCCCTATTCCCGCTATTCCTATTCGTTCTATCCCGGCATCCAGTTCTTCAGTCCCACAGCCAAAATATAGGCAGACAACCAGGATAAGCGTTAAGCGATTCTTTGAACCTAAACGTCCTAGAAAATAGACCAAACGATGCGCTGCCGTATTAAACCATGGGATCATATAATGTTTTGTATAATATTATTAGTGTGGTTTGTTTAATGTTCGATGTAAGATAAGCATATGTAAAATAGTGAAGTGTGAAATGCAATAATTTTCCATGGTTAAGTATTATTTAGATGGTAGTAATTGATTCTGTACTAAGCTATTAAGTATGGACATTAACGGGTAGGTACTACCCTAGATATAATTATAAAACGCTAATAAGAAGAAAAGGCTTTTATAATAATACCTGGTTCATATTATTAATAAGCTATAATGTACTGTAAATATACACTACATCTATAATATTCCATGTGAATAATTATTTTCTTTTCATTCTTATAGAAGAATATGGCGCGATTGAACCGAATGACGGAACAAGAAATCCAGGAACTCATCAATCAGCGAGTGAACGACAGAATGTTATGGGTCGAGGCTGCAAGAGGTGCTGCAGTTAACCCAAATCCTCGTGTGGGGTGCACTTACAAAACTTTTCAAGCTTGCAAGCCCTCATCATTCAGTGGAACAGAAGGACCGATCGGTTTAACCCGGTGGATAGAAAAGATGGAGACTGTGTTTAAAATCAGTGGTTGTGTTGAAAAGGACATGACCAAGTATGCATCGTGCACTTTACAAGATAGTGCACTCACGTGGTGGAAAAATTATGTGAAGGCTGTAGGAGGAGATGTAGCTTATGATACTCCGTGGGAAGAATTCAAAACAATGTTAATCAACGAATATTGTCCAAGGAACGAGGTTAGGAAGTTGGAAGATGAGTTACGAAGTCTGAAGGTTATTGGTACTGAAATCACCAACTACAATCAGCGATTCATGGAATTAGTTTTGCTATGTCCTGAATTGGTTCCAACCGAAGAACGGAAGATTGAAATGTACAAAGATGGTTTGCCCAAAAAGGTCAAGGCAAATGTTACAGCATCGAAACCCAAGACAATTCATGAAGCTATAACCATGGCAAACGAGCTAATGGATCAGGTCATCATGGATAAGAAAGTATCCAATACTGATGTGAAGGTATCAGGTAACAAAAGAAAGTGGAATGGAAATTATGATCGAGGTAACCAACAACAATCTTTTAAGAAACAAGAAAACACGCAAGGTGCGGGTAGTGGTTTAAGCTTTGGTTATAAAGGACAAAATCCTTTATGCAACCGATGCCACAAACATCACTTTGGTTACTGTAATGTGGTATGCAACAAATGTAATCGAAAGGGTCATCTTGCTGAAGATTGTAGGGCTCTCGTTACAAATACAAATGGTACCAAGACTCCTGCCACCAATGCAAATAGAACTGCTTTGGCTACCATTACTTGTTTTGGGTGTGGAAAACAAGGTCACTATAAGAGCCAGTGCCCGAATCCAGAGAAGAATATCGGACCTGCACGTGGGAGAGCATTTGTTATTAATGCTAGAGAGGCATGTGAAGACCCGGAGCTTGTTACGGGTACGTTTACCATTAATAACTTATCCGCATCTATTATATTTGATACTGGTGCTGATAGAAGTTACGTGTGTAGAGACTTTCACGCTAAATTGAATTGTTCATCATTACCTCTAGATGCTAAGTACATGATTGAGTTAGCTAATGGTAAACTAATTAAAGCCGATAAAATTTGCCGTGATTGTAAAATAAATTTAGCCGGAGAAACATTTAAGATTGATTTGATACCCGTAGAATTAGGAAGTTTTGATGTAATAATCGGCATGGACTGGATGTCCAAAATAGGAGCTGAAGTTGTGTGCGCCAAGAAGGCAATTCGCATTCCTCGTAAGGATAAAACGCCAGTAATGATTTATGGAGAGAAGGGTAACTCAAAGGTAAAACTCATTAGTTATTTGAAAGCTCATAAGTGCTTGAAGAAAGGGTGCTATGCTATCTTAGCACATGTTAATAAAGTCGAAAAGAAAGAAAAAGAGAAGTGCATCAATGACGAGCCTGTGGCAAGAGATTTTCCTGAAGTATTTCCGGAAGAGTTGCCGGGATTACCTCCATTTAGATCTGTAGAATTTCAAATAGATCTTGTACCAGGAGCTGCACCGGTTGCCCGTGCTCCATATAGACTTGCACCGTCCGAGTTAAAAGAACTTCAGAGTCAGTTAAAAGAATTATTGGATCGTGGATTCATACGACCAAGTACTTCACCGTGGGGAGCTCCAATTTTATTCGTCAAGAAGAAAGACGGATCTTTCCGAATGTGTATAGATTATCGTGAATTAAATAAGTTAATTATCAAGAATCGGTATCCACTACCGAGAATTGACGACTTATTTGATCAACTCCAAGGATCATGTGTGTACTCGAAAATTGACCTAAGATCGGGCTATCATCAATTACGTGTCAAAGAAGAAGATATACCGAAAACTGCTTTTCGGACACGCTACGGTCATTACGAATTTTTGGTCATGCCGTTTGGATTGACGAATGCGCCAGCTGTATTCATGGACCTCATGAATCGAGTTTGTAGTCCATATTTAGATAAGTTTGTTATCGTTTTCATTGATGATATTCTTATCTATTCCAAGAGTGAGCAAGAGCATGAGCAGCATTTAAGGTTGATATTAGAGTTGTTAAGAAAAGAACAGCTATATGCTAAATTTTCTAAATGTGCTTTCTGGTTGAAAGAAGTGCAATTTCTTGGCCACGTTGTTAGTAGCAAAGGAATTCAGGTTGATCCAGCAAAAATTGAAGCCATTGAAAAATGGGAGACTCCTAAGACACCAATGCAGATACGCCAATTTTTGGGTTTAGCCGGTTATTATAGAAGGTTTATTCAAGATTTTTCCCGAATAGCTAAGCCGTTGACAGCGTTAACGCAAAAAGGGAAGAAATATGAATGGACTTCTGAGCAGGAGAGTGCATTTCAATTACTGAAAAAGAAGTTGACTACGGCGCCTATTTTATCGTTACCAGAAGGGAACGATGATTTTGAAATATATTGTGACGCTTCGCGACAAGGTTTTGGTTGCGTTCTTATGCAACGGAAGAAAGTTATTGCATACGCATCCCGACAATTAAAGATTCACGAGCGGAATTATACGACGCATGATCTAGAACTGGGAGCAGTCGTGTTTGCATTGAAGATATGGAGACACTACTTGTATGGGGTTAAATGCACTGTGTTTACTGATCATAAAAGCCTTCAACATATTTTCGATCAAAAACAGCTGAACATGAGGCAACGTAGGTGGGTTGAGTTAATAAATGACTATGATTGTGAAATTCGTTATCATCCCGGGAAAGCGAACGTGGTGGCCGACGCTCTAAGCAGAAAGGAACGAGAACCAATTCGAGTACGAGCGATGAACATAAAAATTCGCATGAATCTCAACTCACAAATCAAAGAAGTTCAACGAGAAGCACTTACTAAAGAAAATATAGGAAATGAAATAATGAAGAAGTATGAGAAGCAACTCGTTATACGGGAAGATGGAATTCGATATTTTGCAAACCGTATTTGGGTACCAAAGTTGGGTGGATTAAGGAAGTTAATATTGAATGAGGCACATAAGACAAGATACTCGATACATCCTGGAGTTGGAAAGATGTATCAAGATCTTAAGACGCATTATTGGTGGCCTAATTTAAAGACAGACGTTGCAACATATGTTGGGGAATGTTTAACTTGTTCCAAAGTCAAAGCAGAACACCAGAAGCCGTCAGGGTTACTTCAACAACCAGAAATTCCAGAATGGAAATGGGATGGTATTACCATGGATTTCATCACGAAGTTACCAAAGACTGCCTGGGGTTACGACACCATTTGGGTGATTGTTGATCGTCTCACCAAGTCTGCACATTTCTTGCCTATAAAGGAAACGGATAGAATGGAGAAACTATTACGATTGTATATAAAGGAAGTTGTTTCAAGGCATGGAATACCTATTTCCATTATATCTGATCGTGATAGTAGATTTACCTCAAAGTTCTGGCAAGCACTACAGGAGGCACTAGGAACTCGTTTAGATATGAGTACCGCATATCATCCGCAAACGGACGGGCAGAGTGAAAGAACAATTCAGACTCTTGAAGATATGCTCAGGGCATGTGTGATCGATTTTGGAAACGGATGGGATAAGTATTTACCGTTAGCAGAATTCTCGTATAATAATAGTTATCATGCGAGCATTGGAGCTGCGCCATTCGAAGCATTGTATGGAAGGAAGTGTAGATCTCCTATCTGTTGGAATGAAGTAGGAGATCGACAATTAACTGGTCCCGAGATCATACACGAAACGACTGAGAAGATAGTACAAATCAAGGAGAGATTGAAAACAGCCCGTAGTCGCCAAAAGAGCTACGCCGATGTCCGAAGGAAACCATTAGAGTTTCAGGTCGGGGACATGGTTATGTTAAAGGTGTCACCTTGGAAAGGTGTAATACGTTTCGGCAAAAGGGGTAAGCTGAACCCAAGATATGTAGGCCCGTTCAAGATTATTGAACGCATTGGACCGGTAGCTTATCGACTTGAGTTACCGCAACAACTCGCCGGGGTATATAATACCTTTCACGTCTCAAACCTTAAGAAGTGTCTTGCAAATGAAGACCTCACTATTCCTCTTGAAGAAATCCATATCGACGAGAAACTACAATTCGTTGAAGAACCAATCGAAATCATGGACCGTGAAGTTAAACAGCTCAAACAGAGCAACATACCGATTGTTAAGGTTCGTTGGAATGCTCGAAGAGGTCCCGAGTTTACTTGGGAACGAGAGGATCAGATGAAACAAAAGTATCCACACTTGTTTCTCGATGACGCAAAATAGGTACAATTTTAAAATTTCGGGACGAAATTTATTTAACGGGGAGGTAATGTAACGACCCGCACTTTTTCAATCGCTCTATACTTATAAGATTAATATTGACATAAATTAAACCTTACCAACATGATAAGCAATCCAAATTGTTGAGACTTATGTTTTCGAAAAGAGTTTTACACAACGTTTGACCGTCTAGTTTGACCGATGATATCACGAACTGTACAATATATGATAATTATACGTTTGTGTATATATATGTATATATACATATTTAACATGATCTAAGAATGTTTTAATATCTTATTTTGTATTAATAACAATAAGTTATAAGTATATTTTGAAACTACTAACTTAAGTTTTCAAAACGATAACCATACGTAACGTTATTTGACATAAATACTTATAACATATAATGTTTATACATATATCGTATAAGTAATGTATTTAATCACTTTTAAAGACTTAAATACATAAAATCATATAAGTGTATTCACAAAAGATAGCTATATTTGAATCCTCATTCCATTTTTCACAAAATTTCTATACGTATACCTAGAGTATTTGTACTCGTATCATACCTAACTTCTATACGTATTTACTATTGGTATATACACATCAAATCACCACCTAACCAGCCCTTGTTACTACCCTAGGTATAAGGTAATTGCTTTTGAATGATTGTAAGACTAATTACAAAAATACAAACTAAAATTTTGTCCATGTATCCTTATGAAACACGTTTTTATGTAGTATATATGTATCATCATTTTCATTCATTTTAACTTCAAATTTCTTAAGCTAAACACACACTCTTTCTTAACCTTTGAACTCCATAACAATCCAGCAAGAAACCTTAAAGATCTAGCCATAAAAACCTTACTTAAACACCATAAGAAAACCATACAAAAACACTTCAAGAAATCCTTCCAAGAACACAAACTTACTTCCAATCTTTCATCCACTTCCATCACCCTTTTGATTCTAGCTTCTTACTCCTCTTTTACAGCAATCTTGTCCAAGGAACTTGAGGTAGTAACTATGTTCATAACCTTATTCGATTCATATATATATAGCTATCTTATTTTGTGGTATAAAATTTTAACAACAAGAACATAGTTTGAATGTTTTCAAACTTGTTTGCAAACTAAATAGATCCTTCTAACTTAACTTTTAAAATACTCCAAGACCTGTAATATAACTTAAATATATGCTAATTTAACAAGGTATAACTTGGTTTTTCAAAGATTATCTTAAAAACTGTTTTTACGACGTCGGAGTGCCACCGGGGACTGTTTTGGGTTGGATAATTAAAAACTATCTTAAACTTTGAATTGGAGGTTTATGTTCTGGAAAAATGATTTTTACTATGGATATGATAACACATAAAAATTCCATGATTTAATTCAAAGTATAAGTATTTTTAGAAAAATAATCATTTAAGGTTGTTTACATAAAGGAAAATGTTTAACTTCATAAGTTTCACTAAAGTTTCACCTATGCCGTGTGATTTTGAATACAAACCAAGGTATTTTCAGTTCATAGTCTTAAAGAGGGACTCGATCGAAGGAGATGGCAAGTTGAATCAACGAAAACGGATTTGTAACGAAGAAACTATGACCGAAACAAAATTGGTTATCCAAGACTTGTTTAACTTCGGGATTAATTGGGAAAAATTAAATAAAATCACATCTTTCTAAGATAACATGATATTTTATATAATTCAATTTTATATGGTTCAGGATCACCCGTAAACAACACGAGAAGATTAATCATAAGATCCCATGATTGTATGCAACACGTCATTTGACAACACCGGTACTTTATGTACGCAACACGTCATTTGACAACACCGGTACCGTGGGTCAAGATTAATCTCGACCAATACATATACGATGGGGTTTTATTTATTTCGTTGGGGGTTTTATTTATTTCATTGCGGGTATATTAAACATCTAAAAATGAACCATTAAAATTGAATTACTAACAACGAACTGCTAACTACGGACTAAGGAATTATTCAAAGTATTAAAAGTATAACAAGTATATATATGTGACGTTTGTTTAAAAAGAAAAGGTATTGATATATTATATATGGATAGGTTCGTGATATCAACCGGAGACCAAGTCAAATTATATATATATATCTTCAAGACGAAAGTGAGTATATAGTCCCACTTTTAAACTCTAAATATTTCGGGATGAGAATACATGTATTTTATGTTTTACGATATGGACACAAGTAACTGAAAAATATATTCTACGTTGAGTTGTACCACTGGCATACTTCCCTGTAGCTTGGTAACTGTTATTTACAGCGGTATTGTAAACGCGAATCCTGTTGATAGATCTATCGGGCCTGACAACCCCAACCGGACTGGACGACCAGTATTCAACGGTTGCACAGTACTTCGTTTCGTGACTACACTTGGTACGGTGTAGTAAGATTTCATAATAAAGGGAATATGCGACGTGATTAAATGTTAAGTATGGGTACCAAGTGCTCAACCACTTAGAATATTTTTATTAAACTGTTTATATACGAAATCTTGTGGTCTATATATATATTGCTGCCGGCACTAAACCTATATCTCACCAACTTTATGTTGACCTTTTAAAACATGTCTATTCTCAGGTGATTTTTAAAAGCTTCCGCTGCATTATGTTGAATTTGAGCAGGATCTTGCGTACGCATATTTGTGTCAAAAATAAGACTGCATATCCAAGAACTTGTGTTGTAAAATATGCTAGAAATCGTGTTGTTATCATCATTTGTAAAGTTTGTAAGTCGAAGATTATCGCTAAACGATAATCATCTTTATTTCGTCCAAAGCTTGTATCAAAAATAAGAATCATGGTTTGTAATGTATAATATATGCAGTTTTTCTTTTAAAAATGTCGCATATAGAGGTCAATACCTCGCAATGAAATCATACGTTATCTAACACGTTCTTACGGTTAAGGACGGGTTATGACAGATAACACCTCTTAAAATATGTATATATTAGGCGATGTTAGTGTATTGTCTTTTAAATCATATAGAAGTTGCAGCTACTTCATATATTTGAACAGGTTTCATATATAAAACCAATAACCAATGAATGTTTGCATATAAACAGGGGAGAGCTTGATTATCTTGTTATTGACATGCCCCCTGGAACCGGTGATATTCAGCTCACTTTATGCCAGGTTCTGCTTCTAAACCCGCGCCGTTTAATACCATGTTCTATTTTTCTATGCTTCAAAGATAATCCAATGATAAACAAACATAAATATAGAAGTAATATTTTGAATTTTAATCTGCACTTACAGGTGGTTCCTCTAACTGCTGCTGTTATAGTAACTACTCCTCAGAAGCTTGCATTCATCGATGTCGCGAAAGGAGTCCGCATGTTCTCAAAGCTGAAAGTCAGTACCCCGTTTGAAATATACGATTTGATATTTTCATGTATGTAATCATTCGAACCTTTGTACATGCTGTCAGGTACCATGTGTCGCTGTGGTTGAAAACATGTGTCACTTTGATGCCGATGGGAAACGGTTTTACCCATTTGGTAGAGGATCTGGATCGCAGGTAAGAAACAAAAGGGTAACCGACCCTCAAAGTGGGTGCAACACTAGGACTTAAGAAACACTTAAGTAAATAATATTAGCGGTGGTAAGATGGGCAGCTGGATTGGGTTGGTAATGGGTCAGAAATTCAGAATAGTTGTTTTAGTTTACCTACAAACACTGTTTTGTCATATAAAACAAGATTAATTAATGCAATAATTTTATCAAAAAGCAATAGTATTACAGTAATGAATCATACCTTCGTATACAAACTAGATGGGAGGTTGTTTATATGCGCATGTCAAACAATTATAGCCATGTTCGTTTAGCATCTTCAATCCATTTTTGCTGCAGGTTGTGGAACAGTTTGGAATCCCTAACCTGTTCGACCTTCCGATCAGGCCAACTGTAAGTAGCCTATTTAATTTCCAGTTATCAACGAAGTCTAATACAATATGTCTGCAATTTTATTATAAATATTAATTTTTTTTTACATATATATGCTTTTTATTTCTATTTTGGCAGCTATCTGCTTCTGGGGATAGTGGAATGCCGGAAGTAGTAGCTGATCCTCAAGGTGAAGTCGCCGAGATCTTCCAAAACCTAGGAGTTTGTGTGGTACAACAATGTGCGAAAATCCGGCAACAAGGTTTGTTTATGCCCGCTTTTTGATACACATATGTTGGTTAATTTACAAGAAGTTAGTTAAAATAAAAGGCGTTCCTTTGCAGTATCGACGGCTGTGATGTATGACAAGTCTATCAAGGCAATCAAGGTGAAGGTGCCTGATTCAAATGAAGAGTTTCTTCTAAATCCCGCAACTGTCAGACGGAATGACCGTTCAGCCCAAAGTGTGGTATGTAATCTCATTAATTTTCTATATGTCAGAAACTCACTCTATGTGTCAGAAACTCATATGAGCATAATTATAATCATAACTCTGAATAAAAAGACAAAATTAAGCGGTTGGTCCCTAATGTTTGTTCAAATTGCACGAATGGGCCTAATGTTTTTTTTTATGTGCAAGCCCCTAATGGTTGCACTTGTTACGCAGTTGGTCCCTGACAGTGACGACTATTAGTCATATTCTATTAAGTTGTGTCATATTGAATTTGACTAACGATCTTAGGCAGGTACGAAAGTAAGAGCACTTAACGAAAGTTGACTAACGCTCGTCAATTTTCGGGACCAACCACGTAAAAAGTGCAAACATTAGGGGCATCCGCGTAAAAAAACTTTAGTCCCATTTGTTCAATATTGAACAAACTTTAGGGACCAACTGCGTAATTTTGTCGAATAAAATTGTAGAAGTAGAGGGCATAACATTGAACACCATTTATAGATGAGTGGACATCTTTGATATATAATATATACTTAAAGCAGCATTCTGATTTGATTATCAAAATATTTGTTCAATTTTAATTGGTTAATTATTAATGTCATGAACAGGATGAATGGACTGGTGAGCAAAAATTGCAGTACGGCGATATCCCAGAAGACATAGAACCTGAAGAAATCCGACCCATGGGAAACTATGCAGTTTCAATTACATGGCCAGATGGATTTAGCCAGGTACTTCGACTTTTTGTAAAAAAAATTAAATTCTTGAGAAATTTGAAATTGGAACCATAAACAATGAAACACTTTTCATCGGTTGTTCAATTGGTTAACTACTAGTTCTTCACCTGTTAGATACTGATAATGTTTAATAAAATGACGGTTCATGTTTTTATTTTTATTGCTTTTATGCGATGCAGATTGCTCCCTACGATCAGCTACAATCAATGGAACGGTTGGTTGATGTACCTCAACCCATACCTGCATAAGTAAGCAGCTGCCTACTACTCAACGCCAAGTCTTAAACCTTAATACGACATGAGAAACCTACTACTTGCATGCACTGACACACACGTATATAATTTTGTGTATTTATACATGAATTTGAACCGCATTTGCAAAGTTTCTTGCAGATCAGATGAAATTCAGATAGATGTAAGAAGCACAGTGGATTATTTAAATATCGGAGGTTTAAACCACAAACATACACGACGTGAACGCTACAATAACAGATTACATGTTGATGATATTAACGTTCGATATGTACATATATTTTGTCTTCATAGCTCCTAATAGTGTACTATCAGAACCCCTACGCAGTTCACATCATTACTCAAGTCTCATGTAGATGTGAAATCACGAGTTATTTAAAGGAAGGACAATGGTACTCTAGAAAAGTATTTAAAGAAATGTGGTACTTATAAAAGTTGTTTTAAAAACATAGCTAATCCATGTGATATACGAGTACATAGGAGTAGAGAATACTCCTATTTAAACACAACACAAATACACAATTAGCTTGACATTTATATATTTTTTTAAAACTGAGTTTCTGTTAGAATCGGAAATTAAACTATCCCATTTAGAGAGATCAAAACCGATAGTGACACATTTTAAAGGAAATAGAAATAGAAATTAACGATAATTCCTTTTCGACATATCGATGGACTCTGATCGAATATAAGTAATTTTGTCAAACTTGTCTGTTTCATTTATGTTAATTTGTTAAATTCATTAGTCATAGGTGAAACTTTCAATTTGTTTAGGTAACATATGTTAGTTCTAACGAGGTATTCGTGTCCGATCTTCGCTGCCGGTGGTCTTTTTATTGTTGCACACTTGTTTACGTTAAATTATGTAAATTGATGCTTAGAAGGCTCAGTTACATGATGCTAGTTGCGTGGTGTTTAGTGGGTGGTATGCTAACTGTTAGCTACATCTTTTGCTACATGCTAACGTAAACCAAGATTGACTGTATAAGTTAACTGTTAGCTACATGTTTAGTGGTATGCTAATGTAAACCACGTGTAATAACTTAACCTAAACCAGTATGCATCAATATACATAATTTAAACCAGTTGCATAATTATTGTTATATTATATTTATTATTAATTATTAAATTATTAATCTCTAATAAATCACCACAGCCACTTTCTATATAATCAAAACAGGTGGCGCCCTAAAGATTAAAAAGGCATATGTTCAAAATTTTGGTAAAAAAAAACTTTAAAAATCAACCAACATGATCGAATCTTCACCCATTCAAAACTAAACCGAAAGGATGACCATCCAAGCTATTAAACATTTATAAATGTAACGAACTCATGATATATATACAAATAAGGTAAAACAGAAAAACGCTACACAACTGTCGGCCAACAATAAAACAATACATAAATAAAATAGGTAAAAAGACAACTTTGCCCTCGTGAACAACATCAGGCTCATCATGATTAGTGTTAGTTGATAATTATATTAAAAGTTTTATTTATGTTAAGTTTTAAGCTAAGACGCTCAGTTAATGTGGACACTGTTACGTGTCAATTAGCATCCACGTGCTATGCACGTGAGTTGGTCTTAGGATGTAAAATAGTTAGTTCAGTTCGTTTAGACTATAGACATCATCAGTTAGGAGGAAATTAGATTATGAATTCAGTGTGTGTAAACACTCATCTCCTCCCCCTATTTCTATAAAAATCTTCAGATTGTATGGGCAGACACCAAATCAACCTTTGATGTATGAGCAAATTGCCCAAAAAGGTAACGTAAAAGACCAAATTTCCCAATAAAGGGAATATCGCTTTTTTCATTGGCCGTAAAGGTCTCTTGTTCCAATTTGGTGCGTAGAAAGGATTATAATTTAAAAAAGTTGCAATTAAGGTAATATAAGACCACGTGTGCAGCCACATTGACTCCATCTCATCACATCTGATGAGGTGGACGACACGTCATCATCTTCTCGAAAAGAATGAGTGCCACGTCATTGTATTTTTCCAAAAAAATTCCACATTTTCCCGCCGAATAATTCTGGCCAAATTTGAACGAACACTTTCCAAACTAATTTACTACACACGAGTGCCTCAACAAAAGTGCGAGCTATTCCCCTTCATTTATCATTTTACTACCGCATTAATAGATTACCGAGAACATAATTCTATGCACGTAAATTGGTATCAATTAGGTGGCAATTAATTTCAACCTATAAATATAAATAGATGGAAGGTAGAATAAATCAGGTGCAACATCGATAATTTAGTCCAATTGACTTTCGATGATAAAATTATTACTAAAAACCTGTTATAAAAAGCAATTGCATCTGATGTGTTCTTTGTATGTTTGAAATTATGTGAATAAACCATAAGTCCCTAACAACTACACGATTGACTGGAGATGTCATTTCACGGGCAACATTCAGTAGCATTATGATGAAGCACAACAAATGAAAGCGGAGGAGATCGATTAAGCACTAGTGTGTAAAAAATAAAAATATAAAAGTGTTGGTTTATTTGGCCGGAACACTTGACCAGAAATATTCATCGTAAAAATGACAGGATTTTTTTTTTTTGGAGAAGAGGATGATGTGGCGGCCACCTTATCGAATGTGATGAGGAGGAATCTATGTGGCTGCAAGCATGGATATAAATTACCTTTATTGCAACTTTTTCAATTTATAATCCTTTCTATGCACCAAATTGAAATAAGAGTTGCTAAAAGTGATATTCCCTTTATTGGGAAATTTGGTCTTTTATGTTACATTTTTGGGCAATTTTCCCTTGATGTATACACAAGGGAAAAACACATTAGATGTAGTTGATAGATCATTGCCTCATTGGTAGCTAGAGAATATGCTATTGTTATGCTTAGAGGGCTCAAGATAGAATGAAACACTTTGCTGATAGAAAAAGAACAGATAAGGAATTTGCTAGTAAATGATTAGGTTTATGTTAAGCTTCAGCCATATAGAAAATCACAGTATGGGGTGTAAGACAGCACAAGCTAAGTCCAAAGTACTATGGACCTTTTCAAGTTGAAGCTAGAACAGGAAAGGTGACATACAGATTGAACTTGCTAGTGACTTCACAAGTTCATCATGTATTCTGTATCTCACAATTGAAGCTGCACAAGGGTGAACCACCTTCTACCATGGGAATCATGCCAACAATCGACCATTTAGGTCAGTTGACTCCAGAACCAATCAAAATTTTAGATTGAAGGATTGCAGAAAGAAACAATGTTGTTGCAGTGTATATTTTGGTCCAATGGTCAAAATGGTACTTAAGGAGATGCTACATGGGAGTTAATTGGAGACATTCAGATATAGTTTCCACAATTTTTGTTTTGGGTAACCATTCTTGAGGTCAAGAATGATTTTTATAGGGGAAAGGAATTGTTATGGTCTGTAATATAGTCGTTAGAGGTTTGAATATATTCAATTAAGCTCAGTTAGAGTTCGTTAAGTGGCACGTGCATTGCACGATCTTCTTTTAAAACATAACACGTGGTTGGCACGTGTTCAGTACCAGAGATCACATTGCATCTGGAGTTCGTTACCGAAGGTGGCTCGATTGCAATCAACGGTGCAATTGAATTCTGTTACGATTTGTAGTACAAATGTAGATGGTTAAAGTTATTATAATCAGTTTTTCAGATGCCCAATTGTATTTCCTCTCTTTTTCAATTCTAATTTCGATTTCGTCAATAAAATCAATTTAGATCTCGATTCCATTGCTTGTTCTTATTATCAAGCTTTTACATCGTTATCTGGGCTTAACTTTGATTTGTAATACAGATCAAGTCATATCAATTTGTTTAAGAATTCGAAAGTGTTTTTTTCATGTTTTGTTGAAAATGACATTAGAGAAGAATGGTTTAAATTGTATATATATAAATGTATATGTACATACATATACATCAAGCAAAGGCGTAACCTTTTTATACCGTAAGAGGGTCATCGCTTATGGCCATCTCAATTTTTGGGCCAGTAATATCAAGTTTTTTTTGGCTATCTCATTTGTTTGTCCTGAGCTTCTCACCTTAAACTTTCCTTTCTCATCCGGTCGTCATTCCCATGAATTCAAAGTATCAAATAAGGCAACATACACCAAAGGGTTATTGGCCTAGCGGCATTGAGGTGTCCACTGACCTTGAAGTCATAGGTTCAAGTCTTGTGGTGCACATTATTATATATTCATGTAAAAATCGTGTCTGGTGTATGAGTTTGTCTTAAAAAAATAATAATAAGGCGACAAATATCCAAGGGCGAATATAGTAATATGCCCGTGGGTCAGGGGACACAACTAGTTTGCAAATTTTTAGTAGAACATACTCTTTAAATTGTATAGAAGACCACTAAATTTAATTACAGGACCCCGTATATCTTTCAAATTTATAGTTTTTTATTAAAGCGTATAAGACATCACTAAATTTAACTACTCATACCCCATATATTTTTCGAATTTGTAGTTTTTTGAATGTAAACTACCATTAAAATAGCATTCAAATATAGGTAGTAGTGAAAAAAAATCGGGACCCCATTGACCTATAATCCTGGAATCGCCACTGCAAATATCAACAACTAAATTATTAAGCATGCCAATATTTCTTGCTCAGTTGCTCCAGTATCTCCAGCTCCAAGATAAAAAAATATAGTGCTAAACTCGTACCCTACGAAATACACATACACACAAGTTTATATTGTTGTTCACGTGTATTAAAAATCGTTGTGTTCATATTATGTGTTTTGTAGATAGATGTCATTCCATAATTGACTTTAAAGGAATAATTTAGTCAAATTGCGTGTACCTTTGCATTAAAAATCAACTAGTTAGCCCCAAAAGTTAGAAATTTATTAGATAAATATTGAGTAAATTTGATAGGAAAATAATATCATAAAGAGCCATAATAACAGTTACTGTTTATGTCTAATATACATAAACAGAAAAAGAACTAAAAACAATTAATTATGTAGAATGCACTACAGTTATTTTTGAATTTGACTTAGACCCTTGTTACGCAACGTTAACAAATAATTTAACGCATGTTACATGACGTTAAAATTGACATTTTGAGGGCGTTAGTTATGACTGCAACGGAAAATGAAAAAAATTTAACACTCAATTAAAACTTGACAACTCATTTCACTTTCTTTTTTTTCCACTCAACTTTCAATTATATTTTACTACACTACCCAAAACCTCTCACCCAAATTTAACGCCTACCATGACTCTTCAAATTAATATGCCACATCATAGTAAGGATCACCTATCTCTTTCAAAAAGTGCATAATTTGACTACACGTCACCGCTAATAAACCAATACCATAACAAGTGGTCATAATGAGCTTAATAAAATGAAGATAGTCACTAGTGGTGTTTGTCTTTTACTTAATTAGACGTGTTTTAATGAATAAAATTTAAGTAATTTTGAATTTATATTGGGTCATTGTTTTTAAAAATTTATTAGTAATTGCTATTTTAACTAGCTCGCATGAAATACTAAACAATTTTAACTATTAGACAGTTTTTTAGCATTTAAAATAAATAAAACCCGCAATTAAAATAACTTGTACCTAATTAATACTGAGTATGTAATTAACACCCTTAAATTTTGGGAGATATCAGTATGTAATTAACACCCTTAAATTTTGGGAGATGATATTGTAGCAAAAAACTTGTGTACATTGTTGTAAAAAACATGACAACTCCTCGATTAATTTACGATTACTCGTCTGTTCTGCTTTTCTAAAATCTGTTTAATTAATTGGTCAATATTGATTAGTGGGTCAAAATCGAATTTGGTAATCAAAGTAAGTTAAGGTCAAAATTGGTCACCATTTTAACATGAATTTAAACTATAATATTAGAGTTTTTGAACACAATGAATAGCTTTACTGCGTTAAAGTTTGTGTTATATTTATGATTTTCTTATAAATTTTCACATTATTTTTAAAATTTAAATGTATAAATTACAATCAAATCCATCTTCCATAAATTCTAAATTACCTTCCAACCTATTAATTCCCAAATATTTTTGCAACCTTGACTGTGTAGCTAAAAATAAGAAGTCAAAAAACTGCTAAAAATCCTTAGCTCTCTACTTACTGTCACTCCACTTCACCTGAATTAAAAAAAAAAAAAAAAAATGCGAATTCTGATCGGTGTTTCTCATCTTATTGTCAAATCATCATCATCATTTAATTCAATTTTCCCCAAACTTAATCACAAACTCAGTCGATACAGCTCCGATCACTTTCTCTCTCTTAGAAATTTCACGGCAATGGCCAGTTCCGGCTCCGGTGGTGATTATGTCAAGGGGAATGTGTTCCCCAACGGCGTAGCTGTTTTAACTCTCGATCGTCCAAAAGCTCTGAACGCCATGAATTTAGGTTTTTATTTTAATTTTTATTTTTTTTCTGCAGTTATATACTGGATTATGATTATCATAAACTAATAAACTAATAATTCTGGCTTTAATTCAGGTCAATCATATAGTGACTATGAGCTTATAAGATTCACTTTATTTTTCATTTGAGCTTTTAAGCTTAAATTGGTGACTTTATTATTTTATTTTATTTTATTTTCCAAATTTTGATAAGCCCTATAAAATAAGCTCAAGCTGATTGCCTCGTTATTATAATGTCTAAATATTATACGTAATTTGTTTTCGTATTAACGAATTGTGAATTTGTTAGAAAACAAGGTTGTAATTGATAATCCGATTGGTTCTTGAATTGTGAAATCACTTTCTCAATTTAGTATTTTGACCCAACAAGCCTCGGGTATCCCGAAATTCAAATTGGAATAAGACAAGAATGTGATTGGATTGCAAGCAAGAGCAATATGAATCTAAAGTATTAAAGAGGATGTGTGTTTCTGTGTTTGAGAATGAAAAGCCGGTCAATGATTTTCTGGAATGAAAATATTAGTTATAGTTCGGTTGATAAACCAAAGGGTATAACCCTTCATTTTGGCGGGAAATGTCGTTAACCGAAACGTCACGACTTTTGGCGGGAAAATCGGTTGGCAGACAACTATTGCCTAAAAATTTCAGTCGCAGGGCGCTGCCTCTTGACACCTCGAGGGGCGGCTTTTCCTCGACCCCCGCCCACTCATTTGGGACTGGGACCCCAACCAGGGGCGCTGCCCCTTGACCCCCGTAATCTACGTGATAGTATCTAGTCAACTCTAACGGGTGTGCACTCCACACTCTTCAAACCCGTTGTTAAGTATAACTAGTTAACTCTTGCTTTTCAAGTAAATCCAAATTACCTAAAATGATTGTTAGATGACACTAACGTCACCAACCGAATTGACACTTAAGATAGGTTCTTAGGTGAGCGTTTGTATGCACATCTGGTTCTGCTTTTAAAAATATTCAGTTGTACCGCGCAGATATGGATTTGAAGTACAAACAATTTCTTGAGGAATGGGAAGTAGATCCAAATGTCAAATGTGTTTTGGTTGAGGGAAGCACGCCACGTGGTTTCTCAGCAGGTAAGGAAACCAAGATTTCCGTACATATATTATTGTACTGTAGTTAAGTTGTTGATGATGATTGAATTTATAGTTTTTTACTTTATTTTATGCAGGTGGTGATGTGAAGCATATATCAACTATCAAACAATTCTCGCATATTATTGAGGTGGTGACGAGCTTTGACAGATCATATCAGTTTAACTTTAATGGCTGTTTTTTTTGTTCCTCAACTTTTTTGTTGGGGTACCAGTATCTGCCTTAATTATAGTTAAATATCATGAAACTTTATGCCATGTTCCTGAAATATGTACAAAGCTTTGTTCGACAGATAATTTCTTGATGTTACAATGATCACCACATCTCAAGCTTGTTGATTTGGTATTGACTGTATACATCGTGTTCTTATCAGTATTTCACCTCTAAATATCTAGAACATGGAAAAAAGGAGAAATATATGTATTCGTATTTGTATATGCTATCCTTATCCGTAGGTAATCTTATTCATATAAGTTCGCCATACAATGTGAAACTTTACATATATATTTACTTAGGAAGATGGGAAGCAACCCTTAGATTGTAGGGCTAACCCTTTGCAAATTTCACTATTTATGACATTTTACTATATGTATACTGTGACAAAGTTTTGAGTACGTGCAAGACTCGGTGGCCTTCAATTCAACTTGCATTTACATTTTTGTTCTCTAGTTTTCAATTGAGCCCATTTTGAGGATGTGGCTTTGATTAATTTGCTTTAAACTAAATGTCTATTGACTGTCCTAGGGATTTACTTTTTTTCTTCCAGGTGTTTACTGCTGAATACTCCCTTGTTTGCAAAATCTTTGAATACAAAAAACCATACATAAGCTTAATGGATGGCATAACAATGGGTTTTGGGATAGGCCTATCAGGTCATGGCAAATACCGAATCATAACAGAGGTATACTCTATCAATTAATAACAACTTTGGCTGTATTGCTAATATAAGTTTTAATCATATATCTTATTACATTGATGGTCACTCTACAGAGGACTGTTCTTGCCATGCCAGAGAATAAAATTGGGCTGTTCCCGGATGTTGGGTTTTCTTATATAGCTGCACAGGGTCCAGAAGGATCTATTGGTAAGTACCTTAAACTATAGGCTCATGTTTATTTATAGCTCTATGGCGGAGTTACATCTTGTATTTATTGTAAAATATTATTCAGCTACAAATTAGAGTCAAACTGGAAAAATAGTTGTCATGATCACTGTTGTGAACGTCGGCCGAGTCTGCTAACGGGTCGGTTTGGGGACTAGCTTATCCCAACTCGCCCAACGCCGTAAAGTCGGTCAACACTAAACAGTCGTGTCAAAGTTGGGCTGGGTCAGCCGAGTCGGTGTGAGTCAAAGTTAGGTCAAAATTTTTTATATATATTTTTTAAAATTAGATTTCCATATATCTATGTTTGAAATATTTATGTACTAATATATCTGTGTGTAATATATACGTGTTTAATTTGTTTATTACTAAAAGTCAACGTTTGGTCAATGCCCGACTCGTCTCCGACTCGACTGACTCGTCCCTCCAAGGTTCCAACGGACTCGTCCCCGACTCACGACTTTTAAAACCTTGGTCATGATACCTTTCGGTCATATATTCTAACATGATAAAAAATTTAGACTTTTCATGTCAAACATAGCACATATAACATAGTAACAATAAACCTTCATAGAAATATAGAATAATTAACCATTGTCATTTAATTAGTGCCCAATCTTAAAGTGCAGTTACGAATCCTCTTACAAGAAAGGTAAGATTCGGTGAAGACTATTATTTTTTTTTTTTTTTAAAAAAAAGGGTAAGATTCGGTGAAGACTATTACTCCACGTTTAAAAGAGATCTTTATAAATATTCTTAAAAAAGAGGGTGGAGTTACCTATCTTCTCGCAAGTTATCTGATAACATTTGTCTTGGGCAGGTGTTTATCTTGGTATGACCGGAAACAAGGTGTCCACGCCAGCTGATGCACTGTATTTAGGTGTTGGAAACCACTTTGTTCCATCTGAAAATCTAAGGTCACTAAAGGAAAGTCTCTTGTCAACTACTTTGTACGTCTCTAATAAATCCCTTTATCCTCATACGGTTCTATCATCATATTATATATTAATGCATATATCCTTTGTATAATATAACCAATACTTAAATTTGGGTAAAAAATGTCTGAATCATTTATGCCTAAATGACATATGTATGCCAGTTCAGAGGATCCGCATCATCAAGTCCAATCAATATTGGCAAAGTATAACTGCAATCCTGATTCTGAGCCCCAATTGAAGTTGCTTTTACCACACATAGTTTCAACATTTGGTGGAAACAAGCCTATTAAAGAAATAATGAAAGAGCTAGAAAAGAATCAGCAAAGTGCTGATGCTACAGGTAAGATTTTCTCCTTTTAAATAACGGTATTTGAATGTACAAAAAACCTTCCACCATCGCATAAAAATTACGCCTTTTTTTAAATAGATTACAAGGTAAAGACCGATTTTGCAATTGCAATATCAATGGAATGGTAGGATCACTTGATCCACTTGTTCTTCTTGAAGGACATAAGATATTTGAAAAATAGAGAAATTATTTACTTGAATTATATGCCAAATGAAGCGTTACATTTTTATATGAGAGCATATGGTGAAGGATATAAGATATTTGGAAAATGTGTATTTTCTTTCTGGTAGTGATTGTAACTTTAACCTATTCTATTAATGCATCAATTCGCCTCACATTTTATCATTTACGAGTCAAATGAGTAAAATAGAAAAAATCATTTATGGAAATGGGTCAAATAGATCAACAACAACAACAACAGTACCCAATCCCATAAGAGTGGGGTATGGGGGAGGTGGGATGTAGACAATCCTTCCTCTATCCTAGAATAAAGAGAAATCATTTCTCCACCCTGAGTTAAACACTCACAAGAGCGGAGAAAGTCCTCCCTCTCTCTATTCGACGGGTAAAGAGATTGCTTTCAAGGGGACCTCCAGCCATAAAGAATGAGAAAAAACAATAAAAAATAAATTAAGTAAATTAAAAAAAAAAACATGAAATAAATAGCTAAATATATAAAAAATAGTAATAATAAATAAGAAAATAAAAAATAAAAAAATAAAATGAACAGAGACGCCATGAAAATGGTAGAATCAAATTTTCATAGGTTTTACATCGTGCTTGGAGTTCAATTTAGGCTCTAAGCGACAGTTAAGTCGCCAATAAATCGACGCTTGCTAAGCCTCGCTTAACAGAACCGTGTATGAAAAAGAAAAAAAAAACTAATAGTAGGAGTATATATATTTTTTTTTTTTTTTTTTTTTTTTTTTTTTTTTTTTTTTTTTTTTTTTTGAAAGGCAATGTTAGTGGTTAGCTCACGAAGTTAATTCACGAAAATCCCCCCCCCCCCCGAGACTCGAACCCTGGTCTCCTCGAACACCATGTTAACATGGTGACCAATGAGGCAAAGCCCCATTGGCAGTAGGAGTATATATATATATATATATATATATATATATATATATATATATATATATATATATATATATATATATAGTGGTAGGATCAAGAGGGAAGTAACTAATCGGGGGAAGCAAAAACTTTTTTTTTTCTTTCGTTTTTTGAAAAAACTTTGTTCACAAACATTATAGATGGGATGAAAATATGAACATTTAGTAGAGACACTTTGTGGTAAATGTTTTTATTTTGGCGGGAAAACGCTCGAAGAAGTAATATATAACAATTATCGTGTTTTTCGAGCGTATGTTGAGGTTTTAGCTATTGGGGTTTAGATATTAGGGTTTAGATATTAGGGTTTAGAAATTTAGGGTTTAGATTTAGGGTTTAGATTTAGGATTTAGATTGAGTTTTTAACACGAACGGTTTAGAGTTTAGGGTTTAGGGTTTAGGGTTTAGGGTTTGGTGTTTTGGGTTTATGGAATAAACCCAAAACACCAAACACTAAACCCTAAACCCTAAACCCTAAACTCTAAACCGGGCTAAATTTTACTTCACAAAACATGAAGAAAAAAACGTTCATATTCTTCACGAACAATATTATCTTTAATGTTATTTTTGCCGATCGTTTTCCCGCCTAAATAATAACATTCATCACGAAGTGTCTCTTCTAAATGTTCATATTTTCGTGTGATCTTGATGCCGGAAAAAAAAATTCCAAAAAAAGCGAATTTTTTTTTTTTTGCTTCCCCCGCTTCCCCCCGATTGGTTACTTCCCCATTGATCCTGCCCCTATATATATATATATATATATATATATATAAGGGAAAAAGAAGACGTACCTTAGACAGTAGGGCGGAGCTCAGGACCAAACGAGAGATGCTACAACTAAAAAACAAAAAACATATATGACCGCAAACAAGCAACCCAAAACACAACAAAACATACAAACCTAGAAACACACATACACACACACACACACACACACAAACATACATATATACATACATACATACAAGAAACTGTACGTAACCAAACAAAAAACATGAAAACCTGAAACGTACCCACGAGCAAACATACAACAACAACAACAACAATACCCAATCCCGCATATGCGAGGTATGGGGGAGGTTAGATGTAGACAATCCTTCCTCTATCCTAGAATAGAAGAGAAGTCGTTTCTCTATCCACGAGTCGAGAAAAAATTCTCTACCCGCATGAAGAGAACGTCATCCCTCTCCCTACCCCAGAGTAGAGAGATTGCTTCCGTGTGGACCTCCGGCCTATATATTAAAATAATAATAATAATAATAATAATAATAATAATAAAAGTAAAAAATAAAAATAAAAAATAAAAAATAAAAAATAAATAAATAAATAAATAAAAATAAATAAATAAATAAAAGTGAAAGTAAAAAATATAGGCCATGGAAATGGTAGGAATCAAATTTCCATGGGTATTTAAACCTGCCTGAAAATTAATTTAGGCTCTAATCGGCAGTCAAGACGCCACAAAATCGACGCTTGTTGTTGCCTCGAATAATAGAGCCAAAAGACCTTGTGAACATAATACGAGAGGCATGCCAGGTGGAAGTTGTTGCGCACGCAAAGAGCCAACCACCTAGGACAAACCAAACACCACTCATGCACCTTTACGGTAGACATCCCCGAAGCCACACAACTAAAAGAAAACCAACGAAGCTCAAAAGCAAAGAAGGTCGTCCTCCGTCCTAATGGCCCCAAGATGCACCGAACGATGCGAAACGCACTCACACACACACACACCCCACCCCCACCCACCTTCCCACACCCACAAGTACACACCCACCATACACACACCCCCACACCCTCACACCCACACCCACACCCACACCCACACAAACACCCCGAAAACACACACCACACAACATTCCCAAAACACCCACACGCACAAAAAACACACCTACATACATACCTATATACATCCGTACATAAGCAAAACTACATACATACATGAAACTTGTACGTACATACATACCTATATCCACACATACATGCAATCATACATACATATCTACATAAGCATACAAATCTACGTACGTACCATTTACATATACACTTAGATACATACATCCTTACCTACATGCAAACGTACCTACATAAGCAAACATACAAGAAAAGCATACCTCCATAACATAACAACAAACAACCATAAACAAGAGTTCATACAAACAAACGTTTAAACATACATACAAAAAAAAAAAAAAGTCTACAAGTAATACTACAAGTACATAAAACGGATAGTAAAGATAGAAGTAATAATACAAATAATAGTAGCTATTAAAAGTTACTAGAAGAAATAATAATATTAATATTAATAAAACTAATAATAATAATTTTAATAATTTATATTTATATTAAAACTACAACAATTATGAATATAATAGTAAATAATAGTGGTGAAAGTAAAAAGAAATAATAGAAATAATATTAATAGTAATAATAACATAAAAATAATACTAGTAATAATCAATACTAATAAAAATGGCAATGAAACCGGTAATAATCCTAATAAAAATACACTAATAATAATAATAATAATAATAATAATAATAATAATAATAATAATAGTAGTAGTAGTAGTAGTAGTAGTAATAGTAGTAATAAAGTAATAATAATAGTAATACTAATAATAATACAAATAATAAAATAGAAAGCAACCTTACTCGACAATTCTTATTCTAGCCCTCCACGCATTCCTATCTGAAGTCATGTCCTCGGTCAACAAAAGCTCTCTCATGTCGAGCTTTAGTCTATCCATCCACCTACGAGTAGGTCTACCCCTTCTCCTTACGCCGTCAACCGTGAGTGCCTCTACTCTCCTGACAGGGGCACTATGTGGTCGCCTCGTCACGTGCCCATACCATCGAAGTCGTTCTTCTCTTAGTTTGTCGATGATGCTTCTAACTCCAAGGTTTTCCCTAAACACACCATTTGGAATCATGTCTAACATGGTTTTACCACACGTCCACCTAAGCATTCTCATTTCAGCCACTTCCATCCTTCTCTCATGGGCTTTCGTCATTGGCCAACATTCTGATCCGTACAACATAGCAGGTCTAATCGCCACTTTGAAGAATTTCCCTTTCAATTTGAGCGGTATCTTCTTGTCGCACAAAACCCCTTTCGCTGCTCTCCACTTCAGCCAGCCTACCTTAATACGATGGGTCACGTCCTCGTCGATCCTCCCCGATTTGTGAAGGACCGAGCCTAGATATCTAAACGAATCTTGTGGATGCAAGATCTGGTCCCCAATGTTAATAAGTACTCCAACATTTTGTTCATCCTCTGTCTAGGCGAAATCACACCTAAGGTATTCCGTCTTTTGTGTACTGATCCGTAGTCCGTTTTGTTCTAAGGTCTCCCTCCATTGCTCTAGTCTTCTATTAAGATCCTCTTTGGATTCTGGTACAAGCACAATATCGTCGGCAAAAATCAAACACCAGGGGACGCTCTCTTATAATCCCCGAGACAACTCGTCGAGGATCAAAGCGAAAAGGAAAGGGCTAAGGGCAGATCCCTGGTGCAGGCCTACATCTATCGGAAAATACTCTGTGTTTCCCACAGGAGTTCGAACGCAAGACTTCGCCCCTTCATACATATCCGTAATAGCTCTAATGTATCTACTTGGGATACCTCTAACATTAAGTGTCTTCCAAATCAGCTTTCGCGGAACACAATCATATGCCTTTTCTAAGTCTAAGAAAACCATCTCTAGGCTCTTTTGCTTTTCCCTAAACTTCTCTATAAGACTCCTTATAATATGAATTGCCTTCATCGAAGAGCGCCCTGGCATGAAGCCAAATTGGTTCTCCGAAATAGTAGTTTCTCGCCGAAGTCTAGTCTCGATCACTCTCTCCCAGAGCTTCATAGTATGACTAAGTAATTTTATGCCTCTATAATTACCGCAAATTTGGGCATCCCCTTTATTTTTGTAGATGGGGATAATCTCACTAAGTCTCCATTCCGTAGGCATTTTATAGCATCTAAACGTCTTGTTAAAAAGACACGTCAACCACCTAACACCATCCTCTCCGAGGCACCGCCACGCCTCTATCGGAATCTGGTCTGGACCAACCGCTTTGTTTCTCCTCATCTTTCGTAGTGCCGATCTTACTTCTTCCTGGCAGATCCTCCTACAAAAATTGTTGTTCTGGAATTGTCCTATACCCAAGTCTTGCATATCCTCTCGATGCACAGGTCCTCCACCAACGAAAAGAGATGAGAAATACCCTTCCCATCTTTTTCTAATTTCGTTTTCCTTCACTATGGTTTGACCGGCTTCATCTTTGATAAACTTGATGTTATCTATATCCCTCCTTCTACGCTCTCTAGCTTTTGCAATCCTGTAGATATCATTTGCTCCTTCTTTAGAGTCTAGTTTCTTATACAAATCTTCATACGCTTTATCTTTTGCACGTGCAACAACCTTTTTAGCTTCTCTCTTGGCTTCTTTATATCTCTCTTCAGCCATAGTTCTATCCTCGGTTGTTCCCTCCCGACATCCAGTGAGCTCCCTAAACCTCAGTTGCTTAAGCGCGACTTTGGTTTGAACCTCGTCACTGATCCACCATGATTCTCTACTAGGCCTATGTCCTTTCGAAGTCCCTACTGCTACCCCTAAGGATTCCTTAGCTGCCTCTCTAATAGTGGACGCCAGACTCTCCCACATCTGATCCGCATTAACATGAGTATCCATCTCCACTCCTGCCTCAACTCTTTCTAAAACTAAAGCTTTAAATGTTTCAGCCTTCTCTTCATTCAGATTCTTCCATAGAATTCGAGGTTGAGCGGGTCTCGCACTCCTGAAAACTCGTCTCTGAAGAACTAAGTCCATGACCAATAATCTGTGTTGAGTGGAACATGCCCATGTAGTTAGGGCCCTACAGTCTCCGCATGACCTAAGGTCCCCTTTGCGAAGCAATAAATAGTCAATATGGGTACTATTCCCCCCACTATGGAAGGTTGCAAATTAAGCCTCCGTCTTCTTGAAGAAAGAATTTGCAACAACCAAATCGTGGGCAACAGCGAATTCGAGGATAGAGCGCCCTTCTTCATTTCTAACTCCGAATCCAAAGCCCCCATGGACTCCATCATAACCCTCCACATCAGTTCCTATATGTCCATTAAGATCTCCCCCAATGAGCAATCGATGGTCAGCAGGGCACCTCCTCACAACTGCATCCAACGATTCCCAAAAACGTCTCTTTTCGTCTTCTCCTAAACCCGCATGAGGTGCGTAAGCGCTAATGACCATGAAAGTCTCCTCCTGGACAACTAACCTAACCGACATAATCCTATCGCTAAACCTATCCACACCCACAACATGGTCCCTATAGGGGCGTCCTATAATGATTCCTACCCCGTTTCTAGCTACGCTAAAACCAGAAAACCACAACTTGTAGTCATCAATACAAACCGCCTCTTCACCTCTCCATCTAGTCTCTTGAACACACAAAATGTCCACTTTTCTCTTAAGTAAAGTATCTACAAGCTCACGTGATTTGCTAGTCAAAGATCCTACATTCCAACTCCCCACTCTAATCCTAACACGGTTCGCTAGCCTATCCCCTCTTCTAAACCCTCTAGACCTACCCGCCGCAAAGCTAGAAGGACATGACCTCAAGTAACCATCTCTACGAGAAGCGTCTATTCTTACTCAAAAAATAAAACTAAAATAAAACCAAATATATTTATACAAGTAGGTCTAGATGGAGAGGTGACCCACATACACATACAAACATACAAACATACATAATAGCAGACCCACATACACATACAAACATACATACAGAAACAAACGTAACAAGCCCGCATAAGCAACAAACGCAACATACTTAAAGCAAACAAATAAACATACAAACAAACATACCCGCAACCCCAACCTAATCCCTAAACATGTAAGCACACACATACATACCCAGTAAAAAGAAGAGGCCCCGGTAATAAACAAAGCGCAGAAAAACACGCTACATGACGAAACAAACAAACAAGAACAAACACACGAAAAACACATTAAAAGAAGACACAAATACACAAACACACAGACCCACGAACACACAACACACATACACACAAACACACCAACACCAAACAAACAAAAACCTACTCTTCTATTCTAATTCTAGTCCTCCACGCAATCCTATCTGAAGTCATGTCCTCGGTCAATAAAAGCTCCTTCAAGTCGAGCTTTATTCTATCCTCCCACCTACGAGTAGGTCTACCCCTTCTCCGTACGCCGTCCACCGTAAGTGCCTCTACTCTCCTAACAGGTGCAGTCAGAGGTCGCCTTCTCACATGCCCAAACCATCGTAGCCGTTCTTCTCTTAGTTTGTCGATGATGCTTCTAACTTTCAGGTTCTCCCTAAAAACACTATTTGGAATCATATCCAACATGGTTTTACCGCATGTCCACCTAAGCATCCTCATCTCTGCCACCTTCATCCTCCTCTTTTGCGCCTTCGTCATTGCCTAACACTCCGATCCATATAACATGGAAGGTCTAATTGCCACCTTGAAGAATTTTCCTTTCAGCTTAAGGGGATCTTCTTGTCGCATAAGACTCCAGTGGCTGCTCTCTACTTCACCCACCCTACTTTAATGCGGTGCGACACATCTTCATCTATCCTCCCCGATTTGTGAAGCTTCGAGCCTAGGTATCTAAACGAAGTTTGTGGATGCAAGATCTGGTCTCCAATGCAGATGTTCGCTCGATCACCTAGTTCATCATCATTCCTATCAAAATCGCAACTAAGATATTCCGTCTTTTGTCTACTAATATGCAGGCCATTACTTTCTAAGGCCACCATCCATTGCTCTAGTCTTCTATTAAGCTCCTCCTTAGAATCCGAAACAAGCACAATATCATCTGCAAAAATCAAGCACCAAGGGTTGCACTCTTGTATCCCTCGAGAAAGCCCATCAAGGATCAAAGCGAAAAGGAAAGGGCTAAGGGCCGATCCCTGGTGCAGGCCTACTTCTATTGAAAAAACTTCAGTATTTCCCACCGGCGTTCGAACACAAGACTTCGCCCCTTCGTACATATCCCTAATAACATTAATATACCTACTCGAGATACTTCTATCCTTAAGGGTCTTCCAAATCAAGTTTCGTGGCACGCAATCGTAGGCCTTTTCCAAATCTAAGAAAACCATCTCTAGGTTCCTTTGCTTCTCTCTATGCTTCTCCATAAGGTTCCTAATAATATGGATTGCCTCTATCGAAGAGCGCTTTGGCATGAAACCAAATTGGTTCTCCGAGACATTGGTTTCGCGTCGAAGTCTAGTCTCAATCACTTTCTCCCAAAGCTTATGACTAAGTAATTTTATGCCTCTATAGTTACCGCAACATTGAGCATCCCCTTGTTCTTATAGATGGGGATAATCTCGCTCAGTCTCCATTCCATGGGCATTTTAGAGCTTCGAAACGTCTTGTTAAAAAGGCAAGTCAGCCACCTAACACCAGCGTCGCCAAGGCACCGCCACGCCTCAATAGGAATCTGATCTGGTCCCACTGATTTATTTCTCCCCATCTTTCGTAGTGCCAATCTTACTTCCTCTTGGCTAATCCTCTCGTAGTCCATGTTGTTCTGGGATTGTTCTATATCAGAGTCTTGTACGTCTTGTACGTCCTCCAGGCGCTCTGGTCTTCCCCCCACGAAGAGAGATGAGAAATACTCTTGCCACCTCTACAATATACATGGCCCGCCCATCTAGCCACCTCTACATTCTGATGAAACTTATACTCTGGAATGCTTTATGTACTTCATTTTTTTTAAATGAGCAGTTGCAGAGTGGGCTAAGGATGCTCTTTCAGGGCTTAAGAGCGGTGCTCCTTTTTCTCTTGCCTTAACACAAATGCATTTTTCTAGAGTTGCCTCTGCACGTGGAAATAAGAAGAATGAGCTGTCCACGGTTTGTATTGCTTTAATATAAGTTTACATTAAGATACAATGTTAATTATTGGGATCCATAAAATCTTAAATATTGTTATGTCGAATGTTAATTGGTTGTATTTAGTTAAATGGCGTGATGAGAACTGAATACCGCATTGCACTAAGGATGTCATGTCGGACTGATTTTTCTGAAGGGGTTCGGGCAGTATTGGTAGATAAGGATCAGGTTTGCTATTCCCATTTGCTTCATGTTATAATTATAAAATTCTCTCAAGTGCATCGTTTATTTTTAAAAATTTTCCTTGAACCTTTACAGAACCCTAAGTGGAACCCATCATGCCTAGATGAGATTAAACCAAGTGATGTGGAAGCCATGTTCCAACCGTTGGGCTCAGAAGCTGCTGAACTGGACGTTTAAATCATGGTTCCATTGTTGGCTGGTTGCGGATCGATTTTTAACTATTAGAGACTCAACCAATCAAATTTGAAATCCAACATGACCTTGGCTTTGGCAAAGAGTGTTTGGTTACATTACGGAAGTATGTAACCAAACAGACTTTGTAATTCTAGTTTGAAATATGATATGATAAAATCTGTAAATTAAGAGCAATAAACTTTTGTTGGATGGAATAACATTAATAATCATATATTCTGTTGTATTTTAACAGAGATTCAAAGTGACCATTGTAGCTTATACGTTGCATTTAAAGGCTTCCTTTATGAAATTATATGGAAACGGGTCTTTCGGTTCATTTGTAAGCGAGGTTGGTACATTTAGAAACAATCTCCACTTTTCAAGCTCTGTATCAACTTCAAGTACCCAACGTCTTCAGCCTTAGCATCGTAATCAATAGCAGAACAGAGACTTTGGTTATGACCATCGTATATATGTTTACTATATATGTTTAACATATATGTTTTCTAGTCTATATGTATAAAGTATTAGTATTCTAGTCTGTGGGCCATGGTCGTAAAAATAATATGCGCTAGATGACAATTTTGACCCATTTACTTACAATGAGTCAGTTAGCTATGTTTTATCGGCTATGTTTTATCTTCAAGGCGTCAAACACGTAAAGTCAAAGAAGTGAGGTAAAAGGTGAACACGTCAAATGTCGCCCAAAGTGTGTTACTAAGACATAATATCTCTTAATCAATTTACTAACCGAAATAATACAATAGTTAACACACCAAGAATATGTTCAGATCAAAACGCGCATCTAAGAATCTAAGCTTACTTGTTCTCATGAACTCGATTTATCTTATATGCCTATTTGACCATCTTTAGTATGCACTATATGATGGTTCAATGAAGAACAATGTTGTTAAAAAATTAAGACCCTGTAACAATCAAATGTTCAAGTACATGTTGATTTTTTTTTTTTTTTTTTTTTTTGGGGACAACGATTGAGATCACCCAAGGGGACTAAACCACCTGTTGCGATCATCTCCCGTTTCGACTATGCCGATGCAGCGATAATAACCATGTTCCCATTGCTGCCCGGGAGAAAATCTTGAAACTGATCCAAGGGCACGCCATTTTGATGGTAGATATGTGATATGGAAATGCATCATAAATGTGAATATCATATGTTTAATCAGTCCATGTTTTTATTAATCTAAACTATACCAATTTGACTTTGACTTGGCTTAAAAATAAACCACCAAAAACTCTTCGTGAGGGTCACAAAACCACTAATTTCTTGCATTGTTTTTGGTCCTTTTTTTTTTTTTTTGAAAAGCAAGAAATTTATTATTCAAACGAAGCATTGTTTTTGGTCCTATAAAACGTCTATTCAACGTTTGCATTTTATAATTCATGCATCATCCTTGTCATCACCACATCCATGTCTTTTAGTTCCAGGTATTTCATAGAAAAAAAAAAACAAAAATCGTGTAGCTAAATATTTCTTGCTTCAAATAATCACGTTAAAAGTATATGATTTTTCTAAACGTAAGTCAATATCAATAGAATTGTTAATTAATGTTGATACATGCCTAATGTTGTAGATTGTGCTTAATTATTTAATTTAGGATGTTGATTATTTAATTGTAAAATTATTTCTCACGCGTTACCAATAATTTTCAAATTCTCTACAGAAATATCTTTAAAAATTTGACAACAATTTTAAATTTAATAGGATTTTTTTTTTTACAATAAATGACAATTTCATTAGAAAATTCAAATTTAATATCATGTGAAGCCGTTGTTTTCACTAACTAGCTAGTAACTGGCCCCACTTTCCGAATTTCAAATTAATCTGGATCTCTCTCTCTCTCTCTCTCTCTCTCTCTCTCTCTCTCTCTCTCTCTCTCTTCACATCGCCCAAAATCCAATTAAAAAAATCCTCAAATTTCGAATATATTCGTAACGGCTTCATTTCCCCACACTAAAAACCCTAACCTCATCCCCCAAAAATTGACACTCAAATTAATCGCCTCAAACCTCAATCCATCAAATTTCGATTCAAATGGCGTCTCTAACACCTGGAATCCTGTTAAAACTTCTTCAAACGATGAACACCAACACTCGTGTCACTGGTGACCACCGCTCGCCGCTTCTTCAGGTCATCGGAATCGTTCCTGCTCTTGCCGCCGGATCGGATGATCTCTGGCCGAACCACGGGTTCTATGTTTCCCTTTCTGATTCGGTTAACTCGACTTATGTTTCATTATCTGACAGGGATACAGATCTTATACTTAGTAATCGGTTGCAGCTCGGGCAGTTTGTTTATGTTGATAAATTTGAATTCGATACTCCGGTGCCTCGTGCGTCTGGATTGCGTCCTATTGCTGGGCGTCATCCGTCTGTTGGAAGTCCTGAGCAGCTTATTGCAAGGATTTCGAGTACGAAAAGAGAGTTTGTGATTCAGACTGTTTCGGATTCGAATGCTTCTGCTGATCCAATTGCTGCTTACTTGTCTAGTAAAAAGGTTGATGGAGCTGCAAATGAACGCAAGGAACTCAAAATTGAGGTTAGGTTTTTTTTTTTTTTTTTTTTTTTTTTTTTTTTTTTGTTGTTGTTGTTGTTGTTGTTGTTGTTGTTGTTTACTGAATTTGATAAATTTGTGAATTTTTGTTAACATACATTATCACTGTTGATTTTTTATTATTCCTTAGGGTTAGCTATTTATGTATTAGGTTTGACGATATTTGATGATAAAGGCTGTTAATTTTTGTTAAACAGGGTAGCAACAGACAGATACTTGCATCTAAAGAGATAATGTATGTTAACAAAAAGGCTGATGGAACTGCAAATGAACATAAGAATGTCAAAAATGAGGTTAGGGTCTTTTTCTATTTACTGAATTTGATAAACTTACTAATTTGTGAATTCTTAGTAAACGTATCTTATCGCTGTTGATTCATTATTAGTCCTTATGTTAGTTATTTGTGTATTTGGTTCGATTATATTCGATGATAAATAAATGTGGTTAATATTTGTTAAACAGGGTAGGAACAGACAAATACTTGCACCTAAAGAGAATGTAACCAATTTCGATGAATCAACAAAGGCTTGTGAAAAGCCTCCTAAAAGGTTTTCAAGCCCGGGTATGAAGCCACAGAGGTCAATATCAGCAGGGAAAAAGAACGTTGTTGAACGCGATCCTTCGCCAGCTGGGAAATTAAAAAGATCATCATCTCCCGTGCCTTCAAAATGTGTGGTTCCTAGCTTGGTTGTGGCTAAAGAGGAGAACCGAAACACTGCAAGAGAGCCGGCTATCATTGTGCCTTCAAGATACAGACAGCCTTCACCTAATGGGCGTAAACAAGCATCTCCATGTTCGAGGAGAATGTCAATGTCACCGGGAAGGAGATTATCGGGTGGTGTTAAAGTTTCTCCAGCAATGGATTCTAGTAACAAGAAAAAAATGGCAACTTTGGCTGCTGAAATTTCAAAGGTTTCAGAGGCACTTGTTGGGTCTTCTACAAAGTCAGTTGGATCGTCCACAAAGTCATTTGGATCATCCACAAAGTCGGTTGGATCGTCCACAAAGTCAATTGGGTCTTCTTCAAAGACCAGCAGGAAGAACTGGGATGAATCACCTGGAGCTCCAGAGCCAAAAGAGAGAAGTTTCACAAAAAAGACGCCTGATTTGCAAGCCATTTTGAAAACTCAGGTAAAATTTAAAATCCATTGTAGTCAAGCATAAAAAGTTTTTTTTTTTTTTTAGTCATTCATTTGTGACATGTTCATTTACAGGCTGCACTATCTAGACGTTTAAGTGATGCACATTCATGTGACACTCCACCCATCGTTGAGAAAGCTAAACCTAGCTCGTGTGACATGTCCCCCATGTCTGATATACAAACCACTACAGCACTTGGAATGACTCTTCATGAAAAGAAATGGACTGATGGTAGTGTGTCTCTAGACGCGGTTTCTTTAGACCTTGCAAGGCTTGGACAGGTATAATACCATAACACTACAAGTGCTAGAATCTATGTTTAATTCACTAATCACTAATGTTTTAGAATTTGGAAGTGTATTAATTAACTTGTTTACTCATTTGTAGAATGCTTTGCAAAGGAGAAATCTGGCTGCAGTAGCTGCAGCCGAAGCTTTGCAAGAGGCCCTTGCTTCTGAAGCTATGATTAGGAGTTTGAGGTAAACCATTACTATTTCTTGGATAACATTTAATTTAATTTGTTATGAAACTCCAAGTAAAATGTTATATTTGATATTCAAACATTGCATGTATTTTTCCCATCTACAGCATGTTCTCAAATCTCTGTTCAATGTCAAAGGCTGAGAATCCTTTACCAACAATTGATCATTTCATGTCTGTGTATAATGATGTTGTAAAAGCAACTGCAACAGCCAAATCAATTATCACCAAACACAATTATGACAATTTTCACAAAGATGCACCACCAACAGACAATTCAAAATCCCTAGCCCTTTGGATCGAAGCTGCATTAGCCACCGATCTCGAAGTCGTTTCACTCCTATCAAAAGAAGGTTTTGAGTCCCCATCACAACCACAAAAGACAACTCATTCAAAGAAACAATCTTTATCTGAAACGGTTAAAACCCATCTGATGATTTCCTCTTCTAACGTGTCGTTTAGTGGGCCATGGATGAAAGGCCATGGGATGAAGGAGACTGTTGAGTTAGGAATTAATTTGCAAAAAGAAATGCAAATATGGTTCTTGAAGTTCGTTGAGGGGTCTCTAGATGCTGGTTTTCAAGTGTTTGGGAAGAATAGTAGTAATAGCTATGAAGTGGGTTCGATTAAGGTGATCTTATCACAGCTTAAGCGGGTGAATGATTGGTTGGATCGTATGATCCCAAAGCAGGATGAGGCGTTGACTGGATCAGTTGACCGATTAAAAGGAAAGATTTACAGGTTTGTCATTCAACATGTTGGTACCACATATGACAACTCTTCTTGATGTTGAAAGGAACGCATGTTTTGTTTTTATTTCCTACAAATTATGATGCTTTTATAAATAAATTTGTTTATTGTTCAGTGCTATGACTTATGGTATTTAATTCCAATTCCAATTCCAATTCCAATTCCAATTCCAATTCCAATTCCAATTTCCAAACAAGGATTATGTACGTGCACGAAGGCAAGTTTTCTTGCCATATTGAATGAAATCAGATTAGAGTAATTTTATCAGGATCATTGGTTGGAAAATGGAAATACAATTGTTAGTGTTTAGTTATAAAATATCATACGGAATTATTGCCACATTTTTTTTTTTTTTACTTATTTTTTTTTATTAAATTTTTTTTTTTTTGTGGCAAGAAAAACAAAAACTATATAGAGATGTTCCAAGATGAAGATCCTAATCGAAAAACGAAAACTATATGAAACCGGATGAACTCGAAACTAGTAAACGTCATAAGTCGATGCTAACTCCAACCAAACCCAACTTTGACAACCAAAAACCCAACTTTGACAACCAAATCAAAAACTAATACATCCGAACCAAACTATCAAAAACCCAACTTTGTTTGATGTCTCATTGGTTGGAAAATTTACAATGCACTTATTGGCCGAAGGTCCACTCGAAAGCAAATGTCCATTCGAAAGCATTCTCTCTATCCGTCTAATAGAGGAGGCAGTGGCAAAGCCACACCATATCTAATGGTGTCATATGACCAATCAAAATTTGTATGTGCTAGTAAGTTTTATGAATTGTAGTGTGAAATTTATGGACTATTAAAATATGACACCATCCCATTTTCAATAAATAACCCACTCATCAAAAGTAAACAAGACTTTAGCAGCTGAGAATTTATTGAACATCAAAATTACGGAGTAATTATTTAGTGCACATTTCCACAGCCCATTTAAAAATATTGAATGCACAGAGCTCATATAAAAATATTGAAATCATTTAAGATGAACGCATTAGACAAAATTAGAGTTACCTGATCATCCTTTAGGGTATATGTTTGTTCATCCTTAAATAAATCATATGCTTTTTTTTTTATGATTTCTTAATTCATCCCTAAATCTTTTATCTCAAAGGGTCCAGGCTGTCTCAACAATTCGATGGCCCTGGGCGAAAATAAAAATGGGCTCTCATACTCTTCAAATTTTTTAACTCATATAAATTTTTTAATATTTAATTTTTCTATTTATTATTTACAATTTATTTAACTATTTAAAATTACACTATTATAACTTTGATTGATATTTTTTATTGAATTTAATTGAAAATTTTAAGAAAAGTATATGCATATTCAAAATTTTAGGCCCTTCAAAAATTTGGAGCCCTAAGCGATTGTTCACCTTGCCTTTGCTCAAAGACGTCTCTGAGAGGATCATCATTAAATTTCTTATAGTTTTTTTTTTTTTTTTCATGAGTGATATTAATAGTTTCCATTAGATCACATCAAGAGTGGGGAGGGGGTTTCACCGTTCATGCCTTCGGATTGGGGGAGTTTTCTCCAGGGTAGCAGTTGGGGGCGTGTTATGCAACTGCGGGAGATGAACGCATGTATGGTTTAGTCCCCTGGGTGATCCCAAACTACTGTTAAAAAAAAGAATGTGAAGCTATCTTTTATTTTTTATGTTTGTACCTGCTATAGCTTGTCGATTAATATTTTGAGACTTAATACAACCGATAATAAATTTTGACACCAACCATTCTAAATCCTAGTTACGCCACTGGAGAGAGGGATGACTTTCTCTACTTTTGACAGTGTTTTCACTCAGTAGAGAAATGACTTGTCTTTATTCTCAGATATGAGAATGATTGTCTACATCCCACCTCCCTCATACACCACTTATGTGGTATTGGGTTGTTGTTGTTGTTGTTGTTGTTGTTGTTGTTGTTGTGTTGTTAATGAGTTTCATATAATCAGTCGTATCATACCTTTTAACATATACATGTGCATATATGAAAAGTAATTGAATATTGTATCTTTTAGTGCAGTAGGTATTTTTTTTTACGTGAATAATCCTCGTGCTTTTCACTTATCACGCAGATAGTTCATCTCACTAACAATCGTTAATTTCCGGTTAAACACTCTTACACGCCAAGCAGGTTGGGGTAAAACAAGCATTCCAACTCTTTCTTTCTCACCTGACTTTATCCAAACCATATGAACTTGTTCAACCCTTTGATCTTCAACCTTGTGTACCTTTCAACTTTTTATCTTCAACCTTCTACATCTTCAAATATATCTTCAATCTTTCTGTTTTCTTCCTTTAGTCTTGTCCAATTACTTACTTTGCCTTCCAATACCTTTTATCTGTAGTGACCCGAACTTTTCCGAACCTTTCTATGATTATATGTTTAATGAAAACTATATTTACATGATTAAATGTTTCCAACATGTTAAGCAATCAAACTTTTTAAGACTTGGTTAATTGAAACGGAAATTTTGTAAACGCCTGATTACCCAGTTTGACCAATGATTCACGAACGCTATAAGTTGTATATGACATGATGATACATAAATGAATAAATATATATGTTTAACATGATATAATGATCATCAAGTATCTCATTAAAAATAGTAACAATAAGTTATATACTTAAAAAGGAGACTATTGACGTATGAAACTCGAAACGATACATATAACGATTATCGTTATAACCACGTCTTACTAAATATATATGAAGCATATTAATACATTGTTATATTATATATAACATTATAATATGATAATTAAATATATCATTAAGTGTATTAACAATGAACTACATAAGTAAAAACAAGACTACTAACTTAAGGATTTCGAAACGAGACATATATGTAACGATTATCGTTGTAACGACATTTAAATGTATATATCATATTAAGATATATTAATATATCACAATATCATGATAATATAATAATTTAAAATCTCATTTGATATTATAAACATTGAGTTAACAACATTTAACAAGATCGTTAACCTAAAGGTTTCAAAACAACACTTACATGTAACGACTAACGATGACATAACGACTCAGTTAAAATGTATATACATGTAGTGTTTTAATATGTATTCATACACTTTTGAAAGACTTCAAGACACTTATCAAAATACTTCTACTTAACAAAAATGCTTACAATTACATCCTCGTTCAGTTTCATCAACAATTCTACTCGTATGCACCCGTATTCGTACTCGTACAATACACAGCTTTTAGATGTATGTATTATTGGTATATACACTCCAATGATCAGCTCTTAGCAGCCCATGTGAGTCACCTAACACATGTGGAAACCATCATTTGGCAACTAGCATGAAATATCTCATAAAATTACAAAAATATGAGTAATCATTCATGACTTATTTACATGAAAACAAAATTACATATCCTTTATATCTAATCCATACACCAACGACCAAAAACACCTACAAACACTTTCATTCTTCAATTTTCTTCATCTAATTGATCTCTCTCAAGTTCTATCTTCAAGTTCTAAGTGTTCTTCATAAATTCTAAAAGTTCTAGTTTCATAAAATCAAGAATACTTTCAAGTTTGCTAGCTCACTTCCAATCTTGTAAGGTGATCATCCAACCTCAAGAAATCTTTGTTTCTTATAGTAGGTTATCATTCTAATACAAGGTAATAATCATATTCAAACTTTGCTTCAATTTCTATAACTATAACACTCTTATTTCAAGTGATGATCTTACTTGAACTTGTTTTCGTGTCATAATTCTGCTTCAAGAACTTCGAGCCATCCAAGGATCCGTTGAAGCTAGATCCATTTTTCTCTTTTCCAGTAGGTTTATCCAAGGAACTTAAGGTAGTAATGATGTTCATAACATCATTCGATTCATACATATAAAGCTATCTTATTCGAAGGTTTAAACTTGTATTCACTAGAACATAGTTTAGTTAATTCTAAACTTGTTCGCAAACAAAAGTTAATCCTTCTAACTTAACTTTTAAAATCAACTAACATATGTTCTATAACTATATGATATGCTAACTTAATGATTTAAAACCTGGAAACACGAAAAATACCGTAAAACCGGATTTACGCCGTCGTAGTAACACCGCGGGCTGTTTTGGGTTAGTTAATTAAAAACTATGATAAACTTTGATTTAAAAGTTGTTCTTCTGGGAAAATGATTTTTCTTATGAACATGAAACTATATCCAAAAATCATGGTTAAACTCAAAGTGGAAGTATGTTTTCTAAAATGGTCATCTAGACGTCGTTCTTTCAACTGAAATGACTACCTTTACAAAAACGACTTGTAACTTATATTTCCGACTATAAACCTATACTTTTTCTGTTTAGATTCATAAAATAGAGTTCAATATGAAACCATAGCAATTTGATTCACTCAAAACGGATTTAAAATGAAGAAGTTATGGGTAAAACAAAATTAGATAATTTTTCTTGTTGTAGCAACGTGAAAATTGGTAACAAATCTATTCCAACCATAACTTAATCAACTTGTATTGTATATTATGTAATCTTGAGATACCATAGACACGTATACAATGTTTCGACCTATCATGTCGACACATCTATATATATTTCGGAACAACCATAGACACTCTATATGTGAATGTTGGAGTTAGCTATACAGGGTTGAGGTTGATTCCAAAATATATATAGTTTGAGTTGTGATCAATACTGAGATACGTATACACTGGGTCTTGGATTGATTCAAGATAATATTTATCAATTTTTTTCTGTACATCTAACGTTGGACAACTAGTTGTAGGTTACTAACGAGGACAGCTGACTTAATAAACTTAAAACATCAAAATGTATTAAAAGTATTGTAAATATATTTTGAATATACTTTGATATATATGTACATATTTGTTATAGGTTCGTGAATCGACCAGTGGCCAAGTCTTACTTCCCGACGAAGTAAAAAATCTGTGAAAGTGAGTTATAGTCCCACTTTTAAAATCTAATATTTTTGGGATGAGAATACATGCAGGTTTTATAAATGATTTACAAAATAGACACAAGTACGTGAAACTACATTCTATGGTTGAATTATCGAAATCGAATATGCCCCTTTTTATTAAGTCTGGTAATCTAAGAATTAGGGAACAGACACCCTAATTGACGCGAATCCTAAAGATAGATCTATTGGCCCTAACAAACCCCTGGGCCTAACAAACCCCATCCAAAGTACCGGATGCTTTAGTACTTCGAAATTTATATCATATCCGAAGGGTGTCCCGGAATGATGGGGATATTCTTATATATGCATCTTGTTAATGTCGGTTACCAGGTGTTCACCATATGAATGAATTTTATCTCTATGTATGGGATGTATATTGAAATATGAAATCTTGTGGTCTATTATTATGATTTGATAATATATAGGTTAAACCTATAACTCACCAACATTTTTGTTGACGTTTTAAGCATGTTTATTCTCAGGTGATTATTAAGAGCTTCCGCTGTTGCATACTAAAATAAGGACAAGATTTGGAGTCCATGCTTGTATGATATTATGTAAAAACTGCATTCAAGAAACTTATTTTTGATGTAATATATTCTTATTGTAAACCATTATGTAATGGTCGTGTGTAAACGGTATATTTTAGATTATCATTATTTGATAATCTACGTGATGCTTTTTAAACCTTTATAGATAAAATAAAGGTTATGGTTGTTTTAAAAATGAATGCAGTCTTTGAAAAACGTCTCATATAGAGGTCAAAACCTCGCAACGAAATCAATTAATATGGAACGTTTATAATCAATATGAACGGGACATTATATGTCGCAAATGTTTATAATCAATATGAACGTTTATAATCAATAATCAAGCAGACACCTTGCATAAAATTTAGTCGCAAATGTAAGTCTCTTTCTTTTAGACATTATATGTCGCAAATATTAGATGCACGTGGCTGACATCTCCACTTTAGATCCCATGATTTCTTTTTTTTTTCTTTTTTTTTTGTCAATTTTGTAAGTTATTTATAGTAAAATACAACTACGTATTAAAATAGGGTGTTTGATGAAATGTCCCGTTCATATTGATTATAAACGTTCCATATTAATTAATTTCGTCGCGAGGTTTTGACCTCTATATGAGACGTTTTTCAAAGACTGCATTCATTTTTAAAACAACCATAACCTTTATTTTATCGATAAAGGTTTAAAAAAAAACATTATGTAGATTATCAAATAATGATAATCTAAAATATACCGTTTACACACGACCATTACATAATGGTTTACAATAAGAATATATTACATCAAAAATAAGTTTCTTGAATGCAGTTTTTACACAATATCATACAAGCATGGACTTCAAATCTTATCCTTATTTTAGCATGCAACAGCGGAAGCTCTTAATAATCACCTGAGAATAAACATGCTTAAAACATCAACAAAAAAATATTGGTGAGTTATAGGTTTAACCTATATATTATCAAATCATAATAATAGACCACAAGATTTCATATTTCAATATACATCCCATACATAGAGATAAAAAGCATTCATATGGTGAACACCTGGTAACCGACATTAACAAGATGCATATAGAATATCCCCATCATTCCGGGACACCCATCGGACATGATAATTTCGAAGTACTAAAGCATTCCAAATTCCAGAATGGAGCTTGTTGGGCCCGATAGATCTATCTTTAGGATTCGCGTCAATTTGGGGGTCTGTTCCCAAATTCTTAGGCTACCAAGCTAAAAAAGGGCATATTCGGCTTCGATCATTCATCCATATAATGTAGTTTCATTTACTTGTGTCTATTTCGTAAAACATTTATAAAATTGCATGTATTCTCATCCCAAAATATTAGATTTTTAAAAGTGGGACTATAACTCACTTTCACAGATTTTTACTTCGTCGGTAAGTAAGACTTGGCCACTGGTCGATTCACGAACTTATAACAAATATGTACATATATATCAAAGTATGTTCAAAAATATATTTACAACATTTTTAATATGTTTTAATGTTTTAAGTTTATTAAGTCAACTGTCCTCGTTAGTAACCTACAACTAGTTGTCCACAGTTAGATGTACAGAAATAAATCGATATATATTATCTTGAATCAATCCACGACCTCGTGTATACTGAAATGTCCCGTTCTTATTGATTAAAAACGTTCCATATTAATTGATTTCGTTGCGAGGTTTTGACCTCTATATGAGACGTTTTTCAAAGACTGCATTCATTTTTAAACAAACCATAACCTTTATTTCATCAATAAAGGTTTAAAAAGCTTTACGTAGATTATCAAATAATGATAATCTAAAATATCCTGTTTACACACGACCATTACATAATGGTTTACAATACAAATATGTTACAACAAAATAAGTTTCTTGAATGCAGTTTTTACACAATATCATACAAGCATGGACTCCAAATCTTGTCCTTATTTAAGTATGCGACAGCGGAAGCTCTTAATAATCACCTGAGAATAAACATGCTTAAAACGTCAACAAAAATGTTGGTGAGTTATAGGTTTAACCTATATATATCAAATCGTAACAATAGACCACAAGATTTCATATTTCAATACACATCCCATACATAGAGATAAAAATCATTCATATGGTGAACACCTGGTAACCGACAATAACAAGATGCATATATAAGAATATCCCCATCATTCCGGGACACCCTTCGGATATGATATAAATTTCGAAGTACTAAAGCATCCGGCACTTTGGATGGGGTTTGTTAGGCCCAATAGATCTATCTTTAGGATTCGCGTCAATTAGGGTGTCTGTTCCCTAATTCTTAGATTACCAGACTTAATAAAAAGGGGCATATTCGATTTCGATAATTCAACCATAGAATGTGGTTTCACGTACTTGTGTCTATTTTGTAAATCATTTATAAAACCTGCATGTATTCTCATCCCAAAAATATTAGATTTTAAAAGTGGGACTATAACTCACTTTCACAGATTTTTACTTCGTCGGGAAGTAAGACTTGGCCACTGGTTGATTCACGAACCTATAACAATATATACATATATATCAAAGTATGTTCAAAATATATTTACAACACTTTTAATATATTTTGATGTTTTAAGTTTATTAAGTCAGCTGTCCTCGTTAGTAACCTACAACTAGTTGTCCACAGTTAGATGTACAGAAATAAATCGATAAATATTATCTTGAATCAATCCACGACCCAGTGTATACGTATCTCAGTATTGATCACAACTCAAACTATATATATTTTGGAATCAACCTCAACCCTGTATAGCTAACTCCAACATTCACATATAGAGTGTCTATGGTTGTTCCGAAATATATATAGATGTGTCGACATGATAGGTCGAAACATTGTATACGTGTCTATGGTATCTCAAGATTACATAATATATAATACAAGTTGATTAAGTTATGGTTAGAATAAATTTGTTACCAATTTTCACGTAGCTAAAATGAGAAAAATTATCCAATCTTGTTTTACCCATAACTTCTTCATTTTAAATCCGTTTTGAGTGAATCAAATTGCTATGGTTTCATATTGAACTCTATTTTATGAATCTAAACAAAAAAAGTATAGGTTTCTAGTCGGAAAAATAAGTTACAAGTCGTTTTTGTAAAGGTAGTCATTTCAGTCGAAAGAACGACGTCTAGATGACCATTTTAGAAAACATACTTCCACTTTGAGTTTAACCATAATTTTTGGATATAGTTTCATGTTCATAATAAAAATCATTTTCTCAGAATAACAACTTTTAAATCAAAGTTTATCATAGTTTTTAATTAACTAACCCAAAACAGCCCGCGGTGTTACTACGACGGCGTAAATCCGGTTTTACGGTGTTTTTCGTGTTTCCAGATTTTAAATCATTAAGTTAGCATATCATATAGATATAGAACATGTGTTTAGTTGATTTTAAAAGTCAAGTTAGAAGGATTAACTTTTGTTTGTGAACAAGTTTAGAATTAACTAAACTATGTTCTAGTGATTACAAGTTTAAACCTTCGAATAAGATAGCTTTATATGTATGAATCGAATGATGTTATGAACATCATTACTACCTTAAGTTCCTTGGATGAACCTACTGGAAAAGAGAAAAATGGATCTAGCTTCAATGGATCCTTGGATGGCTCAAAGTTCTTGAAGCAAAATCATGACACGAAAACAAGTTCAAGTAAGATCATCACTTGAAATAAGATTGTTATAGTTATAGAAATTGAACCAAAGTTTGAATATGATTATTACCTTGTATTAGAATGATAACCTACTGTAAGAAACAAAGATTTCTTGAGGTTGGATGATCACCTTACAAGATTGGAAGTGAGCTAGCAAACTTGAAAGTATTCTTGATTTTATGAAACTAGAACTTTTGGAATTTATGAAGAACACTTAGAACTTGAAGATAGAACTTGAGAGAGTTCAATTAGATGAAGAAAATTGAAGAATGAAAGTGTTTGTAGGTGTTTTTGGTCGTTGGTGTATGGATTAGATATAAAGGATATGTAATTTTGTTTTCATGTAAATAAGTCATGAATGATTACTCATATTTTTGTAATCTTATGAGATATTTCATGCTAGTTGCCAAATGATGGTTCCCACATGTGTTAGGTGACTCACATGGGCTGCTAAGAGCTGATCATTGGAGTGTATATACCAATAGTACATACATCTAAAAGCTGTGTATTGTACGAGTACGAATACGGGTGCATACGAGTAGAATTGTTGATGAAACTGAACGAGAATGTAATTGTAAGCATTTTTGTTAAGTAGAAGTATTTTGATAAGTGTATTGAAGTCTTTCAAAAGTGTATAAATACATATTAAAACACTACATGTATATACATTTTAACTGAGTCGTTAAGTCATCGTTAGTCGTTACATGTAAGTGTTGTTTTGAAACCTTTAGGTTAACGATCTTGTTAAATGTTGTTAACCCAATGTTTATAATATCAAAAGAGATTTTAAATTATTATATTATCATGATATTATGATGTACGAATATCTCTTAATATGATATATATACATTAAATGTCGTTACAACGATAAACGTTACATATATGTCTCGTTTCAAAATCATTAAGTTAGTAGTCTTGTTTTTACATATGTAGTTCATTGTTAATATAATTAATGATATGTTTACTTATCATAATATCATGTTAACTATATATATAACCATATATATGTCATCATATAGTTTTTTTACAAGTTTTAACGTTCGTGAATCACCGGTCAACTTGGGTGGTCAATTGTCTATATGAAACCTATTTCAATTAATCAAGTCTTAACAAGTTTGATTGCTTAACATGTTGGAAACATTTAATCATGTAAACATCAATCTCAATTAATATATATAAATATGGAAAAGTTCGGGTCACTACAGTACCTACCCGTTAAATAAATTTCGTCCCGAAATTTTAAGCTGTTGAAGGTGTTGACGAATCTTCTGGAAATAGATGCGGGTATTTCTTCTTCATCTGATCTTCACGCTCCCAGGTGAACTCGGGTCCTCTACGAGCATTCCATCGAACCTTAACAATTGGTATCTTGTTTTGCTTAAGTCTTTTAACCTCACGATCCATTATTTCGACGGGTTCTTCGATGAATTGGAGTTTTTCGTTGATTTGGATTTCATCTAACGGAAAAGTGAGATCTTCTTTAGCAAAACATTTCTTCAAATTCGAGACGTGGAAAGTGTTATGTACAGCCGCGAGTTGTTGAGGTAACTCAAGTCGGTAAGCTACTGGTCCGACACGATCAATAATCTTGAATGGTCCAATATACCTTGGATTTAATTTCCCTCGTTTACCAAATCGAACAACGCCTTTCCAAGGTGCAACTTTAAGCATGACCATCTCTCCAATTTCAAATTCTATATCTTTTCTTTTAATGTCAGCGTAGCTCTTTTGTCGACTTTGGGCGGTTTTCAACCGTTGTTGAATTTGGATGATCTTCTCGGTAGTTTCTTGTATAATCTCCGGACCCGTAATCTGTCTATCCCCCACTTCACTCCAACAAATCGGAGACCTGCACTTTCTACCATAAAGTGCTTCAAACGGCGCCATCTCAATGCTTGAATGGTAGCTGTTGTTGTAGGAAAATTCTGCTAACGGTAGATGTCGATCCCAACTGTTTCCGAAATCAATAACACATGCTCGTAGCATGTCTTCAAGCGTTTGTATCGTCCTTTCGCTCTGCCCATCAGTTTGTGGATGATAGGCAGTACTCATGTCTAGACGAGTTCCTAATGCTTGCTGTAATGTCTGCCAGAATCTTGAAATAAATCTGCCATCCCTATCAGAGATAATAGAGATTGGTATTCCATGTCTGGAGATGACTTCCTTCAAATACAGTCGTGCTAACTTCTCCATCTTGTCATCTTCTCTTATTGGTAGGAAGTGTGCTGATTTGGTGAGACGATCAACTATTACCCAAATAGTATCAAAACCACTTGCAGTCCTTGGCAATTTAGTGATGAAATCCATGGTAATGTTTTCCCATTTCCATTCCGGGATTTCGGGTTGTTGAAGTAGACCTGATGGTTTCTGATGCTCAGCTTTGACCTTAGAACACGTCAAACATTCTCCTACGTATTTAGCAACATCGGCTTTCATACCCGGCCACCAAAAATGTTTCTTGAGATCCTTGTACATCTTCCCCGTTCCAGGATGTATTGAGTATCTGGTTTTATGAGCTTCTCTAAGTACCATTTCTCTCATATCTCCAAATTTTGGTACCCAAATCCTTTCAGCCCTATACCGGGTTCCGTCTTCCCGAATATTAAGATGCTTCTCCGATCCTTTGGGTATTTCATCCTTTAAATTTCCCTCTTTTAAAACTCCTTGTTGCGCCTCCTTTATTTGAGTAGTAATGTTATTATGAATCATTATATTCATAGATTTTACTCGAATGGGTTCTCTATCCTTCCTGCTCAAGGCATCGGCTACCACATTTGCCTTCCCCGGGTGGTAACGAATCTCAAAATCGTAATCATTCAATAATTCAATCCACCTACGCTGCCTCATATTCAGTTGTTTCTGATTAAATATGTGTTGAAGACTTTTGTGGTCGGTATATATAATACTTTTGACCCCATATAAGTAGTGCCTCCAAGTCTTTAATGCAAAAACAACCGCGCCTAATTCCAAATCATGCGTCGTATAATTTTGTTCGTGAATCTTCAATTGTCTAGACGCATAAGCAATCACCTTCGTTCGTTGCATTAATACACAACCGAGACCTTGCTTTGATACGTCACAATAAATCACAAAATCATCATTCCCTTCAGGCAATGACAATATAGGTGCCGTAGTTAGCTTTTTCTTCAATAACTGAAACGTTTTCTCTTGTTCATCATTCCATTCAAATTTCTTCCCTTTATGCGTTAATGCAGTCAAGGGTTTTGCTATTCTGGAAAAGTCTTGGATGAACCTTCTGTAGTAACCAGCTAGTCCTAAAAACTGGCGTATGTGTTTCGGAGTTTTCGGGGTTTCCCACTTTTCAACAGTTTCTATCTTTGCCGGATCCACCTTAATACCTTCTTTGTTCACTATGTGACCGAGGAATTGAACTTCTTCCAACCAAAATGCACACTTTGAAAACTTAGCGTACAATTCTTCCTTCCTCAATACTTCTAACACCTTTCTCAAATGTTCACCGTGTTCTTGGTCATTCTTTGAGTAAATAAGTATGTCATCAATGAAAACAATGACAAACTTGTCAAGGTATGGTCCACACACTCGGTTCATAAGGTCCATGAACACAGCTGGTGCATTAGTTAAACCAAACGGCATGACCATAAACTCGTAATGACCGTAACGTGTTCTGAAAGCAGTCTTTGGAATATCATCTTCTTTCACCCGCATTTGATGATACCCGGAACGTAAGTCAATCTTTGAATAAACAGACGAGCCTTGTAGTTGATCAAATAAGTCGTCGATTCTCGGTAGTGGGTAGCGGTTCTTGATGGTAAGTTTGTTCAACTCTCGGTAGTCGATACACAACCTGAATGTACCATCTTTCTTCTTGACAAACAAAACAGGAGCTCCCCACGGTGATGTGCTTGGTCGAATGAAACCACGCTCTAAAAGTTCTTGTAATTGGCTTTGCAGTTCTTTCATCTCGCTGGGTGCGAGTCTGTAAGGAGCACGAGCTATTGGTGCAGCTCCTGGTACAAGATCTATTTGAAATTCAACGGATCGATGTGGGGGTAATCCCGGTAATTCTTTCGGAAATACATCGGGAAATTCTTTTGCAATGGGAACATCATTGATGCTCTTTTCTTCAGTTTGTACTTTCTCGACGTGTGCTAGAACAGCATAGCAACCTTTTCTTATTAGTTTTTGTGCCTTCAAATTACTAATAAGATGTAGCTTCGTGTTGCCCTTTTCTCCATACATCATTAAGGGTTTTCCTTTTTCTCGTATAATGCGAATTGCATTTTTGTAACAAACGATCTCCGCTTTCACTTCTTTCAACCAGTCCATACCGATTATCACATCAAAACTCCCTAACTCTACTGGTATCAAATCAATCTTAAATGTTTCGCTAACCAGTTTAATTTCTCGATTCCGACATATATTATCTGCTGAAATTAATTTACCATTTGCTAATTCGAGTAAAAATTTACTATCCAAAGGCGTCAATGGACAACTTAATTTAGCACAAAAATCTCTACTCATATAGCTTCTATCCGCACCCGAATCAAATAAAACGTAAGCAGATTTATTGTCAATAAGAAACGTACCCGTAACAAGCTCCGGGTCTTCCTGTGCCTCTGCCGCATTAATATTGAAAACTCTTCCACGGCCTTGTCCATTCGTGTTCTCCTGGTTCGGGCAATTTCTAATAATGTGGCCCGGCTTTCCACATTTATAACAAACTACATTGGCATAACTTGCTCCGACACTACTTGCTCCGCCATTACTCGTTCCGACACCATTTGTTCCATTCGTTCTATTAACCCCTGGTCCGTAGACCTCACACTTCGCCGCGCTATGACCATTTCTTTTACACTTGTTGCAAAATTTGGTGCAGAACCCCGAGTGATTCTTTTCACACCTTTGGCATAGCTGCTTCTGATTGTTGTTGTTGTTGCGGTTATTATTGTTGTTGGGATGATTGTTGTAGTTGCTGTTGTTGTTGTTGTTGTTGTTGTTGGGCCGTTTGTTGTAGTTGCGATTGATGTTGCGATTGTTGGGATAATTGTTGCGATTATTGTTGTAATTGCTGTTGTTGTTGTATTGGTGATTCTTATCACCGTTTTCCTCCCACTTTCTTTTGACTTGCTTCACATTGGCCTCTTCAGCAGTCTGTTCTTTAATTCTTTCTTCAATTTGGTTCACGAGTTTGTGAGCCATTCTACATGCCTGTTGTATGGAGGCGGGCTCGTGTGAACTTATATCTTCTTGGATTCTTTCCGGTAATCCTTTCACAAACGCGTCGATCTTCTCTTCCTCATCTTCGAATGCTCCCGGACACAATAGGCACAATTCTGTGAATCGTCTTTCGTACGTGGTAATATCAAATCCTTGGGTTCGTAACCCTCTAAGTTCTGTCTTGAGCTTATTGACCTCGGTTCTGGGACGGTACTTCTCGTTCATCAAGTGCTTGAATGCTGACCACGGTAGTGCGTACGCATCGTCTTGTCCCACTTGCTCTAGATAGGTATTCCACCATGTTAACGCAGAACCTGTGAAGGTATGCGTAGCGTACTTCACTTTGTCCTCTTCAGTACACTTACTTATGGCAAACACCGATTCAACCTTCTCGGTCCACCGTTTCAATCCGATCGGTCCTTCGGTTCCATCAAATTCCAAAGGTTTGCAGGCAGTGAATTCTTTGTAGGTGCATCCTACACGATTTCCTGTACTGCTAGATCCAAGGTTATTGTTGGTATGTAGCGCAGCCTGTACTGCGGCTATGTTTGAAGCTAGAAAAGTACGGAATTCCTCTTCATTCATATTCACGGTGTGTCGAGTAGTCGGTGCCATTTCCTTCAAAATAGTTAAATGGAACAAGTTAATCATACAGAATATTAAGAGTAGTTAATAGTATTTCGTAGCATAATATGAACTCATTTATAAAAGCTTTTTCTTCATATTAGCGTTTTATAAGTTTAAATTCGGGTAGTACCTACCCGTTAAGTTCATACTTAGTAGCTAATATACAATTCAACTACTACAATTCTATATGAAAAACTGATTATAATAATATTTCGCGTTCAAACTTTTATACAATATTTTACAAACTTACAATACCGCTTATTTTACATAAAGCATGAAATATAGCACACAATAACTTTGATACAAGATAGTTGTGAAGACAATTCTAGCTAGTACACAAGTCGTTCAGCAAAGGCAATAAAGACACGTAATTCATACGTCCAGAAACAAGTCATGCATTCTGGTTTTACTAGGACTACTTCCCATCCTTGGTCTTGTGCAACATAACCGTTATGGCCGTTGATAAGACAGCGTGTTGTAACATCATCAAAGGGACGAGGGTTACGTAATGTCCAACAGTCCCGTAATAATCTAAAAACCTCATTTCTTACCCCAATTACCGACTCCGTCACTTGTGGAAACGTTTTGTTTAATAGTTGTAGCCCGATGTTCTTGTTCTCACTTTGGTGAGAAGCGAACATTACTAATCCGTAAGCATAACATGCTTCTTTATGTTGCATGTTAGCCGCTTTTTCTAAATCACGAAGTCCAATATTCGGATATATTGAGTCAAAATAATTTCTTAACCCGTTGCGTAAAATAGCATTTGGGTTCCCCGCAATATATGCGTCAAAGTAAACACATCGTAACTTATGGGTTTCCCAATGTGATATCCCCCATCTTTCAAACAAAAGTCTCTTATAAACCAAGACATTCTTGGAATGTTCTTCGAATGTCTTACAAACTGATCTCGCCTTAAATAGTTGTGCCGAAGAATTCTGGCCGACTCTAGACAAGATTTCATCAATCATGTCTCCGGGTAGGTCTCTTAAAATATTGGGTTGTCTATCCATTTTGTGTTTTTAAACTGTAAAATAGACAAGAGTTAGATTCATAAAAAAATTCTTATTAATACAAGCAATTTTTACATATATCATAAAGCATAAGAACACTATATTACATATATTACACCACACGAATACAACTATCTTATTCCGACTCGCTCGTTTCTTCTTCTTCGGTTTTGGTTCATTTTGCCAAGTTTCTAGGGATATATGATGTTCCCCTAATACGAGCCGTCGTTGTCCACATTGGTTTAGAAAAACCTGGTGGTTTAGAGGTTCCCGGGTCATTGTTACAACTTAAGGACTTCGGGGGTTGACGATACATATAAAGTTCATCGGGGTTGGAATTAGATTTCTCTATTTTTATGCCCTTTCCCTTATTATTTTCTTTTGCCTTTTTAAATTCAGTTGGGGTAATTTCTATAACATCATCGGAATTCTCGTCGGAATCCGATTCATCGGAGAATTGGTAATCCTCCCAATATTTTGCTTCCTTGGCGGAAACACCATTGACCATAATTAACTTTGGTCGGTTGGTTGAGGATTTTCTTTTACTTAACCGTTTTATTATTTCCCCCACCGGTTCTATTTCTTCATCCGGTTCCGATTCTTCTTCCGGTTCCGATTCTTCTTCCGGTTCCGACTCTTCTTCCGGTTCCTCTTCGGGAACTTGTGAATCAGTCCACAAATCATTCCAATTTACATTTGACTCTTCATTATTATTAGGTGAGTCAATGGGACTTGTTCTAGAGGTAGACATCTATCACATAATATCAAACACGTTAAGAGATTAATATATCACATAATATTCATATGTTAAAAATATATAGTTTCCAACAAAAATGTTAAGCAATCATTTTTAAAGAAAACACGGTCGAAGTCCAGACTCACTAATGCATCCTAACAAACTCGATAAGACACACTAATGCAAATTTTCTGGTTCTCTAAGACCAACGCTCGGATACCAACTGAAATGTCCCGTTCTTATTGATTAAAAACGTTCCATATTAATTGATTTCGTTGCGAGGTTTTGACCTCTATATGAGACGTTTTTCAAAGACTGCATTCATTTTTAAACAAACCATAACCTTTATTTCATCAATAAAGGTTTAAAAAGCTTTACGTAGATTATCAAATAATGATAATCTAAAATATCCTGTTTACACACGACCATTACATAATGGTTTACAATACAAATATGTTACAACAAAATAAGTTTCTTGAATGCAGTTTTTACACAATATCATACAAGCATGGACTCCAAATCTTGTCCTTATTTAAGTATGCGACAGCGGAAGCTCTTAATAATCACCTGAGAATAAACATGCTTAAAACGTCAACAAAAATGTTGGTGAGTTATAGGTTTAACCTATATATATCAAATCGTAACAATAGACCACAAGATTTCATATTTCAATACACATCCCATACATAGAGATAAAAATCATTCATATGGTGAACACCTGGTAACCGACAATAACAAGATGCATATATAAGAATATCCCCATCATTCGGGGACACCCTTCGGATATGATATAAATTTCGAAGTACTAAAGCATCCGGCACTTTGGATGGGGTTTGTTAGGCCCAATAGATCTATCTTTAGGATTCGCGTCAATTAGGGTGTCTGTTCCCTAATTCTTAGATTACCAGACTTAATAAAAAGGGGCATATTCGATTTCGATAATTCAACCATAGAATGTGGTTTCACGTACTTGTGTCTATTTTGTAAATCATTTATAAAACCTGCATGTATTCTCATCCCAAAAATATTAGATTTTAAAAGTGGGACTATAACTCACTTTCACAGATTTTTACTTCGTCGGGAAGTAAGACTTGGCCACTGGTTGATTCACGAACCTATAACAATATATACATATATATCAAAGTATGTTCAAAATATATTTACAACACTTTTAATATATTTTGATGTTTTAAGTTTATTAAGTCAGCTGTCCTCGTTAGTAACCTACAACTAGTTGTCCACAGTTAGATGTACAGAAATAAATCGATAAATATTATCTTGAATCAATCCACGACCCAGTGTATACGTATCTCAGTATTGATCACAACTCAAACTATATATATTTTGGAATCAACCTCAACCCTGTATAGCTAACTCCAACATTCACATATAGAGTGTCTATGGTTGTTCCGAAATATATATAGATGTGTCGACATGATAGGTCGAAACATTGTATACGTGTCTATGGTATCTCAAGATTACATAATATATAATACAAGTTGATTAAGTTATGGTTAGAATAAATTTGTTACCAATTTTCACGTAGCTAAAATGAGAAAAATTATCCAATCTTGTTTTACCCATAACTTCTTCATTTTAAATCCGTTTTGAGTGAATCAAATTGCTATGGTTTCATATTGAACTCTATTTTATGAATCTAAACAAAAAAAGTATAGGTTTCTAGTCGGAAAAATAAGTTACAAGTCGTTTTTGTAAAGGTAGTCATTTCAGTCGAAAGAACGACGTCTAGATGACCATTTTAGAAAACATACTTCCACTTTGAGTTTAACCATAATTTTTGGATATAGTTTCATGTTCATAATAAAAATCATTTTCTCAGAATAACAACTTTTAAATCAAAGTTTATCATAGTTTTTAATTAACTAACCCAAAACAGCCCGCGGTGTTACTACGACGGCGTAAATCCGGTTTTACGGTGTTTTTCGTGTTTCCAGATTTTAAATCATTAAGTTAGCATATCATATAGATATAGAACATGTGTTTAGTTGATTTTAAAAGTCAAGTTAGAAGGATTAACTTTTGTTTGTGAACAAGTTTAGAATTAACTAAACTATGTTCTAGTGATTACAAGTTTAAATCTTCGAATAAGATAGCTTTATATGTATGAATCGAATGATGTTATGAACATCATTACTACCTTAAGTTCCTTGGATGAACCTACTGGAAAAGAGAAAAATGGATCTAGCTTCAATGGATCCTTGGATGGCTCAAAGTTCTTGAAGCAAAATCATGACACGAAAACAAGTTCAAGTAAGATCATCACTTGAAATAAGATTGTTATAGTTATAGAAATTGAACCAAAGTTTGAATATGATTATTACCTTGTATTAGAATGATAACCTACTGTAAGAAACAAAGATTTCTTGAGGTTGGATGATCACCTTACAAGATTGGAAGTGAGCTAGCAAACTTGAAAGTATTCTTGATTTTATGAAACTAGAACTTTTGGAATTTATGAAGAACACTTAGAACTTGAAGATAGAACTTGAGAGAGTTCAATTAGATGAAGAAAATTGAAGAATGAAAGTGTTTGTAGGTGTTTTTGGTCGTTGGTGTATGGATTAGATATAAAGGATATGTAATTTTGTTTTCATGTAAATAAGTCATGAATGATTACTCATATTTTTGTAATCTTATGAGATATTTCATGCTAGTTGCCAAATGATGGTTCCCACATGTGTTAGGTGACTCACATGGGCTGCTAAGAGCTGATCATTGGAGTGTATATACCAATAGTACATACATCTAAAAGCTGTGTATTGTACGAGTACGAATACGGGTGCATACGAGTAGAATTGTTGATGAAACTGAACGAGAATGTAATTGTAAGCATTTTTGTTAAGTAGAAGTATTTTGATAAGTGTATTGAAGTCTTTCAAAAGTGTATAAATACATATTAAAACACTACATGTATATACATTTTAACTGAGTCGTTAAGTCATCGTTAGTCGTTACATGTAAGTGTTGTTTTGAAACCTTTAGGTTAACGATCTTGTTAAATGTTGTTAACCCAATGTTTATAATATCAAAAGAGATTTTAAATTATTATATTATCATGATATTATGATGTACGAATATCTCTTAATATGATATATATACATTAAATGTCGTTACAACGATAAACGTTACATATATGTCTCGTTTCAAAATCATTAAGTTAGTAGTCTTGTTTTTACATATGTAGTTCATTGTTAATATAATTAATGATATGTTTACTTATCATAATATCATGTTAACTATATATATAACCATATATATGTCATCATATAGTTTTTTTACAAGTTTTAACGTTCGTGAATCACCGGTCAACTTGGGTGGTCAATTGTCTATATGAAACCTATTTCAATTAATCAAGTCTTAACAAGTTTGATTGCTTAACATGTTGGAAACATTTAATCATGTAAACATCAATCTCAATTAATATATATAAACATGGAAAAGTTCGGGTCACTACATATACAAGCCTCAGGCTAGATCATAACTCAAAGTATATATAATATTTTGGAATCAACCTCAACCCTGTATAGCTAACTCCAACATTACTGCATATAGAGTGTCTATGGTTGTTCTGAAATATATATATAGATGGGTCGATATGATATGTCAAAACATTGTATTCGTGTCTATGGTATCCCAAAATTACATAATATATTAGAATACATGTATAATACAATATAAGTTAGCTAGGATATGATTAATATAGATTTGTTACTAATTTTCACGTAGCTACAACAAGAAAAATTATCCAATCTTGTTTTACCCATAACTTCTTCGTTTTAAATCCGTTTTGAGTGGTTCAAGTTGCTATGGTTTCATATTGAACTTAAGTTTATGAATCTAAACAGAAAAAGTATAAGTTTATAGTCGGAAATACAGGTTACACGTCATTTTTGTAAAGGTAGTCATTTCAGTCGAAAGAACGATGTCTAGATGACCATTTTGGAAAACATACTTCCACTTTGAGTTTAACCATGATTTTTGGATATAGTTTCATGTTCATAAGAAAAATCATTTTCCCATAAGAACAACTTTTAAATCAAAGTTTATCATAGTTTTTAATTAACTAACCCAAAACAGCCCGCGGTGTTACTACGACGGCGTATATCCGGTTTTACGGTGTTTTTCGTGTTTTCAGGTTTTAAATCATTAAGTTAGCATACCATATAGATATATAACATGTGTCTAGTTGATTTTAAAAGTCAAGTTAGAAGGATTAACTTTTGTTTGCGAACAAGTTTAGAATTAACTAAACTATGTTCTAGTGATTACAAGTTTAAACCTTCGAATAAGGTAGTTTTATATATATGAATCGAATGATGTTAAGAACATCATTACTACCTCAAGTTTTATGGATAAACCTACTGGAAATGAGAAAAATAGATCTAGCTTCAAAGGATCCTTGGATGGCTTGAAAGTTCTTGAAGTAGAATCATGACACGAAAACAAATTCAAGTAAGATTTCCACTCGAAATAAGATTGTTAAAGTTATAGGAATTGAATCAAAGTTTGAATATGAGTATTAACTTGTATTAGAAAGATATCTTATTGTAATTAAGAAAGATTTCTTGAGGTTGGATGATCACTCAAAGTGGATTTGCAAGATTGAAAGTAAGCTAGTAAACTTGGAAGTGTTGTTGGTGTGTTCTTGAGTAGTTGTTTTATATCTTGGTTTATGTATGGATTTATGAACTAGATTGAGCTAGATTTTGATGAAGATGATGAAGAACACTTAGAACAATGGAAGAACACTTGAGAGAGAGTAGTTTGATGCATGTAAGTTGCAAAATGAAAGTGTTTATGTGTGTGTTCTTACACGTGAATTATGGTGTCAATATAGTCTCCATTAGTTTGTTGTTTTGTTAGATATTTCATGCTAGTTGCCAAATGATGGTTCCCACATGTGTTAGGTGACTCACATGGGCTGCTAAGAGCTGATTATTGGAGTGTATATACCAATAGTAAATACATTTAGAAGCTGTGTATTGTACGAGTACAAATACGAGTGCATACGAGTAGAATTATTGATGAAAATGAATGAGGATGTAATTGTAAGCATTTTTGTTAAGTAGAAGTACTTTGATAGGTGTCTTGAAGTTTTTCAAAAGTGTATGAATACATATTAAAACACTACATGTATATACATTTTAACTGAGTTGTTAAGTCATCGTTAGTCATTACATGTAAGTGTTGTTTTGAAACCTTTAAGTTAACGATCTTGTTAAATGTTGTTAACCCATTGTTTATTATATCTAATGAGATGTTAAATTATTACATTATCATGATATCATGGTGTATTAATATATCTTAATATGATATATATACATTAAATGTCGTTACAACGATAATCGTTACATATATGCCTCGTTTCGAAAACCTTAAGTTAGTCGTCTTGTTTTTACCTATGTAGTTCATTGTTAATATACATAATGATATGTTTACTTATCATAATATCATGTTAACTATATATATATATATATATATATATATATATATATATATATATATATATATATATATCCATATATATGACATCATATAGTTTTTACAAGTTTTACCGTTCGTGAATCACCAGTCAACTTGGGTAGTCAATTGTCTATATGAAACCTATTTCAATTAATCAAGTCTTAACAAGTTTGATTGCTTAACATGTTGAAAACACTTAATCATGTAAATATCAATTTTATTTATTATATATAACATGGAAAAGTTCGGGTCACTACAGTACCTACCCGTTAAATAAATTTCGTCCCGAAATTTTAAGCAGTTGGAGGTGTTGACGTATCTTCTGGAAATAAGTGTGGGTATTTCTTCTTCATCTGATCTTCTCGTTCCCAGGTGAACTCAGGTCCTTTACGAGCATTCCATCGAACTTTAACAATTGGTATCTTGTTTTCCTTAAGTCTTTTAACCTCACGATCCATTATTTCGACGGGTTCTTTGATGAATTGAAGTTTTTCGTTGATTTGGATTTCGTCTAACGGAATAGTGAGATCTTCTTTAGCAAAACATTTCTTCAAATTTGAGACGTGGAAAGTGTTATGTACAGCCGCGAGTTGTTGAGGTAATTCAAGTCGGTAAGCAACTGGTCCGACACGATCAATAATCTTGAATGGTCTAATATACCTTGGATTTAATTTCCACCGTTTACCAAATCGAACAACGCCTTTCCAAGGTGCAACTTTAAGTATGACCATCTCTCCAATTTCAAATTCTATATCTTTTCTTTTAATGTCAGAGTAGCTCTTTTGTCGACTTTGGGCGGTTTTCAACCGTTGTTGAATTTGGATGATCTTCTCGGTAGTTTCTTGTATTATCTCTGGACCCGTAATCTGTCTTTCCCCCTTCACTCCAACAAATCGGAGACCTGCACTTTCTACCATAGAGTGCTTCAAACTGCGCCATCTCAATGCTTGAATGGTAGCTGTTGTTGTAGAAAAATTCTGCTAACAGAATGTGTCGATCCCAACTGTTTCCGAAATCAATAACACATGCTCGTAGCATGTCTTCAAGCGTTTATATCATCCTTTTGCTCTGCCCATCAGTTTGTGGATGATAGACAGTACTCATGTCTAGACGAGTTCTTAATACTTGCTGTAATGTCTGCCAGAATCTTGAAATAAATTTGCCATCCCTATCAGAGATAATAGAGATTGGTATTCCATGTCTGGAGACGACTTCCTTCAAATACAGTCGTGCTAACTTCTCCATCTTGTCATCTTCTCTTATTGGCAGGAAGTGTGATGATTTGGCAAGACGATCAACTATTACCCAAATAGTATCAAAACCACTTGCAGTTCTTGGCAATTTAGTGATGAAATCCATGGTAATGTTTTCCCATTTCCATTCCAGGATTTCGGGTTGTTGAAGTAGACCTGATGGTTTCTGATGCTCAGCTTTGACCTTAGAACATGTCAAACATTCTCCTACGTATTTAGCAACATCGGCTTTCATACCCGGCCACCGAAAATGTTTCTTAAGATCCTTGTACATCTTTCCCGTTCCAGGATGTATTGAGTATCTGGTTTTATGAACTTCTCTAAGTACCATTTCTCTCATATCTCCAAATTTTGGTACCCAAATTCTTTCAGCCCTATACCGGGTTCCGTCTTCCCAAATATTAAGATGCTTCTCCGATCCTTTGGGTATTTCATCCTTAAGTTTCCCTCTTTTAAAACTCCTTGTTGCGCCTCCTTTATTTGAGTAGTAAGGTTAGTATGAATCATTATATTCATAGCTTTTACTCGAATGGGTTCTCTGTCCTTTCTGCTCAAGGCATCGGCTACCACATTTGCCTTCTTCGGGTGGTAACGAATCTCAAGGTCGTAATTGAAAGGACCCGTCCTAATCCATCCGGACAAAGTCCATATCGATTACAAACGATTCACAATAGTTGGTTACATCGCGAGGTACTTGACCTCTATATGATACATTTTACAAACATTGCATTCGTTTTCAAAAGACAAACTTGCTTTATATCAAAAATTGATGACATGCAAATCATTTCATAATATATTCAACTATAATTGTCTAAATAATAATCTTGATGAACTCATCGACTCGAATGCAACGTCTTTTGAAATATGTCATGAATGACTCCAAGTAATATCTCTAGAATGAGCAAATGCACAGCGGAAGGTTTCCTTAATACCTGAGAATAAACATGCTTTAAAGTGTCAACCAAAAGGTTGGTGAGTTCATTAGTTTAACAAAAGTAATTATTTCATAATTTTAATAGACCACAAGATTTCCTATTTCCATTTCTCATAAACATACGTCCCATGCATAGAGACAAAAAATATCATTCATATGGATTGAACACCTGGTAATCGACATTCACAATATGCATATAAGAATATTCCCATCATTCCGGGATCCTCCATCGGACATGATATAAATTTCGAAGTACTAAAGCATCCGGTACTTTGGATGGGGCTTGTTGGGCCCGATAGATCTATCTTTAGAGTTCGCGTCAATTAGGGTGTCTGTTCCCTAATTCTTAGATTACCAGACTTAATAAAAAAGGCATATTCGATTAGATAATCCAACCATAGAATGTAGTTTCGATTACTTGTGTCTATATCATAAAACATTTATAAAAGCAGCGCATGTATTCTCAGTCCCAAAAATATATATTGCAAAAGCATTTAAAAAGGGATTAATGAAACTCACGCATATAAATATTGTAAAACAGTTAATAAAGCATTTTCATGTATTCTCAGCCCAAAAACTTAAAGAGTAAAAGGGCAAATGAAACTCACGCATATAAATATTGTAAAATAGTTAATAAAGCATTTGCATGTATTCTCAGCCCAAAAATGTATATAAAAAGGGAATAATGAAACTCATCCAATGTATTTTGTAGTAAAAATACATATGACGACATTGAACAAGTATAAGGTTGGCCTCGGATTCACGAACCTATATCAAGTATATATATATTAACACGTATAATATTAATTAACTAAGTTTATAATGTATTAAGATTAATTTTACTTGTATAATCATACTACTATATGTATTGTATAAGATATTTATATATTATGTATTACTTAATAAAAATAATATTTTGTTTAAAAAATAGAAGACTATGTAATATTAATATAGGTATGTAATAAATAAATTTTTAGATAAATAATATTTGTTGTACCAATAATAATATTATTACTAATGATATTAATAATAATAGTGATAGTGTTAATGAAAATAAAATGATACTTTTAGTAAGTATGATAATTTTACTAATAATGATATTTTTAACAATAAGGATACTTCTAATAATAATAATGATAATAATAATAATAATAATAACAATAATAATAATAATGATAATAATGTGTATACCTAACATAAGTCATAGTCCAAGTATGTTTGGAAGGAGCCCAAGTTAATGGCTCATAAGGATGTTTAATTGGATCCACAAGGCAGCCCATTAGACTCAAACTTTCACATTAGTCCAGCCAGTTTAAAAAAAAAATATATATATATATATATATATATATATATATATATACAGTCGCCCAGTTTCGAACTCGCGACCTCCTGCTTCCACGACTACACCCCTTAACCATTCAAGCTGTCTCGTCTTTCTGTTTTAACTATTAACCGAAATTTATTTACCCCATAACAGTCTATTTCCATTTCCTTCTTCTAAAAGAATTTAACAACCTGAGTAATAACATTTATAACCTAATACATCATCTTCATATTCACGATGATCATCATTATCATAAAATTAACATCATCATCATCTCTAACATCATGATCATTATCATCTTCCAATATCAATATAATACCCGTAACCATCATAACATCATCATCATCATACCCTCATCATAACTTTATCACCATCATCATCGTTATTACATAATACGATTATCATCATCATCGTGGCATAGTCATCCAACTTCATTCCTTTGAACACATAATACAGCTCGATCACATCTTTAAATTCTGGTCCAACAGTAGCATTCCAAATGCTTCTTCTATCCCTTTACATATACGCGTTTTTTTTATAAAAAAAAATCTAGTTGAGCATTCCCATAGTGTCGGCCATACAATATCAATATATTCCACTTGCAATTTGATCCTACTAAGAACCCGAATCTTATGACCCTACAAACTAGTGTTGTATCCAATATCTAATACCCACTCCTTTTTATATTCAAATCATTATTTGTGGTAAAGATTGTCGGTTAACATGTGCCATTTTATCCCACTTTCTTTAAGTGGTTGCCAGGTAATATAATAAAGGGACCATGATTGAATTGTGATATATATACTAGTATTCGAGATTCGTTTAGTTCGAATAAGAAGTACAGAGCAATGGTGCAGATTAAATAATATAAAGTGAAGGTGGTTGTTTGAAGAAAGAAAAAAAAATAGTAACCAATGGTTTATAAGGTGGTGGTGGCTCGAGTGTGGTGTTGGGTTCGTACGACAGACTTCAACATCAGTAACATAGCAACTATAGTGGTGAAATGGGTCTTGATGGAGAGTGATGACCGGTTGATGACGAGTTGTTTAAATGGGTTTTAAATTGGGTTGAAGGTGGTGGAGGTTAAACGCGATTGAAATCAGGTGGTAGTGGTGTCGGGTTGTCATGGTGATGGTTCTTGAAGACAAATAACAACAAAGGTGTCGGTTTTCATTTGTGATCGAAATATAAACATTGTAAGTAGCATGAATGATGTTTGATGGGTTCTTGGTTCACAGTGGTGGTGGTTTAGAAGAAGAGAAAGGTTTTATATTCATGTATGTTATATTTTCATATAAATATGCTATATGTGCATATCTCTAATTCGAGAAAAGGGATCTTTTGCTTTGTAATGGGCATTGTCGACAGAATTTTTCATCCAAGAAAAAGAATACAAAAAAAATATATATATATATATAAAAGGAGAAAATGATTGTTAACCAAATTTGGACGTTCTTGGTGATTTTAGTCGTGATTTGTACTTGATCAATGACAAGAATCAATTAGATATAGTATGATAGTTACCCTTAACAGATTCGTACTGGTTTCTATGGATTTATAATTGATTTTTATATATAAACTAATTTAAAATAAGAATAAATCTATTATTTAATATATATATATATATATATATATATATATAATAATAATCTATTAAAAATGTTATCAATAATTATTAACTTAAATTTTTAGAATAATAACTCTATTAATTATAACAATGTTCATAGTGATATTAATAATAATAATATTAATTATTTTTATGATATCAATATTACTATTAATAGTAATAATGAGATTGATATAACTAATTATGCTTATCAAATCCCATGTATATATATATATATATATATATATATATATATATATATATATATATATTGAATTGATAATATTAATAATTTTGAAATCAATAATAATAATAAAAGTAATATAATAACTATACTTTAACTTGTAATTAAATTTAACATAATAATACTACATATTATTAATTATGTAACATTTATCATTATATGATAACATAGTTAATATTTGTATATATATTATAGATATATTAGAACATACATGCAATATAAATTTTTGTACAGGGTTCATATATATATATATATATATATATATATATATATATATATATATATATATATATATATATATATATATATATATATATATATATATTTATTTATTTATTTATTTATTTATTTATTTATTTATTTATTTAATAACATCTTCTTTATTTTGTATATTACTTTACACATTTAATCCAAATGATTAAATGGTATAATATTCCTTCAAGTTAATATATACACATATATTTTATTTACATATATATCTACACATAAATGTTCGTGAATCATCGATTTGTCAAAGGGTAAATGAATACATGAACATAGTTCGAAATTTTTGAGACTTCAATATTAGAGACTTTGCTTATCGTGTCGGAATCAAATAAGATTCAAGTTTAAATTTGGTCGGAAATTCCCGGGTCATCACAGTACCTACCCGTTAAAGAAATTTCGTCTCGAAATTTGAGTGAGGTCGTCATGGCTAACAATAAATATGTTTTCCTGACGAATATGAGCTGATAAATAGAGTTTTATCATGATTGAATAATACAGATAAAATAATTCGATTATTCGAAGAGCACGAATGGAGCTATCACAAAAGAGTGAAATGAATAAATGAAGTTTCGTTTTAACTTTTGACATTGTCTTGGTTGAATTCCGGAATTCAAGGGATTTAAAGGAAATCTTCGAAATCTAAAAGATTTGATTCTTTGGCGAATAAAGAAATTAAGATTCCTATAATTAAATGCGATGATCTGCCTCGATTACTCTGTCTGATATTTTCATTATAAATTAAGCTCTTCCGTTCCATTATTTTCACCATTCCTATACTTTCTTTCTTAGTTCATACATCCAAAAGATTGTGAAAATGCTTAATTCAGTTTCTAATCCTTGATATTTTCCTAATTATCATTTCTATCATCCTTCTTTTCAATCTTCCACCAGAAGAATCTGTTTACTTTTACTATTACCATGGGGTGATACTATTCTTAATTATACCGTTTCTTTATATTGTTATTCGTATTAATATCCACGGTTTGCAACCTCCGTGTTGTTATCGGGCTTTATATTTTCTCATATATTTTGAAATCCCTGCTTTCGTTTTCTATAATCATTGTCATCAACAGTTAATGCTCTCTCCTATTTTGCTGCGATTTATACTCCAATTTTCTATTTCTTTTGGAGCTTTGTCCCTTCGTTTCTTATTTTTATGATTGGACATCTCTGGTGATGGTCCAGAATTCGTAGATATAGAGTTTTGAATGAATTTAATGTTCTAAACAAGAAAGAACATTATAGTACGATTTGATTTATCAAATTACCAGAATCACTGAGAATAGAACTATCAAGAATATATTTTCTTGATATGTTCAGAAGTTAAATAGAATGAAAGAGTTATGTAACATGGCAAATGATGACGTTAAAATCTGTGAATCATCACGTCCCATTAGAACTCAGCATGACTTACTGTAATATAATCACGTTGATCAAGTGTCATTATATTATACTAACTCATGCATCAGTTCCCAACATTACTTCAATAGCTTTCATATGTTAAGCTCGAAAATTTACAGAATATAGAAACTAACAGTTTCTATATGATGTAACACTGATAGTGCGAAGAGATTAATGATTTCAGATAAGAATAGTTATAAAAATATCTTCAGAATATGGAGAATATTTATAATGAAAGATACGATAATATCTCGGAATATCTAAGATCAGAGGGTGATAGAAACTATTGTCTGCAAAGGTTTAGAGTAATGAGCAAGATATTCACTAAAGACCTTAGCAGACATTGAATCATTTGGATTCTTTGAAGTCAAACTTATTCTTTGTGATTTGTCCACGACTTTCTTCATAGTTTCGCATAATCTGCTTTTCGGTACTAAATTTTCTATTGAATGCTTCCAACATAATGACACACAGGAAGCACGAAGAGGTATATAATTTCGGACGAGAATATTTATGAAAATATCCGCAGAACTATCGAAGATATTGATGATGATATTTTGGAATTTCTAAGTTCGATGGTTGATGGAGAAAGATTTTACGCAAGTTTTTAACATGAGTACATAGCAAGATATTCGTTGAAGATTTCATCGGATCCAAAGTTACCTGGATTCTTTGAATATACGGTATGGTCCTTGTATTTGTCTTTGGTCTCCTTCGTGGTTAGCTCAATTCGTTTTCCAGTTCCAACTTTTCTGAGCTTTTCCAACATACTATTCTTTATCATCAAACTTCCAATGATTAAGGTCGTTTACGGTTGTCTATGGTTTCTGCTGCTTCATTCAGCTTTTTCAACATTCAGAGTATTGGTTTGTGACTGAGTGCTTTTCAGAATTTCAGAATGAGAGATCATAATTCTAAGAGATAAATGTCATACATATAACTGTTGATGTAGATATGCTGTGAGTTTTCAAAGTACTAATTGCTGATTTCTGATAATTGTTATGGCAGTTCTCGTTACAAGATACGGATGAGTATATGATAGGGTTTCAATGAATAAATATAATGATTTGTCAGAGAGATTTAAGCCAAGAAGTAACGAGGTTGCTGGTATGTCTGCTGGTAATATGATGGAATATAAAAGAATTCTCCGGTATCAAAAGGGTAATCGTATATATCAGGATTATAGTAAGGCTACTTCGAATGAAAAGTCAAAGTTGACTTGCTGGAGCTGTGACAAAATTGGCTACCTTGAAAAGGGATCGCGAAGTTATTTTTGCTAATAAATGCCAAAGGATCTGACGCGGCTATGTGTTAAACTTTTACTCAGTTACCGAGAGTTTCTCAGGTGCATAACTATATGCATAAATCTTTCCTTCCGTAGATAAAGTGCGGTTGATTCATCCTATCGATTGAGGTGTTTTCAAGAATCATGAGAGGTTTGAATGCATATTGTAATCGTCAAGATACAAATGAGGTTTAAGATGAAATCAAGTGGCAAACTTGAAGAATTATTTAGTTTTATATGTTATAATTAATATTTTAATTCATTTTAATTGTCCAATGTTGATAGCCCACAGTTAGCAGTGTACAAATAATAATTCATATATAAGTTACTATATAATATTCCAATTAATTAATACGTATCGTGACCCGTATACGTCTCAGACTCTATCACAACTCAAACTATATATATTATTGTAGAATCAACCTCAACCCTGTATAGAGAACTCGATCATTACTGCATATAGAGTGTCTATGGTGATTCCAAATAATATATATAGATGCGTCGATATGATATGTCAAAACCTTGTATACGTGTCCCGATATTTAAAGTGCGTAAAATAAATAACAGAAAATTAAATAACGATAAATAAAGTGCGTAAAGTAAATAACAGAAATTTAATGATGATAAATAAAATTGCGGGAATGTAAATTGCGATAATATAAATTGCGATAAATAAAATGTAATATGGAATTAACAGTTAGCTAGGAACAGTTAGCTAGGATTTTGTTAGCGTGATTTCTTAACAAAATTTACTCATGGTTAATTTGTTTGTTTCTAACAAATTTTATTTTTGTCCAATGTTTTCTTTATTATGCCACTTGTTGGATTTTGATAAGTCAAAATCCAAATATGAAATTGAATGAAAATGGTTATTCTGTGATGAACGGATTCGTATAGCTGTGGTTGCAAGTAGGATAGTAAATGACTGTTGAATCAAATTCGAAGAACGTACAATGTAACTTATTAATGTGAAATTTTAAATATTCCTCGGGTATTACCTACCCGTTAAAATATTTTCACCATTAACAGTTTGTACAAGAGAATTTTTAATTACAATCTTTATGAAAATAAATATACATATATATTTTCTTCAGATGTATTCATGGATTTAATGAGTTAGTATGATATTAAACTCATCTGATTTACGGCTAGAACTAGAGTACATAATCTCTAAAACATTTAGAGATTACATATCCATCATGTCGTACGAAGATAAATGTTGTAGAACAATTCGTAGATTGATGATTATGCTCGAGGTGCATAATGAGATGTTGAGGCATAGATTGTTGATGATACTGGTGTGGTTATTGATGGTACTGTTGGTGTCGGTGATATTACCGAAGCTGGTATGTTTTGCACCATATTCTCCGAATTGATTATTCGAGCGCGAAGTTCACTGACTTATTACTCCAGGATGATTGTCAGTCGGAACGAGCGGATGAATAATGTTCAGAATTGTGGATAGAATATAATCTTGTCGAGTTACCCTGGAAATGAAACTGAAAATGGTGTCTCGAACAGGTTCGCCGGTAACCGCTTCAGGTTCATCATCAAGAGGTAAATTCGGTTAGTGGAAAGGATCGCCTTCTTCTCGTCTCCATTGATTAAATCGACTACGAACCCATCAGATGAATTGAGGATGGTTGATTGGTTGATTCATTCTGGTGACGTTGCTTCCGGAGTTTAGATGACTATCCATTCGGAATAACTGTCGGGATAACTATCGGAATAGCTGTCGGAATCCGAGGGACTCGAACTGGTTGAGGGATTCATCTCGTACGATCAGATGAAGGATTTTCGATAAGAAAAAGAATAGGATGTAGATTAGTACCCTGCAATATATAATTTTACATATACATATTTAATACTAAAATCCCATAAATTACGGAGGAATCTACGCAAGCTGTCAAGTAGAGTCTACAGTAACAGCTACGCTAAGATGTGAATTTTTTCAATACACTATTCATGCAATCAATGCAGTAAGATGTGTCTAGACTAAGAGTGATAAACATGTAATTTCCTAAGGATGAATAGCAGATAATTTCAGAAGAAAATGATAAGCAAAACTTTTGACATGCAGACACGGTCGAAGTCCAGACTCACTAATGCATCCTAACGACTATCAGTTAGACATACTAATGCAAGACCTGGTTCGCTAAGACCACGGCTCTGATACCAACTGAAAGGACCCGTCCTAATCCATCCGGACAAAGTCCATATCGATTACAAACGATTCACAATAGTTGGTTACATCGCGAGGTACTTGACCTCTATATGATACATTTTACAAACATTGCATTCGTTTTCAAAAGACAAGCTTGCTTTATATCAAAAATTGATGACATTTAAATCATTTCATAATATATTCAACTATAATTGTCTAAATAATAATCTTGATGAACTCATCGACTCGAATGCAACGTCTTTTGAAATATGTCATGAATGACTCCAAGTAATATCTCTAGAATGAGCAAATGCACAGCGGAAGGTTTCCTTAATACCTGAGAATAAAAATGCTTTAAAGTGTCAACCAAAAGGTTGGTGAGTTCATTAGTTTAACAAAAGTAATCATTTCATAATTTTAATAGACCACAAGATTTCCTATTTCCATTTCTCATAAACATACGTCCCATGCATAGAGACAAAAATATCATTCATATGGATTGAACACCTGGTAATCGACATTCACAATATACATATAAGAATATTCCCATCATTCCGGGATCCTCCATCGGACATGATATAAATTTCGAAGTACTAAAGCATCCGGTACTTTGGATGGGGCTTGTTGGGCCCGATAGATCTATCTTTAGAGTTCGCGTCAATTAGGGTGTCTGTTCCCTAATTCTTAGATTACCAGACTTAATAAAAAGGGCATATTCGATTAGATAATCCAACCATAGAATGTAGTTTCGATTACTTGTGTCTATATCATAAAACATTTATAAAAGCAGCGCATGTATTCTCAGTCCCAAAAATATATATTGCAAAAGCATTTAAAAAGGGATTAATGAAACTCACGCATATAAATATTGTAAAACAGTTAATAAAGCATTTTCATGTATTCTCAGCCCAAAAACTTAAAGAGTAAAAGGGCAAATGAAACTCACGCATATAAATATTGTAAAATAGTTAATAAAGCATTTGCATGTATTCTCAGCCCAAAAATGTATATAAAAAGGGAATAATGAAACTCACCCAATGTATTTTGTAGTAAAAATACATATGACGACATTGAACAAGTATAGGATTGGCCTCGGATTCACGAACCTATATCAAGTATATATATATTAACACTTATAATATTAATTAACTAAGTTTATAATGTATTAAGATTAATTTTACTTGTATAATCATACTACTATATGTATTGTATAAGATATTTATATATTATGTATTACTTAATAAAAATAATATTTTGTTTAAAAAATAGAAGACTATGTAATATTAATATAGGTATGTAATAAATAAATTTTTAGATAAATAATATTTGTTGTACCAATAATAATATTATTACTAATGATATTAATAATAATAGTGATAGTGTTAATGAAAATAAAATGATACTTTTAGTAAGTATGATAATTTTACTAATAATGATATTTTTAACAATAAGGATACTTCTAATAATAATAATGATAATAATAATAATAATAATAATAATAATAATAATAATAACAATAATAATAATAATGATAATAATATGTATACCTAACATAAGTCATAGTCCAAGTATGTTTGGAAGGAGCCCAAGTTAATGGCTCATAAGGATGTTTAATTGGATCCACAAGGCAGCCCATTAGACTCAAACTTTCACATTAGTCCAGCCAGTTTAAAAAAAATATATATATATACAATCGCCCAGTTTCGAACCCGCGACCTCCTGCTTCCACGACTACACCCCTTAACCATTCAAGCTGTCTCGTCTTTCTGTTTTAACTATTAACCGAAATTTATTTACCCCATAACAGTCTATTTCCATTTCCTTCTTCTAAAAGAATTTAACAACCTGAGTAATAACATTTATAACCTAATACATCATCTTCATATTCACGATGATCATCATTATCATAAAATTAACATCATCATCATCTCTAACATCATGATCATTATCATCTTCCAATATCAATATAATACCCGTAACCATCATAACATCATCATCATCATACCCTCATCATAACTTTATCACCATCATCATCGTTATTACATAATACGATTATCATCATCATCGTGGCATAGTCATCCAACTTCATTCCTTTGAACACATAATACAGCTCGATCACATCTTTAAATTCTGGTCCAACAGTAGCATTCTAAATGCTTTTTCTATCCCTTTACATATACGCGTTTTTTTTATAAAAAAAAAATCTAGTTGAGCATTCCCATAGTGTCGGCCATACAATATCAATATATTCCACTTGCAATTTGATCCTACTAAGAACCCGAATCTTATGACCCTACAAACTAGTGTTGTATCCAATATCTAATACCCACTCCTTTTTATATTCAAATCATTATTTGTGGTAAAGATTGTCGGTTAACATGTGCCATTTTATCCCACTTTCTTTAAGTGGTTGCCAGGTAATATAATAAAGGGACCATGATTGAATTGTGACATATATACTAGTATTCGAGATTCGTTTAGTTCGAATAAGAAGTACAGAGCAATGGTGCAGATTAAATAATATAAAAAAAAATAGTAACCGATGGTTTACAAGGTGGTGGTGGCTCGAGTGTGGTGTTGGGTTCGTACGACAGACTTCAACATCAGTAACGTAGCAACTATAGTGGTGAAATGGGTCTTGATGGAGAGTGATGACCGGTTGATGACGAGTTGTTTAAATGGGTTTTAAATTGGGTTGAAGGTGGTGGAGGTCAAACGCGATTGAAATCAGGTGGTAGTGGTGTCGGGTTGTCATGGTGATGGTTCTTGAAGACAAATAACAACAAAGGTGTCGGTTTTCATTTGTGATCGAAATATAAACATTGTAAGTAGCATGAATGATGTTTGATGGGTTCTTGGTTCACAGTGGTGGTGGTTTAGAAGAAGAGAAAGGTTTTATATTCATGTATGTTATATTTTCATATAAATATGCTATATGTGCATATCTCTAATTAGAGAAAAGGGATCTTTTGCTATGTAATGGGCATTGTCGACAAAATTTTTCATCCAAGAACAAGAATACAAAAAAAAAATATATATATATATAAAAGGAGAAAATGATTGTTAACCAAATTTGGACGTTCTTGGTGATTTTAGTCGTGATTTGTACTTGATCAATAACAAGAATCAATTAGATATAGTATGATAGTTACCCTTAACAGATTCGTACTGGTTTCTATGGATTTATAATTGATTTTTATATATAAACTAATTTAAAATAAGAATAAATCTATTATTTAATATATATATATATATATATATATATATATATATATATATATATATATATATATATATATATATATATATATATATATAATAATAATAATCTATTAAAAATGTTATCAATAATTATTAACTTAAATTTTTAGAATAATAACTCTATTAATTATAACAATGTTCATAGTGATATTAATAATAATAATATTAATTATTTTTATGATATCAATATTACTATTAATAGTAATAATGAGATTGATATAACTAATTATGCTTATCAAATCCCATGTATATATATATATATATATATATATATATATATATATATATATATTGAATTGATAATATTAATAATTTTGAAATCAATAATAATAATAAAAGTAATATAATAACTATACTTTAACTTGTAATTAAATTTAACATAATAATACTACATATTATTAATTATGTAACATTTATCATTATATGATAACATAGTTAATATTTGTATATATATTATAGATATATTAGAACATACATGCAATATAAATTTTTGTACAGGATTTATATATATATATATATATATATATATATATATATATATATATATATATATATATATATATATATATATATATATATATATATATTTATTTAATAACATCTTCTTTATTTTGTATATTACTTTACACATTTAATCCAAATGATTAAATGGTATAATATTCATTCAAGTTAATATATACACATATATTTTATTTACATATATATCTACACATAAATGTTCGTGAATCATCAATTTGTCAAAGGGTAAATGAATACATGAACATAGTTCAAAATTTTTGAGACTTCAATATTAGAGACTTTGCTTATCGTGTCGGAATCAAATAAGATTCAAGTTTAAATTTGGTCGGAAATTCCCGGGTCATCACAGTAATCATTCAACAATTCAATCCACCTGCGCTGTCTCATGTTCTGTTGTTTCTGATTAAATATGTGTTGAAGACTTTTGTGGTCGGTATATATAATACTTTTGACCCCATATAAGTAGTGCCTCCAAGTCTTTAATGCAAAAACAACCGCGCCTAATTCCAAATCATGCGTCGTATAATTCTGCTCGTGAATCTTCAATTGTCTAGACACATAAGCAATTACTTTCATTCGTTGCATTAATACACAACCGAGACCTTGCTTTGAGGTGTCACAATATATCACAAAATCATCATTCCCTTCAGGTAATGACAATATAGGTGTCGTAGTTAACTTTTTCTTTAACAATTGAAACGCTTTCTCTTGTTCATCTCTCCATTCAAATTTCTTCCCTTTATGCGTTAATGCAGTCAAGGGTTTTGCTATTTTGGAAAAATCTTGGATGAATCTTCTGTAGTAACCAGCTAGTCCTAAAAATTGGCGTATATGTTTCGGAGTTTTTGGGGTTTTTCACTTTTCATCGGTTTCAATCTTTGCTGGATCTACCTGAATACCTTCTCTGTTCACTATATGACCGAGGAATTGAACTTCTTCTAACCAAAATGCACACTTTGAAATCTCAGCGTATAGTTTTTCTTTCCTTAACAACTCTAGCACTTTTCTCAAATGTTCTTCGTGCTCTTGGTCATTCTTTGAGTAAATAAGTATGTCATCGATGAAAACAATGACAAACTTGTCAAGGTATGGTCCACACACTCGGTTCATGAGGTCTATGAACACAGCTGGTGCGTTAGTCAACCCAAAAGTCATAACCATAAACTCGTAATAACTGTAATGCGTCCTAAAAGCAGTCTTTGGAATATCATCCTCCTTCACCCGCATTTGATGATACCCAGAACGTAAATCAATCTTCGAATAAACCGACGAGCCTTGTAGTTGATCAAATAAGTCGTCGATTCTCGGTAGTGGGTAGCGGTTCTTGATGGTAAGTTTGTTCAACTCTCGGTAGTCAATACACAACCTAAATGTATCATCCTTCTTCTTGACAAACAAAACAGGAGCTCCCCACGGTGATGTGCTTGGTCGAATAAAACCACGCTCTAAAAGTTCCTGTAACTGACTTTGTAATTCTTTCATTTCGCTGGGTGCGAGTCTGTATGGAGCACGAGCCATTGGTGCAGCTCCTGGTACAAGGTCTATTTGAAATTCAACGGATCGATGTGGGGGTAATCCCGGTAGTTCTTTCAGAAATACATCGGGAAATTCTTTTGAGACGGGAACATCACTGATGTTCTTTTCTTTAGGTTTAACTTCCTTGATGTGTGCTAGAATGATGTAACAACCTTTTCTTATTAGTTTTTGCGCCTTCAAACTACTAATAAGATTTAATTTCGGGTTGTTCTTTTCTCCGTACACCATTAAAGGTTTTCCTTTTTCACGCATAATGCGAATCGCATTTTTATAACAAACGACCTCTGCTCTCACCTTTTTCAACCAGTCCATACCAATTATTACATCAAAACTCCCTAACTCGACTGGTATTAAATCAATTTTAAACGTTTCATCCCCAGTTTAATTTCTCTATCCCGACATATATTATCTGTTGAAATTAATTTACCGTTTGCTAATTCGAGTAAAAATTTACTATCCAAAGGCGTCAATGGGCAACTTAATTTAGCACAAAAATCTCTACTCATATAGCTTCTATCCACACCCGAATCAAATAAAACATAAGCAGATTTATTGTCAATAAGAAACGTACCCGTAACAAGCTCCGGGTCTTCCTGCACTTCTGCCGTATTAATATTGAAAACTCTTCCGCGGCCCTGCCCATTAGTATTCCCCTGATTCGGGCAATTACTTCTAATGTGGCCCGGTTTTCCACATCCATAACAAACAAAGGCGGCATTACTTGTTTCGCCACTATTTGTTCCTTTAGTTCTGTTAAACTTTAGTCCGTAGACCTCACACTTTTTCGCACCATGGCCAGTTCTTTTACACTTGGTGCAAAATGTCGTGCAGAACTCATTCTGGTGGTACTCTTCACACCTTTGGCATTTTTGGTTTTTGTTGCCATTGTTGTTGTTGAGATTGTTGCTGGGATTTTTATTGTTGTTGAAACGATTGTTGTATTTGTTGTTGCTGTTGGGACGTTTGTTGTAGTTATTGTTAGGATTACGGTTATTGTTGCGATTGTTATGATTGTTATTGTAATTATGGTTGTGATTGTTGTTGTTGTTGTATTGGTGACCCTTGTCACTGGTTTCTTCCCACTTTCTCTTGAGTTGTTTCGTGTTGGCTTCTTCGACCGCCTGCTCTTTAATTCTTCCCTCAATCTGATTTATGAGTTTATGAGCCATTCGACTTGCCTTTTGTATGGAAGTGGGCTCGTGTGAACTCACATCTTCTTGAATCCTTACTGGTAACCCTTTTGCAAACGCGTCGATCTTCTCTTCTTCATCTTCGAACGCTTCCGTACACAATAGGCACAACTCTGTGAATAATCATTCATATGTGGTAATGTCGAACCCTTGTGTTCGTAACTCCCTAAGTTCTACCTTGAGCTTATTGACTTCGTTTCTAGGACGGTACTGCTCGTTCATCAATTGCTTGAATGCCAACCACGGTAGTGCGTAAGCAGTATTTTGTCCTACCTGTTCAAAATAGGTGTTCTACCACGTTAACGCAGTACCTATGAAGGTATGCGTAGCGTACTTAACTTTGTCCTCTTCAGTACACTTACCTATGGCAAACACCAATTCGACTTTCTCGGTCCACCGTTTCAATCCAATTGGTCCTTCGGTTCCATCAAATTCCAAAGGTTTGCAGGCAGTGAATTCTTTGTAGGAGCATCCTACACGATTTCTTGTGGAATTAGTTCCACTGCTAGATCCAGAGTTATTGTTATTTTGCATTGCAACCTGTACTGCGGCTATGTTCGGAGCAAGGAAAACACGGAAATCTTCCTCACTCATGTTCAAGTTCTGACGAGTCGTCGGTGCCATTTCCTTCAAAAATAGCCAAAAGAATTGAGTTAATCATATAGAATTTAAGAGTAGTCAATAGTATTTCGTAGCATTATATGAACTTAATTATAAAAGCTTTTTCTTCATATTAGCATTTTATAGTTTTAATTTGGGTAATACCTACCCGTTAAGTTCATACTTACTAGCTACTATACAACTCAACTACTACGCTTCTATATGAAAAACTTATTACAATAATATTTCGCGTTCAAACTTTATACAAAATTTACAAAGTTACAATACCACTATTATACATATAGGGTGAAATATAACACATAATAACTTTGCTACTCGACAGCTATAAAGGCAACTCTAGTTAATACGCAAGTTGTTCAGTAAAAGAAATAAAGACACATAATTCATATGTCCAGAAACAAGTCATGCATTCTGGTTTTACTAAGACGACTTCCCATCCTTGGTCTTGTGGAAAGTAACCGTTATGACCATTGGCTAGGCAGCATGTTGTAATGTCGTCAAAAGGACGAGGGTTTCGTAATGCCCAACAGCCTCGTAGCAATCTAAAAACCTTGTTTCTTACCCCAACTACTGAGTCCGTCACTTGTGAGAATGTTTTATTTAAAAGTTGCAACCCAATGTTCTTTTTCTCAATTTGATGAGAAGCGAACATTATTAACCCGTAAGCATAACATGCTTCTTTATGTTGCATGTTAGAAGCTCTTTCTAAAGAACGGAGTCCTATGTTGGGATATGTTGAGTCAAAATAGGTTCGTAACCCGTAGCGTAAAATTGCATCTGGGTTTCCCGCACTAAATGCCTTAAAGAAAACTTGGCGTAACTTAAAGTCTCCCCAATGTGATATACCCCATCTTTCAAAGGAAAACCTTTTATATACTAAGGCATTCCTGGAATGTCTTTCAAACGTTTGACAAACTAATTTTGCCGTAACTAATTGTGCTGATGAATTCTGCCCGACTCTAGACAAGATTTCATCAATCATATCTCCTGGTAGGTCTTCTAAAATTTTTGGTTGTCTATCCTTAACGTCCATTTTGTGTTTTTATACTGTAAAATAGACATGGATTAGATTCGTAAAAGATAATTAACAAACAATACAAGCAATTTTTACATAGAACATAAAAGTACAAGCACACTACAATACATATAATACACAACATGATTAAAACCCTCTAATCTGAATCACTGGTTTCTTCTTCTTCAGACTTGGTTCGTTTTCCAAATTTTCTAGGGATATATGGTGCTCCTCTAATACGAGCAGTCGTTTTCCACAATGGTTTAGAAAAATCTGGTGGTTTAGAGGTTCTCGGGTTATTGTTACAATTTGGGAGATACGGATGTTGTCGATACATATAAAGTTCATCGGGGTTGGAATCAGGTTTATCTATTTTTACACCTTTTCCCTTATTATTTTATTTTGCTATATTAAATTGGGTCGAGGTAATTTCTATAACATCATCGGAATCCTCATCGGGATCCGATTCATCGGAAAATTGGTAATCTTCCCAATATTTTGCTTCCTCGGCGGAAACACCATTGACCATTTTTAACTTTGGTCCGTTGATTGAGGATTTTATTTTATTTAAACGATTTACTGTAGGTATCAATATTTCTTCCTCCGGAACCTCTTCTTCTTCCGGTTCTTCGTCTTCCGGTTCCTCTTCTTCCAGTTCCTCCTCTTCCGGTTCCTCCTCTTCCGGTTCTTCTTCGGGAATTTGTGAATCTTCCCAAATTATATTCGACTCTTCATTATTATTAGGTGAGTCAATGGGATTTGTACTAGTGGTAGACATCTATCACATAATATCAAACACATTAAGAGGTTAATATATCACATAATATTTACATGTTAATAATATATAATTTCCAACAAAAGTGTTAAGCAATCGTTTTTTTAAAGAAAACACGGTCGAAGTCCAAACTCACTAATGTATCCTAACAAACTCGATAAGACACACTAATGCAAATTTCTGGTTCTCTAAGACCAACGCTCGGATACCAACTGAAATACAGTGGGGACAACCACCGTCCCACCCAGTGCCTTCCCAGCTAACCGCCTGGTGACCACTGAGTGTACCTCAGATACTGATTTTAGGGCCTGCCTCTTGGCTACTGCCAACCCTCGTAAGGGATCGCAAGGAGTAAGAGCCAATGATTCGCCACATGTCACACTGTGAGAACCTCCTTTACGACTAACCCGCCACACATGGACGCGATTATACCAGCTCTGATACTAACTGAAATGTCCCGTTCATATTAATTATAAACGTTCCATATTAATTGATTTCGTCGCGAGGTTTTGACCTCTATATGAGACGTTTTTCAAAGACTGCATTCATTTTTAAAACAACCATAACCTTTATTTTATCGATAAAGGTTTAAAAAAAACATTACGTAGATTATCAAATAATGATAATCTGAAATATACCGTTTACACACGATCATTACATAATAGTTTACAATAAGAATATATTACATCAAAAATAAGTTTCTTGAATGCAGTTTTTACACAATAGCATACAAGCATGGACTCCAAATCTTGTCCTTATTTTAGTATGCAACAGCGAAAGCTCTTAATAATCACCTGAGAATAAACATGCTTAAAACGTCAACAAAAAAAATGTTGGTGAGTTATAGGTTTAACCTATATATTATCAAATCATAATAATAGACCACAAGATTTCATATTTCAATATACATCCCATACATAGAGATAAAAATCATTCATATGGTGAACACCTGGTAACCGACATTAACAAGATGCATATAGAATATCCCCATCATTCCGGGACACCCATCGGACATGATAATTTCGAAGTACTAAAGCATTTCAAATTCCAGAATGAGGCTTGTTGGGCCCGATAGATCTATCTTTAGGATTCGCGTCAATTTGGGGGTCTGTTCCCAAATTCTTAGGCTACCAAGCTAAAAAGGGGCATATTCGGATTCGATCATTCACCCATATAATGTAGTTTCATTTACTTGTGTCTATTTCGTAAAACATTTATAAAATTGCATGTATTCTCATCCCAAAATATTAGATTTTTTAAAAGTGGGACTATAACTCACTTTCACATATTTTTACTTCGTCGGGAAGTAAGACTTAACCACTGGTCGATTCACGAACCTATAACAAATATGTACATATATATCAAAGTATGTTCAAAAATATATTTACAACATTTTTAATATGTTTTAATGTTTTAAGTTTATTAAGTCAGCTGTCCTCGTTAGTAACCTACAACTAGTTATCCACAGTTAGATGTACAGAAATAAATCGATATATATTATCTTGAATCAATCCACGACCTCGTGTATACAAGCCTCATGCTAGATCACAACTCAAAGTATATATAATATTTTGGAATCAACCTCAACCCTGTATAGCTAACTCCAACATTACTGCATATAGAGTGTCTATGGTTGTTCCGAAATATATATATAGATGGGTCGATATGATATGTCAAAACATTGTATTCGTGTCTATGGTATCCCAAGATTACATAATATATTAGAATACATGTATAATACAATATAAGTTAGCTAGGATATGATTAATATAGATTTGTTACCAATTTTCACGTAGCTACAACAAGAAAAATTATCCAATCTTGTTTTACCCATAACTTCTTCGTTTTAAATCCGTTTTGAGTGGTTCAAGTTGCTATGGTTTCATATTGAACTTAAGTTTATGAATCTAAACAGAAAAAGTATAAGTTTATAGTCGGAAATACAGGTTACAAGTCATTTTTGTAAAGGTAGTCATTTCAGTCGAAAGAACTCTAGATGACCATTTTGGAAAACATACTTCCACTTTGAGTTTAACCATGATTTTTGGATATAGTTTCATGTTCATAAGAAAAATCATTTTCCCATAAGAACAACTTTTAAATCAAAGTTTATCATAGTTTTTAATTAACTAACCCAAAACAGCCCGCGGTGTTACTACGACGGCGTATATCCAGTTTTACGGTGTTTTTCGTGTTTTCAGGTTTTAAATCATTAAGTTAGCATACCATATAGATATAGAACATGTGTCTAGTTGATTTTAAAAGTCAAGTTAGAAGGATTAACTTTTGTTTGCGAACAAGTTTAGAATTAACTAAACTATGTTCTAGTGATTACAAGTTTAAACCTTCGAATAAGGTAGTTTTATATATATGAATCGAATGATGTTAAGAACATCATTACTACCTCAAGTTTTATGGATAAACCTACTGGAAATGAGAAAAATAGATCTAGCTTCAAAGGATCCTTGGATGGCTTGAAAGTTCTTGAAGTAGAATCATGACACGAAAACAAATTCAAGTAAGATTTCCACTCGAAATAAGATTGTTAAAGTTATAGGAATTGAATCAAAGTTTGAATATGAGTATTACCTTGTATTAGAAAGATATCTTATTGTAATTAAGAAAGATTTCTTGAGGTTGGATGATCACTCAAAGTGGATTTGCAAGATTGAAAGTAAGCTAGTAAACTTGGAAGTGTTGTTGGTGTGTTCTTGAGTAGTTATTTTATATCTTGGTTTATGTATGGATTTATGAACTAGATTGAGCTAGATTTTGATGAAGATGATGAAGAACACTTAGAACAATGGAAGAACACTTGAGAGAGAGTAGTTTGATGCATGTAAGTTGCAAAATGAAAGTGTTTATGTGTGTCTTCTTACACGTGAATTATGGTGTCAATATAGTCTCCATTAGTTTGTTGTTTTGTTAGATATTTCATGCTAGTTGCCAAATGATGGTTCTCACATGTGTTAGGTGACTCACATGGGCTGCTAAGAGCTGATTATTGGAGTATATATACCAATAGTAAATACATTTAGAAGCTGTGTATTGTACGAGTACAAATACGAGTGCATACGAGTAGAATTGTTGATGAAAATGAATGAGGATGTAATTGTAAGCATTTTTGTTAAGTAGAAGTACTTTGATAGGTGTCTTGAAGTCTTTCAAAAGTGTATGAATACATATTAAAACACTACATGTATATACATTTTAACTGAGTCGTTAAGTCATCGTTAGTCGTTACATGTAAGTGTTGTTTTGAAACTTTTAAGTTAACGATCTTGTTAAATGTTGTTAACCCATTGGTTATTATATCTAATGAGATGTTAAATTATTACATTATCATGATATCATGGTGTATTAATATATCTTAATATGATATATATACATTAAATGTCGTTACAACGATAATCGTTACATATATGCCTCGTTTCGAAAACCTTAAGTTAGTAGTCTTGTTTTTACATATGTAGTTCATTGTTAATATACATAATTATATGTTTACTTATCATAATATCATGTTAACTATATATATATATATATATCTATATATATGACATCATATAGTTTTTACAAGTTTTAACGTTCGTGAATCACCGGTCAACTTGGGTAGTCAATTGTCTATATGAAACCTATTTCAATTAATCAAGTCTTAACAAGTTTGATTGCTTAACATGTTGGAAACATTTAATCATGTAAATATCAATTTCATTTAATATATATAACATGGAAAAGTTCGGGTCACTACATTTGATGTCGCAAAAAATTGTATCACGTAAGATGCACGGAAGGTGTTTGATGAAATGTCTGAAAGAAAAGATTGATCATGATATGAGGCAGGAGCAAGAGGCACCTTGCGTGTCCTTGCGTCCACGGGAAGCAAGGTCGCAAAAGGTGTAGTGACCCGAACTTTTCCATGTTTATATATATTAATTGAGATTGATATTTACATGATTAAATGTTTCCAACATTTTAAGCAATCAAACTTGTTAAGACTTGATTAATTGAAATAGGTTTCATATAGACAATTGACCACCCAAGTTGACCGGTGATTCACGAACGTTAAAACTTGTAAAAACTATATGATGACATATATATGGTTATATATATAGTTAACATGATATTATGATAAGTAAACATATCATTAAGTATATTAACAATGAACTACATATGTAAAAACAAGACTACTAACTTAATGATTTTGAAATGAGACATATATGTAACGATTATCGTTGTAACGACATTTAATGTATATATATCATATTAAGAGATATTCGTACATCATAATATCATGATAATATAATAATTTAAAATCTCTTTTGATATTATAAACATTGGGTTAACAACATTTAACAAGATCGTTAACCTAAAGGTTTCAAAACAACATTTACATGTAACGACTAATGATGACTTAACGACTCAGTTAAAATGTATATACATGTAGTGTTTTAATATGTATTCATACACTTTTGAAAGACTTCAAGACACTTATCAAAATACTTCTACTTAACAAAAATGCTTACAATTACATCCTCGTTCAGTTTCATCAACAATTCTACTCGTATGCACCCGTATTCGTACTCGTACAATACACAGCTTTTAGATGTATGTACTATTGGTATATACACTCCAATGATCAGCTCTTAGCAGCCCATGTGAGTCACCTAACACATGTGGGAACCATCATTTGGCAACTAGCATGAAATATCTCATAAAATTACAAAAATATGAGTAATCATTCATGACTTATTTACATGAAAACAAAATTACATATCCTTTATATCTAATCCATACACCAACGACCAAAAACACCTACAAACACTTTCATTCTTCAATTTTCTTCATCTAATTGATCTCTCTCAAGTTCTATCTTCAAGTTCTAAGTGTTCTTCATAAATTCCAAAAGTTCTAGTTTCATAAAATCAAGAATACTTTCAAGATTGCTAGCTCACTTCCAATCTTGTAAGGTGATCATCCAACCTCAAGAAATCTTTGTTTCTTACAGTAGGTTATCATTCTAATACAAGGTAATAATCATATTCAAACTTTGGTTCAATTTCTATAACTATAACAATCTTATTTCAAATGATGATCTTACTTGAACTTGTTTTCGTGTCATGATTTTGCTTCAAGAACTTTGAGCCATCCAAGGATCCATTGAAGCTAGATCCATTTTTCTCTTTTCCAGTAGGTTCATCCAAGGAACTTAAGGTAGTAATGATGTTCATAACATCATTCGATTCATACATATAAAGCTATCTTATTCGAAGGTTTAAACTTGTAATCACTAGAACATAGTTTAGTTAATTCTAAACTTGTTCGCAAACAAAAGTTAATCCTTCTAACTTGACTTTTAAAATCAACTAAACACATGTTCTATATCTATATGATATGCTAACTTAATGATTTAAAACCTGGAAACACGAAAAACACCGTAAAACCGGATTTACGCCGTCGTAGTAACACCGCGGGCTGTTTTGGGTTAGTTAATTAAAAACTATGATAAACTTTGATTTAAAAGTTGTTATTCTGAGAAAATGATTTTTATTATGAACATGAAACTATATCCAAAAATTATGGTTAAACTCAAAGTGGAAGTATGTTTTCTAAAATGGTCATCTAGACGTCGTTCTTTCGACTGAAATGACTACCTTTACAAAAACGACTTGTAACTTATTTTTCCGACTATAAACCTATACTTTTTCTGTTTAGATTCATAAAATAGAGTTCAATATGAAACCATAGCAATTTGATTCACTCAAAACGGATTTAAAATGAAGAAGTTATGGGTAAAACAAGATTGGATAATTTTTCTCATTTTAGCTACGTGAAAATTGGTAACAAATCTATTCCAACCATAACTTAATCAACTTGTATTGTATATTATGTAATCTTGAGATACCATAGACACGTATACAATGTTTCGACCTATCATGTCGACACATCTATATATATTTCGGAACAACCATAGACACTCTATATGTGAATGTTGGAGTTAGCTATACAGGGTTGAGGTTGATTCCAAAATATATATAGTTTGAGTTGTGATCAATACTGAGATACGTATACACTGGGTCGTGGATTGATTCAAGATAATATTTATCGATTTATTTCTGTACATCTAACTGTGGACAACTAGTTGTAGGTTACTAACGAGGACAGCTGACTTAATAAACTTAAAACATCAAAATATATTAAAAGTGTTGTAAATATATTTTGAACATACTTTAATATATATGTATATATTGTTATAGGTTCGTGAATCAACAGTGGCCAAGTCTTACTTCCCGACGAAGTAAAAATCTGTGAAAGTGAGTTATAGTCCCACTTTTAAAATCTAATATTTTTGGGATGAGAATACATGCAGGTTTTATAAATGATTTACAAAATAGACACAAGTACGTGAAACTACATTCTATGGTTGAATTATCGAAATCGAATATGCCCCTTTTTATTAAGTCTGGTAATCTAAGAATTAGGGAACAGACACCCTAATTGACGCGAATCCTAAAGATAGATCTATTGGGCCTAACAAACCCCATCCAAAGTACCGGATGCTTTAGTACTTCGAAATTTATATCATATCCGAAGGGTGTCCCGGAATGATGGGGATATTCTTATATATGCATCTTGTTATTGTCGGTTACCAGGTGTTCACCATATGAATGATTTTTATCTCTATGTATGGGATGTGTATTGAAATATGAAATCTTGTGGTCTATTATTATGATTTGATATATATAGGTTAAACCTATAACTCACCAACATTTTTGTTGACGTTTTAAGCATGTTTATTCTCAGGTGATTATTAAGAGCTTCCGCTGTCGCATACTTAAATAAGGACGAGATTTGGAGTCCATGCTTGTATGATATTGTGTAAAAACTGCATTCAAGAAACTTATTTTGTTGTAACATATTTATATTGTAAACCATTATGTAATGGTCGTGTGTAAACAGGATATTTTAGATTATCATTATTTGATAATCTACGTAAAGCTTTTTAAACCTTTATTGATGAAATAAAGGTTATGGTTTGTTTTAAAATGAATGCAGTCTTTGAAAAACGTCTCATATAGAGGTCAAAACCTCGCAACGAAATCAATTAATATGGAACGTTTTTAATCAATAAGAACGGGACATTTCAGTTGGTATCAGAGCGTTGGTCTTAGAGAACCAGAATTTTGCATTAGTGTGTCTTATCGAGTTTGTTAGGATGCATTAGTGAGTCTGGACTTCGACCGTGTTTACTTTAAAAATGATTGCTTAACAAATTTTGTTGGAAACTATATATTTTTAACATGTGAATATTATGTGATATATTAATCTCTTAACGCGTTTGATATTATGTGATAGATGTCTACCTCTAGAACAAGTCCCATTGACTCACCTAATAATAATGAAGAGTCAAATGTAAATTGGAATAATTTGTGGACTGATTCACAAGTTCCCGAAGAGGAACCGGAAGAAGAGTCGGAACCGGAAGAAGAATCGGAACCGGAAGAAGAATCGGAACCGGATGAAGAAATAGAACCGGTGGGGGAAATAATAAAACGGTTAAGTAAAAGAAAATCCTCAACCAACCGACCAAAGTTAATTATGGTCAATGGTGTTTCCGCCAAGGAAGCAAAATATTGGGAGGATTACCAATTCTCCGATGAATCGGATTCCGACGAGAATTCCGATGATGTTATAGAAATTACCCCAACTGAATTTAAAAAGGCAAAAGAAAATAATAAGGGAAAGGGCATAAAAATAGAGAAATCTAATTCCAACCCCGATGAACTTTATATGTATCGTCAACCCCCGAAGTCCTTAAGTTGTAACAATGACCCGGGAACCTCTAAACCACCAGGTTTTTCTAAACCAATGTGGACAACGACGGCTCGTATTAGGGGAACATCATATATCCCTAGAAACTTGGCAAAACGAACCAAAACCGAAGAAGAAGAAACGAGCGAGTCGGAATAAGATAGTTGTATTCGTGTGGTGTAATATATGTAATATAGTGTTCTTATGCTTTATGATATATGTAAAAATTGCTTGTATTAATAAGTATTTTTTTATGAATCTAACTCTTGTCTATTTTACAGTTTAAAAACACAAAATGGATAGACAACCCAATATTTTAAGAGACCTACCCGGAGACATGATTGATGAAATCTTGTCTAGAGTCGGCCAGAATTCTTCGGCACAACTATTTAAGGCGAGATCAGTTTGTAAGACATTCGAAGAACGTTCCAAGAATGTCTTGGTTTATAAGAGACTTTCGTTTGAAAGATGGGGGATATCACATTGGGAAACCCATAAGTTACGATGTGTTTACTTTGAAGCATATATTGCGGGGAACCCAAATGCTATTTTACGCAACGGGTTAAGAAATTATTTTGACTCAATATATCCGAATATTGGACTTCGTGATTTAGAAAAAGCGGCTAACATGCAACATAAAGAAGCATGTTATGCTTACGGATTAGTAATGTTCGCTTCTCACCAAAGTGAGAACAAGAACATCGGGCTACAACTATTAAACAAAACGTTTCCACAAGTGACGGAGTCGGTAATTGGGGTAAGAAATGAGGTTTTTAGATTATTACGGGACTGTTGGACATTACGTAACCCTCGTCCCTTTGATGACGTCACAACACGCTGTCTTATCAACGGCCATAACGGTTATGTTGCACAAGACCAAGGATGGGAAGTAGTCCTAGTAAAACCAGAATGCATGACTTGTTTCTGGACGTATGAATTACGTGTCTTTATTGCCTTTGCTGAACGACTTGTGTACTAGCTAGAATTGTCTTCACAACTATCTTGTATCAAAGTTATTGTGTGCTATATTTCATGCTTTATGTAAAATAAGCGGTATTGTAAGTTTGTAAAATATTGTATAAAAGTTTGAACGCGAAATATTATTATAATCAGTTTTTCATATAGAATTGTAGTAGTTGAATTGTATATTAGCTACTAAGTATGAACTTAACGGGTAGGTACTACCCGAATTTAAACTTATAAAACGCTAATATGAAGAAAAAGCTTTTATAAATGAGTTCATATTATGCTACGAAATACTATTAACTACTCTTAATATTCTGTATGATTAACTTGTTCCATTTAACTATTTTGAAGGAAATGGCACCGACTACTCGACACACCGTGAATATGAATGAAGAGGAATTCCGTACTTTTCTAGCTTCAAACATAGCCGCAGTACAGGCTGCGCTACATACCAACAATAACCTTGGATCTAGCAGTACAGGAAATCGTGTAGGATGCACCTACAAAGAATTCACTGCCTACAAACCTTTGGAATTTGATGGAACTGAAGGACCGATCGGATTGAAACGGTGGACCGAGAAGGTTGAATCGGTGTTTGCCATAAGTAAGTGTACTGAAGAGGACAAAGTGAAGTACGCTACGCATACCTTCACAGGTTCTGCGTTAACATGGTGGAATACCTATCTAGAGCAAGTGGGACAAGATGATGCGTACGCACTACCGTGGTCAGCATTCAAGCACTTGATGAACGAGAAGTACCGTCCCAGAACCGAGGTCAATAAGCTCAAGACAGAACTTAGAGGGTTACGAACCCAAGGATTTGATATTACCACGTACGAAAGACGATTCACAGAATTGTGCCTATTGTGTCCGGGAGCATTCGAAGATGAGGAAGAGAAGATCGACGCGTTTGTGAAAGGATTACCGGAAAGAATCCAAGAAGATATAAGTTCACACGAGCCCGCCTCCATACAACAGGCATGTAGAATGGCTCACAAACTAGTGAACCAGATTGAAGAAAGAATTAAAGAACAGACTGCTGAACAGGCCAATGTGAAGCAAGTCAAAAGAAAGTGGGAGGAAAACGGAGATAAGAATCACCAATACAACAACAACAGCAATTACAACAATAATCGCAACAATTATCCCAACAATCGCAACATCAATCGCAACTACAACAAACGGCCCAACAACAACAACAACAACAGCAACTACAACAATCATCCCAACAACAATAATAACCGCAACAACAACAACAATCAGAAGCAGCTATGCCAAAGGTGTGAAAAGAATCACTCGGGGTTCTGCACCAAATTTTGCAACAAGTGTAAAAGAAATGGTCATAGCGCGGCGAAGTGTGAGGTCTACGGACCAGGGGTTAATAGAACGAAAGGAACAAATGGTGTCGGAACGAGTAATGGCGGAGCAAGTAGTGTCGGAGCAAGTTATGCCAATGTAGTTTGTTATAAATGTGAAAAACCAGGCCACATTATTAGAAATTGCCCGAACCAGGAGAACACGAATGGACAAGGCCGTGGAAGAGTTTTCAATATTAATGCGGTAGAGGCACAGGAAGACCCGGAGCTTGTTATGGGTACGTTTCTTATTGACAATAAATCTGCTTACGTTTTATTTGATTCGGGTGCGGATAGAAGCTATATGAGTAGAGATTTTTGTGCTAAATTAAGTTGTCCATTGACGCCTTTGGATAGTAAATTTTTACTCGAATTAGCAAATGGTAAATTAATTTCAGCAGATAATATATGTCGGAATCGAGAAATTAAACTGGTTAGCGAAACATTTAAGATTGATTTGATACCAGTAGAGTTAGGGAGTTTTGATGTGATAATCGGTATGGACTGGTTGAAAGAAGTGAAAGCGGAGATCGTTTGTTACAAAAATGCAATTCGCATTATACGAGAAAAAGGAAAACCCTTAATGGTGTACGGAGAAAAGGGCAACACGAAGCTACATCTTATTAGTAATTTGAAGGCACAAAAACTAATAAGAAAAGGTTGCTATGCTGTTCTAGCACACGTCGAGAAAGTACAAACTGAAGAAAAGAGCATCAATGATGTTCCCATTGCAAAAGAATTTCCCGATGTATTTCTGAAAGAATTACCGGGATTACCCCCACATCGATCCGTTGAATTTCAAATAGATCTTGTACCAGGAGCTGCACCAATAGCTCGTGCTCCTTACAGACTCGCACCCAGCGAGATGAAAGAACTGCAAAGCCAATTACAAGAACTTTTAGAGCGTGGTTTCATTCGACCAAGCACATCACCGTGGGGAGCTCCTGTTTTGTTTGTCAAGAAGAAAGATGGTACATTCAGGTTGTGTATCGACTACCGAGAGTTGAACAAACTTACCATCAAGAACCGCTACCCACTACCGAGAATCGACGACTTATTTGATCAACTACAAGGCTCGTCTGTTTATTCAAAGATTGACTTACGTTCCGGGTATCATCAAATGCGGGTGAAAGAAGATGATATTCCAAAGACTGCTTTCAGAACACGTTACGGTCATTATGAGTTTATGGTCATGCCGTTTGGTTTAACTAATGCACCAGCTGTGTTCATGGACCTTATGAACCGAGTGTGTGGACCATACCTTGACAAGTTTGTCATTGTTTTCATTGATGACATACTTATTTACTCAAAGAATGACCAAGAACACGGTGAACATTTGAGAAAGGTGTTAGAAGTATTGAGGAAGGAAGAATTATACGCTAAGTTTTCAAAGTGTGCATTTTGGTTGGAAGAAGTTCAATTCCTCGGTCACATAGTGAACAAAGAAGGTATTAAGGTGGATCCAGCAAAGATAGAAACTGTTGAAAAGTGGGAAACCCCGAAAACTCCGAAACACATACGCCAGTTTTTAGGACTAGCTGGTTACTACAGAAGGTTCATCCAAGACTTTTCCAGAATAGCAAAACCCTTGACTGCATTAACGCATAAAGGGAAGAAATTTGAATGGAATGATGAACAAGAGAAAGCGTTTCAGTTATTGAAGAAAAAGCTAACTACGGCACCTATATTGTCATTGCCTGAAGGGAATGATGATTTTGTGATTTATTGTGATGCATCAAAGCAAGGTCTCGGTTGTGTATTAATGCAACGAACGAAGGTGATTGCTTATGCGTCTAGACAATTGAAGATTCACGAACAAAATTATACGACGCATGATTTGGAATTAGGCGCGGTTGTTTTTGCATTAAAGACTTGGAGGCACTACTTATATGGGGTCAAAAGTATTATATATACTGACCACAAAAGTCTTCAACACATATTTAATCAGAAACAACTGAATATGAGGCAGCGTAGGTGGATTGAATTGTTGAATGATTATGACTTTGAGATTCGTTACCACCCGGGGAAGGCAAATGTGGTAGCCGATGCCTTGAGCAGGAAGGACAGAGAACCCATTCGAGTAAAATCTATGAATATAATGATTCATAATAACATTACTACTCAAATAAAGGAGGCGCAACAAGGAGTTTTAAAAGAGGGAAATTTAAAGGATGAAATACCCAAAGGATCGGAGAAGCATCTTAATATTCGGGAAGACGGAACCCGGTATAGGGCTGAAAGGATTTGGGTACCAAAATTTGGAGATATGAGAGAAATGGTACTTAGAGAAGCTCATAAAACCAGATACTCAATACATCCTGGAACGGGGAAGATGTACAAGGATCTCAAGAAACATTTTTGGTGGCCGGGTATGAAAGCCGATGTTGCTAAATACGTAGGAGAATGTTTGACGTGTTCTAAGGTCAAAGCTGAGCATCAGAAACCATCAGGTCTACTTCAACAACCCGAAATCCCGGAATGGAAATGGGAAAACATTACCATGGATTTCATCACTAAATTGCCAAGGACTGCAAGTGGTTTTGATACTATTTGGGTAATAGTTGATCGTCTCACCAAATCAGCACACTTCCTACCAATAAGAGAAGATGACAAGATGGAGAAGTTAGCACGACTGTATTTGAAGGAAGTCGTCTCCAGACATGGAATACCAATCTCTATTATCTCTGATAGGGATGGCAGATTTATTTCAAGATTCTGGCAGACATTACAGCAAGCATTAGGAACTCGTCTAGACATGAGTACTGCCTATCATCCACAAACTGATGGGCAGAGCGAAAGGACGATACAAACGCTTGAAGACATGCTACGAGCATGTGTTATTGATTTCGGAAACAGTTGGGATCGACATCTACCGTTAGCAGAATTTTCCTACAACAACAGCTACCATTCAAGCATTGAGATGGCGCCGTTTGAAGCACTTTATGGTAGAAAGTGCAGGTCTCCGATTTGTTGGAGTGAAGTGGGGGATAGACAGATTACGGGTCCGGAGATTATACAAGAAACTACCGAGAAGATCATCCAAATTCAACAACGGTTGAAAACCGCCCAAAGTCGACAAAAGAGCTACGCTGACATTAAAAGAAAAGATATAGAATTTGAAATTGGAGAGATGGTCATGCTTAAAGTTGCACCTTGGAAAGGCGTTGTTCGATTTGGTAAACGAGGGAAATTAAATCCAAGGTATATTGGACCATTCAAGATTATTGATCGTGTCGGACCAGTAGCTTACCGACTAGAGTTACCTCAACAACTCGCGGCTGTACATAACACTTTCCACGTCTCGAATTTAAAGAAATGTTTTGCTAAAGAAGATCTCACTATTCCGTTAGATGAAATCCAAATCAACGAAAAACTTCAATTCATCGAAGAACCCGTCGAAATAATGGATCGTGAGGTTAAAAGACTTAAGCAAAACAAGATACCAATTGTTAAGGTTCGATGGAATGCTCGTAGAGGACCCGAGTTCACCTGGGAGCGTGAAGATCAGATGAAGAAGAAATACCCGCATCTATTTCCAGAAGATTCGTCAACACCTTCAACAGCTTAAAATTTCGGGACGAAATTTATTTAACGGGTAGGTACTGTAGTGACCCGAACTTTTCCATGTTTATATATATTAATTGATATTGATATTTACATGATTAAATGTTTCCAACATTTTAAGCAATCAAACTTGTTAAGACTTGATTAATTGAAATAGGTTTCATATAGACAATTGACCACCCAAGTTGACCGGTGATTCACGAACGTTAAAACTTGTAAAAACTATATGATGACATATATATGGTTATATATATAGTTAACATGATATTATGATAAGTAAACATATCATTAAGTATATTAACAATGAACTACATATGTAAAAACAAGACTACTAACTTAATGATTTTGAAATGAGACATATATGTAACGATTATCGTTGTAACGACATTTAATGTATATATATCATATTAAGAGATATTAGTACATCATAATATCATGATAATATAATAATTTAAAATCTCTTTTGATATTATAAACATTGGGTTAACAACATTTAACAAGATCGTTAACCTAAAGGTTTCAAAACAACATTTACATGTAACGACTAATGATGACTTAACGACTCAGTTAAAATGTATATACATGTAGTGTTTTAATATGTATTCATACACTTTTGAAAGACTTCAAGACACTTATCAAAATACTTCTACTTAACAAAAATGCTTACAATTACATCCTCGTTCAGTTTCATCAACAATTCTACTCGTATGCACCCGTATTCGTACTCGTACAATACACAGCTTTTAGATGTATGTACTATTGGTATATACACTCCAATGATCAGCTCTTAGCAGCCCATGTGAGTCACCTAACACATGTGGGAACCATCATTTGGCAACTAGCATGAAATATCTCATAAAATTACAAAAATATGAGTAATCATTCATGACTTATTTACATGAAAACAAAATTACATATCCTTTATATCTAATCCATACACCAACGACCAAAAACACCTACAAACACTTTCATTCTTCAATTTTCTTCATCTAATTGATCTCTCTCAAGTTCTATCTTCAAGTTCTAAGTGTTCTTCATAAATTCCAAAAGTTCTAGTTTCATAAAATCAAGAATACTTTCAAGATTGCTAGCTCACTTCCAATCTTGTAAGGTGATCATCCAACCTCAAGAAATCTTTGTTTCTTACAGTAGGTTATCATTCTAATACAAGGTAATAATCATATTCAAACTTTGGTTCAATTTCTATAACTATAACAATCTTATTTCAAATGATGATCTTACTTGAACTTGTTTTCGTGTCATGATTTTGCTTCAAGAACTTTGAGCCATCCAAGGATCCATTGAAGCTAGATCCATTTTTCTCTTTTCCAGTAGGTTCATCCAAGGAACTTAAGGTAGTAATGATGTTCATAACATCATTCGATTCATACATATAAAGCTATCTTATTCGAAGGTTTAAACTTGTAATCACTAGAACATAGTTTAGTTAATTCTAAACTTGTTCGCAAACAAAAGTTAATCCTTCTAACTTGACTTTTAAAATCAACTAAACACATGTTCTATATCTATATGATATGCAAACTTAATGATTTAAAACCTGGAAACACGAAAAACACCGTAAAACCGGATTTACGCCGTCGTAGTAACACCGCGGGCTGTTTTGGGTTAGTTAATTAAAAACTATGATAAACTTTGATTTAAAAGTTGTTATTCTGAGAAAATGATTTTTATTATGAACATGAAACTATATCCAAAAATTATGGTTAAACTCAAAGTGGAAGTATGTTTTCTAAAATGGTCATCTAGACGTCGTTCTTTCGACTGAAATGACTACCTTTACAAAAACGACTTGTAACTTATTTTTCCGACTATAAACCTATACTTTTTCTGTTTAGATTCATAAAATAGAGTTCAATATGAAACCATAGCAATTTGATTCACTCAAAACGGATTTAAAATGAAGAAGTTATGGGTAAAACAAGATTGGATAATTTTTCTCATTTTAGCTACGTGAAAATTGGTAACAAATCTATTCCAACCATAACTTAATCAACTTGTATTGTATATTATGTAATCTTGAGATACCATAGACACGTATACAATGTTTCGACCTATCATGTCGACACATCTATATATATTTCGGAACAACCATAGACACTCTATATGTGAATGTTGGAGTTAGCTATACAGGGTTGAGGTTGATTCCAAAATATATATAGTTTGAGTTGTGATCAATAATGAGATACGTATACACTGGGTCGTGGATTGATTCAAGATAATATTTATCGATTTATTTCTGTACATCTAACTGTGGACAACTAGTTGTAGGTTACTAACGAGGACAGCTGACTTAATAAACTTAAAACATCAAAATATATTAAAAGTGTTGTAAATATATTTTGAACATACTTTAATATATATGTATATATTGTTATAGGTTCGTGAATCAACAGTGGCCAAGTCTTACTTCCCGACGAAGTAAAAATCTGTGAAAGTGAGTTATAGTCCCACTTTTAAAATCTAATATTTTTGGTATGAGAATACGTGCAGGTTTTATAAATGATTTACAAAATAGACACAAGTACGTGAAACTACATTCTATGGTTGAATTATCGAAATCGAATATGCCCCTTTTTATTAAGTCTGGTAATCTAAGAATTAGGGAACAGACACCCTAATTGACGCGAATCCTAAAGATAGATCTATTGGGCCTAACAAACCCCATCCAAAGTACCAGATGCTTTAGTACTTCGAAATTTATATCATATCCGAAGGGTGTCCCGGAATGATGGGGATATTCTTATATATGCATCTTGTTATTGTCGGTTACCAGGTGTTCACCATATGAATGATTTTTATCTCTATGTATGGGATGTGTATTGAAATATGAAATCTTGTGGTCTATTATTATGATTTGATATATATAGGTTAAACCTATAACTCACCAACATTTTTGTTGACGTTTTAAGCATGTTTATTCTCAGGTGATTATTAAGAGCTTCCGCTGTCGCATACTTAAATAAGGACGAGATTTGGAGTCCATGCTTGTATGATATTGTGTAAAAACTGCATTCAAGAAACTTATTTTGTTGTAACATATTTATATTGTAAACCATTATGTAATGGTCGTGTGTAAACAGGATATTTTAGATTATCATTATTTGATAATCTACGTAAAGCTTTTTAAACCTTTATTGATGAAATAAAGGTTATGGTTTGTTTTAAAATGAATGCAGTCTTTGAAAAACGTCTCATATAGAGGTCAAAACCTCGCAACGAAATCAATTAATATGGAACGTTTTTAATCAATAAGAACGGGACATTTCAAAAGGCACCTTGCGTCCTTGCGTCCACCGGGAAGCAAGGTCGCAAACAGGCACCTTGCGCTGACAAATTGTCAAAATAAAAAAAAAATTATGAGTTCTGAGTCAAAAAGGGATTAAAAAGTGGGCATTTTGGTGATAATCCTAATAATCTTTTCTCTGTACATTCTATTGCTGTAAGAGCATCTTTGTCGTAATAGAGAAATGTGTCATGAAGTCCAAGTTCGAGGTATTTTTTTACGAATTACTTATTTTCACAATTGTATATATATAACGGCGTGGTTCTCCCCGCACTTCGTTACTGGATTGTCAATAGCTAAAAAAAATATTCAAAGTGTGTTTTTTGCTTTTAAGAATTTGATAAAATCAAATATATATGAGCTTAATAGTTAGTTTGGTGTGATAAAAAGCGGTTGCTCGAGGTTGAGTGGTCGAGTTCGTTTTGATAGTTAGTTTGGCGTGATTCCTCTTTTTTGTGTTGTAATCGGTTTTGATCGATTAGTTTGTCTTTGTGGTTTTTCGGGTTGTTAGGGATGCTCGTTTAGATAGTTGCTTTCTAGGTGTGATCTTTTTCGTTTCCTCCTATTTTTGTATTCTTTGTTGAGTGTGTTTTTCTTTTAAAAACGATATCGTTTCCATATGAGTATTCGTCTTTTTACCAAAAAAAAAAAAAAATGAGCTTAATAATTAGTGCTTCACGTATATATACTAACGATTGAACCCGAGTGTCTGATTCTATTTCTCTTAAAACAAAATGATAAAAAAAAATTATTTTTACTTATTTTGTACAGGAACGAACCATTAAGTGAAAACCAACTCACCCTTAATTTGGTCCGTAGAGAGATTAACACGAGTAACCATGTTAGGTATCAGGTTTGTTGATGAGGCTGTGTAACTTGAAAAAATATAAAATTGGACGGTCAAGATTCATCATCTACAATCGCCGTGAATATCCCACACTGGAAAAAAAAAGATAAAATTAAAATTAAAATATAAATCATAAAATAGAGACAGTAACAGAAGCGCTGTGCATAGCTCACAAATCGATCTTCACACCTGAGTTCGCCCAAACCCTAATCCAATCCAATCCAATCCAATCTAATATTATCATCAACATCATACCAAATACAAACACTAAATGTTGTAATATCAACTTCCTTCTTCAATACTTGCAATCATTTCATGCTGCAACCGATAAATGTTGTAATTTCGCGATTCAATTGTTATTGATTTTATCTGTTTATTTATTTATTCAATTTCTCGATTAATCGTTTATCAGTCTCGATTCCTTAAAATTTGATAAAATAGAAGAATCTGAACATAATAATCAAAGTTCACTTTATTTGTTTTTATAATCAGAATCAAAATTAGGATTAGGATTTTGTCTTGTTTAGAAATAAGATAACAAAACCCTAGCTTTATACTTGAAAGTCTGATAATTTTAATTTGAGGAGTAATTGATTGAAAATGGTTGGAGGTGGAAGTAGAAAGGATGGACCAATAGCAATCAACAGCACTAATGTATTTGCTGCACTTAGTAGCTCAAAGAAGAAGAAGAAATCAGATGCTTCTTCATCTAAAAAGGGTGCTAAGAACAACAATGAGGAGGGAAATGAACAGGTTTTTTGGGCTCCTGCGCCTTTGACGACGAAGTCATGGGCGGACGTGGATGATGAGGATGATGATGATTATTTTGCGACTACCGCACCACCGCCTGTCTGGGGTGGTGGAGAAGAGGGAGATAATGTCAAAGGAAATGAATCTCCAGTTGAGGTGATTATATCATAATGCACTTTATTTGGAGTAATTTGTTTCCTTATTGTAATCGCGTATTTGATATCATGTATCTTTGATGCTATCTAGATAAGGGTGTGAGATAATGGAATGATATATTAGCAATGCAAATGCATAAATCGAAGTACTTCTTCGATTATGTTTAAATATATGAGGATTATTCATTTGCTTTCATGTTCATTTAGTTACCGTTTTATGACAGTCGATAAACGTAATTCAAGTTAGTTACTTGAAAGTTGGTTGGAAGATATATATAATGTATATTTATTTGCCACCTGATCAGGGTTTCACCTTAACTAGTAGAAGAAAGACATATTAACTAGGTGGTACGTAAGCAAGTGCACGTGTTAGTGCACGTATGATTTTGGTATTTGTGAATATGTTACCATATAGGTCGATAAGAATGCTATGTTTAGTACTTTATATGCATGATTTATTGTGCATATCTTCAAAGAAACGCATTTTACAAGTATGGCAAATAGATATCTATGAATAGCTTTCTTTTTGAATCTCCTCTTCTATCATATCTTTAATTCACATTTTTTATTCATCTCCTTTTATAAGGGGAAAAAAAAAAAAAAAAAACTAACATCTAGTTGCCCCAGATAATATTAATGATCATACCAATTTATCTTATTTCTCATGACCATTTAAGTTCTACACGTACTATTGCATATTGGATCATCGTTGCATGACTCATGATCCAATTGGGTGAATGATAGTTTATGTATTTTATTTTGCAGGAAAGTGAAATTGAAAGCGAAGATGAAGGAGTTGATGAAACTGATGACGAAGAAAATGATCACGAACTGGAGGTTCCAGACGAGAAGGTGCCAGTTATCGAAAAGACCGCTGAAGTTTTTCCTCCCAAGGACACTGACCGGCAACTTTCAAAGAAAGAACTGAAGAAGAAGGAGCTTGCAGAGCTTGAAGCTGTGCTTGCTGAGCTAGGGCTGAATGAAACCAGTGGCAAAGAGAATCCTGGTACGCTAATGAAATTTCTCATCAATCGTAATCCAAGAATAACGTGTGGTTTACGTTATGCCATGTTTGTTTGTTTGTTCTTATGTCTGTTTGTGTTTTATGCTAGATTTCCATAGGGCTGTCCGTTTAACAGAGTAGCTTAAGCTTGACCCTACTTTGTCTTGAAACATGGTTCGTTATATATGACTCATAATAGGAGCTGATATGAGGTGATGCTTAAGTTTATTTACTATTTAGGCCTGAAATTAAACACACCTCCAATATATTCACCATTGACTTTGACTTGTCAAGCGTAAGAACACTTGGTCAACTACGAACTGCCCTGAGATACACTATAGAACATGAATGTAGTATACCTGATTTGGATTAAAAATATTAGGACTACGATTTAAGTGTTGTGAACATTGCAAAGGTGAATATAGATATTTATGACCATCTACTTCTTATCTCCCACATACCCACCCTCGGCTGGATTGGGTAATCTTATATTTTTATTGTTGTTGTTGTTGTTGTGTCAAAGTTCTAGTCTTTTTAATTCAACATATCATGATAATTTATTAGTTATTAACAATTACTTAGAGGGCGTGTTTTGCATGAGAAGATCAGCGTAACTATAATTTGTTTTCTGAAGTAAAATTAGACAACACGTGTTTATAACCTTCTTTATAAATAAATTTCCCGATTCATCTGAATTTATAATATGAATGTGTAAGAGAACATAGACAAAGGATATTTACAGATATGTATTATTGCAAATTTGTTACTTAATCAAGAGTTAGAGCTCTATATAATATTCATGATACACCAGACTCAAATTGGAATTTGAGATACACCATGGTTCGTATTCTCTTAGCTTCAGTTGCTATTAATGCTATACTTCATTTTATTATATTTACTACTAGTATATAAAAATTTCTACTTTATGAGCATGTAATCGTATTCATGCATTCACATGCTAGATGCTGCTCAAGAGAAAGTAGATAATCAAAATGGAGTGGAAAAGAAAGACAAAAACATGGTTCCCGGTGAGAGCAAAAGTGCCAAAAAGAAGAAGAAAGACAAGTCTAAAGATCTAGCAAAGGAACACGATGTCTCCAAAGAGCATGCAACTGAGAAGTCAACAGCAGAGGATGAGGACGTATCTGGAGTGGTTATGAAAGAGAAATTGAAGAAAATGGCTTCCATGAAGAAGAAGAAATCTAGCAAGGAATTGGACGGTGCCGCTAGAGCTGCCGCCAGTGAGGCAGCTGCAAGGAGTGCAAGGCTTGCAGCAGCTAAGAAGAAAGAGAAGAGTCACTACAACCAGCAGCCTGTACGCTAAGCATCGTTGTTAGACTGTGGATCGTAATAAACCTCCTTCGTATCTTGGTTTTGTTTTTATAATATGACTTGTTCACATATACCTACCATTTTGTTTACTTGCCAACTTTACCGAAAAGTTTGGATCTTTGACCAACTCTTTGTTGGTATATTTTACCTTTTACCTTTGACTTCCCCAAAAAGTATTCGTAGAATCTTATTTTGTGAGCTTTTGGCTATTTTCATCCATATGCTATATGCGTGTTTTAACCGTTGTACATGATGATCTTGCTTTTTAGTCAGGAGACATACAACAACAACAACAACAAAACTCAATACCACATAAGTGGTGTATGGGGAGGTGAGATGTAGACAGTCCTTCCCCTATTCGAGAATAAAGACAAGTCATTTCTCCACCCAGAGTGAAAACACCCTCAAAAGTAGAGAAAGTCATCCCTCTCTCTATTCGACGGATAGAGAGATTGCTTCCGAGTGGACCTCCGGCCACTTGGAAAGATATTCAAGTGGTGTTATTTATTACATTTTCTTTTAACATCACAACCCAATTTGAGAAAGTTCGGAAAAGAACGTAAATGTTTGATGAGTTTCTAGGTACCAAACAACTCGTTATGTAAGTTAAACATGTCTTGGGAGACGACTGTAATTGCCAAAATTAGAAGCTTTAATTTCATTTCAAGACCGTAAACAGTTGCACCAAACATCTGAGGTTAAACGTAGATTTTTAGTAATTTTTATGTTACTCCATACATATAAAAGTATAAAATTATTGAAAAGAATGAAAAAACACATACAAAAACTCAAGAACGTAATATAGAGTGTCGACATTCTTAAGTGAGATGGACAAAAGGTTTTCCTTGTTCGGGCTACCCAGAAGAATGAGTAAATCTGACCCTCGTAGTCGTACGCTGATGTACGCATTCTAACATGGTTACTTAAACTGTTTCTAACATTTTCCTGACCACCACAAGATATAGTGTCGATACTCTAAACTGTTTTTTCAAATCAATTTCAGTGTATTGCATTAGTATAGATTTTTCAGAAGGTACAATATCTAGAATCAGTGGGTTAATTTAGTTAAAAGTTTCTACTTTTGGGGTGTTTTTTTGATAAACTTTGTTAGACTTGTATAGTCGACTATGAGATATATTACAAACTATCAAAGCTACAGGTCATGGCAAGGTTAAGATTGCAAAACTCAGATTACTTGATGAGCACTCGGTTTTAGGAGATCTCCTATTCTAGTAATCAAACTAGGCCAAAACTCGAGATTACTCAGAAAATCGGTCAAAATTCGGTCAAAACACGGGATTGCTCGGAAAATTGGTCAGAACTCGGTCAAAGTAATATTTGGTCAACATCTCCAAGTACTCCCTGAAAAGTCCCGACCGAATACTTTTCTAGTAGCGAAACTTGCAACCTTGTCCTTGGTCATGGTAATATAGCTATATAAAAACCATGATCAGTGATGCAAAAGTAATTTTCAAGAGCATGATCTATACAAGTGCAGAAGTACAAAGTTGGTGCACCTTGAAGAAATTGCAACATCATGGATGACAAATAAATATATTACAATAACTTGAAAAACTGCGACTGAAAATAAATTTGAAACCGTCAGTTCTCTATTACATCATTGCCATTCAAACATACACACTACTGAACTAGTTCACTTTTAACAGACAAATATGTACCTGCAAGACTTTCATATTGGCTTTGATGCACCCCTTCTTGTAACAGTTTACCATTTCCACGTCACATGCAGATTTTATCACAACTTTACCATACATAACTTGATCAACTGCGAAACACTTCGTTCCAGATAATATAATCAGCTTTTGTATGCAGCAATGAGTTGTACTCATGTTATCAAGTTGCACATTGCTCCATTTTTAAACAATCCATCTCGAGACAAAAAAAAAAAAAAAAAAAAAAACTCTTTTTTCCACTTCAAACTTGCTGCTGATGAGATTCTTCAGTAGAATATGGATTACCATTACTGCTACTGATATCGAACTTGCATAATGGACATGTTGCATTGATCTTCAACCACCTGTCAACACATTCTGTATGGAAGAAATGTGTGCATGGAAGCTCCCTTAATAAATCATCATCTGTGTACTTAGCCAAGCAAATACAACAAACCTGCACCATTTAGGAAAATAGGTTAAAAATTCTATCTGAGCAGTTAATAAAGGTATAAGATTTAATTTCATATAAACCTCGGGTGCAAACAACATAAAGAACGGGTCGAGGTCGGTGAAAAATCACCCCGTATTACCAAGAAACTAAAGAAAGTTCAAAGTTGGATCAAAAGAAAACAGAGTTGCCCAATGCGTAATTTTTATAAATGGAACCTCCAAAATCATTCTATTCAACAAAATTTATCATTTTGAAGAAAATAATATTAGACAAAATTTATCATTTTTGGATATAAGTGTTTTGGATCAGCATGAACTGTAAAAAAACGTACCCATTTTGACATGTAAAACTCAACAAGCACAACCCACTCATTTTACCAGCTCTACATCTTACTGTGTAGGATGTGAGTTAATAACCAAGACACAACAGAACTTTTATCCAATCTGTTGTCCATGGACTTTAACACATCATGTACTATTTTTAGTATTGTTTCCAGTTCAATTTTTACCCGATTACCAGTTAACTACCTAAATCCATTTGTAAGATGCTCAAACGCATTATTAAGTAGATCAAATTTTTTTCTCAAAACTGATAATTTGACGCCAAACAATGAAACTATTGATTAACTTCATTTAAATCTGTTTCGTAAAACACATATTCAAACTTCTCCCAAGACATTATGGACAAAACTATCTAAACGAAATGATCATTAAGTTGCATCTCAATATAAAAAAAATACATACAGCATCTTCACCAGAGATGGCACGTTCCTTTTCAGTCCCTGCTGCTACAAGTCCACCTTCATCAACTGCTAAATCAAGCTCCTTTAAGTCCTTAAACTCAGCAATCTTTCGTTTAAATTTGTGTGTCGGTAAAGCATTAATAGAATCTTCACTGGCTCCTCTAATTTGATTCATATCGTCACGGATGCCAAGTATAGAAATGATTTGTGGCAAGCAACAACAAATCATTCCACATAATATGAAAGGCATCGCATACCCGATACAACTAATAGTAAGATAAACTATACATAACCTGTAAATAAAAGAGATTATAAGGTGAATGAAAAGTTGAAGGGATAAAAGAAATAAAGTATAGTACGAGAATCACCTATACAAAATGGGTGCAGCGGCAGAAGATGAGTGGTCTCCAAAGATCCATACATTTCCGACAACAAACCATACAGCAAAAAAGCAATCGAGGGCCATCTTGAAATGATCTACAAACATATTAAGCCTGCAACAGAACAAACATAATACAGATAGGAGTAAGATGGGCAAGTTTGGTAACAGGTCAAAACAGAGTTTTCCCTTGCATAGAGCTAAAAGTGACAAGATGGGCGGGTTTGGTAACAGGTGAAAGTGGGCCTTGGAACGGATAATCATTTTATACAGGCCAATACATTAACACATAAACACATTTTTCCGCTTTTTATAGTATAGCATTTATTTAATAAGGCCTTAACTGCCATTTACGGATATATTTGTACAATAATAATCAACATTGCAAGATACAATACAAGGCATAATATGCTCGTATTTTAGAAATCTGCAACATGAATCTCATTCATTGATACCTTTCAAGAAAAGGGTCTTCTTATTGCACTATTTTGGGACCAATTAGACGGTTTACATCTTCTCACATATTATTAGCGTACTGGTCCTGCCAGATTCTTGCAGTGTTTTTTAAATTCTTTTAGCATACTGTATATAAATAAAAAAAATGATTGCTATGATAGCTGGCAAGACGCAGAGACGGAGGATTTTGAAAACGGTCAAAACAAAAGGGAGTCATGAAAAAGTCAAATGGTCAATCTTTAGTTTGGACTAATATGTCAAAGCAAGCTGGATGCCACCTCTGAATCCATAAATAGAACCAGAATGACTTGGTTCCAAGTAATATAAATACAGCAAAAGTATGTACAATATTAGCTAGCGATTGAATGCAAGATTAATAAGCAAATTACCTAACATTTGAACCAGCAACATTTAGTCCATTCAAAGTGTTTGAAGACGTAGGCTGATGAGTTTCCTCTTCTGGAGAGGGAGTAAATGAGATCGTTATGTAAGAATTTGGTTCTTGATGAGCATTCCCTTCAGAAATTGGCTGTTGAACTTGATTTGTTCTTCGACTAGTAGCATGATTTCGATGAAGATACCGCCAGTACAGAAGTGGAAGACTTGCAGCACAACCAGCAGCATAACCCACAACCCAAGCAAACAAAGGATTCTGTGGATTTTCACCTTTTGAAATATATAAAACAATAATAGCTGCAATAATTTGACCTGCTGTGAATACTAGCTCTATCAAAATCCACAACAAAGTGTTAAACGGATTCCATCTTTGGCGGCCCCCGGGTGCATTTGACCCACTTGATGAAGATTGACCAGAATCAGCAGTTGAAACTTGGGGGCTACTAGATGATTCGCGATGAGAAAAATCATCAGATGATTGTGATGAGGAAGCGTCAATGCTGCTTCTATCTACGTCAATAAAATGCTCGTTTTCGTGATTTTGTATGAGCAAAGGATAATCATCTGTCAGATTGTTCTGTTCTTGCGAGATAACAGCCATCCTAATACACCAAAAATTAAGAAAAAGGTCACAAAATTGAACTGCTGTAGTTTACTCTGTATCAAAATGCACAAGTGTTTGGAATGACTAACTAATAAAATGAAAACGACAAATTGCCTACTTGGAATGCATTGGTTTCTTAATTTTAATTCATTATTATGATCTCTTTGATATAAGGGACTAGCAGGAAACCCTTTTATCTTCATGATATGTTATACAAATACGCGCGTAAAGTGATGAAGACATCACAAAAACTCACTTTCCTGAAAGAGTCAACAACATTCTAATCGAACAAACTACGTGAAATCAAAAAATTCAACAATAACTATAACTAATTTAAAATTAAAAATCACTCTAAAAGTACAACCTTCAATTCAAAACCCTAATTTTTCAAATTCAACTAAGGCAAAACATCCAACGAACATAATCAACGCCAACAATCTAACCGTAAATTCGTATGCTAAACAATAATGAACTAAACAGAACAGACGATCGACGGAGAGAAAAAATTGGAAATGAAATTGGAAACGATCATCAGTTATTGTAATGAAATATATATATATATATATATATATATATATATATATATATATATATATATATATATATATATATATATATATATATATATATAAATAATAGAATATAAGATAGACGTATACCGATAATCTAACGTCGAATTGAGGAATTTTGCAGAAGAATGAAACCTGAATTTGATGTTAATTGTTGTTTTCGAGCAATCGAAGAAAGAAAGAAAGCTCAGCTTTTACCAACCATCGACTTTTATTGTTATTATAAAAAAATTAGAATTATTACCGTAATTATTATCTACATATCTAATCGACAAAACACTGTAGTACTCAATAGTAACCAGGAGTATTTTCGTCATTTTACCTTTTTTTAATTTTTTTTATTTTTTTTGTCTCCAACAATAAAAGAAGCAACTTTCGTAAAAGAACCAACCCTTCAAGATTACTAAAAGATGTCAAAAAATTGTTTTTTTTATAAAAAAAACAACTATTTTTTTCCTCAACGAAAAAAATTCTTTTTTACAAAAAAATCAACTAACTTTTTATTTTTCCTTTTCTTCCTCAACGATAAAAGTGGCAACTTTCATAAAAGGAACAACCCTTCAATGCTACCAAAAGATGTCGAGAAATTTTTTTTTACAAAATAGATCAAAAAATAATCAACTTTCACAAAAGGAACAACCCTTCAATGTTAGATGTCGAAAAAAAATTCTTTTTTACAAAATAGATCAAGACTTTTTTTTAACTCGCATTCAAAACGGAGCCTCCGGCGCGAAGCGAGGGCTCCACAACTAGTTAATACTATTATATTATAATTATAAATATTATATTATTATTATTATAATAAATTATAAATATTAATCATTAATTATCAATTAATTATTATTATTATTGTAATTAGTAATATTAATATTTAATAATTATAATTGTAATAATAATTACTCACTATTAAATTATTACTGTTATATGAGTTATTATTATTATTATTATTATTATTATTATTATTATTATTATATATTATTATTATTATTATTATTTATTAGATTTAAAATAATTATATTTTATATATATTGTTATAAACATAGTTTTATTGTTTTAAAACAGCATTATTATTTATTGTTATTATTATTACTATTATATTGTAACATCCTCATACAGGGCTTAGGGCTTAGATGTAAGATGACCTTTTTGCCTTAGACATAATTGTGTGCCTAATTATGCTTTTATTTTAATAATATATTTAGTGTTATTTTATTATTTGATTAAGACCAGTTTGTAACAAGGGTCACAGAACAGGTTCGTTTATTTAATTTGGACTCCGTTAAGGCAGTCAAATTAAGTACGAAAGTTATCAGATAACTGATAAATACCCGTGTGTGATGGGGTATTATTGTGTTTTAACACATATATAAGCCATGTACCAGCTCATTTGTGACGTTTCTTCCAGATTCTTCATTTTCACACACACACTTAAACCAATTCAAGAACTCTAATCTCTTAAATCTCGTTTTTATATTGAATCCTTGTGGGTAATCTGTTGCTAGTGATTTCAGCGTTTAAATCAAGGTAAATCTCAACCGATTTTGTGGTCAAATCAGTGAGTTTTGTGTTTTTAATTAGGTTTTGGTTAAAAATGGGGTTTTTGGTCAAATCTTGTGATTTTGAAGTTATTTTGGCATAATCTGTTGGGGTTTAAGCCTCTTTATGTGTTATAAACGTTTCCTGAACGGATTTTAGTATCAAAACGTGTAGAAATCGAGATTTGGGTGATTTTAGTTCAAAACCAGTCAGTTTCTGCTGCTGCTGCACGAAGAACACAACCGTACGGTTGCAGCCTGCAACCGTACGGGTACATTGTGCAACCGTACGGGTGCATGTGCAACCGTACGGGTGCATGTGCAACTGTACGGATGCAGTGGTGTTGATGCAACCGGGCAGTGAGTGTGCAATCGTAGGGATGCACGATGCAACCATACAGATGGACTTGCAACCGTACGGATGCATGTGTAACCGTACGGGTGTAGATCAGAACTGCAGTGTTGTTTAATCTGGCTGTTTTCTAGCCGTTATGCTGTCCGCGTGACTTATGATAATCAGGATATAAATTCTGAAAATGCATAAGTGTTAAGTAGACTTCTTAGCGGTGCTTTTTGATACTGATTTACTGTACTGTGCTGTTTTGTGTTAACAGACATAAACTAACTTGATTTGCCTTATGTTCAGGTGATAAGGATAAGGAAGCCGCTCAGTGATAGATTATCTGAGCTAGTTGCTGGTATTCGGTGAGCGGGTCTATCTCCGGATAGAGTATTAAGTAGCTGACACGCTACTTGTTCAGACTCTTTACTCTTATGTTTATATCCAGTATGATCGCCATGTGTAGTTAGATATTGTCATGCTAGTTAGGACGATTGCATGACTGATTATCTGTGATCTTATGTGCGCACTGTTAGTTGGACACTTACCGAGGCGGCAAGGTTGGGAACCCACCGAGGCGGCAAGGTAGGGTTTATGTGAGGTCGACCGTGGTAGCCTTGTCAGGTCATGATGTTACTGATTGTTCAGTATAGCATAGAAGGACACATGTGTTACGTCTGGACGGTTATGCAGTTGATTCAGTAAAGCGGACTATCTGTAGACTGTAGCCTGATCAGCTAAGTCGTGTGCTCGTACAAGCCGTCGATCCTCATATTGTCAGTTGTTGTTATATGCTAGTTCAGGACGTTAGCATATCTGTGACCCTTGCATGTTCAGTTACTTATGCTTGGTCTGTTAGATAGTATCCATTCACTTAGTAGTTGTGCTAATTCCCCCACATATCCACTCCTTACAGGTTTAGGTATGTAGTGACCCGAACTTTTTTATGTTTATATATATATTAAATGAAATTGTTATTTACATGATTAAGTGTTTCCAACATGTTAAGCAATCAAACTTGTTAAGACTTGATTAATTGAAATAGGTTTCATATAGACAATTGACCACCCAAGTTGACCGGTGATTCACGAACGTTAAAACTTGTAAAAACTATATGATGACATATATATGGTTATATATATAGTTAACATGATATTATGATAAGTAAACATATCATTAAGTATATTAACAATGAACTACATATGTAAAAACAAGACTACTAACTTAATGATTTTGAAACGAGACATATATGTAACGATTATCGTTGTAATGACATTTAATGTATATATATCATATTAAGAGATATTCGTACATCATAATATCATGATAATATAATAATTTAAAATCTCATTTGATATTATAAACATTGGGTTAACAACATTTAACAAGATCGTTAACCTAAAGGTTTCAAAACAACACTTATATGTAACGACTAACGATGACTTAACGATTCAGTTAAAATGTATATACATGTAGTGTTTTAATATGTATTCATACACTTTTGAAAGACTTCAATACACTTATCAAAATACTTCTACTTAACAAAAATGCTTACAATTACATCCTCGTTCAGTTTCATCAATAATTCTACTCGTATGCACCCGTATTCGTACTCATACAATACACAGCTTTTAGATGTATGTACTATTGGTATATACACTCCAATGATCAGCTCTTAGCAGCCCATGTGAGTCACCTAACACATGTGGGAACCATCATTTGGCAACTAGCATGAAATATCTCATAAAATTACAAAAATATGAGTAATCATTCATGACTTATTTACATGAAAACAAAATTACATATCCTTTATATCTAATCCATACACCAACGACCAAAAACACCTACAAACACTTTCATTCTTTAATTTTCTTCATCTAATTGATCTCTCTCAAGTTCTATCTTCAAGTTCTAAGTGTTCTTCATAAATTCTACAAGTTCTAGTTTCATAAAATCAAGAATACTACCAAGTTTGCAAGTTTACTTCCAAGCTTTCTAATCCATTCCAAGTAATCATCTAAGATCAAGGAACCTTTGTTATTTACAGTAGGTTATATTTCTAATTCAAGGTAATATTCATATTCAAACTTTGATTCAATTTCTATAACTATAACAATCTTATTTTGAGTGAAAATCTTACTTGAACTTGTTTTCGTGTCATGATTCTGCTTCAAGAACTTTCAAGCCATCCAAGGATCCTTTGAAGCTAGATCCATTTTTCTCATTTCCAGTAGTTTTATCCAGAAAACTTGAGGTAGTAATGATGTTCATAACATCATTCGATTCATACATATAAAGCTATCTTATTCGAAGGTTTAAACTTGTAATCACTAGAACATAGTTTAGTTAATTCTAAACTTGTTCGCAAACAAAAGTTAATCCTTCTAACTTGACTTTTAAAATCAACTAAACACATTTTCTATATCTATATGATATGCTAACTTAATGATTTAAAACCTGGAAACACGATGAACACCATAAAATCGGATATACGCCGTCGTAGTGAAATCGGGGGCTGTTTTGGTTTGGATAATTAAAAACTATGATAAACTTTGATTTAAAAGTTTTTCTTATGGGAAAATGATTTTTCATATGAACATGAAACTATATCCAAAAATCTTGGTTAAACTCAAAGTGAAAGTATGTTTTTCAAAATGGTCATCAAGATGTCGTTCTTTCGACGGAAATGACTACCTCTTTAGTAATTGACATGTAACTTAAATTTCCGACTATAAACCTATACTTTTTCTGTTTGGATTCTTAAATTAGAGTTCAATATGAAACCATAGCAATTTGATTCACTCCAAACGGATTTAAAATGAAGAAGTTATGGGTAAAACAAGATTGGATATTTTTTATTTTTGTAGCTACGGGAAATATTAACAATTCTATACAAATCATATCCTAGCTAACTTATATTGTATTATACATGTATTCTAATATATTATGTAATCTTGGGATACCATAGACACGTATGCAAATGTTTTGACATATCATATCGACCCATGTATATATATTATTTGGAACAATAATAGGCACTCTATATGCAGTAATGTTGGAGTTAGCTATACAAGATTGAGGTTGATTCCAAAAATATATATACTTTGAGTTGTGATCTAGCCCGAGACGTGTATACACTGGGTCGTGGATTGATTCAAGATAATATATATCGATTTATTTCTGTACATCTAACTGTGGACAACTAGTTGTAGGTTACTAACGAGGACAGCTGACTTAATAAACTTAAAACATCAAAATGTATTAAAAGTGTTGTAATTATATTTTGATCATACTTTGATATATATGTACATATTTGTTATAGGTTCGTGAATCGACCAGTGGCCAAGTCTTACTTCCCGACGAAGTAAAAATATGTGAAAGTGAGTTATAGTCCCACTTTTAAAATCTAATATTTTTGGGATGAGAATACATGCAGGTTTTATAAATGATTTACAAAATAGACACAAGTACGTGAAACTAAATTCTATGGTTGAATTATCGAAATCGAATATGCCCCTTTTTATTAAGTCTGGTAATCTAAGAATTAGGGAACAAACACCCTAATTGACGCGAATCCTAAAGATAGATCTATTGGGCCTAACAAACCCCATCCAAAGTACGGGATGCTTTAGTACTTCGAAATTTATATCATATCCGAAGGGTGTCCCGGAATGATGGGGATATTCTTATATATGCATCTTGTTAATGTCGGTTACCAGGTGTTCACCATATGAATGATTTTTATCTCTATGTATGGGATGTATATTGAAATATGAAATCTTGTGGTCTATTGTTACGATTTGATATATATAGGTTAAACCTATAACTCACCAACTTTTTTTGTTGACGTTTTAAGCATGTTTATTCTCAGGTGATTATTAAGAGCTTCCGCTGTCGCATACTTAAATAAGGACAAGATTTGGAGTCCATGCTTGTATGATATTGTGTAAAAACTGTATTCAAGAAACTTATTTCATTGTAACATATTTGTATTGTAAACCATTATGTAATAGTCGTGTGTAAACAGGATATTTTAGATTATCATTATTTGATAATCTACGTAAAGCTTTTTAAACCTTTATTGATGAAATAAAGGTTATGGTTTGTTTTAAAATGAATGCAGTCTTTGAAAAACGTCTCATATAGAGGTCAAAACCTCGCAACGAAATCAATTAATATGGAACGTTTTTAATCAATAAGAACGGGACATTTCAAGGTACTACTGATTAGGATGGGTGTTGCGGACGGATTAGAAGACATGTTTGACTATGAGTTGACTCTGATGTTTTTCTGGTTTTGTAACGTTTTAATGTAACACCGATGTTTTGGAATATTGTAATAATGTTAACTAAGATGATTTATTAACTATGGTTTGTAAACATTAACCAGGGTTATTTTAGTAATTAAATGTACTTCCGCTGCGATAAAAAAATCAGGGTGTTACAAGTTGGTATCAGAGCGTGGTTTAGCAGCAAGTACGTGCGTGTATTTATTCCTAAACCCTGAGTTAAGTCAAACATGTCCGTGGGGTGGGGCTAAGTGAATGTAGGATGTTGTGCATGTTAGTGTTTAGTAAACTAACAGTTATTCACTAAGCTTTTGTGCGAGTGTTTTGTAGCACAGATGGCAGATAACAGTGATGCGAACGCTACAAACCCGATCCACCCCGAAACTTTCAGCGGTCCAGATGTGGAGGATGAGGTGGAGGTTTACCAGGCTGAATATGTGCTTGAGAAAAGTTTGTGATGTCATTTCTTAAACAGGTTTGCAGGGAGGGTGGATAGAATTTGTTTAAAAACTTAGTGGCTAATTCCTCCCATGAATGTATTGAATTCGGGTTAAGCTCATCAAACCATGTTAAAGCGCGTGTAGACAGAGAATATTGAAAAAGATGAAGTTTTAAAATGTTTTTCTCGTTTTCTTCCTTCTTAAAAGAGTCAACCAGACTGATAAATTTTTTTAAATGAAAGTTTGAATCGTCAGTCGGTAATCCTTGAAATTTACAGTTCATACTTTCCAGTTTGATCATATGTGAACTGATTTCAGGAGTTCCTTCAGTTCCTAAGGTGATTGGTCCTCCTCTTTCTTCTAAGCATGACTTTTGCGCAGAAGCAAGGGTGTTTTGTTGTTCCATTTTTAGATTTTTTGTTTAAAAAAGACTTAAAAGTAACTTTTAGAAAATATTAATTGACTAAAATGATCGATAATAAAATTAAAGCAATTATTCTTAAAATTCGGTCGCTAACCTTATCGGATATTTTAACTGATAGGACTTCTCACAGATTACTTCATATTCTGGTGGCCAGGCCGACTATGGAGAGGCGGGATCCTTTTGGTTCCAATATAATTGGAGCTGTTCGGAAAATCCAAAAATTAAGTCCGTGTATAATGTCTTTCCTAGACACCACAAACAATACTTTTATCTGTTTAAAATCTTTCTCAGTCGAATATTTAATTCCCCGGCAGCGGCGCCAGAAACTCGTTACTAAAATGATTTGATCGAAACGAACGGTTTTATTCGTGCGATGTCATTAGGTCGCAAGACATCAGAATCAGCTGATCAGAGTAGCGAACAGTGGTTTATTTATTTATATTGTGCGGGGCCTAAATTTACTTTTGACTTTCTAATGGTAGAAGGTGTAAGTTAACCTAGGGTCATGTTTTTGAATGGTTTAACGAATTGAAGATCAAGTGGATAATTGTCTTTGGTTAAATTACCTGAGTAAAAGATAGTAGTTTGTTTTAAGCTAATAGTCCTAAATGCGGAAAAGTAAATAAAGTGGAAGGATATCCGGAGTATGCTGATCAGGCAAATGTTGACCAAGATATTAGTTTGGGTTAGGGAAAGGTAATTATGCTGATATTGAAGCTATGATTGGAATGGTGTAGATCTGGTTGGATGAGCCAATTACACAGACCTACTTATCTCTAGACTCTCAGAGTTCTCGTTGAGTAGTGAAAAACATGTCACTTGGTTGTATAATTGAAATGTAACTATACCTCGGAGGTTATCCTCAGTAAAGCACTAGGTTTATTAGTGAGTTGAGTTCTAATCCTAACCCTCGTTATCAGTTTAGTTAACTGAATAACAACGTGTAGTGTTGATTGGACACTGATCACAAACGAAAGGAGTCCGTCTGGTTAAGTTGACAAAACCTTAAATGAAAACTAACAACTATTTCATCATACTAATGAGATCATACCAAATCAAACATTATACAACATTAGAGTTGATATACTGACAGTAAAGCAGATAGAAACCTTGCAGATACCTAAACAGTTGATATGACTTAATCCTGAAGCAACAATCAAACAAGAACATGCAATAGGTTTGGATCATACAGTTAAGGCACTAGCTAGATCTTAACAGCTCCTAAGAGGTCTCCTTGGAACAGTCAATAGGTATACTAGATCATTCATGTCTCAATTCCTAAGTTCCGTGTCCTAAAAGCGCATTAGATGCCTCTAGGGAACTCCGGCCATACCGAGTTCATAGAATCTTCAGATACAGTATAACCGGGGTTCTTAATCCTATGAAGTAGCTAAGTTCATATAGGTGGACAAGTCCTGATCACAACCTAGGTTGGTCAATCCATAAGATGCTAGCATACAAATCTATCAGACTCACAAGTTCAGCATAACAATAGTAACCATACTAATTTAACATAATACGCTAACCCAAACTTCTATCATGGCAACATACAGATTAATTAAGCTAACATGGTAATATCAGAACGCATTATTAAACATAAAAGGTAGCCAAACATGTTCAATACAAAAGACAAGCGTTTCGGATAAAAACCTGAAAAGACCGAAGAAATATGCCCGAGATCGCAGGGACTTGCCGGGATATCCTCCGGAAGATAAAAGCTAAGCTAGTTACTACTAAAAACTAACTAAAAGCTTGAAAATATAAATTGAATTACAAATTGAGTGTGTGTTGAAATGGATGGAAAGAGCCCTTTAAATAGACTTGAAATTTACCAGCAAACGTTTGGCAGGCCGTTTGGCAGGCCGTTTGGCAAGCCGTTTCCTGAGCCCATTTGATCAGATCACCCGTTTGCTATGCCCGTTGGATCGAACCGTGTGGCAAGCCATTTGCCATAATGGTAGGTCATTTGGCAGCTCGTTTGGCAAGCCGTTTGCTGCCTGGTCAGCCTGTTTCCTGGATCGTAACTTGACTTTCACCGTTTTCGCTCTAGATTCTTCGTTTTAGCTGCGTTTTACTCGATTCTTTTTGCATCGCCTTCGTAATTTCTTAATCTACAAAACCAACCGACAAAGTGATTATTTTTGCGATAAAGTTTGGAACTTTATGGATTTAGGTCTTAATATCGGGGGTAAAAACGTGATTTTTTTGCCAATATCAAATACCCCACACTTAGCTTTGCTTGTCCTCAAGCAAAAAGCGGGAATATAAGGTTCTTTCTAATAGATTATTACTCGCCCACCCGTGGATCCTTTTATTATGCCTTCATTAGAAGTTGTCACATCTTTCGAAAGTATTAGAGAAAGTTTGAACTTCGATGGTTTTAGTCGCTAGATTTCAATCGCGTCCATAGTGAAAAAAGCGTACTTTTCAACTCTCAGATGTAGAGTATACATGACCAGGCTTCTCACTAGCGGATCACTCATATCACTCAAGTGTTTAGGGTGCCCTAATCTAGTTGTATTGTCGCTCAGAAGCCATTCGTGTAACAGTTCTCATCATAGGATTGGTAAAGCATAGATATCTCCACCTGTTAAGTAAGATCGACACTGATCTTCTTCCTAGGCATTCTTTTAAGAGGAAGACGGGTTATAGGGTTGGTTGAGGAGTTTTGTGGAAAGGTTAAAGGTGTCCAGATCTTTTGATTTTTAGAGAGAATTGATAGATTTTGATTCTTCAGAGTATCCATTTTGGATAGAGAACGGCTTAAATTCCGTAAAGAGTTTCTTCGAAAGATGCGTATTTTGCTAAGAATTTTTTCTAGAATTTTTCTTGGCTCTTCCGGCAATCCTTCTGATGTGTGCGAGGTGTAGTACAAAATAGATTATATTTTACTACGAAATACTATTAAATACGATATAATTTTACACAAGTTATTTATTTATTTATAGAATGGATATACCTAAACCTTGCTACAACACTTATAGGCAGTGTACCTAATCGTAGAGTAGTGTAGTTTTTAGTAAGTCCGGTTCGTTCCACAGGGAGCTAGCTGAATCTAACGCTATATTTATTTTAAATTATATTTGTATAAAAATATATATATATATATAAGTAATATTATTATTGTTATAAAAGGGGGTTTTTACCGTTTAGTGACTGGTTTGTCAATTTTATGTCTTAAGTCACAATTAAAACCTAATGTAAAATGTTAAATATAAATATAACTTAATTTAAAGTGTAAAGTAAATGACGATAAATAAAAATGCGATAATTAAAAGTACGATAATTAAAAGTGCAATAAATAAAATGACCGTAAATAAAAGTGCGATGAGATATAAAATAAAGGAATTATGCTTATTTAAACTTCCGTAATCATGATGTTCGACGTGTTGATTTTAATTTATTACCATGGGTTAATTGTCCTTTGTCCTGGATTATTCGATACGTCCATCTGGTTTTTGTCCATAATAGTCCATCGGTCATAAATATAAAGTGCGAGTGTCCTCGTTAAATTATCCTTATACCCGAAGTTAAATATTCTAACTAATTGGGGATTTAAACTGTAACAAGGTCTTAATTCTTTGTTAATGATCACACCAGGATATCGACTGCGTGTAACCCAAGGTTTTAATACGTTGTTAACAATTATACCAAGTGTCCTTGTATGTAATCCACCCATGTTTTAATGAGTCCATTGACTATTAATCCATCCCCGTGTCCGGTCAAATGAACGATTATTAGTATTTATAAATATCTCGCCCATCGTGTCCGATCGAGTGTATGTGGTTATTTATAATTACCTCAAATTGTAAATCTCTATATTAAATTAACGAACTATCATTCAGTTAAACAAATATAAAGCCCATTAATAGCCCATAGTCTAATTTCCACAAGTATCGGTCTTTTGTCCAAACCCCAATTATGGTCCAAAGCCCAATAACCCAGTATTAATATTTAGTCCAACATCACGATTACTTTGGCTTAAATAAACATAATAATAACTTAGCTACGAGACATTAATTTAAAAAGGTTGAACATAACTTACAATGAGTATTAATCGCGTAGTGTTACACGGACAGAATTTCAACTTACAAACTTAAAACATTCGCCACTATAACCTTATTATTATTAACTTAATATTAAAATTATAATTATAAAATAAATACAAATATAATTGAGAGAGAGAGTAAGAGATCAGTGAATGAAGGTGTATCAAACTCGTCCGAAAAATGCTGAATTTATAGACCTGGCCTGATATCTCACTCCATGCGTTCGCATGGAGTTTGTTCCTCCAGGCCATGTGATAATGCTAAAAACGAACATATATTTCACAGCATTATCCCTCAAGAAAGACAAGCTTTTAGTTGCAATTGTTCTATTTACAAGTGATATTCGTTTAAATAATAAAATGTGAAGACAAAAGAGAGATTCGACGATTTGAAGACGCAAACGACCAAAAAAGCTAAAAAGTACAAAGTACAACCAAAGTGGTTCAAATTATTGAAGAGAAACGTCTAAAAATTACAAGAGTACGAGCCGCAAAACGCAAAATACAAGATATTAAATTGTACGCAAGAACGTTCGAAAATCCGGAACCGGGACCAGAGACAACTTTCAACGCGCGACGCAACGGAGTGAAAATTACAAGTCAACTATACACATAAATATAATATAATATATAAATAATTCTTAAAATTATTTATATATTATATATATTTAATAAAACCGTCGGCAAGAAGAAAACAACAACATGTGAGCTATTCCAGCTGGCCATGCGATCGCATGGCCAGGAAGAAGAAAATCCATGCGATCGCATGGCCCCAAATTGAGGGTCAGGTCCTATAAATTTCGCAGTTTTGGTCTAACAAAAACACATCTTTTTCTTTCTCCATCTCTCAAACGTGTGTGTATATATATATATATATATATAATTTTAATTTTAATAATAATAAGGGTATGTTAGCGAATGTTGTAAGGGTGTAAGTCGAAATTCTGTCCGTGTAACGATACGCTATTATTAATCATTGTAAGTTATGTTCAACCTTTTTAAATTAATGTCTCGTAACTAAGTTATTATTATGCTTATTTATGCCGAAGTAATCGTGATGTTGGGATAAAATATTAAAGATTGGGTAATTGGGTTTTGTACCATAATTGGGGTTTGGACAAAAGAACGACACTTGTGGAAATTAGACTATGGGCTATTAATAGGCTTTATATTTGTTTAATTAAATGATTGTTTGTTAATTTAATATAAAGATTTACAATTGGACGTACCTATAAATAACCATATACACTCGATCGGACACGATGGGCGGTATATTTATAAGTATTAATAATCGTTCATTTAACCGGACATGGGAATGGATTAATAGTCAATGGACTTATTAAAACATGGGTGAATTACATACAAGGAAAATTGGTGTAATTATAGTTTAAGTCTCCAATTAGTTGAAATATTTGACTTCGGATATAAGAGTAATTTGACGAGGACACTCGCACTTTATATTTATGACTGATGGACTGTTATGGACAAAAACCAGACGGACATATTGAATAATCCAGGACAAAGGACAATTAATCCATGGTAATAAACTAAAATCAACACGTCAAACATCATGATTACGGAAGTTTAAATAAGCATAATTCCTTTATTTCATATTTAATTGCACTTTTAATTATCGCACTTTAATTTATTGTCATTTTAATTATCGTACTTTTTAATTATTGCAATTTTATTTATCGTCATCGCACTCTTATTTATCGCAATTTCATTATCGTTATTTACTTTACACTTTAAATTAAGTCTTTTACATTTTTTATTTTTTACATTAGGTTTTAACTGTGACTAAAATTTTAAAATCGACAAACCGGTCATTAAACGATAAAATCCCCCTTTTTAATAATAATACTACTTTTATATATATTTATATTATACAAATATAGTTTTAAAAATATAGCGTTAAACTTGGCTAGCTCTCTGTGGAACGAACCGGACTTACTAAAAACTACACTACTGTACGATTAGGTACACTGCCTATAAGTGTTGTAGCAAGGTTTAGGTATATCCACTCTATAAATAAATAAATAACTTGTGTAAAATTGTATCGTATTTAATAGTATTTTGTAGTAAAAATATAACTATTTTGTACCCCTTCGCTTTAACATCAAGTAATTTTTGGCGCCGCTGTCGGGGAACTGCTTAAACGCCGGAAGCGAAACGCTATATATATATATATATATATATATATAAAAGATTCTTAGTTTACTTTTGTAAAAATACGCTTTTGTAAAAATACGTTTTAGTTATTAAAAATATAAAAAAGAAAAATATATATTTTTAAGAGTTTGTTAAATTATAAAGTTTCTTTATTTTTATTTTAGTTTTAAAATATAAGTTTTTATTTATTTATATAAATATTTTATAAAAACATAAAATTAAAAACAAAAGTAAAAAGTAAAAAAAAAAAAACCAATCGGGCCACTACACTGTAGCAGCAGCCCAATATCTGGCCCGAATTAACAGACCATGCGATTGCATGGTAAAACAACTAACACCTCATGCGATCGCATGAGGTGAGTTGACAGGTCTGAAACCTTTGACTGTCGATTAGGGTTAGGGTTATTTAATAATTATTATTAATTAATTAGTTAATTAGGGTTTAGTTATTTTAATAATTAATTTTTAGTTTATTTTGTATTTTTAGTTTTATTTAGTTTTATAAATATATAAAATTAATACTTTTATAAAATAAATAATATAAACATAATATTTTTATAAAAATTGTACTTTTTACAACTTTAAGTTTATTTTTATATTTTATATCTTTTTATTTGTTTTAGCGTAATATTTGTATTTTTCACTCGTAATTAGTTTTAATATAGTATTTGCCGTAGTTATTTTTATTTCTAGACTCTTAGGCTTTGCCGTAAAATCCCTTAAGTACTTTTTCTATAGACTAAGATTTAAGTGCTTTAGAATTTTGCGACGCCATTTTTTAGATTTTAGTACTTTTTAAGTTATTGCCGTTTTGGATATAGAATTTCTCTAAGCTTTAATACTTTTAGACGCAACTTTTAATTTTTAAGTTTTTAGAATTTTAAGTTTCGACGCGCTACGTTCTTTTTATTATTTTTCGACCTTTTATTTTTCGACGTTTTTCTACGCGCTCTTTTTCTTTCTTATTTCTCGCCGCTCTAATTTTTAGGACTTAGAATTTTTTTTTCTATTTCTTCTCTAAAATTTCTTTAAATTTCAACGAAAAATTATTTTAAGTGGTTAAATTGATAGACATCCAAAATTTTCTGGTTCGTAGTAATAGTTGGATTTGTTAGTGGCTGAGTTGTGAGCTTCCGATTTAAAGGGTTCTGGCTCCCTGCTGCATCTATTGGCTATTCGAAACGTGGGCAAAATCAGAAAAGTCTATTGATTTGATAACTTATATAATTTTTATTTTTATAACTAATAGGATATTCAGTGAATGCACCGAGCAAAACGTTCACCACCTTTCATACGTTCACCACCTGTAACTAGATCAAGACATCTAGCCAATATTATCGCCGTTGATTTTTCTTTAGAATCGTCATCTAGTCAACCAAGTACTCCGATTCAAATTTCCGATAATCCATTTTTTGAACCCGACCTCACAATTGAGAATCCGGAGGATATTTAGGGACAATTCAGAGATCCTGAACCACTAATCTTTCCTCCGGAACCACCAATCATTCAAACGGAGATTGTCGAGGAACAACCCATTAAATCAGAATCCTCTAGTGATTCAGATTCAACAAATTCAATAATGGAGAATCTGGAACCTCTAAGTATGGAAGACCGAATGAGAGCTAAACGTACTGGCCAAGGTCACGCAATTACTCAACCTGATATTAATGCGCCAGATTATGAAATTAAAGGATAAATCCTACACATGGTAACAAATCAATGCCAATTTAGTGGTGCGCCGAAGGAAGATCCAAATGAACACCTTCGAACCTTTAATAGGATCTGTACTTTATTCAAAATCCTAGAAGTGGAGGATGAACAGATCTATCTCATATTATTTCCCTGTACTTTAAAGGGAGAAGCCAAAGATTGGTTAGAATCGTTACCTGAAGGGGCGATTGATACATGGGGACGTTTTAGTTGAAAAATTTCTTAAACAATTCTTTCCGGCATCTAAAGCCGTGAGACTTCAAGGAGAAATTGTTACGTTCACGCCAAAGCCAAATGAAACTCTATATGAAGCGTGGACAAGATTTGGAAAGTTATTGAGAGGATGTTCGCAACATGGTTTAGACACTTATCAAATAGTACAAATATTCTACCAAGGATGCGACATCACTACACGAAAAGACATTGATATAGCAGCTGGTGGTTCCATTATGAAGAAAACCGTAACTGAAGCTTACAAAATTATTGATAACACTGCTTCGCACTCACATGAGTGGCATCAAGAACAAGATATCGTTAGATCATCTAAAGCAGCTAGAGCCGATTCTAGCCATGACTTCGATTCCATTTCTACAAAGATAGATGCTGTCGAGAGACGAATGGAAAAGATGACTAAAGATATTCACTCAATACGAATTAGTTGTGAGCAGTGTGGAGGACCACATTTGACAAAAGATTGTCTCAGTATTGAACAAACAAAGGAACAAAGAGATAATGTTTCATACATGAACCAAAGGCCTGGAAATAATTATCAGAATAATTATTAACCGCCAAGACCAATCTACAATCAAAATCAGAATTATAACCGAAATGTTCCATACAACAACGAACAAGGTCCTAGTAATCAACAAGTATCCAACAATACTTACAATCAGCAAAGACCTATTTTTCAAAATAAACCACCACAAACCGATGATAAAAAGCCAAATTTTGAAGACATGATGTCGAAGCTAGTTGAATCTCAAACTCAGTTTTTCACATCTCAGAAACAAACGAATGAACAAAATGCTCAAGCATTTAGAAATCAACAAGCTTCTATTCAAAATTTGGAACAAGAAGTGAGCAACCTAGCAAGATTGATAGGTGAAAGAAAACCGGGAAGTTTACCTAGTGATACAAATGCTAACCCCCGGAATGAAACAGCTAAAGCCATTACCACAAGAAGTGGTATTACACTTAAACCACCTGAAATACCTGTAATTTCTGATGACTCTATTCTTACTCCACAAGAACCACAACCTGAGCAAGATAAGGAAACAGAACCGGTAGTTGAAAAGGTTAATGAAGATAACACAGTTAAGGCTAAACCTTATGTTAAACCATACCAACCACCACTTCCTTATCCAAGTAAAATGAGAAAGGAAAGACTTGAAGCTGAGCAATCCAAATTCTTGGATATGTTTAAACAAATTAATGTCAATCTTCCTTTCATTGATGTGATTTCAGGAATGCCTAGATATGCTAAATTCTTGAAAGATCTAATCACAAATAGAAAGAAAATGGAAGAACTCTCGGCTGTTACTATGAATGCTAATTGTTCTGCAGTACTATTGAATAAGATACCAGAAAAACTTTTAGATCCAGGAAGTTTCACGATTCCATGTTTTCTGGGTAGTCTTAGTTCAATAGAAGCATTGGCAGACTTAGGTGCTAGTATAAAATAATGCCGTATTCACTATACGCTAAACTAGACCTTGGAGAATTGAAACCAACACGAATAAGCATACAACTAGCAGATCGATCAGTAAAATATCCTAGAGGGATAATGGAGAACATGCTAGTTAAAGTTGGTACTTTAGTATTTCCAGTAGATTTTGTTATTCTGGACATGGAAGAAGATTCTCGAGTTCCTCTCATATTAGGAAGACCATTCTTAAACACGGCTAAAGCAATAATAGACGTGTTCGGCAAGAAACTGACCCTAAGTATAGAGGACGAGAGTGTTACCTTTTCAGTTGATAGAGCCATGCAACAACTGCAATCTGCAGATGATACATGTTATTATATTCAAACTATAGATTCACATGCAGAATTGTTAGAAGAATTTCCAGAATTACAAGGAACAGGAGAATGTTCTTTAGGAGAAGGAACTGAACCAATTGATGAAACTAAAATGTTAGCTACACTTATGGCTAATGGATATGAACCAACAACAGAAGAAATTCAAATGCTAAAAGAAGAAGACAGATATCGATACAAATCATCGATAGAAGAACCACGACATTAGAGTTAAAGCCACTTCCAAACCATTTGGAATACGCTTATTTACATGGTAAATCTGAATTACCTGTAATAATATCGTCTTCTCTTACTGAAAATGAAAAATCTCAACTCATTTCTGTGCTAAAAGCTCATAAACCAGCCATTGCATGGAAGATTCATGATATTAAAGGAATAAGTCCTTCGTATTGCACACATAAAATCCTTATGGAAGAAGGTCATAAAACGTATGTGCAACGCCAACGAAGACTAAATCCTAATATGCAAGATGTTGTTAAGAAAGAAATTATTAAACAGATAGATGCAGGTTTAATTTATCCAATCTCTGATAGTCCATGGGTAAGCCCAGTTCAATGCGTACCTAAGAAGGGTGGCATGACTGTCATCACAAATGAGAAAAATGAGCTTATTCCTACTAGGACTGTAACAGGATGGCGTGTTTGCATTGATTATAGAAAATTAAATGACGCCACCAGAAAAGATCACTTTCCCTTACCTTTCATTGATCAAAGTTGGAAAGATTAGCTGGAAATAGTTACTATTGTTTTCTTGATGGTTTTCCGGATACTTTCAAATTCCAATAGCACCCGAGGACCAAGAGAAAACCACATTCACGTTGTAACGACCCGGCTTTTTCGACTTGCTTTTGTGCCTTGTGTTTTTGCGAAACTGCGTATTTGTGCGTACTGTGTTACTTTATACTCTGGAAACTTGATTTACGTGGTTTACTTCCATTTATATGTTAAAACGTGCCTTAGAGTACGTAGGATACATAACTTGATCATTGGAAGCCTTTATAATCGTTAGTGTTATTTGACGTTTCGAATAAACCGCGAACTTGCGCGCACGTTTAACTTTTGTTATAATCGGAATATTATGACTGCGAAATATTAATTATTATTTTATAATAATAATTACCTGGGTTTTTGGATGCTTAATTACGCGTAGTAATTTAATTATGCACAATAGTTAGTCTTGTTGGACTTTCTACCTTGTTGGGCTCAAGCCCACCCTACTCTAGCTAGTGACCCAATTAATTAGCCCTTGTCCATGTCATCAATCCTTGTCAAATTCCTTGCTTATAAATACTAGCCCTTGTCCATGTCATCAATCCTTGTCAAATTCCTTGCTTATAAATACTAGCCCTTGTCCATGTCATCAATCCTTGTCAAATTCCTTGCTTATAAATACTAGCCATTTACCTCTCATTCAAATCACTTGCTCATTTGGTTTTCACACACACTTGTTCTTTCTTTCTTTCCTTTCTAGTATTGCTTGTAAGTCTTCTTTTTCTTCTTCTTTTCCTTTCATTTTCGTGGCCATCATCATCATATTATGGAGATCAAAGTTCCTTTTAGCTTTGATCTTGCTTATATCTTGTTGATTCAAGCATGAATCTTTCAAGAACATGGAAGATTCAAGCTTTCTAGCTTTGAATCTTCATCAACTTTGTAGATTCATCTTTCTTTTACTTTAATCTTGTTATTTTGTGATAAAGATTCAAACTTTTGTTTGTTATCTTCATATATCTTAAAGATCCAAGCTTTATGCTTCAAGATCTTCAAGAACACTAAAGGTTCAAGCTTTCTAGCTTTGTGACCTTATAAATTGTGTGAAAGGGATCCAAGCTCTCTAGCTTAGGGTTCCATCACCTCTTTTGACTTGGATCATGTTCATACTTGTTTGATTGATGTAAAGTTTGTAACTTTGTTTGTAAATAGGACTTGTAATTGTGTTAAGACTAAGGATATGATGTAACCTTGGTTCATCATCCATCTAAGACTCTTAAATGAGTTGTGTTACCACTTGGTCTTAACATATTGTGTATTGATGGTAGAATCTTGGTCAAAAGTGATGCTAAACCATCAACGAGTTGTACACTTGAAGCTACAAGCATCAAGGATGAGAACCGTGATGAGCATCAAGCACCAAGAACCTCACCGGAGCACTTGTCCACTGATTTTCTTATCTGATCAGACCACCTGAGCTACTGGAAAGTTGATTTTCAGTTAGTTCGGTTCGAGTAGATGATTTTCCGTTTAGGCCTCCTCTTAATCCGAGTTACGGTTTAGGATTTATGGCCCTCCGAGAGTCACTACACCCTATTAACGTTGTGCTGAAATTTCTGACCTACTCGCACTTAAACTGTCGCCACGGTCAAACGAAGACGAGTTAGGTTCTGAAAATTGGTCAGCGGTTAGGGGACTCACATACGGAGCCATAGCCACTGACTATGCATCTTTTCGATTTACGTAGAGGTCGCAGCAGCTGACCGAAGTCAGCCTATTGTTTCGATCTCTATTCTTGTCGAACTTACTTAGCTTTTATGATGATGAATGATGATGATGATGACACTTAAACTTATTTTATGCACTATTAGAATTTATAAAAACAACCTACTGACCTAGTAACCCTTGATTTAGGTTGACGACCTTTCGGACCGACTTACTACTTACGTACTTTCATTACCGACTTTACCGCTTTTATCACTGTGAGTTATAGCATTCCCTTTTTACTTTAACTTATTTTGGGAACTGAGAATACATGCGGATTTTATGTTTTACATACTAGGCACGAGTACTTAAAGTTTATATATGTGTGGGTTATATAACGGCAGAAACATTCCCTTTAGCTCGGTAATGTTTAATCATTGGTTTTTGAACCGTGAACGCGAATCTTAGATATGGATCCATAGGGTTTGACATCCCCACTCGGGCTAGTAGCGCTAGCATTTAACGAGTGTTTAATACTTCGTAAACATACGCACTTGCCAAGTGTACTTTCAGGGGGTATAAACGTTAAGTTAGTTACCGAGTGCCCACGGTTGAGCATATACTTAATCATACTGATTTGAATTACTGATTTGAAACGCTTGTTTGAAGCACTAAAATCTCGTGGCCTACATTACATTACTGAATACAAACAAACTATAGCTCACCAACATTCGTGTTGACTTTTTAAGCATGTATTTCTCAGGTGTTTAGACGTTGTTGCTTCTGCTGTTAGCCTTGCTGTTCTAGTCTCGGTGTATAGACTTGCTGTTACAGACTTGCTGTGTTAGACTTCCACTGCATTACTTAGAGATGTCTCAAACATGAAACTTTTACTTTGCATTCCCAACTTATGTTATTTTCAAAACAATAGCTTTGTAATGACCTTAGTATCATGTACTCATGTTAATGTTTCCTATTCATCTTTTGTAAAACATTATCTGTTCATGAATGCAAAACTGGTTTTCAAACAGCATATAGTGTTTGACCTTGTAATGATCCTGTTGTAGATGTACCGTACACGATGATTTTGTACGGGGCATCACAGTTGGTATCAGAGCATTGGTTGTAGGGAATTAGGTTGCATTAGTGATTCTAGGACCAACCCGAGTAGGATTCACTAATAGGACTAATCTACAACTTGCTAGTTTACTTGTTTCTGCGGAACCTGCTGCATGCTACTGTGTTATATTACTACATGTTACTGCTTACTACTACTGCATGCCACTGTTTACTTTTACTACTGTATGAACTTGCTGCATGCTACCGTTTCCTTTTACTGCTATGTAAACTCGCTACATGCTTTTGCTTATTCTAGCTACTGCATGCTACTATCTGCTTTCGATTGCATGTTACTTCTGTTTAGTACTGTTAATATTGCCATGCTATATACTGCTGTAAACGAGCTAGGTTGCTGTAGTGCCTGATTACGTGCTTGCTTCATGCCTGCTATTCGCTGCACCGACTTGGAAAAACTTACCTTTCCAAGTTCAGATGTTCTTCTGAACCCATTTCCTATACGTCTAACCCTAAGGATTAGTATTGTAATCCACCTGTTACTACTGTTCCACCGTTCCAGAGATCGAAACGATTCTTCACGCAATCTAGGAGGAGTACCCCTCGGATTACACGCCCACTAAAGTCGATCCTCGGAGGAGGAGATATTGGAGGATTTGTCGGAGTAACCGCACCCCGAGCTCACTCTAAATAGCCACGTACGACGTGTGAACATTCGAAGGTTATTCAGTTCCTGCAAGATGGCTCGTATCTCGTACGCTTTCATGACCGTCACTTATCTCTTTCGTTCTTCACCACTTCTCGACGATCTGACGACATTTCTGGATTTAGTACCCTAACACTCTTAGGCATTGGGGAAGTCGGGAGGACATCTCCTTTCACAAGGTCAGAGTGCCTTCTACTGATGCTCAACCATACCCAAAGACTTGGGAGTCGCCTCAAGACATATCGTACTACTACTTGCTACACATACAACTCGACGCGAGACCCAGATTGAATTTCTAGAAAGGAACCTAACGATGTTACCTGAACCTGAACATTTTGAAGAAATTTCAGGACATTTAGGCATTGGTGCATGACCTACGGAACTTACGCACCCACACCGAGAAACCGTGAGATTAATTATGTAGATTTTGTTTTGAGATAGCATAGATAAAGCACCGTTGGATGAAATTGAGTAGAACTGAAAGTGATCACGTTACATTGACCATATGGAGTGATATTGGAATGAACGTACGATTTAGTACAATATAATGACGCCAGGCCAGCGTAATTATATTGAAGTGAATCATGCAGAAGTCCCAATGTTACTACATAAGGAATATGAAGCGATTCAAAGGAAATTTTGGTAGGAACCACTTGAGTATACGCATTATGGTCTGATAAAGGCAGGAATAACCACTTGGTCTAGATACTGTACGAGAAGGGCCTGGACTGCAGAATTGACAACCCGAAAATTTTTATAGATATAGACACCCTGGATACTTAAGGAAAAAGTTCTCAAATAGGAAAAAAAAAAAACTTTGGACTCACATACGATAGAGCAATCATTATCTCAGCTATGGAGACTCGCATGGATCCTGATTTTAGTTAGGGTACGTTTCTTCACAACGATTTATCGTCTCGGAATTGTTTAATACTAGAGTGATAGAAACCTTATATCTAAGAATCCTAGTGTAATGACTAATAAGCCATTAACAATCATGAGAGTTAAGTATTCTATAGGACAAGCTAATGGTAAGTTGGCAGAGATAGAAGAGTAATTTAAGATAGTACCTTAAAAATTAACAGGTGGGTCATTTGGAGATGACCTCGTGCCAACAAAACTTGGAAGTTTTATAGTAGTAGTTGGAAAGGATTAGTTACCTGCGCACAAGAAGATGTTATTTGAGAAGGTTGATAAAAATTTTCACGGCAGTATAATAAGATTTGGTTGGAATGGACCTTAAAATTAACCTAATACTCATCGAGTTAGAAAGCTTTGAGGAAATAGTTGGAACGGACTGACTTTCAAGGACGAAAGCGAAAGTTATTTATAGTAAGAAGATTATTCGTATACCTCGCGAGAATGGTGAGCCAAAAGCCATCTGGATTACTTCAACAACCCGAGATCCCACAATGGAAATGGGAAGGGATGACGATGGATTTCATTCTAAAACTACCGAAAACAGTCGGCAGTTATGACACTATCGGGGTTATCGTTGATCGCCTCACCAAATCTGCTCACTTTCTAGCCATGAAAGAAACCGATACAATGGACAATGATACATAAAGGAAATTGTATCCCGTTACTTCAGCAATTCAAATTCTATACTACCCAAGAATCGTATTTGATACTCATTCTTATGCGACACTGAATCCTAACTTATTCCGAGAGAATTCTTAATCAATGATAATCACACCATCACCCTTCTTACTTCGATATTAGTCATACCAGTTTGGAATTTCCAAAATCAATGGGTAGTTAATCCCCGTCCTCATACTCTCCCTTTCATTTCTCACTTATAAGCAACAACTTTATACTTAAGCATTTTTGGTCGAAGGACTTATGCCCTACTAATAGTCATCAACCACATTAAAATTCAACAGTTTTCATTACCTCGTAACATTTTTGCTCAAATATCACCCTAGATTTTCAAAAGTCTTTTACTCGATTCTCATCAATCTTTTTTCAACTTGTAACCTCCGAAATATGAAAATTTTGTTTGCCAAAATTTTACTTACACTATTTTACTGTGCGATCCTCTCAAAACTTAATAAAAATAAATTTATTTTATTTGCCATTCGTGCAAATTTTTGAAATCGTATACGTTATATAAAATAAAGTAAATAATTACTTCTTTTTGACAAATACATATGAAATTTTACTTTCACTTTTACAAATCAAATCTTTTATTCAAAGGATATTTTACCTTGAATGGTACGTGTTGTACATAACCCTAGTTTGCTAAGAACTTAATTTCTTTTCTTACATCGTCACCTTAAATGAATTCTATAAAATTTTCGTTGCTTGTCAATATAAAATTTTTCGTTGCTTATTCGTATCCAAGTCATCATGAAGACAGACAACTGTCAAAACTAAGAGATTCATGTGTGTGTATGTGATGAAGGCACTTACTACCACGTCATGCAGAGCCTTCGGGCATCCACAAACACTTAAACCATTCAAAATTACTGCGTTACCCCAGGGATCTTATTCTTCACACCTGTCGGAGCGATGCTCTATCTTACATAACTCAAAGTCCTGACCTATTCCAAGGAAATTCTCATCTAGCGATATTAACATCATTAGTATTCTGACTTTAATATTAGCCATAACCTGTGTGGCATTCTGCAAAGTTAAGAAGCGATTAACTTCTCATCCTCATGCTCTATCCTTCATACCTCACTTTTTAGCAACGGCTTCGCACGTAAACATTTTTGGGCCAAAGACTTAAGTTCGGATAATCATCAAAACTACATTTAATTCATTAGTTTTCATTACCTAGTAACATGTCAACCGATGATTCAAAGATTTTTCACTCGACCTTTTTCAACTCGTAACCTCTGAAATACGAAAAACTATGTTTATCAAAATTTTTACACGTTGATTTACACGTTGCTTATTTGTGCAGTGCTCACGAGATTTATGGACAAATGAAAGTACTAAAAACTTTTCTATCACTTACGCGATTTATAAAATCATATATGTATAAATTTACCCTTACTTATTTTGGGTTAGTACATACTAAGTTATACCTTCAAGATGATTAAAAATCGCTCCTTTATTGAGTTGTTTTAAGTCAAATAATTTTGTGCAAATGGTACTCGTAATACATACTTCTAAATTTACCAAGAACTTCGTTCCATTTTTGTTGTCGCATCAAACGTTTAAAGGTTTTTCAAAACTTCCTCGGTTGATTTTATTAAAGGTTTCCGTATTAGACTACACCATGTAGGGATCACACTTCTTCTCTCCCTCCGTTAGGGATGAAGCTTACTATTAAAATCCTTGTTAAAAACGCTTGAGCCACTTTGGGTGGCAGATTTATAAAAAAAAAAAAAATTTGTTAGGAAGTCTTTGTACTCGAAAAATGTTCCTTTTAAGGTTAAACATGGCAAAATCGCGGGCCGATAAATCAGTTTTCTGAGGTACACTCAATGGTCACCCCATTGTAGGAAGGGCACTAGGTGGGTTTCTATTCTCAATATTTCACGGCTAATCACAACATCCTCGTAAAAATCATCTCTATGAATTAGTAGGTTGAGGTACAAGGAATCGTTTTGAGATTCTTTTCACTTAGAGTAAACCGTTCTTTACGACCAAGGGTCCACGTATCTTCTTGTCCGCGCATCTCCTTAAGTATAAGGATAAATTCAGAACAAACCACTCGAAGAGTTCACCCTGGTTCAAAGATCACACCTTTCATGCGATTCTCTTTCGGAAATGTAAAGTAACATACTTTAGGAATCTATGAATCTTGTTATCCTCTTGGAAGGGACTGCTTAAAACATCTATAATACGGATATGGTTACTCTACACATTCCTTTCTTCGTTGGTTGCAACTATATGTTGTTCTAGTTAATGTTAACCCTAACTTCAACATGTAACTGAAAGGATAAAGTTACATTATGGAACTGTTCTTTCATTCCATCTAAGGATAAGTTCACCTGCAGTATGGTAAACTGGGTGATATCCTTCATTGTTCGTTCAGACCGTCCTGAAGGCACTATAGATAATTATGGCTTGCATTGCATATAAGTCCGATTATTCACTTTCAGCAAAAGTTTCAATTCATATAGTCAAATGAAACGTTCTTAAATATCGAGTTCTTTATGCCTATGGTCTCTTTCCGAAATCAAGGGGTTAGTAAAATCCGTGGCTAACACTATCCAGACATCAAATCGCATGGTTATGATCACCATGTTTTCCATCCTACCTGTCAGCTTTGTATTGCGACATAAGCGCTCAATGTTTTAGATGAGTTTAGTAACATTCATGATGTATTTCATGCATCCAGCTTACTAAAGATGCCTGTAAGGCTAAAAACATCATCTTTTCTTTTGTGGATATATTCAGACAACATACTCATGTTAACCAGAAACGAAATCAATTTGTTGATCTCCTAAGAGACTTAATTAATAGCATATACCTATTCTTACTTTTATACGCCAGAGTACCTTTCAAGATAAATAGCTCACTTTTTAGCCCACGAATCTTTCGAAACTTTGATACGCTACTTCTTATTTAAATACGGTACCATTTTTTTTTCACTCCTCAAATTTCGGGACGAAATTTCCATTAACAGGTGGGTAATGTAACGACCCGGCTTTTTCGACTTGCTTTTGTGCCTTGTGTTTTTGCGAAACTGCGTATTTGTGCGTACTGTGTTACTTTATACTCTGGAAACTTGATTTACGTGGTTTACTTCCATTTATATGTTAAAACGTGCCTTAGAGTACGTAGGATACATAACTTGATCATTGGAAGCCTTTATAATCGTTAGTGTTATTTGACGTTTCGAATAAACCGCGAACTTGCGCGCACGTTTAACTTTTGTTATAATCGGAATATTATGACTGCGAAATATTAATTATTATTTTATAATAATAATTACCTGGGTTTTTGGATGCTTAATTACGCGTAGTAATTTAATTATGCACAATAGTTAGTCTTGTTGGACTTTCTACCTTGTTGGGCTCAAGCCCACCCTACTCTAGCTAGTGACCCAATTAATTAGCCCTTGTCCATGTCATCAATCCTTGTCAAATTCCTTGCTTATAAATACTAGCCCTTGTCCATGTCATCAATCCTTGTCAAATTCCTTGCTTATAAATACTAGCCCTTGTCCATGTCATCAATCCTTGTCAAATTCCTTGCTTATAAATACTAGCCATTTACCTCTCATTCAAATCACTTGCTCATTTGGTTTTCACACACACTTGTTCTTTCTTTCTTTCCTTTCTAGTATTGCTTGTAAGTCTTCTTTTTCTTCTTCTTTTCCTTTCATTTTCGTGGCCATCATCATCATATTATGGAGATCAAAGTTCCTTTTAGCTTTGATCTTGCTTATATCTTGTTGATTCAAGCATGAATCTTTCAAGAACATGGAAGATTCAAGCTTTCTAGCTTTGAATCTTCATCAACTTTGTAGATTCATCTTTCTTTTACTTTAATCTTGTTATTTTGTGATAAAGATTCAAACTTTTGTTTGTTATCTTCATATATCTTAAAGATCCAAGCTTTATGCTTCAAGATCTTCAAGAACACTAAAGGTTCAAGCTTTCTAGCTTTGTGACCTTATAAATTGTGTGAAAGGGATCCAAGCTCTCTAGCTTAGGGTTCCATCACCTCTTTTGACTTGGATCATGTTCATACTTGTTTGATTGATGTAAAGTTTGTAACTTTGTTTGTAAATAGGACTTGTAATTGTGTTAAGACTAAGGATATGATGTAACCTTGGTTCATCATCCATCTAAGACTCTTAAATGAGTTGTGTTAACACTTGGTCTTAACATATTGTGTATTGATGGTAGAATCTTGGTCAAAAGTGATGCTAAACCATCAACGAGTTGTACACTTGAAGCTACAAGCATCAAGGATGAGAACCGTGATGAGCATCAAGCACCAAGAACCTCACCGGAGCACTTGTCCACTGATTTTCTTATCTGATCAGACCACCTGAGCTACTGGAAAGTTGATTTTCAGTTAGTTCGGTTCGAGTAGATGATTTTCCGTTTAGGCCTCCTCTTAATCCGAGTTACGGTTTAGGATTTATGGCCCTCCGAGAGTCACTACACCCTATTAACGTTGTGCTGAAATTTCTGACCTACTCGCACTTAAACTGTCGCCACGGTCAAACGAAGACGAGTTAGGTTCTGAAAATTGGTCAGCGGTTAGGGGACTCACATACGGAGCCATAGCCACTGACTATGCATCTTTTCGATTTACGTAGAGGTCGCAGCAGCTGACCGAAGTCAGCCTATTGTTTCGATCTCTATTCTTGTCGAACTTACTTAGCTTTTATGATGATGAATGATGATGATGATGACACTTAAACTTATTTTATGCACTATTAGAATTTATAAAAACAACCTACTGACCTAGTAACCCTTGATTTAGGTTGACGACCTTTCGGACCGACTTACTACTTGCGTACTTTCATTACCGACTTTACCGCTTTTATCACTGTGAGTTATAGCATTCCCTTTTTACTTTAACTTATTTTGGGAACTGAGAATACATGCGGATTTTATGTTTTACATACTAGGCACGAGTACTTAAAGTTTATATATGTGTGGGTTATATAACGGCAGAAACATTCCCTTTAGCTCGGTAATGTTTAATCATTGGTTTTTGAACCGTGAACGCGAATCTTAGATATGGATCCATAGGGTTTGACATCCCCACTCGGGCTAGTAGCGCTAGCATTTAACGAGTGTTTAATACTTCGTAAACATACGCACTTGCCAAGTGTACTTTCAGGGGGTATAAACATTAAGTTAGTTACCGAGTGCCCACGGTTGAGCATATACTTAATCATACTGATTTGAATTACTGATTTGAAACGCTTGTTTGAAGCACTAAAATCTCGTGGCCTACATTACATTACTGAATACAAACAAACTATAGCTCACCAACATTCGTGTTGACTTTTTAAGCATGTATTTCTCAGGTGTTTAGACGTTGTTGCTTCTGCTGTTAGCCTTGCTGTTCTAGTCTCGGTGTATAGACTTGCTGTTACAGACTTGCTGTGTTAGACTTCCACTGCATTACTTAGAGATGTCTCAAACATGAAACTTTTACTTTGCATTCCCAACTTATGTTATTTTCAAAACAATAGCTTTGTAATGACCTTAGTATCATGTACTCATGTTAATGTTTCCTATTCATCTTTTGTAAAACATTATCTGTTCATGAATGCAAAACTGGTTTTCAAACAGCATATAGTGTTTGACCTTGTAATGATCCTGTTGTAGATGTACCGTACACGATGATTTTGTACGGGGCATCACAGTTGGTATCAGAGCATTGGTTGTAGGGAATTAGGTTGCATTAGTGATTCTAGGACCAACCCGAGTAGGATTCACTAATAGGACTAATCTACAACTTGCTAGTTTACTTGTTTCTGCGGAACCTGCTGCATGCTACTGTGTTATATTACTACATGTTACTGCTTACTACTACTGCATGCCACTGCTTACTTTTACTACTGTATGAACTTGCTGCATGCTACCGTTTCCTTTTACTGCTATGTAAACTCGCTACATGCTTTTGCTTATTCTAGCTACTGCATGCTACTATCTGCTTTCGATTGCATGTTACTTCTGTTTAGTACTGTTAATATTGCCATGCTATATACTGCTGTAAACGAGCTAGGTTGCTGTAGTGCCTGATTACGTGCTTGCTTCATGCCTGCTATTCGCTGCACCGACTTGGAAAAACTTACCTTTCCAAGTTCAGATGTTCTTCTGAACCCATTTCCTATACGTCTAACCCTAAGGATTAGTATTGTAATCCACCTGTTACTACTGTTCCACCGTTCCAGAGATCGAAACGATTCTTCACGCAATCTAGGAGGAGTACCCCTCGGATTACACGCCCACTAAAGTCGATCCTCGGAGGAGGAGATATTGGAGGATTTGTCGGAGTAACCGCACCCCGAGCTCACTCTAAATAGCCACGTACGACGTGTGAACATTCGAAGGTTATTCAGTTCCTGCAAGATGGCTCGTATCTCGTACGCTTTCATGACCGTCACTTATCTCTTTCGTTCTTCACCACTTCTCGACGATCTGACGACATTTCTGGATTTAGTACCCTAACACTCTTAGGCATTGGGGAAGTCGGGAGGACATCTCCTTTCACAAGGTCAGAGTGCCTTCTACTGATGCTCAACCATACCCAAAGACTTGGGAGTCGCCTCAAGACATATCGTACTACTACTTGCTACACATACAACTCGACGCGAGACCCAGATTGAATTTCTAGAAAGGAACCTAACGATGTTACCTGAACCTGAACATTTTGAAGAAATTTCAGGACATTTAGGCATTGGTGCATGACCTACGGAACTTACGCACCCACACCGAGAAACCGTGAGATTAATTATGTAGATTTTGTTTTGAGATAGCATAGATAAAGCACCGTTGGATGAAATTGAGTAGAACTGAAAGTGATCACGTTACATTGACCATATGGAGTGATATTGGAATGAACGTACGATTTAGTACAATATAATGACGCCAGGCCAGCGTAATTATATTGAAGTGAATCATGCAGAAGTCCCAATGTTACTACATAAGGAATATGAAGCGATTCAAAGGAAATTTTGGTAGGAACCACTTGAGTATACGCATTATGGTCTGATAAAGGCAGGAATAACCACTTGGTCTAGATACTGTACGAGAAGGGCCTGGACTGCAGAATTGACAACCCGAAAATTTTTATAGATATAGACACCCTGGATACTTAAGGAAAAAGTTCTCAAATAGGAAAAAAAAAAAACTTTGGACTCACATACGATAGAGCAATCATTATCTCAGCTATGGAGACTCGCATGGATCCTGATTTTAGTTAGGGTACGTTTCTTCACAACGATTTATCGTCTCGGAATTGTTTAATACTAGAGTGATAGAAACCTTATATCTAAGAATCCTAGTGTAATGACTAATAAGCCATTAACAATCATGAGAGTTAAGTATTCTATAGGACAAGCTAATGGTAAGTTGGCAGAGATAGAAGAGTAATTTAAGATAGTACCTTAAAAATTAACAGGTGGGTCATTTGGAGATGACCTCGTGCCAACAAAACTTGGAAGTTTTATAGTAGTAGTTGGAAAGGATTAGTTACCTGCGCACAAGAAGATGTTATTTGAGAAGGTTGATAAAAATTTTCACGGCAGTATAATAAGATTTGGTTGGAATGGACCTTAAAATTAACCTAATACTCATCGAGTTAGAAAGCTTTGAGGAAATAGTTGGAACGGACTGACTTTCAAGGACGAAAGCGAAAGTTATTTATAGTAAGAAGATTATTCGTATACCTCGCGAGAATGGTGAGCCAAAAGCCATCTGGATTACTTCAACAACCCGAGATCCCACAATGGAAATGGGAAGGGATGACGATGGATTTCATTCTAAAACTACCGAAAACAGTCGGCAGTTATGACACTATCGGGGTTATCGTTGATCGCCTCACCAAATCTGCTCACTTTCTAGCCATGAAAGAAACCGATACAATGGACAATGATACATAAAGGAAATTGTATCCCGTTACTTCAGCAATTCAAATTCTATACTACCCAAGAATCGTATTTGATACTCATTCTTATGCGACACTGAATCCTAACTTATTCCGAGAGAATTCTTAATCAATGATAATCACACCATCACCCTTCTTACTTCGATATTAGTCATACCAGTTTGGAATTTCCAAAATCAATGGGTAGTTAATCCCCGTCCTCATACTCTCCCTTTCATTTCTCACTTATAAGCAACAACTTTATACTTAAGCATTTTTGGTCGAAGGACTTATGCCCTACTAATAGTCATCAACCACATTAAAATTCAACAGTTTTCATTACCTCGTAACATTTTTGCTCAAATATCACCCTAGATTTTCAAAAGTCTTTTACTCGATTCTCATCAATCTTTTTTCAACTTGTAACCTCCGAAATATGAAAATTTTGTTTGCCAAAATTTTACTTACACTATTTTACTGTGCGATCCTCTCAAAACTTAATAAAAATAAATTTATTTTATTTGCCATTCGTGCAAATTTTTGAAATCGTATACGTTATATAAAATAAAGTAAATAATTACTTCTTTTTGACAAATACATATGAAATTTTACTTTCACTTTTACAAATCAAATCTTTTATTCAAAGGATATTTTACCTTGAATGGTACGTGTTGTACATAACCCTAGTTTGCTAAGAACTTAATTTCTTTTCTTACATCGTCACCTTAAATGAATTCTATAAAATTTTCGTTGCTTGTCAATATAAAATTTTTCGTTGCTTATTCGTATCCAAGTCATCATGAAGACAGACAACTGTCAAAACTAAGAGATTCATGTGTGTGTATGTGATGAAGGCACTTACTACCACGTCATGCAGAGCCTTCGGGCATCCACAAACACTTAAACCATTCAAAATTACTGCGTTACCCCAGGGATCTTATTCTTCACACCTGTCGGAGCGATGCTCTATCTTACATAACTCAAAGTCCTGACCTATTCCAAGGAAATTCTCATCTAGCGATATTAACATCATTAGTATTCTGACTTTAATATTAGCCATAACCTGTGTGGCATTCTGCAAAGTTAAGAAGCGATTAACTTCTCATCCTCATGCTCTATCCTTCATACCTCACTTTTTAGCAACGGCTTCGCACGTAAACATTTTTGGGCCAAAGACTTAAGTTCGGATAATCATCAAAACTACATTTAATTCATTAGTTTTCATTACCTAGTAACATGTCAACCGATGATTCAAAGATTTTTCACTCGACCTTTTTCAACTCGTAACCTCTGAAATACGAAAAACTATGTTTATCAAAATTTTTACACGTTGATTTACACGTTGCTTATTTGTGCAGTGCTCACGAGATTTATGGACAAATGAAAGTACTAAAAACTTTTCTATCACTTACGCGATTTATAAAATCATATATGTATAAATTTACCCTTACTTATTTTGGGTTAGTACATACTAAGTTATACCTTCAAGATGATTAAAAATCGCTCCTTTATTGAGTTGTTTTAAGTCAAATAATTTTGTGCAAATGGTACTCGTAATACATACTTCTAAATTTACCAAGAACTTCGTTCCATTTTTGTTGTCGCATCAAACGTTTAAAGGTTTTTCAAAACTTCCTCGGTTGATTTTATTAAAGGTTTCCGTATTAGACTACACCATGTAGGGATCACACTTCTTCTCTCCCTCCGTTAGGGATGAAGCTTACTATTAAAATCCTTGTTAAAAACGCTTGAGCCACTTTGGGTGGCAGATTTATAAAAAAAAAAAAAATTTGTTAGGAAGTCTTTGTACTCGAAAAATGTTCCTTTTAAGGTTAAACATGGCAAAATCGCGGGCCGATAAATCAGTTTTCTGAGGTACACTCAATGGTCACCCCATTGTAGGAAGGGCACTAGGTGGGTTTCTATTCTCAATATTTCACGGCTAATCACAACATCCTCGTAAAAATCATCTCTATGAATTAGTAGGTTGAGGTACAAGGAATCGTTTTGAGATTCTTTTCACTTAGAGTAAACCGTTCTTTACGACCAAGGGTCCACGTATCTTCTTGTCCGCGCATCTCCTTAAGTATAAGGATAAATTCAGAACAAACCACTCGAAGAGTTCACCCTGGTTCAAAGATCACACCTTTCATGCGATTCTCTTTCGGAAATGTAAAGTAACATACTTTAGGAATCTATGAATCTTGTTATCCTCTTGGAAGGGACTGCTTAAAACATCTATAATACGGATATGGTTACTCTACACATTCCTTTCTTCGTTGGTTGCAACTATATGTTGTTCTAGTTAATGTTAACCCTAACTTCAACATGTAACTGAAAGGATAAAGTTACATTATGGAACTGTTCTTTCATTCCATCTAAGGATAAGTTCACCTGCAGTATGGTAAACTGGGTGATATCCTTCATTGTTCGTTCAGACCGTCCTGAAGGCACTATAGATAATTATGGCTTGCATTGCATATAAGTCCGATTATTCACTTTCAGCAAAAGTTTCAATTCATATAGTCAAATGAAACGTTCTTAAATATCGAGTTCTTTATGCCTATGGTCTCTTTCCGAAATCAAGGGGTTAGTAAAATCCGTGGCTAACACTATCCAGACATCAAATCGCATGGTTATGATCACCATGTTTTCCATCCTACCTGTCAGCTTTGTATTGCGACATAAGCGCTCAATGTTTTAGATGAGTTTAGTAACATTCATGATGTATTTCATGCATCCAGCTTACTAAAGATGCCTGTAAGGCTAAAAACATCATCTTTTCTTTTGTGGATATATTCAGACAACATACTCATGTTAACCAGAAACGAAATCAATTTGTTGATCTCCTAAGAGACTTAATTAATAGCATATACCTATTCTTACTTTTATACGCCAGAGTACCTTTCAAGATAAATAGCTCACTTTTTAGCCCACGAATCTTTCGGAACTTTGATACGCTACTTCTTATTTAAATACGGTACCATTTTTTTTTCACTCCTCAAATTTCGGGACGAAATTTCCATTAACAGGTGGGTAATGTAACGACCCGGCTTTTTCGACTTGCTTTTGTGCCTTGTGTTTTTGCGAAACTGCGTATTTGTGCGTACTGTGTTACTTTATACTCTGGAAACTTGATTTACGTGGTTTACTTCCATTTATATGTTAAAACGTGCCTTAGAGTACGTAGGATACATAACTTGATCATTGGAAGCCTTTATAATCGTTAGTGTTATTTGACGTTTCGAATAAACCGCGAACTTGCGCGCACGTTTAACTTTTGTTATAATCGGAATATTATGACTGCGAAATATTAATTATTATTTTATAATAATAATTACCTGGGTTTTTGGATGCTTAATTACGCGTAGTAATTTAATTATGCACAATAGTTAGTCTTGTTGGACTTTCTACCTTGTTGGGCTCAAGCCCACCCTACTCTAGCTAGTGACCCAATTAATTAGCCCTTGTCCATGTCATCAATCCTTGTCAAATTCCTTGCTTATAAATACTAGCCCTTGTCCATGTCATCAATCCTTGTCAAATTCCTTGCTTATAAATACTAGCCCTTGTCCATGTCATCAATCCTTGTCAAATTCCTTGCTTATAAATACTAGCCATTTACCTCTCATTCAAATCACTTGCTCATTTGGTTTTCACACACACTTGTTCTTTCTTTCTTTCCTTTCTAGTATTGCTTGTAAGTCTTCTTTTTCTTCTTCTTTTCCTTTCATTTTCGTGGCCATCATCATCATATTATGGAGATCAAAGTTCCTTTTAGCTTTGATCTTGCTTATATCTTGTTGATTCAAGCATGAATCTTTCAAGAACATGGAAGATTCAAGCTTTCTAGCTTTGAATCTTCATCAACTTTGTAGATTCATCTTTCTTTTACTTTAATCTTGTTATTTTGTGATAAAGATTCAAACTTTTGTTTGTTATCTTCATATATCTTAAAGATCCAAGCTTTATGCTTCAAGATCTTCAAGAACACTAAAGGTTCAAGCTTTCTAGCTTTGTGACCTTATAAATTGTGTGAAAGGGATCCAAGCTCTCTAGCTTAGGGTTCCATCACCTCTTTTGACTTGGATCATGTTCATACTTGTTTGATTGATGTAAAGTTTGTAACTTTGTTTGTAAATAGGACTTGTAATTGTGTTAAGACTAAGGATATGATGTAACCTTGGTTCATCATCCATCTAAGACTCTTAAATGAGTTGTGTTACCACTTGGTCTTAACATATTGTGTATTGATGGTAGAATCTTGGTCAAAAGTGATGCTAAACCATCAACGAGTTGTACACTTGAAGCTACAAGCATCAAGGATGAGAACCGTGATGAGCATCAAGCACCAAGAACCTCACCGGAGCACTTGTCCACTGATTTTCTTATCTGATCAGACCACCTGAGCTACTGGAAAGTTGATTTTCAGTTAGTTCGGTTCGAGTAGATGATTTTCCGTTTAGGCCTCCTCTTAATCCGAGTTACGGTTTAGGATTTATGGCCCTCCGAGAGTCACTACACCCTATTAACGTTGTGCTGAAATTTCTGACCTACTCGCACTTAAACTGTCGCCACGGTCAAACGAAGACGAGTTAGGTTCTGAAAATTGGTCAGCGGTTAGGGGACTCACATACGGAGCCATAGCCACTGACTATGAATCTTTTCGATTTACGTAGAGGTCGCAGCAGCTGACCGAAGTCAGCCTATTGTTTCGATCTCTATTCTTGTCGAACTTACTTAGCTTTTATGATGATGAATGATGATGATGATGACACTTAAACTTATTTTATGCACTATTAGAATTTATAAAAACAACCTACTGACCTAGTAACCCTTGATTTAGGTTGACGACCTTTCGGACCGACTTACTACTTGCGTACTTTCATTACCGACTTTACCGCTTTTATCACTGTGAGTTATAGCATTCCCTTTTTACTTTAACTTATTTTGGGAACTGAGAATACATGCGGATTTTATGTTTTACATACTAGGCACGAGTACTTAAAGTTTATATATGTGTGGGTTATATAACGGCAGAAACATTCCCTTTAGCTCGGTAATGTTTAATCATTGGTTTTTGAACCGTGAACGCGAATCTTAGATATGGATCCATAGGGTTTGACATCCCCACTCGGGCTAGTAGCGCTAGCATTTAACGAGTGTTTAATACTTCGTAAACATACGCACTTGCCAAGTGTACTTTCAGGGGGTATAAACGTTAAGTTAGTTACCGAGTGCCCACGGTTGAGCATATACTTAATCATACTGATTTGAATTACTGATTTGAAACGCTTGTTTGAAGCACTAAAATCTCGTGGCCTACATTACATTACTGAATACAAACAAACTATAGCTCACCAACATTCGTGTTGACTTTTTAAGCATGTATTTCTCAGGTGTTTAGACGTTGTTGCTTCTGCTGTTAGCCTTGCTGTTCTAGTCTCGGTGTATAGACTTGCTGTTACAGACTTGCTGTGTTAGACTTCCACTGCATTACTTAGAGATGTCTCAAACATGAAACTTTTACTTTGCATTCCCAACTTATGTTATTTTCAAAACAATAGCTTTGTAATGACCTTAGTATCATGTACTCGTGTTAATGTTTCCTATTCATCTTTTGTAAAACATTATCTGTTCATGAATGCAAAACTGGTTTTCAAACAGCATATAGTGTTTGACCTTGTAATGATCCTGTTGTAGATGTACCGTACACGATGATTTTGTACGGGGCATCACACACGTGCCCTTATGGTACTTTTGCTTACAAACGCATGCCATTTGGACTTTGCAACGCCCTTGCAACCTTTCAAAGGTGCATGATGGCGATTTTTCACGACATGATAGAAGAATGCATGGAAGTTTTCATGGATGACTTTTCAGTCTTTGGTGATACATTTGAATCATGTCTAGTTAATCTTGAACGAATGCTTATTAGATGCGAATAATCAAATCTAGTTCTTAATTGGGAGAAATGCCATTTCATGGTTAAAGAAGGCATCGTTCTTGGTCATAAAATTTCAAAGGAAGGAATTGAAGTGGATAGAGCTAAAGTAGATGTAATTGCTAAACTTCAACATCCCACCAATGTTAGAGGAGTTAGGAGTTTTCTAGGGCATGCCAGTTTTTACCGACGTTTTATAAAAGATTTTTCTAAAATTGCCACTCCTATGAATAAACTCCTAGAAAAGGATGCTCCATTTATCTTTTCAGATGAATGCATCAAATCTTTTAATATTATTAAAGAAAAACTCACTAATGCGCCGATCATGATAACTCCAAATTGGAATCTACCATTTGAACTAATGTGCGATGCAAGTGATTTTGCAATGGGAGCCGTTTTAGGATAAAGGATTGAAAAATGATTTCAACCTATTTATTACGCTATTAAGACGTTACAAGGAGCACAAACGAATTACACAACTACTGAAAAAGAACTCCTTGCTATTATCTTTGCTTTTGACAAATTTCGTTCATATCTCGTTCTAGCTAAAACGGTGGTCTATACCGACCATTCTGCTCTTAGATACCTATTTTCAAAATAAGATGCTAAACCATGATTAATCCGTTGGATCTTACTCTTACAAGAGTTCGATATTGAAATCCGAGATAAAAAGGGAGCAGAAAATCTCGCCGCTGATCATCTTTCTCGTCTTAAAAATCCTGAATTAGAAGTTCTAAATGAATCGGCCATACAAGATAACTTTCTTGATGAATATCTATTGAAGATAGATTATAATGAAATTCCATGGTTTGCAGACTATGCAAACTACTTAGTATGTGGATTCCTTGAAAAAGGGTTATCGTACCAAAAACGAAAGAAATTCTTTAGTGATATAAAACACTATTTCTGGGAAGATCCACATTTGTTTAAAAATTGTCCCGATGGAATAATACGCCGATGTGTATTCGGGGATGAAGCCAGTCAAATCTTAAACCACTGTCACACAGGACCAACAGGAGGGCATTATGGGCCTCAACTCACAGCAAGAAAAGTTTACGATGCTGGATTCTATTGGCCTACAATTTTCAAAGACGCACACATTCTTTGCAAATCCTGTGATGCTTGTCAAAGGGCCGAAAAAATAAGTCAACGTGATGAAATGCCACAAAATATCATTCAAGTATGTGAAGTATTTGACGTTTGGGGTATTGACTTTATGGGTCCATTTCCAAAATCTCATAATAATCTCTACATTCTCGTTGCCATTGATTATGTATCTAAATGGGCGGAAGCACAAGCTCTCCCAACTAACGATGCACGAGTTGTAGTCAACTTTTCAAAACGTCTTTTTGCAAGGTTCGGAACACCAAAAGCTTTAATAAGTGATCGGGGTACTCATTTTTGTAATAATCAACTTAAGAAAGTTCTCAAAAGATATGGAGTAACTCATAAAATCTCAACCGCTTATCATCCACAAACAAGTGGACAAGTTGAAAATACCAACCGAGCTTTAAAACGTATTCTAGAGAAAACCGTAGGATCAAATCCGAAGGAATGGTCTATGAAATTAGAGGATGCACTCTGGGCTTTTAGAACAGCCTACAAAACTCCAATTGGAACCACACCTTTCAAACTCGTTAACGGAAAAGCATGTCAACTTCCAGTAGAAATTGAGCACAAAGCATTTTAGGCTTTGAAGACATGTAATCTTGATTTACATGAAGCTGGACGTCTACGGTTAAGTCAATTAAATGAATTAGAAGAATTAAGACATGAAGCATACGAAAATTCGTTAATCTATAAGGAAAGAACGAAGAAATGGCATGATAAAAGAATCAAAAGTTCAAAAGAATTCAAAGAAGGAGACAGAGTTCTTCTTTTCAATTCACAATTCAAGCTATTTCCTGAAAAATTGAAATCAAGATGGTCTGGACCATTCATAGTCAAAAGAGTTTTCCCATACGGAACATTAGAGTTAATAAATTCAAATGGGATTGAATTTAAGGTTAATGGTCACAGAGTTAAACATTACATAGATAATTTAATGGAAGTTGAAGATGAAGTTAATCACAATTTCGACACCACAGCTAACTAAGTGTGGGAAGGTTCGAATCTTTTTAGGGTAATATATATTTCTGTTAGAGTTAGATATTCTGTTTTCGTGTAGTTCTCGAGAATGGAATCCGAATGGTCTTTCCCTAGCAGACCCTAAAGAACTAGTCTTCTCCCCCCATTCTGAATTTTTATTTTTTTTAGGTTTTACGAGATGAAGAATTTCTTTGATCTGAACCATGGTCTAATGCTACACGCTATGATTACTAAACGTAATAATGACACACTTCCAAGTGAACTGGTATCATTCATAAGAGAAAAAATGGACGGAGTAAGAAAAGAACTCAGAAAAGATCATCATAAGATACATTTTGGTAAAGGAAAATCAAAATCCGCAACAAAAAGAAGAGCACGACACCCTTGAAAGATGTTATAAATGCGGAAAATGGTCACACGAAGATAAATGTTCAAATAATCAAACATATTCAAATACAGAATTTGTTACTCTATGCAGAAAAGGACCGTTCATATGTTTAGAAGAAAAGATATTGAAGAATCGAGGTTATGCTTACGTAGCTATGGAAAATCAAATCACACGACTCTCCTATGAGTCGGCTAATGCAGGTCTATGAGAATTCTTTCTCATAGGTAAGTATGTACAGTTTTTTTATTGCTTTTAACCTTTTGATAATAAACGCTGAATCGTTCACTATAAAGTATTAAATTGGTATTCAATAAAATTAGGTATGCGTAACCGAAATTATTGATATCATACAAAAATTTATTACATCACTGCGAAATTTACCATTTATTCTTAAGGTATAAATATCTTTAATCAATCAACCCAAAATATTTCAGAAATTCGTCAGGAGTAAAACTAGGTCGTTGAACCTAAATTACTTTACCGAAAAGAGGGGCGTATATTTTTGATAATATTTGATTGATTAAAGTGGGATAAAAGACCAAAAAGATTTTTAATTTTAATTTTTACCATGTTTTTATAAATATTAAATTAATATTATAAATTTTTTAAAATCAATATATTTAAGTTTGTAAATATTTGAAAAATTTATATTTTTAATATAAGTTTGTTTGTATAAAAACAAAAATATAATATAAATTTGGTGTGAATTTTTAATATTAATAATATGAATTTTTAATTTTATGTATTTTAAATTTAAGTTTGGTGTAAATTTAAAAACAAAAATTTACTTTATTTCACTAAGTTAAAAATTTGATTTTTAAAAATTCATCGTGAGTTGAAAACTAGGTCGTTGAACCGAAATTGCTCTACTCAAGGGAGGGACGAGAACTTTTATTATCATTATTTTTAATCTTATTGAATTAAAGTATTCCAAAAATATTAAAAAACCCAAAAATCTTTGCTTTTAAAACCACATTTTGAAATGACAAATTTTTAAAATTTTGTCGAGGGACGGACTAGGACATCGATCCGAAACGACCTCGTCCTAAATAACAAGAAAAACAAAATTTTTAAAATTTCATTAATTTATGTTTCATTAGTTAAAAGATTTTTATAAAAAAAAAAATAGCAGACCCCGTGCGATCGCATGGGGTTTTCCCTTCAAATCCATGCGATCGCATGGATAGATAAAACTGGACAGAATCAAATACCCATCGAGCAGTCTGCTCCTCACAAACACACACACAAAACACACGAACACACTCCAAAAACACCCATAATTTCATCAATTTTTTACCAAAATCAACCAAATTTCTTGCTATAATTCGCTCTAATCATGAATTTGATAAGAATTTTATCAAGAAGGGTAATAATTACACCCCTAAACCTCTTTAAATTTGATTTATTATGGGGAGCGGGTAGATAGGAATTTTGACGCGAACGCCATCTGGAGGCGTATGTTAGATTATAATGTTTTTTCACTGGGAGGAAGACACTCCTACTTAGATATTAACAAAGCAGAGCTACGTATTATACATAGATTTTTAGCTAATTCGATTACACAAAGAGGTAAAAATAAGGAGAAGATGACCTTACACGACTTATTTTACCTTAAGTGTATTCGAAACACTAGAAGCTTTGTTAATATCCCCTACTGTGTTGGTTTTTATCTGTCCAAAGTAGTGGCAGGAATACAGGACGGGAGAATAATAGGAGGAGGTATTTTTGTTACTCTCGTTGGAGAGTATTTGGGTGTAGATAGGGATCAAGGGGGTCCACTTTTGGTATGTAGGGAACAAGATGACACTTTAGGATTGAAGGTCTATCAGGGTGCTAAGGTATTAAAGAGCAGATGCAATCAGGCGATACCATACGATGGTAATCATCCTCAGGTAGAGAGAGGTTCAGATGAGGAAATGGAGGAAGCAGATGACATTAGGGATGTCATTAGGGAGGCTATGACTGACGTCTACCAGCGTATAAATGAGGTAGAAATGACAAACCAGGATAGACATAGTCGATACGAGCAGTGGCACGCTCATGATGTGTACGAGCATTCTAGGCAACGACAGCATGATAGATGACACTATCATCAGCATCGGATCATGAGCCAGCTATCACCTCAGGATCACTACGTACCGACCCGACCTGCTTACTATCCTCCACACCAGCCCGATATGTGACCACCATTTACTCTCTACAACCATAACTAGGCCTATCAGTACACCTATAACCAACCATGGAACCCGTCCGACGACATGAACTGGAACCCCTATCCAGATTGATATAGTTCCGTTGGTTATTTCTATGATTTTTTATCTTTTTTATCATTTTTATTTATTTATGTTTAAAACATATGATATTGTGATACTTTAATGTAATGTTTAATATTTTTATTATTTTATACTAATATTTCATATTTGATTTGAAAGTGGGATGTTAAGTCCCATTTCAAATTACCATGCATGTTATTATTTGTATGTATGTATATTGTCAATTGTACACAACAGGGTAAAACAGCGCATTTTCAATGACTGGCATTAAGTTCAGTAAAAGCTACTAATTTTGACGACAAAACGAAAAACAAATGTGATGTAACAACAAGACGGAATGAACAAATGATGTGCACCATTTATCATTCAACAAACAAACGCCAATATGTTTGAAAACTTTGATAAAATTTAATCATTTTTCTACGCTAATCACCCTCAATAATTTAAATTGTTACTGATTTCTTACAAATGAGGGCATTGCAAGATCTTAAGTATGAGAAGGGGTTAAATTCTTTCGGATTTTTAATTTTTTTTTGACTTATACACTTAGTTACCTTTAAAAATACTAGTAACGCAGTAGTTGTATTAGAATCTAGTGCTCTCTGATAATAAAAAACAGCCCTAGTCTTATATACTGACTACTCAATTCTAGTAAAATTTTTCAAAAATTTCAAATAAATGAATTCAAAATCATGTTTATACATATTTATGAACGATAAAACTAGGTGTTAAACACCGAAATTATTGTTACCTCGGAAAGGACATAAATTGAGAAACAACTCAAAATGTTAGAATTCATTTAAAATGGAATAGAGGACAATAAAAAGGCAAAGAAAGGAAAATAAAAGCCAAGTGTGGGAAAAATTTACCAAGTTATTTAAAACATATATCACATATTTTTGTACAAATAACTGAAGATACTTTTGTTTTGGACAATTTTATCAGTTTTACCCAATTTCTTATAATATATTTGAAAGAAAAGATGAATCTACACGTTGAATCAATTCCATCATTAAAAGGAAGTAAAGTCTTCCGAAAAAGAAACGCGCTTCTTGATTTAGGTCAGGAAGTTGTCGTCCAGACCAGTTGTAGAGTCTACGAAAAACCTTGAAAAGTTTTCTCGAAAATCAGCTGGAAATCCACGGACCTCAGCATCAAACAGGGTCGCCAAGTGGTCAGACTTATCCTAACCATGAGAGGATCTGTCTCGTAAAATGAGGAGGGCACAGTGCAAATTAGCTTGATAAGACTAATGAATCAGATCCCCGGAAAGGATAATCTCCTTAAAAATCAAAAATCAGCTTTTAAGCCTGATATTACTCAATCCTTGAGATTGACCTTAAAGATTGAGAATTACAAACTCATGGAATTCGATGATATCTAAACTCGAGCTTGAACGAGAAAATATTTTGATCAAAATTACAAACCGATTTGTTTTCTGAAAACCCATTTTTAATGCGTTCATTACCATTGAACGTAAAATCCTAGGAATTCACCTGGAATTCATTAGGTCACCTGAACCAAATCGGGTGTCAACTGTAAGAACGGTGGTTGCATAGCATGGTCGAAGACAGGACCTTGTGCCAGACTGAAAAACTATAGGGTGATCTTTACTATTGCTCCTACAAAGGATAGTAATTGCATCCGACACGTTATAGACCATAATTAAAAGCATGTCACGGGACATTGCCTTAACAATTGCTTGTTCAACGCTTTCCTTTACAACCGAACGGTAGTTTACCGAAAGGTAATATACAGAGCAAGTATACTGGTCGTGTTGCTTTCCCAATACAAGGTTAACAAGTGGGTGACACAAAACCGCAAGTTTTGAGCTAAAATTTTCAAATCTAAAAACCAACAAACCCACAAAAACAATTTGCAAACACCGGTGAAGGGTTATTCCAGAAAACTTATCTAGGGTAAAATCTAGATTTAATTTTCAAAAGATCAAATATTTTCATAAAGATCCAATTTCCTTAAGGATCTAAATTTTCATAGTCATGTGGGACTGTAAACCACATCGTTACTACCATTGTTCATACCGCCGTATAAAAATTACTGATGTACAAAGTGTGAAGAATAAAGAAGTGATTCTAGTATTTTTATTTTAAGACTATATTGCTTGAGGACAAGCAACGCTCAAGTGTGGGAATATTTGATAATGCTAAAAACGAACATATATTTCATAGCATTATCCCTCAATAAAGACAAGCTTTTAGTTGCAATTGTTCTATTTACAAGTGATATTCGTTTAAATAATAAAAGGTGAAGACAAAAGACAGATTCGACGTTTTGAAGACGCAAACGACCAAAAAAGCTAAAAAGTACAAAGTACAATCAAAGTGGTTCAAATTACTGATGAGAAACGTCTAAAGATTCCAAGAGTACGAACCGCAAAATGCAAAATATAAGATATTAAATTGTACGCAAGGACGTTCGAAAATCCGGAACCGGAACCAGAGACAACTTTCAACGCGCAACGCAACGGAGCAAAAATTACAAGTCAACTATACACATAAATATAATATAATATATAAATAAATCTTAAAATTATTTATATATTATATATATTTAATAAAACCATCGGCAAGAAGAAAACAACAACATGTGAGCTATCCCAGCTGGCCATGCGATCGCATGGCCAGGAAGAAGAAAATCCATGCGATCGCATGGCCCCAAATTGAGGGTCAGGTCCTATAAATTTCGCAGTTTTGGTCGAACAAAAACACATCTTTTTCTTTCTCCATCTCTCAAACGTATATATATATATATATATATATATATATATATATATATATATATATATATATATATATATATATATATATATATATATATATATATATATATATATATATATATATATATATATATATATATATATATATATATATATATATTAATTTTAATTTTAATTTTAATTTTAATAATAATAAGGGTATGTTAGCGAATGTTGTAAGGGTGTAAGTCGAAATTCTGTCCGTGTAACGCTACGCTATTATTAATCATTGTAAGTTATGTTCAACCTTTTTAAATTAATTTCTCGTAACTAAGTTATTATTATGCTTATTTAAGCCGAAGTAATCGTGATGTTGGGCTAAAATATTAAAGATTGGGTAATTGGGTTTTGTACCATAATTGGGGTTTGGACAAAAGAACGACACTTGTGGAAATTAGACTATGGGCTATTAATAGGCTTTATATTTGTTTAATTAAATGATTGTTTGTTAATTTAATATAAAGATTTACAATTGGACGTACCTATAAATAACCATATACACTCGATCGGACACGATGGGCGGGATATTTATAAGTATTAATAATCGTTCATTTAACCGGACACGGGAATGGATTAATAGTCAATGGACTTATTAAAACATGGGTGAATTACATACAAGGAAAATTGGTGTAATTATAGTTTAAGTCTCCAATTAGTTGAAATATTTGACTTCGGATATAAGAGTAATTTGACGAGGACACTCGCACTTTATATTTATGACTGATGGACTGTTATGAACAAAAACCAGACGGACATATTGAATAATCCAGGATAAAGGACAATTAATCCATGGTAATAAACTAAAATCAACACGTCAAACATCATGATTACGGAAGTTTAAATAAGCATAATTCCTTTATTTCATATTTAATTGCACTTTTAATTATCGCACTTTAATTTATTGTCATTTTAATTATCGTACTTTTTAATTATCGCAATTTTATTTATGGTCATCGCACTTTTATTTATCGCAATTTCATTATCGTTATTTACTTTACACTTTAAATTAAGTCTTTTACATTTTTAATTTTTTACATTAGGTTTTAACTGCGACTAAAGTTTTAAAATCGACAAACCGGTCATTAAATGGTAAAATCCCCCTTTTTTTAATAATAATACTACTTTTATATATATTTATATTATACAAATATAGTTTTAAAAATATAGCGTTAAACTTGGCTAGCTCCTCGTGGAACGAACGGACTTACTAAAAACTACACTACTGTACGATTAGGTACACTGCCTATAAGTGTGTAGCAAGGTTTAGGTATATCCACTCTATAAATAAATAAATAACTTGTGTAAAATTGTATCGTTTTTGATAGTATTTTGTAGTAAAAATATAACTATTTTGTACCCCTTCGCTTTAACATCACCATGCGATCGCATGGCCACTTGGGACAGCTCACATCCTTTTGTTTTCTTGTTTGCCGACGGTTTTTAATAATATAATATAATATATAATTTTATATAATTATATATATATTATATTATATTCATGTGCATAGTTGACTTGTAATTTTAGGCCCGTTGCGTCGTGCGTTGATAGTTGGTTCATGTCCTGGTTTCGGATTTTCGAACGTCCTTTCGTACGATTAGATATCTTGTACTTTGCATTTTGCGGCTTGTACTCTTGTAATTTTTAGATATTTCTCAGCAATAATTTGAACCACTTGGATTGTACTTTGTACTTTTTAGCTTTTTGGTCGTTTGCGTCTTCATATCTTCGAATCTGTTTTTTGTCTTCACCTTTTAATATTTAAACGAATATCACTTGTAAATAGAACAATTGCAACTAAAAACTTGTCTTTCTTGAAGAATAATGCTATGAAATATATGTTTGTTTTTAGCATTATCACCTTCTTTGGGCAACTTCTCGTTTTTTTTTTTTGCCTTTATTAGAGACTTTGCTCGTTCAAAATTATTATTACTATTATCATTTTTTTTGCATACCCTTTCTTCATAACTTTTGTTATCTGTTCCTGGTGCCCAGAGAGGAAGTGACGATTCACTTAAAATAGGTCTTTGACCTATCAAAAACAGTCAGGGTTCGGAATCTTTTAGCAAGTGCTTTTGAAGCGAATTTGATCGATCTATCTCTTCATTAATCTCTGGATCTTTTGATAGGCAGAAAGGGAATGAAGGTGAATAGGTAGTGTATTTTTGGGAGTGAATTTGGGGTGAGTATTTTTGATTCATCAACTCTTTATGTGAGTTTGTCGGTTTTAAATTGCGTGGAGTGGAAACGAAAACGGATGGCTTTTTGTCTTCTCTATTCAGAATGATTTCGGAGGGAGCATCGCACCTGCACCACGTATGGCGCTTACTAACCATTGGCCTTGAAACGTATGTCAATACCAAGTTCTAACTCAAATCGTACACCGGCACGCTCATCAATTGAATTGACAAAGTACTGCAGATTTGATGGGTCATACAGATACTTTGGGTCCAAGAGTCCTCACTTTTTTGTTTGGGAGTAAGGTTCGTGTTTGGTCATGCGTAGCCTTTTACATATTTTTTCGAAAGAAATCTTTTGACATAAACCATGAGTTTTAGCTTAATCGTTCCGTTCTAGTAAATGTTCCGAAAACTGATTTCTAGCAATTTTATAGAATCTTTTGGGTAAAACGAGGTAAGAATTTTTCGAAATTACCTAAATATTCTTTGCTAATCACTTTTAGACAAAAGAATTTTCCAAAACTTTGGCGTTTTACGATTACTTGTCCTTAAACCTTTACCCAATACCCCACACTTAGAAGAACATTGTCCCTAATGTTCTCTAAAATAAAATATTTTAATATTTTATAAATTAAGGACAGTTCTTCTAGAATCTCCAAGTTTGGTGCGGGGATGACCCCACACTTAGAGATTTTAGTGCGTGATAATTGAAAGAGATTTAAGGAAATATTACTTCCCTACGGTCAGGTTACTCTCCTAGTGCTGGGCTTTCGGGCTCCTAATGCTGGAAAGGACCAGTCTCTTTGAAAGTTTTTTGCATGTCTATAGATTTCTATACTAAGTTAGGGTTACCTACTACTGTGCTGCCTGAGCCTGTTAGAGTAGAGGTATCTGATGGTAAGATGATTCCAGTCACAACATATGTGTTTGGAGCTACTATAGAAATTGATGGTAGACCGCTTGCTATGTTCTATTTAGTGTTTCATATCTCAAGCTTTGACGTAGTGTTAGGGATGAACTGGATGAGCCTACATAAGGCCTACATTAAGTGTGATATGAATATTGTGACCTTCCGTTTGACCGACGAAACCCGTATTGCAGCCCGAGGGGAACGAAATGGGTTCCGTTTTCCGTTGATATCTATGATGAAGGCGAATAAGTCACTCTCTATGGGGTGTGAGTCTTTTATGGCTTATGTTATTGATGCTAAGATAGAGAAGAGATCTGTTACCGATATTCCGGTGATTTCAAAATTTCCTAAGGTATTTGCTGATGAGTTACCGGGGTTACCACCGGTAAGAGAAGTAGAGTATAAGATTGAGTTGGTTCCTGGAACAACTCCAGTAGCTAAGGCTCCTTATAGGTTAGCTCCTTCTGAAATCAGAGAGATGATGTCTCAGATACAAGAATTGTTAGACAGAGGGGTTTATAAGACCGAGTACTTTGCCATGGGGTACGCCGATGTTGTTTGTAAAGAAGAAAGACGGTACTCTGAGAATGTGTATAGATTATCGGGAGTTAAATAAGAGGACGGTTAAGAACAAGTATCCGTTTCCTAGAATCGATGATCTATTTGACCAGCTTCAGGGTGCGTCGTACTTTTCGAAAATAGATCTTAGATATGGATATCATCATGTTCGGGTTGCGGAATCAGATATACCGAAGACAGCGTTCAGACGAGATATGGGCATTACGAGTTCTTGGTTATTTCATTTCGGTTAACAAATGCTCCGCAGTCTTCATGGATATGATGAATAGGGTTTGTAAACCGTATTTGGATCAGTTTGTTATTATGTTTATCGATGATATATTGGTGTATTCAAAGATAGAGACTGATCATGCCACACATCTTCGATTAGTGTTAGAGTTGTTAAAGAAAGAACATTTATACGCTAAGTTCTCGAAGTGTGAATTTTGGCTCCGAGAGGTACAGTTTCTGGGCCATGTTATCTGTGAGGCAGGTATTGAAGTAGATCCATCAAAAATAGAAGCGGTAATGGGTTGGAATTCAGCGAAGACGCTGCCGGAAGTTAATTGGGTCTTGCGGGTTATTATCGCAGGTTTATAAAAGATTTTTCTAAAATAGCGGGTCTGTTAACCAAATTGACTAGAAAAGATGTAAGTTTTCGATGTAGTGACCAACAAGAACAGGCTTTTCAGAAACTCAAACAGTTGTTTTATCAGGCTCCAGTGTTAGCGTTACTAGAAGGTTCAGATGACTTCATGGTTTATTTTGATGCGTCAATTGCCGGGTTGGGGTGTGTACTAATGCAGAGCGATAAATTTATCGCGTACGCTTCTCGTCAGTTAAAGACACACGAACGTAATTATCCGGTTCATGATTTAGAAATGGCGGTTGCGGTGTTTGCATTGAAATTATGGAGACACTACTTATATGGTACAAAACGTGTGATATGTATAGACCATAAGAGCCTCCAGTATATTTTCACGCAGAAAGAACAGAATATGCGACAAAGACGGTGGATTGAGCTTATAAAAGACTACGATTGTGAAATAAAGTATCATCCGGGCAAAGCGAATGTTGTTGCCGATGCTTTGAGTCGTAAAAAGACCGTGGAGACCGTGAAATTTATGAGAATTGAAATAGTTTCAGACCTTATTGAACAGATAAGACAAGTTCAAGCCCAAGCTTTATTGGAGGAGAATTTAAAGACTGAATTGATGACCAAAATAAAAGACCAATTGACTGACGATTTCAGAGGACTTAAGATGTTTAAGAACCGAATTTGGGTGCCTATGCTTGGAGATTTAAGAAAATTGATCTTAAATGAAGTGCATAAATTGAGGTTGACTGTCTATCCGGGTAGTACAAAGATGTATAACGAGTTGAAACTGATGTATTGGTGGCCAACGATGAAGAAAGATGTTGCTCAATTAGTAAAAAGATGTCACATTTGCGCTTAGGTTAAAGCCGAACACCAGAAACCTTATGGTTCTTTATAGCAGTTGAAAATTCTAGAGTGGAAATGGGATCACATTACGATGGATTTTGTGACGAAATTGCCTAGAACTCAGAGAAGTAATGATATGATTTGGGTAATTGTTGATCGACTGACAAAAAGTGCACACTTTCTAGCAACAAAAGAGACAGTTTCGTTAAGTATTTTGGCAGAATTATACTTAGAAGAGATAGTTAGTCGACATGAGGTTCAGTTGTCTATCGTATCCGACAGAGATTCAAGATTTGTGTCGAACTTCGGGAACAGTTTACAGAAAAGTTTAGGAACTAGAATAAATCTGAGTACAGCGTATCATCCACAGACCGACGGTCAGAGTGAGCGTACAATACAAATACTAGAGGATATGCTTAGATCCTGCGTGTTAGAGTATGGTGGGATATACATCTACCTTTGATTGAGTTCGCCTACAACAATACTTGTCATTCGAGTATTGGTATGCCGCCTTATGAGATGTTGTATGGTCGCAAATGTAGAACGCCGACTTGTTGGTTAGAAGCCGGAGAGAAACAGTTTGTAGATCTAGAATTAGTTCAGATAACATCATACAAGGTAGCGATAGCGCGTAAAAAGTTGAAAGCGGCACGTGACAGACAGAAAATGTATGCCGATCCACATAGACGTCCGTTAAACTTTGAGGTGGGTGATCATGTTTACTTGAAAGTTTCACCGTGGAAGGGAGTTATCAGGTTCGGTAAGTGAGGTAAGTTAGCTCGGAGGTACATTGGGCCTATCAAGATTATTCAAAGGATTAACGACCAGACTGTTGTGTTAGAGCTTCCAGCTGAGTTGGCAGGGATACACAACACTTTCAATGTATGTTATCTTAGAAAGTGTAAGGTTGATGATGAAATGCAACTGGTTTCGTTAAGCAATTTGAGGGTTGGCTTGAATCAAAAGTTAGTTGAAGAACCGGTTAAGATTGTCAATAGAAAGGTGACAAAGTTGAGAAAGAAAGAGATCCACGTCTATTTAACCATGACCAGATTGCGTTGGGAGACCGAAGAGCTGATGAAGGCTCGTTATCCACGTCTATTTAACCATGACCAAATTCCAAGGATGAAATCTCTTTAAGGGGGTGGATTTGTAACATCCTCATACAGGGCTAAGATGTAAGATGACCTTTTTGCCTTAGTCATAACTGTGTGGCTAATTATGCTTTTATTTTAATTATATATTTAGTGTTATTTTATTATTTGATTAAGACCAGTTTGTGACAAGGGTCACAGAACAGGTTCATTTATTTAATTTGAACTCCGTTAGAGCAGTCAAATTAAGTACGAAAGTTATCAGATAACTGGTAAATACCCGTGTGTGATGGGGTATTGTGTTTTAACACATATATAAGCCATGTACCAGCTCATTTGTGATGTTTCTTCCAGATTCTCCATTTTTACACACACACTTAAACCAATTCAAGAACCCTAATCTCTTAAATCTCATTTTTGTATTGAATCCTTGTGGGTGATCTGTTGGTTGTGATTTCAGTGTTTAAATCAAGGTAAATCTCAACCAATTTCGTGTCCAAATCAGTGAGTTTTGTGTTTTTAATTAGGTTTTGGTTAAAAATGGGGTTTTTGGTCAAATTTTGTGATTTTGAAGTTGTTTTGGCATAATCTGTTGGGGTTTAAGCCTCTTTATGTGTTATAAACGTTTCCTGAACGGATTTTAGTATTAAAACGTGTAGAAATCGAGATTTGGGTGGATTTGGTTCGAAACCCGTCAGTTTCTGCTGCTGCTGCACGAAGAACACAACCGTACGGTTGCAGCCTGCAACCGCACGGGTACATTGTGCAACCGTACGGGTGCATGTGCAACTGTACGGATTCAGCGGTGTTGATACAACCGGGCAGTTAGTGTGCAACCGTACGGATGGACTTGCAACCATACAGATGCATGTGTAACCGTACGGGTGTAGATTAGAACTGCAGTGTTGTTTAATCTGGCTGTTTTCTAGCCATATGCTGTCCGCGTGACTTATGATAATTATGATGTAAATTTTGAAAATGCATAAGTGTTAAGTAGACTTTTTAGCGGCGCTTTTTGATACTGATTTACTGTACTGTGTTTCGTTTGCGTTAACAGACAGAAACTAACTTGATTTGCCTTATGTTCAGGTGATAAGGATAAGGAAGTCGCTCAGTGATAGATTATTTGAGCTAGTTGCCGGTATTCGGTGAGTAGGTCTATCTTCGGATAGAGTATTAAGTAGCTGACACGCTACTTGTTCAGACTCTTTACTCTTATGTTTATATCTAGTATGATCGCCATGTGTAGTTAGATATTGCCATGCTAGTTTGGACGATTGCATGACTGATTATCTGTGATCTTATGTGCGCATTATTAGTTAGACACCAACCGAGGCGGCAAGGTTGGGAACCGATGATTGCAGCGGTGTATACGAAATAGAGTATATTTTATTACGAAATACTACGAAATATGATACAAGTTTTAATTAATTTACGGATGGGATATATCTAAACCTTGCTACAACACTTATAGGCGGTGTACCTAATCGTAGAGTAGTGTAGTTTTAACTAAGTCCGGTTCGTTCTACAGGGAGCTAGCGATTACGTACTATAGTTTTAACAACTATATTTATATAAAATATATATAATTATATATAGTAATAATAATATATAAAAAAGGAGATTTTACCATTTAATGACCGGTTTGTCGATTTTAAATAAAGCGTAAAGATAAATGACAATAATATAAATGACAGAATTTAAATTACGATAAAGTAAATTGCAGTAATTAAAATGACAGTAAATAAAGGTACGATGAAATATGAAATAAAAGTATTATGCTTATTTAAACTTCCGTAATCATGATGTTTGACGTTTTGATTTTAATTCATTACTCTGGGTTAATTGTCCTTTATCCTGAATTTATTTGAAACCTATCTGGTTTTTGTCCATAATAGTTCATCGGTCATAATTATAAAATGCTCGACAAATTAACCTTATTCTCGAAGTTAAATATTCCAACTAATTAGGTATTTAAACTATAACAAGGTTTTAATACTTTGTTAATAATTACACCAGGTTATCGACTGCGTGTAATCCAAGGTTTTAATACTTTGTTAACAATTACACCAATTACCCTTGTATGTAATTCACCCCTGTTTTAATAAGATATGAACATTAATTTACCCACTTGATCAGTTTGAATAATCAATTACCCAACCCGAATAATTAATTAAATGATCGTAAAAGATGTCGTATAAACGTCACTAAATAGGACATGCATAATCATTTAATAATTATTAGATTAACTAATTTGAAGATAGGTTCGACAGATTCTAATGAGTTGTCATTCGATTAGTCAATAACCCCCATCTATTAATAGTCCATAGTCCAATGTCCACAAGTGTCGGTCTTTTGTCCAAACCCTAATTATGGTACACAATCCAATAACCTCGTCTTAATATTTAGCCCAACATCACGATTACTTCGGCTCAAATAAGCATAATAATAACTTAGTTACGAGACATTAATTTAAAAAGGAAGAACATAGCTTACAGTGATTTTTTATCGCGTAGCGTTGCATGGACAGAACTCCGACTTTAAAAAACCTTAAAACATTTCTTACGTTAACCCAATTATTATTAAACTTAATTTAAACTTTATATTATAAATATAAATATATATTACATTGATCAGAGGAAGGAAAAGAAAAAGATGTCTCTATAATTCATTCAATTCGTCGCCTTTTATAGCACTTGACCAACATTTTACTGCCATGCGATCACATGGGGATATAGCACAGAAGCCATGCGATCGCTTGGCCTCTCTGGCCAGCTCACAATCCTTTGTTTTTTAGTTTGTCGACATATTTTTTAAATATATATAATATATATTATATTATATTCTTGTGCATAGTTGACTCGCAATTTTAGCTCCGTTGCCTCGCGCGTTGATGCTCGGTTTATGTCTCGGTTCCAGATTTTTGAACGTCCTTTCGTACGCGGAGATATCTTGTACTTTACGTTCCGTGACTTGTACTCTTGTCATTTTCAGACGTTTCTCATCAATAAATGGAACCACTTGGATTGTATCTTATACATTTGAGCTTTTTGGTCATTTATGTCTTCAAATCTTCATTTGCGTCTTCAGTCTTCACACTTATTTATTTAAATGAATATTACATAAAAATAGAACAATAGTAACTAAAAGCTTTACATATTGGAAGGATATTGCGCCTAAATATATGTTCATTTGGAGCACTATCAAATATCCCCACACTTGAGCGTTGCTTATCCTCAAGCAATATAGAACTTGAAATAAAATCACGCTAGAATCACTTCTTTATTCTTCACACTTTATACATAAGTGATTATGATACGGCGGTATAAACAATGATAGTAACGATAGAACCATGGTTAAAGGTGGATGTGCCATCCACAGTTGCCTCGGGTTTAGTTCAACGACTCTTGCAATCAAATACCCGATTTACTTTCGGTTTCCAAAGCAAAGTGCACATTTGAAAGGCGGTTTAAAGTCCCACGTGACTATGAAAATTTAGATCCTTAAGGAAATTGGATTTTTATGAAAATATTTGATCTTTTGAAAATTCATTCTAGCTTTTACCCTCGATGAGTTTTCCGGAATAACCCTTCACTGGTGTTTGCAAAATGTTTTTGTGGGTTTTGTGGGTTTCAGAGTTTAAAATTTTACCTCAAAACTTGAGGTTTTGTGTCACCCACTTGCTAACCTTGTATTAAGAAAGTACACGTCCAGTTTACTTGTCCCGTATATTACCTTTCGGTAAACTACCATCCGGTTGTAAAGGAAAGTGATGAACAAGCAACTGTTAAGGCAATGTCTCATGACATGCAGATGTTCATGGTCCAAAAACGTGTCGGATGCAATTACTATCCTTTGTAGGAGCAATAGTAAAGATCACCCTATAATTTTTCGGTCTGGCACAAGGTCCTGACTTCGACCATGCTATGCAACCACCGTTCTTACAGTTGACACCCGATTTGGTTCAGGTGACCTAATGAATTTCGGTGAATTCTTAGGATTTTACGTTCAACAGTAATGAACGCATTGAAAATAGGTTTTCAGAAAACAAATCAGTTTCATTTTTGATCAAAATATTTTCTCGTTTAAGCTCGAGTTTAGATATCATTGAATTCCCTGAGTTTGTAATTCTCAATCTTTAAAGTCAATCTCAAGGATTGAGTAATATCAGGCTTAAAAACTGATTTTTATTCTTTAAGGAGATTATCCTTTCTGGGGGTCTGATTCATTAGTCTTATCAAGCTAATTTGCACGGCGCCCTCCCCATTTTACGAGACAGATCCTCTCATGGTTAGGATAAGTCTGACCACTTGGCGACCCTGTTTGATGCTGAGGTCCGTGGATTTCCTGCTGATTTTAGAGATGACTTTTCAAGATTTTTCATCAACCTACAGCTGGTCTGGACGACAACTTCTTGACCTAAATCAAGAAGCACGTGTCTTTTTCAGAAGACTTTACTTCCTTTTAATGATGGAATTGATTCATCGTGTAGATCCATATTTCTTTCAAATATATTACAGTAAATCGGGTAAAACTGGTTAGTTTAGTCCAAAACAAAAGTACCTGCAATAATCTTGTACAAAATATGTGATATATGTTTTAAAGAACTTGGTAAATTCTTCCCACACTTAGCTTTTATTTATTCTTTTCTTTGCCTTTTTATTCTCCTTTATTCCATTTCAAATGAATTCTAACGTTTTGGGTTGTTTCTCAATTTATGTCCTCTCCAAGGTAACAATAATTTTGGTGTTAATACTTAGTTTTATCGTTCATAAATATGTAATATAATATACCTTCATAAATTCTCTCGGGTTTACACTTGATTTAATTGCCAAATTTTCACAAATAATTGCCATATATGTTTATACATATAATTGTATCGTATTTAATAGTATTTCGTAGCAAAAATAATAGTATCTCGTGTCCGATCGAGTGTATGTGGTTATTTATAATTACCTCAAATTTTCACAAAATTTGACAATTAAACCAAGTGTAAACCCGAGAGAATTTATAAACCTTCCCCACACTTGAGATCATGCAATGCCCTCATTTGCATGAAATCAGACTATAATTATAAATTCATGAGGGTGATTAGTGTAGAAAAGTGATTAAAAATACCCAGTTTGTAATTATTAAGCTCGTCGAATGATAGATGGCGCGCCTCATCGTTCATTCCTTTTGTTGTAATTTCACATATGTTTTGCGTCTTATCGTCAAAATTGGTAGCTTTTGCTGAACTTAAGGTCAGTCTTTGAAAGTGCGCTATTTTACCCTGTTTTGTACATAAGATAGACTACAAACATATATATATTTTATAAAACCTTTATTTATTAAAACAATTTAAATGAATAATTTTTTAAAATTTTGTTTCCTTTTACTTTAGGTAGAGGTAGTTTCGGTACGTTTACCTAGTCCATCCCTCGACAAAATTTAAAAATTGTCGTTTTAAAGCGATTATTTGAGTAAAGCAATTTCGATTCTATGATCTAGTCTTTAACTCACGACGAATTTTAGAAATCATTTTTTTTAAACTTAGTGAAATAAAGCAAATTTTTGTTTTTAAATTCACACAAAACATAAATTTAAAAAGCGTATTAATTTCATACAAAACCTACAAAATAAAAAATTCAGAATGGGGGGAGAAAACTAGTTCTTTAGTGTCTGCTAGTGGAAAAGACCAATCGGATTCCATTGTCGGAACTGCACGAGAATAGAATAACTAACTCTAGATAGCATTTTCTTTTTAGAACATTTGAATCTCCCCACACTTAGGTAGCTGTGGTGTCGAAATTGTGATTAACTTCATCGTCAATTTCTCTTGGACCATAATCAACTTGCATATCTGTGACTTTTGCTTTAAGCCATTGGTCGGATTCCTGTGTAATATCCACAAATTCAACTAGTTTTGCCTTTTCTTTAGGCGATAGATTGGATACTAACCGGTTACATAACTTAAAGTTTCCCTTAGTTTTAGCATCGCGAATCCGTTTAATAAGTTTCTTCATTGAACTATTAATAACGGGGTCATTTTTTATCAGGTCATCATTAGGTGTTACTTCATTTTCCCCACACTTAGGCGTTTTATTATTGTTAAGCATTACCGTTGGAGTTGGTAAAACAATGTGGTTTTCATCGATCGTTTTTATTGGTTCAACGGTTTTGGTTGGTGGAGATTTAGACTTTCGAATCACAAAGGTGACCGATTTGTCACCATCACTAAGTGTCATTCTACCCTTTCTAACATCAAATAACACCCCGGTGGACGCTAAGAATTGTCGACCTAAAATTAGAGGAATGTTTGAGTCCTCTTCTATGTGAATGACAATAAATTCGACTAGAAAGGTTAAATTACCTACTTTAATAGGTAGGTTGTCAGCAATTCCAACTGGATGCTTAATGGTTTGATCAAAGAGTCGAACACTCATTTTCGTTGGACTTAACTCACCTACTCCTAATCTCTTATATAATGAAAGAGGCATAACACTCACACTCGCACCTAAATCTGCTAGTGCATCATACATGACACAATCACTAAGTAGACAAGGAACAATAAATTCACCTGGATCACCCACCCTGGGTGGAAGTTTTGGTGGAACTGTCTTCACCGGGTTTACTTCTACGGTTTTTGTTTCTTGCACTTTCTTATTCTTCTTCTTCTTTCCATAGGTATCACAAACTTTATTACCTATTACTTGCTTATACTCAACTCCTTTTCTTGGAAACGGGGTGGGTGGTCTGTATGGTGCTACCACTGGCTTTACATACTCGGGTGGCGGTTTTTGTCAAGACTCGTCCTAATCCATCCGGACGAAGTCCATATCGATTATAAACGATTCACAACAGTTGATTACATCGCGAGGTACTTGACCCCTATATGATACATTTTACAAACATTGCATTCGTTTTTGAAAAGACAAACTTTCATTTCATCGAAAGTTGACAGCATGCATACCATTTCATAATATATCCAACTATAATTGACTTAATAATAATATTAATGAACTCAATGACTTGAATGCAACGTCTTTTGAAATATGTCATGAATGACTCCAAGTAATGTCTCTAATATGAGTTAATGCACAGCGGAAGATTTCTTTCGTACCTGAGAATAAACATGCTTTAAAGTGTCAACCAAAAGGTTGGTGAGTTCATTAGTTTAACATAAATAATCATTTCATAATTTTAATAGACCACAAGATTTCATATTTTCATTTCTCATAAACATACGTCCCATGCATAGAGACAAAAATATCATTCATATGGATTGAACACCTGGTAACCGACATTCACAATATGCATATAAGAATATCCCCATCATTCCGGGATCCTCCTTCGGACATGATATAAATTTCGAAGTACTAAAGCATCCGGTACTTTGGATGGGGCTTGTTGGGCCCGATAGATCTATCTTTAGAGTTCGCGTCAATTAGGGTGTCTGTTCCCTAATTCTTAGATTACCAGACTTAATAAAAAGGGGCATATTCGATTTCGATAATTCAACCATATAATGTAGTTTCGATTACTTGTGTCTATTTCGTAAAACATTTACAAAAACAGCGCATGTATTCTCAGTCCCAAAAATATATATTGCAAAAGCCTTTAAAAAGGGAGCAAATGAAACTCACGCATATAAATATTGTAATACAGTTAATAAAGCATTTGCATGTATTCTCAGCCCAAAATGTATATAAAGAGGAAATAATGAAACTCACCTAATGTATTTTGTAGTAAAAATACATATGACTATATTCAACAATGCAGGGTTGGCCTCGGATTCACGAACCTATAACATTCATATATGTATTAAAACATATTCTTGTAATCGAATAAGTATGTATATTATTATTAGTGAAATTTTTACATTAACAGTTTATATATATTATTATATTTTCTTTTTGTATATTTTAGGTAGATAATAGTATTGGTATATTTAGATTATGGGTGTTAAATATATATTTATATAATAACTCTTTTTGTTTACAAAATACTGGTTATAATAACACTAAAATATTTATAATGATGGTATTGATAATTTTCATACTATTAATAATAATGATAGTATTAATTTTAATTATAATGTTAATTTTAATTTTAATAATAATAATAATAATAAAAATGATATTAATAATAATAATAATAATAATAATAATAATAATAATAATAATAATAATAATAATAATAATAATAAAAATAATAGTAATGATAATAATAATCATAATAATAATAATAATAATAATAATAATAATAATAATAATAATAATAATAATAATAATAATAATAATAATAATAATAATAATAATAATACGTAAACTACCTCAAAGAAGTAGCTCTTAAAAATAATGCCCAAGTCCGGATTTGAACCCGCGACGTCCCGCTAACCCAATAATAACGTCAACCATTACTCCATTCATGTTTTTCTGATTACTTTCACTTTCAAATTTTTATTTAACCCGTATTATTTATTTTCTATTTTCTTCTTCTTCATCTTAAATCAAAACCCAGTTCATTATCATCCTAACTATGAACAAAACCATTATCATTATCATAATCATAATCATCTCTATTATTCTTATATCATAATCATAATGATCATAACCAACCCATCATTTTATCATTTCCATACGCCATCATCATCTTTACTTAATCATCCATCTAATTGTGAACCATAATCATCATTCATTTCAGTCATCTATCATCACCCTCATCATTCTATCATTATTCTATTTATCATCATCTTATTAAGTGTTACCATCAATATACACATACGAGCATAACATCACAACCATCATCATTATGTTAGCCATCATCGTGTCATCTTCATTTACCAGCACAAAAATGAAAATCAAGTACCCATCCTCATTCTAAGAATACCATTCTTATCATCATACAATCATCATGTTGCAGCAGAAGTGGTAACATATATAGATAGGTGGGACTGCAGTAGCATACGAGCACAGCAACTAGGGCCGATACTCAATCAAATATTCAGCCTAATGACCTAACGATTTTAAGGCCCAACAATTAATCCTATACTCGGCCCAAATACAAAAGAACCCAAGTCCAATTTTAATAGAGGTCTCGTGCAATTAGCTGGAGGATTTTCCCTTTGTGGGATTCAGTAGATAAAAAAATGTAAGTGGAATTAAAAACAAACTCGATTGTGTGTTTCTTTTCGTAGTGAGTTCGTTGTCAGGGAAAAGGAATCAGTTTTTAACTCCATAAAATCTCAAGTGACTCAACACTTCAAATGGTCCACAAAACATAAAATAAAATCGTGAACCTTTAAAGGTTCCGTTCAATCAGTACCATTCACTGTATCGATAACGAATCATGACACACCCACGATCTTCATTTTAAATTATTGTTCCTTATATCAATTCCTTTATTAATTCTAAGTGGGGGTTATAAGGGATGTAAATTGTCGGCTACAAGAGGTATATATATATATATATATATATATATATATATATATATATATATATATATATATATATATATATATATATATATATATATATATAAATAAGTAGGTATAGATGTAGATAGTGGATTCTGTAGATGGATGGAAAGTATAACAGAAAGCGAATATTTTTGTCTATCTTTACAAATTAATGCTATATGGAGACAAATAGAAAGTTAAGTATGTGTCCATCATCAAACAGTAATAATATCCGTGAATCCTATCTTTCATTCTCATATCAATCAATATTAATAATTAATAATAATAATAATAATAATTAGAATCATAATTATAAAAATGATAAAATAATATTTTCAATGATAAAAATAATATTAGTGATAACAATGATAATATAATAATTTAAACTATAACATATTTTATATCTATGTACCATATAGTAATATTAATAATACTGATATTAATATTAATATTAATACTATTATTTATTTATTATTTTTATTTTTTTTATAAAGATTCATTTTAAAATATAACTTTATTATATCTTATTTTAGTTTATTTTACATGTTTATTTCTAATACTTAAATAATATTTTATTTCGAATTATATTTTCAATCATTATAAATATATGTATCTATTTACAATTTGTTGTTCGTGAATCTTCGAGAATTATCAAAGGTCAATTGAATATATGAATCAGTTCAAACTTTTTGAGACTCAACCTAACAGACTTTGCTTATCGTGTCGAATTCATATGAAGATTGAAGTTTAAATTTGGTCGGAAATTCCCGGGTCATCACAGTACCTACCCGTTAAAGAAATTTTGTCTCGAAATTTGAGTGAGGTCGTCATGGCTAACAATAAATATATTTTCCTGACGAATATGAGCTGATAAATAGAGTTTTATCATTATTGAATAATACAGATGAAATAATTTGATTAGGTGGAGCGTACGAATGAAGATGTCACAATAGTTTTAGATAGAGATTTAACTTTTGACGTAGTCGCGGTGGAATTTAGAAAATAAGGTGCGTCTTAGCTTTTGACGTTGTCTTGGCTGAATTCCGGAATTCAAGGGATTTAGAGAAAATCTTGGAAATCTATAAGATCTGATTCTTTGAGATTTATGGAGAATTAGGATCCTCTTTAATTTAATGCGATTATCCGTCTCGATTGCTTTGTCTGGTATCTTCTCTACAAATGAACTTCTTCCGTTCCATTATTTTCACCACTCCAATTCTTTCTTTCTCGATCCATGTGTTTTAAACGATTGTAAAAATACTTAATCCAGTTCTGATCCTTGTCCTCATCCTTACTATTGCGACATTCATTCTCCTTTTCCAAATTCCACCAGCGGAATCTGCTTTCTTCTACTTCGCCCTTGGGGTTATGGTGTTTTTAATTCTCCCGTGTCTTTATGTTGCGATAAACATTTGACATACACGGTTTGTAATTTATGTGTAGTTATCGGGCTTTATATTCTCCCTTATATTTCGAAACTCTATGCTTTTGTTTTCTCTTCCCGACTTCAAGTCAAGCGAATAATGGTCCAGAATTCATAGATATAGAGTTTCGATTGATCATAACGTTCTAAGCAGAGAGGAACGTATAAGCACGATTTGATTTGTCAAATTACCAGAATCCCTGAGGATGGAACTATCAAGAATATATTTTCTTGATATGTTCATAGGTTAAGTAGAATGAAAGAGTTATGTAACATGGTTCATGATGATGGTATGATCTACTGTGAACCATTATCACGTTTCATTAGAAACTCAGCATGAATTACTGTAATATGATCATGTTGGCCAAGCGTCATTATATTATACTAATCCATGCTTCAATTCCCAACACTTCTCCACAATTCATTCATAATTTATACTTAGATTTTACAGAAGTTTCCAATATAATGGAATACAGAAAACACGAAGATGTAGATAATTTCGGACAAGAATATTTATGAAAATATCCTCAGAAATATCGAAGATATTTATGAGGATATTTTGGAATTTCTAAGTTCGAAGGTTGATGAAGAAAAATTTTCCGCAAGATTTTAACATGACTTCGGAGCAAGATATTCTCTAAAGATTTCGGTGGATTCAGAATTACCTGAATTCTTTGAATATAGGGTTTGGTCCTTGTATTTGTCCTTGGTCTCCTTCATGGTTAGCTCAATTCATTTTTCAGTACCAAATTTTCTATCGAGTGTTCCCAACACTCCATTCCTTTATCATCACTTTTGGTCATTAAGACCATTTACTACATGCTGCTTCGTCAGCATTTTCAATTTTTAACGGATCTGGATAATTGGTTATCAAACCGAGGGGTTTCAAGAGAATTGTGTTTTTAGATGATTAAACGTTGATTTCTGGTAATTGGTATGGCAATTCTCGTTACAAGGTGCGGATGAGTTCATGATAAGACTTCAATAGATAATTATAGTGATTTATCGGTGAGATTTAAACCAAGGAGCAACGAAGTTGCTGGTATGTCTGTTGGTGATGTGGTGGATTATAAAAGGTTCTCCGATAACAATAAAAGAGCACGCATATATATCAAGGTTATAATAAGGTTGTTTCGAATGAAAAGTCGAAGTTGACTTGTTGGAGCTGTGACAAAATTAACTAATTTGAAAAGGGATTGCAAAGTTATTTTTGATAATAACAACTCCCAAAGGGGTTAGCACAAGATACGTTTTAAACATTTACTCAGGTTTCGAGTGTTTTCAGGTGCATAACTATATGCATCAATCTTTTCTTCCGTATATGAAGTGCGGTTGGTTCGTTCTCTCGATTGAAGTGTTTTTAAGAATTATGAAATGTTTGAATGCAGATTGAAATCGTCAAGATACAAATGAGGTTTAAGATGAAATCAAGTGGCAAACTTGAAGAATTGTTTAGTTTCATATATTATAATCAATATTTTAATTCATTTTAATTGTCCAATGTTATTAGTCCACAGTCGATAGTCCACAGTTAACAGTCTAATAATTTATATATAGTTTAATATATAATATTTGAATTAATTAATAAATATCGTGACCCGTGTCCATGTCTCGGACTCGATCACAACTCAAAGTATATATATTATTTGAGAATCAACCTCAACCCTGTATAGAGAACTCGATAATTACTGCATATAGAGTGTCTATGGTGATTCCAAATAATATATATAGATGCGTCGATATGATATGTCAAAACCTTGTATACGTGTCCCGATATTTAAAGTGCGTAAAATAAATAACATAAATTAAATGACGATAAATAACATTGCGAGAATGTAAATTGTGATAAATAAACTGCGATAAATAAATTGCGATAATTAAATGGTAATACGGAATTAACAGTTAGCTAGGAACAGTTAGCTAGGATTTTGTTAGCGTGGATTCTTAATAGAATTTTCATATTGTTAATTAATCTGTTTCTAATCAATTTTTATTGTGTCCATTATTTCTTCATTATGCCACTTGTTGGATTCTGATAGGTCAAAATCCAAATATGTAATTGGATGAATATGGTTATTCTGTGGTGAACGAATTTGTATATCGGTGGATGTAAGTAGGATAGTATATGACTGTTGAAACAGAATCGAAGAACGTACAATGTAACTTATTAATGTGAAATTTAAATAGTCCTCGGGTATTACCTACCCGTTAAAATATTTTCACCATTAACAGTTTATACAAGAGAATTTTTAATTACAATCTTTATGAAAACATATATACATATATATTTTCTTCAGATGTAATCATGAATTTAATGAGTTACATAATATTAAACTCATTTAGTTTACCATTAGAACTAGAATACATAATCTCTAAAACATTTACAGATTACTAAATAGCCCTGAAGAACGGAGATAATTGATGAAGAACAATACGTAGAATGATGATTATACTCGAGGTACAGAATGAGACGTTGAGGCATGGATTGTTGATGATACTAGTGCTGTTACTGATGGTACTGTTGGTGCCGGTAATGTTGCTGAAGCTGGTAAATTTTGCACCATATTCTCCAAATTTATTTTTCGAGCGCGAAGTTCGTTGACTTATTACTCCAGGATGATTGTCGGTCGGAATGAGCGGATGAATAAGGTTCAGAATTGTGGATAGGATATAATCTTGTCGAGTTACCCCGGAAATGAGACTGAAAATGGTGTCTCGAACAGGTTCGCCGGTAAACGCTTCAGGTTCATTGTCAAGAGGTGAATTCGGTTAGTGGAAGGGATTGCCTTCTGCGCGTTTCCATTAATTAAGTCGACTACGAACCCATCAGATGAATTGATAATGGCTGATTGGTTGATTCATGCCAATGACGCTGTTTTCGGAGCTTAGGTGAACATCTATGTCGGAATAGCTGTCGGAATAACTATCGGAATAGCTATCGGAATCTGAGGGACTCGAACTGGTTGTAGTATTCATCTCGTACGATCAGATGAAGGATTTTTGATAAGAAATAGATTATAGGATGTAGATTAGTACCCTGCAATACATAATTTACATATGCATATATAATACTAAAATCTCATAAGTTACGGAGGAATCTACGAAAGTTGTCAGGCAAAGTTACAGTAACAGATACGCTAAGATATAAAGTAGCAGATACGCTAAGATATGAATTTTTGTCTATACACTATTCATGCAGTCAATGCAGTAAAACGTGTCTAGACTAAGAATGATAAGCAAGTGATTCTCTAAGAATGATAAGCAGGTAATTTTTGACACCAAATGATAAGCAAAACTTTTGACATGCAGACACGGTCGAAGTCCAGACTCACTAATGCATCCTAACGACTTATCAGTTAGACACACTAATGCAGACATGGTTCGCTAAGACCACCGCTCTGATACCAACTGTCAAGACCCGTCCTAATCCATCCGGAAGAAGTCCATATCGATTATAAATGATTCACAACAGTTGATTACATCGCGAGGTACTTGACCCCTATATGATACATTTTACAAACATTGCATTCGTTTTTGAAAAGACAAACTTTCATTTCATCGAAAGTTGACAGCATACATACCATTTCATAATATATCCAACTATAATTGACTTAATAATAATATTGATGAACTCAACGACTTGAATGCAACGTCTTTTGAAATATGTCATGAATGACTCCAAGTAATGTCTCTAATATGAGTTAATGCACAGCAGAAGATTTCTTTCGTACCTGAGAATAAACATGCTTTAAAGTGTCAACCAAAAGGTTGGTGAGTTCATTAGTTTAACATAAATAATCATTTCATAATTTTAATAGACCACAAGATTTCATATTTCCATTTCTCATAAACATACGTCCCATGCATAGAGACAAAAATATCATTCATATGGATTGAACACCTGGTAACCGACATTCACAATATGCATATAAGAATATCCCCATCATTCCGGGATCCTCCTTCGGACATGATATAAATTTCGAAGTACTAAAGCATCTGGTACTTTGGATGGGGCTTGTTGGGCCCGATAGATCTATCTTTAGAGTTCGCGTCAATTAGGTTGTCTGTTCCCTAATTCTTAGATTACCAGACTTAATAAAAAGGGGCATATTCGATTTCGATAATTCAACCATATAATGTAGTTTCGATTACTTGTGTCTATTTCGTAAAACATTTATAAAAACAGCGCATGTATTCTCAGTCCCAAAAATATATATTGCAAAAACCTTTAAAAAGAGAGCAAATGAAACTCACGCATATAAATATTGTAAAACAGTTAATAAAGCATTTGCATGTATTCTCAGCCCAAAATATATATAAAAAGGAAATAATGAAACTCACCTAATGTATTTTGTAGTAAAAATACATATGACTATATTCAACAATGCACGGTTAGCCTCGGATTCACGAACCTATAACATTCATATATGTATTAAAACATATTCTTGTAATTGAATAAGTATGTATATTATTATTAGTGAAATTTTTACATTAACAGTTTATATATATTATTATATTTTCTTTTTATATATTTTAGGTAGATAATAGTATTGGTATATTTAGATTATGGGTGTTAAATATATATTTATATAATAACTCTTTTTGTTTACAAAATACTGGTTATAATAACACTAAAATATTTATAATGATGGTATTGATAATTTTCATACTATTAATAATAACGATAGTATTAATTTTAATTATAATGTTAATTTTAATGTTAATGATAATAATAATAATAATGATATTAATAATAATAATAATAATAATAATAATAATAATAATAGTAATGATAATAATAATAATAATAATAATAATAATAATAATAATAATAATAATAATATTAATAATAATAATAATAATAATAATAATAATAATAATAATAATAATAATAATAATAATAATAATAATAATAATAATAATAATAATAATAATAATAATAATAATAATAATACGTAAACTACCTCAAAGAAGTAGCTCTTAAAAATAATGCCCAAGTCCGGATTTGAACCCGCGATGTCCCGCTAACCCAATAATAACGTCAACCATTACTCCATTCATGTTTTTCTGATTACTTTCACGATCAAATTTTTATTTAACCCGTATTATTTATTTTCTATTTTCTTCTTCTTCATCTTAAATCAAAACCCAGTTCATTATCATCCTAACTATGAACAAAACCATTATCATTATCATAATCATAATCATCTCTATTATTCTTATATCATAATCATAATGATCATAACCAACCCATCATTTTATCATTTCCATACGCCATCATCATCTTTACTTAATCATCCATCTAATTGTGAACCATAATCATCATTCATTTCAGTCATCTATCATCACCCTCATCATTCTATCATATTCTATTTATCATCATCTTATTAAGTGTTACCATCAATATACACATACGAGCATAGCATCACAACCATCATCATTATGTTAGCCATCATCGTGTCATCTTCATTTACCAGCACAAAAATGGAAATCAAGTACCCATCCTCATTCTAAGAATACCATTCTTATCATCATACAATCATCATGTTGTAGCAGAAGTGGTAACATATATAGATGGGTGGGACTGCAGTAGCATACGAGCACAGCAACTAGGGCCGATACTCAATCAAATATTTAGCCTAATGACCTAACGATTTTAAGGCCCAACAATTAATCCTATACTCAGCCCAAATACAAAAGGAACCCAAGTCCAATTTTAATAGAGGTCTCGTGCAATTAGCTGGAGGATTTTCCCTTTGTGGGATTCAGTAGATAAAAAATGCAAGTGGAATTAAAAACAAACTCGATTGTTTATTTCTTTTCGTAGTGAGTTCGTTGGCAGGGAAAAGGAATCAATTTTTAACTCCATAAAATCTCAAGTGGCTCAACACTTCAAATGGTCCACAAAACATAAAATAAAATCGTGAACCTTTAAAGGTTCCGTTCAATCAGTACCATTCACTGTATCGATAACGAATCATGACACACCCACGATCTTCATTTTAAATTATTGTTCCTTATATTAATTCCTTTATTAATTCTAAGTGGGGGTTATATGGGATGTAAATTGTCGGCTACAAGAGGTAGAAAACAAAAATGTACCATCATGAATTCACTTTATTAAATCAAGTGGTCTATATGTTTTGAAGGTGTCGACCATGAGTTGTCATTCTGCCCCACTTGATAATTTGTTAAAGATCAATAAGTTGATATCTTATATCTAAGTTAACAACTCATTAAACTGTAATCATATTATACCATTTTCTTTTCGTTATTATGCTCCATAGAAGAAAACGAAGTGGCAGGAGGGTGGGTGATCATTTGTAACAGAAAACAAGAAACGTTGCATCAGTATCGGTTTATAACAGAAAAAGATTTATGTTCGATCATAATAGGCAACACAACAGTAGCTAAAACAGGATTATTAACGTAACATTTTATTGAGCAAGTAGTGGTTTTTCGATGATACTGTAGTAGTTGATCGTGTTGGTATGGTGTGATTATTTATCATGAAACAGAAGGGAAACAGGAAGTAATAGCAATGATCATTCACATGGTTGTGTGGTGGGTTTCACGAAAAAAAGGGAATAGAGAATAAGTGTCATGGTAGTGGCATTCGTGGTTTCATTTGAACAAGAACAGAAAAATGTAGTAATATCGATCTAAATGGGTTTAACAGTTTTGTTTTAGAATTGGACAGAAACACGAAGAACGAGTGGGTTTGATGATGGTTTATAACGATGAGTTCTTGGTTTTCTAATGACGATAGTTTCACGATTAGGAACGGGAAGAAAAAGAATCTAATTGATGTCGTGTGGTTTGTATTAGCTTGGAAAAATCAAGCACGTCTATATATATATATATATATATATATATATATATATATATATATATATATATATATATATATATATATATATATATATAGGGAAGGTGGTTACATGGTTTTGTTGAGAAAGATGGAGATGATGATTTGAGGTGATAAGTTCACGAAGAAGGAAAAACAAGAAAGGTGATGGATATTGTTCAATGGTGACCAGTTATGGTTTATCAAGGAAGAAAAATATCCCCATATATCTATCATGTATGATTATATAAATAAGTAGGTATAGATGTAGATAGTGGATTCTGTAGATGGATGGAAAGTATAACAGAAAGCGAATATTTTTGTCTATGTTTACAAATTAATGCTATATGGAGACAAATAGAAAGTTAAGTATGTGTCCATCATCGAACAGTAATAATATCCTTGAATCCTATCTTTCATTCTCATATCAATCAATATTAATAATTAATAATAATAATAATAATTAGAATCATAATTATAAAAATGATAAAATAATATTTTCAATGATAAAAATAATATTAGTGATAACAATGATAATATAATAATTTAAACTATAACATATTTTATATCTATGTACCATATAGTAATATTAATAATACTGATGTTAATATTAATATTAATACTATTATTTATTTATTTATTTATTTATTTTTATTTTTTTTATAAAGATTCATTTTAAAATATAACTTTATTATATCTTATTTTAGTTTATTTTACATGTTTATTTCTAATACTTAAATAATATTTTATTTCGAATTATATTTTCAATCATTATAAATATATGTATCTATTTACAATTTGTTGTTCGTGAATCTTCGAGAATTATCAAAGGTCAATTGAATATATGAATCAGTTCAAACTTTTTGAGACTCAACCTAACAGACTTTGCTTATCGTGTCAAATTCATATGAAGATTGAAGTTTAAATTTGGTCGGAAATTCCCGGGTCATCACAGTTTTGGTGTAACTTCTTCATTGTTACTCACATCTAAAACCTTCCCATCTTCTGGTGCTGGTTTTTCAGAATTTGTTGACACCATATTAACATTCTCATTCTGAGGATTTACTTCAGTATTACTCGGTAGCTTTCCTTGTTCCCTCTTACTCATCAAGCTAGCAAGAGTACCTACGTGTTTTTCTAGATTCAAAATGGAAGCTTGTTGAGTTCTTAATGACTGATCAAACCTCTCATTTGTTTGGGTTTGAGATGTAATAAATTGTGTTTGAGATTCAACTAGCTTTTGTACCATTTCTTCCAGATTTGACTTTTTCTCTTCGGTTTGTTGTGGTGATTTATACAAGCTAGGTCTTTATTGATTGAAAGTGTTGTTTTGAGTTGGTTGGTTATTCGGACCTTGTTGGTTATACGAGTTATTGTTGGGTCCATTTGGATTGTAAAGAATGTTTTGGTTTCGATTGTAGTTTGGCCTTGGCGGTTGATAATTATTTTGATAATTATTTCCCGACCTTTGGTTCATGTAGGAAACATTCTCTCGTTGTTCCATCGTTTGTTCAATGTGACAATCTTTCATTAAGTGTGGTCCACCGCATTGCTCACAACTGATTCGTATTACGTGAATATGTTTATTCATCTTTTCCATTCGTCTCTTGAAAGCATCTATTTTTGCGAAAATGGAATCAAAGTCATGGCTAGAATCGGCTCTAGCCGCTTTAGATGAACGAAAAATATCTTTTTCCAGGTGCCACTCATGCGAGTGGGAGGCTGTATTATCAATGATTTTGTGAGCTTCAGTTGCGGTTTTCTTTATAATGAAACCACCAGCTGCTGTGTCGATGTCTTTTCGTGTAGCAACGTCGACACCTTGATAGAATATTTGTACTATTTGATAAATGTCTAAACCGTGCTGAGGACATCCTCTCAACAACTTTTCGAATCTTGTTCAATCCTCATATAATGTTTCATTTGGCTTTTGCGCGAACGTAACAATTTCTCCTTGAAGTCTCACGGCTTTAGATGCCGGAAATAATCTTTTAAGAAATTTCTCAACTAAAACATCCCATGTATCAATCGCTCCTTCAGGTAACGATTCTAACCAATCTTTGGCTTCTCCCTTTAAAGTCCAGGGAAACAACATGAGATAGACCTGTTCATCCTCAATTTCTCTAATTTTTAATAGAGTAGAGATCCTATTAAAGGTTCGAAGATGTTCGTTTGGATCTTCTTTTGGCGTACCACTATATTGGCATTGATTAGTTACCATGTGTAGAATTTGTACTTTGATTTCATAATCTGGCGCATTAATGTCTGGTCGCGTAATGGCATGTCCTTGGCCAGTGCGTGTAGCTCTCATTCGGTCTTTCATACTTTGAGGTTCTGTTATTTCCATATTTGAATGTATTGAATCCGAATCACTAGAAGATTCTGATTTAACGCTTATTTCTTCTACAATCTTCGAATGAATGATTGGTTCTTCAGGACCTTGGAATTGTCTTTGAATATCTTCTAGTTGCTCAATCGTGAGGTCGGTTTTAAAAAATGGATTATCGGGATTTTGAGTTGGAGTACTTGGATTACTAGATGATGATTCTAAAGGAAAATCAACGGCGACAATATTGGCTAGATGTCTTGATCGAGTTACAGGTGGTGAACGTACGAAAGGTGGTGAACGTTTTGCTCGGTGCATTCACTGAATATCCTATTAGTTATAAATATAAAAATTATATAAGTTATCAAATTAATAGACTTTTCTGATTTTTCCCACGTTTCGAATAGCCAATATGAAAGGACCCGTTCATATACATTATAAACGATTCTCAATAGTTGATTACATCGCGAGGTATTTGACCTCTATATGATACATTTTTCAGATATTGCATTCGTTTTTAAAAGATAAACTCTCTTTACATCGAAAATTGACAGGCATGCATACCATTTCATAATATCCACTATCCAACTATAAATTGACTTAATAATAATCTTTGATGAACTTAATGACTCGAATGCAACGTTCTTCGAAATATGCCATGAAAGACTCCAATTAATATCTTGAAAATGAGTAAACGCACAGTGGAAGATTTCTTTCAATCCTGAGAATAAACATGCTTTAAAGTGTCAACCAAAAGGTTGGTGAATTCATTAGTTTATCATAATCATTCATTTCCATCATTTTAATAGACCACAAGAATTTCATTTCCATTTCTCATAAATATAGGTCCCATGCATAGAGACAAAAATCATTCATATGGATTGAATACCTGGTAACGGACATTAACAAGAAGCATATAAGAATACCCCCTATCATTCTGGGAAATCCTTCGGACATGATAAAAACGAATTTGAAGTAATAAAGCATCTGGTACTTTGGATGGGGTTCGTTAGGCCCAATAGATCTATTTTTAGGATTCGCGTCAATTAGGCGTGCACTAATTCTCAAATTTAGTTACGTTCCCTAATTCTTAGGCTACCAAGCAAAAAAAGGGCATATTCGGCTTCGATCATTCAACCATATAATGTAGTTTCGATTACTTGTGTCTATTTCGTAAAACATTTATAAAAATTGCGCATGTATTCTCAGCCCAAAAATATAAAGGGTAAAAAGGCAAATTAAACTCACCATACTGTATTTTGTAGTAAAAATACATATAACGTCATTGAACAAGTGCAAGGTTGGCCTCGGATTCACGAACCTAAATTAATTTATATATATATATATATATATATATATATATATATATATATATATATATATATATATATATATATGTGTGTGTGTGTGTGTGTGTGTGTGTGTGTGTGTGTGTGTATATATATATATATGTGTGTGTGTGTGTGTGTGTTGGTCAATATTTGTCTAACAAATTAGGTCAAGTTATAGTGTACCACAATCCTAATGCTCAAGACTAATATGCAAAAGTCAACAAAAGTCAATTTGACTCAAAATGATTTCCAAAATTTATACATGATTATTATATAGTTTAAATATCATCGTTTTATATTTTTAAACATTTTTGAAATATTTATTAGAGTAAATAATATAATTCATTTATTAATAAATAAAACTTTATATAAAAATATACTTTTATATATCTTAAGTAATAAAATTTATTACTTTTTTATTAAAATGATAGTTTTAATACTAACGATACTTTTAATAATAGTAATGATAAGAATAATAAGAATGATAATTTTATCTAAATCAATATCTTACAATATTTTAATTTCATCATGATACTCATATTCATTATTTCTTAATCGATTCGTTTAATAGCTTTTAATCTTCGTTTATATCGCGTTCATGTTAATGATAATAATAGTAATCATAATAATTAGATATCACTAATATTAGTTTTAATTATAATAATACTAATAATAATAAATATTATGATATTATTAATGATAATACTAATAACATTTTAACGATAATAATAATACTAATTATAACTTTAATGATAGTAACAATAGTAATAATAATAAAAATAACAATTTTTAATAATAATACCTTTTATTGATAATGATAATAATAATAATAATAATAATAATAATTAGATAAAAACAAGAACGACGATAATAACGACGATAATAATATTCATTTTTAATAATAATACAAAAATTCAATTGACGATAACTTCTAATCCGTTCATCGAAATCATTCGATATCTAAATGAAAAGTTCTTAATTTTTTGCTAGCTTTCCAACGACATGTATATCTTATACCTTATTTCAACTGCATATATAACTAATTCAGGATTCAACATAACCTAACTAAAGGCAATATCAAAAGTACCAGCTTGCATAATCCTATATACTCGAGCACTAGTCAGGGATACACTATTAATATGTAAAAATTAAATTATGAGCGCTTACGTATCAATATTGAGACTCAATATTGCAGGAAAGGTACGTAGACGCAACGAAGACGATAAACACTAGATTAACCTCACGAACATACCCATGAACCATACCCATCACCTCCATACCTATAACCCATAATTTCCTTAGCCCTATCCTACTCGAAAAAACTAAGATTGAAATCACGCGAGCAGCACCTCGTAGTAGTATTTTATGTATAATACTAATAATAATAATACTACTAATAATAATAAGATTAGTAAAAATATTAATTTTGATTAATAATAATAATAATATATAAATAATAATAATAATTATACAGAGGGAGTATGATAGATATATGAATATGTGTGTGTGTACCGAATGATTTCGTCGAACATTTAAAGACTTGACCACTCTCACCAAGCCATGCGATCGCATGGTTATTGTTGGGAGAGCCCATGCGATCGCATGGTGCTCCATTCCAGCTGGTATCCACATTTAATCTTGCCGACACTTGATTTATTTATTTAATATATATTTATTTAATTTATATAATTAATCATATATTATATTATATTTACGTGCATAGTAAAAATGTAATTTTTGTTCATATGACTCATACTTTGCCACTCGACTCATGTACCACTTTCGGTTTTTCGAACGCATATTCGTACGCTTAGATAACTAACACTTTTCGTTACGCGACGTGTACCTTTTACAAAAATTAGACTTTAACGTTGGTGAATCATATTATAATAAATGTAACTTATATATTTGAGCGTTGTGGTCATTTGCTTCTATAAATCAGGGGCTCGCTGTTTATTAAAATACGTTTAATAATATCGAAACATTTTAAATTATACATTAACGCGTTTGTAATATATATATATATATATATATATATATATATATATATATATATATATATATATATATATATATATATATATATATATTCTTACTTCAAAATATAATTTTGTATATTTTATATATAATTGAAATATCTATCTAATTATATTTCAAAGTTCAAAACGTTTAAGTAATAGAAAATATCATGTCGTATCACGTTTTACGTTTTTGAAACAATATATATATATATATATATATATATATATATATATATATATATATATATATATATATATATATATATATATATATATATATATATATATATATATATATATATATATATATATATATATATATATATATATATATATAATTTATAACACAAGCTTTAATTAGTTCCTTAAAACTTATTAACAATTTATCTTATAAAACGTTTCACTAATAAAGTTCTTTAAAAATTGTTTTTGTACGTTTGAAACAATATTAAATAAATATGAAAACTTTATTTTCCAAAACTAAGTATTTTTAAGAATCATTTTACTAAAAAGTTATATTAGTAGAGGTTGTTATATCGTAAAACATTTTAGAGAAATAAAATTAAATATACTTATCATAGGTTTCAAGTTCTTAACGTTTGTTGGTACGAAATCACCTTAATGTAAAATGTCGATACCCATTGTCTAAGTCATTTACATTCCACATTCCAACTTTAAAATGATAATCATAATAGTTATCTTATTAATATCACGAGAAAAATGTTGTAAGGTATGAATTGAAAATCAAATAAGAATCTTCACTAACTCTTGTCTAGTTCTCGTTAGTTGACACTTTGTTCTTATTTGTAAAATCACTTTACCATTTTCCAAATATGGTTAAAAAGGAAAGGTTTCCTAAATCAAAGTGGACCTCCTAATAGGGACTCGTAGCCATAATTCAATGTATCTGATAATTCAATCATTTGATATTATCTTTTAATTCCGTCGATAATTATTTTAATATATTTTAAAACAACTATGTTCATGTAAAGTATTATACGTCTAATACTTGTTAACGTTTTCAAGTTATAATATATAAACATATATACATATATAATCATGAGTAATATTCATTTGAGTCCATAAATTAAGTTGAGATTCAAGGGATCAATGAGAGCGCGTCATGTGTCGCGAAAATCACATGTGATTGAAAAAAAAATTCAAAAATTTTTTTTTGAAATTTTTTTTTATTTTTTTCGAAATTTAAAAAAAAAAATTAAATTTTTTTTTAATCACATGTGATTTAACTGCACAATCACATGTGATTGAATTGTACAATCACATGTGATTGGATTTGCCATGCATAATCATATGTGATTGACATGCATAATCACATATGATTTTTTTAAAAAAAATTTGAAAAAAAAAATTTCGGAAAAAAAAATTCGAAAATTTTTTTTTTCGAAAAAAAAGTTTCTAAAAAAAAAATTTCGAATTTTTTTTTCCAATCACATGTGATTTTCGCGCCACATGTCGCGTTCTCATTGGTCCCTTTGTTTTCAAGCAAATTTATGGATGCAAGTGATTACAACTCATATAATCATATCCGTTCCTATAATGGTTCGTGAATCTTTTAAATTTGGTCGAGGTTAAATGAATGTATGAACACAGTTTAAAATTCTTGAGATTTAACTTAACAAACTTTGCTTGTCGTGTCAGGAATATATAAAGATTAAAGTTTAAATTTGTTCGGAAATTTTCGGATCGTCACAGTACCTACCCGTTAAAGAAATTTCGTCCCCGAAATTTGATAGAGGTCGTCATGACTAACAATGCGAATGTTATTTATGACGTATGTAAGCTGATACATAGAGTTTTATCATGATTAAGAAATACGGATAAAATAATTCAATTTCTCTAAGCGTATGAGTGAAGTTATCGTAAATGAATGAAATAAGATAATAGTGATTCGTCATATCTTTTGACGTATATAGGGTGGATTTCCAAGTTCAATAGATTTAGAGAAAATCTTCGTAATAGGATTTGATTCTTCGATAATCAAGGGAATTAGGATTTACTTTAAATGCGATCATCTGTTTTGATTGTTCTTGTCGGATATTTTATATAAATCCACCTTCTTCGTTTCCTTTTAACTCACACCTTCCATTATTTCCCTCTCAACTCATACTTTAAAGCATTCATCAATATGCTCCATCCAGTTCTGCTTCTTGATATATTCCTAACCTTCATATCGGTCATTCTTCTTTTTCATCTACCGTCGGAAGAATCTATTTACTTCTACTATACACTTGGTTTTATAGTGTTTTTAGTTCTCCCGTGCCCTTATATTGCCATATGCATCGATATATACGGTTTATAATTTCTGGTTTGTCGTTGGGCTTTATATCTTCCCTCATATTTCAAAGTCTCTGCTTCAGTCTTCTATTATCATTGTTATCCACAGTTAATGCTCTCTTTTATTTGCTGCGATTTATACCTCAATTTCTATTTCGGAGTTTTGTCTTTTAGTTTCTTCTTCTTGCGATTAAGGACCGCTTGTAATGGTCCAGAATTCGCAGATATGAATTTCGGAATGAACATTGTTAATGTTCTAGGAAGGAAATTGTAATGGCACGATCTTGACTTGTCAAATTATTAGAATACCTCGAAAAAGGCCGAATCATCAAGAAATATTTTCTTGATATTTTAGAGGTTAAATAGAATACAAGAGTCGTATAACATGGCACATGATGATGTTATGATATGTGAATCATCACGTTCCATTTAGAAACTCAGCATGACTTACTGTAATATAATCACGTTGATCAAGTGTCATTATATTATACTAACTCATGCTTCAGCTCCCAATACTACTTCAAAAATATTCCTATTTTAAACTCAAATGTTACAGAATTTAGAAACTAAAATAGTTTCTTTTATGATGTAATACAGATAGCGTGAAGAGGTAAATGATTTCAGATAAGAATAATTATAAAAATATCTTCAGAAATATGGAGGATATTTATAATGAAAGATATGATGATATCTTAGGATTTCTAATATCAGAGGATGATGAAGAATATTATCCGCAGGGGTCTATGATCAGGAGCAAGATTTTTGTTAATGACTTCAGCAGATACTGAATCATTTGGATTCTTTGAATGTAGGTTTCGTCCTTGTGATTTGTCCACAGCCTCTTTCATACTTTGCTCAATTCATTTTTCAGTTCCAAAACTTCTCTTTTTCTGAGCTTTGCCAATACATTATTCTTTATCATTAAACTTTTTACTGATAAGATCGTTTATAGTTGTTGCTGCTTCGTCAGCATTTCAAGAACTAGTTCGCAGTTCAAGGTGTTTTTCAGAAACTTCACATTCAAAGTATGTAAGTTCAGGAGATAGACGTTGTACGTACACATATAACTGTTGGCGTAGACATGCTGCGAGATTTTAAAATACTGAATGCTAATTCCCGATGATTCGTATGACAATTCTAGTTACAAGATGCGAATGAGTAAATGATGGGGTTTCGGTAAATATAATGATTCTTCGGAAGGTCAAAGATCAGTGAAGTTGTGAATAAGTTTATTTCTAATGTGGTGGAACATGAAAGGTTCTCCGGTAACAAAAGGGTAATCATATATATCAATATTATGATAAGACTACTCCGAATGAAAAATCGAAGTTGTCTTGCTGGAGCTGTGATTGAATTTGCTACTTTGAAAAGGAATTGCAAAGTTATTTTTTGCTAATAAATGCAAAAGGATCTGACACAAATTTGTGTTGAATTATGACTTTGGTTTTGAGAGCTTTTTAAGTACATAACTGTGGGTAATATGTGGTTGAATCATCATCTCGATTGCTCATTATTTGAAGTGTGTTCAGAAATTTTCGAAGGGTTTGAACACAGATTGTAATTGTTAATATACATTTGATGTTCTAACACATTTTTGAAGTCAAAGTATAGCTTTGAAAGATGTAAGAATCTAAAAGTGATGGTACCAGTTATATCTCGAATTGAATTCTGAGGTTTCAAAATCAGAATATGTAATTAAGTTTGAATGAGTATGGTTGTTTTAATTTCTATGAAAGAATGTATATTATTGTGAAAGTAGGAAGTATAACTGATAATTTGCTTAATCAGATTCGAAGGATGTAACATATTAATTGTGAATATATATATCTCTCTCGGGTATTACCTACCCGTTAAAAATTTTCACATTTAATATTTTGTACAAAAAAATTTTATTACAGTCTTTATGAAAATATATATGTATATATATTCTCTTCAGATGTAACATAGATTTTAATGAGTTAATACTAAATTAAACTCATTCGATTTACGGTTGGAACCAGAATTGAATAATCCCTTGAAGGCTTTAGAGATTACATAAGTATTTCTTCAATAATATTGAAATTATGAATCAACACTTCATTATTTGTTGAGGCGTGATGTTGGTTTTCGTTAAATTCTTGTGAACTTCGCAAAGTACGAATGATATTATCTGAAAAGTTTCGGGTACATCGATGATGAAAGTGTAAAATCAAATATATACTTGATTTATTATGAATTGGAATTTGTTGAATTGAGACAGAGATTGTAGTTAACGATGGTTAAGGGGGCGAAGGACGTACATTATTGCATATTCGTAATATGAATTAACCAAGTAGTTAAGATTCACACACAATAGCTTATCACGGAAAGATTTATTTTTATTTCAAAAAATATATATATAAAATATACATATAATTTCTTCAGAGGAAATGAGTTAATTTTTCATAACTCGTTGATACAATATACGCGTTATTGATTCGTAATGATGTCCACAGTGATTCTTGAACTGACGGAGTTTGTGATGTTATAGGTGTTGTTGATTCTGATGTTGACTGTACTGACGATGATGGTGACGCTGACGGTACTATTGATGCTGTTGGTAAAACAAGTTTAGCTTGTTAATCACACACCATTTTTGTCAGGGTTTCTACTCTTCCTTCTATCATTTTGGTTCGCTTAACTGATTTATGGTTAGGGCTAGATTAGATAATCTCTAAGACTTTAGAGATTACATAATCGCCGCGGAATGTTTCTCCAATGAAGTTATGAGTTAATACTTCATCAGTTATTGTTGTTGGTACTCCTTGGTATCTATGGTGCATATGACGTTGATGCTCGTGGGACAGATTGTGAAGTTGAGGTTTACGACGCGGTTGTGGTTGGAGGTAGTAATGGTACTGTTGGCGTTGATGATGGTGGTACTGGTTATCCTGCTGGTGCTGCTGCTGGTGTTTGTAATCTTTGCACCATATTCTCCAAAGCCACTACCCGAGCGCGAAGCTCTTTGACTTCTTCTATTACACCGGGGTGATTGTCGGTTCGGACGAGCGGATAAATAAAACCTAAAATTTGATGTAATATATAATCGTGACGAGATACTCTGGAAATGAGAGAGAAAATGATGTTTCGGACAGGTTCGTCGGTAAGTGCTTCAGGTTCTTCGTCAAGAGGGCAATGTGGTGGATGGAAAGGATCGCCTTCTTATTGTCTCCAATGATTGAGGAGGCTACGAACCCATCCCCAATTCATACAGAATAGGTGATGACTGATTGGTTGATCCATTCCGGTCACACTGCTTTTGGAGCTTGAGTGGGATTCCATTTCAGAATTCGAAGAACTTGAACTAATGGCGAATTCCATTTTGTACGATTGAATAAATAATTTTTCGATATGAAATGATCTTCCGGCTATGGGATGGTATTCTAATTACATAGAATATCTATATATATAGAGCAAAAGATTTCGTAAATTACGGAGGAATTTACGGAATATATCAGGCAAAGTTTAAAGTAACAGATACTATAAGATATGATTTAGCAGATACGCTAAGATATGAGTTTTGTCTATACACTACTCATGCAATTAATGTAGCAAGACGTGTCTAGGCTAATAATGATAAGCAGGTAATTTCCTAAGGATGATAAGCAGATGATTTCCGACTAGTGATAAGCAAAAATTTTGACATGCAGACACGGTCGAAGTCCAGACTCACTAATACATCCTAACGACTTATCAGTTAGACACACTAATGCAGACCCGATTCGCTAAGACCACCGCTCTGATACCAACTGAAAGGACCCGTTCATATACATTATAAACGATTCTCAATAGTTGATTACATCGCGAGGTATTTGACCTCTATATGATATATTTTTCAGACATTGCATTCGTTTTTAAAAGATAAACTCTCTTTACATCGAAAATTGACAGACATGCATACCATTTCATAATATCCACTATCCAACTATAAATTGACTTAATAATAATCTTTGATGAACTCAATGACTCGAATGCAACGTTCTTCGAAATATGTCATGAAAGACTCCAAGTAATATCTTGAAAATGAGTAAACGCACAGTGGAAGATTTCTTTCAATCCTGAGAATATACATGCTTTAAAGTGTCAACCAAAAGGTTGGTGAGTTCATTAGTTTATCATAATCGTTCATTTTCATCATTTTAATAGACCACATTTCATTTCCATTTCTCATAAATATACGTCCCATGCATAGAGACAAAAATCATTCATATGGATTGAACACCTGGTAACCGACATTAACAAGATGCATATAAGAATATCCCCTATCATTCCGGGAAATCCTTCAGACATGATAAAAACGAATTCGAAGTACTAAAGCATCCGGTACTTTGGATGGGGTTCGTTAGGCCCAATAGATCTATCTTTAGGATTCGCGTCAATTAGGCGTGCACTAATTCTCAAAATTAGTGATGTTCCCTAATTCTTAGACTACCAAGCAAAAAAGGGCATATTCGGCTTCGATCATTCAACCATATAATGTAGTTTCGATTACTTGTGTCTATTTCGTAAAACATTTATAAAAATTGTGCATGTATTCTCAGCCCAAAAACATAAAGGGTAAAAAGGCAAATGAAACTCACCATACTGTATTTCATAGTAAAAATACATATAACGTCATTGAACAAGTGCAAGGTTGGCCTCGGATTCACGATCCTAAATTTTATATATATATATATATATATATATATATATATATATATATATATATATATATATATATGTTGGTCAATATTTGTCTAACAAATTAGGTCAAGTCATAGTGTACCATAATCCTAATGCTCGAGACTAATATGCAAAAGTCAACAAAAGTCAATTTGACTCAAAATGATTTTCAAAATTTATACATGATTATTATATAGTTTAAATATCGTCGTTTTATATTTTTAAACATTTTTAAAATATTTATTAGAGTAAATAATATAATTCGTTTATTAATAAATAAAACTTTATATAAAAATATACTTTTATATATCTTAAGTAATAAAATTTATAAAGTTAATTTAATATCATAAAAATATTATGATAGATTTTATTAAGGTAAATTATATTATTTGTATTACATATTTATTTGATAAAATAACATTGATAATAATAATAAGTACAAGTTGTATTATTTTGTAATAATAATTATTATTATTCTATTAATAAAAATATCAATACTTATATTTACTAAAAATGATATTATGATAAAATGATAATTCTAATTATGATAACAGTAATATTTACGATACTTTTTAATATTATCTTTAAAATAATAATTTTATTTAAGATGATAATAATAATGATATTTTGTAATAACAATAACATTTCATTTAAATTGATATTTTTTGTTAAAATGATAGTTTTAATACTAACAATACTTTTAATAATAGTAACGATAAGAATAATAAGAACGATAATTTTATCTAAATCAATATCTTATAATATTTTAATTTCATCTTGATACTCATATTCATTATTTCTTAATCGATTCGTTTAATAGCTTTTAATCGTCTTTTATATCGCGTTCATGTTAATGATAATAATAGTAATCATAATAATTAGATATCACTAATATTAGTTTTAATTATAATAATACTAATAATAATAAATATTATGATATTATTAATGATAATACTAATAACATTTTAACGATAATAATAATACTAATTATAACTTTAATGATAGTAACAATAGTAATAATAATAAAAATAACAATTTTTAATAATAATACCTTTTATTGATAATGATAATGATAATAATAATAATAATAATAATAATAATAATTAGATAAAATCTAGAACGACGATAATAACGATGATAATAATATTCATTTTTAATAATAATACAAAAATTCAATTGACGATAACTTCTAATCTGTTCATCGAAATCATTCGATATCTAAATGAAAAGTTCTTAATTTTTCGCTAGCTTTCCAACGACATGCATATCTTATACCTTATCTTAACCGCATATATAACTAATTCAGGATTCAACATAACCTAACTAAAGGCAATATCAAAAGTACAAGCTTGCATAATCCTATATACTCGAGCACTAGTCAGGGATACACTATTAATATGTAAAAATTAAATTATGAGCGCTTACGTATCAATATTGAGATTCAATATTGCAGGAAAGGTACGTAGACGCAACGAAGACGATAAACACTAGATTAACCTCACGAACATACCCATGAACTATACCCATCACCTCCATAGCTATAACCCATAATTTCCTTAGCCCTATCCTACTCGAAAAAACTAAGTTTGAAATCACGCGAGCAGCACCTCGTAGTAGTATTTTATGTATAATACTAATAATAATAATACTACTAATAATAATAAGATTAGTAAAAATATTAATTTTGATTAATAATAATAATAATAATAATAATAATAATAATAATATATAAATAATAATAATAATTATACAGAAGGAGTATGATAGATTTATGAATATGTGTGTGTGTACCGAATGATTTCGTCGAACATTTAAAGACTTGACCACTCTCACCAAGCCATGCGATCGCATGGTTATTGTGGGGAGAGCCCATGCGATCGCATGGTGCTCCATTCCAGCTGGTATCCACATTTAATCTTGCCGACACTTGATTTATTTATTTAATATATATTTATTTAATTTATATAATTAATCATATATTATATTATATTTACGTGCGTAGTAAAAATGTAATTTTTATTCAAATGACTCGTACATTGCCACTTGACTCATGTACCACTTTTGGTTTTTCGAACGCATATTCGTACGCTTAGATAACTAACACTTTTTGTTACACGACGTGTACCTTTTACAAAAATTAGACTTTAACGTCGGTGAATCATATTATAATAAATGTAACTTATATATTTGAGCGTTGTGGTCATTTGCTTCTATAAATCAGGGGCTCGCTGTTTATTAAAATACGTTTAATAATATCGAAACGTTTTAAATTATACATTAACGCGTTTGTAAAATATATATATATTCTTACTTCAAAATATAATTTTGTATATTTTATATATAATTGAAATATCTATCTAATTATATTTCAAAGTTCAAAACGTTTAAGTAATAGAAAATATCATGTCGTATCACGTTTTACGTTTTTGAAACAATATATATATATATATATATATATAATTTATAATACAAGCTTTAATTAGTTCCTTAAAACTTATTAACAATATATCTTATAAAACGTTTCACTAATAAAGTTCTTTAAAAATTGTTTTAGTACGTTTGAAACAATATTAAATAAATATGAAAACTTTATTTTCCAAAATTAAGTATTTTTAAGAATCATTTTACTAAAAAGTTATATCAGTAGAGGTTGTTATATCGTAAAACATTTTAGAGAAATAAAATTAAATATACTTATCATAGGTTTCAAGTTCTTAACGTTTGTTGGTGCAATGTGGTATAAAGTCTAAAGGTTAGATAAACGTACGAAATCACCTTAATGTAAAATGTCGATACCTATTGTCTAAGTCATTTACATTCCACATTCTAACTTTAAAATGATAATCATAATTGTTATCTTATTAATATCACGAGGAAAATGTTGTAAGGTATGAATTGAAAATCAAATAAGAATCTTCACTAACTCTTGTCTAGTTCTCGTTAGTTGACACTTTGTTCTTATTTGTAAAATCACTTTACCATTTTCTGAATATGGTTAAAAAGGAAAGGTTTCCTAAATCAAAGTAGACCTCCTATTAGGGACTCGTAGCCGTAATTCAATGTATCTGATAATTCAATCATTTGATATTATCTTTTAATTCCGTCGATAATTATTTTAAATATATTTTAAAACAACTACGTTCATGTAAAGTATTATACGTCTAATACTTGTTAACGTTTTCAAGTTATAATATATATATACATATATACATATATAATCATATCCGTTCCTATAATGGTTCGTGAATCTTTGGAATTTGGTCGAGGTTAAATGAATGTATGAACACAGTTTAAAATTCTTGAGATTCAACTTAACAATCTTTGCTTATCGTGTTGGAAATATATAAAGATTAAAGTTTAAATTTGTTCGAAAATTTCCGGGTCGTCACACAATAGATGCAGCAGGTAGCCAGGACCCTTTAAATCGGAAGCCCACAACTCGCCACTAACAAATCCAACTATTACTACGAACCAGAAAATTTTCGATGTCTATTAATTTAATCGCTTAAAATAATTTTTTCGTCGAAATTTAAAGAAAATAAAAAGTCTAAGTCCTAAAACTAGAACGTAGAAATGAAAAAGAAAAAGCGCGTCGAAAAATAAGAAGTCGAAAAAAAGCGTCGAAAGAAAAGCGTTGAAACTTAAAAGTCTAAAAATTAAATCTAAAAAGTTACGCCTAAAGGTATTAAAGCTTAAAAGGAATTCTAAACAGAAAACGACAATTACTTAAAAAGTACTAAAATCTATAAAATTAAAACGGCGTCGCAAAATTCTAAAGCGCCTAAATCTTAATCTAAAGAAAAAGCACTTAAGGGATTTTACGGCAAAGCCTAAAAATCTAGAAATATAAAATAACTACGGCAAAAACTATAACTACGAAATTAATATTACGAACGACAAATATTAAAGACTACAAATAATCAATAAAAAGATAAAAAAAATATAAAATAAAACTTAAAGTTATAAAAATACAATTTTTATAAAAAATATTATTTTTATATTATTTATATAAAAGTATTAATCTATATAATTAATAATAATAATGAAACTAAATATTACAAAATAAATAGTAAAACTAGAAATATAAACTAATTAAATAAATAAACCCTAATTAGAATTAATTATATTAATTATATTATAAATCCTATAGCGTATTAAATGAGTACTAGGTTTTGCTGTCAGACCATCTCATGCGAACGCATGAGTTTTGGTCACTCGGGCCATGCGATCGTATGGAACAAGATACCAGAAGCAGATTGGGCTTCGAACAGGCTCAGCCCAATAGTCTTTTTATTTTTGTTTTGGGCTTCGAATTTGGGATCCGAATTAATTTGGCCCAATTACTGAAATGCCCCGTCCTAATCCATCTGGACGAATACATTACATTTGGTTACATCGCGAGGTACTTGACCTTTATATGATACATTTTACAAACATTGTATTCGTTTTTAAAAATACAAACTTTCATTTCATCGAAAGTTGACGGCATGCATACCATTTCATAATATATCCAACTATAATTGACTTAATAATAATCTTGATGAACTCAACGACTCGAATGCAACGTCTTTTAAAATATGTCATGAACGACTCCAAGTAATATCTTTAAAATGAGCAAATGCACAGCGGAAGATTTCTTTAATACCTGAGAATAAACATGCTTACAAGTGTCAACCAAAAGGTTGGTGAGTTCATTAGTTTATCGTAATCAATCATTTCCATAATTTTAATAGACCACAAGATTTTCATTTCCATTTTTCATAAACATCATCTCATATCAGGCATTTCGCAAACTGCATAGAGATAAAAATCATTCATATGGTGAACACCTGGTAACCGACCTTAACAAGATGCATATAGAATATCCCCATCATTCCGGGACAACTTCGGACATGATAAATTCGAAGTACTAAAGCATCCGCGACATGGATGGGGCTTGTTGGGCCCAATAGATCTATCTTTAGGATTCGCGTCAATTAGGGTGTCTGTTCCCTAATTCTTAGATTACCAGACTAAAAAGGGGCATATTCGATTCGATAATCCAACCATAGAATGTAGTTTCGATTACTTGTGTCTATTTCGTAAAACATTTATAAAAGTGCATGTATTCTCAGTCCCAAAAATATATATTGCAAAAGCATTTAAAAAGGGAGCAAATGAAACTCACAATACGATATTTTGTAGTAAAAATATTCATACGACGATACTGAACAATGCAGGGTTGGCCTCGGATTCACGAACCTATAACATTTACATATATATTAAAATACATGATGACAATAAACTAGTGTTTATATTTATTTTAATAAGATACATCTTATATTAATAATTTATTAACTATATTCACTTATATCTTTTAATTGCTTATAATTTATGTATATATCAGATTTGAAGTATATGATATGTTATTTGTTGTAAATAGCTTATATTGATGTTTTAGAATATAATATTATGTATTAAAAATGTATGTTATTATATTTTTAATATTTATTTGTAGTAATAATAATGATATTACTAATCATTTTATCAATGATAATAATATATATAGTGTAAAGTTTAATAAAGAATAAGATAATATCTTTACTAAAAATGTTAAATTTTGATAAAAGTGATAGTTTTAACAAAATGATAACTTTGATAAATTCTGGTTATAATGACACTTCTAATAGAATTGATAATAATAATAATAATTTTAATAACGGTAATAATAATGATATTAATAATAATAATAATAATACTTATAATAATAATAATTATTATAATAACAGTAGTTTTTAGATAAAACATAAAGTTTAATAATAATGATAATGTAAATAATGTTTTTGATAATAATGTCTAATACTTAATAATAATAATGATAATACTCTTAATATGATCAATGATAATGATACTTCTAATATATTAGGGGTAATAACAATTATCATAATAATAATAACAATAACTAATAAAAAAAAATAATAACAATAATAATAATTATAATACTAGTAATAATCACAATAAGAATAATAATAAAACAAATTTGGTAAGGAATTTACCTCCCAAAGCTTTTCTTAAAAAAAAAATGTCCTGAACCGGGCTCGAACCCGTGACCCCTCGCTCAGCCGAACACATACTCAACCATCCGTCTGTTTTAATTTTTCTGAATAAACTGGTATCGAATTTTATTTAACCCCTTTTGTTTATGTTTCTATTTCTTACTTCTTCTTCAAAACAATCCAACCGATCAGAGTTCGAGCAATCATAACAGGTAATGTAAAGTTTGATTTATATTTGTAAATTTGAACAGAATTGTTCCTCATAAAGTGATTGAATTAATTTAAAACAGAAACCTAAAAAAAATAAATCAAGATGTATCAGAAAAAAACACGATTGTGAACCAAAAATTGATTTTCGAAATTAAGATTGTTTTAGTTGTTGATTTCTACATGAAAGAGATTCAAAATCATTCATAGAAAATTTATGGAAAATCAATTTGACTTGAAACACAAAAACAAATCCGAATTTTGATGAAGAACAAACAGTTGACTTTTGATTTGTAAACTTTGACTCAAAAGTTCTCGTTCAATATGATGAATTGAAACCTTAAATTTTGTAGAGAGATCGTTTATAGTATTCCTAACAAAACTCCATTGATACATTTTGAAATTAAATATGAAATCAAGGTTTTATGAAAATATAACAAGAACAGGGCATAACGACTGGTTCTTCATGATATCAGTTTAATCCTGCTGGTTTCTTTTGAATTGCATTCGCAGTGGGTTATAAAAAGGTGAAGTGATGTTATTACCTCCATAAGTGCTCGGTTATATTTTGTTTTATAGCTTAATTGACTCGACAATTTGCAATTTGCACAAAAAATAAATAATAAAAAAATAAAAAAGGTTGAATTGATTTCTAACAGATTTTGGATTTTGCTGTGAAGATGGAATCTTATTTGTACGAATTTAATCAATCATCTAAATCTGGAAAACGACTTGAAATAAATCTGCTTTTCCAATTCTATTTACATGGTTTTTATATATAAATGATATTAGTAATTAATGAATTAATAATTATAATTATAATTATATTAATTATAATCAAAAATACTAATACTAATACTATGAATGTATAAAGAATAACTAATTTCTGATAGTAATAATATTTATAAAATTACTAAAATAATACTAATAATGATGATTTTTAAAAATGATAATAATTAATGATAATATTCATAATATCATTTATAAGATAATAATAATAATACAATTTAAAATAATAATATGATGATAGTAATAATAATAATAAGGATATTTTCAATAAGTTTAATAATAATAATAATAATAATAATAATAATAATAATAATAATAATAATAATAATAATAATAATGATAACAATATTAATGATACTACTAATACTACTAATTATAATAATATTAATGTTATTAATAAAATTGATAATGATAATAATATAACAACTCAACATAACCAATTTCATATTTATATTTTATATATAATATTATTAATACTGATATTACTATTAGTATTTATTTTAATGTACGTGATATAGTAGTTATATTTTAAATTTATAAATAAGTTTAATATGTTAATATTATATCTTATTAACTATGTAATATTTAACAACTATCTATTATATATAATAACATATATTGATTATTACAATATACATATGAAAATAATTATACCTAAATTCATATATCTATCTATAGATTCATTTTAAATTACACTTAATAGTTTTGTATTTTGTTTTACATGTTTAATTCTAGTGTTTGAATTATATTATAGAATTTCAATTTATTACAAAGACTTATATATATATATATATATATATATATATATATATATATATATATATATATATATATATATATATATATATATATATATATATATATACATATATATATACATATACATATACATATATATTTACAACAATTGTTCGTGAATCGTCGAGAATAGTTAAAGGTCAATTGAATTCATAATAACAGTTCAAAAATTTTGAGACTCCACATTACAGACTTTACTTATCGTGTCGAAATCATAATAAGATTAAGTTTAAATTTGATTGGAAATTTCCAGGTCGTCACAATTACAGTTTTTTTTATATTTATTTGATTTTTTTATATTTTTACAAAATAAAAGATATAAAATAAAAATAAATTTATTTTTAAAAAAAAACTTAAAAAAAATACTTTTTAAAGACAAAAACTTAAAAATATAAATATATATATATATTTTTTATTTTTATGTTTTAATACTTATAATAAATAACAAAATATTTTTACAAAATAAGAAATAATATATTTTTTACAAAAATATAGTGTTTTTCACCGAGTTCCCCGGCAGCGGCGCCAAAAACTTGATGATTGCAGCGATGTATACGAAATAGATTATATTTTATTACGAAATACTACGAAATATGATACAAGTTTTAATTAATTTACGGATGGGATATACCTAAACATTGCTACAACACTTATAGACAATGTACCTAATCGTAGAGTAGTATAGTTTTTAGTTAGTCCGATTCGTTCCACAGGGAGCTAGCGATTACATAATATATTTTTAACAACTATATTTATATAAAATATATATAATTATATATAGTAATAATAATATATAAAAAGGGGGATTTTACCGTTTAATGACCAGTTTGTCGATTTTAAATAAAGCGTAAAGATAAATGACAATAATATAAATGACAGAATTTAAATTGCGATAAAGTAAATTGCAGTAATTAAAATGACAGTAAATAAAGGTACGATGAAATATGAAATAAAAGTATTATGCTTATTTAAACTTCCGTAATCATGATGTTCGATGTTTTGATTTTAATTCATTACTCTGGGTTAATTGTCCTTTATCCTGGATTTATTTGAAACCTATCTGGTTTTTGTCCATAATAGTTCATCGGTCATAATTATAAAATGCTCGACAAATTAACCTTATTCCCGAAGTCAAATATTCCAACTAATTAGGGATTTAAACCGTAACAAGGTTTTAATACTTTGTTAATAATTACACCAGGTTATCGACTGCGTGTAATCCAAGGTTTTAATACTTTGTTAACAATTACACCAATTACCCTTGTATGTAATCCACCCCTGTTTTAATAAGATATGAACATTAATTTACCCACTTGATCAGTTTGAATAATCAATTACCCAACCCGAATAATTAATTAAATAATCGTAAAAGATGTCGTATAAACGTCACTAAATAGGACATGCATAATTATTTAATAATTATTAGATTAACTAATTTGAAGATATGTTCGACAGATTCTAATGAGTTGTCATTCGATTAGACAATACCCTCCATCTATTAATAGTCCATAGTACAATGTCCACAAGTGTCGGTCTTTTGTCCAAACCCTAATTATGGTACAAAATCCAATAACCCCGTCTAAATATATAGCCCACCATCACGATTACTTCGGCTCAAATAAGTATAATAATAACTTAGTTACGAGACATTAATTTAAAAAGGAAGAACATAGCTTACAGTGATTATTTATCGCGTAGCGTTACACGGACATAACTCCGACTTTAAAAAACCTTAAAAAATTTCTTACATTAACCCAATTATTATTAAACTTAATTTAAACTTTATATTATAAATATAAATATATATTACTTAATTTAAACATTTTACTGCCATACGATCGCATGGGGATATAGCACAGAAGCCATGCGATCGCATGGCTTCTCTGGCCAGCTCACAATCCTTTGTTTTTTAGTTTGTCGACATATTTTTTAAATATATATAATATATATATAATATATATATAATTTATATTAATTATATATATATATTATATTATATTCTTGTGCATAGTTAACTTGTAATTTTAGCTCCGTTGCCTCGCGCGTTGATGCTCGGTTTATGTCTCGGTTCCGGATTTTTGAACGTCCTTTCGTACGCGGAGATATTTTGTACTTTACGTTCCGCGACTTGTACTCTTGTCATTTTTAGACGTTTCTCATCAATAAATGGAACCACTTGGATTGTATCTTGTACATTTGAGCTTTTTGGTCATTTGTGTCTTAAAATCTTCATTTGCGTCTTCAGTCTTCACACTTATTTATTTAAACGAATATTACATAAAAATAGAACAATAGTAACTAAAAGCTTTACATATTGGAAGGATATTGCACCTAAATATATGTTCATTTGGAGCACTATCAGGAACCCACCGAGGCGGCAAGGTAGGGTTTGTGTGAGGTCGACCGTGGTAGCCTGTGTAGAAACCCGTCCTAATCCACCTGGACGAAGTCTTCAACATCTGGTCCCATTGCGAGGTACTGACCTAAATATGCCATGAATGACTCCAAGTAATATCTTTAAAATGAGCAAATGCACAGCAGAAGATTTCTTTCGTACCTGAGAATAAACATGCTTTCAAGTGTCAACCAAAAGGTTGGTGAGTTTATTAGTTTAACATAAATAATCATTTCCATCATTTTAATAGACCACAAGATTTTCATTTTCAGTTCTCATAAATATACGTCCCATGCATAGAGACAAAAATATCATTCATATGGATTGAACACCTGGTAACCGACATTAACAAGATGCATATAAGAATATCCCCATCATTCCGGGATCCTCCTTCGGACATGATATAAATTTCGAAGTACTAAAGTATCCGGTACTTTGGATGGGGCTTGTTGGGCCCGATAGACCTATCTTTAGGATTCGCGTCAATTAGGGTGTCTGTTCCCTAATTCTTAGATTACCAGACTTAATAAAAAGGGGCATATTCGATTTCAATAATTCAACCATATAATGTAGTTTCGAATACCTGTATCTATTTCGTAAAACATTTATAAAAAATGCGCATGTATTCTCAGCCCAAAAATATAAAGGGTAAAAAGGCAAATGAAACTCACGCATATAAATATTGTAAAACAGTTAATAATGCATTTGCATGTATTCTCAGCCCAAAAATATATATAAAAAGGGAATAATGAAACTCACAATTCAATATTTTGTATTAAAAATATTCATACGACGAAACTGAACAATGCAGGGTTGGCCTCGGATTCACGAACCTATATCATTTATATGTATATTAACACACATATTTGTAATCGAACAATTATATATATATATATATATTATTATTAATTGTTATTTTAGTAAATTATATGTTTTATTAATAATTTAATTAACTATATTTATCTTATATACTTTAGATAAATAATTAGTATTCACTATAAAATATTAAATTATTTATGTCATTAGTTATGTTATATGTATTAAATGAATTTTTATATATCTAATATTTATTTGATAATATAATAATACAAAGTTGTATCTTTATATAATAATAATAATAATGATAAAAATAATAATAATAAAATAATGATAATTCCAATAATAAAATGATAATTTTAAATAAAATGTTAGTTTTTAATAATAATAATAATAATTTTAATAAAAATAATAATTTTTAATAACAATGATATTAATAAAAAGAAAAATAATAATGATTTTAATCATAAAGATACTACCAATAATAACCATTATGATAATACTTAATAATAATACTTATAATAATAATAATAATAATAAATTTACTACTAGTGATACTAATAATAATGATAATAATAATACTTAATGATAATACTACTAATTATGCTAATAATCATATTACTAATATTGGTGATAATAATAATACTTAATAACAACAACAATTAATAATAACATTAACAATAAAAAAAAAATACTAGAAACTACCTTTAAAAGCTTTTTCCTAAAAAGAATGCCCCAGACAGGGCTCGAACCCATGACCTCTCATTCAACTAATACACTTCCAAACCACTCTTCCGCTCAATACATCCTTGTAATAATTTGCATATTTATAACAATTTATTATTTTCCCCAATCTAACATCATCATCTACCATTATAATTCTCATCATCGAGCCTTCACATCATCATCAAGCTTTATTTTATTTTCATCAAAGATCATGATATCTCATTCATCAAAATTCTCGGATTCGGTTGTGGTTATTAATCGAGCATAGCGTAACTCGAAGAGGGAAAGACAACAGGTTCACAAATCATAATATTAAGTTGTTGGGCTTGTGACTTATTACTTCAAATCTACATGGGCTAACATTGGGCTGATTAAACCATACATTTTTAGATTGGGCTTTAGTTGGATAATGAGTTAATAACAAAAAATAAAATCGATGGAATTATAGCAGGTTAGTTCAAATGGGGAAATAAAAAATATGGTGTTTACTTGATGGGTTTTTGGGTGTGGGGTTCGATATTTGACAGAAGGAAAAGCACAGCTTGATCATCATCTCGTACAGAATCATCATCATTCGTGATCAACGATTTTCATCGTCGTCTTCATCATATTATCAATATCGACATCATCATCTCATCATAACCACGTCATCATCATCAACAAAGTTTTCATCATCAACATATTCATCGTCTTTATCGTGTGAGCATCATCATCCTCACGATCATCATAACCATGAAATCACCTTCAACATCATAACCGTATCACTGTCATTTTTGTGTCTTCATTTCCATCATTTATAACATCGTCATAATATCATTCTTCCACCATCACGATCCTTATTTTATGATCCACGCTATTACCATTCATCATCATTCTTCGCTATCCTTAACCGGAATAGTAACAGTAGTAACTGGGTGTTCGGGTTTGAGGTTGTTCTAATCGGAGAGAGACACAAAATAGCTGCAATAGCAGCAACTCGTGACAGGAAAAAGGAAAAAAAAATACCTACTCACGATGAGAGAGAGAGTAGAGAGAGATTGGTGGTTGTTAAGGCTCAACGGTTGATGGTCTGTGGTGTGCGTGGTGTCATCGAAAATGAAAATAGAAGGTAACGAACAGCAAGTTGCACGTGGGTACTTGGGTTTTTATCGAACAAGATGATGAATAGTGACAAGATTTAATGGGTACTCGAATGGTGATGAATTGTAATGGTTGTGAGTCGTAGGTTTGGTCTTGACGGTCATAGAAACCGAATAGCAGCAAAAAAAAATAACGATGATGATGATGATATTTTAATGGATTTCGGTGTCGGGTTGTTTCATGATCGAAAGGTGGTGGTGACCGGCGTTTTATGGGTGATGTAGATTTAATGGAGATGTCGATGAAGGTGTGGCTTGGGTGGTGGTTCTTGATGGCGGTTTAGGGTAGCCGGTGGTGGTGGTATGGTGAAGGTTGTAGGTCGACAAAAGCAAAAAAAAAAAAAAAAAAAAAAAAAAAAAAATCAAGCTTGGTGATGGTTTGAAAATGGAAGACAAGATGGTTAAATGGTTTAGTTTAAAAATCAAAACTGCAAATGTGATCATGTATATGTATATGACTTGTGTGTCAAAAACAGTGAAAGCAATAATAGTAAATAATTAGATCAAAAAGTTTGTAAACATGTGAATCAATAATACGGAGTACCTTTTATCTTATCTATCTGCCGACAGTTCACGGACTACTATGTCGTATCCCGTTGTGGATCAGTGACGGGTAAAAAGTATCTAGAAAAATCCCAAATTTTTAAATTAATTATCTTTATTTATTTCAGTCTTTTAGGGTGTAAAATTGGTCATTAATTATATACAATTATTTAAATAAAAATTAAATTGATTATGAGCTCCCAACCCCAAGTAAAAATACTAAATGTTAAAATTAAACAAATAGATTCTAATTATATTTTTAACAAAGCTATAATCCGTTTAACTTGTTTTCGGATCACCGTTTATTTCGAAATTACAATAGTTTGAATTTAATTTGCTTAATATTGATCGAATGATAAATTAGTGACACCGTCGTTCACTAAATAAATTCAAAATCACATATATATATAGTATACTTTATATATTCATAAAATTTATTATATCTTATATTAATTTACATATAATTAATAACAACAATAGCATATAACAGTTTCTTATATATATAATTATTTATATTTACCTATTGATATATATATATACCTATCTATTTACAAATAATGGTTTGTGAATCGTCGGAAATGGTCGAAGGTCAAATATATACATGAGCACAGTTAAAAGATTTTGAGACTTCAACATTACAGACTTTGCTTATCGTGTCGAAACCATATAAGATTCAAGTTTAAATTTGGTTGGAAATTCCCGGGTCATCACAGTACCTACCCGTTAAAGAAATTTCGTCCTGAAATTTGAGTGAGGTGGTCATGGCTAACAATAAAAATGTTTTCATGACGAATATGAGTTGATAATTTGAGTTTTATCACCATTGAGTAATATGGATAAAAATAATTCGATTATTCGAAGAGTACGAATGAAGCTATCACCAATTAGTGAAATAGGAAAGTAAAGATTCATCTTAAATTTTGACAGAGTCAGAGTTGAATTCCGGAATTCAAGGGATTTTAAGAAAATTTTCGAAATCTAAAAGATTTGATTCTTCGGCGAATAAGGGAATTAAGATCTCTATAATTAAATACGGTGATCTGCCTCGATTACTCTGTCTGATATTTCCATTATAAATTTACCTTTTCCGTTTCATTAGTTTCCACCACTTCTATACCTTCTTTCTCAGTTCATATATCCAAAAGATTATAATAATGCTCAATCCAATTCTAATCCTTGTTCTTATTCTGACTATCGCAATGATCGTTCTTCTTTTCCAACTCCCACCGGAAGAATCTGTTTATTTCTACTATGCTCTAGGGATTATTGTATTTATAATCCTCCCGTGTCTTTATATTGCTATACGTACTGATATCCACAGTTTGTAACTTCGGTGTTGTCATTGGGTTTTATATTTTTTTTCTTATACTTCGAAGTCCTTGCTTCTGTTTTTCTATAGTCATTATCATCCCCAGTTAATACTCCCCCTATTTGCTGCGATTTATACTCTAATTTATATTTCAGAGTTTTGTCCCTTCGTTTCTTCTTCTTGCGATTGGGCATCTCTTGTAATGGTCCAGGATTCGCAGATATAAGTTTCAGAATGAACATCGTTAATGTCCTAAGAAAGAAACTGTAATAGCACAATTTGACTTGTCACATTACCAAAATTCAAGGAAAGATAGGACTATCAAGAAAAATATGTTCTTGATATGTTTATAGATTAGACAGAACGTAAAAGTCATGTAACATGGCACATGATGACGTTATGATCTGTGAATCATCATGTTCCATTTAGAAACTCAGCATGACTTACTGTAATATAATCACGTTGATCAAGTGTCATTATATTATACTAACTCAGGCATCAGTTCCCAACATTACTTCAATAGCATTCATATTTTAAGCTCGAAAGTTTACAGAATATAGAAACTAACAGTTTCTATATGCTGTAACACTGATAGCACGAATAGATTAACGATTTCAGATAAGAATAGTTATAAAAATATCTTCAGAAATATGGAGGATATTTATAATGAAAGATACGATGATATCTTGGAATTTCTAATATCGAAGGATGGTGAAGAAAATTTGTCCGCAAGAGTTTGGAGTCAGAAGCAAGGTATTCGTTAAAGATTTCAGCAGACATTGAATCATTTGGATTCTTTGAAGTCAAACTTATTCTTCGTGATTTGTCCACGGCTTCCTTCATAGTTTCGCATAATCCGCTTTTCGGTACTAAATTTTCTGTTGGGTGTTTCCAATACTCCATTCTTTATCATCGAACTTTCGACGGTTAAGGTCATGTACAGCTTTTGCTGCTGTATTCAGCTTTTTCAGAATTTCAGAATAGAAGATCATAATTCTAAAAGGTAGATGTAGAAACGTTGCGAAATTTCAAAATACTGATTGCCGATTTTCGGTAATTGGTATGGCTATTCTCGTTACAAGATGCGAATGAGTATATGATAGGGTTTCAATGAGTAGATATAGTGATTTATCAGAGAGATTTAAGCCAAAGAGCAATGAGGTTGTTGGTACATCTGTGTGGTAATATGGTGGAATATAAAAGGTTTCTCCGGTAACACTAAAAGAACACACATATATATCAAGATGATAATAAGGTTATTTCGAATGAAAAGTCAAAGTTGACTTGCTGGAGCTGTGACAAAATTTGCTACTTTAAAAGGGATCGCAAAGTTATTTTTGGTAATAACAACGCCAAAGGAGCTAGCCCAGGTACGCATTAAACATTTACTCAGGTTCCGAGTGTTTCCGGTGCATAATTATATGTATCAATCTTTTCTTCCGTAGATGAAGTGCAGTTGGTTCATCCCCTCGATTGAGGTGTTTTCAAGAATCATGAAAGGTTTGAACGCAGATTGTAATCAGCAAAATACAAATGAGGTTTAAGTTGAAATCAAGTGGCAAACTTGAAGAGATGTTTAGTTTCATATGTTATAATCAATATTTTAATTTATTTTAATTGTCCAATGTCATTAGTCCACAGTTCATAGTCCACAATTTGTAGTACAACAATTCATATATAGTTTAATATATAATATTCGAATTAATTAATATGTATCGTGACCCGTGTACATGTCTCAGACTCGATCACAACTCAAAGTATATATATTATTATAGAATCAACCTCAACCCTGTATAGCTAACTCCCGCATTACTGCATATAGAGTGTCTATGGTTATTCCAAATAATATATATAGATGGGTCGATATGATATGTCAAAACGTTGTATACGTGTCCCGATATTTAAAGTGCGTAAAATAAATAACAGAAAATTAAATAACGATAAATAAAGTGCGTAAAGTAAATAACAGAAATTTAATGACGATAAATAAAATTGCGAGAATGTAAATTACGATAAAATAAATTGTGATAATTAAATTGCGATAAATAAATTGCGATAAATAAAATTTAATCAGTTAGCTAGGAACAGTTAGCTAGGATTTTGTTAGCGTGGATTCTTAACAAAATTCCTTTTAGTTAATTTGTTTGTTTCTAGAAAATTTTATTTTGTCATATGTTTTCTTCATTATGCAACTTGTTGGATTCTGATAGGTCAAAATCCAAATATGAAATTGAATGAAAATGGTTATTCTGCGGTGAACAGATACGTATGTCGGTGAGTGCAAATAGGATAGTAAATGACTGTTGAATCAGCTTTGACGAATGTACAGTGTAACTTATTAATGTGAAATCTAAATATTTCTCGGGTATTACCTACCCGTTAAAATATTTTCACCATTAACAGTTTGTACAAAAGAATTTTTAATTACAATCTTTATGAAAACATACTTATATATATATATATATATATATATATATATATATATATATATATATATATATATATATATATATATATATATTATATATATTTCAGATGTAATTATAGATTTAATGAGTTAATATAGTATTAATCTCATTTGATTTACCGTCAGAACTAAGATACATAATCTATAAAATATTATAGATTACATAATCGCCATGTCGAACGAAGATAAAATAGATAGAACGATACGTAGAATGATGATTATGCTGGTGGTAGAGAATGTGATATAGAGGCAAGGATTGTTGATGATACAGGTGCTGTTACTGATGGTACTGTTGGTGTCGGTGATGTTGCTGAAGCTGGTAAGTTTTGCACCATGTTTTCCAAATTGATTACTCGAGCGCGAAGCTCGTTGACTTCTTCGATTACTCCGGGATGATTGTCGGTCGGAACGAGCGGATGAATAAGGCTTAGAATCTGAGTTATGATATAGTCGTGACGAGATATTCAGGAAATGAGGGTGAAAATGGTGTTACGAACAGGTTCGCCGGTAAGTGCTTCAGGTTCTTCGCCAAAAGGTGAATTCGATTAGTGGAAGGGATCGCCTTCTGCGCGTCTCCATTGATTAATTCGACTACGAATCCATCAGATGAATTGGGGATGGATGATTTGTTGATTCCTTCTGGTGACGTTGCTTCCGGAGCTTAGATGACTATCCATTCAGAATAACTGTCGGGATAACTATCGGAATAGCTGTCGGAATCCGAGGGACTCGAACTAGTTGAAGGATTCATCTCGTACGATAAGATGAAGGATTTTCGATAAGAAAATAGATTATAGGATGTAGATTAGTATCCTGCAATACATAATTTACATATGCATATATAATACTAAAATCTCATAAGTTACGGAGGAATCTACGGAAGCTGTCAGGCAAAGATAGCAATAACAGATACGTTAAGATATGAATTAGCAGATACGCTAAGATATGAATTTTGTCTATACACTATTCATGCAGTCAATGCAATAAGATGTGTCTAGACTAAGAATAATAAGCATGTAATTTACTAAGGATGATAAGCAAATGATTTCCGACAAAAATGATAAGCAAAACTTTTGACATGCAGACACGGTCGAAGTCCAGACTCACTAATGTATCCTAACGACTTATCAGTTAGACACACTAATGCAGACCCGGTTCACTAAGACCACCGCTCTGATACCAACTTTAGAAACCCGTCCTAATCCACCTGGACGAAGTCTTCAACATCTGGTCCCATTGCGAGGTACTGACCTAAATATGCCATGAATGACTCCAAGTAATATCTTTAAAATGAGCAAATGCACATCGGAAGATTTCTTTCGTACCTGAGAATAAACATGCTTTCAAGTGTCAACCAAAAGGTTGGTGAGTTCATTAGTTTAACATAAATAATCATTTCCATCATTTTAATAGACCAAATGATTTTCATTTTCAGTTCTCATAAATATACGTCCCATGCATAGAGATAAAAATATCATTCATATGGATTGAACACCTGGTAACCGACATTAACAAGATGCATATAAGAATATCCCCATCGTTTCGGGATCCTCCTTCGGACATGATATAAATTTCGAAGTACTAAAGCATCTGGTACTTTGAATGGGGCTTGTTGGGCTCGATAGATCTATCTTTAGGATTCGCGTCAATTAGGGTGTCTGTTCCCTAATTCTTAGATTACCAGACTTAATAAAAATGGGCATATTCGATTTCAATAATTCAACCATATAATGTAGTTTCGAATACCTGTGTCTATTTCGTAAAACATTTATAAAAAATGCGCATGTATTCTCAGCCCAAAAATATAAAGGGTAAAAAGGCAAATGAAACTCACGCATATAAATATTGTAAAACAGTTAATAACGCATTTGCATGTATTCTCAGCCCAAAAATATATATAAAAAGGGAATAATGAAACTCACAATCCAATATTTTGTAGTAAAAATATTCATACGACGAAACTGAACAATGCAGGGTTGGCCTCGGATTCACGAACCTATATCATTTATATGTATATTAACACACATATTTGTAATCGAACAATTTTATATATATTATTATTAATTGTTATTTTAGTAAATTATATGTTTTATTAATAATTTAATTAACTATATTTATCTTATATACTTTAGATAAATAATTAGTATTCACTATAAAATATTAAATTATTTATGTCATTAGTTATGTTATATGTATTAAATGAATTTTTATATATCTAATATTTATTTGATAATGTAATAATACAAAGTTGTATCTTTATATAATAATAATAATAATAATAATGATAAAAATAATAATAATAAAATAATGATAATTCCAATAATAAAATGATAATTTTAAATAAAATGTTAATTTTTAATAATAATAATAATTTTAATAAAAATAATAATTTTTAATAACAATGATATTAATAAAAAGAAAAATAATAATGATTTTAATCATAAAGATACTACCAATAATAACCATTATGATAATACTTAATAATAATACTTATAATAATAATAATAATAATAAATTTACTACTAGTGATACTAATAATAATGATAATAATAATACTTAATGATAATACTACTAATTATGCTAATAATCATATTACTAATATTGGTGATAATAATAATACTTAATAACAACAACAATTAATAATAACATTAACAATAAAAATAATAATAATACTAGAAACTACCTTTAAAAGCTTTTTCCTAAAAAGAATGCCCCAGACAGGGCTCGAACCCATGACCTCTCATTCAACTAATACACTTCCAAACCACTCTTCCGCTCAATACATCCTTGTAATAATTTGCATATTTATAACAATTTATTATTTTCCCCAATCTAACATCATCATCTACCATTATAATTCTCATCATCGAGCCTTCACATCATCATCAAGCTTTATTTTATTTTCATCAAAGTTCATGATATCTCATTCATCAAAATTCTCGGATTCGGTTGTGGTTATTAATCGAGCATAGCGTAACTCGAAGAGGGAAAGACAACCGGTTCACAAATCATAATATTAAATTGTTGGGCTTGTGACTTATTACTTCAAATCAACATGGGCTAACATTGGGCTGATTAAACCATACATTTTTAGATTGGGCTTTAGTTGGATAATGAGTTAATAACAAAAAATAAAATCGATGGAATTACAGCAGGTTAGTTCAAATGGGGAAATAAAAAATATGGTGTTTACTTGATGGGTTTTTGGGTGTGGGGTTCGATATTTGATATAAGGAAAACCACAGCTTGATCATCATCTCGTACAGAATCATCATCATTCGTGATCAACGATTTTCATCATCGTCTTCATCATATTATCAATATCGACATCATCATCTCATCATAACCACGTCATCATCATCAACAAAGTTTTCATCATCAACATATTCATCGTCTTTATCGTGTGAGCATCATCATCCTCACGATCATCATAACCATGGAATCACCTTCAACATCATAACCGTATCATTGTCATTTTTGTGTCTTCATTTCCATCATTTATAACATCGTCATAATATCATTCTTCCACCATCACGATCCTTATTTTATGATCCACGCTATTACCATTCATCATCATTCTTCGCTATCCTTAACCGGAATAGTAACAGTAGTAACTGGGTGTTCGGGTTTGAGGTTGTTCTAATCGGAGAGAGACACAAAATAGCTGCAATAGCAGCAACTCGTGACAGGAAAAAGGAAAAAAAAATACCTACTCACGATGAGAGAGAGAGTAGAGAGAGATTGGTGGTTGTTAAGGCTCAACGGTTGATGGTCTGTGGTGTGCGTGGTGTCATCGAAAATGAAAATAGAAGGTAACGAACAGCAAGTTGCACGTGGGTACTTGGGTTTTTATCGAACAAGATGATGAATAGTGACAAGATTTAATGGGTACTCGAATGGTGATGAATTGTAATGGATGTGAGTCGTAGGTTTGGTCTTGATGGTCATAGAAACCGAATAGCAGCAAAAAAAATAACGATGATGATGATGATATTTTAATGGGTTTCGGTGTCGGGTTGTTTCATGATCGAAAGGTGGTGGTGACCGGCGTTTTATGGGTGATGTAGATTTAATGGAGATGTCGATGAAGGTGTGGCTTGAGTGGTGGTTCTTGATGGCGGTTTAGGGTAGCTGGAGGTGGTGGTATGGTGAAGGTTGTAGGTCGACAAAAGCAAAAAAAAAAAAAAAAAAAAAAAAAAAAATCAAGCTTGGTGATGGTTTGAAAATGGAAGACAAGATGGTTAAATGGTTTAGTTTAAAAATCAAAACTGCAAATGTGATCATGTATATGTATATGACTTGTGTGTCAAAAACAGTGAAAGCAATAATAGTAAATAATTAGATCAAAAAGTTTGTAAACATGTGAATCAATAATACGGAGTACCTTTTATCTTATCTATCTACCGACAGTTCACGGACTACTATGTCGTATCCCGTTGTGGATCAGTGACGGGTAAAAAGTATCTAGAAAAATCCCAAATTTTTAAATTAATTATCTTTATTTATTTCAGTCTTTTAGGGTGTAAAATTGGTCATTAATTATATACAATTATTTAAATAAAAATTAAATTGATTATGAGCTCCCAACCCCAAGTAAAAATACTAAATGTTAAAATTAAACAAATAGATTCTAATTATATTTTTAACAAAGCTATAATCCGTTTAACTTGTTTTCGGATCACCGTTTATTTTGAAATTACAATAGTTTGAATTTAATTTGCTTAATATTGATCGAATGATAAATTAGTGACACCGTCGTTCACTAAATAAATTCAAAATCACATATATATAGTATACTTTATATATTCATAAAATTTATTATATCTTATATTAATTTACATATAATTAATAACAACAATAGTATATAACAGTTTCTTATATATATAATTATTTATATTTACCTATTGATATATATATACCTATCTATTTACAAATAATGGTTTGTGAATCGTCGAAAATGGTCGAAGGTCAAATATATACATGAGCACAGTTAAAAGATTTTGAGACTTCAACATTACAGACTTTGTTTATCGTGTCGAAACCATATAAGATTCAAGTTTAAATTTGGTCAGAAATTCCCGGGTCATCACAGCCTGGTCGGGTCATGATGTTACTGATTGTTCAGTATAGCATAGAAGGACGTATGTGTTGCGTCTGGACGGTTATGCAGTAGATTCTGTAAAGCAGACTATCGGTAGACTGTAGCCTGATCAGCTAAGTCGTGTGCTCATACAAGCCGCCGATCCTCATATTTTCAGTTGTTGTTATATGCTAGTTCAGGACGTTAGCATATCTGTGACCCTTGCATGTTCAGTTACTTATGCTTGGTCTGTTAGATAGTATCCATTTACTTAGCAGTTGTGCTAACTCTCCCACATTTCCACCCCTTGCAGGTTTAGGTACTACTGATTTGGATGGGTGTTGCGAACGGATTAGAAGACATGTTTGACTATGAGTTGACTATGATGTTTTTATGGTTTTGTAATGTTTTAATGTAACACCGATGTTTTGGAATATTGTAATAATGTTAACTAAGATGATTTATTAACTATGGTTTGTAAACATTAATCAGGGTTATTTTAGTAATTAAATGTACTTCCGTTGTGTTAAAAAAATAAAAAATAAAATTAGGGTGTTACATATATTGATTTGAATTTGATTATATTATTGAAAATAACTTAGTTAATACTTTGTATGTATATTTGATTATATTATTTAATAGTTGTAATTCGATGTTCTTTTTCTCACTTTGGTGAGAAGCGAACATCACTAACCCGTAAGCATAACATGCTTCTTTATGTTGCATGTTAGAAGCTCATTCTAATTCACGAAATCCTATGTTGGAATATGTTGAGTCAAAATAGGTTCTTAACCCGTAGCGAAAAATTGCATTTGGGTTCCCTGCATTTAACGCTTTAAAGAAAATACGGCGTAACTTACGGTCTCCCCAATGTGATATACCCCACCTATTAAAGGAAAGCCTTTTATAAACTAAGGCATTTCTGGAAAGTCTTTCAAATGTTTGACAAGTTAATTTCGCCATAACTAATTGTGCTGATGAATTCTGACCGACTCTAGACAAGATTTCATCAATCATATCCTCTGGTAGGTCTTCTAAAATATTCGGTTGTTTACCCTTAACGTCCATTTTGTGTTTTATACTGTAAAAATAGACGAGGGTTAGATTCATAAAAGATAATTAACAAACAATACAAGCAATTTTACATTTATCAAAAAAGCACAAGCACACTATATTACATATATTACACAACATGATTACAACTCTTTAATCCGACTCACTCGTTTCTTCTTCTTCGGACTTGGTTCATTTTGCTAATTTCCTAGGGATATATGATGCTCCCCTAATACGAGCTGTCGTTTTCCACAATGGTTTAGAAAAACCTGGTGGTTTAGAGGTTCCCGGGTTATTGTTACATTTTAGGAAATACGGACGTTGCCGATACATATAAAGTTCATCGGGGTTGGAATCAGTTTTCTCTATTTTTATACCTTTTCCCTTATTATTTTCTTTTGCTTTATTAAATTGGGTCGAGGTAATTTCTATAACATCATCGGAATCCTCATCGGGATCCGATTCATCGAAAAATTGGTAATCTTCCCAATATTTTGCTTCCTCGGCGGAAACACCATTGACCATTATTGACTTTGGTCCGTTGGTTGAGGATTTTCTTTTATTTAACCGATTTACTGTAGGTATCAATATTTCTTCCTCCAGAACCTCTTCTTCTTCCGGTTCTTCCTCTTCCGGTTCCTCCTCTTCCGGTTCCTCTTCTTCCGATTCCTCTTCTTCCGGTTCCTCTTCTTCCGGTTCCTCCTCTTCCGGTTCCTCTTCGTTCGGTTCCTCTTCTTCCGATTCCTCTTCGGGAATTTGTGAATCTTCTCAAAGTATATTTAACTCTTCATTATTATTAGGTGAGTCGATGGGATTTGTACTAGAGGTAGACATATATCACACAATATCAAACACGTTAAGAGAATAATATATCACATAATATTTACATGTTAATAATATATAGTTTCCAACAAAAAAGTTAAGCAATCGTTTTTTTTTTTTGAAGAAAAACACGGTCGAAGTCCAGACTCACTAATGCATCCTAACAAACTCGGTAAGACACAGTAATGCAAAAATTCTGGTTCTCTAAGACCAACGCTCGGATACCAACTGAAATGTCCCGTTCATATTGATTATAAATGTTCCATATTAATTGATTTCGTTGCGAGGTTTTGACCTCTATATGAGACGTTTTTCAAATACTGCATTCGTTTTTAAAACAAACCATAACCTTTATTTTATCAACAAGGTTAACAAGACACCACTTAGATTATCCAGAAATGATAATCTAACAAATATCACACTTACACACTACCAATACATATTGGTTTACAAATATTAATATGTTACAACAAAATAAATCTCGAATGCAGTTTTAAACAATATTATACAAGTATGCTGACACCAAATATTGTCCATATAATAACATGCAACAGCGGAAGCTCTTAATAATCACCTGAGAATAAACATGCTTTAAACGTCAACAAAAATGTTGGTGAGTTATAGGTTTAACCTATATTTATCAAATCATAATAATAGACCACAAGATTTCATATTTCAATATACATCCCATACATAGATATAAAAATCATTCATATGGTGAACACCTGGTAACCGACCTTAACAAGATGCATATAGAATATCCCCTATCATTCCAGGACTCCCTTCGGACATGATGAATTCGAAGTACTAAAGCATCCGGTACTTTGGATGGGGCTCGTTGGGCCCAATAGATCTATCTTTAGGATTCGCGTCAATTAGGGTGTCTGTTCCCTAATTCTTAGATTACCAGACTAAAAAGGTATATTCGGTTTAATAATCCAGCCATAGAATGTTGTTTCATTTACTTGTGTCTATTTTGTAAAATATTTATAAAACTGCATGTATTCTCATCCCAAAATATTAAATTTTAAAAGTGGGACTATAACTCACTTTCACAGATTTTTACTTCGTCGGGAAGTAAGACTTGGCCACTGGTCGATTCACGAACCTATAACAAATATGTACATATATATCAAAGTATGTTCAAAATATATTTACAACATTTTTAATACGTTTTGCCGTTTTAAGTTTATTAAGTCAGCTGTCCTCGTTAGTAACCTACAACTGGTTGTCCACAGTTAGATGTACAGAAAATAAAGCAATATATATTATCTTGAATCAATCCACGACCTCGTGTATACAAGCCTCAGGCTAGATCACAACTCAAAGTATATATAATATTTTGGAATCAACCTCAACCCTGTATAGCTAACTTCAACATTACTGCATATAGAGTGTCTATGGTTGTTTCGAAATATATATATATATATATATATATATATATATATATATATATATATATATATATATATATATATATATATATATATATATATATATATATATATATGGGTCAATATGATATGTCAAAACATTGTATTCGTGTTTATGGTATCACAAGATTACATAATATATTAGAATACATGTATAATACAATATGAGTTAGCTAGGATATGATTAATATAGATTTGTCACCAATTTTCACGTAGCTACAACAAGAAAAATTATCCAATCTTGTTTTACCCATAACTTCTTCGTTTTAAATCCGTTTTGAGTGTTTCAAGTTTATATGGTTTCATATTGAACTTAAGTTTATGAATCTAAACAGAAAAAGTATAAGTTTATAGTCGAAAATACAGGTTACAAGTCGTTTTTGTAAAGGTAGTCATTTCAGTCGAAAGAACGACGTCTAGATGACCATTTTGGAAAACATACTTCCACTTTGAGTTTAACCATGATTTTTGGATATAGTTTCATGTTCATAAGAAAAATTATTTTCACAGAAGAACAACTTTTAAATCAAAGTTTATCATAGTTTTTAATTAACTAACCCAAAACAGCCCGCGGTGTTACTACGACGGCGTATATCCGGTTTTACGGTGTTTTTCGTGTTTCCAGGTTTTAAATCATTAAGTTAGCATATCATATAGATATATAAAATGTGTTTAGTTGATTTTAAAAGTCAATTTAGAAGGATTAACTTTATTTGCGAACAAGTTTAGAATTAACTAAACTGTGTTCTAGTGATTACAAGTTTAAATCTTCGAATAAGATAGTTTTATATGTATGAATCGAATGATGTTATGAACATCATTACTACCTTAATTTTAGTAGGTAAACCTACTGGAAATGAGAAAAATAGATCTAGCTTCAAAGGATCCTTGGATGGCTTGAAAGTTCTTGAAGCAGAATCATGACACGAAAACAAGTTCAAGTAAGATTTTCACTCGAAATAAGATTGTTATAGTTATAGAAATTGAATCAAAGTTTGAATATGAGTATTACCTTGTATTATAAAGATATCATACTGTAAATAAGAAAGATTTCTTGAGGTTGGATGATCACTTTACAAGATTGGAAGTAAGCTAGCAAACTTGGAAGTATTCTTGATTTTATGAAACTAGAACTTATAGAATTTATGAAGAACACTTAGAACTTGAAGATAGAACTTGAGAGATATCAATTAGATGAAGAAAATTGAAGAATGAAAGTGTTTGTAGGTGTTTTTGGTCGTTGGTTTATGGATTAGATATAAAGGATGTGTAATTTTGTTTACTTGTAAATAAGTCATGAATGATTACTAATATTTTTTAATTTTATGAGATATTTCATTCTAGTTGCCAAATGATGGTTCCCACATGTGTTAGGTGACTCACAAGGGCTTCTAAGAGCTGATCATTGGAGTGTATATACCAATAGTAAATACATTTAAAAGCTGGGTATTGTACGAGTACGAATACGAGTGCATACGAGTAGAATTGTTGATGAAAATGAATGAGGATGTAATTGTAAGCATTTTTGTTAAGTAGAAGTACTTTGATAAGTGTCTTGAAGTCTTTCAAAAGTTTATGAATACATATTAAAACACTACATGTATATACATCTTAACTGAGTCGTTAAGTCATCGTTAGTCGTTACATGTAAGTGTTGTTTTGAAACCTTTAGGTTAACGATCTTGTTAAATGTTGTTAACCCATTGTTTATTATATCTAAAGAGATGTTAAATTATTATATTATCATGATATCATGATGTATTAATATATCTTAATATGATATATATACAATTAAATGTCGTTACAACGATAATCGTTACATATATGCCTCGTTTCGAAATCCTTAAGTTAGTAGTCTTGTTTTTACATATGTAGTTCATTGTTAATATACTTAATGATATGTTTACTTATCATAATACCATGTTAACTATATATATATCCATATATATGATATCATATAGTTTTTACAAGTTTTAACGTTCTTGAATCACCGGTCAACTTGGGTGGTCAATTGTCTATATGAAACCTATTTCAATTAATCAAGTCTTAACAAGTTTGATTGCTTAACATATTAGAAACACTTAATTATGTAAATAACAATTTCATTTAATATATATAAACATGGAAAAGTTCGGGTCACTACAACTATTCAAGGCATACCTTTTTGCCATCAAAGAACTCACCTAAATTAATCAATTAATACGAAGTATAATGTACCACTTTTAATGAATAATGTACAACAAACAAAGTCAGATGCTCCGTGATCAAACATGCTACACAAATGCTTGGGCTACCACGACCATTCAAGAGAGCTCCAATGGAGCTAGCTAGTATTGGTGTCAATCCATGGGGAGTTCCTTTCACGCTCCTAATAATGGACTAATATTAGTAGTCTAATAACGGCATAATTATCATTGATAAATCTTCTATACATAACTAAAAATTGACTCCCATTGTCAATAAATGAGCCACATTAAACCTTAAAATGTAATAGTTTAAAAGTTAAAAAAATATTTTTTATTATTATTTATTTAATATCAATTAAATGGTAAATAATAAATAAATAAATAGTAGTAAAATAAAAAATAAATATATCGAAAATAAAAAATGAACAATAAATATACTAACCTTTCATCTTCTTACTAAAGTAAGTAATTTTTTTCTAGCCTATAAATATGTATGTTATCTCCATTTTTCAATGGCACTCATACAATGGGAAGATCACATCATATTATTACTAAAAGATGGATATTCAAGTCATGTACCATAATGTAAATATATGTAATGTACATTGGAATATGTATATTATAAATGTATATATATACGTACATAAATGTATATATATATATATATATATATATATATATATATATATATATATATATATATATATATATATATATATATATATATATATATATATATATATATATATAATATTAATTTAATTATGATGCATATATTTTCAGAATATATATGTATATATATATATATATGTATATATATATATGTGTATATATATATATATATGTGTATATATATATATATATGTGTATATATATATATATATATATTGTAATTTTTTTTTTGTAGCCTATAAATATGTATGTCATCCCCACTTTTCAATAGAAATCATACAATAGGAAGATCACACCATATTACTAAAAGATGGATATTCGAGTTATGTATCATGAGGTAAATATATGTAATCTATATATTATTTACGATTTAAATTATGATGTATATATTTTTAGAATATATATATATATATATATATATATATATATATATATATATATATATATATATATATTGTAATTTTTTTTACAGCCTATAAATATGTATGCCATCTCCACTTTTCAATAGCAATCATACAATAGGAAGATCACACCATATTACTAAAAGATGGATATTCAAGTTATGTATCATGAGGTAAATATATGTAATCTATATATTATTTATGATTTAAAATATTATTTGATATATATATATATATATTCGAATATGTATATATATATATATATATAACTTTTGATTTTCTCATTAAATTGTTATCATTCATCACTTACATCATTTTATGTATTTATATGAATTAAACGTCAACTTATGTTTAAATATAGGGATCCTCAACAGTCTCTCATTGATTATTTTAATAATATATGCAATCTATATATTATTTACAAATTAAAATATTATTTTATATATATATTTATACATAGCTAAAAAGTGATTCTCAATAACAATAAATGAGCCCCATTTAGCTTTTTAATTTAATTAATCTTCCCATTTAATCTAAGGAAAAATAGTTTAGAAAAAATATCTATCTATCTATATCTATCTAAATATTGACTACTATGTAGTATTTATGACTTACTTCATCTATTTAATAATGGTAAAAGAACTAAAAAAATAATACACAATATGTACTTAATAATGATAAAAAGGTAAAAATAAATATAAATATAAATAATAACTAGCCAATGTGAATTACTCTATATTAATAAAGTAAGTTATGTCTTAAATAATATCAATAGTTAAAATTATTTCATTTTCCCTAATTAAATACTTCATCTCTCTACTCCTTTCATTTTTTTTGAGTGGTTATATTTTTCTCTATAAATACTCACTTCTCATATTCATATTACTCACATTTTACAAAGGCAATTCATCATCATCATTTTTGTAAGTTGTTGTGATCCTTTTATATCAATTTTATCAATCACATAACTTCGAATGTATCTTGCAATATCACTTCATTAAGATATTATTGTTGTTCATATAAAATTTTTCTTCAATTTTTGTAATTATTTATCTTCTATGATAATAATTATGTAGAGTTCATTTATAAATGTATAAATTTTTGTACAATAAATTTTATAGTTATGTAGATGTTATTATTGTTCGTAATGAATTTCTTCAATTTTTGTAATTCTTCAATTTTTGTAATTGTTTATCTTCTATGTGTAATTGATCATCATCATTTTGTAGGTTACTTTGCTCTTTTATTTCAATTTTATCAATCACATAAACATCAAATGTATATTACAATATCAGTTTATTAAGATGTTATTGTTGTTCATATTATGTTTTTTTCATTTTTTGTAATTATTTATCTTTTACAATTATTATCTAAAATACATTTATATATGTATAATTTTTTGTACAATTTATTTTATAGTTAAATAAATAATATGCTTTCTTACATTTTTTGTAATATTATCAACATACAATATTATTATTGTTCATATTATATTATATTATAGTTATTTATTATTAGGAAAACTATTTTGATTTGGTGTAATTGTGGTTAGTTATCAATACTAAATGTTAAATGATAATGTAGTCAAGTGGTAAAAAAAAGATAGAAAAATCATTATTATGCACCATTTATTATGGATAGATAATAAGTAATAAATAATAATAAATAATAATAATAATAATAATAATAGAAATGTACGAAGAAAAATTTATTTACTTAACATAATGGTTAAGATAGTAATTATAAGTTATATAATAATAAAAAATAATTTAAAAGTCGAGTTCTAAGATAATAAAGTCTTGAAAAATCATAATTTTTTTCAAAATAGTAATGTTTAATAAAATTAATATTATTATCATCAATTTTGAGGTTAATTTTGATGTTCTAATCATACAATAAAAAATTAGTTGTCCAAATAGTTAATATTTAAGTTAATGAGAATTTTTTATAATGACTCGGTTCATTTCCCATTTATATCACGTTTCTTCCAAAAGTAAATTAATTCTTTATGCAATTATCATCCATTTGGGAGTAAGCTAAACTCATTAACATAATATAGTAACTGTACCGATGACCAATTAGCACATCAAACAATCTCACTTACAAGTGCGCTACAACAACCATTACCATCTTCGTGCAACGCATGGGCAATACGCCTAGTATATAAATGTATTTATCTACTTTTCCAGCAGTTAAAATGTATCTACAAACTATTTAATGTAGTGTATTTGCTAATTATTTGATCTCTACCAAAATAAAAAGACATAAACTCCATAGTACTATACAAAAAAAAATATATATTTATTTTTTAAAATAGTGAACTTACCGATCAATGGGGATCAAGTGTGAGTGCATGGAAGTAGACCACGAACAATGGAGATTGAACGATCGTGGGATGCGACCACGAGTACATGGATTAGATAGTCACCATAAGTTCTAGTTTTTTTTTACCGTGTTATATTCTCTTTTACGGTATTTTTTAAATGAAAATTAGAGGTAAATAAGACATATATCAATTAGGGATAGAAAGACATAACATTTTAGTCCACGATTTTCCAATAAAACCTTTGCATGCTCAAGATTAAAAATAATAAATTATAAGTAAATAAATAAAACTAATTAAATAAATCAGCGTCTTGACTGCCGTTTAGAGCCTAAATTGAATTCCAGACAGGATTTAAAACCCATGAAAATTTGATTCTACCATTTTCATGGAGTCTCAATTTTATTTTTAATTTTAATTTACTATTTTTTTCAAAAAAAATTTCTACTTATTGGTCGGAGGTCCACTCGGAAGCAATCTCTTTATCCGTCGAATAGAGAGAGTGATGACTTTCTCTACTTTTGAGAGTGTTTCACTCTGGGTGGAGAAATGATTTATTTCTATTCGCGGATAGGGGAAGGGTTTTCTACATCTCACCTCCCTCATACACCGCTCATGTGATATTGAGTTTTGTTGTTGTTGTTGTTGTTGTTGTTGTTGTTGTTGTTGTTGTTATCGTCGTCTTTCACCAATCCCGTTTACTATGTGCATCAAGAAAAACGGAACAAAGATACATGTCTAATTACTTGCCAGTAACATTTGTGATATTAGTAAAAAAAACTATGGAAAATTGTTTGAAAATGCATCAAATTTTCACCAAATTCCTATTGTATGCATTCAACTAATGATACACATACCCGATCAGCTCATGTAGCGCATCAAACAGCATCACCATAAGAATTTACAAGGGTGCGCGCTAGGGCATATAGCGCTGTATTTACAACCATGGTGCCAATCCCATCCGCGCACATTGGCAGCATCCACATGTCATGCGATGCTGTAGCTGGCAGAAGACACCTGGCAGACAAAAGGTCAGGTCCGACAAGAACACTTTTTGCTTTTGTCGGACCAACTTGCTCGAAGAAGTACTATTAGCAGGCCACGATCTTTTTAACCTTATTACTGTGGCGATTAAAGACAAGAAGGATTACCCTATAAATACAGGACTTCATCCACAACATGGGGCATCTTTAGAATTCACTTTTACACATATACCCTAAAGAACAGCAGCGCATAGCGCAACTATACCCTCGCTACCGGACTTATAGCCTTTCACTAGATATCCTTGATATACAGGTAACGTTCCATGAACATAAACCCTACAACTTAGCACGAGCCATCGCTGACCGGTATACCCGCCGATGGTGGGTCATATTTACCCACCCCTGTTGAGATCCCCATCTCGCAAGGGGTTATTCACGGTACTCCGGACCGAAGAGTTAAACCCAATTGACCCTTAAATTCCCCTCTATTGATATCAAGCATGGACCGAACCTGACCTGATTATTCTATGCTTGATCATTTGGCGCCATCCGTGGGACACACAAGTTAAAAGATTTCGATTTGATCTTTTTTCTGTATGTCTACTTGTAGTGACCCGAACTTTTCCATGATTATATATTATATGAGATTAATATTTAGATGAATAAATGTTTCCAACATGTTAAGCAATCAAACTTGTTAAGACTTGATTAATTGAAATGAGTTTATGTAGACAATTGACCACCCCGTTTGCCCGATGATTCACGAACGTCATAACTTGTGATAATTATATAATCGTTTTATTTTTTTTTATGATGTAAGCTTTTATTTTATATATATATATATATATATATATATATATATATATATATATATATATATATATATATATATATATATATATATATAAGAAGAAATACAATTAAATCAAAGATGTACAACTAAAACATTATTTGCTACAGTAAAACACTATTTGCTACAGTAAAATACTATTTGCTATAGTAAAACACTATTTACTGCAGTAAAATACTATTTGCTACAGTAAAATACTATTCGCTACAGTAAAAAACTATTTTCTATAGTAAAATACTATTTGCTACAGTACCCTATTTGCTACAGTAAACACTATTTACTACAGTACACTATTTACTCGTATTCAATCCGTATTCGTACTAATATACAACTTCTAAATGTATATATTATTGGTATATACACTTCAATGATCAGCTCTTAGCAGCCTTAATGAGTCACCTAAACATGTGGGAACCATCATTTGGCAACTAGCATTAAATATCTAACAAAAATACAAACTAATGGAACCTTATATTCAAGGGTAGGATCACGTTTTTCTTCACCAACCATAAACACATTTCATTCCAACTTTTATGCATCAAATTACTCTCTCTCAATTCTTCTCTTATTGTTCTAAGTGTTCTTCATCATTTTCTTCATAATCTAGCTCAATCTAGTTAACCTAGATCAACATACAAAACAACTACTCAATAACACTTCATAAACACTTTAAAGTTTACAAGTTTACTTCCAAGCTTTCTAATCCATTCCAAGTAATAATCTAAGATCAAGAAACCTCTGTTATTTACAGTAGGTTATCATTCTAATTCAAGGTATAATTCATATTCAAACTTTGATTCAATTTCTATTACTATAACAATCTTAATTCGAGTAGAAATCTTACTTGAACTTGTTTTCGTGTCATGATTCTACTTCAAGAACTTTCAAGCCATCCAAGATCCTTTGAAAATAGATCATTTCTTGTCACTTCCAGTAGGTTTACCTACTAAACTTGAGGTAGTAATGATATTCATAACATCATTCAATTCATATATATAAAACTATCTTATTCGAAGATTATAACTTGTAATCACTAGAACATAGTTTAGTTAATTCTAACTTGTTCGCAAACAAAGTTAATCATTCTAACTTGACTTTTAAAATCAACTAAACACATGTTCTATATCTATATGATATGCTAACTTAATGATTTAAAACCTGGAAACACGGATAACACCGTAAAACCGGACATACGCCGTCGTGGTGAAACCGGAGGCTGTTTTGGGTTAGATAATTAAAAAGTATGATAAAATTTGATTTAAAAGTTTTTCTTCTGGGAAAAAATGATTTTTCTTATGAACATGAAACTATATCCAAAAATCATGGTTAAACTCAAAGTGGAAGTATGTTTTTCAAAATGGTAATCAAGACGTCGTTCTTTCGACAGAAATGACTACCTCTTACAAAAACGACTTGTAACTAATATTTACGACTATAAACTCATACTTTTTATGTTTAGATTCATAAATTTTAGTTCAATATGAAACCATAGCAACTTGAATCACTCAAAACGGATTTAAAACGAAAAAGTTATGGGTAAAACAAAATTGGATATTTTTACTTATTGTAGCTACGTGAAATTTGTAACAAATCTATACAAATCATGACTTAACTAACTTATATTGTATTATACATGTATTCTAACATATATTATGTAATCTTGGGATACCATAGACACGTATACAATGTTTTGACATATCATATCGACCCATCTATATATATTATTTGGGAACAACCATAGACACTCTATATGCAGTAATGTTCGAGTTAGGTATACAGGGTTGAGGTTAATTCCAAAATAATATATATACTTTGAGTTGTGATATAGTCTGAGACTTGTATACACTGGGTCGTGGATTGATTCGAGATAATATATATTGATTTAATTATGTACATATAACTGTGGACAACTAGTTGTAGATTACTAAAGTTGGACTGCTAACTTAACAAACTTAAATCGTTAAAACGTAATAAAACATATTGTGAATATATTTCGATCATACTTTGATATATATATGTATATATTTGTTATAGGTTCGTGAATCGATCAGTGGCCAAGTCTAATTCTCAACGAATTAAGAATCTGTAAAAGTGAGTTATAGTCCCACTTTTAAAATCTAATATTTTGGGATGAGAATATATGCAGTTTTATAAATGTTTTACAAAATAGACACAAGTATGCGAAACTACATTCTATGGTTGAATTATTATTACCAAATATCACTCTTTTTAGTCTGGTAATCTAAGAATCGGGGAACAGAAACCCTAATTGACGCGAATCCTAAAGATAGATCTATTGGGCCTAACAAACCCCATCCGGGTTACGGATGCTTTAGTACTTCGACTTTATCATGTCCAATGAGAGTCCCGGAATGATGGGGATATTCTAGACGCGTTCTGTTAATGTCGGTTACCAGGTGTTCACCATATGAATGATTTTTATCTCTATGAAGTTTATGCGAAATGCCTGCTATGAGATGGATGTTTATGAAAAATGAAATCTTGTGTTCTATTATTACAATTTGATATATATAGGTTAAACCTATAACTCACCAACATTTTTGTTGACGTTTTTAATCATGTTTATTCTCAGGTGATTATTAAGAGCTTCCGCTGTTGCATGCTAATTAAGGACAAGAATTGGAGTCAGCATGCTTGTAATATATTGTTTAAAAACTGCATTCGGAGATTTAAATCGATGTGTAATATTATTGTAAACTATTATGTAATGGTCGTGTGAAAATATTATCTTTTAGATTATCATTACTGGATAATCTATGTTATGATTTTAAAACCTTTAACGATAAAATAAAGGTTATGGTTTGTTTTTAAAATGAATGCAGTCTTTGAAAAACGTCTCATATAGAGGTCAATACCTCGCAAGGAAATCAATTAATATGAAACGTTTATAATCGATATGAACGGGACATTTCAGTTGGTATCAGAGCGTTGGTCTTAGAGAACTAGAAATTTGCATTAGTGTGTCTAACCGAGTTTGTTAGGATGCATTAGTGAGTCTGGACTTCGACCGTGTTTACTTGAAAAACGATTGCTTAACATTTTTTTGTTGAAAACTATATATTATTAACATGTAAATATTATGTGATATATTAATCTCTTAATATGTTTGATATTGTGTTATAGATGTCTACCTCTAGTACAAATCCCATTGACTCACCTAATAATAATGAAGAGTCGATTATATATTGGGAAGACTCACAAATTCCCGAAGAGGAACCGGAAGAAGAGGAACCGGAAGAAGAGGAACTGAAAGAAGAGGAATCAGAAGAAAAGGAACCGGAAGAAGAGGAACCGGAAGAAGAGGTTCCAGAGGAGGAAATATTAAAAACCACTGAAAAATAGATAAATAAAAGAAAACCCTCAACCAATGGACCAAAATTAATAATGGTCAATGGTGTTTCTGCCGAGGAAGCAAAATATTGGGAAGACTACCAATTTTCCGATGAATCGGATTCCGATGAGGATTCCGATGATGTTATAGAAATTACCCCGACCCAATTTGAAAAGGTAAAAGAAAATAATAAGGGAAAAGGCATCAAAATAGAGAAACCTAATTCCAACCCCGATGACCTCTATGTTAATATGAAATATTCCGATGGGAAATACCGTCAACACCCGTATTTCTTAAGTTTTAGCTATAACCCGGGAACATCTAAGCCACCAGGTTTTTTTAGACCATTTGTGAAAAGAATGGCTCGTATTCGGGGAGCACCATATATCCCTAGAAAATTAGCTAAACAAACCAAGTCCGAAGAAGAAGAAACAAGTGAGTCGGAATAAAGAGTTGTAATCATGCGATGTAATATATGTAATATAGTGTACTTGTGCTTTTATGATATATGTAAAAATTGCTTGTATTGTTTGTTAAGTATCTTTTATGAATCTAACCTTCGTCTATTTTTACAGTATAAAAACACAAAATAGATGTTAAGGATAGACAACCAAAAATTTTAGAAGACCTACCCGGGGATATGATTGATGAAATCTTGTCTAGAGTCGGTCAGAATTCGTCGGCACAATTATTTACGGAAAAATTAGTTTGTAGAACATTTGAAGAACGTTTCAGACATGCCTTAGTTTATAAAAGGCTTTCTTTTGAAAGATTGTAGAACATTTGAAGAACGTTTCAGACATGCCTTAGTTTATAAAAGGCTTTCTTTTGAAAGATGGGGTATATCACATTGGGGAGACCTTAAGTTACGCAGTGTTTTCTTTAAAGCGTTAAATGCAGGGAACCCATGTGCAATTTTACGCTACGGGTTAAGAACCTATTTTGACTCAACATATCCTAACATAGGACTTCATACTTTAGAAAGAGCTTCTAACATGCAACATAAAGAAGCATGTTATGCTTACGGGTTAGTGATGTTCGCTTCTCACCAAAGTGAGAAAAAGAACATGGGATTACAACTTTTAAATAAAACCTTCTCACAAGTGACGGATTTGGTAGTTGGGGTGAGAAACAAGGTTTTTAGATTGTTACGGGGCTGTTGGGCATTACGAAACCCTCGTCCTTTTGACGACGTTACAACATGCTGCCTAGCCAATGGTCACAATGGTTATCTTCCACATAACCAAGGATGGGAAATAATATTAGTACAACCAGAATGCATGACTTGTTTCTGGACCTATGAATTACGTATCTTTATTGCTTTAGCGGAACGACTTGCGTTAAACTAGAATTGTCTTCGCTACATAATGGTTTACAATACAAATATGTTACAACAAAATAAGTTCCTTGAATGCAGTTTTTACACAATATCATACAAGCATGGACTCCAAATCTTGTCCTTATTTAAGTATGCGACAGCGGAAGCTCTTAATAATCACCTGAGAATAAACATGCTTAAAACGTCAACAAAAATGTTGGTGAGTTATAGGTTTAACCTATATATATCAAATCGTAACAATAGACCACAAGATTTCATATTTCAATACACATCCCATACATAGAGATAAAAATCATTCATATGGTGAACACCTGGTAACCGACAATAACAAGATGCATATATAAGAATATCCCCATCATTCCGGGACACCCTTCGGATATGATATAAATTTCGAAGTACTAAAGCATCCGGTACTTTGGATGGGGCTTGTTGGGCCCGATAGATCTATCTTTAGAGTTCGCGTCAATTAGGGTGTCTGTTCCCTAATTCTTAGATTACCAGACTTAATAAAAGGGCATATTCAGTTCGATCATTCAACCATAGAACGTAATTTCAATTACTTGTGTCTATTTCGTAAAACAGTTATAAAAACATCGCATGTATTCTCAGTCCCAAAATATATATTGCGAAAGCATTTAAAAAGGGATTAATGAAACTCACGCATATAAATATTGTAAAACAGTTAATAAAGCATTTGCATGTATTCTCAGCCCAAAAATGTAATGATTTCAAAACAACACTTACATGTAACGACTAACGATGACTTAACGACTCAGTTAAATTGTATATACATGTAGTGTTTTAATATGTATTTATACACTTTTGAAAGACTTCAATACACTTATCAAAATACTTCTACTTAACAAAAATGCTTACAATTACATTCTCGTTCAGTTTCATCAACAATTCTACTCGTATGCACCCGTATTCGTACTCGTACAATACACAGCTTTTAGATGTATGTACTATTGGTATATACACTCCAATGATCAGCTCTTAGCAGCCCATGTGAGTCACCTAACACATGTGGGAATCCGTTTTGAGTGAATCAAATTGCTATGGTTTCATATTGAACTCTATTTTATGAATCTAAACAAAAAAAGTATAGGTTTCTAGTCGGAAAAATAAGTTACAAGTCGTTTTTGTAAAGGTAGTCATTTCAGTCGAAAGAACGACGTCTAGATGACCATTTTAGAAAACATACTTCCACTTTGAGTTTAACCATAATTTTTGGATATAGTTTCATGTTCATAATAAAAATCATTTTCTCAGAATAACAACTTTTAAATCAAAGTTTATCATAGTTTTTAATTAACTAACCCAAAACAGCCCGCGGTGTTACTACGACGGCGTAAATCCGGTTTTACGGTGTTTTTCGTGTTTCCAGGTTTTAAATCATTAAGTTAGCATATCATATAGATATAGAACATGTGTTTAGTTGATTTTAAAAGTCAAGTTAGAAGGATTAACTTTTGTTTGCGAACAAGTTTAGAATTAACTAAACTATGTTCTAGTGATTACAAGTTTAAACCTTCGAATAAGATAGCTTTATATGTATGAATCGAATGATGTTATGAACATCATTACTACCTTAAGTTCCTTGGATGAACCTACTGGAAAAGAGAAAAATGGATCTAGCTTCAATGGATCCTTGGATGGCTCAAAGTTCTTGAAGCAAAATCATGACACGAAAACAAGTTCAAGTAAGATCATCACTTGAAATAAGATTGTTATAGTTATAGAAATTGAACCAAAGTTTGAATATGATTATTACCTTGTATTAGAATGATAAACTACTGTAAGAAACAAAGATTTCTTGAGGTTGGATGATCACCTTACAAGATTGGAAGTGAGCTAGGAAACTTGAAAGTATTCTTGATTTTATGAAACTAGAACTTTTGGAATTTATGAAGAACACTTAGAACTTGAAGATAGAACTTGAGAGAGTTCAATTAGATGAAGAAAATTGAAGAATGAAAGTGTTTGTAGGTGTTTTTGGTCGTTGGTGTATGGATTAGATATAAAGGATATGTAATTTTGTTTTCATGTAAATAAGTCATGAATGATTACTCATATTTTTGTAATCTTATGAGATATTTCATGCTAGTTGCCAAATTATGGTTCCCACATGTGTTAGGTGACTCACATGGGCTGCTAAGAGCTGATCATTGGAGTGTATATACCAATAGTACATACATCTAAAAGCTGTGTATTGTACGAGTACGAATACGGGTGCATACGAGTAGAATTGTTGATGAAACTGAACGAGAATGTAATTGTAGACCTGATTGTTTTGATTGTTATTGTTATTGTTATTATTAGTATCATACTTGTTATCATATTTGAAAGTATTATAGACATTACTATTATTATTATGATAGGTATTAATAATATTATTATTAGTAATAAACTTATCATTTTAGTATTTTATCATCATTAGGATTATGATTATCATTATTATTATTATGAAGGAAATAAAAATATATTATTATCATCAATATTAGAATTTGTACCGGTTTATAAATAATAGTATCATCAGTACATTTACAATTAATAATATCATATTTATCAGTATCATCATTAATATTTACTAGTATTATTATGATTATCATTTATCATTTTATAAATATTAGAACCCTTATTATTAACATAAGTATGGTATTAGTATTAATATTATTTTAGAGTTATTATTATTAGTATCATTAACAGTTATCATTTTCATTTTTTTTGCTATTAGTATTATCATTATTAATAAAATTATTATTATTATTAGTAAATCATTATTATCTAAATTATTATTTTAACAAATAAATCTTTTGTACACTATATATATACTTATGGTATATACTAGGATTGTATTAATAATTCACATAACAAACTAATAAAATTTCATAAATACAATACTAACCACAAATATATGTATATAAATATATTAATGTCACTATTTATATAAACGTAAATCATTATAGATATATATACATAAAATCGATATATATATATATATATATATATATATATATATATATATATATATATATATATATATATATATATATATATATATATATATATATATATATATATATATATATATATATATATAAAATATAACTTAAAATATAATATAAGTATACGTTTTAAAATAAAGGTTAGAATAAATTCTACAAAACTATAATATATAAATAATACATATTAATAAATGAAATTTTGTAACTTACATTATACGTATTAATATATACACAATTCATATAGGTTCGTGAATCCGAGGCCAACCCTGCATTGTTCAATGACGTCATATGTATTTTTACTACAAAATACAGTATCGTGAGTTTCATTTGCCTTTTTACCCTTTATATTTTTGGGCTGAGAATACATGCGCAACTTTTATAACTGTTTTACGAAATTGACACAAGTACGTGAAACTACATTCTATGGTTGGATTATCGAAGTCGAATATGCCCCTTTTTATTAAGTCTGGTAATCTAAGAATTAGGGAACAGACACCCTAATTGACGCGAATCCTAAAGATAGATCTATCGGGCCCAACAAGCCCCATCCAAAGTACCGGATGTTTTAGTACTTCGAAATTTATATCATGTCCGAAGGAGGATCCCGGAATGATGGGGATATTCTTATATATGCATATTGTTAATGTCGGTTACCAGGTGTTCAATTCATTCTCCTTACTCTAAACCCTTGCAGACAATAGTTTCTATCATCCTCTGATCTTAGATATTCTGAGATATTATCGTACCTTTCATTATAAATATCCTCCATATTTCTGGAGATATTTTTATAACTATTCTTATCTGAAATCATTAATCTTTTCGTGCTATCAGTATTACATCATATAGAAACTGTTAGTTTCTATATTCTGTAAATTTTCAAGCTTAAAATATGAATGTTATTGTAGTAATGATGGGAACTGATGCATGAGTTAGTATAATATAATGACACTTGATCAACGTGATTATATTACAGTAAGTCATGCTGAGTTTCTAAATGAAACGTGATGATTCACAGATCATAACGTCATCATGTGCCATGTTACATAACTCTTTCATCCTACTTAACTCCGTAACAAATCAAGAAAATGTATTCTTGATGGTTCTATCTTCCGTGATGTTGATAAATTTGAAAATCAAATCGTGCTATCACGTTCCTTCATGCTTAGAACATTATAATCATTCGAAACTCTATATCTATAAATTCTGGACCATTATTCGCTTGACTTGAAGTCGGGAAGAGAAAACAAAAGCATAGAGCTTTGAAATATAAGGGAGAATATAAAGTCCGATAACAACACATAAATTACAAACCGTGTATATCAATGTTTATCGCAACATAAAGACACGGGAGAATTAAAAACATTATAATCCCGAGGGCGAAGTAGAAGAAAGCAGATTCCTCTGGTGGAAGTTGGAAAAGGAGAATGATTGTTGCGATAGTAAGGATGAGGACAAGGATCAGAACTGGATTAATCATTTTCAGAATCTTTTGGATGTATGAACTAAGAAAGAAAGTATAAGAATGGTGAGAATAATGGAAAGGAAGAGCTTAATTTATACTGGAAATATCAGACGTAGTAATCGGGGCAGATCACCGTATTTAATTAAAGAGATCTTAATTTCCATAAATCCCGAAGAATCAGATTTTATAGATCTTCAAGATTTTCTTTAAATCCCTTAAATTCCGGAATTCAACCAAGGCAATGTCAAAAGTTAAGACGCGCCTTATTTTCTAAATTCAAACCTGACTACGTCAAAAGTTAAAAACAAATCTTTGTTTCTCATTTCATCCTTTTGTGAATAGCTTCATTCGCACTCTTCGAATAATTGAATTATTTTTATCCATATTACTCAATGATGATAAAACTCAAGTTATCAACTCATATTCGTCAGGAAAACATATTTATTGTTAGCTATGACGACCTCACTCAAATTTCGGGACGAAATTTCTTTAACGGGTAGGTACTGTGATGACCCGGGAATTTCCGACCAAATTTAAACATAATCTTATATGATTCGACTCGATAAGCAAAGTCTATTAAACCGAGTCTCATTATGTTTGAACTATTTCATGATAACATTTGACCTTTAACTATTTCCGACGATTCACGAACCTTTAATTGTAACTAAGAATGTAAATATAAATAATTATATATAAAACTAATTATATTAGTATTAATGAACTATTAAGTAATTTTGTTATTATAAAAGATAACATTTAATAACTAAAGATTTTCATTTTGAATATATATAGTATATTGTATATAAATGATTCAAACATATTTTACCAACGTTATCAAAATATTAAATGTACAATGTTATACTTTGTAGTTAATTGTTTAATATACATAATTAATCATCTACTCAACATTTAAAACATGATTTTATATATATGGTAGTATACATATATACATAAATATAACTATATATATATGATTTTATACATAATTATTATATTATGTATATGTAGAAATTTATAATATATCTATGATGAAATAATGTACTATTTTAATAAATATATATAATACTTACATATATAAAACATTTATATTTTTCATAATTACATACATAAGTATAATATAATTAGTATGTAAATAAATATTATAATATATTTATATTAAAATGCATAAATATATAATATTCAGTATATGTTACAATACATATTACATAATTATTAAATATTACATAATAATAGATGATATTAATAAATTAAATTTAAATACAAATATAGTTGTTGTAGTAATGTTATTTGTATCGTCAAATATCAATATTTGTATTCATAATATCACTTTATATCATATAAAGATGAAATTGGATGTATAAATTAGATTATTATTACTAATATTATTATTATCGATAAAATATTAATATTATCATAATTAGTATGGTATTATTATTATTATTATTATTATTATTATTATTATTATCATCATTTTTACAATTATTATTATCATTAATATTATATTTATCATTATTATTAATTTTATTAATATTATTAGATATTAATAGTATTGTTATTATATATTATTATTATTAATTAAAAAAAAACAGTAGGGATCTATATTATACGCTTGACTTCTGTATCCTCTATCTCTATTATTATTATTTTTTTTTTTTTGTTTCTTTCCTGCTCCTAACTCGTGAACCTGTGTTGACATTTTCTCCATTTTTTATCAACCGATCTCTATTATTACAAAATGATTATGTATAATTGCAAATCAAATAAAAAGGAAATCCAATGGGATTAAAGAGCACAGCGATATTTTTTTTCCTTCTTCTCTGCACGCTCCAATTTTTTTTTCTCTTAATTCAATTTCGAATAAAGTTTCAAAATCTAAAAATGCAGAAAGGTTAGAAATCTTTCTTTGAATCTATCTGCAAAATCTCAACTCTCAAATCTTTATATCGATCTTGAATTTTGAAGTCAAAGTTTAGTTTAAAAAAAAGTCAACAATTGTTCTTGAGACAAATTCGCGTTCGTGTATATGTTTCTGATCAAATTGACGATTCCATTAGTTTTTATACATGTTTAGAAAACTATTTCGTGTTATAAACATTATCTATAATGTTATCTATTACGAAATCAATTTTTTTTGTTTTGTTCCAAGAACCGACGCTGCAGTAGGCCTTTAGTGTTTTTTTTTTTTATTTTAGAACCCAAATTATTTTTTTTTCTGTAATGTTTTGAAGCTTTAAAAGGAACCCTGATTTTTTTTTTTTTTTTTTTTTTTTTTTGGTTTTTGATGTTTTGTTGAATCCATGAGACTTGTGGAGAAGAAGAGGAATAGAAGAAAAACAGTTTATATATAAAATTTAAATTCGATATTAGTACAGAGAATCAGAATTGGTGGGATGGTCGAGAGTGTTTGCGTGTGAGCATGTGGTCACGAGATCGAGTCCAGAGGACGGTAGTTTCTTTTTTTTTTTTGAAACTCTTTTCATGTGAGGTAGTTTTCTTTTCTAATTTTATTATTGTTATTATATATTAATTATTATTAGTATTATTATTATTATTGTGATTGTTTTGATTGTTATTGTTATTGTTATTATTAGTATCATACTTGTTATCATATTTGAAAGTATTATAGACATTACTATTATTATTATGATAGGTATTAATAATATTATTATTAGTAATAAACTTATCATTTTAGTATTTTATCATCATTAGGATTATGATTATCATTATTATTATTATGAAGGAAATAAAAATATATTATTATCATCAATATTAGAATTTGTACCGGTTTATAAATAATAGTATCATCAGTACATTTACAATTAATAATATCATATTTATCAGTATCATCATTAATATTTACTAGTATTATTATGATTATCATTTATCATTTTATAAATATTAGAACCCTTATTATTAACATAAGTATGGTATTAGTATTAATATTATTTTAGAGTTATTATTATTAGTATCATTAACAGTTATCATTTTCATTTTTTTTGCTATTAGTATTATCATTATTAATAAAATTATTATTATTATTAGTAAATCATTATTATCTAAATTATTATTTTAACAAATAAATCTTTTGTACACTATATATATACTTATGGTATATACTAGGATTGTATTAATAATTCACATAACAAACTAATAAAATTTCATAAATACAATACTAACCACAAATATATGTATATAAATATATTAATGTCACTATTTATATAAACGTAAATCATTATAGATATATATACATAAAATCGATATATATATATATATATATATATATATATATATATATATATATATATATATATATATATATATATATATATATATATATATATATATATAAAATATAACTTAAAATATAATATAAGTATACGTTTTAAAATAAAGGTTAGAATAAATTCTACAAAACTATAATATATAAATAATACATATTAATAAATGAAATTTTGTAACTTACATTATACGTATTAATATATACACAATTGATATAGGTTCGTGAATCCGAGGCCAACCCTGCATTGTTCAATGACGTCATATGTATTTTTACTACAAAATACAGTATCGTGAGTTTCATTTGCCTTTTTACCCTTTATATTTTTGGGCTGAGAATACATGCGCAACTTTTATAACTGTTTTACGAAATTGACACAAGTACGTGAAACTACATTCTATGGTTGGATTATCGAAGTCGAATATGCCCCTTTTTATTAAGTCTGGTAATCTAAGAATTAGGGAACAGACACCCTAATTGACGCGAATCCTAAAGATAGATCTATCAGGCCCAACAAGCCCCATCCAAAGTACCGGATGTTTTAGTACTTCGAAATTTATATCATGTCCGAAGGAGGATCCCGGAATGATGGGGATATTCTTATATATGCATATTGTTAATGTCGGTTACCAGGTGTTTAATCCATATGAATGATATTTTTGTCTCTATGCATGGGACGTATGTTTATGAGAAATGGAAATCTGAAATCTTGTGGTCTATTAAAATGATGGAAACGATTGTTTAAGTTAAACTAATGAACTCACCAACCTTTTGGTTGACACTTTAAAGCATGTTTATTCTCAGGTACGAAAGAAATCTTCCGCTGTGTATTTGCTCATTTTATAGATATTACTTGGAGTCATTCATGGCATATTTCAAAAGACGTTGCATTCGAGTCGTCGAGTTCATCAAGATTATTATCAAGTCAATTATAGTTGGATATATTATGAAATGGTATGCATGTCTGTCAACTTTCGATGTAATGAAAGTTTGTCTTTTCAAAAACGAATGCAATGTTTGTAAAATGTATCATATAGAGGTCAAGTATCTCGCGATGTAATCAACTGTTGTGAATCGTTTATAATCGATATGGACTTCGTCCGGATGGATTAGGACGGGTCTTCACAGTTGGTATCCTTGTATCAATGTTATTGTGTGCTATGTGTAAAATAGCGGTATTGTAAGTTTGTAAAATATTGTATAAAAGTTTGAACGTGAAATATTATTGTAATCAGTTTCTCATATAGAATTGTAGTAGTTAAATTGTATTTTAGCTATTAAGTATGAACTTAACGGGTAGGTACTACCCGAATTAAAACTTATAAAATGCTAATATGAAGAAAAAGCTTTTATAAATAAGTTCATATTATGCTACGAAATACTATTGACTACTCTTAATATTCTATATGATTAACTCATTTCTTTTGGCTATTGTTGAAGGAAATGGCACCGACTACTAGACACACCATGAATATGAGTGAAGAAGAATTCCGTACCTTTCTTGCTACAAACATAGCCGCAGTGCAGGCCGTAATGCAAAATAACAACAATAACTCTGGTTCTAGCAGTGGAACTAATTCCACAAGAAATCGTGTAGGATACTCATACAAAGAATTCACTGCCTGTAAACCTCTAGAATTCGATGGAACCGAAGGACCAATCGGATTGAAATGGTGGACCGAGAAGGTCGAATCGGTGTTTGCCATAAGTAAGTGCACTGAAGAAGACAAAGTAAAGTACGCTACGCATACCTTCACAGGTACTGCATTAACATGGTGGAACACCTATGTCGAGCAGGTGGGACAAGATGCTGCTTACGTACTACCGTGGTCAATATTTAAACACTTAATGAACGAGCAGTACCGTCCCAGAAACGAGGTCAATAAGCTCAAGGTAGAGCTTAGAGGGTTATGAACACAAGGGTTTGATATTACCACGTACGGACAACGATTCACAGAATTGTGCCTATTGTGTCCGGGAGCATTCGAAGATGAAGAAGTGAAGATCGACGCATTTGTAAAAGGGTTACCAGAAAGAATTCAAGAAGATGTGAGTTCACATGAGCCCGCCTCCATACAAAAGGCAAGTCGAATGGCTCATAAACTCGTAAATCAAATTGAGGGAAGAATTAAAGAGCAGGCGGCCGAAGAAGCCAACACGAAACAAGTTAAGAGGAAGTGGGAAGAAAACAGTGACAAAAGTCACCAACACAACAACAGTAACTATCGCTTCAACAATCAACACAACAATCACAACTACAATCGCACCAATTTTTGCAACAACAAACGCAACAACAATAATCCCAGCAACAACAACCACTACAACCACCGTCCTAACAATAATAACAATCGCAACAACAACCATCTCAATAATAACAATGGCAACAAAAACCAGAAAATTCCGTGCAAAAGGTGTGAAGGGTACCATCCGGATATTTATTGTTCGGTAACATGTATCAAGTGTAATAGAATGGGGCATAGTGCGGCAAAGTGTGAAGTTTACGGACCAGGGAATAAAGGAACAGAAAATGCCAACATTATTTGTTTCGGATGCGGAAAGAAGGGCCACTACAAAACTAGGTGCCCAAATCAGGAAAATAAAAATGGTCAAGGACGAGGAAGAGTCTTCAACATTAATGCGATAGAAGCGCAAGAAGACCCGGAGCTTGTTACGGGTACGTTTCTTATTGACGATAAATCTGCTTATGTTTTATTTGATTCGGGTGCGGATAGAAGCTATATGAGTAGAGATTTTTGTGCCAAATTAAGTTGTCCATTAACACCTTTGGATAATAAGTTTTTACTCGAATTAGCAAACGGTAAGTTTATTACGGCGGATAAAATATGTCAAAACCGAGAAATTAAACTGGTTGGCGAAACATTTAAGATTAATTTGATACCAGTAGAGTTAGGAAGTTTTGATGTGATAATTGGCATGGACTGGTTGAAAAAGGAGAGAGCAGAGGTTGTATGTTACAAAAATGCGATTCGCATTGTACGCGAAAAAGGAAAACCTTTAATGGTGTACGGAGAAAAGAGCAACGCGAAGTTAAATCTTATTAGTAGTTTGAAGGCGCAAAAACTAATAAGAAAATGTTGCTATATCATTCTAGCACACATCGAGGAAGTCAAACCCGAAGAAAAGAACATCAGTGATGTTTCCGTTGCAAAAGACTTTCCCGATGTATTTTCGAAAGAATTACCGGGACTACCTCCACATCGATCCGTTGAATTCCAAATAGATCTTGTACCCGGGTCTGCACCGATAGCTCATGCGCCATACAGACTCGCACCCAGCGAAATGAAGGAACTCCAGAGCCAATTACAAGAACTTTTCGAGCGTAGTTTCATTCGACCAAGTACATCACCGTGGGGAGCTCCTATTTTATTTGTCAAAAAGAAGGATGGTACATTCAGGTTGTGTATCGACTATAGAGAGTTGAACAACTACAGAGAGTTGAACAAACTTATCATCAAAAACCGTTATCCACTACAGAGAATTGACGACTTATTTGATCAACTACAAGGCTCGTCGGTTTATTCGAAGATCGATTTACGTTCCGGGTATCATCAAATGCGGGTGAAGGAAGATGATATTCAAAAGACTGCTTTTAGGATGCGTTACGGTCATTATGAGTTTATGGTTATACCGTTTGGATTGACTAACGCACCAGCTATGTTCATGGATCTCATGAACCGAGTCTGTGGGCCATATCTTGACAAGTTTGTTATTGTTTTCATCGATGACATCCTTATCTACTCAAAGAATGAGCAAGAGCACGAAGAACATTTAAGAAAAGTGCTAAAATTGTTGAGGAATGAGAAACTGTATGCTAAATTTTCAAAGTGTGCATTTTGGTTGAAAGAAGTTCAATTCCTCGGTCACATAGTTAGCAAAGAAGGTATTCAAGTTGATCCAGCAAAGATTGAAACCGTTGAGAAATGGAAAACCCCGAAAACTCTGACGCAGATACGCCAATTTTTAGGATTGGCTGGTTACTACAGAAGGTTCATCCAAGATTTTTCCAAAATAGCAAAAACCTTGACTGCATTAACGCATAAAGGGAATAAATTTGAATGGAAGGATGAGCAGGAGAAAGCGTTTCAATTGTTAAAGAAAAAGTTAACTACGACACCTATATTGTCATTGCCTGAAGGGAATGATGATTTTGTGATATATTGTGATGCCTCAAAACAAGGCCTTGGTTGTGTATTAATGCAACAAACGAAAGTAATTTCTTATGCGTCCAGACAATTGAAGATTCACGAGCAGAATTATACAACACATGATTTGGAATTAGGTGCGGTTATTTTTGCATTAAAGACTTGGAGACATTACTTATATGGGGTCAAAAGTATCATATATACCGACCACAAAAGTCTCCAACATATATTTGATCAGAAACAGCTGAACATGAGGCAACGTAGGTGGATTGAACTATTGAACGATTATGACTTTGAGATTCGATACCACCCAGGGAAGGCGAATGTGGTAGCCGACGCTTTGAGTAGGAAGGATAGAGAACCTATGCTGGTAAAAGCTATGAATATAATTATTCGTACTAACCTTACTACTCAAATAAAAGAGGCGCAACAGAGAGTTTTAAAAGAAGGAAATTTGAAGAATGAAATACCCAAAGGATCGGAGAAACATCTTAATATTCGGGAAGACGGAACCCGATATAGGATGAAAGAATTTGGGTACCAAAGTTTGGAGATGTGAGAGAAATGGTACTTAAGGAAGCACATAAGACCAGATATTCAATACATCCCGAAGCGGAGAAGATGTAAAAAGATCTCAAGAAACACTTTTGGTGGCCGGGTATGAAAGCCGATATTGCTAAATACGTAGGAGAATGTTTGACGTGTTCTAAGGTCAAAGGTGAACATCAGAAACCATCAGGTCTACTTCAACAACCTGAAATCCCGGAATGGAAATGGAAAAACATTAACATGGATTTCATTACTAAATTGCCAAGGACTGCAAGTGGTTATGATACTATTTGAGTAATAGTCGATCGTCTCACCAAGTCAGCACACTTTCTGCCAATGAGAGAAGATGATAAAATGGAGAAGTTAACACGACTATACTTGAAGGAAGTTGTCTTCAGACATGGAATATCAATCTCTATTATCTCTGATAGGGATGACAGATTTGTCTCAAGGTTTTGGCAAATGTTACAACAAGCATTGGGGACTCGTCTAGATATGAGTACTGCCTATCATCCACAAACTGATGGGCAAAGTGAAAGGACGATACAGACCCTTGAAGACATGCTACGAGCATGTGTTATTGATTTTGGAAACAGTTGGGATCGACATCTACCGTTAGCAGAATTTTCCTACAACAACAGTTACCACTCGAGTATTGAGATGGCACCGTTTGAGGCACTGTATGGCAGAAAGTGCAGGTCTCCGATTTATTGGAGTGAAGTGGGGGATAGACAAATTACGGGTCCAGAAATTATCCAAGAAACTACCGAGAAAATCATTCAAATTCAACAACGGTTGAAAACCGCCCAAAGTCGCCAAAATAACTACGCGGACAGTAAAAGAAAAGATAAAGAAATTGAAACTGGTGATATGGTTATGCTTAAGGTATCACCTTGGAAAGGTGTTGTTCGAGTTGGTAAACGGGGGAAACTGAATCCAAGGTACATTGGACGATTCAAAATTATAGATCGTGTCGGACCAGTAGCTTACCGACTTGAATTACCTCAACAACTCACCGGCGTACATGATACTTTTCACGTATCGAATCTGAAGAAATCCTTAGCCAAAGAAGATCTCACTATTCCTTTAGATGAAATTCAAATCAATGAAAAACTTCAATTCATTGAAGAACCAGTCGAAATAATGGATCGTGATGTTAAAGGACTTAAGCAAAACAAAATACTAATCGTTAAGGTTCGATGGAATGCTCGTAGAGGACCCGAGTTCACCTGGGAGCGTGAAGATCAGATGAAGAAGAAATACCCGCACTTATTTGCAGAAGATGTGTCAACACCTCCAACTGCATAAAATTTCGGGACGAAATTTATTTAACGGGTAGGTACTGTAGTGACCCGAACTTTTCCATGATTATATATTATATGAGATTAATATTTACATGAATAAATGTTTCCAACATGTTAAGCAATTAAACTTGTTAAGACTTGATTAATTAAAATGAGTTTATGTAGACAATTGACCACCCCGTTTGCCTGATGATTCACGAACGTCATAACTTGTGATAATTATATAATCGTTTCATTTTTTTATGATGTAAGTTTTTATTTTATATATATATATATATATATATATATATATATATATATATATATATATAAGAAGAAATACAATTAAATCAAAGATGTACACCTAAAACACTATTTGCTACAGTAATTTTTCGCTTTGCTACAATAAAATACTATTTTCTACATTAAAATACTATTTTGCTACATTAAAATACTATTTTGCTACCGTAAACACTATTTACTACATTAACACTATTTACTCGTATTCAGTCCATATTCGTACTCGTACAATACACAACTTCTAAATGTATATATTATTGGTATATACACTTCAATGATCAGCTCTTAACAGCCTTAATGTGTCACTTAAACATGTGGGAACCATCATTTGGCAACTAGCATGAAATATCTAACAAAATACAAACTAATGGAACCTTATATTCAAGGGTAGGATCACGTTTTTCTTCACCAACCATAAACACATTTTCATTCCAACTTTTATGCATCAAATTACTCTCTCTCAATTCTTCTCTTATTGTTCTAAGTGTTCTTCATCATTTTCTTCATAATCTAGCTCAATCTAGTTAACCTAGATCAACATACAAAATAACTACTCAAGAACACTTCATAAACACTTTAAAGTTTACAAGTTTACTTCCAAGCTTTCTAATCCATTCCAAGTAATCATCTAAGATCAAGAAACCTCTGTTATTTACAGTAGGTTATCATTCTAATTCAAGGTATAACTCATATTCAAACTTTGATTCAATTTTTATAACTATAACAATCTTAATTCGAGTAGAAATCTTACTTGAACTTGTTTTCGTGTCATGATTCTACTTCAAGAACTTTCAAGCCATCCAAGATCCTTTGAAGCTAGATCATTTCTTGTCACTTCCAGTAGGTTTACCTACTAAACTTGAGGTAGTAATGATGTTTCATAACATCATTCGATTCATATATATAAAACTATCTTATTCGAAGATTATAACTTGTAATCACTAGAACATAGTTTAGTTAATTCTAAACTTGTTCGCAAACAAAGATAATCCTTCTAACTTGACTTTTAAAATCAACTAAACACATGTTCTATATCTATATGATATGCTAACTTAATGATTTAAAACCTGAAAACACGAATAACACCGTAAAACCGGACATACACCGTCGTAGTGAAACCGGGGGCTGTTTTGGGTTAGATAATTAAAAACTATGATAAACTTTGATTTAAAAGTTGTTCTTCTAGGAAAAATGATTTTTCTTATGAACATGAAACTATATCCAAAAATCATGGTTAAACTCAAAGTGGAAGTATGTTTTTCAAAATGGTCATCAAGACGTCGTTCTTTCGACTGAAATGACTACCTCTTATAAAAATGACTTGTAACTTATATTTCCGACTATAAACTTATACTTTTTCTGTTTAGATTCATAAATTTCAGTTCAATATGAAACCATAGCAACTTGAATCACTCAAAACGAATTTAAAACGAAGAAGTTATGGGTAAAACAAAATTGAATATTTTTACTTGTTGTAGCTACGTGAAATTTGTAACAAATCTATACAAATCATAACTTAACTAACTTATATTGTATTATACATGTATTCTAACATATATTATGCAATCTTGGGATACCATAGACATGTATACAATGTTTTGACATATCATATCGACCCATCTATATATATTATTTGGGAACAACCATAGACACTCTATATGCAGTAATGTTCGAGTTAGGTATACAGGGTTAAGGTTGATTCCAAAATAATATATATACTTTGAGTTGTGATCTAGCCTGAGACTTGTATACACTGAGTCGTGGATTGATTCAAGATAATATATATTGATTTAATTCTGTACATCTAACTGTGGACAACTAGTTGTAGATTACTAACGTTGGACTGCTAACTTAACAAACTTAAATCGTTAAAACGTAATAAAACATATTGTGAATATATTTCGATCATACTTTGATATATATGTATATATTTATTATAGGTTCGTGAATTGATCAGTGGCCAAGTCTAATTCTCAATGAATTAAGAATCTGTGAAAGTGAGTTATAGTCCCACTTTTAAAATCTAATATTTTGGGATGAGAATACATGCAGTTTTATAAATGTTTTACAAAATAGACACAAGTATGCGAAACTACATTCTATGGTTGAATTATTATTACCGAATATCACCCTTTTTAGTCTGGTAATCTAAGAATTAGGGAACAGAAACCCTAATTGACGCGAATCCTAAAGATAGATCTATTGGGCGTAACAAACCCCATCCGGGTTACGGATGCTTTAGTACTTCGATTTTATCATGTCCGATGAGAGTCCCGGAATGATGGGGATATTCTAGACGCGTTCTGTTAATGTCGGTTACCAGGTGTTCACCATATGAATGATTTTTTATCTCTATGCAGTTTATGCGAAATGCTTGATATGAGATGGATGTTTATGAAAAATGAAATCTTGTGATCTATTATTACAATTTGATATATATAGGTTAAACCTATAACTCACCAACATTTTTGTTGACTCACTTTTAACAAAAGCCAATTAAGGACAAGAATTGAAGTCAGCATGCTTGTAACTCACTTTTAGTGACACTTTTGAGTGCACTATGGTGGGATATAGTGCCACTAAAGCCAATTGTTGCATGCTAATTAACGAACTTTTTCTTCAATTCTTTAATCTTCGTGCTTTAATAAGCCATAGTGCCACTAAAGCCTGAAAAATTATTTGTTTAATTGAATGATAGTTCGTTAATTTAATATAAAAATTACAATTGGACGTACCTATAAATAAACACATACACTCGATCGGACACGATGGGCGGGATATTTATAAGTACTAATAATCGTTCATTTAACCGGACACGGGAATGGATTAATAGTTAATGGACTTATTAAAACAGGGGTGAATTACATACAAGGAAAATTGGTGTAATTATAGTTTAAGTCCCCAATTAGTTGGAATATTTGACTTCGGATATAAGGATAATTTGACGAGGACACTCGAACTTTATATTTATGACTGATGAACTGGTTATGGACCAAAACCAGATGGACATATCGAATAATCCAGGACAAAGGACAATTAACCCATGGTAATAAACTAAAATCAACACGTCAAACATCATGATTACGGAAGTTTAAATAAGCATAATACTTTTATTTTATTTAATTTTCGCTACTTTAATTATCGTCATTTATATTTTGCATTAGATTTTAATTGTGACTTAAAATATAAAATCGACAAACCGGTCATTAAACGGTAAACCCCCTTTTATATATTATTATATATAATTATATATATATTTGTACAAATATAATTGTTTAAAAATATAGTGTAAAATAAGTCATCTCCCTGTGGAACGAACCGGACTTACTAAAAACTATACTACTCTACGATTATGTACACTGCCTATAGTGTTGTAGAAAAGTTTAGGTATATCCACTTTATAAATAAATAAATAACTTGTGTAAAATTGTATCGTATTTAATAGTATTTCCTAGTAAAAATATAACTATTTCGTATACACCTCTATGCAAATCACTTCCTGCTCAACTTTCATAACATGCGTGCAACTCGAAGGACGCATGTTGAATGTCATGACATCAAGCATGAGCGAGGGGAATCCTTGGGACAGTTCATCGACAGGTACTGTCAAGAGGTGGCCAGAGTCCCTAACTGTGCTGAATCATTGAAAGTATCCAGTTTCATACAAGGAATCTGCCGGGAAAGCCACCTAACGTTGTGGAAGAGGCTCAGGGAGCGTCCTCCAGAGACACTTGCAGAAGCGATAAGAGAAGCGCACGAGCATATGCGCGCTGAAGACATTACCAGGTACTCGAATTACCAAGGTTCGGGAAATGGTCGGCGCGATGGTTACGACTCGCCGAGGGGTGGGCGCCCGTCAGGCTGTTTTGGGAGAAACTAACACGACTCTAGCCCCTACCGCCACCATGGTAACAACCATCACAGCAACAGAAAGCACCAGCGAAACTACCAGGGGAACAACAACAACAACAACCAGCAACACCATCGGAACAGGGATAGCGACACTAGGGAAAACAATCAAGCCTTAATCAGAAGCCTCACCAAGAGTTTGAAAGAAATCTATGTGACTGAGCCCATCTCAAAAACGTTCGAGAAACCCGCGCGCATGTCTGAGTACGCGCGACGTGATAAGTCCAAGTTCTGCGACTTTCACGATGACTTCGGACATGAAACCAATCGCTGCAAGGCGCTGGTTGATAAGGTGGTCGTTTGCCTCAAGCGCGGAGAGTTGAAACATTTGAAACCGGTAAAGGATGAATCAGGTAGGCATAAGAAGGAAAATGAAGGAGTCGAGAAAGACAAGGTCATCTATGTCTTTTCATGGGAGAAAAAGAAGGAAATTGAGAAAGAGCCAATGTTGCCGTATAAAACCCTAAAGGCGCACCTCCCACGCGAGCCCATTTACGAAAGGAAATGCGCTCCGCTGGTGGTAGAAGGTTACTTGCCTGAGTGCATTCAACACATTGACAAAATTCTCATCGATACTGGCAGCTGTGTCAATGTCATGTTCTTTTACTGTTTCGAGAACCTAGCCTACAGAGTGAAGCGCAACCTAAGAAAGGTAAAGCAGGAGTTTAGGGGAATAAGTGGGGATCCCGCCTGGTCGAAGGGGATACTTGGGACAGCGTTAACCTTGCGAGACGATCAACAAAAGGAAAGGGCGTACACAACGGTGGTCGACTTTAAAGTGATACACGTTGAATCGGAATACGATGCTATCCTGGGACAACTGGCATTATCACACTTCGCCATCAGCACCTGCCTTTACCGAGGGATCATAACACTACCCACCCCGCTAGGAGAAGCCACACTCAAGTCCAAAGTGACCGCAGAGGACTATCGACTTCGACAGGTATGCATAAAAATATGTAGCTAATCGTTTTGAAAATTAAAACCATATATCACACGCAGCCACATAATAGCAAAATTGGCGCTTACATACTTTTCCGGATGAAATGCAATAAACGCGCAACCAGTCTGCACACTTACCGCATTAAAATGAGCACAATCTTATATAATCTGAAACATAAGACGCATATTAGAGTGCACTTGCACACATACTCGCGCATTCATTGATTTGTAACACTATTTGACTGGTATCCACAGATCCAAAGTATTCAAGTCGCGGCAAAGGCGACGAAAGATGGGGTCGGCTCTTCATGAGCTGGAAATGACGAGGGAGACGAGATTGCCAACGTTGACTATGAGTACTAAGAACACAAGGATGAGAAGTTGAGGGAGAGGGCATGTGGCTACAGTTACGATCAAGGTGGATACAGCTATTACTGGTATTAGAAAGATTGGAAGTTCTTGAGAGCACCCTGTTTAGCACATGTTTAATAATCTGTACTGATGAAACAATGTCTCTTAAGCGCTTTACGCGCATGTTTATCTATGTTTAATTATTGCCTTCAAGTTATCGTCTGCCATAATCTTTGTGCCATTATATGTAAAGTAGCTCTCTAATTTGAAAATGGTGCGCACAATCTCTTAGGCAGCGCACTCCTGCCTTTGAAGGGTTGCTTTCTCTTGCACCCGTGCGTCAGAAGCTTGTTTGGCAACAAGCTAGTCTATTATAACCGGACGGTTAAGCGTCATTGGGTTGACCTAACCAACCCGTGGAGAACTCGAGATCTGCAAGTCATGACTATAAATGACGGGGTTGGTCGCGACTGACCTCAATCCTAAGTGTTGGCGCACTTAGAAGACTCCCAATGCGCACATACGGATGCTTAGCTTAAGCATATATTGTGTGCACAACAATATATGTGATAAGTTAAAGGTTGACATGCCTTGAGTATAATTACGATTTGAATCAATAGTTATCTAGCCAAAAAGAAATGTATTAATAGACGATCTTACGCGCATGATCATGCTTTAATCGCAAACAAAACCCATATACTTGGTCGTACTAGTACTTAACAATCGTCACTTAGAAACTTGCAAATCACAAAGGGCGGTATCATGTTTAGCGCACATATACAATCTGTGACTAACAACAATGAAATATGCTTAAGTATAAATTACTGACACGCATTTATAAACTTTCACGCATTACAACGTACAAGCCATACACAATGAAGAGAAGTGAACAAGATAAAATTTTTATTCCCAAAAGAGTAATTACATACATAAAGAAAATAACAAAGTTACAACTCGTTACAACTGGTCGTTCAACAAGTGGTGGGCGTCAGCTGTAGGGTCATTAGACAAAGCTACCAATGAGGGGACCATGATATTCACCAGCGTCGGCGCTACTTCCTTGCTCTTCTACGCTGCAAGAGGATCCACTTCCTTTGTGATGATAACATCCAAAGCCTTGGAAGCTTGAATGTGAGGCTGGATCTTCTTCTAAAAAGTAAGCTTCTCCACCTCTTTAAAAGCGAGAATGACGTCAACAAGAAGATCGCTCACATATTTAGAATCACAAGCGCGAGAAACAAGCGCGGGGAGACCCTTCTTTAAGGTCTCAAACTGACACCTTGTTGTATCACGATCCACCTCGCAAGTAGTTAAACGATCAGTCAACCTTCACGTTCTTCTTCCAGAGATCTCTTTTCAGACTCAGGGGATTTGACCTTTTCAGTCAAACCCTCAACCTGAGAAGCTAAAGCCTCCTTCTCCGCAGCCAAAGCAGACGAGGCGCTGATAGCCTCTTCGCACCCCTTTTCATACCGCTCAAGATCCGACTTCAGATGCACGATACGGTCATGCATCTGATCAGCAGTCAGTGCGCCTGGTGTAGAAGAGTCAGCGCCGTCCAAACGAGCTTTTGCCTCTTTAAGGCAACATTTAGAGCGCATCAGGTTCAACATAGCCAATTGAACATCAAAGCGCCACGCTGCCTCGGGTGATAAGTGCCCAAAGTAATTGGGGAGTTTGATACCCTCCAAGTAGTTAATTGAGAAGTCGCCGTATTCTCTGGTATGGACAGCAGATCGTTCATACCATAAAACTGCAAGCGCGCCTCTGCGAATAAACAGAATTAACTAAATAATATAATTAATAGCGCAAGTATTCATAACTTAGGCAAAAACGAAGCTACCTTTTGCTTTCTTCTCGCACTTGCGCTTACTCCCACTCTCAGTTGGGGACTCAATCACTCTGGCCCCTTCAGCATCCGTTTAATGAGAGTCGTCACCTGCACGACCCTCGCGTTGGTTGACGTCACCGGAACCACCGGCACCAACAGCAGTGTCACCATGAGGTTGCTCATCAACATCCATGTCCTGCTCGTCCTTGTTCTCCACTTCGGGCGTCTAGTATGAAAGCCCTCAATATCGCGTGAAGCAAGAAGTCTGTCTAGACGCATCTCTGCAAATTTAACAAGTTAGACGAAAGAAATGAAAAGAAAAACTAGTACAAAATAACGCCCATCTGCCGCCTACCATTATCATCGGCGTCTTTGATAACTGGCAGGGCAGGCGGATAGGGGCACATATTAGCAATCAGTAAAATATCTGAGCTATATTGGCGGATGGTGAGTTCGCGGTTGTAGAAATTCCCAAGTCTCTGCTGATCGACTGGGGAAAGGGAAAGCCTGACATTTAACCGCGCATTTGTAGCGTCCGTGTGCCATGCACAAATATTTCTATACGCGGGAGGGATAAAAGAATCATCGATAAAGAAGAACGAGTTCTTCCACTTCTTGCGCACCCCGGATTTCAGGCGCTTCACAAAGTTAATCCTGTCGTTAAAAGAGTACCAACTTTGTTTGTTTTTACGATACGAAAATACGTTCTTAAACAAATCCAGCGATGGAGGAAATTGGTAATAGCGGCAGATCATCTCAAAGAGGGTAACACGACACGCGCTATAAGGGTGCAGCTGGCTAATACTGATATTGAAATGGCTAAGGACCTCCATGAAGAAAGAAGTGGGAGGATAGCGCACATTCCCTTCTACCATGACTTGTCGATAAACGGTGACCTTACCGTCTGAAAGGATCCGTTCATATACATTATAAATGATTCACAATAGTTGATTATATCGCGAGGTATTTGACCTATATGATACGTTTTACAAACATTGCATTCGTTTTTAAAAGACAAACTTTCTTTACATCAAAAATTGACGGCATGCATACCATTTCATATTACATCCAACTATAATTAACTTAATATTAATCTTGATGAACTCAACGACTCGAATGCAACGTCTTTCAAAGTATGTCATGAATGACTCCAAGTAATATCCTTAAAATGAGCTAATGCACAGCAGAAGATTTCTTTAATACCTAAGAATACATGCTTTAAAGTGTCAACCAAAAGGTTGGTGAGTTCATTAGTTTATCATAATCAATCATTTCCGTAATAGTAATAGACCACAAGATTTCAGTTTCTATAAATATCCGTATACTCGCAAGTGTATAAAACTATTCTATAAGTTGTTGAGTGCTTCGGTAACCATACTTAACAATTAATGTGGCATATTCCCTTTATTATGAAATCTCCCTACACTGTACCAAGTGTAGTAAAAATGAAGTACTATGCAACCTTTTACGATACTAGAGCGACTAGCCCGATTGGGGTTGTCAAACCCGATAGATCTATCAATAGAATTCGCGTTTACATGCTCTTACAACATGTAAATATTAGTTACCAAGCTATTAGGGAAAAATATGCAAAGTGGTACAACTCAACGTAGAATATGTTTTTAGTACTTGTGTTCATTTCGTAAAACAGTTATAAAACAGTGCATGTATTCTCAGCCAAAAAATATATATAAAAAGGGAGTAATGAAACTCACAATACTGTATTTCGTAGCAATTATGTATATACGGCACTGAACAAGTGCAGGGTTTGTCTCGGATTCACGAACCTATATTAAGAATATGTATTTATATATTGGTCAATATCTGTCTAACAATTTAGGTCAAGTCGTAGTGTATCACAATCTTAATGCTCGAGACCGACATGCAAAAGTCAACAAAAGTCAACTTGACCCAAAATGACTTCCAAAATCTATACATGTTTATTATATAACTTATATATAGTCGTTTTATATATTTAAATATATTTATCAGATCTTATTATACTAAATAATACAAGTCATTTATTAATAAATAAAAATTTATATTAAAATTCATATATGATAAAAATATACTTTTATATATCTCAAGTAATAAAATTTATAAAATTCACTTAATATCATAAAAATATAGTGGTATGTATTATTAATGTAATTATATTACGTGTGGTAAAAATATCTTTGTACGCATATTTATTTGATAAAATAATATTGATAATAATAATAATGATAAAAATAATAAAATGATAGTTTCAATAAAAATATTAATTTTTGGTAATAAAGATAATTTTAATAATAACATCAACTAATAACAATTATAATAATCGTTTTAATAATAATATTAAAATTAATGATAATTCAGTTGACCATATCTTTTAATCCGTTCATCGAAACCACACGATTTCTAAATGAAAAGTTATTAAATTTTCTTCATCTTTTCAACGACATGCATATCATATACCTTATCTCAGTAGCATATGTATCAAATTCGTGATTTATCATAAATTATTTAACGACGAAACTAAGCATACAAACATGCATAATCATATATACTCGAGCACTAGTCAGGGATACACTATTAATATATAAAAAATAAGATATGAATGCTCACGTATCAATATTGTGATTCAATATTGCAGGAAAGTACGTAGACGCAACGAAAATGATAAACGTTAGGTTGACCTCACGAGCAATACCCTCGATCAATACCCATAACCTCCATAGCTATAACCCATAATTTCCTTAGCTCTATCCCATTTGAAAACTTATTTTGAAATCGTCTGAATATAACTCCGTCATAGTATTTTATGTATACTAATAATATCTTGAAATAATACTAAGTAAATATATATATATATATATATATATATATATATATATATATATATATATATATATATATATATATATATATATATATATATATATATATAATTCGATTGAGAGAGTTTAGAGAAATATATTTTCAAGTTTCTATGAAATAATGAAACCTATTGAATTCTATTTATAATAGATTTTTGAATTATTAAAGTGAATTATTAAAGTATGAATTATTAAAGTGAATTATTAAAGTATGAATTACTAAAGTGAATTATTAAAGTGAATTATTAAAGTATGAATTATTAAAGTGAATTATTAAAGTATGAATTATTAAAGTTAAAGTAAAGTAAAAGTAAAGTAAAGGTAAAGTTAAAGTATAGTAAAAGTATAAAACTATGTATGTATAATACGCGTATAAATATACATAATATTAATTTAAATCGTTATATACATTTGATAAAATAAAATATAAATATCGGTATTTTTATCATACTGGTTAAGTAATGAGTGGTCAAAAAGAGTAGATTTCTTAAATCACAGTGGACCTCATAACATAGGCCCGTAATCATATCATAATGTATCTGATAATTCAATCATTTGATATTATCTCTTAATTCTGTCAATAAATATATCGAAACAAATACGTTCATGTAAAGTATCATATATCTAATACTTTGTTAATATTTTCAGTTAATATTATATATTATATATACATATCTATATACACATAATTGTTCGTGAATCGTCGAACACGGTCAAAGGGTAATTGATTACATGAATGTAGTTCCAAACTTTTTGAGATTCAACATTACAAATTCTGCTTATCGTGTCAGAAACATATAAAGGTTAAGTTTAAATTTGGTCGGAAATTTTCGGGTCGTCACAGTACCTACCCGTTAAAGAAATTTCGTCCCGAAATTTGATCGAGGTCGTCATGGCTAACTTTAAAAATGTTTTCATGATGAATATGAGTTGATAAATAGAGTTTTATCATCATTGAGTAATATAGATAAAACAATTTGATTACGCGAAGAGTATAAGTGAAGCTATCGCAAGAGAGTGAAATGAGTAAACGTATATTCGTTTTAACCGATGACGTAGTTATGATTGATTTTCGGAATTCATGGGATTTAAAGAAAATCTTTGCAATAAGATTTGGTTCTTCGGCGATTAAGAAAATCAGGATCTTATTTGATTAAATGCGATAATCTGTCTCTATTTCTCTGTCTGATATTTTACTATAAATCCACCCCCTACATTTCTTTATTTCCACCGCTCACACCTTCTAGTCTTTCTCCCCAATTCATACTTTAAAGCATTCGTTAATATGCTTCATCCAGTATTGATTCTTGATATACTCTTAACTTTCATATCTGTCATTCTTCTTTTTCATCTACCACCGGAGGAAGTTATTTTCTTCTACCATTACCTTGGGGTTATTGTGTTTTTCATTCTCCCATGTCTTTATATTGCTATATGCATTGATATACACGGTTTGTAATTTCAGGGTTGTTATCGGGCTTTATATTCTCCATTATATTTCGGAGCTTCATGCTTTCGTTTTCTCTTCCCGACCTTAAGTCAAGCGGATAATGGTCCAGAATTTGTAGATATGAATTTTTGGATGAACATAGTTAATGTTCCAAGAATAAAATCGTAATGGCACGATCTTGATTTGGCAAATTACCAGAATATCCGAAAATATAGAGCTATCAAGATGATATGTTCTTAATATGTTTGGAAATTGGGTAGAATGTAAGAGTCGTGTAAATAGTACATGATGACGGTATGTTCTGTGAATCATCACGTTCCATTAGAAACTCAGTATGACTTACTGTAATATAATCACATTGATCAAGTGTCATTATATTATACTAACTCATGCTTCAGTTCCCAAAAAAACATTCCTATTTTAAATTCGAATTTTTTTCTTCAGAATTTAGAAACTAACACAGTTTCTTTTTATGTTGTAACGCAGATATTGCGAATAGATAGAAGATTTCGGATAAGAATAGTTGTGAAAATATCTTCAGGAATATCGAAGATATTTATAATAAAAGATACGATGATATCTTAGAATTCTTAACATAGATGGATGATGAAGAAGATTTGTCTGTGAAGGTTTAGAATAAGAAGTAAGGTGTTTGCTAACGATTTCAGTAGACACTGAATCATTTGAATCCTTTGAAGGCAGGTTTAATCTTTGTGATTTGTCCACAGCCTCCTTCATGGGCTATTTATAGAAGAATTCTGATTCCTGACCCCCCATGCGATCGCATGGGTTTTATGCCTATTTCCCATGCGATCGCATGGCCCCAAAATTCAGCTCACAATTTTTTTGTTTTCTTGTTTGTCGACATATTATTATATATATATAATATATATATAATTTATATTAATTATATATATATTATATTATATTCATGTACATAGTTGACTTGTAATTTTAAGTCCGTTGGCTCGTACGTTGATACTCGGTTTATATCTCGGTTCTGAATTTTCGAACGTCCTTTCGTACGCTTAGAAAACTTGTACTTTACGTTTCGTGACTCATACCTTTGTCAAAATATAGACTTAAATTATCAATTACTATGTTACCCGAAGTGTATCCTGAACGTTCGAGTGTTTTGGTCATTTGCTTCTTTAAATCAACTTCTCGTTGTTTATTAATATATATTTAATAATATTATTTAAAAATCTAAACGTTTTATAACTAGGTTAATATTTATCATTTTTTGTAAAATATATATATTCATTTAGAAATATAAATTTATATATATAATTGAAATATAATATAATGTTTAGTTTCTCAAAACTAATTATATTTCAATATATATAATTTAAAATCATTTAAATAGTAGAAATTATTATATCACCTAACGTTTACGCTCTAGAACTTAATTTGATATAATTCATTTATGCGCCAACGTTTATTTTAACTTCTTAAACGTTCTAAGTAACCTAACTAAATATTAATCGAATCAATAATCAAATGTTACTATCGTTTACTTAATTTATTTGAAATTATATATATACATTCAATATTCATAAACACGTTTTAAATACATGTTGCAAGTTATTTATATATTTAATTCTAAAAATTAATATTCCAATTGTATATATATATTTATACACATGTCCATTAATAAATGATTGTTCGTGAATCTTCGGGAGTAGTCGAAGGGTAATTGAATATATAAAAGTAGTTCAAAAATTTTGAAATTCAACTTTATAGACTTGCTTATCGTATCGAAAACATTAAAGATTAAGTTTAAATTTGGTCAGAAATTTCCGGGTCGTCACACAACACAAACTTACTGAGGCAGTGATTCGTAAAGATCCATGTTGAAATTCGTTGCTTATTCATTCTAAAGCATTAGTTGAGTGATATCATAGATGTTTACAGTTGTAATGTCATGCTCTTTAAATACAACTATTGTAATTTCATAACATGAAACTGTAAGGAATATAGTGTTTACGTGGTTACCTTAGATTGATGATTTCGATTCTTCGGCATCTTTTCTGGGTGCAGTTTATGTCGCCAAAGGGCATAACATTGCTGATGTAACGGATGGGATATGTAATCTGTTGTTTGTTAAAGGAGCTTGTTAATCAGGTAATTGTGATATGTAATTTGGATAATTATGTGTATTACCTGTTACCACTGGAATTTGGCTTGGCATGTAGATATTTGATCGTACAAAATGAAACTGAAGTACTTATCTTGGATATCCAGTAGGGGAATGCGTTAGAAATCAGTAATTCTCCCAAATGTCAACGTGGTGGTACATTCTACAATTCGTTGCCTGGGTCAGATTACTTTGCATACAAACCTCGAGATCCTATAGGAAGCATCTACGTCTATTTTCAATTTTAAAAAGCGTATATACTCGGCGTCCATTTTTGCTTGAATCGTGTTACCCTTTAGTATATTTGAGTTTCAAAATAGCTATAATAATATTATAGGCTTATAGCATACTAAACTCTGGAATAGTTATGGTTAGTTTGCGCACCATTTCATCAATCAACATACAACACTGGTAGGAGCATGATCCGGGGGATTTTTTGCTATCCATTTCACTATATAAAGATAATATGCTGACCACTGGCCAACATAAAGAGCATATATCAAACATCAAACAGTGCGATTCTAAGAACTACCAATTAATCATTTATACACTATCATCATAAATCTAAAATCTAACATATATTATCAACTAAAAGGTAACATAAAAAACAAATACCAAATGATACGTTTAAAAATCGCACTATAAACATACACATACTATCATCCACTAAAACACTACAATGTCTATATAAGAAAGCTACCAAAATTGTAATAAAAAAAAATTTAATAAATAAAGGAAAAAAAACACTGACCTACACGAAATTACCGCATCCTCAGAAAGCAACCTGCGAAAACGAAAACCAAGAAACAAAGATTAAGCTACATGCTACACTGTTAGTGTTGATGTAATTTAGATATTATTAATTGTGATTGGTTAGTTATATGTTATAAATGGAGGGGGAGCTTTTGTAAATTAGAAAGTATGTAGAAGACTTGATTTAGTAATTGATCTTTTTATTAATTCAATTTTACTTGTTGTTGTGTACACTTTTGCAATAGCCATCGCCTATTTATAGGCATCACTAAGTCGGTTTACACTTTTTCTAGTAATTTCTTAACTAGATAAATTTAGCTTCTTCTTAGCTAGTATCTATAATTTAAATATCTATTACATTAGAAAATATCTAATGTTACTAATTATTTCTAGTATAATCTAGAAAAACATTATATTTTAACACTCCTCCTTAATGTTTTTCGACGTTACTCCGAGCATGTTGCGTAGGAACTCGAACTTGGGTCTTGGCAGTGCTTTGGTAAAAATATCTGCAAGCTGCTCTTCGGTCTTGCAGTATTTTAATTCGATATCTTTCCTGGCTGAGACTTCTCGTAGAAAGTGATATTTGATGTCAATATGTTTTGTTCTACCATGAAACACAGGATTCTTAGCCATCGCGATTGCAGACTTGTTATCGCAATATATCTTTGTAGCTTCGTCTTGTTTCTCGCCCATATCTTCTAGTATTCTTCTTAGCCATATAGCTTGATTAGCCGAGTTTGCAGCAGCGACGTACTCGGCTTCGGCTGACGATTGTGCCACAGTTTCTTGTTTCTTTGATGTCCATGAGAATACACCAGATCCAAGTGTGAATGCGTATCCTGAAGTACTTCTCATGTCATCTACCGATCCGGCCCAATCACTATCTGTGTATCCATGAAGCTTCGAGTCTATTGTGGGATTGTACCATATACCATAGTCCTTGGTACCTTGCAAGTATCGTAGTATTCTTTTAGAAGCTCCGTAATGTATTTGAGTAGGGTTTTGCATGTACCTGGATAGCAGACTCGTTGCGTACATGATGTCTGGTCTTGTTGCTGTCAGATAAAGTAGGCTTCCGATGAGACTTCTGAATCTTGAAGCATCCGCTTTCTCCGATCCATCATCTTGTCTCATCTTCTCATTTGCAACTAGTGGCGTCGCGACGGTTTTACAACCGTATAGTTTAAACTTTTTTAGGAGATTTTCTGTGTATTTCTTTTGGCATATGAAAATGCCTTCCTTTTCTTGACTGATTTCGATGCCAAGAAAATAGCGCATCAAACCAAGGTCGCTCATCTCAAACGTTTTCATCATGTCTTCTTTAAACTCTTGTATCATTCTCTCATTGTTTCCCGTATATATAAGATCATCGACATACAAGGAAAGAATGAGAGTGTCAGAGTTACCTTGGGTTTTGATGTAGAGTGTGGGCTCACTTTGACTCCTCCTGAACCCTGAACTTGTGAAGTAGCTGTCAATGCGGCTATACCAAGCACGTGGTGCTTGTTTAAGTCCATATAAAGCTTTCTTTAGCTTTAAGACTTGATTTTCTTTTCCTTTCTTAATGAACCCTTGTGGTTGCTCGACGTATATTTCTTCTTCGAGAAACCCATTTAGAAAAGCTGACTTCACATCTAGCTGGTAAATCTTCCACCTTCGTTGAGCTGCTAGCGCCACAAGTGCTCTTATAGTATCCAGTCGTGCTACCGGTGCGAAAGTTTCATTGTAGTCGACTCCAGGCTGTTGTGAATAGCCTTTAGCTACTAGCCTTGCTTTGTGTTTTTGTATAGAACCATCAGGGTTGAGCTTTGTTTTGTAAACCCACTTAACTCCAATGATTTCTTTATCTGTGAGATGATCAACTAACTCCCATGTGTTGTTTTTCTCGATCATTCTGATTTCTTCGTTCATAGCAGTCACCCATTTTTTATCTTTGGCTGCAACTTCATAGCTTTCAGGTTCTATGGTTGTAAAGTTACATGTCTCGTATACCTCTGCTAACGCTTTGACTCTTCCAGGTGTGGACTCTGGGCTTGACTCGTCTTGCGCCAAAGGTAATTTTGTCGATGGAGAAGTTGGTGTAGTAGGACTTGTTTCTCCGGTACTTTCATGACTAAGATCCTCCGTTTGTAGTGGTTTTTCAGCTGGAGTTTCCATAGATATCCGTGGCAGATATGTTTGTTTTTCAACTTTGTCCTTCTCGCAGTTCCAAGATGCGTCTTCGTCAAACTCTACGTCTCTGCTGATTACTATGTTATTGGTCTTCAGGTTATAGACTCGGTAGCCTTTTGATTGTGTGCTATAGCCCAAGAATATTCCTTTTTCTGATTTTTCTTGGAGCTTGTGACGTTTCTCCTTGGGAACATGGATATAGCAGATAGATCCAAATACTCGTAGATGTTTCGCCGACGGTTTCCTTCCACTCCATGCCTCAATAGGAGTCTTGTTTTCGACGACTTTCGTAGGACATCAATTTAGTATATATACAGCTGTGTATACAGCTTCAGCCCAGAAACTGTTTGGAAGGCCTTTTTCGTGTATCATTGTTTTGGCCATTTCCACTACAGTTCTATTTTTACGTTCAGAGACCCCATTTTGCTCAGGAGCGTAACCAACAGTGAGTTGACGCTTAACTCCTTCATCTTCACAGAATTTATTAAACTGTGTAGAGGTGTATTCTTTTCCTCTATCACTCCTTAGTGTTTTAATATAATGGCCACTACTCTTTTCTATGAAGTTTTTGAAGTTCTTGAATATCGTAAATACTTCAGATTTTTCACGCATGAAATAAACCCACGTCATTCTAGAATAGTCATCGATGAAGAGGATAAAGTACCTGTTTTGGTTAAGAGACGGGGTTCTCATTGGTCCACAAATGTCGGTGTGCACTAGCTCTAGTATACCTTTCGCTCTCCAGGCTTTGTCACGAGGGAAAGGTTTTCGATGTTGCTTGCCCATCATACTGCTTTCACACGTGTCAGTGATTTCTTCTATGCTTGGCAAGTCTCTCATCATATTTTTCTGTTGTAGGATTTTTAGTGCGTGAAAGTTAAAGTGGCCAAATCTTCGATGCCATAGCCATGATTCTTCGACTTGAACTTTCATGGCTGTGTCTTGGATATACTGCCAACGAAGCGGAAAGTTGCGGTTCTCCATTGGCACTTCGGCTATTAATTTATAGTTGTTTTTCTTGTCAAGAATAACACATGATTTATCTTCGAAGTGTAAAGAGTAGCCGTGCTCCATCATTTGTCCAACACTTAGCAAGTTACTTGCTAAGCTTGGTACTAGAAGAACGTCATTAACAGATCGAGTGGCGTTATTAGTTTGAACAGTAATTGTACCTTTGCCTTTAGTGTCAACAAGCGCTCCATTCCCTAGTTTGACGCGGGACTTTACGGACGTGTTGATACTATTAAATAACTTTTCATCTCCTGTCATGTGGTTGCTGCACCCACTGTCGATCAACCAAGTATCGTCCCTCTGTTTATTTGCGACATGGCAGGCATAGAATAGCTGATTTTTGTTCTCCGGTATATCTTCACTTTCTTCCGTGAAGTTAGCTCGATGATTTTGTTTTAAACGGCAATCTTTTTCAAGATGCCCAAATCTTTTGCAGTTATTGCATTGTGGCTTCCCTTTGTGAAAACAATCCTTCTCCAAGTGGTTTGTCTTTTTGCAAATACCACATGGAGGGTGGCCGTTCCTTCTTTGATCGAACCCGGTTCTGGGTTTTTCTCCTCCTTTTGATTTTTCTTCAAAATTTCTTTTCCCCCCATTATTATATTTTTGAGACCGTAATTTGAGTTTAGACTGAAAGGCACTTTCAAGTGAGTTTTCACTACGCCGACTCAGTCTAGCCTCGTATGCTTCTAGAGAGCCAACTAATTCCGTTACTGACAGAGTCTCGATGTCTTTTGACTCTTCAATAGCGGTAATGACATGATCATATTTTTCTGTCATACTGATAAGTATTTTTTCTACGATCCTCTTGTCAGTTATATTATCTCCATAGGCTCTCATTTGATTTACAATTTCTTTTATTCTATAATAGTAGTCTTTAACGGTCTCGGTCTCTTTCATATTTAGATTTTCAAAATCTCGTCTTAGAGTTAGTAGTTTGACGGATCTCACCTTGACATTTCCTTGAAATTCTTCTTGAAGGATCTTCCACGCCTCTTTAGCTGTCGTAGCTCCCATGATTCGTGGAAAGATAGACGGTGTCAAGGCTTGTTGAATATAGCCTAACGCCGCAGCATTTCTTACAACATTTTTGTTGTATTTTTCATGTTCTTCCGCGGACAGAGTTTCGACGTCTTTTGGAGTTGTAAACCAGACTTCGACAATATCCCACAAGCTTTGTGCTTGAAAATATGTCTTCATTCGGATACTCCAAAAATCATAGTTGTCGCCATCAAAGATGGGGACGGGAATATTGTATGCACCAACGGTAGTCATGGTGTACTCGAACAACACCCAAACGGCTCTTGATACCACTTGTTAGTGTTGATGTAATTTAGATATTATTAATTGTGATTGGTTAGTTATATGTTATAAATGGAGGGGGAGCTTTTGTAAATTAGAAAGTATGTAGAAGACTTGATTTAGTAATTGATATTTTTATTAATTCAATTTTACTTGTTGTTGTGTACACTTTTGCAATAGCCATCGCCTATTTATAGGCATCACTAAGTCGGTTTACACTTTTTCTAGTAATTTCTTAACTAGATAAATCTAGCTTCTTCTTAGCTAGTATCTATAATTTAAATATATATTACATTAGAAAATATCTAATGTTACTAATTATTTCTAGTATAATCTAGAAAAACATTATATTTTACATACACTAATTAAAAAAACAATAGTAACATAAATGATTGAACAACAGATGTTAATTTGTAAATCACAGCACAATGATTGGAACAACAGCTATTGCAATAACCTGCGATAAGCAAGGAAAACCCAAAAAAAAAAAGATATAACGAAATAACAAAAACATAGTAAACAATCGCAGCGAAATTCGAAACCCTAAATTACAAATTCGTAAGAAAATCACAGCCTACCTGGTACTTTGGAAACGAAAATTACATACATGGTAACGGAGATAATAATAGCGCTTGTGATGGGCGTGCCGACGGTGACACCGCTATGAGGGTGGAAGGATCCAGTATGTTGTGAGATTGGGAGAAAATAAAAACCCTAGAAAGATGAAATTGGTGCAGAACCATGAAGAACGATGAAGATGAAGATAGATTGGGAGAAAATGAAGAAGGTAGCGGTGACAGTGACATGGAGAGAGTAGGGAGATGAAATTGGTGCAGAACCCTAAGAATGGAAGGATCCAGAAGGTAGGTGAAGTATGACCAGCAAATATCTAATTATCATTATCATTATCAATTGATGTCATCTATTTTATCATTTAGTACAATTTTTTTTCTTTTATCTTTTTTACGAAACTTTAATTTGTCGGCTCTAATTTTTCGGCTCTATGAAGTGGGCCAACCGGCCACTTCCTAGTTTGTAAAATGACGTAAACACCCTTAGAGAATATAATATTCGGGTAAACAATAAAAGTGTGGTTTCAGTTGATATAATTATAATAATGATAATAATGATAATATTACTTATAAATAGATTAATCATATTAATATTTATAAAATGATTCTAATACTAATATTAATGAAAATAATAATAACTTCTATTATTTTCATAATAATAATAATAATCCTAATCATAATAATAATAGTGATACATATAATAGTAATAATAATAATAATTATTATTATTATTATAACACTTGTAATAATAACAATAATTAATAATAATAATAATAATAATAATAATAATAATAATAATAATAATAATAATAACCATAATAATAATAATAATATTAATAATAAAAATAAAAACAATAATAATAATAATTGAAATGAAAACTACCTTAGAAAGCCTTTTAAAAAAAATGCTCCAAGATAGGTTCGAACCCGTGACCTCTCGCTCACCCGCAAACACATTTAACCATTCCTCCAATTCGTTTTATCTGATTTATTACCATTCCATTAATTTATAACCCGTATATCTAACTGTTCTTCTTCATCTTCTTCTTTATAATTTAATCGACCAGAATTCAAAAATCAACAATAACAACAAACTAATTACATGATTTTGATCCCTCAATTGAAACGGAATTAACCAGTAATGGTTGATTTGGATTAATCAGTGAAAAAAAAATTAGAAACAGATCACGAAGAACACATATGAACTCAAAACTTGATTTTGAAATTCAGACACGTTTAGATGATGACTATAAACGAAATGTGTTTTAAATCCTAAATAGAAACTTTATGAATCATTAATTTCAACTGAAACAACCTATAAATATTCAATTCGATCTTTGAACATCCGTTTGCCTTTTTACTCGAAAACTTTGACTCTAAAATTCGAATTCGATAGCAAGAATTGGAATCTGAGATTTTACAGATAGTTTGAATGAAGGATTTCTAACACAACTGCATTAACACATTTTGAAATTTATTTCGAATTCGAGCTTTTGCCAAATATACAAGAACAGAGGTGTCGAGCAAAAAAAAAATATATCAGTTTAATTTAATAGGTGTAATTTGTTAATATCAGCTATATTTGATGAAGGGGTGAATGATTCTAAATAGCCTTAATCTAAACGTTTGTTTTATAGCCAAAACTGAGTCGACGGGATATTTCAATCGTACAGAATAAAATAAAAAAAAAAAAACTTGATATCGACTCTAAACAGATTTTGGCTTGTATCTGTGAATCCAAATCTCGACTGGTAATAATTGGGAGACAGAAACAAAATTCGATTACAGTGATGATAGATATAGGTAACGATTTCGTACGGTTTTATTGATTTTTAGTTTATATAATTAATAAATATAATAATAATAATAATAATAATAATAATAATAATAATAATAATAATAATAATAATGAATAATAATACTGATAATATTAATTAATAATAATAATATAATAATTATGTTAATAATAATAATAATAATAATAATAATAATAATAATAATAATAATAATAATAATAATAATAATAATAATAATAATAGTATTTAGAATAATAATACTATTAATTATAATAATGTTTATAATGATATTATTAATGACAATATTAATAAATTCTATTATTTTTATAATAATAATAATAATAATAATAATAATAATAATAATAATAATAATAATAATAATAATAATAATAATATTGATTCTTAAAGATAATACCTAATAATAATACTAGTAATATCAGTTTACATGTTTAAATTTTTATATCTATAATAATATTAATATTACTATTAATAATAATAATAATAATGAGATTGATATAACTAATTATGGTTATCAAATCTCATGCACATATATATATATATATATATATATATATATATATATATATATATATATATATATATATATATATATATATATATATATATTAACTTAATAATATTAATAATTCTGAAATCATTATTAATAATAAAAGTAATATAATAACTATATTATAATTTGTAATTAAATTTAATATAATAATATTACATATTATTAATTATGTAATACTTATATTATATGATAACATATTTAATATTTATATATATTATATATATTATAACATACATATAATATTAATTGTGTACAACATTCATATATATATTTATATTAATAACAACTTATTTATTTTGTATATTACTCTACACATTTAATTCAAATGATTAAATGGTATTATATTCATTCAAATTAATATATACACTTATATTTTTATTTACACACAATTGTTCGTGAATCGTCGGAAAAAGTCCAAGGTTAAATGTTTTCCATGTAAACAGTTCAAAAATTTTGAGACTCAACATTACAGACTTTGCTTATCGTGTCGAAATCATATTAAGATTAAGTTTAAATTTGGTCGGAAATTTTCGGGTTGTCACAGCGCGTGGAAAGGGATAGATGAACGGTGGTTACAAGTTGAGTTCAACACCATGCGCAGTTCCTGCGCATACCATTGAACTGGGGGACTTAATGATACACATACCCGATCAGCTCGTGTAGCGCATCAAACAGCATCGCCATAAGGATTTACAAGGGTGCGCGCTAGGGCATATAGCGCTGTATTTACAACCATGGCGCCAATCCCATCCGCGCGCATTGGCATCATCCACATGTTAGGCGACGTTGTAGCTGGCAGAGGACACCTGGCAGACAAAAGGTCAGGTCCGACAAGAACACTTTTTGCTTTTGTCGGACCAGCTTGCTCGAAGAAGTACTATTAGCAGGCCACGATCCTTTTAACCTTATTACGTGGAGATAGAAGACAAGAAGGATTACCCTATAAATACAGCACTTCATCCACAACATGGGGCATCTTTAGAATTCACTTTTACACATATACCCTAAAGAACAGCAGCGCATAACGCAACTATACCCGCGCTACCGGACTTATAGCCTTTCACTAGATATCCTTGATATACAGGTAACGTTCCATGAACATAAACCCTACAACTTAGCGCGAGCCATCGCTGACCGGTATACCCGCCGATGGTGGGTCTATGTTTAACCATCCATGTTGAAATCTTCATCTCGCAAGGGGTTATTCACGGTACTCCGGACTGGACAGTTAAACCCAATTGACCCTTAAATCCCCCCTCTATTGATGTCAAGCATGGACCGAACCCGACCTGATTATTTTATGCTTGATCATCAACTTTCAGATATCCTATTGTATGCATTCAACTATTTTAATTGTTCTATTGTATGTATTTAACCTGTTATAATAGGTAAAATTCAGGTCACCATAGTTTCAAATTACATCATTGGTCCCTCATATTTGTCACATATTACATCATTTATTTTTTTTAGACAAAATTACATTAATGATCTTCACATATATCTTTCTTCCATTAAAAATTCTTTTTATGAGGATGCTTTCTTCATGTGGATCAGATGCAGAGTCCTGAGTTGGGATCAAACATAAGCTGAGCATATTAAAAACAGAATCTCCAAATCTAAAGAAAATGCATTTCTAAACCCTCCTTTTTTTGTGAATTCATACTAAATACTGTAGTAATTTCAAGAGTTTGTGATTGATTTGTTATCAATAAATAAAGTATAATAATTTCAAGAATAATACAGTTTTTGCGTCTGATTTGGGAGTTGCATCTGGTGACATAAAAAAACATACACACGTCATGTCGAAATCACCACTACCGCTACAGATCTGGTCGGGACAAGTCGAAACAACCATTGCCGGAACATGTCAGATCTAATTTTGTTGAAGGTTTGCTTAATTTCGTTCTTCAATTTTGATTTCGTCACAGTGGTATTCAAACGGGCCAGTTAACTTCACCTTCTTCCAGTTCGTTTCTGTTACAAACCCTAACCGTGAAGCCTTAACTAACTACGACATCTCACTTCATCTCGCCATCCAGTCGTTTCAGATTCCGGCGATGCCGGTGACGGCGGAGACAATGGCGATTGGTGGAACGGAGTTAGGGATAGAAGGAGAAACAATGGAGAGTGAGACGAATATGAAATTGGTTTCCAGGGTTAGGGTTTTGAATTGTTTGTCTGATGATTAATTTGTCAGGGATTCATTGTTGATAAATAATTTGTGTTTCTAGTTATGCTTTTAAATTGGGAATCAAAATGCTAACTGTATATATAATGATGATGAATCGTTATGATGATATTTGGAGATGAAGATGATAATGTTATATTTTTAATATAGAATTCGGAGTTTTAAAATTAAGGAATTTAGGGTTTTAAAATTAATTTTCTTATTTTTTGTGTGATGAAAATGAAGATGTGATGGGGGAGATTGATGAGGATGAAGATGCAATTATGGACAAACATGAGGGACCAATCGCGTAATTTTTTCGACATGTTAACTTGATACCTTCTCTATAGGTTAATACATACAATAAAACAATTAAAATAGTTGAATGCATACAATAGGAGTTCTGAAAGTTAAATGCATACAATAGAAATTTGGTGAAAGTTCAATGCATTTTTAAACAATTTTTCCAAAAAATTAGTACTAGTATTGTTGTGATATGTGAAAGTATGACACACAATAGATGATTTCATTTATTCTATGCAACCTTAAATTACCTTATACAAAAATATAAATTAAACACTTGTTTTTCATATATATAAAAAAAAGGTTCATAAGCTCGATCATAAAAATTCCAACTTCTAAACTTTGTACGGAATTACGAAGTTTGACTTCAGATGTAATTATAATAACTACAGAGAACAAAAAAATGCAACTGAATAAAGGGTTCAACGTTAATTTGGGCTGCTACATAAGAATACTCTTTCTTTTTTTCTTTTTCTTCTTTTGCTTATATTGTAGTTGATATTTTAGTTTGGAACCTGAATAACGTGTTCTTAAGAAGGTTATTGGAGGTTTTATGGTTACTGAAAGTCTGAAAAAACCAAAATATTTGTGGGTTATTCTTTTAATCACTTTGTTAAAAAACTGTAAGACTTTATGTCAATAATAATAATAATAATAATAATAATAATAATAATAATAATAATAATAATAATAATAATATTTACAAATGTACCCTCGCAAGGTGCAAATCATTTGTGTATGGGTCAAAATTCGTATACGCCCGTACCAAAATGATTTGTGTATGGTCTGTTTTTTTAAATCGCGACCTCTAAAATTTGAAATGTCATAAATTTATATTCTTACCTCCGATTTACTCACCGTTTTTTTCTTTCAGCATATCATTGGAGTAGAGATAACAAAGGATGTTTCATCCATGTATATCCCTCCTATCTGATCCATGTATAATGAATATGGATGATCCAAAAGGACGAATAATGAATACAGATATGGATATGGATGATCTAAATATATTTTGGATCGGATGTAGATATTAATTTATCATCCATAGATATATCCACTATCACCCCAAATACATCTATAGATACATATACACGTACTAAAATATATGCATATACATACATATCCATATACATATACATATATACATATAACCTATAAATTTTAAAGTTATTAACAAATAAGTGTTATAAAAGTTACAATTAAAAAATTGTTACTAATAATATTAAATGTTACACATAAAGAATTTACAATTGAAGTTACAATTGACGTCACTCTCGACGACAAATTACAATCAAAACATGTGTAATAAATAAAAAACATAAAGATTATACATTTACATTTGTTATAATCTATATTTAAATTTCAAAAACGTCGTTAGATTAACATTTTATTGAATATCCAATGGATATTCATTAACATGTTTGATCTATTAGATATGGATGTCAGGATATCGATGGATGAAATAAAACTAAATGAATGCATATAATAATGAACAAAAATTAAATAAATATGAACGTGAATATTAAATCACTCAATTCATATATGATTCATTGTCATTCTTAGTTGGGAGTGATATAGGTTCTAAAATTTAGGTTCGAAAAGGATTCTTCTCTAGCAACAATCACATTGGATCATCACTACTAGTGGGTAAAACTCTTGAGTGACGAGCTTTCAAACGACAAGACCCGTAACTAAGTGAATTACGGACATTGACGTCATCTCTGATCACAGACTAAAAATTTAACATTTATTTTAATTTTGTTTTGAATATTGAATATAACGTATACCCAACGTTTAACTTTTAGTGAGAATAAATTTGAACTTTTAAATATTCGTTATTAAAAAGTTAACATTAACAAGTGTGTATAAAACATTAACAAGTACGTATAAAAATACTAATGCATATCAAGGACATCTTTAAGAATTGGTGAAGAAAATTCCATTAAAACGGGTGAAGGGTATACCGTATACGGACGGTATGATTCTAGATCATCCCGAAACTTTTAAATCTCAAATTGATGAATCAAATCTCCAAATTACGATTTTTTTGGTCAAAACTCAAAATGAAGACTAATGGCACGACACGTGTGCACCACCAATCCTAACTTCCACCATCACATAGCCGTCATCATCAAATGTTATTTTGCCACCCTGTCTAGTTCAACTACACCAACCTATCCCCATCATCCGTTTTAAATTTAGAAACGTACATCACCTAAATGTGGACAAAAATATTTAATTTTTTAACACATCTTTTTATATAAAAAACAAGAATTAAAAGTATATTATAATAAGAATATCATAAGATCTTGTAAAATTACAATTTATCATACCCATTTGCATCTGACTAGAGATGTGGATGATATTTGTAACTACAAATGACAAAAACACTATTACATATAACAAGCATCAAATTATTGCACAAATATAAAAACACAAACAAATGAAATAACTAATACTACATCAACACAACCGCTATCTATTGATGATCGGGTATGGTCAATTAGGGTTATATTTACGCTTGGCCCATAAGCTATAAACCCTAATTATCCCTATAAATATTGGGTTCTTTCCCTACATCAAAGACACCCTCATACGGTCATTCAATCACACCGCAACTCCTCCACCACCTCAAGTCCGCAACGCATACGGCTTCCATCGCCGGATCTTCTCTACGATCGTCTTCACGATCGCAACACTAGGGTTTTTACCTACGAGTCTTGTAGGGTTTTTTCTCCCTTTGCCGTCGATAGGGTCCGACTATCGACCGGCGGGCAATTCGTTGGCCACCCTCCCGAGATCATCATCTCGGGCACGGGTTATTCACGGTAACCGGACCGGAGATCAACGACGTTGACGCCTAAAAACCCTTTCGCATTGTTTTTCGTGTGTAGGTTTTTCCCTGGAAAAAATATGCATGAACAAGTGGCTCCCACCGTGGGGCAACGATAATAAGCTTCGTCGTTCTATCTATGTTCTATATTAATTCAACTATTACTCAAAGTTTCCTGTAACATGCAAAGTCGGAAAACAACAAAATTGTATTGGTCGAATGAAATTGTGCAGCGTATACATGTTTCCACAATTCTTTCGGTTGACTATGCGTGCTATAATAAAATAATTATTGTATTTGAATAGCCACGTATCAATACCACTTTTGTTATTGACTTTTGTTGTTTACACAGAATATATCACCGAAAGTGTTTTTGACAAAAAGGAAAGTTAATAATCTTTTTATTTCCTATATTCAGGGATGAATAATTTAAGAAACAAAATCCGTTCGGGTTTGAAAAGGTTTGTTTTTTATTTTGTTGAATTGTTTATTTGTATGCAGTTTTAAGAAAATAATATGCACAGCTATCGTTACTGTCTTTCACGCACACATATGCGGAATTGGTTTTCCGCGTAGCTTTCGTGCAGCGACCTCGCGTAGCTTCAAGCGGAATTGGTTTTTCGCACAGCTATCCGCGTAACTACCCTCACAACTTTTGCGCAGCTTAACGCGGAATTGGTTTTCCGCAGGCTGCCCGCGTATCTCCCGCGTAGCTATTGCGCACACTTCTTTTGTTCTTACTGTATTGCAATGGAGAATTCGATACGATACTTAACAAAAGATATCATACCAAACTGGGGGGACTTGATCGGGTATGGTCCATTAGGGTTATATTTATGTTTGGCCCATAAGCTATAAACCCTAATTATCCATTAAACCTAGTCTTTCCCCTATAAATATTTGAAACAACCCAACACGTATTAAAACCGGACCATAAAAATTTTTCCTTTTAATACGCGTTAAATAATACTTTAGGTCCCATTACACAATTTCCAAAACATATTTGTTACCAAAGTAAGTTCAACGAACTTAAAACATACATTTAATAATTTAAACTCCTTAATACAATGGTTCATTAATTAAATCGTAAACCGGTTATAAACATTATGACCCGACTAGTTACGTTTACACAAAACCGAGCATGGTGATTTGGGACTACGCTACCCAAATCCTAATCAAGTCCAAAAGCAAGCCTTCTAAAGCAACCTAGCCAAGATCTCTAATTCCCAAGCTTACCCGAGCCGCCAAGCATGCGAACCTATAAAAATATCAACAACGAGAGGGTAAGCTAACGCTTAGTGAGTGAAAATATACTACATACATATATATGCATAAAATGGACACGCCACACAAATATCCAAATACCGCATACCGGAGCATCCAAGCATAAAGGCAAGCTAGTCTAAGCATACCGTAAGATCACTAAGCAATGAGCTAAAGATACATCCACAAAATATAAGTTCACCAACAACGATCTGAACAATGCCAATAAACTACACCCGGAGGGTTAGCTATGTCACGACAAAACAACGTTATACGTATACAAAATATATATATATATATATATATATATATATATATATATATATATATATATAACTCGAATAACATAAAATGCTTACGCTTACAATGCAATAACCATGGTTAACCAAATTTTCGCAAGGGAATGACTTCGCGAAACAAGTCATCGATGTTCATAACAACCATTAGTGCACTTAACACTTCGTACACTAACCCCACGGGTGGCATCTTAACACTTCGATACTTCACCCCAGGTGGCGTCTTAACACGTCGACACTTCACCCCGAGTAGTGTCTTAACACTTCGACACTTCACTCTTCATTTTACTTGAGGTGGCATCTTAACACGTCGATACTTCACCTCGAGTGGCACCTTAACACATCGGCACTTCACCCGTTATTTTCTTGGAGTGGCATCTTAGCACATCGATACTTCACTCTGGGTGGTGTCTTAACACATCGACACTTCACCCCTCACATTACTTTGAGTGGTGTCTTAGCACATCGACACTTCACTCGTTACGTGAAATGTGGTGTCTTAGCACATCGACACTTCACATCTCACGCTACAACAAATAAATACATTATATACCTACGCATATAATTATTCCACTCACTATATTAACCCATCGTCATTGGGGTTATATAAGTCCACATCACACGCCCATGTGATAACGTACACACAAAGTGTGCACCTCGCCAAAGGTGGTCAACCAAAACGCACAACCGTGCCAATTGGACCTATACACAAGTCCATCAAATCCACCTATATGTGAAGTGAGCTCTATAACCGAGAACCACTTCACCCGACCCGCACCCATCCTACACATACATATGCACATAGGATATTAACACTCACCTTGTCGCCTTGAAGAATGGTACCGAATAAATTGCAATCGCCGATGGAATGTACCTAATCCATTATCACAAATACAATAACACAATTAGGGTGGATTTACAAACCAACCCAATTTACACTTAGTGCAATTTCGACCCAATTGCACTTCCAAGCACAAACCGTGCCCAAACTAACCAATAATCATTAACACAAATGATAATGGTCCTAATATGCCAATTAAACCCGAACACAAGTGTTAAACACTTATCGTTCTCAAAATCGCCCATAAACCCTAATTTTGACCCATAAGGTCAAAATCTCACCATTTACAAGTTTTGACACCAAAACATGTTTAACTCGGTTTCATACTTCAACTTAATCCATTTTAAGTTTACAAACCTCATCGAATCGACATTCGGGTTATAATCCTCAACAAACCCTAATTTCGACTCTAGTCAAAGTTAGTCAACCACAAGAACCCTAAAGGTTTCCAAATCATCAATAATCACTAACACTAGTGATTATACACCATTCTCAAGTCTTAAACATGGTTAAATCATTAACCAACCCAAAACCCGCCTTTAACACTTATAAACCCGAATCTTGGTGTTAATCTCCAATTAACAACTAAATGGGTTCCATCTATGAATCATACAATCAAAAACCCCAAATTTGAATGATGAACATGAAAATGAAATTCGGAGTTAGAGCTTACCACTAGTATCACCGCGTAGCTAAGAACGAGGAGAACAAACTTGTCAACTACGCCAAAGATCAAATCCCGCTTCTTCCTTTCCAAAATCCCACTTGAATCACTTGGGGTATTTGAGTTTCTTGGGAGAAAATGAAAGAAAAAGGAAAAGAAAATAAGAAATGAAATGAATGGATGAGGTTAAATCCTCAAATCTGGCTCAAACGCGAAAAGACCAAATTGCCCTTGAAATTCATTTAAAATTACAAGAATCTGGTGCCAGTTCGTGCAGTATGCCGCGCCGCGGCATTAATGGTCGCGCCGCGACCTTTGCCTGAGTCTGGTGCCTTCTTTACCACACTTTTTGATCTGAATTCTAGTTGATTGCCGCGCCGCGGCCTCATTTGTCGCGCCGCGACACACGGCGTGATCTGAGTCATTTTCTTGCATACAAGACCTTAACACCCGAACATGTCCCAAACCCTTCATACGCCTATCGTACATACACAATACACCAATAAGTCATGTACGGGGAAAACGGGGTGTTACAACTCTCCCCCACTTAGATTCGATCACGTCCTCGTGATCCTAGTCACGAACCCAAACGGACCCACACTCAATGGTCGTCGAACATGCATTTCAAACCGACTTCTACCACAAATTCGCTAACCCGATGGTTAATCCAATGACAAATTACACACTTGATCGCATCCCGAGACGTACAATACACGCAACAACCGAAGTCTACAACGATCCCTTAGAAAATTCTTCTCAAAGAGTTACCCTTAACAGCTAAATCGTCACCCGCGATTTATCAAATTCCATAATTCCGAGCACTAGCACTAACTCAATCCCTCACATCGGGAAAACTCAACCAATCTCATATCGAGATATCAATTCCTTAGCATACCCTTACCGAGTACGACGCTAAAAACAACCAAGTCTCAACCTAAGGTCAACAACCCGAAATGATGAAGACCGAACCAAACGAATCCTGACGGATAACACCAATCACTAAACATCCCTTGTAGTGCACAATACGACCAATACGCAACTACCGTAACATCATAAGCAACGGCTAAAACCAAAAGCGCCCAAAACGACTATGCCAACGCTAATCCTAAGGTGTACAAAATCGACTATTGTCACACCCGTAACAACATGTGAGCGAAACACGGCTATCACATCACTAATCACGCAACATGGTCCTCACGACCCCACCATCGATGTATAAAACAATCGATAGATCACTCAACACCGGATGAAGTCAGCGGACCCCGTCAACGGTCATGCTTCACCGATATATCACTACTCCCATGATGAAGTCAGCGGACCCCGAAGGTCATGCTTCACCAATCAACAATACCATGATGAAGTCAGCGGACCCCGAAGGTCATGCTTCACCAATCAACAATACCATGATGAAGTCAGCGGACCCCGAAGGTCATGCTTCACCAATCAACAATACCATGATGAAGTCAGCGGACCCCGAAGGTCGTGCTTCACTAATCAACAATACCATGATGAAGTCAGCGGACCCCGAAGGTCATGCTTCACCAATCAACGCCCTTTTGGCCTTGAACAACGAGTAGTGTAACATCGCGCTCTGCTACGCCATAGTGAATCCTAACGGATACCACTAACCATTCACACACTCGAGCAAGAACCACCTATATAAAACATAGGCACAAAACAATAATTCTCTAGAAGAGAATCCGACACACACCTCCCTTAACCGAAGGATTTCACCTTGCTCACCAAACACGTCCATTATCTCTCAATGAGATTTACCACATTACCACCTCGGTGATAATTCAAATCCAAACCATAAGTACAATTTATCCGAAATTGTAATCTACCACAAATCGACCAAAACCAGGTCTCGACAACATTTTCCGGATCTACCAAAAGCATCATCCGAAATCTCACACTAAAACTTCCTCGTGCGGGAGTGTAACTCCCCCACTTGGAACTACGTCCCATATCCACAACTCGTACAACTGTACAATGCTACCAAAGGTATACTTTACAAACGATTGGGCTCACACGACCCATCACCATATCTTGCTCCAGCCTTAAGCACACGAAGGATTTCAATCAATCCTTAAACACTTCGAACAAAAGTGTACCACAATTACACAAACCACACCCTCGCAATCATCCAATTGCTCTAGTTTGTCAATTTCCACCTAGTCACTCATGTACCTAAGGGTTTCACTCCGGCACCCTAAGTACAATGTAACCACAACACAATCGGAGTCGAACACCACGCTAGTAGGTATGATAGAGGCACCTAATGTCGCGTCATGCAGACTCTTTTAGCAACATACATCGAGATCAACACTCGATTTCTCGGGAATCATCCCACCCGTCGAACCTCATGGTTCATCAACTTCAACACAAAAGCGAACACGCGCTTAACAACCGAACACCAAAACCCATTTCCATGGTTTGGTAGAAACATTTCCCAAATACTAAGGAATGCTTTGTTGCACCAAGTCTTACGCCCTTCGCCCGACAATCAAACGTCATCATAGGGTACTTCCATTCGGAACGTCACCCATATCAATAACATGCACAAACAATGCATCTAATAAACTTAAACTCAAAGGCGCGTAATAAATAATCAAAGGACATATTTATTAAAATGAAACGTACCTTAACGTCTCCTTACCGCACCCGTCCCTGCTAACTCGGGACATTCTGACTTATGACGTCCTTCTTCTTGGCAAATGAAGCACACCATGCCATCACCCTTTGGCACCGAACATTCCCAAGACTTGTGACCCCTCACGCCATAATTGTAACATCTAGACGCGCTAGAATCCAATATACTCGTCCACGTACCACCCGTGCTCACACTCGGACCCTTAGTCCTCTTACTTGGAGCACCATAAGAAACAACCCTTCTCTCACTTGAAGGTTCACTCATCTTCGATCGTGAATACGACTCAAAACCTCTAGCCAAGTTGAATAATTCCGCAAACGATTTTGCGTGACCCCGGCTAATCTTATTCTTCAAGTCATCATTCAAGGTTCAATAGAAATCTTGAATCAACAAATTATCATTCCCCAAATACTCCGGGCAAAACGAGCCTTCGCCATAAAGGTCGTCTTGAGAGTATTCAAATCCATTGAACCCTGTTGCAAATTTCGCAACTCATTACGCATTTCTGACAAATCGGCTGAAGTCCGGAACTCCTCGAAGAATTCCTTCTTAAACCCGTCCCATGATAACGCCATAAACGGTTCACCACCGACAAGATCAATCTTACCATCCAACCAATCCTTTGCCCTACCCCGCAACAAACTAGTAGTGAGTCTCGTCTTCTTCTCAGGAGGGCATTCAATAGTACGAAAACACCCTTCGACATCCGATATCCAAGTTGTGCTTACCAAAGGATCCGGTTTCCCGTCATACATCGGGGGTTTAGTCCTCATGAAGCTCTTAAGACAACGCTCCATTTCACTACTACCCCGAAATTTGGAATACTTCCTATCCATTTCTTCTCGAAACGCACTCATTTGCTCTGCAACGGCGGCCGCAACTCTAGAGTTAAACTCCTCGTCATTCGCCTCGATCTTGTTTCGCGTCGTCATTCTAAAGAATGCAAAACGATTAGTCCACGAACGTATGAAGCACTCACACAACACCGCCCCACCTTGCTAAACACTCGTCGTACATCACTTGTTAGACACGATTTGCACCCGTAATAAGGTTTGCAAGTCCTTATTACGCACACACGTCGTCTCAACTCGTTAGTACAACGACCGCCTCGCTCGATGATATAACCAACACAACGACGATTCCACGCGATATAAACACACGCAAGGGAATAGCATCACAACACAAGCCAAAAATCCTAGTTAGTCCACCTACAAACAAGGCACTAACTATAACCTATTCCGACCAGTAATCCTACAAGTCCCGCAACAATAAGCACACACAAAAGTCTAAGTCTAGGCACCTATCTCAAGTCGCCTAAATCCCTTAGATCATGCTCTGATACCACTTGAAACAACCCAACACGTATTAAAACCGGCCCATTAAAATTTTTCCTTTTAATACGCGTTAAATAATACTTTAGGTCCCATTACACAATTTTCAAAACATATTTGTTACCAAAGTAAGTTCAACGAACTTAAAACATACATTTAATAATTTAAACTCCTTAATACAATGGTTCATTAATTAAATAGTAAACCGGTTATAAACATTATGACCCGACTAGTTACGTTTACACAAAACCGAGCATGGTGATTTGGGACTACGCTACCCAAATCCTAATCAAGTCCAAAAGCAAGCCTTCTAAAGCAACCTAGCCAAGATCTCTAATTCCCAAGCTTACCCGAGCCGCCAAGCATGCGAACCTATAAAAATATCAACAACGAGAGGGTAAGCTAACGCTTAGTGAGTTAAAATATACTACATACATATATATGCATAAAATGGACACGCCACACAAATATCCAAATACCGCATACCGGAGCATCCAAGCATAAAGGCAAGCTAGTCTAAGCATACCGTAAGATCACTAAGCAATGAGCTAAAGATATATCCACAAAATATAAGTTCACCAACAACGATGTGAACAATGCCAATAAACTACACCCGGAGGGTTAGCTATATCACGATAAAACAACGTTATACGTATACAAAATATATATATATATATATATATATATATATATATATATATATATATATATATATATATATATATATATATATATATATATATATACATATATATATATATATGTATATATATATATATAACTCGAATAACATAAAATGCTTACGCTTACAACGCAATAACCATGGTTAACCAAATCTTCGCAAGGGAATGACTTCGCGAAACAAGTCATCGATGTTCATAACAACCATTAGTGCACTTAACACTTCGTACACTAACCCCACGGGTGGCATCTTAACACTTCGATACTTCACCCCAGGTGGCGTCTTAACACGTCGACACTTCACCCCGAGTAGTGTCTTAACACTTCGACACTTCACTCTTCATTTTACTTGAGGTGGCATCTTAACACGTCGATACATCACCTCGAGTGGCACCTTAACACATCGGCACTTCACCCGTTATTCTCTTGGAGTGGCATCTTAGCACATCGATACTTCACTCTGGGTGGTGTCTTAACACATCGACACTTCACCCCTCACATTACTTTGAGTGGTGTCTTAGCACATCGACACTTCACTCGTCACGTGAAATGTGGTGTCTTAGCACATCGACACTTCACATCTCACGCTACAACAAATAAATACATTATATACCTACGCATATAATTATTCCACTCACTATATTAACCCTTCGTCATTGGGGTTATATAAGTCCACATCACACGCCCATGTGATAACGTACACACAAAGTGTGAACCTCGCCAAAGGTGGTCAACCAAAATGCACAACCGTGCCAATTGGACCTATACACAAGTCCATCAAATCCACTTATATGTGAAGTGAGCTCTATAACCGAGAACCACTTCACCCGACCCGCACCCATCCTACACATACATATGCACATAGGATAATAACACTCACCTTGTCGCCTTGAAGAATGCTACCGAATAAACCGCAATCGCCGATGGAATGTACCTAATCCATTATCACAAATATAATAACACAATTAGGGTGGATTTACAAACCAACCCAATTTACACTTAGTGCAATTTCGACCCAATTGCACTTCCAAGCACAAACCGTGCCCAAACTAACCAATAATCATTAACACAAATGATAATGGTCCTAATATGCCAATTAAACCCGAACACAAGTGTTAAACACTTATCATTCTCAAAATTGCCCATAAACCCTAATTTTGACCCATAAGGTCAAAATCTCACCATTTACAAGTTTTGACACCAAAACATATTTAACTCGGTTTCATACTTCAACTTAATCTATTTTAAGTTTACAAACCTCATCGAATCGACATTCGGGTTATAATCCTCAACAAACCCTAATTTCGACTCTTGTCAAAGTTAGTCAACCACAAGAACCCTAAAGGTTTCCAAATCATCAATAATCACTAACACTAGTGATTATACACCATTCTCAAGTCTTAAACATGGTTAAATCATTAACCAACCCAAAACCCGCCTTTAACACTTATAAACCCGAATCTTGGTGTTAATCTCCAATTAACAACTAAATGGGTTCCATCTATGAATCATACAATCAAAAACCCCAAATTTGAATGATGAACACGAAAATGAAATTCAGAGTTAGAGCTTACCACTAGTATCACCGCGTAGCTAAGAACGAGGAGAACAAACTTGTCAACTACGCCAAAGATTAAATCCCGCTTCTTCCTTTCCAAAATCCCACTTGAATCACTTGGGGTATTTGAGTTTCTTGGGAGAAAATGAAAGAAAAAGGAAAAGAAAATAAGAAATGAAATGAATGGATGAGGTTAAATCCTCAAATCTGGCTCAAATGTGAAAAGACCAAATTGCCCTTGATCTTCATTTAAAATTACAAGAATCTGGTGCCAGTTCGTGCAGTATGCCGCGCCGCGGCATTAATGGTCGCGCCGCGACCTTTGCCTGAGTCTGGTGCCTTCTTTACCACACTTTCTGATCTGAATTCTAGTTGATTGCCGCGCCGCGGCCTCATTTGTCGCGCCGCGACACACGGCGTGATCTGAGTCATTTTCTTGCATACAAGACCTCAACACCCGAACATGTCCCGAACCCTTCATACGCCTATCGTACATACACAATACACCTATAAGTCATGTACGGGGAAAACGGGTGTTACAATATTGGGTTCTCTCCCTACATCAAAGACACCCTCATACGGTCATTCAATCACACCGCAACTCCTCCACCACCTCAAGTCCGCAACGCATACGGCTTCCGTCGCAGGATCTTCTCTACGATCGTCTTCACGATCGCAACGTTAGGGTTTTTACCTACGAGTCTTGTAGGGTTTTTTCTCCCTTTGCCGTCGATAGGGTCCGACTATCGACCGGCGGGCAATTCGTTGGCCACCCTCCCGAGATCATCATCTCGGGCACGGGTTATTCACGGTAATCGGACCGGAGATCAACCACATTGACGCCTAAAAAACCCTTTCGTATTGTTGTTCGTGTGTAGGTTTTCCCCTGTAAAAAATATGCATGAACAATTGAACAAACAAAATTAATGAAAACACCCACTTGAAAATCCTTATCTGTTGTTATGACAAACCAAAATAGGAAGAGTAAAGCAATGAGGAGAAGGGCAGTAGTACAAGGAGACAATCGCTGGAGAGTCCGAAGGTGTCGAAAAATCACATTAGGTGAAACATAAGCTTAGGATGAAAATAGGGGTTAAATTTCCAAGATCAGGTCGGGTAAACCAACAAACCAATCAACCACAATTGAGAAACACTGCACAAACCAATTTCGACGACCAAAGTGTCGCCAATTGTAAACTGACACTGCACATATCGAAAAGCAATATTCTCACAAAAATACGTTAAAGGAAAAATAAAGAAAGAAAAAAGAAAGAAGGGGTTAGGGAAAGAAAACAAGAAAGAAATAGCATGGAAGGAGCCAGACCACCGACCATAGTCGGTGGCCAGAATGAGCAAGGTGGGAATATGTAGCAACCCGAAAAAATCGTCATTGACGGCGCCGTCTACTTAGGTCCCGTTACGTGGTCATAAGTCTTCAAAACAACGTTTGACCAAAATATGTCGCATTCATTTCAAATGTATGGATGTTTCAAGGTTTACAAAAGTAGTTCAACGACTAGTTATATTACAACGTTTAAAGTACAAATGAAACCTATGCGACACAATTTAAAGTAAGTCAAAAGAGGCTCCATGTATGCATGTATACTCGACATCCAATCAAGTATCAAAAAGTAGAGTGCGGAAGCATGTATCACTTAGCATTCAAGGACCTGAGAAAAACATAGAAAAACTGTTAACGAAAAACGTTGGTGAAATCATAGGTTTAGTAAGTATATTGTATTGAACCACAAGATTTAGTATAAAGCAATTATCAAAGCGTATACATCCCAAAAGATGTCGTTTGTATCACGAGCACCCAATTACCAAAGCTTAACTGAATCTTACCTCTGCATAATAGTGTTAGAACCTACACTATATACCGAAAATACGTTTCATCCGTCCGGATGAGGGTTCGTCAAACCGGTATGGCCACACAACATAAGTTCTCGCTTACACCCTACAAGTGTAACTAATGATAATTGGACTTGAGGATTTTTGTTCTAACTCGTATGTATCTTTGCTTTCGTATTTGTGTTCAAAGTATAAAAGTATAATTCGTTTATGTTTCCTCATCCCAAGTATAAGTATAAAAGAGTAAAAGTGGGACTATGATCTCACCTTGAGTGCAAGAGTATAAAAGTACTTCACATGTAAACGTGTGCAAGAAAGAATGCTAGTCTCGACCTAAACAATAGGTTGTATCAATATCGGTAAGCATGAAGTTGGTCAAAGTGTTCAATTAGTCCTATGGCTCGTTACGACTCGATTAAAATAGCATGTGAGTCAAATTGTCAAGTTTCAAGCAAGATACAAGTATAAAAGCACGGTAGAACGATTGCATAAGTATTCGATTAAGTTTGAATAAAAGTCAACTTTGATCAAGTCAAAGTCAACGAAAAAGTCAACACGTTCGGGTCGGGTCTCGGACAATTTTTTTGAGTTTTATAATCATATATGAGCATGTTAGAACAAGTTACATATTAATCGGAGGTGCGTAGCATAGTTGGAATTAAACGAAAAATGATCAAGTTGGACAGTCTCTGGCAGTTCATTTGGACGACGTCCAAATGGCCTGGACGGCATCCAATATTGAAGGACTGGACGGCGTCCAATGAATTGGACGGCATCCAAAATGGCATCCAGATCCTGCTTGCAGAAAACTCACAAGTGCACGAACCAAACTTCAAACAATCACAATTTATGATCCGCAAACAATCAAAACATGTATCTTATATCATCGGAAAGGTATTTTGATGAGGAAAATGACTAAACACATTTCATCAATCAATTCAACATTTACAATAACCAAAATCGCATTAAATGCTCAACATTTATTACATTTAAGTTCATTAAATGCGTTTCATGATTCGGGCAACCAATTTACATGTATGATATGCCGTTTCGAAGGTACTTACATACAATGCAACTAAACATTTACAAACAACTTTGCCGAACATTTAATGCATCAAAATTCACATTGAAGATTACCAAACCCTAACCAAAAATCACAAATTCATTAATCATGTTATGGAAGTTTTCCAAGTCAACCTACACATCAAATTGAAGCTAATGATGCTAGTAACACATTTAATACATGGGATTTTAACATCTAACAACATTTAAGCAACCAAATCTCAAGATCAAACAAGTCATTTTTCAAGTTCAAGCTAGTTACACTAAAACAACAAGATCGAGCATACAAATCATATATTCATGTCAGACTCGAGCCATAAACACTAACTAACACTTTTATAAGTCAAAAACATCAAGAACATAAAATCTAGTGTTTTTAGAAAGTTACCCAAATGAGATGAAGTTGGTATGAATTCGAAGAGGAAGATGCAAGGATTCCGAATATGTAATTTGTTTTGATGAACACTTTCTAGATCGAAATTGGATGATGATTCTTTGATTTGGGTGTTGAGAGAAAAAGATGGAAGTATTTGAGAGGAAGGTGATGAATGAATGGAGGAGATAAGATTTGACCATTTGACCTAGTCAAATCTTTGGCCTCTTGGCAAGTTTAATCCCTCAAGTTTAAAAGCGGGTGCGTGAATTACCTAAACGAGATATTTCAAAAACGCGTATTAACGGAAGATGTTATAATTATATAATGGACTTTAAGATAATTAAACGGAAAGTAAACGGAAAAATACGGGATGTTACATAATAAGTGTTTTTTTAATCTAGGGGAATGAAAAAGAGAGAGGATTCATTTGATTGATGATCATCACCCTAATTTTTCACACATAACATACGTCACATTTTTTATTTTAATTAATGGATATCAATGAATGGTGATAGACAATAACGTATAAAAGGGTGTGTTTCGAGAAAGTAGCTTTAAATGGTAGATAGAGCTTAGTTTTGAAGTTGAAAGCTGCTGAACCATATTATTTTTGTGAGTGTTTGACAAAGTAATTGAAGTTGAAGCTTATATTTGTAATTATATAAGTTGTGACCAACAGTCATCAGCTATCGGCTCGTTGGTAAGGTAAGAGCTTCAATCTTGATTTTTGGTGGAGCACTTGTAATACCATATCACAGTCATCAGTTGTGGCTAACTAATATCTAACACCGGGATTTTTAGTTGAAACCTGGATAACCTGGTTAGTCCACTGCTTTTTGAGGGGTGATAGTCTCTCGAGGTATGACGCACGCTCAGTTCATGCATCTCTTAGGGCCGCATTCAGGGTCATTTCAGTTGGTATCGGAGCCATGGGCCTCTCAAGGCCGCATAATGAGGTTGTTAGTCCTTTATAAACATAAAGTATTGGCTAACTAGTATCTCTCACCATGGTTTTAGTTAAAACCTGAAGATGCACAGTTAGTTCACTGCTTTAGTTTGTGTAGGCGATTATTTTGTGCTAGGTTGTTCATGTGTTTCAAGTTTTATCATGTCATTATTAATTTCTGAGATGTTACTATATGTATATTATTTTGTGCCACGAATGATTAATATGTTAGCATGACTTCACTCAAAAATTTAACTTTACTGGGGTTGAGAAAATTTTGAGAACATTGAGAACACTAAGATGGAACTTTGGAGGAACTTCCACAATTTTTGTGTTCTTAGTTACATGCATTATCGTTTATAATAAATTAGTACCCCTATCTCATATATATATATATATATATATATATATATATATATATATATATATATATATATATATATATATATATATATATATATATATATATATATATATATATATATATATATATATATATATATATATATATATATATATATATATATATATATATATTACAATTATTATTATTATTATTATTATTATTATTATTATTATTATTATTATAATACAAAATAAAATATAAAATCTAAACTAATAATAATAATAATAATAATAATAATTAATAATAAGTACGGAGTATTATCTACATCTAATCTATTTACAATGTATTATTTTTGAAATATATTTATAAAATTAATATTGTGATAGCATAATATACGGAGCATTAGACATATCAAAAATTAACTTGTACGGAAACAAAACCCACTAAATTTTTTTAACGAATTTATATTTCAGTTCGCCGCGAGTTAGGCTCCACCGTCATCCACGTTCAACTCGAAATAATTTTACAAACTAAACGCAATAAATTGTATTCGACACGGAGCTTCGTTGCACTACCAACGGAGCATTTCTTTTTACTAATAAATATGGAAGTGATTTAGATTTACAGTTTAAGTCCTTAAAATATTTATGAACACGCAAATAAAACTATTATAATATTAATTATAAACGACGACTCCTCCGAGTACCATTATTTTGCTGAAATGACTAACAACTTTTCTAAAATTAAACTCGTGGGTTACACTTTTATTCAAAAAATAATTGTATATAATAATTTTAAAATAATATAACTTAGACTTTAAACTAACGTTACGTTCCATGACAAATTTTCATTGTACTCATATTTTCTATAAATATTACGTAGTATATAATTTATATATAATTCAAAAGATATTAATGGTGAAAAAAAAAAGTTGTAGACATTAAGTAATTAACACCACCTAAAATCACTTTTAAAATTTTTCAACACCGTGGGCTCTTAAACTCAAAAGAACTTTTAAATTTGTCAACACCACAGACTCTTTTTCTCAAAAGAACTTTTAAAAATTGTCAACACCACGAGCTCTTAAACTTTAAATAATTTTTAAAATTTGTCAACAACACGGACTCTTAAATAATTGTTATACATTTCCTATTTTTTTAGTATCACTATTACTATTACATATAGAACTGCAAATTACATTTTTTTCACAGTTTTTTATACACCTGTGTAACGTACGGACTTAAAAACTTAGTATATATATATATGTCTTAAAACCTTACTCAAAATAACACTAATAATGTCACTTAAACTTTAATTCTATCTTTTTTAAACATAAAAGTTAACAAAACATTTACTCATAATTTCTTCTCTCATGTACTTTGTTAAGAATACTAATTAAATGAAGGATAAAATAGACATTTCTATAATATATCTTAAATTTAATTTTTTTACTTTTTTTTTTTTTTTTTGTTAGGACACACTTTTTGTAGAACGGAAAGAGTATAAACATTTTACATAGTAAAATCATCATCAAATTTAATCAAAATTAACGCTCGTAACTATTTTCTATCTATGATTGAATAAAACGCGTTACTTAAGGTGTTTTCCAGTAACAACTATGAATTAAATATTTGATGTAGGTAAACCGAGGGAGAAAAAAACAAATCCGAGTCAATTTTCTTAGTAGTTGACTTGTACGCAATATTATTAGAATGCCACGTGGGGTTATATAAAATGACTGAAAAACAGAAAGAGTGAGTCGAATTTGGTTACGTAATGAAATAATTAACGTAGTTTATTAGGATGAAAAATTATTTTTTGATATACTAAATGAAAGTTATTCCGTACAGTATAGTATTGCACTATTATGTTATACGGAGTAGATAAATAGATAAATGTATATAGATATGACTATATGAGGTTATATGGAGCAGCTTCTTTTTGAAGGAAAGAGGAACAACGCAATCCCGATCATCACTGGTTTATATATGTAATTAACGATCCAGATTCACAGCATTTTTTATTTAAAGTAAAATGTAGTACTGCATGCATATATATCTAAATGTGAGCTTAGTAAAAAGTTTGGTGCATTTCATACTAAAAGATTTGCGTATACTTATGAATCATTACATTTTATATTATTAGCCAATAGTTATTTATTACTCAATATAGTAAGTTTTCATAACTTATTATTAAAGCTTCTTTAATTTATCCTATTATCATGAAAAGGGGATGATTCTCACACACACTTTTTTAATCCTCACACACTAATTGAGTATTATTAGAAGAGTAAAAGGTTAAAATAGGTGTGTGCGGATCAAAAAAGTGTGTGTGAGAATCATCCCCCTGATGAAAAGGATGAGGGAGGGAGGCCGCATAATTAATTCTTAGTCGTTATAGTCTCTATTAATTAATGACCGTTAAACTACTAGAAAAAAATCACTGCATAATTACAATTGCATGTGACAGTGGGTTCGACTTTCATAGTAAAGCCAATAACATGCATGCATGCATGTATGTAAATTTATTTACATGTATGTGTTAAAAGATCCCCTGGGAAACAGATTTGCAGTTCCCTTACTTTTATGTCCCCATATTGTACTCCATTACTTCTTCTGCTAATGAATAATAATAAGAATAAGAATGATAATTATGACAATTGACAAGTGATCGTAGATCACTAAATTGTTGTTGGTTTTTTTTTTTTTTTTTGAAAAGCAAAATAATTTTATTATATAACTTCAATAGTACAACATAAACATATCCACAAGAATCGGATATATCCAAACCCGAACAAACGAAACTATTTACAAATTCGGGAGCAAAGATTGCAACCTACTCGATTAAACATACATCCAAGGACTAACTAACCAACTATGCCAATCAATGTTAACTCCTTTGATTGCAACCTACTTGGATCTCGTTAAGAATCACCGGCGAGATATTACTTTTGCCTTGAAATACCAAAGAATTACGATTCCTCCATAACGAATAGGCACATGTCCACTCCACGGCTTGCCAAATTTTTGAGCCTATAGAGGACATGTTAAGAGAAGATTTTCCCCGAAGCAAATCACCCGAGCTTATGTTGTTATTGGAATTCCACCATTTGAAGACACGAGACCATACATCCGACGAGAACTTACAATCGAAAACCGCATGACCAACCGATTCAAGATCACTATCACAAACGGGGCATCGAACACTATGTAAATCAATGCCTCTTTTGTCTAATTCAATCCGAACCGGTAATCTTTTTTAAGACCCTCCAAACGAAAACTTCAATTTTTTTTGGCACGAGATTATTTCTTAAGGTCCATGTGAAGATTGAGACACGCTACCAAGTACCTCCAAATCAATGAGTTTCGGTAATATTTTGACCGCAAAGATACCGTTACTAGCAAGGGACCAATTCCATGTCACCTGACGATTAAAATCAAACGATATTGACCTCAATAGGTTAAATAATTCCTCAAGCTCATCCGACGTACGTCCTGTGGGTTCTCTAGTCCATTCCCAATCCAAGCGAATCGAAGGCCTGTTCGTAATATCCAAACACCCCGCTGGATGAAAAGGTCGAATGTTTTGACAAGTACCTGACCAGCTTGAACTCCCATCGATGCTTGCTGCCACAGAAACTTCTCCACATTGCTGCGCGCCACCTGAACCCGAGACTGACCCCTGGTGACCCAATTCCAAATCAGGCTGCTACCATCTTTTGACCCGAACAGAAACCATGACCTCTTTATTTTTCTCTAGCCAGAATAGTCTAGGAAAAGTGTCTTTAAGGCTGTCCGAACCGCACCACGCTTCATTCCAAAATTCCATTGAGCTACCATCACCTATTGATTTCCTGAACGAACCTATGAAAGGGATATTAAGTCCTTCAATTTGAGATCCTGCAAAAATAATATTGTTCCACGTACCCGAGGTCGATCAATGAGCAAGCCCATCTCCCAACCTCAAACCTCCGTCAATTCCATAAATACTTCGAATAACATTGACCCACAAGCAATTGGTTTCGGTTTTAAACCTCCACCACCACTTGGCTAAAAGAGCAAGATTTTTACTTTTAAACGACTGAATGTTCAACCCCCCCCCCCCCCCCCCCCGGCCCGTAAGGTAAGCAAGTAATGTCCTATTTAACCCATGACATTTTAGAGCCAGAAAGATCCCCGCCCCAAAAGAAATTCGCCTCACACTCTCAAGAATTTTAAGCATACAAGGCGGAGCACGGAAGAGTGCGAAATAATACAACGGAAGACTATTAAGCATTGATTTTAGGAGAACCAGCCGACCACCGAAAGATAACGAACGCATTTTCCATTCCGAAAGTCTCTTCTTGATTTTGTTGATTACCAGATCCCACTCTTTTACCTTCTTCATATTAGCACCAATGGGTAGTCCTAGATAGATGAATGGGAATTTACGGGCTTGACATCCCATCCGTCTAACTAGATTTTCAATTTCTCCCGATTCGACCCCTACTCCATAAAGACAACTTTTGTTAAAGTTCACTTTCAATCCCGAAGCTAATTCGAAGCATTTCAAAATGTAAGTGAGATTACGCTAATTGACTTTAGACAATTCACCAATGTGACGTCCTCCAGATAGGGCCTGGAAGAATAACGTCACTAAATATATCAAATCACAATTGTATAAACGAGAACGACTCTATATGAGACGTTTTATTGAGTTTTGCAGCGGAAGATAAATAGATTACATTGTATTTAATGAACAATGCATTAAATGTCTGTAATTGATATGATATGAAATGCATGACTCCAAGCATGGCAAGCAATCATCATCAAAGCAGCAGATATACAGCGGAAGCAATATTTAAGTACCTGAGAATAAACATGCTTAAAAAGTCAACACTAGGTTGAGTGAGTTCATAGGTTTGTCATAAATAATGATTTCAATAATAGTGTTAGACCACAAGATTTTTGTTCATAAGCTTGGCCTCGCAGGGACCAATTAGTAGATCTCGCAGATCCAAAAGTTGTTCATAAAGTTGGTCTCGCAGGGACCAAAAAGTAGATCACGCAGATCCAAAAGTTGTTCATAAGCTTGGTCTCACATGCACCAATTAGTAGATCACGCAGATCCAAAAGTTGTTCATAAGCTTGGCCTCGCAGGGACCAATTAGTAGATCACGCAGATCCAAAAGTTATTCAAAGTTTGCCCCAAAGACAAGTTGTATTTATAAAAGTTGCGCATGTATTCTCAGCCCAAAAATATAGATAAAAAGGGAGCTATGAAAACTCACAAAAAATCAGTTTTAGTATTTGTATTCATTTCATAAAACAGTTATTAAAGTAGCGCATGTATTCTCAGCCCAAAAATATAGATAAAAAGGGAACTATGAAAACTCACTAAACAGTTTAAAAAAAGGGGACTATGAAAACTCACGAAAAATCAGTTTTAGTATTTGTATTCATTTCATAAAAATAGTTATAAAAGTTGCGCATGTATTCTCAGCCCAAAAATATAGATAAAAAGGGAGCTATGAAAACTCACCTTAAATAGCAGTTGAAGTATATTCCTTGAAAGGAATGAAATGAATGAAAATAAGTGACCGGGATATCAACCTAGAGATAGAATGTACGATCAGATGTTGTCTAATAGACATAAGTATGGTAACTATATCAATGATAATGGTTTTCTGAAAGAAATTCCATTTTCGGAAAGGTTACTATTGATAATGCTAAAAACGAACATATATTTCATAGCATTATCCCTCAAGAAAGACAAGCTTTTAGTTGCAATTGTTCTATTTACAAGTGATATTCGTTTAAATAATAAAAGGTGAAGACAAAAGACAGATTCGACGAATTGAAGACGCAAACAACCAAAAAGCTCAAAAGTACAAAGTACAATCAAAGTGGTTCAAATTATTGATGGGAAACGTCTAAAAATTACAAGAGTACAAGACGCGAAACGCAAAATACAAGATATTAAATTGTACGCAAGGACGTTCGAAAATCCGGAACCGGGACCTGAGCCAACTATCAACGCCCAACGCAACGGACCAAAAATTACAAGTCTACTATGCACAAGAATATAATATAATATTTAAATAATTATATAAATTATTTATATATTATATATTATATTAAATAACGTCGACAAGCTAGAAAACAACCAAAGTTGAGCTGTCCCAGCTGGCCATGCGATCGCATGGCCAGGAAGAGGGATTTTCATGCGGTCGCATGACCCAAAAAGTCAGGCCACATGCCTATAAATTTCGCAGTTTTGAGCAAGTTTTATATATCTTTTTCTCTATCTCTCTCACGTACACACACACACACACACACACATATATATATATATATATATATATATATATATATATATATATATATATATATATATATATATATATATATATTATATTTTAATTTTAATTTTAAATTCTAATAATAAGGGTATGTTAGCGAATGTTGTAAGGGTGTAAGTCGAAATTCTGTCCGTGTAACGCTACGCTATTTTTAATCATTGTAAGTTATGTTCAACCTTTTTAAATTAATGTCTCATAGCTAAGTTATTATTATGCTTATTTAATGCCGAAGTAATCGTGATGTTGGGCTAAATACTAAAATTGGGTAATTGGGCTTTGGACCATAATTTGGGTTTGGATAAAAGAACGACACTTGTAGAAATTAGACTATGGGCTATTAATGGGTTTTATATTAACTAAATGATACCTCGTTGATTTAATATATAGACTTATAATTTGACGTATTTATATATAACCACATACGCTTGACTGGGTACGGTGGGCGGGATATCTATAAATACCAATAATTGTTCATTTAACCGGACACGGAACTGGATTAATAGTTAATAGACTTGTTGAAACAGGGGTGAATTACATTCAAGGGTAATTGGTGTAATTGTTAACAAAGTAGTAAAACCTTGAATTACACGCAGTCGATAACTTGGTGTATTCATTAAACAAAGTATTAAGACCTTGTTACAATTCGAACCCCCAATTAGTTGGAATATTTGACTTCGGGAATAAGAATAATTTGACGAAGACTTCCGCATTTTATGATTATGACTGATGGACTATTATGGACAAATCCATATTGACATATTGAATAATCCAGGACAAAGGACAATTAACCATGGGAATAAATTAAAAATCAACACGTCAAACATCATGATTACGGAAGTTTAAATAAGCATAATTCTTTTATTTCATATTTAATTGCACTTTTAATTATCGCACTTTTATTTATTGTCATTTTATTTAATTGCACTTTTAATTATCGTTCTCTTTAATTATCACAATTTTATTTTATCGCATTTTTATTTATCGCAATTTCATTATCGTTATTTACTTTACGCTTTAAATTAAGTTATATTTATTTTTAATATTTTACATTAGGTTTTAACTGCGACTAAAGTTTTAAAAATCGACAAACCGGTCATTAAACGGTAAAAACCCCCATTTATAATAATAATACTACTTATATATATTTTTGTATTTTTACAAATATAGTTTTTAAAAAATATAGCGTTAAGCTTGGCTAAGATCCCTGTGGAACGAACCGGACTTACTAAAAACTAAACTACTGTACGATTAGGTACACTGCCTATAAGTGTTGTAGCAAGGTTTAGGTATATCCATTCTATAAATAAATAAATATCTTGTGTAAAAATTGTATCATATTTAATAGTATTTTGTAGTAAAAATACAACTATTTTGTACACCACCTCGCACACATCAAGTATTTTTGGCGCCGCTGCCGGGGAAGACATAAACGCCGAAAGCGCAACGCTATATAAAAAAATTTTAGTTTACTTTTGTAAAAATACGCTTTTGTAAAAATACGTTTTAAATATTGAAAATATAAAAATATAAAAAAGAAAAGAAAAACAAAAAATTATACATTTTTAATAGTTTGTTAAATATATATAAAATTATAAAGTTTTTATTTTTATTTAAAAATTAAGTTTTTATTTAATTTTTACATATATTTTATATATATATTAAAACAGAAAATTAAAACAGAAAAAAATAATAATAATAAAAGTAATCGGCCCGGTACTGTAGCATCCTAACCCATCTGGCCCGATTTCCTACTTCATGCGATCGCATGAATATATAACATACACTCCATGCGATCGCATGGAGTGATTTGACTCGCCTGATACCTTAGCTGTACGAAATTAGGGTTAATTATTATTATTATTTAATTAAAACCCTAATTAGGGTTAGTGTATTTTAATATTTAGTTTAGTTTTATTTATTAAATTTGTATTTTTAGTTTTATTTAGTTTTAATAAATTATAAAATTAATAGTTTTATAGAATAATAATATAAAAAAAATATTTTAAAAAAAAATTGTACTTTTTACAACTTTAAGTTTTTTTTATTTGTTTTAGGGTAATATTTGTATTTTTCGCTCGTATTTAGTTTTAAGTCATAGTTTTTGCCATAGTTATTTTTTATTTCTAGATTTTTAGGCTTTGCCGTAAAATCCCTTAAGTGCTTTTTCTTTAGACTAAGATTTAGGTGCTTTAGAATTTTGCGACGCCGTTTTATAAATTTTAGTACTTTTTAAGTTATTGCCGTTTTAGGATATAGAATTTCTTTTAAGCTTTAATATCTTTAGACGTAAGTTTTAATTTTTAGTTTTTAGACTTTTAAGTTTCGACGCGCTACTTTCTTATTTTTATTTTTCGACGCCTATTATTTTTCGACCTTTTATTTTTCAACGTTTTTCGACGCGCTCTTTTTCTTTCTTATTTTTCGCCACTATAGTGTTTAGGACATAAAATTTTCTATTTCTTCTCAAAAATTTCTTTAAACTTCAACGAAAAATTATTTTAAGTGGTTGAATTGATAGACATCCAAATTTTCTGCTTCGTAGTAATAGTTGGATTTGTTAGTGGCTGAGTTGTGAGCTTCCGATTTAAAGGGTTCTGGCTCCCTGCTACATCTTTTGGCTATTCGAAACGTGGGCAAAAGCAGAAAAGTCTGTTAATTTGATAACTTTAATAATTTTTATCTTTTATAACTAATAGGATATTCAGTGAATGCACTGAGCAAAACGTTCACCACCTTTTGTACGTTCACCACCTGTAACTCGATCAAGACATCTAGCCAATATTGTCGTCGTTGATTTTTCTTTAGAATCGTCATCCAGTCGACCAAGTACTCCAATTCAAATTTCCGATAATCCATTTTTTGAACCCGACCTCACAATTGAGAATCCGGAAGATATTCAGGGACAATTCAGAGATCCTGAACCATTAATCTTTCCTCCGGAACCACCAATCATTCAAACAGAGATTGTTGAGGAACCTACCAATAAATCAGAATCCTCTAGTGATTCAGATTCAACAAATTCAATCATAGAAAATCTGGAACCTCTAAGTATGGAAGACCGAATGAGAGCTAAACGCACTGGTCAAGGTCACGCAATTACTCAACCTGACATTAATGCGCCAGATTATGAAATCAAAGGACAAATCCTACACATGGTAACAAATCAATGCCAATTTAGTGGTGCACCGAAGGAAGATCCAAATGAACATCTTCGTACCTTTAATAGGATCTGTACTCTATTTAAAATAAGAGAAGTGGAGGATGAACAGATATATCTCATGTTATTTCCCTGGACTTTAAAGGGAGAAGCCAAAGATTGGTTAGAATCGTTACCTGAAGGGGCGATTGATACATGGGACGTTTTAGTTGAAAATTTTCTTAAACAATTCTTTCCGGCATCTAAAGCCGTAAGACTTCTAGGAGAAATTGTTACGTTCACGCAAAAGCCAAATGAAACTCTATATGAGGCGTGGACAAGATTTGGAAAGTTATTGAGAGGATGTCCGTAACATGGTTTAGACACTTGTCAAATAGTACAAATATTCTACCAAGGATGCGACATCACTACAAGAAAAGACATCGATATAGCAGCTGGTGGTTCCATTATGAAGAAAACCGCAACTGACGCTTACAAAATTATTGATAACACTGCTTCCCACTCACATGAGTGGTACCAAGAAAAAGATATCGTTAGATCATCTAAAGCAGCTAGAGCCGATTCTAGCCATGACTTTGATTCCATTTCAGCAAAGATAGATGTTGTCGAGAGACGAATGGAAAAGATGACTAAAGATATTCACTCAATAAGAATTAGTTGTGAGCAGTGTGGAGGACCACATTTGACAAAAGATTGTCTCAGTATTGAACTAACAATGGAACAAAGAGAGAATGTTTCATATCTAAACCAAAGGCCTGGAAATAATTATCAGAATAATTATCAACCTCCAAGACCAATCTACAATCAAAACCAGAATTATAATCGAAATGTTCCATACAACAACCAACAAGGTCCAAGCAATCAACAAGTATCCAATAATACTTACAATCAGCAAAGACCTATTTTTCAAAATAAACCACCACAAACCGATGATAAAAAGCCAAATTTAGAAGATATGATGTCAAAGCTAGTTGATTCTCAAACACAGTTTTTCACATCTCAGAAACAAACCAATGAACAAAATGCTCAAGCATTTAGAAATCAACAAGCTTCTATTCAAAATTTGGAACAAGAAGTAAGTAACCTAGCAAGGTTAATAGGTGAAAGAAAACTGGAAAGTTTACCTAGTGATACAAATGCTAACCCCCGGAATGAAACAGCTAAAGCCATTACCACAAGAAGTGGTATTACACTTAAACCACCTGAAATGCCTGTAATTTCTGATGACTCTATTCCTACTCCACAAGAACCACAACCTGAGCAAGATAAGGAAACAGAACCGGTAGTTGAAAAGGTTAATGAAGATAACACAATTAAGGCTAAACCTTATATTAAACCATACCAACCACCACTTCCTTACCCTAGTAAAATGAGAAAAGAGAGACTTGAAGCCGAGCAATCCAAATTCTTGGATATGTTTAAACAAATAAATGTCAATCCTCCTTTCATTGATGTGATTTCAGGAATGCCAAGATATGCTAAATTTCTGAAAGATCTAATCACAAATAGAAAGAAAATGGAAGAACTCTCAGCTGTTACTATGAATGCTAATTGTTCTGCAGTGCTGTTGAATAAGATACCAGAAAAACTATCAGATCCAGGAAGTTTCACAATTCCATGTTTTCTGGGTAGTCTTAGTTCAATAGAAGCATTGGCAGATTTAGGTGCTAGTATAAATTTAATGACGTATTCACTATACGCTAAACTAGACCTTGGAGAATTGAAACCAACACGAATAAGCATACAACTAGCAGATCGATCAGTAAAATATCCTAGAGGGATAATGGAGAACATGCTAGTTAAAGTTGCTACTTTAGTATTTCCAGTAGATTTTGTTATTCTGGACATGGAAGAAGATTCTCGAGTTCCTCTCATATTAGGAAGACCATTCTTAAACACGGCTAAATCAATAATAGACGTGTTCGGTAAGAAACTGACCCTAAGTATAGAGAATGAGAGTGTTACCTTTTCAGTTGATAGAGCAATGCAACAACCGCAATCTGCAGATGATACATGTTATTATATTCAAACTATAGATTCACATGCAGAATTGTTAGAAGAATTTCTAGAATTACAAGGAACAGGAGAATGTTCTTTAGGAGAAGGAACTGAACCAATTGATGAAACTGAAATGTTATCTACACTTATGGTTAATGGATATGAACCAACAACAGAAGAAATTCAAATGCTAAAAGAAGAAGACAGATATCGATATAAATCATCGATTGAAAAAACACCGACATTAGAGTTAAAGCCACTTCCAAACCATTTGGAATATGCTTATTTACATGGTGAATCTGAATTACCTGTAATAATATCGTCTTCTCTTACGGAAAATGAAAAATCTCAACTCATTTCTGTGCTAAAAGCTCATAAACCAGCTATTGCATGGAAAATTCATGATATTAAAGGAATAAGTCCTTCGTATTGCACACATAAAATCCTTATGGAAGAAGGTCATAAAACGTATGTGCAACGCCAACGAAGACTAAATCCTAATATGCAAGATGTTGTTAAGAAAGAAATTATTAAACTGCTAGATGCAGGTTTAATTTATCCAATCTCTAATAGTCCATGGGTAAGCCCAGTTCAATGCGTACCTAAGAAGGGTGGCATGACTGTCATCACAAATGAGAAAAATGAGCTTATTCCTACTAGGACTATAACAGGATGGCGTGTTTGTATTGATTATAGAAAATTAAATGACGCCACCAGAAAAGATCATTTTCCCTTACCTTTCATTGATCAAATGTTGGAAAGATTAGCCGGAAATAGTTACTATTGTTTTCTTGATGGTTTTTCCAGATATTTTCAAATTCCAATAGCACTCGAAGATCAAGAGAAAACCACATTCACGTGCCCTTATGGTACTTTTGCTTATAAACGCATGCCATTTGGACTTTGCAACGCCCCTGCAACTTTTCAAAGGTGCATGATGGCGATTTTTCACGACATGATAGAAGAATGCATAGAAGTTTTCATGGATGACTTTTTAGTCTTCGGTGATACATTTGAATCATGTCTAGTTAATCTTGAACGAATGCTTATTAGATGCGAACAATCAAATCTAGTACTTAATTGGGAGAAATGCCATTTCATGGTTAAAGAAGGCCTAGTTCTTGGTCATAAAATTTCAAAGGAAGGAATTGAAGTGGACAGAGCTAAAGTAGATGTAATTGCTAAACTTCCACATCCCACCAATGTTAGAGGAGTTAGGATTTTTCTAGGGCATGCCGGTTTTTACCGACGTTTCATAAAAGATTTTTCTAAAATTGCCACTCCTATGAATAAACTCCTAGAAAAGGATGTTCCATTCATCTTTTCGGATGAATACATCAAATCTTTTAATATTCTTAAAGAAAAACTTACTAATGCGCCGATCATGATAACTCCAAATTGGAATCTACCGTTTGAACTAATGTGCGATGCAAGTGATTTTGCAATGGGAGCCGTTTTAGGACAAAGGATTGAAAAATGATTTCAACCTATTTATTATGCTAGTAAGGCGTTACAAGGAGCACAAACAAATTACAAAACTACTGAAAAATAACTCTTTCTATTGTCTTTGCTTTTGACAAATTTCGTTCATATCTCGTTCTAGCTAAAACGGTGGTCTATGCCGACCGATCTGCTCTTAGATACCTATTTTCAAAACAAGATGCCAAGCCACGATTAATCCGTTGGATCTTACTCTTACAAGAGTTCGATATTGAAATCCGAGATAAAAAGGGAGCAGAAAATCTCGCCATCGATCATCTTTCTCGTCTTGAAAATCCTGAATTAGAAGTTCTAAATGAATCGGCCATACAAGACAACTTTCCTGATGAATATCTATTGAAGATAGATTATAATAAAATTCCATGGTTTGCAGACTATGAAAACTACTTAGTATGTGGATTCCTTGAAAAAGGATTATCGTACCAAAAACGAAAGAAATTCTTTAGTGATATAAAACACTATTTCTGGGAAGATCCACATTTGTTTAAAAGTTGTCCCGATGGAATAATCCGCCGATGTGTATTCGGAGACGAAGCTAGTCAAATCTTAAACCATTGTCACACAGGACCAACAGGAGGGCATTATGGGCCTCAACTTACAGCAAGAAAAGTTTACGATGCTGGATTCTATTGGCCTACAATTTTCAAAGACGCACACCTTCTTTGCAAATCCTGTGATGCTTGTCAAAGGGCCGGAAAAATAAGTCAATGTGATGAAATGCCACAAAATTTCATTCAAGTATGTGAAGTATTTGACATTTGGGGTATTGACTTTATGGGTCCATTTCCAAAATCTCATAATAATCTCTACATTCTCGTTGCCATTGATTATGTATCTAAATGGGTGGAAGCACAAGCTCTCCCGACTAACGATGCACGAGTTGTAGTCAACTTTTTAAAACGTCTTTTTGCAAGGTTTGGAACACCGAAAGCTTTAATAAGTGATCGGGGTACTCATTTTTGTAATAATCAACTTGAGAAAGTTCTTAAAAGATATAGAGTAACTCATAAAATCTCCACTGCTTATCATCCACAAATAAGTGGACAAGTTGAAAATACCAATCGAGCTTTAAAACGTATTCTAGAGAAAACCGTAGGATCAAATCCGAAGGAATGGTCCATGAAATTGGAGGATGCACTCTGGGCTTTTAGAACAGCCTACAAAACTCTAATTGAAACCACACCTTTTAAACTTCTTTACGGAAAAGCATGTTATCTTCCAGTAGAAATTGAGCACAAAGCATTTTGGGCTTTGAAGACATGTAATCTTGATTTACATGAAGCCGGACGTCTACGATTAAGTCAACTAAATGAATTAGAAGAATTAAGACATGAAGCATACAAAAATTCGTTAATCTATAAGAAAAGAACGAAGAAACGGCATGATAAAAGAATCAGAAGTTCAAAAGAATTTAAAGAAGGAGACAGAGTTCTTCTTTTCAATTCACGATTCAAGCTATTTCCTAAAAAATTGAAATCAAGATGGTCTGGACCATTCATAGTCAAAAGAGTTTTCCCATACGGAACAATAGAGTTAATAAATTCAAATGGGATTGAATTTAAAGTTAATGGTCACAGAGTTAAACATTACATACATGGTCCGATGGAAGTTGACAATGAAGTCAATCATAATTTCACCACCCAAGAAAACCTTCAAAATGAAAACATAAATATGTTATCAATAACATATGAAAAATCAAAATTGAAAAATAGGGAGAATTCAAATTGGAGTGATGAAGAAGAATTCTTATACAAACCTCTCATTCCAAGAAACGAAGAAAAATGTGAACAAGAAGTTCAAATAGAAGTGAAAGAACCAAGAAAAGAACACCCGAAAAAGGTTTACAAACCAACTCGACTTACTAAGCAGGAGACCCGGGTGAATTTATCATTTCTTGCTTGCTTAATGATGGTGCTATATATAATGGACTCGCAGATTTAGGAGCAAGTGCAAATATTATGCCTCTTTCCTTATATAAAAGATTAGGTATGGGTAAATTAAAACCAATCAAATAGGTGTTCAATCATTTGACCTAACCATTAAACACCCGGTTGGAATAGCAAATAATTTACTTGTTAACGTGGGAAGTTTGACCTTTGTTGCAAACTTCATAGTTATTAATATGGAGGAAAACCTTGATATTCCTCTAATTTTAGGTCGCCCATTTTTAGCAACCAACGAGGCGTTCATTGATGTAAGAGAAGATAGAATGACACTTAGGGATGGTGATAAATCGATCACCTTTGTGAACCGAAAGTTTAGATCTCCACCAATCAAAACTGTTAGACCAATAAAAACGCATAAGTGTGGGGGAGATGAAGAAACACTTAATGATGATCCGATCACAAAGAACCCCGTTGATGATACGAAATTAGATGAACCCGTTTTTAACAGTTCAACGAAGAAACTTTATAAACGGATTCACGATGCTAGGATTAAGGGAAACTTTAAGTTATGTAACCGATTAGTATCCAATTTATCGCCAAAAGAAAAGGCAATGTTAGTTGAATTTGTGAAAGTTACGGAGGAAATCAACAAATGGATTGAAGCAAAAGTCAGAGATATACAAGTTGTTGATGATACAATTAAAAATAACGTTAATCACAATTTCAACACAACATCTAACTAAGTGTGGGGAGGTTCGAATCTTTTTAGGGTAATATATATTTCTGTTAGAGTTAGATATTCTGTTTTCATGTAGTTCTCGAGAATGGAATCCGAATGGTCTTTCTCTAGCAGACCCTAAAGAACTAGTCTTCTCCCCCCATTCTGAATTTTTATTTTTTTTAGGTTTTACGAGATGAAGAATTCCTTTGATCTGAACCATGGTCTAATGATACACGCTTTGATCACTAAACGTAATAATGACACACTCTCGAGTGACCTGGTATCAGTAATAAGAGCCAAATTGGACGGAGTAAGAAAAGAACTCGGAAACGATCATAATAAGTTACATTTTGATAAAGGAAAATCAAAATCCGTAGCAAAAAGAAGAGCACGACACCTTGAAAGATGTCACAAATGTGAAAAATGGTCACACGAAGAAAAATGCTCGACGAATCAGACATATTCCAATACCGATTTCGTTACCTTATGCAGAGAAGGACCGTTCATATGTTTCGAAGAAAAATTGTTGAATGCTCGAGGTTATGCCTATGTAACTATGGAAAACCAATTAGTCCGATTATCTTATGAGTGGGCTAAAGCAGGTCACTGAGAATTCTATCTCACAGTTAAGTATGTACAGTTTTTATTTTTATTTTATTGCTTTTAACCTTTTGATAATAAACGCTGAATCGTTCGCTATAAAGTATTAAATTGGTATTCAATAAAATTAGATTTTGCGAGTGAAATTATTGATATCATACAAAAATTTATTACATCACTGCGAAATTTACCTTTTATTCTTAAGGTATAAATATCTTTAATCAATCAACCCAAAATATTTCAAAAATTCGTCAGGAGTAAAACTATGTAATATAGCCGAAATTACTTTACCGAAAAGAGGGGCGTATATTTTTGATAATATTTGATTGATTAAAGTGGGATAAAAGACCAAAAAGATTTTTAATTTTTATTTTTACTTTGTTTTTAAAATTAATATATTAATATTAAATTATTATTGTAAACTTTTTAAATTAATATATTTAAGTTTGTAAATATTTGAAAAATTTATGTTTTTAATATAAGTTAGTATGTATAAAAACAAAATTATAATATAAATTTGGAGTTAATTTTTAAAATTTTAATAATATGAATTTTTAATTGTATGCATTTTAAATTTAAGTTTGGTGTGAATTTAAAAACAAAAATTTAATTTATTTCGTTAAGTTAAAAATTGATTTTTAAAAATTCGTCGTGAGTTGAAAACTAGGTCGTTGAACCGAAATTGTTCTACCCAAGGGAGGGACGAGAATTTTTATTATCATTAATTTTAATCTTATTGAATTAAAGTATGCCAAAAACATTAAAAAAAAACCCAAAAATCCTTACTTTTAAAACCGCGCTTAAAAATGACAAATTTTAAAATTTTGTCGAAGGACGGACTAGGACGATGATCCGAAACGCCCTCATCCTAAAAAGAAACAAAATTTTAATTTTTAATTAATTATATGTTTCATTAGTATAAGGTTTTTATAAATAAAAAAAAAAGCAAAAAGTTACTGTACCCAGACCCCATGCGATCGCATGGGATTTGGCCTTCAGGACCATGCGATCGCATGGAGATGAATATTTGGCCAGAAACATAAAGCTCAGCGAGCTGTGTACTGACTTTCCCACTTCACACACACAAATACACGAACATACACCCCAAAACCTCTCAAATTTCATCATTTTTTCACCAAATTTCTCGCTACAATCCGCTCTAAACATGAATTTGATAAGAAGTTTATCAAGAAGGGTAACAATTTCACCCCTAAACCTCTTTAAATTTGATTTTTAGTGTTCTTGAGCTATATTTTTCCTAATTTGATTTTGTTAATTTCTAGTGTAATTAGAGTTAAATTGTTAGTATTTTATGCATGTATAACCTAGATTGATGCTATTTAACATAATTTGAAGCCAAAAACTTCAAAAATTTTAGGAATCTAGGGTTTGTGTTCTTGAGCAATTTGGGGCTTTTTGATATAAACAGGTTATGGCCGATTTTTATCATGAATTATTGCTAAATTAAGTAGTGTAACATGTTTAGGTAGCTAAATGATCCAAACTTTGATCCTAAACATGATTTTTGAGAGTTAAAGTGGACTTTTTAGGTATAAAATTCATGAACTTGATTAAATTGATGTAAATGCCATTTGAAACTTGTTTAATTGCTAGTAATGATTATTTTAACATGTTATTTGAATTGAATGCTTATGAACTTTGTAAACATTTTCATATATGCTTATTTGAAAAAAAATGTAGAATTGTAAAAATTGTGAAAATGTGTATAAGTTTAATTTTGATTAAACATGTTATTGTAATTGTTTCAAGTTGTTATTTTGCTAATACTAATGCATATTTGGATGCACAAATTTTGTGTTTAATGTGTTTTGCAGAGATTTACTAATACTGATGGTGCATCATCATCATCTAGACAACCTGCTCCAGAACCTGAACCAGAAATGCAATATGAACCTGAACAAGAACCACAACAGGAACCACAACAACAACCTGATCAACACGTACCTTATTATGATTCGCTACAATTTGTTGATGCCTTTATAGTATTTCCGATGCATCCGCCAGTAAAATACCCAACGATTCCTGAACACACGTTGCATCCTAATCTGAGATTCGATAGAAGCTGGAGAGATTACCCGACATATCAAAGTAACAAATTCAAACTGATACCGAAAAATGTAGAAGTGCCAAGGGTAATCGATTGGGAGCCTTTGAAAAGGGTCTAACTTGCTAACTCAGTTAGACAGCATTTGATCCAAAGGTATGGCAGCTCTTCTTTTCACGATTGGGAACGACTATTCACCATTCGTAGACCTGTATATAAGGAATGGTGTATTGAGTTTATGAGTACTATAGTTTTAAATGCAGATGTAGATAGATTAGATGATAGAAGTTTTCTTAGATTTATACTTGGCCGTAGGATGTACAGGATGTCCATGCTGGACATGGCCAGGGCTTTGCAGATATATACTCCTGGTGAATTACTACTACCCAATTGTATGAATTTGATTTATCGTGGTGAAAGGGTAGATAGGAATTTTGACGCGAACGCCGTCTGGAGGCGTATGTCAGATTATAATGTTTTTACACTGGGAGGAAAACACTCCTACTTACATATTAACAAAGCCGAGCTTCGTATAATTCATAGATTTTTGGCTAACTCGATTGCACAGAGAGGTCACAATAAGGAGAAAATGACCTTACATGATTTATTTTACCTGAAGTGTATTCGAGACCCAAGAGGATTTGTTAATATCCCTTACTGTGTTAGTTTTTATTTGTCTAAGATGGTAGAAGGAATACAGGAAGGGGGAATAATAAGAGGAGGTATTTTTGTTACTCTCATTGGAGAGTATTTGGGTGTAGATAGGGACCAAGGGGGTCCACTTTTGGAATGTAGGGAACAGGTTGAGCCTTTAGGATTGAAGGTCTATCAGGGTGCTAAGATATTAAAGAGCAGACGAAACCAGGCAGTACCCTATGAAGGTCGTCATCCACAGGTAGAGAGAGGATCAGATGAGGAAATGGAGGAAGCGGATGAAATTAGGGATGTCATTAGGGAGGCTATGACTGACGTCTACCAGCGTGTAGATGAGGTAGATATGACAAACGGGGAGAGATTTACTCGGATGGAGCAGTGGCAAGCCCGGAATGATTACGAGCATTCCAGGCAACGACAGCATGATAGATGGGACTATCATCAGCGTCAGATTATGAGCCGACTGTCACCTCAGGATCACTACGTACCGACCCGACCTGCTTACTATCCTCCACACCAGCCCGAGATGAGACCACCATATACTCTCTACGACCCTAACCAGGCCTACCAGTACACCTATCACCAACCATGGAACCCGAACGACAACATGAACTGGAACCCCTTATCCAGATTGATATAGTTCCAGTTAGTGATTTCTATGATTTTTATTATTTATTATTTTTATTTATTTATGTTTAAACATATGATATTGTGATACATTAATGTATTGTTTAATATTTTATATTATTTTATACTAATATTTCATATTTGATTTGAAAGTGGGATTTTAAGTCCCATTTCAAATTACCATGCATGTTTATATTTGTGTGTATGTATATTGTCAATTGTACACAACAGGGTAACACAGCGCATTTTCAAAGACTGGCATTAAGTTCAGCAAAAGCTACTAATTTTGATGACAACACGAAAAACAAATGTGATGTAACAACAAGATGGAATGAACAAATGATGTGCACCATTTATCATTCAACAAACAAACGCCAATATGTTTGGAAACTTTGGTAAAATTTAATCATTTTTCTACGCTAATCACCCTCAATAATTTAAATTGTTACTGATTTCTTGCAAATGAGGGCATTGCAAGATCTTAAGTGTGGGAAGGGGTTAAATTCTTTCGGATTTTTAAAATTTTAACTTATACACTTGGTGACCATTAAAAATACTAGTAATGCAGTAGTTGTATTAGAATCTAGTGCTCTCTGATAATAAAGAACAGCCCTAGTCTTATATACTGACTACCCAATTCTAGTAAAATTTTTCAAAATTTTCAATTAAATGAACTCAAAATCATGTTTATACATATTTATGAACGATAAAACTAGGTATTAACACCGAAATTATTGTTACCTCGGAAAGGACATAAATTGAGAAACAACCCAAAATGTTAGAATTCGTTTAAAATGGAATAGAGGACAATAAAAAGGCAAATAAAGGAAAATAAAAGCCAAGTGTGGGAAAAATTTACCAAGTTATTTTGAACATATATCACATATTTTTGTACAAATAACTGAGGATACTTTTGTTTTGGACAATTTTATCAGTTTTACCTGATTTACTATAATATATTTGAAAGAAAGATGGATCTACACGATGAATCAATTCCATAATTAAAAGGAAGTAAAGTCTTCCGAAAAAGAAACGCGCTTCTAGATTTAGGTCATGAAGTTGTCGTCCAGTCCAGTTGTAGAGTCTACGAAAAACCTTGAAAAGTTTTCTCGAAAATCAGCTGGAAATCCACAGACCTCAGCATCAAACAGGGTCGCCAAGTGGTCAGACTTATCCTAACCATGAGAGGATATGTCTCGTAAAATGGGGAGGACGCCGTGCAAATTACCTTGATAAGACTAATGAATCAGACCCCCAGAAAAGGATAATCTTCTTAAAGATTAAAAATCAGCTTTTAAGCCTGATATTACTCAATCCTAAAGATTGACCTTAAAGATTGAGAATTACAAACTCATGGAATTCGATGATATCTAAACTCGAGCTTGAACGAGAAAATATTTTGATCAAATTACAAACCGATTTGTTTTCTAAAAACCCATTTTTAATGCGTTTATTACCATTGAACGTAAAATCCTAGGAATTCACCTGGAATTCATTAGGTCACCTGAACCAAATCGGGTGTCAACCGTAAGAACGGTGGTTGCATAGCATGGTCAAAGACAGGACCTTGTACCATACCAAAAAACCATAGGGTGAGCTTTACTATTGCTCCTACAAAGGATAGTAATTGCATCCGACACGTTATAGACCATAATTAAAAGCATGTCACGGGACATTGCCTTAACAATTGCTTGTTCAACGCTTTCCTTTACAACCGGACGGTAGTTTATCCAAAGGTAATATACGGAGCAAGTATACTGGACGTGTTGCTTTTCCAATACAAGGTTAGCAAGTGGGTGACACAAAACCGCAAGTTTTGAGCTAAAATTTTCAAATCTGAAACCCACCAAACCCACAAAAACATTTTGCAAACACCGGTGAAGGGTTATTCCGGAAAAATTATCTAGGGTAAAAGCTAGATTGAATTTTCAAAAGATCAAATGTTTTCATAAAGATCCAATTTCCTTAAGGATCTAAATTTTCATAGTCATGTGGGACTGTAAACCACAACGTTACTACCATTGTTCATACCGCCGTATAGAAATCACTGATGTACAAAGTGTGAAGAATAAAGAAGTGATTCTAGTATTTTTATTTCAAGACTATATTGCTTGAGGACAAGCAACGCTCAAGTGTGGGAATATTTGATAATGCTAAAAACGAACATATATTTCATAGCATTATCCCTCAAGAATGACAACCTTTTAGTTGCAATTGTTCTATTTACAAGTGATATTCGTTTAAATAATAAAAGGTGAAGACAAAAGACAGATTCGACGAATTGAAGACGCAAACGACCAAAAAGCCCAAAAGTACAAAGTACAATAAAGTGGTTCAAATTATTGATGGGAAACGTCTAAAAATTACAAGAGTACAAGACGCGAAACGCAAAATACAAGATATTAAATTGTACGCAAGGACGTTCAAAAATCCAGAACCGGGACCTGAGCCAACTATCAACGCCCGACGCAACGGACCAAAAATTACAAGTCTACTATGCACAAGAATATAATATAATATTTAAATAATTATATAAATTATTTATATATTATATATTATATTAAATAACGTCGACAAGCTAGAAAACAACCAAAGTTGAGCTGTCCCAGCTGGCCATGCGATCGCATGGCCAGGAAGAGGGATTTTCATGCGGTCGCATGACCCAAAAAGTCAGGCCACATGCCTACAAATTTCGCGGTTTTGAGCAAGTTTTATATATCTTTTTCTCTATCTCTCTCACATATATATATATATATATATATATATATATATATATATATATATATATATATATATATATATTATATTTTAATTTTAATTTTAAATTCTAATAATAAGGGTATGTTAGCGAATGTTGTAAGGGTGTAAGTCGAAATTCTGTCCGTGTAATGCTACGCTATTTTTAATCATTGTAAGTTATGTTCAACCTTTTTAAATTAATTTCTCGTAGCTAAGTTATTATTATGCTTATTTAATGCCGAAGTAATCGTGATGTTGGGCTAAATACTAAAATTGGGTAATTGGGCTTTGGACCATAATTTGGGTTTGGATAAAAGAACGACAATTGTAGAAATTAGACTATGGGCTATTGTCACGACCCTACTTTTTCCGTTATCTTTTTCCGTTAATTATTTAACGACCGTTAACTGTTAGTGTGCCACGTCATTTCCATGACCTATATTATTATTTTTGTAATAATATATATATAATAATTATTATGTGTTATGTGAATATATGTATTCATATTTTAAATTATACGTTTCTACGTTCCGCGGATTTCCATCCGGCGAATCTTTTCGGTTTTTAAACCAACGGTCGAGTTTTCGGGATTTTTAAATCCTAAATAATTTAAATATGATATTTTAAGGTCATATTATTAATAGGTGTATTTATATTTATTTTTCGTCGCGCGTTTGTTATCTTTCCGGATTTTAAATCGCGTAAGTGCGTTTTCGCGTTTCGGGCTTCGTTCGGGTTTTCGGGCCACAAGTAATTTAACATTAAGTGAGATGGACCAAGTGGGGCCCACCCCACTAAAGAATTCGGCTGAATTAGGGAGGGGGAGCACTCCCTTGCTTTTCCATTTTTCTTATTTCATTTTTATTTCACAAATTTGTAACCTAAACCTAATACTTGCATTTTCTCTCAACTCCTCTCTCCTCTCCTCTCCCTTGTGCCGTCACCATCACCACCATAAACCACCATCATCATCTAAAATTGTAGCTTGGATCATAAATCAATTAACACCAACGCGTTCCTTGTTTCGTTCTCTACGCGATCATATACTTTGATTCTTGATTAGGGTATAAACCCTAACCCTAGATCTTTTCATTTTTATTTATTTTTCTGTATTTTGATGTTATATGATTAGTATGATATGTATAAGTTGTTGTAATGTTGTTTGGATGCGTAGAATTACTCGTTTGTTCATGTTTTCGGTTTGTAAATTTTGGACAGCAGTTTGAAACGTATATTCTGACTTTGTAACTGTTATGAATGTTAAAATAAAGTACATAAATGAGTTCCTCTCATCAAGACATTAACTTTAGACTCCGGATTCATGTCGTTTCGATTCCCGGAGCCCTAGATACGCTTAATTTGGTTTTTGTTAAAGATTGAAAGGTGTTTTTGGCATGAACAAGGTTGGGTCCGACTTTGTGACCATCCTTGGTGTCTTTAGGGTGCCTCATTTGGTTAGGACTGATGGTGGGACGAATATTCATGTTCGGGTCACCTAAATCCGAGCCACGGTTCACCCGTTTTGCCCGAATTACTGTTTTGAGTAAAATGATTTCCCAATTGAAGTCATGGCTGATATGCACGACTTAGGGACTGTTCTTGGAGTGTTCTTGAGTTCATAAATGTGTCGGGTGGTTTGAGTAGGTGAAGTTACATATGTGGCTTGCCCGAAACCGACACCCGGGGCTCAAGATACGACCCGGCGAACTTTTAAATTTATACTTATGGTTAATGATTAAACTTATGATAAAATTTATGGAATTCATTATTAATTAATTACTTAAGATAAAAGAAGTAATTATTTTATTTTAAGACTTTTAATATAATTATTTATTATATTATTTAATTATTAATTATAATTTAGTTAACATTTTAATTAAACTTATGATTAGTAATACTTTTATTATTAAAGGAAAATACTTATGATAAGTATTAAATTTAATTATGAGAAATTATTATAAGACTTATAATAAAGATTAAATAATTATTTAATTATTATAAGACTTAATTATTATTTAATTATGACTTAATTATTAAATACTTATGATTTAATAATTTTAATTAGAAACTTATGATATGATTAATAATTCATTATTAATTAATAATACTTATGATATGATTTAAAATTTATTATAAATTAATAATATTTATATTATGATTGACATTTAATTAATTAATTAAATACTTATGTTATACTAATTATAACATTTCAACTTATATTAACTTTAATAATTCATTTTATTTAATTAAACTTATGTTAAGACATTATTATACACTTTTGACTTTAAATAACGTTATAACCTATGTTATTATTATAACTTACACTTTTAAAATTAATGTTGACTATGTTTGACCAAGGTTGACTTTTGAGTTGACTTTCGGTTGACTTTGACTTTCAGTTGACTTCTGTTGACTTTCTAAATGAGGAAACTTTCCTAACTTCAAAACTTTCTAAAAATAGAACTTTCTAAATTTGGAAACTTTCCAAAAATAGAAACTTTCCAAAAATAGAAACTTTCCAAAAATAGAAACTTTCCTAAAATAGAAACTTTCCAAAAATAGAAACTTTCCAAAAATAGAAACTTTCCTAAAATAGAAAACTTTCCAAAAATGGAAACCTGCTAAAAATAGAAACTTTCTAAAAATAGAAAGTGTGTGTCCTTATGCTGCTCCAATCAAACCGATGCTTGCTGAGTAATGTTCTATGCCTACTTGCAACATGTACAATAGCTATCATACTAAGACTTGGCCTAAGTTAGTTATTTATTTCGACCTGCTTTATTTATAGGTCGGCGTTGTGATCTTTCTTGATCACTTTACTTTACGTGCTGTTCGCTTGTTTGTGAGATTTCTTCAGTTGCTATTTAAGGTGAGTTATAGTCCCGTTTTTACATACTTTTCAAAGTATATTTTTGGGATGTGATTACATGCAGATTTTTATTTACGTTTAGACACAAGTAACAGTTAAATTTAATTATTCATTGTGAGTTGGACAAAAATATTCCCTAGTCTGGTAACTGTAATCATTGGTTTCTACCGGTGAACGCGAATCCTACGGATAGATCTATCGGGTTTGACAACCCCATTTCGAGCTAGTCGCGCTAGCAATTTATAATCGGAATGTTTAGTACTTCGTAATTTGTTGTAGATACACTGTCCAAGTGTATATTTTTATTGTGTTTGGCAAGGGTAAATAAAGGGTCAAGTGGTTACCAGGTGGCTCATTGATAATGGAATAATGTTTAATGTTTTCTAACATTTTTAAATCTTGTGGTCTAAAGTTTACTTATTTATTTAAACCTATAATTCACTCAACCTTTGTGTTGACAGTTTACTTGCATGTTTTCACAGGTACTTGAGTTATTTGATGCTTCCGCTGTCGTTAGAAGAGTCTGCATGCATTTGGGCAGATTTTATGAAACTATTTATGAAACTTAAGTTTGCATTCTATTTTGGATAATTTAAATTGTGGGATTGTTGGCAATGTTTTGTGTCAACTTTTGGTTTCATATTATGGTTGGTTGGTTTTCAAACTACTTAATTTGGTTTGTTTCCTTTTTGGGTAACATTTTGAAATAAAAGAATGCAACTTTGTTTATTTAAATCATTTAAGTCCGATCAAGCTATGGGACCAACTGACGGATCCGTTAAGTGTTTTGACGGGGTCGTCACATGTGGTATCAGAGCTCTGGTTGTAGGGAACTAGGCGGTCTTAATGTGGTCAACCCGTGGTTATTAGGGTGCATTAGAGTCTAGTCTACAGCCCGACTTTTTTTTTGCTATAGCATTATTATGCATTTCATTTCGTATAAGTTATATTATTAGCTTTCATATCTTTTGGTATATGGTTTGCGGTTTTGCTGTTTGCAGATGTCGACTTCGAGCGATAACTCTGTTGCTGCTCCTGCTCCACCGTCTCCTGCTAGACGTCGTGCTAATCAACCGGAGATCGATGATCCTGTTCATTACTATTTTTCTACCATTACTCATATGAACCGGGCTTATAATGAGGTGACACGTATTAACGCCCTTAGTGATTGTTTGCGCACCTTGCCACATAATGAAGTTATGGACGAGATCCGTGCCGACATGCGTAACTCTGTCACTTTCAAGCATAGGGTTGAGGATGCGAACCGCAAGCGTGATCGAGAAGTTAATGCTAAGTTCGAGGCTCTCGAGAGCACTGTTCGTGTGTTGAAGGAAGAGTTGGATGTTGTGAAAGGGAAGTTGCGTAAGTATGAGGATCCTGCTGAGACTCATGCTGGACCAGCTTATCACACCCGCTCTAAGCGAATGTGATGTGATTATTCATATTGATTATCTATTTCATCAGACTTAATGTCCTTTTTATACATACATTTTGGGTTATGTACGGCGTTTTGCCGAGGGTTTTATTAAGATTTTGTTATGGGATATTTTTCATTATGTATGGATGGTTATTTTTATGACATCTATTATCATTATCATGTTTTATTACTGATGTTGTGGCTCTTGGCATGTTATATTATGCGTAATATATGTTCATGTATGTTAGGTGCTATGTATGTTGTATGATGTTATCATAAAATATGTATGCATGTGATGGTTATTTCTATAACAATCATAACTGTCATGTTATTACTCATAGTGTTAGTTGACTAATATCTTAATGGTTAGTCTTTTCGTGTTTTGATCTATTCCTTTATGACACTAGTATTATTCTTGGTACTAACGGATGTGTTATTCTATTTTGAAGATCATGCCTCCAAGAGAGTCCACTGAAGCGCGTATGCAACGCCTGATCAATGAAGGAATTGCTGCTGCTATGGCAGCAAATGCTGATGTTAACGCCAATGCGAACAACAACGTGGGATGCTCCCACAAAACTTTTATGGCTGGTCGACCTCAAGAATTCAGTGGTACGGAAGGACCAATAGGGCTTACTCGTTGGTTCGAGAAAATCGAATCTATTTTCAGGGTCAGTCGGGTCCGTGAAGAGGACAAAGTTAGTTTCGCTAGTTGCACTCTCAAGGATAGTGCCTTGACATGGTGGAACAATTTGGTTAGTAGTTTGGGAAGCGATGTAGCTTATGGTTTGGCCTGGAATGATTTTAAGGAAAGATTGATCACCCGCTATAGACCTCGGGGTGAGCTTAAGAAGCTAGAGGTTGAGCTCAAGAATTTGAAAATGCATGGCACCGAGTTAGATGCCTATGAACGAAGATTTTTCGAGTTAACTTTGCTGTGTCCTAGGGTTTATGCGGATGAGGACCGCAAAATTGAGGCTTACATTGATGGTTTGTCCGAGAAGATTGAACACGGGGTTGAGTCCAGTGAACCCCAGACTATTGAGGCCGCTATGTCTATGGCCCACAAACTTAATGACAAGGTGTTGAGAAGAAGCAAGACTACAGTTGTTGAAAGTAGTGAGGAGGTTGTCAAGAAAGCTGATAATGGGAAACGAAAGTGGGATAACAACCGCAATCAAAACCAAAATCAGCAGAAGAAACAGGATACCTCAGGTGCTAACAACAGAAATCAGCGTGTGTGTCCTCGTTGCTATAAAGTTCATGATGGTTACTGCACAGTTACTTGTAAGAGGTGCTCTAAGCAAGGGCACATTGCTAAAGATTGTACAGTGCTTTTGCCGGGGTCTGCTACTCCCGCGACTGGTGGTAATAATAGTAATGTTGGTAATAGAGGTGGTAACGGTAACGGTAACGGTAATGGGAAATCGAATAATGGAGGTAATCCAAGGGTTTGTTATGAGTGTGGGAAGCCGGGGCATTTCCGAGATGCTTGTCCCAACAAGAAGACTGCAGAGACTGCACGCGGCCGAGCGTTCAACATTAATGCTAAGGATGCGGAGGAAGATCCTAAGCTTGTTACTGGTACGTTCTCAGTCAACGATTTATCAGTTTATGTTCTATTTGATTCAGGGGCTGATTTAAGTTTCGTGTCGAGTAAATTAAGTCCGAGAATCAAAACGCCGTTAACTCTCTTAGACAATACTTATGTTATTGAAGTAGCTAATGGTAAGGAACTTACTGCTAAGACTGTACATCGTAAGTGTAACATTAATCTGGGTGGTAGGGATTTCGAGATAGATTTGATACCGATTGAACTTGGTAGTTTTGATATTGTTATTGGTATGGATTGGTTGTCCGCGAACCGTGCCGAGATCGTCTGTTATGATAAGGCTATTCGTATTACTGATGTGATTGGAGAGCCACTGATGGTCTTTGGAGATAAGAAATGCACACAGTTAAACCTTATTAGCTGTATGAAAGTTCGTAAACATCTCCGAAAGGGCTGTCATGCTATCCTTGCTCATGTTGTTGATCCTAGTAAGGAAGTAAAGAACGTTGATGACGTTCATATTGTTAGGGATTTTCCCGAGGTGTTTCCCGATGACTTACCTGGCCTTCCACCGCAACGCGCGGTAGAATTCCAAATTGATCTTGTTCCCGGCGCTGCTCCTGTAGCACGTGCTCCTTATCGTCTTGCGCCTTCTGAACTTCAAGAATTGTCAAGTCAACTCCGTGAGTTGTTAGACAAGGGTTTTATTCGTCCTAGTTCGTCCCCTTGGGGAGCTCCTGTTCTGTTTGTTAAGAAGAAGGATGGTTCTTTTCGTTTATGCATTGATTATCGTGAACTGAATAAGCTCACTGTTAAAAATCGTTATCCTCTTCCGAGAATTGATGATCTGTTCGATCAGCTTCAGGGTTCTTCTGTTTATTCAAAAATTGATCTTCGTTCTGGCTATCATCAGTTGCGTGTTAAAGAATCTGATGTTTCGAAAACTGCTTTTCGCACCCGTTACGGTCACTTTGAATTTCTTGTTATGCCGTTCGGATTGACAAATGCACCTGCTGTGTTCATGGACCTCATGAACCGTGTGTGTAGACCCTATCTGGACAAGTTCGTTATTGTTTTCATCGACGACATCCTTATCTATTCTAAGAGTGATGAAGAGCACGAAGAACACTTGAGGTTAGTGCTTGATTTGTTAAAGAAAGAAGAGTTGTACGCTAAGTTCTCTAAGTGTGCTTTTTGGTTAAGAGAAGTTCAGTTCCTTGGTCACATTGTTAGCAAACAAGGAATACAAGTTGATCCTGCTAAAATTGAGGCGATTGAAAAGTGGGAAACCCTGAAAACTCCTACTCAAATTCGTCAGTTCTTAGGATTGGCAGGTTACTATCGAAGGTTCATCCAGGATTTCTCTCGTATAGCGAAACCTCTGACTGCTTTAACGCATAAAGGGAAAAAGTATGAGTGGAAGGATGAACAGGAGAATGCTTTTCAGATTTTGAAGAAGAAACTGACTACCGCTCCGATATTGTCTTTACCGGAGGGTAATGATGATTTTGTTGTTTATTGTGACGCATCTCGACAAGGCTATGGTTGCGTTTTGATGCAACGAAAGAAGGTTATTGCGTACGCATCACGTCAGTTGAAGATTCACGAGCAGAACTATACAACTCATGATTTAGAGTTGGGGGCTGTTGTTTTTGCACTTAAGATTTGGAGACATTATTTGTATGGGGTCAAGAGTACTGTGTACACAGATCACAAAAGTCTTCAACATATCCTCGATCAGAAACAGTTGAACATGAGACAACGAAGATGGATTGAGACGTTGAATGATTACGATTGTGACCTTTTGTATCACCCGGGTAAGGCCAATGTTGTGGCTGATGCATTGAGTCGTAAAGAAAGGACTGAACCTCGCAGGGTTAGGGCCTTGAATATGACAGTTAGATCAAACCTCGCAAGGCAGATTCTTGAGGCACAACAAGAAGCCTTAAAGGAAGAGAATTTTGTGAAAGAGAACGTAAGAGGTATGGCTAAGAAATTTGAGATTCGAGCAGATGGTACTAGGTACTTTGTAGGACGTCTTTGGGTTCCGAAGTTTGGTGAACTGCGACAACTTGTTTTGGATGAGGCTCACAAGTCTAGGTACTCTATTCATCCTGGTTCAGGGAAGATGTACCATGATCTTAAGGAGCTGTATTGGTGGCCAAATTTGAAAGGTGATGTGGCTACGTATGTGGCTAAGTGTTTGACCTGTTCTAAGGTCAAAGCTGAACATCAAAAACCGTCCGGATTGTTGGTGCAACCAGAAATTCCCGAGTGGAAGTGGGAAGGTATCACTATGGATTTTATCACTAAGTTACCAAGAGTTTCGGGTGGCTACGATGCGATTTGGGTGATTGTAGATCGACTCACTAAGTCGGCTCACTTTTTGCCGATTAGGGAAACCGATTCCATGGAGAAACTCACCCGTTTGTATTTGAAAGAGATTGTTTCGAGGCATGGTGTTCCCGTTTCTATAATTTCCGACAGAGATAGTCGATTTGTATCGAGATTTTGGCAATCGTTGCAAGAAGCCTTGGGCACTAGATTGGATATGAGCACCGCTTATCATCCTCAAACGGATGGTCAAAGTGAGAGGACCATTCAGACATTAGAAGATATGTTGCGAGCTTGTGTGATTGATTTCGGAAATGGGTGGGATAAGTATTTGCCGTTAGCTGAGTTTTCTTATAACAACAGCTACCACGCAAGTATTAAAGCCGCACCGTTTGAAGCTTTGTACGGTAGGAAATGTAGATCTCCTATTTGTTGGAATGAGGTTGGGGATGCTCAACTTACAGGTCCAGAGATTATTCACGAGACTACTGAGAAGATTGTTCAAATTAAAGAAAGGTTGAGAACTGCTAGAAGTCGGCAAAAGAGTTATGCCGACAAAGGAAGGAAAGATGTTGAATTTCAAGTTGGTGATCGTGTTATGTTAAAAGTTTCGCCTTGGAAGGGTGTTATTCGTTTTGGTAAAAGAGGGAAGTTAAGTCCTCGTTTCGTGGGACCGTTTGAGATCATTGAAAGAGTTGGACCGGTGGCTTATCGTTTGAAGTTGCCACAAGAACTCAGTGCTGTTCACGATGTTTTCCATATTTCGAACTTAAAGAAGTGTTTGGCTGAATTTGATCAGACTATTCCTTTGGAGGAACTTCAAGTTGACAAGCAATTGCATTTTATTGAGGAGCCAGTTGAGATCATGGACCGAGAGGTTAAGACTCTTAAACAGAGCAGAATTCCTATTGTTCGGGTCCGATGGAACGCTAGACGCGGTCCCGAGTTCACTTGGGAGCGTGAAGACCAAATGAAGCAGAAGTATCCGCATTTGTTCTCAGATGCCGAGTCAACCCCTGCGCCTGCTTAAATTTCGGGACGAAATTTCCGTAACGGGGAGGTACTGTCACGACCCTACTTTTTCCGTTATCTTTTTCCGTTAATTATTTAACGACCGTTAACTGTTAGTGTGCCACGTCATTTCCATGACCTATATTATTATTTTTGTAATAATATATATATAATAATTATTATGTGTTATGTGAATATATGTATTCATATTTTAAATTATACGTTTCTACGTTCCGCGGATTTCCATCCGGCGAATCTTTTCGGTTTTTAAACCAACGGTCGAGTTTTCGGGATTTTTAAATCCTAAATAATTTAAATATGATATTTTAAGGTCATATTATTAATAGGTGTATTTATATTTATTTTTCGTCGCGCGTTTGTTATCTTTCCGGATTTTAAATCGCGTAAGTGCGTTTTCGCGTTTCGGGCTTCGTTCGGGTTTTCGGGCCACAAGTAATTTAACATTAAGTGAGATGGACCAAGTGGGGCCCACCCCACTAAAGAATTCGGCTGAATTAGGGAGGGGGAGCACTCCCTTGCTTTTCCATTTTTCTTATTTCATTTTTATTTCACAAATTTGTAACCTAAACCTAATACTTGCATTTTCTCTCAACTCCTCTCTCCTCTCCTCTCCCTTGTGCTGTCACCATCACCACCATAAACCACCATCATCATCTAAAATTGTAGCTTGGATCATAAATCAATTAACACCAACGCGTTCCTTGTTTCGTTCTCTACGCGATCATATACTTTGATTCTTGATTAGGGTATAAACCCTAACCCTAGATCTTTTCATTTTTATTTATTTTTCTGTATTTTGATGTTATATGATTAGTATGATATGTATAAGTTGTTGTAATGTTGTTTGGATGCGTAGAATTACTCGTTTGTTCATGTTTTCGGTTTGTAAATTTTGGACAGCAGTTTGAAACGTATATTCTGACTTTGTAACTGTTATGAATGTTAAAATAAAGTACATAAATGAGTTCCTCTCATCAAGACATTAACTTTAGACTCCGGATTCATGTCGTTTCGATTCCCGGAGCCCTAGATACGCTTAATTTGGTTTTTGTTAAAGATTGAAAGGTGTTTTTGGCATGAACAAGGTTGGGTCCGACTTTGTGACCATCCTTGGTGTCTTTAGGGTGCCTCATTTGGTTAGGACTGATGGTGGGACGAATATTCATGTTCGGGTCACCTAAATCCGAGCCACGGTTCACCCGTTTTGCCCGAATTACTGTTTTGAGTAAAATGATTTCCCAATTGAAGTCATGGCTGATATGCACGACTTAGGGACTGTTCTTGGAGTGTTCTTGAGTTCATAAATGTGTCGGGTGGTTTGAGTAGGTGAAGTTACATATGTGGCTTGCCCGAAACCGACACCCGGGGCTCAAGATACGACCCGGCGAACTTTTAAATTTATACTTATGGTTAATGATTAAACTTATGATAAAATTTATGGAATTCATTATTAATTAATTACTTAAGATAAAAGAAGTAATTATTTTATTTTAAGACTTTTAATATAATTATTTATTATATTATTTAATTATTAATTATAATTTAGTTAACATTTTAATTAAACTTATGATTAGTAATACTTTTATTATTAAAGGAAAATACTTATGATAAGTATTAAATTTAATTATGAGAAATTATTATAAGACTTATAATAAAGATTAAATAATTATTTAATTATTATAAGACTTAATTATTATTTAATTATGACTTAATTATTAAATACTTATGATTTAATAATTTTAATTAGAAACTTATGATATGATTAATAATTCATTATTAATTAATAATACTTATGATATGATTTAAAATTTATTATAAATTAATAATATTTATATTATGATTGACATTTAATTAATTAATTAAATACTTATGTTATACTAATTATAACATTTCAACTTATATTAACTTTAATAATTCATTTTATTTAATTAAACTTATGTTAAGACATTATTATACACTTTTGACTTTAAATAACGTTATAACCTATGTTATTATTATAACTTACACTTTTAAAATTAATGTTGACTATGTTTGACCAAGGTTGACTTTTGAGTTGACTTTCGGTTGACTTTGACTTTCAGTTGACTTCTGTTGACTTTCTAAATGAGGAAACTTTCCTAACTTCAAAACTTTCTAAAAATAGAACTTTCTAAATTTGGAAACTTTCCAAAAATAGAAACTTTCCAAAAATAGAAACTTTCCAAAAATAGAAACTTTCCTAAAATAGAAACTTTCCAAAAATAGAAACTTTCCAAAAATAGAAACTTTCCTAAAATAGAAAACTTTCCAAAAATGGAAACCTGCTAAAAATAGAAACTTTCTAAAAATAGAAAGTGTGTGTCCTTATGCTGCTCCAATCAAACCGATGCTTGCTGAGTAATGTTCTATGCCTACTTGCAACATGTACAATAGCTATCATACTAAGACTTGGCCTAAGTTAGTTATTTATTTCGACCTGCTTTATTTATAGGTCGGCGTTGTGATCTTTCTTGATCACTTTACTTTACGTGCTGTTCGCTTGTTTGTGAGATTTCTTCAGTTGCTATTTAAGGTGAGTTATAGTCCCGTTTTTACATACTTTTCAAAGTATATTTTTGGGATGTGATTACATGCAGATTTTTATTTACGTTTAGACACAAGTAACAGTTAAATTTAATTATTCATTGTGAGTTGGACAAAAATATTCCCTAGTCTGGTAACTGTAATCATTGGTTTCTACCGGTGAACGCGAATCCTACGGATAGATCTATCGGGTTTGACAACCCCATTTCGAGCTAGTCGCGCTAGCAATTTATAATCGGAATGTTTAGTACTTCGTAATTTGTTGTAGATACACTGTCCAAGTGTATATTTTTATTGTGTTTGGCAAGGGTAAATAAAGGGTCAAGTGGTTACCAGGTGGCTCATTGATAATGGAATAATGTTTAATGTTTTCTAACATTTTTAAATCTTGTGGTCTAAAGTTTACTTATTTATTTAAACCTATAATTCACTCAACCTTTGTGTTGACAGTTTACTTGCATGTTTTCACAGGTACTTGAGTTATTTGATGCTTCCGCTGTCGTTAGAAGAGTCTGCATGCATTTGGGCAGATTTTATGAAACTATTTATGAAACTTAAGTTTGCATTCTATTTTGGATAATTTAAATTGTGGGATTGTTGGCAATGTTTTGTGTCAACTTTTGGTTTCATATTATGGTTGGTTGGTTTTCAAACTACTTAATTTGGTTTGTTTCCTTTTTGGGTAACATTTTGAAATAAAAGAATGCAACTTTGTTTATTTAAATCATTTAAGTCCGATCAAGCTATGGGACCAACTGACGGATCCGTTAAGTGTTTTGACGGGGTCGTCACAGCTATTAATGGGTTTTATATTAACTAAATGATACCTCGTTGATTTAATATATAGACTTATAATTTGACGTATTTATATATAACCACATATGCTTGACTGGGCACGGTGGGTGGGATATCTATAAATACCAATAATTGTTCATTTAACCGGACACGGAACTGAATTAATAGTTAATAGACTTGTTGAAACAGGGGTGGATTATATTCAAGGGTAATTGGTGTAATTGTTAACAAAGTAGTAAAACCTTGGACTACACGCAGTCGATAACCTGGTGTATTCATTAAACAAAGTATTAAGACCTTGTTACAATTCGAATCCCAATTAGTTGGAATATTTGACTTCGGGAATAAGAATAATTTGACGAAGACTTCCGCATTTTATGATTATGACTGATGGACTATTATGGACAAATCCGTATGGACATATTGAATAATCCAGGACAAAGGACAATTAACCCATGGGAATAAATTAAAAATCAACACGTCAAACATCATGATTACGGAAGTTTAAATAAGCATAATTCTTTTATTTCATATTTAATTGCACTTTTAATTATCGCACTTTTATTTATTGTCATTTTATTTAATTGCACTTTTAATTATCGTTCTCTTTAATTATCGCAATTTTATTTTATCGCACTTTTATTTATCGCAATTTCATTATCGTTATTTACTTTACGCTTTAAATTAAGTTATATTTATTTTTAATATTTTACATTAGGTTTTAACTGCGACTAAAGTTTTAAAAATCGACAAACCGGTCATTAAACGGTAAAAACCCCCTTTATAATAATAATACTACTTATATATATTTTTGAATTTTTACAAATATAGTTTTTAAAAAATATAGCGTTAAGCTTGGCTAAGATCCCTGTGGAACGAACCGGACTTACTAAAAACTACACTACTGTACGATTAGGTACAGTGCCTATAAGTGTTGTAGCAAGGTTTAGGTATATCCATTCTATAAATAAATAAATATCTTGTGTAAAAATTGTATCATATTTAATAGTATTTTGTAGTAAAAATACAACTATTTTGTACACCACCTCGCACACATCAACTATCTATGGAAATTTTCTACTTTTAGTAACTTTTCAATTATAGAAAGTTCGGGTTATAATCTTTAACAAGACGTTGTACGACAATCTCAAATCTCGTTGCTATCATACAAGTCACTTGAATGATCAGTTGTTACCGGTTGGCCCAGGATCTTTTGACCAAAATCTATGTTTGGCATTCGAGATCTACAAGCGTCCCATAATGGTACCAAGGATCACCCTAGGCCTTAAGTAGCGTCGAGGTTCATATATAGTGCACGTTATCTTGATTATAACTTTGGTGATAATAACGATAGTAATAATAATAATAATTGAAAATGGAAACATCATTCATGTATCAATATTGTGACTCAATATTATAGGAAAAAGTACGCATATGTAACGGACATTAAAATACTAGGTTGACATCACGAACAATACCCATAACCACCATAGCTATAACCCATACTTTCCTTAGCTCTATCCCACTCATAAAACCCGTTTTGAAATGACCCGCTCATGACTTCGTCGTAGTATTTTATGTATAAATAATAATATGTTATAATTCAGTAGGCTTATAACTACCTTTAGTGGTTTGATTCTTGATTAAGAATACTAATAATGAAGTGTAAGAACAAAGATGATAGTGGAGAGAAAGAAAGAAACACTTTGTAAATGTGAGAAATGGTGCAAGTTTAATGCTTGCATTCATGAGTATTTATAGCCTAAAATTTCAATATAAACATACATACTTTATGTACCAAAATTGACTATATGTATACTAGTTTATAATTTTATTTTTAGTCAACATAAGGATGTACTAGTTTATACTTTCCTTTTTTTAATTTTTATTTATTTTTAGTCAACATAAGGATGTATTTGTTTAGGATTCTTTTTAGTCTCATTATTATTATTATTATTATTATTATTATTATTATTATTATTATTATTATTATTATTATTATTATTATTATTATTATTATTATTATTATTATTATTATTATTATTATTATTATTATTATTATTATTATTATTATAACATTTACTACATGATAAGTATTATTTTCTTTTTACTAATTCATTACATTGAAATATATATATATATATATATATATATATATATATATATATATATATATATATATATATATATTCATTTCGAAATATATATTTGAAATATTTATTTAATATTTAGTTTTTCAAAATCAATTATATTTTAAAGTTTATTTTAAAATCATTTAAATAATAGAAATTATTATAACACGTAACGTTTTTAATATATATATATATATATATATATATATATATATATATATATATATATATATATATATATATATATATATATATATTTACATAAAATTGTTCGTGATTCGTCGGAATCATATAAAAGTTAGGTTTAAATTTAGTCAGAAATTTCCGGGTTGTCATAGTACCTACACGTTAAAAGAAATTTCGTCCCGAAATTTAGTTGTTGCCATCAATCGGCGTTGTTCGTACATAGACGAGGATATTTATGTTTTATTTGGTCTTCACGTTCCCAGGTATACTTGGGGCCTTTCATGAATTCCAACGGATAGAATATTGTTCTGTTTCAAGCGTTTAAATCATACGAACCATAAATTCTATAGGTTCTTCGATGAAGTGCATTTTATTATTAATGCGGATATCATTCAAAATGATGATGTTATACAAGTCATTTCAGTAAATTGGATACATGAAATGTGTTATGAATAGTATTGAGCTCATTTAAAACCTTGAACATTTATGCCGCAATATTAGGGCAGACAAAACAGAGAGAAGTTCATGAAAATCATAGTCATGAAATTTGATAGAGATCGTCATTGTTTACAACAAGAATGATGAATATGAGTTGAAAAATAGAGTTTTATCAACATTGGGTAATATGGATGAAATGATTCGATTACAGAAAGAGTATAAATGAAGCTATCGTAAAAGATTGAAATTAAATGTTCGCTTTAACTTTTGACATAGTTAAAGTTGATTTCCGGAATTCAAAGAATTTAAAGAAATCTTCATAATCTTTATAAGATTTGATTCTCGGGTAATTAAGGAAATTAGGATTTTCTTTAATTAAATGCGGTGAATTGTCTCGATTGCTTGTGTCTGGAATTTTGCTATAAATTAGCTTCTTCCGTTTCATTATCTTCACCACTTCTATACTTTCTTTCTCAATTCATACTTCCAAAAGATTAAGGAAATGCTTAATCCAGTTCTGATTCTTGTTATTATATTGACCATATATACAGTCATTCTTCTTTTTCATTTACCACCAGAGGAATTTGTTTTCTTCTACTATTCCCTTGGGGTTATAATGTTTTTAATTCTCCTGTGTCTTTACGTTGCAATACGTATTGATATACACGGTTTGTAATTTCGGTATCGTTATCGGGCTTTATATTTTCCCTTATATGTCGGAGCTCTTTGCCTTTTTATTCTCTTCTCGACTCTAAGTAAAGCGAGTAATGGTCCAGAATTTGTAGGTATGAAGTTTCGAATGAACATAATGTTCTAAGTAGAAAGGAACATAATATCATGATTTGATTTGTTAAATTACCAGAATTACCGAGGATAGAACTATCAAGAATATATGTTCTTGATATGTTCAGAGATTAAATAGAATGTAAGAGTCGTGTAACATGGTAAATGATGATTGTAAAGTCTATAAATCATCATCTTCCATTAAAAATTTAGCATGACTTACTGTAATATAATCACGTTGGCCTGACGTCATTATATTATACTAACTCATGCTTCAATTCTCAACACTTCTTCAAAACATTTATAATTTAAACTTGAATTTTACAGAATATAGAAACTAAAACAGTTTCCTTTATGATGTGATAAAGATATCGCAAAGAGATAATTAATTGCGGACAAGAATCGTTATGAAGATATCTTCAGAAATATAGAGGATATTTATAACGAAAGATACGATGATATCTTAAAATTTTCTTAAGATCAAATGATAATGAGGAAAATTCTTCTGTAAGGATTTAGAATGCGTAAGGAGATTATTTGTCTTCTGTAATTTCCATCAGAAATTGAATCATCTGGATTCCTTGAGTATAGGTTTAATCCTTGTGATTTGTCCACAGCTTCCTTCATGGTTAGCTCAATCCGTTTTTCAGTTCCAAATTTGAGCTTTTTCAATATGTCATTCTTTATCATCAAACTTTTCGCCATTAGTACCATCTATAGCTTTAGCTGCTTCGTCAGCATTCTCAAGGTTAACGAATCTAAATCATTGATTATCAATCCGAAATGTTTCAAGAAATTTTATTTTTAGATGATTAAACGCTGATTGTAATCGTCAACAGATCTAATGGTAGACGAATAGGCGTTGTTGATTTCAAAAGTAATGAATGATAATTTCGGTGGTTTGATGTGATAATTCATCATAGAATATGAATGAATATAATTTATGAATGTAGTGATCTTTAGGAAGATAACACCTGCTAAAGCTTTACTTGGATTCTGATATATCAAAATCAGAATATGTAATTGAAAATGGTTGTTCTTTAGTGAACGGATACATATATCTTGTGATTGTAAGTAGTATATTTACTGACTACTGAATCAGAATTGAAGAATGTACAATGTAACATATTAATGTGAGATATAAATATTTCTCAAGTTTTACCTACCCGTTAAAATATTTTCACAATTAACAGTTTGTACAAAAGAGAAGATATACGTTCATATGTGTATTCTTCAGATATAATATAGATTTAATGAGTTAATATAATATTAAACTTATTTGATTTACGGTTGAAACGAGAATAAATAATCTCCAAAAGTTTAGAGATTACATAATCGTCGCGAAATATTTCTTTAATGAAGTTATGAATCAATACTTCATCGTTCATTGTGACTGATATACCTCAGTATATGATGTTGGTGCTCGTGGAATCCTTGTGAAATTCACAAGACACAAATAATGTTTTATAGAAAGCTTCGAGTATGTCGAAAATGAAAATGTAAAACCAAACATGTATTTGAATAATACACTTGGTTTATCATGAAATGGAGTTTATTGTGTTGAAGCAGTGATTAATGATTGTTAAGTCATTAACAAAGGATGTACATCATAGCATATTGTGATATGAATTAACCAAGTAGTACATACTAGTTAAGATTCACACGTAATAGCTTAGTACAAAAAGATTTATTATTGTTCCAAACCATATATATATAAAGTATACATATATAATTCTTCAGGAAGAATGAGTCAATACATCTTAACACATTATTACTAATATTCCTTGGTATCTAGGGGCGTATGATGTTAATGTTTGAGGTACTGAGTGTGATGTTGAGGCGTGGGATGTGGATGTTATTGTTGGTACTGTTGCTGTTGGTGGTGATGCTGATGGTACTGGTGGTGCTGGTTATGCTGCTGGTGCTGCTGATGCTTGTAGATATTGCACCATATTTTCCAGAGCCACCACTCAAGCGCGAAGCTCGTTAACTTCTTCTATTATACTGGGATGATTGGCGGTTCGGACAAGGGGACGAATAAGATCTAGAATTCTAGATATTATATAATTGTGGCGAGCTGTTCTGGAAATGAGGGTGAAAATGGTGTTTTGGACTGGTTCGCCGGTAAGTGCTTCAGGTTCTTCACCAAGTGGTGAATTCGGTTGGTGGAAGGGATCACCTTCTTCTTGCCTCCATTGATTGAGTTGGCTACGAACCCATCCTCAATTCATCCAGAATAGATGATGGTTGATTGTTTCGTTTGTTTCGGTTATGCTGCCATTGGAGCTCGAGGAGTTCGAGGAATCCATATTATGTGTTTGGAATAGGATTTGATATGAAATGAGTGTTGGATACTGAATGATATATTTGTCTCCTCGAATACGTATATGTAGCAAAAAGATTTCCGTAATTTACGGAGGAAATTTAGGAAAAGTGTTAGACAAAGTTTATTGGGATAGATATGATAAGATATGATAAGATATGATTTGTCTATACTCCAATAATGGCAGTATGACGTGTCGAGATCATAAAATGATAAGTACGTAATCTAATAATCTTTCGATTAAAGACTTTCAATTTGTATACTGTGATAACCCAATGACATTTTCCGGTTCGCAAACCGTTGCATAAAGGCATAAGGCATATAGGTACGTGATATATAACATGGAGTTATATATGTTTGAGTATGAATAGTAAAAATTATAGGAGTTTCAAAATACATATGTAATATACAAAACCTTGATAGATGACATGGGAATGTTGAGAATTTCAGAAATCTTGGTGTCGCATTAAATGCGGTGGCGTAATTGGATAATACTTAGGGAAGTTCTTAGATTAGCTTTGCATTCTAAGATAAGTAAATTTTCTAAAGTATAGTGTAGCATTTAACTGTTAAGGGCAACAATTAAAGGCACTATAGTCAAGGAAAGTTGTAGTCCTACATTGCTAAGGTACCTAATTGTATAAGGCACACATAAAATGCAATCCTGGTTCTCTACAACAACCTACTCTGATACCAATATGTGACGTCCTCCAGATAGGGCCTGGAAGAATAACGTCACTAAATATATCAAATCACAATTGTATAAACGAGAACGACTCTATATGAGACATTTTATTGAGTTTTGCAGCGGAAGATAAATAGATTGTGACGACCCGGAAATTTCCAACCAAATTTAAACTTTATTCTTATGTGATTTCGACACAATATGCAAAGTCTGTAATGTTGAGTCCCACAAGTTTTGAACTATTTTATGAAATCATTTGACTTTGACTACTCCCGTCGATTCACGAACAATTGTGAGTAAATAAATATGTAAATATATATATATATATATATTTAAATAAATAAAAATGTATATATAATTATGAATTAATAATGTACACTTTAAATAATATTAGAATAATTAAATTAATATTAGAATGAATATATAATAAATATATGATATTAATTTAAATATATATATATATATATATATATATATATATATATATATACATATATATATATATATATATGAATAATATACATAAGTAATATTATATATTGTAAATTATATAAAATGTATAAATATTAAAAATGCAATATATGTTATTATATATATAATAAAATTTAAGTACAAGTTAAAATATTAAAGTTATATTATTAACATTACTTTCATTATAAATGTTAATATTAATAATTGTATTATTAATATTGTGACGACCCGGGAACTTCCGACTAAATTTAGACTTGATCTTTATATGATTTCGACAGGATAAGCAAAGTCTATAATGTTGAGTCTCGAAAACTTTGAAACTATGTTCATACATTCAAATAACCCTTAGTCATTTCTGACGATTCACGAACAATTGTGTGTAATTAAATTTGTAAATATAAATGAAAGTATACCTATAATAATAAATAGAAATAATAAAACACAATTTAAACATTTAAGTAGAATATGTAAAATAAGATATAAAGTAATGAATATATATATATATACAATAAATATTATAATGTAATATATAAAAATGTAAAAGAATATACAGAATAATTAAATGAATATATGTATATATATATGAAATCTATACATAAGTAATATCAATATTGTAATAGATATATATACATATATAAATGATAAGTATTAGGGATCCAATATATGATATAATTGGTAAATATGATATAATTAATAAATTGTAATAAAAATCTCAACTTTGAATATAATTGTTATATTAATATTATTATAAGTATTTTATCATTTATGTCAATGTTAATATTAATATTAATATTAATATTTGTATTAATTATATATATATATATATATATATATATATATATATATATATATATATATATATATATATATATATATATATATATATATATATATATATATATTGATAATTTGATAATTATAAGTTGTTATATCATTATTATTATTAATAATATTAATTTCATTAAAAATCTTATTATTTTTATCATTATTATCTACTCTTATTAATATTATTATTAATAGTATTATTATTAATATTAGTATTATTATCATTATTATTTCTATTGTTATTATTAATTGTTTCATTAATACTAAATATTAAAATGTGTATAAATAATGTTATTATGATCTATTATATCTGTAATATATACAGATATATATATATATATATATATATATATATATATATATATATATATATATATATATATATATATATATATATATACGTATACCAGATGCAGATTCATATACATTAATACAGATACAGATACGTACATCAATACAGTGTTTATATATACAGATAAATATAAGATAAATATGTAATTCAGTTTCAAGTCATTATCCCACTGTATAATCTGTCCTCTAAATTATCACTCAGGTCAATATCATGTATTACTGAATCCAAACTAAATTCCAAATTCCGTTTGATGTCTGTTTCAACTTTTATTTTTTTTATTTAATTTTCTATACTGGGGAATCTTAAACTGTCGATCACGTTTGCATTGAATGAATCCAAATTAGTTGTTTAAGTAGTGCATTAAAACTTTATACTATGAGATATCAATTACCATTAATCTTAACAACCTCTATCTAAATGAATTGAAACAGAAAAACGAACACAGCAGGTATCTCTGTTTGTGTATTTTTTTTTTTAAAGCTCGATTTTGTAAATAACTTAGAAATCTGGAATTACAGTTTTGTTAGGCTTCTGTTACTCAAACTATCTGCAAATCATCAAATATCAATTTTCTATATCAAGCTCCAATTGTGGAGTCAAACATAATTCGTTAAAAGTCAACCAAATCTGTTTTTGAAGAAATTCGAGATTGATTTCACGTTTTAAGATAAATTGAGCACACAGATAGTTTCTAAGAGTCGTTTAAAACTTATTTCATGTTGAAAAGATTAGCTAAAATGGTCTAGATCAATGAAACATGAATTGAGTTCATACGGTTTTCAAGAAAAGCTGTTACAGCGATTTTAATAATTTTTTTCTGTTTAATCAACTCAATCACAATTGATCATTGTTATTTTAATTCCGGTCACAAATAAACTTAGCTGATTATCTGTTTCGAATTTGAGTGACTTTGATTATGAAGAAGATGAAAAGGGAAATCAGAAGAGGAGGTTAAATATATTTACAGTGTAAATTAAATCAGAAAACCGGCAACATCCGAATGGTTAGGGAGTGATTCGGGTTAGCGAGTGGTCACGAGTTCGAGCCCGAGCAGGGGCATTATATATCTTTTTAAGCCTATTTGAGTGAGGTATAATCTTATTATTATTATTATTATTATTATTATTATTATTATTATTATTATTATTATTATTATTATTATTATTATTATTATTATTATTATATTATTATTATTATTATTATTATTATTATTATTATTATTATTATTATTATTATTAGCTTTAGTAATAAAAGTGTTACTTTTAGAATTATTATTATTATCATTAATATTAGTATTAGAAATAATTAAGAATTATTATTAATAAAAGTATTATTATTATTAAAAGATTACCATTAGAATTAAGATTGTTATAATTATTATGATCAAGTATTAAGTACAAATATCAAAAATTATTATTTTCACTACCATTATTATTAAATTATACAGTTTATCAAAAACTACTGATATTATCATTATGAGATTTATAATTAAAAACTATCATTAATATTATTATTAACAAAAATTATTAACTTTAATATATTTTATTAGTAACACTAAGTATTATCATGATTATCATTTTTACCTATATTAATATTATTTTTAGTACTATTATAACTACTATTATAATATACAACTGATATATATATATATATATATATATATATATATATATATATATATATATATATATATTAAAAATATATATTAATACACATATAACATAACAAAAATTAATATCTTTATATAAAAAAATGAAATAAATGAAACATATATATACTATTAATATAAAAAGACTAATAAATTTATATATATATATATAATTGTTGGATTACAACTATGTATATTAATAAATATACAAATGATATAGGTTCGTGAATCCGAGGCCAACCCTGCATTGTTCAATGTCTTCATATGTATTTTTACTACAAAATACAGTATTGTGAGTTTCATTTGCCTTTTTACCCTTTATATTTCTGGGCTGAGAATACATGCAGGTTTTATAAATGATTTACAAAATAGACACAAGTACGTGAAACTACATTCTATGGTTGAATTATCGAAATCGAATATGCCCCTTTTTATTAAGTCTGGTAATCTAAGAATTAGGGAACAGACACCCTAATTGACGCGAACCCTAAAGATAGATCTACTCGGGGCCTTTCATGTCCGAAGGAGGATCCCGGAATGATAGGGATATTCTTATATGCATATTGTGAATGTCGATTACCAGGTGTTCAATTCATATGAATGATTTTTGTCTCTATGCATGGGACGTATGTTTAGGAAAAATATGAAATCTTGTGGTCTATTGAAATTATGAAATGATTATTTATATTAAACTAATGAACTCACCAACCTTTTGGTTGACACTTTAAAGAATGTTTATTCTCAGGTACGAAAGAAATCTTCCGTTGTGCATTTGCTCATATTAGAGATATTACTTGGAGTCATTTATGACATATTTCAAAAGATGTTGCATTCGAGTCGTCGAGTTCATCAAGTTTATTACTAAGTCAATTATAGTTGGATATATTATGAAATGGTATGCATGCCGTCAATTTTCGTTATAAAGTAAGTTTGTCTTTTAAAAACGAATGCAATATTTGTAAAATGTATAATATAGAGGTCAAGTACCTCGCGATGTAATCAACTATTGTGAATCGTTTGTAATCGATATGGACTTCGTCCAGATGGATTAGGACGGGTCGCTTCAAATATTATTATATAAAATATATAAAATTTGATAAGTATAAGTTATTATGTTATTATTATTATCATTAATTAATAATATTAATATCATTATAATTAATATTATTTTAGTATCATTAATAAGATTATTATTATCATTATTATCATTATTGGAAATTAAATTTATTTAAATTGTTAGTATTAATATTATCATATTATCATCTTAATCAATAATATTATTATTATTAACATTATTATTGGTATTATTAATTATTAGTAGTATTAATATATTTATAATTGTTAAATATCAAAATGGAAGAATTATATATATATATATATATATATATATATATATATATATATATATATATATATATATATATATATATATATATATAAATGCAAACATATATAAATACATATACATATACATAATACAGATTTATATATATACAAAAATGGATATATATACATACGGTTATAATTATATATAAATATAAACATAGATAAATACGTAGTTGATCATAAGATCCAATTTTTGTTTTGCATTACAATCAAACTGTATTTGATTTTTGTTTTCTGTCTACCACATAGTTAAACATCATATTCATTCGTACAAATCAGATTCAGTAATTCCAAAAGCAATCAATATCAACTTTCTTTTCTTTTTATTTCATGTGATTTAATGTCGATGGATGAGAGTATTAGCCAACTGCTTTCGATACTTGATCTTCAACTTCTTTCACTCTTCATGACACTAGCCAACATGAACTCTCTCTCTCACCCTGTCTTTTCAATTTTTTTTCATCTTCTCTTTTCTCCATCCTTTCAAAACCAATCCAATTCACCATCTCTGCAGTGACAATAACAATAATAAACCAAAGACAAACTCATAAACTCAATTCCCACTTACAACATAAGATCTATCCAATGTCTTTGAACGTTTACTATCTTCGGTCACGAACACCATAAACACCACTAGACTCATTTATGAACAAACTTCGATTACAACTCCTGCTACTCGAACAAAAGGACTGTTGCCACTGTTACAGCTGGGTTATTGTTTCCTGTACACTTAAACCACCACCCTAATTTATATTTTCTTATGTTACCCTCACCACCTTTGTATCTTCTCTAAACCGAATCATCCTTTACTGCTGATGTGGTTTTTGGTTGATGCACTCATCATGGTTGCTGCTGTAATTGTTTGTAATTCAACAAAAACAAGAAGAAGTCGATGAAGTGAGTAATATATGGTCAACCAAGAGGGGTCACTAAAGGGACGTTCATAATAATATTTAGGTAACCGCGTATGATTATGATAATATGGGTCATAAGACAGAGACGAGAGTGATTAGGATTAGGATGTTGAAATTTATGATATCTTGTCATTTTGATGATGGAATGTTGTTGATAACAAAAATCGTGAGATTTCCATGTCTGCTGCTTAATGGTAACAGCTCCTTTTCTTTCTCCTTTACTTTCGCTTTTCTTTTTCTTTATTTGTTTCAGCCGAAAATTGCATAAACCATAATCAGGCTGAATAATCTTTTCTTGGGCTTAACATTTATGTGGGCTGCTGTTGGGCCGTAACAAAAACCTAATTTCTTTCTATTTTTAATCCAAGCCTAATATTATGCTATTGCAAACAATCCTTCTGCTAATGTGCAAAACATTTTCCGTTTCCTTCTTCTGATATAAACGATGATGAGATAAGATGTTAGATAATATATGATTATGATGATGATGAATAAGGGTTAGATGGAGAGATTATGATGTGATGATACTTAGAGGTAACGAAGTTAGATGATGGCTACAACTAAATACGATCGATGATGATGATGTTATATAAGTATGATAATGATAATGATTAAATTATTATGATGATTAGATCATGATAATGGTGATGAGGTAATGTAGTTGATGATGATGAGATGTTGAAATGATGAAATGATAATGATATGATCAAATGATGATGAGTGAGGATGTTAAACTTATGATGATGATAAAGATATCATTCGTATTTTCTGTTTCTAATCGAACGCAGAAATTAATGATACTAAGATGAAGATGATACATGATCTAAAAGAATGATGAGATGATAATGTTGGTTTATGAAAATGGAAACAGATCAAGGTTAAAAGAATTTAGAGAGGTGATTAAAACAGAAAATGGTAAATGGAGTAGTGGTTAAGGATATTATCGGGTTAGCGGGACGTCGCGGGTTCAAACCCGGACTTGGGCATTATTTTTAAGGGCTACTCTTTTGAGGTAGTACTACTATTACCATTATTATTATTATTATTATTATTATTATTATTATTATTATTATTATTATTATTATTATTATTATTATTATTATTATTATTAATACATAACATAACTATATCATTATTTTGACAAATAATAAGGATTTCATTTAAATCATATAAATAAATATATATTTTATCAATTTATTGATAAGACATATAATTTATTAATATAACAAATATATCACTAATAATAAAATATAAATTTATTCCATTACGAGTATACGTTTTAATATATATATATAAATGATATAGGTTCATGAATCCGAGGCCAACCCTACTTTTGTTCAATGACGCCATATGTATTTTTACTACAAAATACAGTATGGTGAGTTTCATTACTCCCTTTTTAAATGCTTTTGCAATATATATATTTTTAGGACTGAGAATACATGCGCTTTTATAAATGTTTTATGAAATAGACACAAGTAATCGAAACTATATTACATGGTTGAATGATCGAAGCTGAATATGCCCCTTTTGCTTGGTAGCCTAAGAATTACTAAACCAGTCTACTAATTGACGCGAATCCTAAAGATAGATCTATTAGGCCTAACAAACCCCATCCGTTGTAGCGGATGCTTTAGTACTTCGAGTTTTTATATCATATCCGATGGATGTCCCGGAATGATGGGGATATTCTTATATGCATCTTGTTAATGTCGGTTACCAGGTGTTCAATTCATATGAATGATTTTTATGCAGATGCATGATATTTATGAGAAATGAAATGAAAATCTTGTGGTCTATTAAATTAATGGAAATGATTGTTTATGATAAACTAATGAACTCACCAACCTTTTGGTTGACACTTGAAAGCATGTTTATTCTCAGGTATGAAAGAAATCTTCCGTTGTGCATTTGCTCATTTTAGAGACATTACTTGGAGTCATTCATGACATATTTCAAAAGACATTGCATTCGAGTCGTTGAGTTCATCAAGATTATTATTAAGTCAATTATAGTTGGATATATTATGAAATGGTATGCATGCCGTCAACTTTCGATGTAATGAAAGATTGTCTTTTCAAAAACGAATGCAATGTTTGCAAAATGTATCATATAGAGGTCAAGTACCTCACGATGTAACCAAATGTAATGTATTCGTCCAGATGGATTAGGACGGGTCGTTATATAGATTACATTGTATTTAATGAACAATGCATTAAATGTCTTTAATTGATATGATATGAAATGCATGACTCCAAGCATGGCAAGCAATCATCATCAAAGCAGCAGATATACAGCGGAAGCAATATTTAAGTACCTGAGAATAAACATGCTTAAAAAGTCAACACTAGGTTGAGTGAGTTCATAGATTTGTCATAAATAATGATTTCAGTAATAGTGTTAGACCACAAGATTTTTGTTCATAAGCTTGGCCTCGCAGGGACCAATTAGTAGATCTCGCAGATCCAAATGTTGTTCATAAAGTTGATCTCACAGGGACCAAAAAGTAGATCACGCAGATCCAAAAGTTATTCATAAGCTTGGTCTCACAAGGACAAATTAGTAGATCATGCAGATTCAAAAGTTGTTCATAAGCTTGGTCTCGCAGGGACCAATTAGTAGATCACGCAGATCCAAAAGTTATTCAAAGTTTGCTCCAAAGACAAGTTGTGTTTATACTTGTCGGTTAGGGACTTAGTCGGACATAACCGGGTATAGCATAGTTTATAGTTGGTACTTGTGTCTAGAGTGTAAAAAAGTTATAAAAGTTGTGCATGTATTCTTAGCCCAAAAATGTAAAGAGTAAAAGGGAATCAAATAAACTCACGAAAAATCAGTTTTAGTATTTGTATTCATTTCATAAAAACAGTTATAAAAGTTGCGCATGTATTCTCAGTCCAAAAATATAGATAAAAAGGGAGCTATGAAAACTCACGAAAAATCAGTTTTAGTATTTGTATTCATTTCATAAAACAGTTATTAAAGTAGCGCATGTATTCTCAGCCCAAAAATATAGATAAAAAGGGAACTATGAAAACTCACTAAACAGTTTAAAAAAAGGGGACTATGAAAACTCACGAAAAATTAGTTTTAGTATTTGTATTCATTTCATAAAAACAGTTATAAAAGTTGCGCATGTATTCTCAGCCCAAAAAAATAGATAAAAAGGGAGCTATGAAAACTCACCTTAAATAGCAGTTGAAGTATTCCTTGAAAGGAATGAAATGAATGAAAATAAGTTACCGGGATCTCAACCTAGAGATAGAATGTACGATCAGATGTTGTCTAATAGACATAAGCATGGTAACTATACCAATGATAATGGTTTTCTGAAAGAAATTCCATTTTCGGAAAGGTTACTATCTATGGAAATTTTCCACTTTTAGTAACTTTCCAATTATAGAAAGTTCGGGTTATAATCTTTAACAAGACGTTGTACGACAATCTCAAATCTCGTTGCTATCATACAAGTCACTTGAATGATCAGTTGTTACCGGTTGGCCCAGGATTTCTTGACCAAAATCTATGTTTGGCATTCGAGATCCACAAGCGTCCCATAATGGTACCAAGGATCACCCTAGGCCTTAAGTAGCATTGAGGTTCATATATAGTGCACGTTATCTTGATTATAACTTTGGGGATAATAGCGATAGTAATAATAATAATAATTGAAAATGAAAACATCACTCACGTATCAATATTGTGACTCAATATTGCATGAAAAAGTACGCAGATGTAACGGACATTACAAATGCTAGGTTGACCTCACGAACAATACCCATAACCTCCATAGCTATAACCCATACTTTCCTTAGCTCTATCCCACTCATAAAACCCGTTTTGAAATGACCCGCTCATGACTTCGTCGTAGTATTTTATGTATAAATAATAATATGTTATAATTCAGTAGGCTTATAACTACCTTTAGTGGTTTGATTCTTGATTAAGAATACTAATAATGAAGTGTAAGAACAAAGATGATAATGGAGAGAAAGAAAGAAACACTTTGTAAGTGTGAGAAATGGTGCAAGTTTAATGCTTGCATTCATGAGTATTTATAGCCTAAAATTTCAATATAAAAATACATACTTTATGTACCAAAATTGACTATATGTATACTAGTTTATAATTTTATTTTTAGTCAACATAAGGATGTACTAGTTTATACTTTCCTTTTTTTTAATTTTTATTTATTTTTAGTCAACATAAGGATGTATTTGTTTAGGATTCTTTTTAGTCTCATTATATTTATTATTATTATTATTATTATTATTATTATTATTATTATTATTATTATTATTATTATTATTATTATTATTATTATTATTATTATTATTATTATTATTATTATTATTATTATTATTATTATTATTATTATTACATTTACTACATGATAAGTATTATTTTCTTTTTACGAATTCATTAAATTGAAATATATATATATATATATATATATATTCATTTCGAAATATATATTTGAAATATTTATTTAATATTTAGTTTTTCAAAATCAATTATATTTTAAAGTTTATTTTAAAATCGTTTAAATAATAGAAATTATTATAACACGTAACGTTTTTAATTTATATATATATATATATATATATATATATATATATATATATATATATATATATATATATATATATATATATATACATAAAATTGTTCGTGAATCGTCGGAATCATATAAAAGTTAGGTTTAAATTTAGTCGGAAATTTCCGGGTTGTCATAACCAAGAAACATTGTGTCATCCACGTATTGCAAATGCGATATCAAAACCTTATCCCTCCCAATTTTCACTGTAACGACCCGTCAAAATCGCTATTGACGCGGTACGTTATTCATTGATTCCATAGTGAGGTTTTGACCTCTACATGATACGTTTTAATAAAAATATTGCATTCATTAAAATAAGTGACTTTCTAAACATATAAAGTTATAAACATGTGGGTGATTACTTAAGTATAAGTAAATCCCCGGAAATACATAAGTCTTTATCTTACAAGTTGACATCACAGTCAAATTATTTATTACACAACGTAGTTTTGTTTCGAATGCAATAAACTTTATACAAAGCATGAGAGACTCCATGCAGGCAACAAGCACATCACGGTGGAAGTAGTCTAAGAACCTGAGAATAAAACATGCTAAAAAGGTCAATACGAATGTTGGTGAGTTATAGGTTTAATTGCTCGAGTCATAAGTATACAAAGATGGACCACAAGATTTCATCAAAAGTTTATCAGTAGATTCTACATAACAGAGCACCCTGGTAACTAAACTTAACGCTATAATAATAATTACCCATGTTTTTTTAATACACGTAAACCAATGTGTCGTAAACTCAAGTAACATACGTCCATTAAAAGGCTAGCGCTCTAGCTCGGACGGGGATGTCAGGCCCTATGAATCCATATACAATTACTCGCGCCCACCAGTCCACATCCTATGTACTGGCAGTTACTAGTTACCAAAGCTAAGGGATTTTCGGTTTAAACTCAGTGTAGAATTAAGTATGTACTTGTGTCCATTGCATATAAAATAAAGTGCATGTATTCTCAGCCAAAAATATTTAAAGCATTTAAAAAGGGATCTATAAACTCACAGTTCAATATTGAGATTCAATATTGTAGGCAAATTATGTGGACGTAATGATGGTAAACGACTGTATAGTTGGCCTTGAATTCAAGAACAATTTCCGGAACAATATTCAATATTTCCTTAGTTTTAAAACGGTTTGAAACAGGAAAACAAGGTGGTGGAAGATGGTTGTCGGTCAGTGAAAGTGGTAAAGGGTTAGCAGAGAAGTAATGAGCAAAGGTGATCATGATTCTTCGTGGTTTCATATGAATAGAAAGGAGTTATATATATATATATATATATATATATATATATATATATATATATATATATATATATATATATATATATATATATATATATATATATATATATATATATATATATATATATATATATATATATATATGAGTGCATGTATTATATGATAAAGAAGAAACAGTAACATATAATAATAATTTAGAATTATTACTCAATTTAGCCATCTTGATTTTGTATGTATTAGTTGAGACAAAAACAGTACTAATTCCGTGAATTTTAATGTACCATGTGAATGAAATAAAGGCAAAGTTTATGAGTGTGGTTGATTAAGAGTCAAAAAGCAATAGTAAAACAATACCCATAAATTTAATCTCGTGAACTTGTTTTGTCATTCCCTCTTATCCCACTCAACAATTCTTATCACAAATCTCATCATGTTACTTATTGTTTTATTTATTTAGATTTAATAGGGAGGCAACTGATGATAATGATATTGAAATAGTAAAAATAATAATTAAAATTATCAATATCTACATATTAAGTTATTAATTAATGTATGTAAATAATATAAGTATTTTACTTTGGGTTATTACAACATATGTTCGAAATAACAGAAGGATTAGAGCATGAGTAGCTGGTTTGTGTAGCTTGTATAAGATAGTGATTATGGTTTGTGGCGTCTGCGAATCAAACCGGAGACAAAAGTGTGGGTGATTATAATTGATGGTGAGGTTGATGGACATGAAACAGAAATTGTTGGGGTTAAAATCGAAAGGTGATTGAATAAATTGAATGGTTTGTTGCATTCGACTAAAGTCAAATTGTATGGGGTATTAGGTTCTCTTACTCGACAGAAATAAAATCAAAAGCAACAAAAATAGTTGCAAGTGGTGGAATACTATGTCAAATATAGATTAGTAGATTAGATAGTTTAAGCTAAAACCAATTATAGTGATAAGTCACTCAATATAATTTACTCATGGGATTGAATACTATATCAAATAGTAAAGCCATCATTCACTGGTGTCCTTATACCGACATCTATTAATGCATATTAGATTTCATACTCCGTTTGTAATTAGTGGCAGTTAAAAGTACTTCGAAAAATCTCAAATATTTACAGTAATTATATTTATTTATTTTAGTCATTATTGTAAAAAAATCGGTCATTAACTATTTAAAATTATTAAATAAAAATTAAATCGTATCGACAATTGGTTCAAATAAGTCGAAATTTTTCGGGTCATCATAGTACCTCACCGTTAAAGAAAATTTCGTCCCGAAATTTTGAGTAGTACCTGTTTTATGAGCGATATCAGTGAACAAATGTGGATAATTTTGCTTCATTTGATCTTCACGTTCCCAAGTAAACTCGGGTCCTCGTCTAGCGTTTCAACGAACTCTAACTATCGGTATTTTGCTTTGTTTTAATCGTTTGACCTCACGGTCCATGATTTCAACAGGTTCTTCAATAAAATGGAGTTTATCATTGATTCGTATTTCGTCAAGAGGAATTACGACATCCTCTTCAGCTAAACATTTCTTCAAATTTGACACGTGAAATGTGTCGTGAACACCACTAAGTTCTTGCGGTAGCTTTAATCGATAAGCAACTGTTCCAATTCTTTCGGTGATTTTAAAGGGCCCTACGTACCTAGGACTTAGCTTTCCTCGTAGACTGAATCGTACAACGCCTTTCCAGGGTGACACTTTAAGCATGACTTTGTCTCCCACTTGAAATTCTAGCGGTTTTCTTCTTTTTTCAGCATAACTCTTTTGACGACTCATGGTCGTTTTCAATTGATGTTATATTTGAATGATCTTTTCGGTGGTTTCATGAATAATTTCTGGTCCAGTAAGTTGTCTTTCTCCTACTTCGCTCCAACAAATAGGAGATCTGCATTTTCTATCATAAAGTGCTTAAAATGGCGCTGCGTTGATGCTCGTATGATACTGTTATTATATGAGAATTCTGCCAAGGGTAAGTGTCGATCCCAACTGGTTCCAAAGTCAATCACGCATGCCCGTAACATGTCTTCTAATGTTTGTATAGTTCTTTCACTTTGACCATCTGTCTGTGGGTGATAAGCGGTACTCATATCTAATCGAGTTCCCAATGCTTTTTGTAATGACTGCAAAAAATGTGATACGAATCGGGTGTCACGATCAGATATGATGGAGATAGGTACACCATGCCTGGAAACTATTTCCTTCAAATATAAGCGTGCTAATCTTTCCATACTGTCTGTCTCCTTTATTGGTATAAAGTGAGCTGACTTAGTGAGGCGATCAACTATCACCCAAATAGTATCGTGACTACTTGCAGTCCTTGGCAATTTCGTAATGAAATCCATGGTTATTTTTTCCCATTTCCACTGAGGAATTTCTGGTTGTTGTAATAATCCTGACGGCTTTTGATGCTCAGCTTTGACCTTTGCACATGTCAAACATTTGCTTACATAAGTAGCAATTTCTGTCTTCATATTAGGCAACCAATAGAACTTTTTGAGATCGTGGTACATTTTCCCGTTTCTTGGGTGAATGGAGTACCTCGTTTTGTGTGCTTCATCCAGTACTAGTTGCCTTAGGTTACCATGTCTTGGTACCCATATCCTACCAGTAAAATACAGGGTTCCATCGGCTTTTACTTCAAGCTGTTTTTCTAACCCTTTGCTCATTTCGCCTTTTTTGTTTTCTTCTTTTAAAAATTCTAACTGTGCTGCTTGAATTTGCTTTGTGAGATCAGTACGAATTGTAATGTTCAAAGCTCGGACCCTAAGAGGTTTTACTCTTTCTTTTCGACTTAGGGCATCAACTACAAGCCTTTCCGGGGTGGTAACAGATTTCACAATCGTAATCGTTCAATAACTCTACCCAGCGACGTTGCCTCATATTGAGTTGTTTTTGATCAAAAATATGCTGAAGACTCTTATGGTCTGTGTACACTGTACACTTGGTTCCATATAGATAGTGTCTCCATATTTTGAGTGCAAAAACTACTGCTCCAAGTTCCAAATCGTGCGTCGTATAGTTCCTTTCGTGGATTTTTAGTTGTCATGAGGCGTATGCGATAACTTTTGTGCATTGCATTAATAAGCATCCTAAACCTTGGCGCGAAGCGTCACAATAGATCACGAAATCATCATTTCCTTCCGGTAATGACAAAATTGGTGCAGACGTTTACTTCTTCTTTAACAGTTGAAATGCGGATTCCTGTTCCGTGGACCAATCATACTTCTTTCCCTTTTGAGTCAATGCAGTTAAGGGTTTGGCAATTTTAGAGAAATCTTGAATGAATCTTCGGTAGTAACCAGCAAGACCTAAGAATTGACGGATTTGTGTTGGAGTCTTCGGGGTTTCCCATTTACTAATGGCTTCGATCTTGGCAGGGTCAACTTTAATTCCATGTTTACTGACGACATGGCCCAAAAATTGTACTTCTTGTAACAAGAAATCACACTTCGAAAATTTTGCGTACAGTTCTTCCTTCTTGAGTAATTCTAGTACCAGTCTTAAGTGTTGCCCATGTTCTTCCTTGTTCTTCGAGTAAATCAAAATGTCGTCGATAAAAACAATGACAAATTTGTCTAAATACTGTCTGCAGATGCGATTCATTAGATCCATGAATACTGCTGGAGCATTAGTCAATCCAAAAGGCATGACTAAAAACTCATAGTTGTAACATCCCACATTTTTTCGTTAATTTATTTTAACGCCCATTTTTTTTGATAATATCTTTCGTTATCTAAATTCGTATCTTTCGTTAACTAACGTTCTTAATATTTCCGTTATTTAGATATAACATCTCTCGGTTACTCTAGCGTTTTTAAAATATTCGGTCGGTTAATTCACGCACCCGCTTTGAAACTTGAGGGACCAAAGTTGCCAAGGGGCCAAACTAGTGACTAGGTCAACTAGTCAAACCCCATCTCATCTCCACTCATTCACTTCTACCTTCCCACCACATCTTTTCTCTCTAGTTACAAGAACACTCATCTCACCCAATTCATTAAATCATCATCTAAATCAATTCAAGCAAGCAAACATCAAAACAAATTACATATTCGTGATCCTCTCATCATCCTCTTCATTTTGGTACCAATTTCACTACTTGGGATAAAGTTTCTACAAACTCTAGATTTCTCTAATTTGTTTTATAGACTTGAAATGGTGTTAGTTAGTGTCTATGGCTCAAGTCTAGCATGAATATGTGATTTATTTGCTCGATCTTGTTGTTTTGCATAAACTAGCATGAACACTTGAAATGGGTTTGTTAAATCCTTGATTTTGGTTGATTAAATGTTGTTAGATATTAAACCTTGTGTGTTAAAGGTGTTACTAGCATCATTAGCTTCGTTTTGGTATGTTGGATGACATGAAAACCTTACATTAACTTGATTATTGATTTTGTGATTCTTGGTTAGAGTTTGATAGATCTTAAAATGAACATTTGATGCATTAAATGCTTTACAATGTTATTTGTAAGTGTTTATTTGTATTGTATGCATAATTAGCTACGAAACTGCATATTGTATGTGTAAATTGAGTTCCCGAATCATGAAATGCGTTTTACGAACTTAAAACTTGAATGAACTTTTAACGATCATTCGACGAGGTTTTTGTTATTGTAGATGATTAACTTGATTGATGATATGTGTTTAGTTGTATTCCTTGTCAAAATACCTTTCCAACTATGTATGGCATGCGTTTTGAATGTTTTCGGTTCATGTGTTGTGTTTAATTGAAGTTTGGTCCGAGACTTAACAAAATTAAGCAAACAGCACTTTTCATATAGTAATGCGCGCCTCGCATCCTTGAGCGCACCGCGCAAATGTGAGGGTGCAAATGCTTAACCCCTTTAGACAATTCCTGACCTGGTTCCACGCTTTAGTGCGCGCCGCGCATACTTGCGCGCACCGCGCACTCCCCAGGCCCAAAAATCATTTTTGTTTTACTTTTCACAAAATCTTTCCCGCTTAACCGCAACTCCGATTAACATGAAACTTGGCCAACATGCTCACATATGATTATATAACTTAGAAAAATTGTCGGATACCCGACCCGACCCCGTTGACTTTTACTTTGACCAAGTTTGACTTTTAATCAAACTTAACCAAAAACTTATGCAATCGTTCTAATCCTCTTTTATACTTGATTCTTCCATGAAACTTGACAACTTGATTCACATGCTATACAATCGAGTCGTAACGAGCCACAGGACTAATTGAACACATTTCACCCGACCTTGTGTCGTAACCGGTAATTGATACAACTTATTTGTTTAGGTCAAGGCTAAGCAACTTTCATGCACACGTTTACTTTGTAAAGTACATTTATACTCGTGCACTCGAGGTGAGATCATAGTCCCACCTTTTCAACAACTTTTATTCTTTTAAATCGTGGGCTGAGAAACATATACTTTGTTATATCTTGTACTACTTGCTTTTATTCTTTGAACACAAGTACGAAGAAACAAACATTCCACAGTGAGTTTGAGCAAAAATCCTCAATTCGATTATCATTAGTTACACTTGCCGGGTGTAAGCGAGAACTTATGTTGTATGGCCATACGGGTTTGACAAACCTTCATTCGGACGGTTCGCTACCGTTGTGCGGATGAAATATATTTTCGAGAAACAGTGTATGTTCTAACACTATTATGATGGGGTTCTATGGAAGGAAAGTTAAGTCATGATAATTGGGTGCTCGCGAACATACTTTTGGAATGCAAACGATTTGGATAATCAACTATACAAAATCTAGTGGTTCAAAAACAACGATTACAAACACCTATGATTTCACCAACGTTTTTCGTTGACAGTTTTCTATATGTTTTCTCAGGTTCATACTTGGCTATTTGATACATGCTTCCGCGTACACTCATACTTGCTTGGGGTCAAGCATACATGCATACACTTTGATTACTTGCTTGGAGTCAAGCATACATGCATACGCTAGTGATAGCACCTTTGGATCCAAACAAATGTTTACATACTTACGCTATTTATAGCAACCGTGATTTTCAACTAATTATGTCGCAAGTTATATTCATTTATACATTACTACTTTTGTAAACTTAGAACTTATTGTCGATCCATTTGGTAAACTAAACTTTGTAAGTCTTATACGTCTCAAATGAATGCGACATAATTTTGGTCAAACGTGTCTCATTTAGGGACTATGACCACGCAATGGAACCTAAGTTAACGGCGCCGTCAATGACGATTTTGTCGGGTCGTTACAATAGTGACCGTAACGGGTTCTGAAAGCGATTTTAGGAACATCTTCTTCCTTCACTCTCAGCTGATGATATCCGGAGCGTAGATCAATCTTAGAATAAACACTTGATCCTTGCAATTGATCAAACAAATCATCAATCCTCGGTAATGGGTACCGATTCTTGATCGTTAATTTTTTAATTCTTGGTAATCTATGCACATTCTCATAGATCCATCCTTCTTCTTGACGAACAAAATAGGAGCACCCCAAGGTGAAAAACTGGGATGAATAAATCTATGATCCGATAATTTTTGTAATTGGCTTTGCAATTCTTGCATCTCGGAAGGTGCAAGTATATATGGGGATCGGGCTAAAGGTGCGGCTCCTGGTACGAGATCAATCTGGAATTCTACACATCTGTGTGGAGGTAGCCCAGGTAATTCTTCTGGAAATACTTCGGGATATTCTCTTACAACCGGCACGGCATCGATGCTTCTTTCTTCGGTTTTAATTTTCTTCATGTGTGCTAAAATGGCATAACAACCTTTTCTTATAAGTTTCTGGGCCTTCATACAACTGATAAGGTTCAGCTTCGAGTTGCTCTTCTCCCCATAAATTATTAATGACGTTTCATCCTTACGAGGTATGCGGATTTCTTTCTCAGCACAAACAACTTCTGCTTTTGTTTTGGACATCCATTCCATGCCAACGATTACGTCAAAACTTCCTAATTCTACGGGTATCAAATCGATTTTGAATGTTTCACCAGCAAGGTTTATCTCACAATCATGGCAAATTTTATCGGCTTTTATCAGTTTACCATTAGCTAATTCAATAGTATATTTATCGTCTAGAGGCAATGATGAACATTTCAATTTAGAACTAAAGTCTTTACGCATATAACTTCTATCAGCACCAGTATCAAACATAATAGAAGCTAGTTGATTATTAACGGTAAACGTACCCGTAACAAGATCAGGGTCCTCACGCGCTTCACTGACATTAATATTAAATGCCCTCCCACATGCGGGTTCTTTGTTCTTCTCTTTATCAGGGCATTGATTTATAAAGTGACCAGACTTCCCGCATCTAAAACATTTCTTGACATCGGTTGGTTTGTCTTCACTTCAGAAACGGTGGCATAACAATCTTTCGCCACATGTCCTTTCTTGTTGCACTTATCACAGACCACCTGGCAATAACCTGAATGATGGGTGTAACATCTTTTGCAGAATGAATGGGGTCCTGATAATGCTAAAAACGAACATATATTTCATAGCATTATTTCTCAAGAAAGACAAGCTTTTAGTTGAAATTGTTCTATTTACAAGTGATATTCGTTTAAATAATAAAAGGTGAAGACAAAAGACAGATTCGACGAATTGAAGACGCAAACGACCAAAAAGCTCAAAAGTACAAAAGACAATCAAAAAGGTTCCAATTATTGATAAGAAACGTCTCGAAATTACAAGAGTACAAGATTCAAAACGCAAAGTACAAGATATTAAATTGTACGCAAGGACGTTCGAAAATCCGGAACCGGGACCAGAGTCAACTCTTAACGCTCGACGCAACGGACTAAAAATTACAAGTTAACTATGTATATAAATATAATATAATATATATATTTAATTATATTAATTATATATATATATATTATATTTATAAATAAAAACCGTCGGCAGAGAAAGACTCCAAAGGGACTGAGCTGTAAATTCATTCTCCGCGACTCGCGGAGTTTGAAGAGGATTTCACCGCGAGTAGCGGAGCCCCCAGTTTTGAAACTCCCTATAAAGCAAACCGAATTTTGATCATTTTCATCAATCTTTTTCTTCTTCTTCTCATACGAAAAATATATATATATATATTTATAATTTATATTTTAATTTTAATTATAATTCTAATAATAAGGGTATGTTAGCGAATATTGTAAGGGTGTAAGTCGAAATTCTGTCCGTGTAACGCTACGCTATTTTTAATCATTGTAAGTTATGTTCAACCTTTTTACATTAATGTCTCGTAGCTAAGTTATTATTATGCTTATTTAAAACGAAGTAATCATGATGTTGGGCTAATTACTAAAATTGGGTAATTGGGCTTTGTACCATAATTGGGGTTTGGACAAAAGAACGACACTTGTGGAAATTAGACTATGGGCTATTAATGGGCTTTATATTTGTTTAACTAAATGATAGTTTGTTAATGTTAATATAAAGATTTACAATTGAGCGTCCCTATAAATTACCATATACACTCAATCGGACACGATGGGTGGGGTATTTATATGTACGAATAATCGTTCATTTAACCGGACACGGGAATAGATTAATAGCCACTAGAATAATTAAAACAGGGGTGAAATTACATTCAAGGGTAATTGGTGTAATTGTTAACAAAGTAGTAAAACCTTGGTTTACACGCAGTCGATAACCTGGTGTATTCATTAAACAAAGTATTAAAACCTTGTTACAATTCGAATCCCCAATTAGTTGGAATATTTAACTTCGGGTATAAGAATAATTTGACGAGGACACTCGCACTTTATATTTATGACTGATGGACTGTTATGGACAAAAACCAGAAGGACATATTAAATAATCCAGGACAAAGGACAATTAACCCATGGGCATAAAACTAAAATCAACACGTCAAACATCATGATTACGGAAGTTTAAATAAGCATAATTCTTTTATTTCATATTTAATTTCCTTTATTTTATATTTAATTGCACTTCTAATTATCGCACTTTTATTTATTGTTATTTAATTGCACTTTTAATTATCATCCTTTTTAATTATCGCAAGTTTATTTTATCGCACTTTTATTATTCGCAATTTCATTATCGTTATTTATTTTACGCTTTAAATTAAGTCTTTTATTTATTTAATATTTTACATTAGGTTTTAACTGCGACTAAAGTTTTAAAATCGACAAACCGGTCATTAAACGGTAAAAACCCCCCTTTATAATAATAATATTACTTATATATATGTTTGTATTTTTATAAAAGTAAATTAATATAGCGTTGAGCTTTGTATAAAAAAAGATTCCCTGTGGAACGAACCGGACTTACTAAAAACTACACTACTGTACGATTAGGTACACTGCCTATAAGTGTTGCAGCAAGGTTTAAGTATATCCGTTCTCTAAATAAATAAATATCTTGTGTAAAATTGTATCGTATTTAATAGTGTTTCCTTGTAAACTTCAATAGTATTTTATACCCCTTAGCTTTGACATCAAGTATTTTTGGCGCCGCTGCCGGGGAACTTTCTAAACGCCGGAAGCGCAACGCTAATATAAAAAAAAAAGATTTTTAGTTTACTTCTATTAAAAGTCGCTTTTGTAAAAATACGTTATAAATATTCGAAAATATAAAAAGAAAAACAAAAATATAAGTATTTTTAAGATTTTGTTAAATATTTAAGTTTTATAAGTTTCTTTATTTTTATTTTAGTTTATAAAAATATAAGTTTTATTTAAATATCTTTTATTTATATAAAAAAAACAGAAAACAGAAAATAAAAAAAAAATAAATAAAGAAAAACGCGTCGAATTTAATAAGCTGTCATCTGAATTTCTGAACCCCGCGACTCGCGGAGTTTTCTTTATAAATTACCGCAACTCGCGGAGCTGCTCTGACACGCGAACAGAAACCCTAAACTGCATTTATTACGGATTATTATTAATTATTATTATTATTAACCCTAATTATTATTATTATTATAATTAAGTTTATTTTTAATTTAAGTTTTATTTAATTTATATTTTAATTAAATTAGTTTAATTAAATTGTAAAATTAGTAGTTTTATTAAATAAATAATATAAAAATAATATTTTTATAAAAATTGTAATTTTTACAACTTTTTGTATATTTTTATATTTTGTCCCTTTTTAATCGTTGTAGCGTAATATTTGTATTTTTTCGCTCATATTTAATTTTAAACTTAGTTTTTGCCATAATCATTTTTACTCCTAGATTTTTAGGCTTTGCCGTAGAATTCCTTAAGTGCTTTTTCTTTAGACTAAGATTTAGGTGCTTTAGAATTTTGCGACGCCTTTTTAAGTTTTAGTTTCTTTTTAAGTTATTTCCATTTGGGATTTAGTTTTTCCTGTAAGCTTTAATATTTTTAGACAACTTTTACCTATGTATCAATTATCATTCCAATTAGTAATTTCAATTTACGATTATAATTTTAAGTTAGTTGTAGTAATAAGGTTAGGTTAGTCAAGTATTTTTAAGTTTTATAAGTTTCTTTTATTTTTTTTTCGTCACCTTTTATTTTTCAACCATTTTTCTTTTTCGACCTTTTGCGACGAACTCTTTTTCTCTCTTATTTCTCGCCATTCTAGTTTTTAGGACTTAGAATTTTTTTCTACTTCTTATCTAAATTTTCTTAAAATTACGAAAATTTATTTTAAGTGGTTAAATTGATAGACATCAAAATTTTCTGGTTCGTAGTAATAGTTGGATTTGTACGTGGACCGGGTTATTGGAGCCAAACAGTCCTCAATTATATTGAGACCAAACGAATCCTGCCCCTCTGCTGCATCTTTTGGCTATTCGAAACGTGGGCAAAATCAGAAAAGTCTATTAATTGGATAACTTATTATAATTTTTCTTTCCTTTTTAAAAACTAATAGGATATTCAGTGAATGCACCGAGCAAGACGTTCACCACCTTTTGTACGTTCACCACCTGTAACTAGATCAAGACATTTAGCAAATATAACCACCGTTGATTTTTCTTTAGAATCGTCATCCAGTCGACCAAGTACTTCAGTTCAAATTTCCGATAATCCATTTTTTGAACCCGACCTCACAATTGAGAATCCAGAGAATATTCAGGAACGGTTCGTAGATCCTGAACCATTAAACTTTCCTCCAGAGCCACCAATCATTCAAACAGAGATTGTTGAGGAACGAACCATTAAATCAGAATCATCTAGTGATACCGATTCAACAAATTCAATTATGGAGAATCTGGAACCTTTAAGTATGGAAGACCGAATGAGAGCTAAACGCACTGGCCAAGGTCACGCAATTACTCATCCAGACATTAATGCGCCAGATTATGAAATCAAAGGACAAATTCTCCACATGGTGACTAATCAATGCCAATTTAGTGGTGCGCCGAAGGAAGATCCAAATGAACATCTACGTACCTTTAATAGGATCTGCACACTATTTAAAATACGAGAAGTGGAGGATGAACAGATATATCTCATGTTATTTCCCTGGACTTTAAAGGGAGAAGCCAAAGATTGGTTGGAATCGTTACCTGAAGGGGCGATCGATACATGGGACGTTTTAGTTGACAAATTTCTTAAACAATTCTTTCCTGCATCCAAAGCCGTAAGACTTCAAGCAGAAATTGTTACGTTCACACAGAAGCCAAATGAAACTCTATATGAGGCGTGGACAAGATATGGAAAGTTATTAAGAGGATGTCCGCAACATGGTTTAGACACCTGTCAAATAGTACAAATATTCTACCAAGGATGCGACATCACTACAAGAAAAGACATAGATATAGCAGCTGGTGGTTCTATTATGAAGAAAACCGAAACTGATGCTTACAAAATTATTGATAACACTGCTTCCCACTCACATGAGTGGCACCAAGAAAAAGACATCGTTAGATCATCTAAAGCAGCTAGAGCCGATTCTAGCCATGACTTAGATTCCATTTCCGCAAAGATAGATGCTGTGGAGAGACGAATGGAAAAGATGACTAAAGATATTCACTCAATACGAATTAGTTGTGAGCAGTGTGGAGGACCACATTTGACAAAAGATTGTCTCAGTATTGAATTAACAATGGAACAAAGAGAGAATATTTCATACATAAACCAAAGGCCTGGAAATAATTATCAGAATAATTATCAACCGCCAAGACCGATTTACAATCAAAACCAGAATTATAACCGAAATATTCCATACAACAACCAACAAGGTCCTAGCAATCAACAAGTATCCAATAATACTTACAATCAGCAAAGATCTAATTTTCAAAACAAACCACCACAACAAACCGATGATAAAAAGCCAAATTTAGAAGATATGATGACGAAGCTAGTTGAAACTCAAACGCAGTTTTTCACATCTCAGAAACAAACCAATGAACAAAATGCTCAAGCATTTAGAAATCAACAAGCTTCTATTCAAAATCTGGAACAAGAATTGAGTAACCTAGCAAGGTTAATAGGTGAAAGAAAACCGGGAAGTCTACCTAGTGATACAAATGCTAACCCCCGGAGTGAAACAGCTAAAGCCATTACCACAAGAAGTGGCACAACACTTAAACCACCTGAAATACCTGTAACTTCTGATGAAACCATTCCTACTCCACAAGAACCACAACCTGATCAAGATAAGGAAAAAGAACCGGTAGTTGAAAAGGTTAATGAAGATAACACAGTTAAGGATAAACCTTATGTTAAACCATATCAACCACCACTTCCTTACCCGAGTAAAATGAAGAAAGAAAAACTTGAAGCCGAGCAATCCAAATTTTTGGATATGTTTAAACAGATAAATGTAAATCTTCCTTTCATTGATGTAATTTCAGGAATGCCTAGATATGCTAAATTCTTGAAAGATCTAATCTCAAATAGAAAGAAAATGGAAGAACTCTCGGCTGTTACTATGAATGCTAATTGTTCAGCAGTACTGTTGAATAAGATACCAGAAAAACTATCTGATCCAGGAAGTTTCACAATTCCATGTTTTCTGGGTAGTCTTAGTTCAATAGAAGCATTGGCAGACTTAGGTGCTAGTATAAATCTAATGCCGTATTCACTATACGCTAAACTAGACCTTGGAGAATTAAAACCAACCAGAATAAGCATACAACTAGCCGATAGATCAATAAAATATCCTAGAGGGATAATGGAGAACATGCTAGTTAAAGTTGGTACTTTAGTATTTCCAGTAGATTTTGTTGTTCTGGACATGGAAGAAGATTCTCAAGTTCCTCTCATATTAGGAAGACCATTCTTAAACACGGCTAAAGCAATGATAGACGTGTTCGGTAAGAAATTGACCCTAAGTATAGAGGATGAGAGTGTTACCTTTTCAGTTGATAGAGCAATGCAATAACCACAATCTGCAGATGATACATGTTATTATATTCAAACTATAGATGCACATGCAGAATTATTAGAAGAATTTCCAGAATTACAAGGAACAGGAGAATGTTCTTTAGGAGAAGGTAATGAACCAATTGATGAAGCTGAAATGTTAGCTACACTTATAGCTAATGGATATGAACCAACAACAGAAGAAATTCAAATGCTAAAAGAAGAAGACAGATATCGATACAAATCATCGATAGAAGAACCTCCGAAATTAGAGTTAAAGCCACTTCCAAACCATTTGGAATACGCTTATTTACATGGTGAATCTGAATTACCTGTAATAATATCGTCTTCTCTTACTGAAAATGAGAAATCACAACTCATTTCTGTGTTGAAAGCTCATAAACCAGCCATTGCATGGAAGATTCATGATATTAAAGGAATAAGTCCTTTGTATTGCACACATAAAATCCTTATGGAAGAAGGTCATAAAACGTATGTGCAACGCCAACGAAGACTAAATCCTAATATGCAAGATGTAGTTAAGAAAGAGATTATTAAACTGCTAGATGCAGGTTTAATTTATCCAATTTCTGATAGTCCATGGGTAAGCCCAGTTCAATGCGTGCCTAAGAAGGGTGGCATGACTGTCATCACAAATGAGAAAAATGAGCTTATTCCTACTAGGACTGTAACAGGATGGCGTGTATGTATTGATTATAGAAAATTAAATGACGCCACCAGAAAAGATCACTTTCCCTTACCTTTCATTGACCAAATGTTGGAAAGATTAGCCGGAAATAGTTACTATTGTTTTCTAGATGGATTTTCCGGATATTTTCAAATTCCAATAGCACCCGAGGACCAAGAGAAAACCACATTCACGTGCCCTTATGGTACTTTTGCTTACAAACGCATGCCATTTGGACTTTGCAACGCCCCTGCAACCTTTCAAAGGTGTATGATGGCGATTTTTCACGACATGATAAAAGAATGCATGGAAGTATTCATGGATGACTTTTCAGTCTTCGGTGATACATTTAAATCATGTCTAGTTAATCTGGAACGAATGCTAATTAGATGCGAAAAATCAAATCTAGTACTTAATTGGGAGAAATGCCATTTCATGGTTAAAGAAGGCATCGTTCTTGGACATAAAATTTCAAAAGAAGGAATTGAAGTGGATAGAGCTAAAGTAGATGTAATTGCTAAACTTCCACATCCCACCAATGTTAGAGGAGTTAGGAGTTTTCTAGGGCATGCCAGTTTTTACCGACGTTTCATAAAAGATTTTTCTAAAATTGCCACTCCTATGAATAAACTCCTAGAAAAGGATGCTCCATTCATCTTTTCAGATGAGTGTATCAAATCTTTTAATATTCTTAAAGAGAAACTCACTAATGCGCCGATCATGATAACACCAAATTGGAATCTACCATTTGAACTAATGTGCGATGCAAGTGATTTTGCAATGGGAGCCGTTTTAGGACAAAGGATTGAAAAACGATTTCAACCTATATATTATGCTAGTAAGACATTACAAGGAGCACAAACGAACTATACAACTACTGAAAAAGAACTCCTTGCTATTGTCTTTGCTTTTGACAAATTTCGATCATATCTCGTTCTAGCAAAAACGGTGGTCTATACCGACCATTCTGCTCTTAGATACCTATTTTCAAAACAAGATGCTAAACCAAGATTAATCCGTTGGATCTTACTCTTACAAGAGTTTGATATTGAAATCCGAGATAAAAGAGGAGCAGAAAATCTCGCCGCTGATCATCTTTCTCGTCTTGAAAATCCCGAATTAGAAGTTCTAAATGAATCGGCCATACAAGACAACTTTCCTGATGAATATCTATTGAAGATAGATTATAAAGAAATACCATGGTTTGCAGACTATGCAAACTACTTAGTTTGTGGATTCCTTGAAAAAGGATTATCGTACCAAAGACGAAAGAAATTCTTCAGTGATATAAAACACTATTTCTGGGAAGATCCACACCTGTTTAAAAGTTGTCCCGATGGAATAATACGCCGATGTGTATTTGGAGATGAAGCTAGTAAAATTTTAAACCATTGTCACACAGGACCAACAGGAGGGCATTATGGGCCTCAACTAACAGCAAGAAAAGTTTATGATGCTGGATTCTATTGGCCTACAATTTACAAAGACGCACACCTTCTTTGCAAATCCTGTGATGCATGTCAAAGGGCCGGAAAAATAAGTCAACGTGATGAAATGGCACAAAATGTCATCCAAGTATGTGAAGTATTTGACATTTGGGGTATTGACTTTATGGGTCCATTTCCAAAATCTCATAATAATCTATATATACTCGTAGCCATTGATTATGTATCTAAATGGGCGGAAGCACAAGCTCTCCCAACTAACAATGCACGAGTTGTAGTCAACTTTTTAAAACGTCTTTTTGCAAGGTTTGGAACACCGAAAGCTTTAATAAGTGATCGGGGTACTCATTTCTGTAATAATCAACTTGAGAAAGTTCTTAAAAGATATGGAGTAACTCATAAAATCTCCACCGCATATCATCCACAAACAAGTGGACAAGTTGAAAATACCAACCGAGCTTTAAAACGTATTCTAGAGAAAACCGTAGGATCAAATCCGAAGGAATGGTCCATTAAATTGGAGGATGCACTCTGGGCTTTTAGAACAGCCTACAAAACTCCAATTGGAACCACACCTTTTAGACTTGTTTATGGAAAAGCATGTCATCGTCCAGTAGAAATTGAACACAAAGCATTTTGGGCTTTGAAAACATGTAATCTTGATTTACATGAAGCTGGACGTCTACGATTAAGTCAACTAAACGAATTAGAAGAATTAAGACATGAAGCATACGAAAATTCGTTAATCTATAAAGAAAGAACGAAGAAATGGCATGATAAAAGAATCAGAAGTTCAAAAGAATTTAAAGAAGGAGACAGAGTTCTTCTTTTCAATTCACGATTCAAGCTATTTCCTGGAAAATTGAAATCAAGATGGTCTGGACCATTCATAGTCAAAAGAGTTTTCCCATACGGAACGATAGAATTAATAAATTCAAATGGGATAGAATTTAAAGTTAATGGTCACAGAGTTAAACATTACATACATGGTCCGATGGAAGTCGACAACGAAGTTAATCACAATTTCGACACCACAGCTAACTAAGTGTGGGGAGAATTAAGTCTTTAAAGGATAATATGTATTTCTGTTAGAGTTAGATTGTCTGTTTTCGTGTAAATCTCGAAAATGGAACCCGAATGGTCTTTCCCTAGCAGACCCTAAAGAACTAGTCTTCTCCCCCCATTCTGAATTTTTATTTTTTTAGGTTTTTACAAAATGAAGACTGCCTGTGAGCTAAACCATGGTCTAATGCTACACGCTTTGATCACTAAACGTAATAATGACATACTACCGAGTGAAATAGTATCAGTAATCAGAGAAAGAATGGACGGAGTTAGAAAAGAATCCAGATGCGAAGATAATAAGTTACAATTTGGTAAAGGAAAATCAAAATCCGCAGCAAAAAGAAGAGCACGACACCTAGAAAGATGTCACAAATGCGGAAAATGGTCACATGGAGGTAAATGTTCAAATAATCAAACCTATTCAAATACCGAATTTGTTACTTTATGCAGAGACGGACCGTTCATATGTTTAGAAGAAAAGACACTGAATGCTCGAGGTTACGCCTATGTAGCCATGGAAAACCAATTAAACCGACTATCTTATGAATGGGATAGATCATATAACTAAGAAATCTATTTCACAGGTATGTCTGTACAGTTTTTATTTTTATTTTTATTTTTAACCTTTTGATAATAAACGCTAATTTGTTCGCTAAAAAGTATTAAATTGGTATTGAATAAAATTAGGTTTGGCGACCGAAATTATTGATATCATTCAAAAATTTATTACATCACTATGAAATTTAACGTTTATTCTTAAGGTATAAATATCTTTAATCAATCAACACAAAATATTTCAAAAATTCGTCATGAGTTAAATTAGGTCTTGGAACCGAAATTACTTTACCGAAAAGAGGGGCGCATATTTTTGATAATATTTGATTGATTAAAGTGGGATAAAAAGCCAAAAAGATTTTTAATTTTATTTTTACCATATTTTTAAAATTAATATAAATCTTAAATTAATATTGTAAACTTTATAAAAACAATATATTTAAAATTGTAAATATTTGAAAAATTAATATAAGTTTGGTGTGAATTTATAATATGAATTTTTAAATTAAGTTTGGTGTGAATTTTTAATTTTTAAAATATGAATTTTTAATTTTATGCATTTCAAATTTTAAGTTTGGTGTGAATTTTTAATATAAATTTTGAATTTTATATTTAAGTTGTGTGAATTTAAAAACAAAAATTTACTTTATCTCATTAAGTTAAAAATATGATTTTTAAAATTCGTCGTAAGTTGAAGACTAGGTCTTTGAACCGAAATTGCTTTACCCAAGGGAGGGACGAGAACTTTTATTATCATTATTTTTAATCTTATTGATTTAAAGTATGTCAAAAACATTAAAAAAAACCCAAAAATCTTAGCTTTTAAAACAATCGCTACAAAAAGACAAATTTTAAAATTTTGTCGAGGAACGGACTAGGACATCGATTCGAAACGACCTCGTCCTAAATAACAAGGGAAACAAAATTTTAAAATTAAGTACTTAATTGTTTTAATAAGTTAATGATTATATATAAAAAAAAAAAATAGCAAACTCCGCGACTCGCGGAGTTTGAAGGGTTATATGCCGCGAGTCGCGGAGGGACCAATTTACAGAAAAAAATAAAACGTAAAAAAACAGATCAGTGCACCACACAACTCAAACAACAGCAAAATACTGCGAAATAAACTGCCGAAAAACCCCGCGAAATACACCCCAAAATCACAATTTTTAACCGTTAATCACTAAATATTTTACTAAAATCATGTTGAGAAGGATGCTATCTAGGAATTACTCAAGAAAAACGGTAAATTTCTACGCCTAAACACCATTTAATCCGAAATTAGTGTTCTTGAGCCATTTTTTCCCCAATTTGATTTTGATGCTTTTTAGTGTAATTATGCTTAAATTGTTTATGTATTATGCTTGTATAACCTAGATTGATGCTGTTTAACATGATTAGAAGCCTTAAACTTCAAATTTTGAGTAATCTAGGGTTTGTGTTCTTGAGCAAATTTGGGGCTTTTTGATATAAACAGGTTATGGCCGATTTTTTTCATGAATTGTTGCTAAATTGAGTAGTGTAACATGTCTAGGTAGTTAAATGATCCAAACTTTGAGCCTAAACATGATTTTGAGAATTAAAGTGGACTTTTTCAAGTCTAAAATTCATGAACTTGATTTTTGAAAGATAATGCCATTTGAAACTTGTTTAATTGCTAGTAATGATTATTTTGACATGTTATTTGAGTTGAATGATTATGAACTTGGCGAACATTTTCGTATATGCTTATTTGAAAAAGTGTAGATTTGATGAAAATATGAAAATGAGCTTAAGTTTGATATAAATTGATAATGTCATTGTAATTATTTTGATTGATGATTTTGCTGACACTAATGCATATTTAGATGCACAAAATTTGTGTTTGATGTGTTTTGCAGACTGAAAGGGGTGAATCTTCATCCCAAGCCCGCAATGCTCCTGCTGAGAATTTGGAACAACAGGAGGTGGATAACTACTACAAGCAGGATATACCTCATCCAGTCATGACCTTTTCTGATATGCACTTGGAAGAGTTGCACCCGAACCTGAGATTTGACAAACTTTGGATAGATTATCCAAAATATCAAAGGGGTTTGCATACTCTTCATTCTAAGGTTGTTGAGGTACCGAGGGTCATAGAATGGGGACCCTTAGAAGCTGTAGAATTGGCCGGGCCAATTAGGGAATTACTTGTACAGAGGTATGGTAATTCTTCTTTTAATGACTGGGTACATTTATTCACCATGCGTAGACCTGTATATAAAGTATGGTGTGAAGAATTGTTATGTAGTATAGAGTTGAATGATCGGGTAGCTAGTTTAACCGATCGTTCTTTTATTAGATTTTTGTTAGGCGGTTCGATGCGCCACATGTCTTTACTGGACATGGATCAGGCTTTACGTATATATACGCCTGAGGAGTTAGCGTCTGCCGATTGTAGAGGATTGATACTAAACGGTAGAAAGATAGATGAAAATTTTGATACACACGGTGTGTGGAGTCAAATGACAAGCCATCACCGTTTCAAAGGGGGAAATTACTCTTATTTGGATATAGATAGAGCCGAATTAAGAGTGATACATAGGTTTTTAGCTAATTCGATTACACAAAGGGGTAAGAACAAGGAAAAAGTAAATGAACAGGATTTGTTTTACCATATGTGTATTCGAGACCCACAAAGCGCTGTAAGTATACCATATTGTGTGGGTTATTATTTATCAGCTATGGTTCGGGGGATGCGACCGCATAGCATAATAGGAGGTGGTATTTTTATTACTTTGATTGGTGAATATCTCGGTGTGGATATAAGTCGGGGGGGATTATTAGTAGAAGAACCAGAACCCCGCGATACTATAGGTTTAAATGTATACCATGGTGCGAAAGTTTTGAAGAGGCGAAATAACGCCGCAGTACGATACCATGGTAGACATCCACAGGTGGAGAGAAACCAGCAGCAAGGTAATGTAGGAGGGGGGAATGAGATGCAAGAAATGCAAAGGTTTATAGCTTCTCAGGAATACGAAAATGCTAGACAGAGAGCATTTGAAGATTGGCAAGTTCATCAGAACCAAATCATAGCTCATTGCCAACATATAGGTAGAAACTATATTCCTACACCGAAACCCATCTTCCCTCCCTGGTCTATAGAGATGCAGCCACCGTATCCTACGTATGACCCTGCCGTAGCATTCTATAGCACCTATGGTTATGCCTGGAACCCCTATTGGTACCAGTATCATCCCTAGTATACGTATTATTATTTTTTATTTTGTAATTTGTAATGATTCATACATTTAATACTTTTGTTAATATTGTAATCATTTTTATAATTATCTAACTTTTATTCTTAGATTTTAATAATTTTTGAATGTGGGGTAATATACCAAACTTCAAAAATATGTATATATGTTTGCAGTTTATCTTATGTACACAACAGGGTAAAACAACGCATTTTCAAAGACTGGCATTAAGTTCAGCAAAAGCAACTAATTTTGACGACAAGATGCAAAATATATGTGAAATAACAACAAGACGGAATGAACAAATGATGTGCACCATTTATCATTCAGCAAACAAACGCCAATATATTTGGAAACTTTGGTAAAATTTAATCATTTTCACACAAATCACCCTCAATAATTTAAATTGTTACTGATTTCTTGCAAATGAGGGCATTGCAAGATCTTAAGTGTGGGAAGGGGTTAAATTCTTTCGGATTTTAAAAATTTTTACTTTATACACTTGGTTACCATTAAAAATACTAGTAAAGCAGTAGTTGTATTAGAATCTAGTGCTCTCTGATAATAAAGAACAGCCCTGGTCTTATATACTGACTACCCAATTCTAGTAAAAATTTTCAAAATTTTCAATTAAATGAACTAAAAATCATGTTTATACATATTTATGAACGATAAAACTAGGTTTTAACACCGAAATTATTGTTACCTCAAAAAGGACATAAATTGAGAAACAAACCAAAATGTTAAAATTCATTTAAAATGGAATAGAGGACGATAAAAAAGAAAATAAAAGCCAAGTGTGGGAAAATTTACCAAGTTATCTTAAACATATGTCACATATATCTGTAACAAATAACTGAAAATACTTTTGCTTTGGACTAAACTAAACTATTTTTACCCGATGAAAGAAAAGAAGAGATGGATCTACACGATGAATCAATTCCATCATTAAAAGGAAGTAAAGTCTTCCGAAAAAGACACGCGCTTCTTGATTTAGGTCAAGAAGTTGTCGTCCAAACCAGCTGTAGGTTGACGAAAAATCTAGAAAAGTCATCACTAAAATCAGCAGGAAATCCACGGACCTCAGCATCAAACAGGGTCGCCAAGTGGTCAGATTTATCCTAACCATGAGAAAGATTTATCTCGTACAATGGGGGGGCACCATGCAAATTAGCTGGATAAGACTAATGAATCAGATCCCCAGAAAGGATAATCTCCTTAAAGATTAAAAATCAGCTTTTAAGACTGATATTACTCAATCCTAGAGATTGACCTTAAAGATTGAGAATTCAAACTCATGGAATTCGATGATATCTAAACTCGAGCTTGAACGAGAAAATATTTTGATCAAATTAAAACCGATTTGTTTTCTGAAAACCCATTTTCAATGCGTTCATTACCATTGAACGTAAAATCCTAGGAATTCACCTGGAATTCATTAGGTCACCTGAACTAAATCGGGTGTCAACCGTAAGAATGGTGGTTGCATAGTGGTCAAAGACAGGACCTTGTGCCATACCGAAAAATTATAAGGGTGAGCTTTACTATTACTCCTACCAAGGATAGTAATTGCGTCCGACACGTTATAGACCATAATTAAAAGCATGTCAGAGGACATTGCCTTAACAGTTGCTTGTTCAACGCTTTCCTTTTCAACCGGACGGTAGTTTACCGAAAGGTAATATACGGGACAAGTAAACTGGACGTGTTGCTTTCCAAATACAAGGTTAGCAAGTGGGTGACACAAAACCGCAAGTTTTGAGCTAAAATTTTCAAATCTGAAACCCACCAAACCCACAAAAATATTTTGCAAACACCGGTAAAGGGTTATCCCGGAAAACTTATCTAGGGTAAAAACTAGATTTAATTTTCAAAAGATCAAATGTTTTCATAAAGATCCAATTTCCTTAATGGATCTAAATTTTTATAGTCATGTGGGACTGTAAACCATATCGTTACTACCATTGTTTATACCGCCGTATAGAAATCACTGATGTACAAAGTGTGAAGAATAAAGAAGTGATTCTAGTATTTCAAGACGATATTGCTTGAGGACAAGCAACGCTCAAGTGTGGGAATATTTGATAATGCTAAAAACGAACATATATTTCATAGCATTATTTCTCAAGAAAGACAAGCTTTTAGTTGAAATTGTTCTATTTACAAGTGATATTCGTTTAAATAATAAAAGGTGAAGACAAAAGACAGATTCGACGAATTGAAGACGTAAACGACCAAAAAGCTCAAAAGTACAAAAGACAATCAAAAAGGTTCCAATTATTGATAAGAAACGTCTCGAAATTACAAGAGTACAAGATTCAAAACGCAAAGTACAAGATATTAAATTGTACGCAAGGACGTTCGAAAATCCGGAACCGGGACCAGAGTCAACTCTTAACGCTCGACGCAACGGACTAAAAATTACAAGTTAACTATGTATATAAATATAATATAATATATAATTAATTATATTAATTATATATATATATTATATTTATAAATAAAAACCGTCGGCAGAGAAAGACTCCAAAGGGACTGAGCTGTAAATTCATTCTCCGCGACTCGCGGAGTTTGAAGAGGATTTCACCGCGAGTCGCGGAGCCCCCAGTTTTGAAACTCCCTATAAAGCAAACCGAATTTTGATCATTTTCATCAATCTTTTTCTTCTTCTTCTCATACGAAAAATATATATATATATTTATAATTTATATTTTAATTTTAATTATAATTCTAATAATAAGGGTATGTTAGCGAATATTGTAAGGGTGTAAGTCAAAATTCTGTCCGTGTAACGCTACGCTATTTTTAATCATTGTAAGTTATGTTCAACCTTTTTACATTAATGTCTCGTAGCTAAGTTATTATTATGCTTATTTAAAACGAAGTAATCATGATGTTGGGCTAATTACTAAAATTGGGTAATTGGGCTTTGTACCATAATTGGGGTTTGGACAAAAGAACGACACTTGTGGAAATTAGACTATGGGCTATTAATGGGCTTTATATTTGTTTAACTAAATGATTGTTTGTTAATGTTAATATAAAGATTTACAATTGGGCGTCCCTATAAATTACCATATACACTCAATCGGACACGATGGGCGGGGTATTTATATGTACGAATAATCGTTCATTTAACCGGACACGGGAATGGATTAATAGCCACTAGAATAATTAAAACAGGGGTGAAATTACATTCAAGGGTAATTGGTGTAATTGTTAACAAAGTAGTAAAACCTTGGTTTACACGCAGTCGATAACCTGGTGTATTCATTAAACAAAGTATTAAAACCTTGTTACAATTCGAATCCCCAATTAGTTGGAATATTTAACTTCGGGTATAAGAATAATTTGACGAGGACACTCGCACTTTATATTTATGACTGATGGACTGTTATGGACAAAAACCAGACGGACATATTAAATAATCCAGGACAAAGGACAATTAACCCATGGGCATAAAACTAAAATCAACACGTCAAACATCATGATTACGGAAGTTTAAATAAGCATAATTCTTTTATTTCATATTTAATTTCCTTTATTTTATATTTAATTGCACTTCTAATTATCGCACTTTTATTTATTGTTATTTAATTGCACTTTTAATTATCATCCTTTTTAATTATCGCAAGTTTATTTTATCGCACTTTTATTATTCGCAATTTCATTATCGTTATTTATTTTACGCTTTAAATTAAGTCTTTTATTTATTTAATATTTTACATTAGGTTTTAACTGCGACTAAAGTTTTAAAATCGACAAACCGGTCATTAAACGGTAAAAACCCCCCTTTATAATAATAATATTACTTATATATATGTTTGTATTTTTATAAAAGTAAATTAATATAGCGTTGAGCTTTGTTTAAAAAAAGATTCCCTGTGGAACGAACCGGACTTACTAAAAACTACACTACTGTACGATTAGGTACACTGCCTATAAGTGTTGCAGCAAGGTTTAAGTATATCCGTTCTCTAAATAAATAAATATCTTGTGTAAAATTGTATCGTATTTAATAGTGTTTCCTTGTAAACTTCAATAGTATTTTATACCCCTTAGCTTTGACATCAGGTCCCTTGTAGTTTGGACTAGCAGTTGCCCCATCTTGTTTACCTTTAAAAGTCTCTCGCCTCTTCTAGTGAGTACTTTTGCCCTTGTGGTCTTCCAATTTCCTCTTTCCTTCAGTTGTCTTGAGTTCAGTAGTTGATGCCTTAATCGAACTCTCCGTGATCTGGTCCATGAGTTGGTGTGCCATTCTCATGGCTTCCTGTATCGTATTCGATTTAGACGATGTAACATTTTCTTTGATATTGATTGACAAACCCTTAATATACATCTCTATCTTTCGTTTCTCATTTGGCACTAATTCGGGACACAACAAGGCTAGTTCCATGAAACACTTTTCATAGTTCTTGAGATTCCCACCGAAAACCTTCAGATTACGTAACTTAGATTCTATTTTTCTGATTTCGTTTCGAGGACAGTACTCCTCGATTAGCATCTTTTTCAATTATTCCCAAGAGATATCGTATGCCGTATCTACTCCTTCTGCTTTAGCATAATTGTTTCACAAAGTAAGTGCACCGTCTTGCAATGTGCACGAAGTATACTTTGACTTGTCTCTGTTCGCACAATTACTGCTTTTGAAAACGGACTCCATCTTTTCAAACCATCGAGTTAGACTGATTGATCCCTCAGTTCCACTAAACGTCTGTGGTTTGCATGCTTGAAAGGTTTTGTATGAGCATCCGTTTCGTGAGTTTGTATTCACGGCTGCTGCTTTTGCTGCCTCGGCTGCAGCAATTCTTTCATTCACACGTTTCTCGACTATTTCTTCAAACTCAGCATCCGACATTTAAGACATGTTTCTTCAATAAACACAACAGAGATAAATTAATCATATAGAACATTATAGGTATAATGAGTAGTCAATAGTACATCGTAGCATATTAATATATGAACCAATTATTATAAAAGTTGTTTCGTCTTTATTAGCACTTTATAATTATAACTCAGATAGTACCTACCCGTTAAGTTCATACATAATAGCTAGTACAAGGAATTAACTACTAAAATCCCAATAATATTCCACTATGAAAAATTGTAGCGAGTTACTACGTTATTATGTAGTAATAATAATAAGAAGTAGTAATAATACAAATAATCATTCCTTGCTTTTATTATTAATAAACCAAAATAATACAATACCATACAATACCGATATTTTACATATGCTTCTTTTACATAACAAGATAGAGTAGCACACATAAGCAATAGAATAACGCATGGAAGATTTATGGTTGCGAGGTCGTTTATTCAGAACTATCAGAAGCTTCTTCCCACTTGGTTCTCTCTGCTAATTGTTTATGTGTGCATGGTCCCACACGCATACTATCAGTGTATTTAATTATCGGTCGGGGTTTTGAGGTACCATGTGCCTCAGTGGGTTTAATACAGTAAGGGTGGTTACGGACCGAATGGTCCTGTTCCTTTTTAATAATTAAGGACTTTTTATTATTGTGGTTGTTTTTATTATTTATAGCAAGTTTGAATTCCTTCTTAGTGATTTCTTTTATTTCATTAGCGAAATCCTCCTCCTCACTGATCTCGTCTGATAATGATCTGTCTGAGTCATCTGAGGGTGGTGCAGGTGCATCATGTGTGGGAGAATATGTCTGGCCGATGGTCATGATCCGGTGTCTGCCAGGCGAAATAGGCACAACCCGCTCGTTCGCGGTGTATCTGACCCAGTGTCCACGTTCGTTAAGAAATGGACGCTCCCCGTTCATCCCAGAGATCACGGTACCATCGAAACGATACTGTGGCTCCGGGAACTAGGGCTGGGTGGAGCTGGGACCTACTCTGGGTTTACCGGAAGTTGAGATTTCCCGGCTAACACAATTTCTTCTTTAATAGGTATTGGAACGCCCTTTTTAGTTGTGGAGAGAATAGAGTCAGTGTCCGATTCAGAGTCGTACAAAATGATGGGATTAGAAGAAGTCATCTATCACATAATTAAAACAACAATTACGTTAGCATATAAATATATCATGTAATATTTACATGTTAAAATATTCAATTTCCGACCAAAAATGATAAGCAAAAATCAGTAAAAACAGATACGGTCATAGTCCAGACTCACTAATGCATCCTAACAATTGCCAGTTAAACACACTAATGCAAATTCTGGTTCCCTATAACCTCAAGCTCGGATACCAACTGTAACGACCCGTCAAAATCGCTATTGACGCGGTACGTTATTCATTGATTCCATAGTGAGGTTTTGACCTCTACATGATACGTTTTAATAAAAATATTGCATTCATTAAAATAAGTGACTTTCTAAACATAGGAAGTTATAAACATGTGGGCGATTACTTAAGTATAAGTAAATCTCCGGAAACACATAAGTCTTTATCTTACAAGTTGACATCACAGTCAAATTATTTATTACACAACGTAGTTTTGCTTCGAATGCAATAAACTTTATACAAAGCATGAGAGACTCCATGCAGGCAACAAGCACATCACAGCGGAAGCAGTCTAAGAACCTGAGAATAAAACATGCTAAAAAGGTCAACACGAATGTTGGTGAGTTATAGGTTTAATTTCTCGAGTCATAAGTATATAAAGATAGACCACAAGATTTCATCAAAAGTTTATCAATAGATTCTACATAACAGAGCACCCTGGTAACTAAACTTAACGCTATAATAATAATTACCCATGTTGTTTTAATACACGCAAACCAACGTATCGTAAACTCAAGTAACATACGTTCGTTAAATGGCTAGCGCTCTAGCTCGGACGGGGATGTCAAGCCCTATGGATCCATATACAATTACTCGCGCCCACCAGTCCACATCCTATGTACTGGCAGTTACTAGTTACCAAAGCTAAGGGATTTTTGATTTAAACTCAGTGTAGAATTAAGTATGTACTAGTGTCCATTGCATATAAAATAAAGTGCATGTATTCTCAGCCCAAAATATTTAAAGCATTTAAAAAGGGATCTATAAACTCACAGTTCAATATTGAGATTCAATATTGTAGGCAAATTTTGTAGACATAATGATGGTAGACGACTGTATGGTTAGCCTTGGATTCAAGAACAATACCCCGAACAATACTCAATATTTCCTTAGTTTTAAAACGGTATGAAACAGAAAAACAATGTGGTGGAAGATGGTTGTCGGTCAGTGAAAGTGGTAATGAGTTAGCAGAGAAGTAATGAGCAAAGGTGATTATGGTTCTTCATGGTTTCATATAGATAGAAAGGAGTTATATATATATATATATATATATATATATATATATATATATATATATATATATATATATATATATATATATATATGAGAGCATGTATTATATGATAAAGAATAAACAGTAACATATAATAATAATTTAGAATTATTACTCAATTTAGCCACCTTGATTTTGTATGTATTAGCTGAGACAAAAACAGTACTCATTCCGTGAATTTTAATGTACCATGTGAATGAAATAAAGGCAAAGTTTATGAGTGTGGTTGATTAAGAGTCAAAAAGCAATAGTAAAACAATACCCATAAATTTAATCTCGTGAACTTGTTTTGTCATTCCCTCTTGTCCCACTCAACAATTCTTATCACAAATCTGATCATGTTACTTATTGTTTTATTTATTTAGATTTAATAGGGAGGCAACTATGATATTGGCATAGTATAAAGAATAATTAATATTAATAATATCTACATATTAAGTTATTAATTAACGTGTGTAAATAATATAAGTATTTTACTTTGGGTTATTACAACAGATGTTCGAAATAACAGAAGGATTAGAGCATGAGTAGCCGGTTTGTGTAGCTTGTATAAGATAGTGATTATGGTTTGTGGTGTTTACGAATCAAACTGGAGACAAAAGCGTGGGTGATTATAATTGATGATGGGGTTGATGGACATGAAACAGAATTTGTTGGGGGTTAAAATCGAAAGGTGGTTGAATAAATTGAATGGTTTGTTGTATTCGACTAAAGTCAAATTGTGTGGGGTATTAGGTTCTCTTACTCGACAGAAATAAAATCAAAAGCAACAAAAATAGTTGCAAGTGGTGGAATACTATGTCAAATATAGATTAGTAGATTAGACACTTTAAGCTAAAACCAATTATAGTGATAAGTCACTCAATATAATTTACTCACGGGATGGAATACTATGTCAAATAGAAAAGCCATCATTCACTGGTGTCCTTATACTGACATCTATTAATGCAGATTGGATTTCGTACTCCGTTATTAATTAGTGGCGGTTAAAAGTACTCCGAAAAATCTCAAATATTTACAGTAATTATATTTATTTATTTTAGTCATTATTGTAAAAAAAAATCGGTCATTAACTATTTAAAATTATTAAATAAAATTAAGTCGTATCGACAGTTGGTTTAAATAAGTCGAAATTTTTCGGGTCATCATATCCACCCCCTTAAAACAACCTCTAGATACCGCGGCTTTGGTGAGTATGTTAAGACCTTCCGCGACAAGAATGAAAAGAAATGGTGATAAAGGATCCCCTTGTCGAACTCCACGACCAAGATTAAACTCACGAGTTGGAGATCCGTTAATAAGAATGGAGATACTAGCCGATTGTAAGCAAGCAAGGATCCACTTACACCATTTCTCACCAAAACCCATACATCTCATGACTTCAAGAAGGAAATCCCAATACAAACTATCAAACGCTTTTTCGAAATCAACCTTAAAAATAAGCCCCTTCTTTTTATTAGATTTTAAGTACTCAATACTCTCGTTCGCCACAAGAACACCATCAAGAATATACCTCTCTCTTAAGAACGCACTTTGCTCCGCACCAACAAGTCTAGGTATGACCTTCCGTAACCGGTTGGAAAGAATCTTAGCAACGATTTTGTAGAAACTACTAATAAGACTTATCGGCCTGTAATCACCAAGTGTGATCAGATCATTTTTCTTAGGGGCCAAAGTAACAAACGATGCATTACAACCCTTTGAGAACTCCCCATTTTCCCAAAACCACGGGATTGCCTCAATCACATCTCCTTTAATAACATCCCAAAACTTCTTAAAAAAATCTCATGTTGAAGCCGTCCGGACCCGGCGCTTTCCCACTACCATAATCATGAATTGCCTCTAATATCTCTGCTTCCTCAATGACAACCTCTAACCCGTGGGCCTCCTCTGTTGATAAAGACGGGTAGTTTAAATCGACAAGGCTGAATCTGGCACCCGAATGTTCACTAAAAATGTTTTTGAAGTGATTAAAAGCCGCCTCTTTAATTACACGAGGATCCTCACACCACACTCCATTAACATTTAAAACCCTAATATTGCACTTATTGTAACCTCTTTTTATTACCGAATGAAAATATTTAGAATTCTCATCACCCTCGAGAACCCAACGAACCTTCACCTTTTGTTTCAACATATTACATTTGACTTTCTCCCTTTGAAACCATTCCTTCCTAACATTCAACCAATCGACTATTTCATCATCATTTAACTGACCCAATTCTGCCCGAAGCTCATACGTGTTGGCCATTGATCTAAATAGCTCTATCTCACCCTCTAGGTTGCCTAATTTTTGCGAACTCTTTGTCTTTAAGGCCATTTTGGTTTCTTTAAGCTTGTTCCTTTAATGTTGTTTGAGTGTTGTAGAGTATAATATTACCGATGAATGTTTAGTAATGTAAAATTACTTTAGTAGTATACAAATCAACACCCATGCAATTATAGAAATCATTATTGTTAATTGTATTTATTTTAAAAGGGGAACGGTATTTCTTTTAGAACAAACAATCAAATCCGAATTTCAAGATCAGCTTACTATATATGTTCAGGGAGGCTGGGAGGAGGAGCAAAGTGATCGACTGCTCAGGACTCACGATTTTTAGAGGTCCAATTTTTTTATATGTACATATATAATCGGGAATTTAAGATGCAGGGGAACTAGAGAAACACAACTGGAGCCGCGAAAGCAAAGCACAATAGGTCCAAAAAAAATCGAAGGTAACTAAACAAAGTAATCTGAAGTCCACTAGCATTATAGCAAGGTCGAAAGGGCATTTTTTAAAATAATTTATATTATTCGTTAGGGCCTAAGGATCTTTTTTCCACCTCGTTTAGGCCCTTAAATTCTCGGGACCAGCACTGACTATGTTTGGAGCATAACTTTTTTGAATTTTTAGATTTTAACTTTTATGAAAAACTTTTATTTAATAAAAGTTCTGTTCGGTTAAAGAAGCTTAAATCTTTTAGACAGAGGGAAAAAACTAAATGCTAAAAGCTACTAGAACTAACGTTTAGCTTTTAACTTTTTTCATTTTACTGTTTATTTAACTACCAAACACCAAAATATATTTTAAAAGTTACTCCCTCCGTCTCATTCTATTAGTCCCGTTTTGACTTTTAAGATTTTTTTTGCTCAACTTTGACCTAAAATAACTTTATTTGTGTTATATATTATTTGATGAAAATTATACTAGTGAAAACACATTTAAATATTAATTCATTTATATAAATTTCATCGAATAATATATAACACAAACAAAAATATTTTGAGTCAAAGTTTAATACAAAAGACTTTGAAAAATAAAAATGAACTATTGGAATGAGACAGAAGGAGTACAAACTAAAATGTACCAGCGCTACAAGTTAAAGTTAGCCGCTAGTTTGTCAAACATACCCAATTAACATTTATCTTAGTGAATATCAACTCAAACATGATAAATACTAACAATATGTAAATTTTATGAACATTAATCATAACAATGTATTACGAAATATTTATCATGATTTCTTTGTGCTATAGTGTTGATAAATTTTATCATAATGAATATTAATTTGAAACAAACAAATCTAAAACCCAATTGAACTTTTCATTTTAGACTTCATCCGAGAAATAAACTCTCAAACCAAATTCGGTGGTGGTGCGCCGGTAACACAACAACAAGAAGTGAGGGGGGTGGTTATGTCAGAATAGATCGTCGGAACAAAAACCTGCGAGGAATAAACATGTGTGTGGAGTGTTATCTAAATATGGTGTATTTCTAGTTTGAACATGCATCGATGTGTGTACGAAAAATCAGAAATTAATAAATAATAATGATGAATCTCGAATTAATTTGCGAATTTGGATACATATTTGGATACATCTATTGTTTGATTAAATTAAATAACGGACTGACATTTCTAAACAAATACGTAGTTAAAATTCAAACTAATCGTGTTTATTAATATCGATATATCCATATTTACGGCTCATTAACTCAATTGACTGGATCGAGCGGCTACCAAATTAATGCTATTAATTAATATTGTGGGTTGCGTTTGTAAGCTTCATCAATCACTTTCTTCTTAATTAAAAGCTTTCCCATATTCACAAGCCATTACAAGCATAGTTTGTTTGAATTTAAAGGCTCAGGATTCTAACAATACACAACATTTAAACAAAGACTTAATTGGATTTTTTAACTGACCCATTCAAAAAAGAATACATGCATATGGTACCACAATACCATTCTGATGGCGTGCCTTGGCTGAAGTTGATGGCGAATGGTAAACACTGGTATAAGATTGAATGATATCGCTTCATGTGTACTTTTTACACTTGTAGCTTAATGAAAATGATAGTATGTTTTCTTAAAATGTTCCATAGTGTATCTTCGAATATTTTGACCATATAACCAGTGGTGGATCCAGAAAAAAATTTCACCGGGGGCAAATTTTTTTTTAAAACATAAGGAATTTTTTTTTTGACAAAATATTGAGGTTTTTGGGCAAAATATAGAGTTTTTTTAGCAAAATTTAGAGGCTTTTGAGCAAAATACGAAGGTTTTAGGGCAAAATATGAAGGTTTTGGGGCAAAACATGAAGCGTTTGGGGCAACAAAAAAAATTCACCTGGGGCAAAATCGAAAAACCGAAAAAATTTACACTAAAATTTCGAAATCGTCAGGGGCGGCTGACCCCCCTTGACCCCCCCCCCCCCCTCCGCCCCTGCATATAACTGTTGGTGATATTAGTGTGATTCAATGAATTGTTTTAGTTGAATTGGTTTGTTAAGTAGAAAGTGGTCATGATTCATTGATACCCTAAAACAAATTTGGTAAAGTATGAAGTATACGTTCGTAAAGAGTTAGAAAGATTCATGAAGCGACCCGTCCTAATCCACAAGGACGAATGCAATAACATATGGTTACATTGCGAGGTATTTGACCTCTATATGATACATTTTACAAACATTGCATTCGTTTTTAAAAGACAAACTTTCTTTACATCGAAAGTTGACGGCATTCATACCATTTCATAACACATCCAACTATAATTGACTTAATAATAATCTTGATGAACTCGACGACTCGAATGCAACGTCTTTCAAAATATGTCATGACTGACTCCAAGTAATATCTCTAAAATGAGCAAATGCACAGCAGAAGATTTCTTTCATACCTGAGAATAAACATGCTTTAAAGTGTCAACCAAAAGGTTGGTGAGTTCATTAGTTTATCATAAACAATCATTTCCATTATTTTAATAGACCACAAGATTTTCATTTCCATTTCTCATAAACATACATCTCGTATCAAGCATTTCGCAAACTGCATAGAGATAAAAATCATTCATATGGTGAACACCTGGTAACCGACCTTAACAAGATGCATATAGAATATCCCCTATCATTCCGGGACTCCCTTCGGACATGATAAATTTGAAGTACTAAAGCATCCGGTACTTTGGATGGGGCTTGTTGGGCCCAATAGATCTATCTTTAGGATTCGCGTCAATTAGGGTGTCTGTTCCCTTATTCTTAGATTACCAGACTAAAAAGGGGCATATTCGGTTTAATAATCCAGCCATAGAATGTAGTTTTAAGTACTTGTGTCTATTTCGTAAAACGGTTATAAAAGCGCATGTATTCTCAGTCCCAAAAATATATATTGCAAAAACATTTACAAAGAGAGCAAATGAAACTCACTATACTGTATTTTGTAGTAAAAATACATATGACGACATTGCACAACTGAACAATGCAGGGTTAGCCTCAGATTCACGAACCTATATCATTTGTATATATATATATGTTAAAACATATAATCGTAACTGAACAAGTTTGTTTATTATATCTTTAATTTATATATTATGTATGTTTAATTTGTGTATATATTCATAATAGTTAATATTTATATAGTTATGTATTTCATTATATAAAATATAAATTTTGTTACGTTATATGTATTAAGTATTTTATATATATATATATATATATATTTCATTTGTTTGTTAATTTAGTAATTATAATAATACCAAAATAATATTAGTAGTGAATAAAATACTAATAGTGATAATATTATTAATGATTCTATTAATAATAATATTAATGTTAGTTTTAATAATATTTCTTATAATAATGATAATAACAGTAATTTTTTTATAAAATGGAAAGTTTATTACTAACGATAATAAAAATAGTAATTTTTATAGTAACACAATACTTAATAATAATAATTATTATAGCAATTTCATTACTCGTAATAATATTACTAATTATTACTAATACTAATGATACAATTTTTGTAATAACAATAATAATTATAATAATAATAATAATAATAATAATAATAATAATAATAATAATAATAATAATAATAATAATAAAAGTTATAAAAACTACCTTATAAAACGAATTCTAAAAAAAAAAGGCCACTGCAGGGCTCGAACCCGTGACCTCCTGATAACCCGTAAACACCCTAACTATCTGAGCCATCCTATTTTTATGGATTAAATTGCTACTCACATATATATAAACCGTACGTGTCTGTTTCCCTTTTCATCTTCTTCCTCACAAAACTTAATTGACCATAAATCATAAACTAGCCATAAAACAAATTAATTGTTGCTTTTAGGATCCTAAACTGAAACAGAAATCAATTGTATGTGTTTGAAATCAATTAAAACAGAAAAAAAAGAAAAAAAATGAAACAGATGCTGTACAGTCCATTTATAACCCGTTATGAACTCTATATGCAATTTCAAATTCTAGAACGTTTTAGACAAAGATTTCTGAATGAAATAAGTTTCAAATGGTTCCATGAAACTTTCTGGATCGTTACTTTAACTTAAAACCTCAAAATGAATTTGAATTTTACGATTAACAAACTGTTTGACTTTTGAAACTTGATCTTTGACTCGAAAATTCACACTCAATAGGAGGAATTGGAAGCTTAGCTTTTGCATATAGTTTCAGTATCATAATCCTAACAAGATTGCATTTATCGTTTTTAAAATTCGTTAAAAAGTCGTGCTGTTTGAAAATTGACACAAGAACAGGGTACACGACCCATTTTCTTTATTTTTCTGATTTAAATTCGATGAGATAAAAGATTTAAAGGGTTTTTGGGATTGATAAATGTTATTGTAAGGTCAATTGGATTCCATAACACTGAATGTGATTGTATTTTATAGCATCTTAAAGTCGACACAATTTTTATCAGTTACAGAAAATAGATAAAAAATAAAAATAAAAAGGGAACTTGATTGATAGCTGAGTGGTACGATCGAATATGATGTTTAACAGCTGCATAGACAGAAACAAAAATCGTTTATAAAGGGATAACGATGGGAAACAGATTTTGGTTTATTTGATATCTATTAATAATAATAATACATAGAAATACTAATAATAATTATCTTTATAATATAAATACTGATTTTTAATATATATCTGCATGTAATGGTTTATGTGTATATATATATCCGTATAATATCTAGTTATAATTATATCTTCATTTGTATATTCTTTTATTTACATTATTTATATTTATAGATTATAATTAATCTTATTATTAATAATATAATAGTAATAATGATATTTCATTATGTTAATATTAATTTTAAATATTAATAATAATACTAATTGTAAAAATAAAAATATTAATAATGATAATAAACATATTAGTAATAATAATAATAATAATATAACAAATTAAATGTATCAAATTTTATTTAAATTAATAATATTCATAATATTGATATTTGTTTTAATGATAATAATGAAAGTACTATTATAATGTATCAACTATATTTTAACTTGTAATTTCATATATTAATATCACTATTTTTATTTATGCACTATTATATAATACATATATTGAATATTTATCATTTATGCATTTTAATATCTTACCATATATATATATATATATATATATATATATATATATATATATATATATATATATATATATATATATAACTAATAATTATATATATATATATATATTTTAATAACAACCTAATTATTTATATTTTATTATTTACAATTATTATATGTACTTACATTTTTATATATATATATATATATATATATATATATATATATATATATATATATATATATATATATATATATATATATATATATTCATATACATATTTATTTACAAACCAATGTTCGTGAATCGTTGGGAACAGTCGAAGGTAATTGAATATATGAACATAGTTCTAAAACTTTTGAGACTCAGCATTACAGACTTTGCTTATCGTGTCGAAATCAATTAAGAATTAAGTTTAAATTTGGTTGGAAATTTCCAGTTCGTCACAGTACCTACCCGTTAAAGAAATTTTGTCCCAAAATTTGATTGGAATCATAATGGTTGACAATAAATATGTTTTCATGACTCATACGAGTTGAAATTGGAGTTTTTATTACCATTGAGTAATAAGGATAAAAATAATTCAATTATTCGAAGAGCACGAATGAAGCTATCATAAAAGAGTGAAATGAATAAATAAAGTTTCGTCTTAACTTTGACGTTGTCTTGGTTGAATTCCGGAATTCAATGAATTTAAAGAAAATCTTCGAAATCTATATAAGATCTGATTCCTTGGCGAATAAGGAAATTGAGATCTCTTTAATTAAATGCGGTAATCTGTCTTGATTGCTATGTCTGATAATTTTCCTTATAAATTAAGCTCTTCCGTTCCATTATTCTCACCATTCCTATACTTTCTTTCTTAGTTCATACATCCAAGAGATTGTGAAAATGCTTAATCCAGTTCTAATCCTTGATATTTTTCTAATTATCATTTCTATCATCCTTCTTTTCAATCTTCCACCAGAAGAATTTGTTTACTTCTACTATTACCTTGGGGTGATACTATTCTTAATTATACCGTGTCTTTATATTGCTATTCGTATTAATATCCACAGTTTGTAACCTCCGTGTTGTTATTGGGCTTTATATTTTCTATTATATTTTGGAGCTCTTTGCCTTTTTATTCTCTTCTCGACCTCTAATAAGACGAGTAATGGTCCAGAATTCGTAGGTATGGAGTTTCGAATGATTATAATATATTAAGTAGAAAGGAATGGTAATAGCACGAATTGTTTTGTCAAATTACCAGAGTATCCGGGAAAGATAGAACTATCAAGAAAATATGTTCTTGATATGTTTAGAGATTAAATAGAATGAAAGAGTTATGTAACATGGCACATGATGACGGTATGAACTGTGAATTATCACGTTCCATTAGAAACTCAACATAACTTACTGTAATATAATCACGTTGATCAAGTGTCATTATATTATACTAATTCATGCATCAATTTCTTTACATTTCTCCAGAATTCATTCATAAATTAAACTTAAATTTTACAGAAGTTTCCAATATAATGAAACACGGGAAGCACGAAGAGGTATATAATTTCGGACAAGAATATTTATGAAAATATCCTCAGAAATATCGAAGATATTTATGATGATATTTTGGAATTTCCAAGTACCAATGTTGATGAAGAAAAATTTTCCGCAAGATTTTAACATAACTTCGGAGCAAGATATTCTCTAAAGATTTCAACGGATCCAGAATTATCTGGCTTCTTTGAATATAGGGTATGGTTCTTGTATTTGTCCTTGGTCTCCTTCGTGGTTAGCTCAATCCGTTTTCTAGTTCCAACTTTTCTGATCTTTTCCAACATACTATTCTTTATCATCAAACTTCCGACGATTAAGGTCGTTTAAGGTTGCCTACAGTTTCTGCTGCTTCATTCAGCTTTTTCAAATTTCAATGTATTGATTCGTAGGTTGGGCGCTTTTCAAAATTTCAGAATTAAAGATCGTAATTCTAGGAGATAATTGTTATATGTATACATATAACTATTGATGTAGAAATGCTACGAGATTCAAAATACTGATTGCTGATTCTCGGTAATTGGTATGGCAATTATCGTTACAAGATGCAAATAAGTATATGATAGAGTTTTAATGGACAGATATAATGGTTTTTCGGAGAGACTCAAGCCAATGAGTAATGAAGTTGCTGGTAAGTTTACTGCTAATGTGGTGGACTATAAACGGTTCTCCGGTAACGATGATGAAGGGGTAATCTTTATAATAAGGTTTATTCGAATGAAAAATTGAAGTTGATTTGTTGGAGCTGTGACAAAATTGGCTAATTTGAAAAAGAATTGCAATGTTTTTTTCGGTAATAACAATGCCAAAGGAGTTAACACATATACGTGTTGAATGTTTACTTAGGTTTCGAGAGTTTTTCAGGTGCATAACTATATGCATAAATCTTTCCTTTCGTAGATGAAATGCGGTTGGTTTATCCTCTCGATTGAGGTGTTTTCAAGAATCATGAAAGGTTTGAACGCAGATTGTATTCGTCAAGATACAAATGAAGTCTAAGATGAAATCAAGTGGCAAACTTGAAGAATTGTTTAGTTTCATATGTTATAATCAATATTTTAATTTATTTTAATTGTCCAATGTTGACAGTTCACAGTTAGCAGTCCACAATTTGTAATTCAACAATTCATATATAGTTTAATATATAATATTCGAATCAATTAATACGTATCGTGACCCATTGTATACATGTCTCAGACTCGATCACAACTCAAGGTATATATATTATTGTAGAATCAACCTCAACCCTGTATAGCTAACTTGATCATTACTGCATATAGAGTGTCTATGGTTATTCCAAATAATATATATAGATGCGTCGATATGATATGTCAAAACCTTGTATACGTGTCCCGATATTTAAAGTGCGTAAAATAAATAACAGAAATTAAATGACGATAAATAAAATTACGAGAATTAAAATTGCGATAAATAAATTGCAATAAATAAAATGTAATAAGGAATTAACAGTTAGCTAGGAACAGTTAGCTAGGATTTTGTTAGCGTGGATTCTTAACAACATTTCTCATATTTAATTTGTTTGTTTCTAACAAATTTTATTTTTTGTCCAATGTTTTCTTCATTATGCCACTTGTTGGATTCTGATAAGTTAAAATCCAATTATGAAATTGAATGAAAATGGTTACTCTGTGGTGAACGAATTCGTATAGCTGTGGGTGTAAGTAGGATAGTAAATAACTGTTGAATCAGATTCAAAGAATGTACAGTGTAACTTACTAATGTGAAAACTAAATATTCCTCGGGTATTACCTACCCGTTAAAATATTTTCACCATTAACAGTTTGTACGAAAGAATTTTTAATTATAATCTTTATGAAAATATATATACATATATATTTTCTTCAGATGTAATCATGGATTTAATGGGTCAATATAGTATTTAACTCATTTAGTTTACCGTCAGAACTAGAATACATAATCTCTAAAACATTAGAGATTACATAATCGCCATGAAGAACGAAGATAATTGATGTAGAATGATACGTAGAACGGTGATTATACTCGAGGTACAGAATGAGATGTTGAGGCATGGATTGTTGATGGTATTGGTGCTGTTACTGATGGTACTGTTGGTACCGGTGATGTTGTTGAAGCTGGTAAATTTTGCACCATATTTTCCAAATTGATTACTCGAGCGTGAAGCTCGTTGACTTATTCCATTATTTCGGGATGATTGTCGGTCGGAACGAGCGGATGAATAAGGTTTAGAATAATAGATATTACATAATCGTTGCGAACTATTCTAGAGATGAGGGTGAAAATGGTGTTCCGGACTGGTTCGCCGGTAAGTGTTTTAGGTTCTTCTCCAAGAGGTGAATTCGGTTGGTGGAAAGGATCGCCTTCTTCGCGTCTCCATTGATTAAGTCGACTACGAACCCATCAGATGAATTGGGGATGGATGATTGGTTGATTCATTCTGGTGACGCTGCTTCCAGAGCTTAAGTGAATATCCATGTCGGAATAGCTATCGGGTTCCGAAGAACTTGCACTAATGACGAGTTCCATTTAGTACGATTGAGTAAAGGATTTTTCGATAGGAAATGATTTCCGGCTATCGGATGGTATTCTAATTACATAGAATATCTATATATATAGAACAAAAGATTTCATAGATTACGGAGGAATTTACGGAATATACCAGGCAAAGTTTTCAGTAACAGATGCGCTAAAATATGAATTATCAGGTACGCTATAATATGAATTTTATCTATACACTATTCATGCAATCAATGCAGTAAGATGTGTTTAGACTAAGAGTGATAAGCAAGTGATTCCTTAAGAATGATAAGCAGGTAATTTTCTAAGAATGATAAGCAGATACTTTTCGACACGAAATGATAAGCAAAACTTTTGACATGCAGACACGGTCGAAGTCCAGACTCACTAATGCATCTAAACAACTATCAGTTAGACACACTAATGCAAGACCTGGTTCGCTAAGACCACCACTCTGATACCACATGAAGCATCATGTGAGGACAACCACCGTCCCACCCAATGCCTTCCCAGCTAACCGCCTGGTGAGCACTGAGTGTACCTCGGATACTGATTTTAGGGCTTGCCTCTCGGCTACTGCCAACCCTCGTAAGGGATCGCAAGGAGTAAGAGCCAATGCTTCACCACAGGTCACACTGTGAGAACCTCCTTTACGACTAACCCGCACCAACAGCGTTAAACCAGCTCTGATACCACATGAAGCGACCCGTCCTAATCCATAAGGACGAATACAATAACATATGGTTACATTGCGAGGTATTTGACCTCTATATGATACATTTTACAAACATTGCATTCGTTTTTAAAAGACAAACTTTCTTTACATCGAAAGTAGACGGCATGCATACCATTTCATAACACATCCAACTATAATTGACTTAATAATAATCTTGATGAATTCAACGACTCGAATGCAACGTCTTTCAAAATATGACATGACTTACTCCAAGTAATATCTCTAAAATGAGCAAATGCATAGCGGAAGATTTCTTTCATACCTGAGAATAAACATGCTTTAAAGTGTCAACCAAAAGGTTGGTGAGTTCATTAGTTTATCATAAACAATCATTTCCATTATTTTAATAGACCACAAGATTTTCATTTCCATTTCTCATAAACATACATCTCGTATCAAGCATTTCGCAAACTGCATAGAGATAAAAATCATTGTAACGACCCAATCCGTATTAAAACTGGCCCATAAAAATTTTTCCTTTTAATACGCTTTAAAATAACACTTTAGGTCCCCAATTGTGTTTCCATAAACATCTTTAATACAATAGAAGGTTTAATAAACCTTAAAACATATAATACATTGATTATTTGTTCAAACGGACATACACGACCCGACTAGTTTAGTTTCCAACCAAAACTGAGCATGGTGATTTGGGACTACGCTACCCAATTCCTAATCGAATACAAAAGCAAGATCTTCTAAGCAACCTAGCCAAGATCTCTAATCCCCAAGCTTACCCGAGGCGCCAAGCATGCGAACCTATAAAAATATCAACAACGAGAGGGTAAGCTAACGCTTAGTGAGTGAGAATATACTACATACATATATATGCATAAAATGGACACGCCACACAAAACCAAATACCGCATACCGGAGCATCCAAGCATAAAGGCAAGCTAGTCTAAGCATACCGTAAGATCACTAAGCAACGAGCTAAAGATACATCAACAAAATATAAGTTCACCAACAACGATGTGAACAATGCCAATAAGCTATACCCGGAGGGTTAGCTACATCACGACAATACAACATTATATGTATACAATATATATATATATATATATATATATATATATATATATATATATATATATATATATATATATATATATATATATATATATATATATATATATATATATATATATATATATATATATATATATATATATCGAATAACATAATTTGCTTACGCTTACAACACAATAACCATGGTTAACCAAATCTTCGCAAGGGAATGACTTCGCGAAACAAGTCATCGATGTTCATAACAACCGTTAGCTTCCAAACACGGCTATGGCATGCTAACCCCCGAGGTGTTCCAAAAACGGCTATGGCATCACCCCCAAGTGTTCCAAAATGGCTATGGCATCACTTGATCAATGTGTGAGTAAAACACGGCTATTACACACAATCATGTGCACAAACACGGCTATGTTCAACAATTAATACGGGCAACAACGTGGGAGTAAAACACGGCTATTACTCACCACCATATGCACAAACACGGCTATGTGCATAAATATCAATTGGACAAAACGGCTATGTCCCACAACTATGGTCACAAAAACGGCTATGTGACACCATTACTACGGGCACATAAAACATATACATACATACATAGATATTCCACTCACAATATTAACCCTTCGCCATTGGGGTTATATAATCCACATCACACGCCCATGTGATAACGTACACACAAAGTGTGCACCTCGCCAAGGTAGTCAACCAAAACGCACAACCGTGCCAATTGGACCTATACACAAGTCCATCAAATCCACCTATATGTGAAATGAGCTCTATAACCGAGAACCACTTCACCCGACCCGCACCCATCCTACACATACATATGCACATAGGATATTAACACTCACCTTGTCGCGTTGATGAATGCTTCCAAAATTATCCGCAACGCGCCGATGGAACGTACCTATTCCATTATCACAAAAACAACAACACAATTAGGGTTGACTTACAAATCAACCCATATGACACTTAGTGAAATTCCGACCCAAATGCACTTCCAAGCACAAACCGCGCCCAAACTAACCAATAATCACTAACACGAGTGAAAATGGTCCTAACACGCCAATTAAACCCGAACACAAGTGTTAAACACGTGTCATACCCATTTTGACACCAAAACCCTAATTTTGACCCATTTCAAAATTAGTTAGCCAAACTCACCCAAAAGAGTTTCACCACTTCCATAATCACTAAACCTAGTGATTAAACTCAAGATCAAACCCTAATCAACGCTAAAACGTCAACCAACCCAAAACTCGCCAAATGACAAGATTAACAAGTCATCATGAACCTACTTCATCATCTAAAAGGGTTTCACAACAATCTAGCTCAAAATCCTAACTTGAACATCAAATCTAACAAATGAAATTCGGAGTTTGAGCTTACCAATACCACCACAACGTAGCTAGGAGCGAGATGAACAACTTTAGAACCCGAGCTTTTGTGAGAATCCGACTCCTTCTTCTCCAAATCCACCTCTCTCTCTCTCTAAAACCCTCTCTCTCTCTCTCTCTAGATAAGGTTGAGAGTGTTTGTGAGGATGAATTATCATCCACAAATGACCAAGGAACCAGCCTTGAAGGCTCCAAACCGGCGTCCAAGTGAATTTACCATTTTACCCCTTTTTAATTAATTAAAACAGCTGGCTCGACAGACAGTTTGGACGGCGTCCCGAATCTCGGACGGCGTCCCGTCCTTCTTTTCTGGACGGCGTCCCGAAGATTGGACGGCGTCCCGATCTACTGCAAATCAGAAACAGAAACAGGGTCTTACAACTCTCCCCCACTTAAACACGATCTCGTCCTCGCAATCTGCAACACGTAACCGAACAGACCTCACTCAACGGTCCTCAAACATAGCCCCAATCCGACTTTCCTAAGCAATCCTTCCCAATGAATCGCCTTTAACAACTAAATCGTCACACGCAATTTATCAATTCACAATCCCGAGCACTAAAACCATGCTCATTGCATAACGTCGGGAAATACTCAACCAAATCTCGAACCGAGATATCAACCTTTTAACGTACCCTTACCGAGTACAATGCTAAAAGCAACCAATTCTCAATCCAAGGTCAACAACCCGAAACGATGAAGACCGATCCGAACAAATCCTTACGGATAACACCAATTACTAAACATCCTTTGTAGTGCGAAATACGACCAATACGCAACTACCGTAACATCATAATCCAACGGTTAAAACCGATAGCGCCCAAAACGTCATGGCAACGCTAGATCCCAAGGTGTACCAAAATCGACTATCGTCACACCCGTAACAACACGTGAGCGAAATACGGCTATCGCATCACTAATCGCACAACACGGCCTTCGCGACCCCACCATCGGCGTAAAAAAACAACCGATAGTTCCCACAACATGGTCCTTACGACCCCACCATTGGTGCATAAAACAACCAATAGATCAAACCACACGGTCCTTACGACCCCACCATCGGTGTATAAAACAACCGATAGATCAAACCACACGGTCCTTACGACCCCACCATCGGTGTATAAAACAACCGATAGATCAAACCATACAGTCCTTACGACCCCACCATCGGTGTATAAAACAACCGACAGATCACACAACCCGAAGGCTGGCCGAAAACACACGCGCCTTAGTGAATCCGAACTACACGCGACTCACTATCCTAGAGGAATGACCGAACTACACGAGTCATTTGTGAATCCGAACTACACAAGACTCACTCCTCAATACAATGACCGAAACCACACGAGTCATCGTGAATCCAAAACCACACGCGATCCACTACCATGATGAAGTCAGCGGACCCCGAAGGTCATGCTTCACCAATCTCCACACCGGATGAAGTCAGTGGACTCCGAAAGTCATGCTTCACCGATATAACACCACGCTCATGATGAAGTCAGCGGACCCCGAAAGTCATGCTCCACCAATCACGTACTACCATGATGAAGTCAGTGGACCCCGAAGGTCATGCTTCATCAATCAACGCCCTTTTGGCCTCGAACAACGAGTAGCGTAACATCGCGCTCTGCTACGCCATAGTGAATCCTAACGGATACCACTAACCATTCACACAATCGAGCAAGAACCGACTATATCAAACATAGGTACCCAACAATAGTTCTCTAAAAGAGAATCCGATACTCACATCCCTTAACAGAGGGATTTCACCTTGCTCGCCAAACACATCCTTTATCTCTCAACGAGATTTACCACATTACCACCTCAGTGATAATTTAAATCCAAACCATAAGTACAATCTAACCGAAATTGTTCTCTACCACAAATCGACCAAAACTAGGTCTCGACAACATTTTCCGGAACTTTCAAAAGCATCATCCGAAATCTCACACTAAAACTTCCTCGGGCGGAAGTGTAACTCCCCCACTTGAAACTACGTTCCAATATCACAACTCGTACAACCGTACAATGCTACCAAAGGTAGACTTTACCAACAATTGGGTTCACACGACCCATTACCATAACTTGCTCCAACCTTGAGCATACGAAAGATTTCAATCAATCCTTAAACACTTCAAACAAAAAGTGTACCGCAATTTACACAAACTTTACTCTCGCAATCATCCAATTGCTATAGTTTGTCAAATTTCCCCAGTCACTCATGTACCTAAGGGTTTCACTTCGGTACCCTAAGTACAATGTAACCGCAACACAATCGGAGTCGAACACCACGCTAGTAGGTATAAAAGAGGCACCTAATGTCGCGTCACGTAGACTCCTTTACCAACATACACCGAGATCCAAAACACTTGATCTCAAGGGTTTCTATCCTCCCGACGAACCTCATGGTTCATCACTTCAACATGAGAGCGAACACGCTCTAACATCCGAACACCAAAACCCATACCCATGGCTTGGTATAAACACTCTACAAATATCAAGGAATGCTTGGTTGCACCAAGTCTTACGCCCTTCGCCCGACAATCAAAACGTCACCCTAGGGTACTTTCATTAGGAACGTCACACATAACCATAACATGCACAACACAATGCATTTAACAAACTCAAATTCAACGGCACTTAATAAATAATCAAAGGACATATTTATTTAAACGAAACGTACCTTAACGTCTCCTTGCCGCACCCGTCCCCGCTAACTTGGGACATTCCGACTTACGATGTCCTTCTTCTTAGCAATTGAAACACACCATACCATCACCCTTTGGTACCGAACATTCCCAAGACTTGTGTCCCCTCATGCCATAATTGTAACATCGAGACGTACTAGAATCCGGTATACCCGTCCGCGTACCACCCGTGCTTACACTCGGACCCTTAGTCCTCTTACTCGGAGCACCATACGAAACAACCCTTCTCTCACTTGAAGGTTCACCAATCTTTGATCACGTATACGACTCGAAACCTCTAGCCACGGCGAATAATTCCGTAAACGATTTCGCGTGACCCCGGCTAATCTTATTTTTCAAGTCATCATTCAAGGTTCGATAGAAATATTGCATCAACAAATTATCATTCCCCAAATACTCCGGGCAAAAACGAGCCTTCGCCATAAAGGTCGTCTTGAGAGTATTCAAATCCATAGAACCCTGTTGCAAATTTCTCAACTCATTACGCATTTCCGACAAATCGGCTGAAGTCCGGAACTCCTCGAAGAATTCCTTCTTAAACCCGTCCAACGATAACGCCATAAACGGTTCACCACTGACAAGATCAATCTTACCATCCAACCAATCCTTTGCCCTACCCCGCAACAAACTAGTAGCGAGTCTCGTCTTCTTCTCAGGAGGGCATTCAATAGTACGAAAACACCCTTCGACATCCGAGATCCAAGTTGTGCTTACCAAAGGATCCGATTTCCCGTCATACATCGGGGGTTTAGTCCTCATGAAGCTCTTAAGACAACGCTCCATTTCACTACTACCCCGAAATTCAGAATACTTCCTATCCATTTCTTCTCGAAACGTACTCATTTGCTCTGCAACGGCGGCCGCAACTCTAGAGTTAAACTCCTCATCATTCGTCTCGATCTCGTTTCGCGTCATCATTCTAAAGAATGCAAAACGATTAGTCTACGAACGTATAAAACCATACGCACAACACCGCCCCATCTTGCTCGACACTCGTGGTACATCACTTGTTAAACACGATTTGCACCCGTAATAAGGTTTGCAAGTCCTTATTACGCACACACATCGTATCCCCTCGTTAGTACAACGACCATCTTGCTCGATGATATTCGCAACGCAACATAAACACAAACATAACACAATCGTATATTAATAATATCCACTTATTAATATACACGTTAGTCCACCTATCAATTAAGGAGCTAACCAAATTCCCATTCCGAACCCGTACTTCTACAAGTCCCGCAACAAATTAAGCACACACAAAAGTCTAAGTCTAGGCACCTATCTCAAGTCGCCTAAATCCCTTAGACCATGCTCTGATACCACTTATAACGACCCAACCCGTATTAAAACCGGCCCATAAAAATTTTTCCTTTTAATACGCTTTAAAATAACACTTTAGGTCCCAATTGTGTTTCCATAAACATCTTTAATACAATAGAAGGTTTAATAAACCTTAAAACATTTAATACATTGATTATTTGTCCAAACGGATATACATGACCCGACTAGTTTAGTTTCCAACCAAAACCGAGCATGGTGATTTGGGACTACGCTACCCAATTCCTAATTGAATACAAAAGCAAGATCTTCTAAGCAATCTAGCCAAGATCTCTAATCCCCAAGCTTACCCGAGCCGCCAAGCATGCGAACCTATAAAAATATCAACAACGAGAGGGTAAGCTAACGCTTAGTGAGTGAGAATATACTACATACATATATATGCATAAAATGGACACGCCACACAAAACCAAATACCGCATACCGAAGCATCCAAGCATAAAGGCAAGCTAGTCTAAGCATACCATAAGATCACTAAGCAACGAGCTAAAGATACATCAACAAAATATAAGTTCACCAGCAACGATGTGAACAATGGCAATAAGCTATACCCGGAGGGTTAGCTACATCACGATAATACAACATTATATGTATACAATATATATATATATATATATATATATATATATATATATATATATATATATATATATATATATATATATATATATATATATATATATATATATATCGAATAACATAATTTGCTTACGCTTACAACACAATAACCATGGTTAACCAAATCTTCGCAAGGGAATGACTTCGCGAAACAAGTCATCGATGTTCATAACAACCGTTAGCTTCCAAACACGGCTATGACATGCTAACTGTGACGATCGCTCCAAATCCATATGGACGAACACGTCATTCATTGATTTCATTGCGAGGTATTTGACCTCTATATGATACGTTTTGTAAACATTGCATTCTTTTGAAAAGGCATACCATAAATGAATATTTAAATCAAAGGTTTTCGACATCTGATGATTTCTACATATAGACAATCACCGTATATAATAGTTTACAATAGTACTTCCGTTGACAATGCAGTCAAAATAAGGTACATGATGATGAATTGGTGAATGCAACGTTTTCTTGAAAAATATGCCATATAAGACTCCATGCACATAGCTTGTCTATCATATAAGCAAACAGCGGAAGACTTCTAGGGAACCTGAGAATAAACATGCTAACAAGTGTTAACACAAAGGTTAGTGAGTTCATAGTTTGTATGTTTCGCATAATCTGTATATAAAGATGGATCACAAGATTTCAGTTGTTTCATCCAGAAACGTTTATCAAAATATTCTACGAAATTGAGCACCCTGGTAACTAAACTTAACGTATATATAATTTGTACCCTTTGTATAATCATCTTAAAAATACACGTAAACCAACGTGTACGCTTCTCAAATAGCATACGTCCGTTAAAAGGCTAGTGCTCTAGCTCGGACGGGGATATTAAGCCCTATGGATCCATATACTACTACTCGCGCCCACCAGTTCTTATAACTGGCAGTTACTAGTTACCAAAGCTAAGGGATTTCGGTTCAAACTCAGTGTAGAATTTAGTATGTACTTGTATCCATTGTGTTTAAAATAAAGTGCATGTATTCTCAGTCCAAAAATATATATTGCAAAAGCAATTAAAAAGGGAGCAAATGAAACTCACCTTAGCAGCACATACAGTTGTTCATCGTAATGTAACCGAAACTCGATATATCAAAGAATCGTAGATCTCAACCTAGAGAACATATGTTGGTCAATAAATGTCTATCAATCTAGGTCAGATCATAGTGTATCACAATTCTAATGCTCGAGATCGACATATAAAAGTTATCCAAAGTCGTTTCAAAAAGTCAATTTTGACAATAGTTTAACAAAACGAGACGTACCTTATATAAGGATTCATTTACTCGGTTGGTAATATTCAAAAATCCAATTTATCAATCTCGTAAACAAGTTGTTTAAATCTTAATTGTAGATTCAAAAGCAATTTCAATTAACTTCAATCATAATTCAGTTGCTCATATCTTTTAATCCGTTCATCGAAATTATTCGATATCTAAATGAAAAGTTATTGATTTTCGCCAGCTTTCCAAAAACATGTATATCATATACCTTTTACTAGTAATATATGTATTTAAATCGTGATTTATTATAAACTGTTTAACGATGAAATTTATCATACACGTATGTATAAATATATATACTCGAGCACTAGACATGGATACACAATTAATATATGAAAGATAAAATATGAGTGCTTACGTATCAATATTGAGATTCAATATTGTAGGATAGTACGTAGAAGTAACGGAGATGATAAACACTAGGTTTGACTTACAAGCAAAACCCTCTAACAATACCCATAACCTCCTTAGTAATAACCCATAGTTTCCTTAGCTCTATCCCACTTGAAAACCCATTTTGAAAGTGACACGCTCATGACCTCGTCGTAGTATTTTAAGTGATATAATTAATAATAATAATAATAATACTATTAATAATAATAAAATAAATAATAATAATCTTAATAATAATAATAATAATAATAATAATAATAATAATTTAAATAAATAAATTTACACATAGTAATATATGTGTAAAACAACTCGCGCAGAAACCTGGTATTTATAGGCATAATTCCTGATTCTGATGCCCATGCAATCGCATGGGTTTTATGCCTATTTCTCATGCGATCGCATGGCCGTCAGATCCAGCTCACATATTTTTGTTTTTTTGTTTGTCGACATAATAATTAATAATATATATAATATATTTAATTTATATAATTAATTATATATTATATTAAATTCACATGCGTAGTTAACTTGTAATTTTTGTTCCGATAAGTCGTACGTTGTTACGCGACTTATGTCCCGGTTCCGGTTTTTCGAGTGTCCCTTCGTACGCTGAGAAAACTTGTAATTTTCATTCTGGGACACGTACCTTTGTCAAAATATAGCCTTAAATTATCCCTAAATTATACCACCCAGAGTATATCTTAAACTTTAGAGTATTTTGGTCATTTACTTCTATTAATCATTGTCTCGTTATTTATTAATATAATAGTATTTATCAAACGTTTCATAACCAAGTTAGTATCTATTCTCAATATTCATAAACACGTTTTAAAGTACGTATCGCAAGTTATTCATATAATTAATTCTTAACAGTTAATATTCCTTATTATTGTATGTGTCCAAATTACGTTATTTAAACAAATAATTCACCATTTATTCCGAATACCGTTAAAATGGATGATTTCTCAAATCAAGTGGACCTCTCAACAGAGACTCGTAATAATATCATAATTCTTAAGAGACTCGGTAAATATCTTTTACTTGAATCGTTTGGCATAATCTTTTAACTCTGTAGTTAAATATATCAATCAGATAATTAAACCAATAAGTTTAATGCACAGTATCATATCCTCAACACTTTGTTACGTTTTCAAGTTATAGTATATGTATATATATATAATTGTTCGCATTTCGTTGAGAACAGTCGAAGATTAATTGAACAGTTCAAAATTTTGAGATTTAACTTCATAGACTTTGTTTATCGTGTCGGAAACGTTAATCATACAAGATTAAGTTTAAATTTGGTCAGAATTTTCCGGGTCATCACAGTACCTACCCGTTAAAGAAATTTCGTCCCGAAATTTGAGTGAGGTCATCATGGCTAACAATAAAAAAAAGTTTTTATGACGAATATGAGTCGATAAATAGAGTTTTATCACCGTTGAATAATATGGATAAAACAATCCAATTACTTGAAGCGTATTAGAGAAGCCGTCGTAATAAAGTGAAATGGAGAATAAAGATGTGTCTTATCTCTTGACGTAGTAACGATTGATTTCCGGAATTTAAGGAATAGAAAATCTTCATAATCTAAATAAGATTTGATTCTTCGGGAATTAAGAAAATTAAGATTCCCTTTGATTAATTGCGTAATCTGCCTCGATTGTTATGTCTGATATTTTGCTATAAATTGCCCACTTCCGTTTCATTATTTTCACCACTCCCACATCTTCTTCCTCATTTCATACTTCCAAAAGATTGTGAAATGCTTCATCCAGTTCTGATTCTTGATATACTCCTAACCTTCATATCTGTCATTCTTCTCTTTCATTTACCACCGGAGGATTTTATTTACTTTTACTTTTATCTTGGGGTTATAGTGTTATTAATTTTCCCGTGTCTTTACGTTGCAATACGTATTGATATACACGGTTTGTAAATTTCGGGGTTGTTTTCGGGCTTTATATTTTCCATTATATTTCGGAGCTTCATGCTTTCGTTTTCTCTTCCCGACTTTAAGTCAAGCGAATAATGGTCCTAAATTCGTAGCTATACATTTCGAAATGAACATAATTAATGTTCTAAGAAAGAAACGGTAATAGCACAATCTGACTTGTCAAATTACCAGAATACCTTGAAAAAGACCGAATCATTAAGAAAATATTTTCTTGATATTTTTAGAGATTATATAGAATGAAAGAGTTATGTAACATGGTTCATGATGAGGATATGATCTGTGAACCTTTATCACGTTCCATTAGAAACTCAGCATGACTTACTGTAATATAATCACGTTGATCAAGTGTCATTATATTATACTAACTCATGCTTCAATTCCCAACACTACTTCAAAAACATCCATTTTTCGAAATTTTCAGAAATTAGAAACTAAAATAGTTTCTTTTATGATGTAACACAGATAGCGTGAAGAGATAAATGATTTCAGATAAGAATAGTTATGAAAATATCTTCAGAAATATGGAGGATATTTATAATGGAAGATACGATGATATCTTAGAATTTTTAATATCGGAGGATGATGCGGAAAATCTGTCTGTGAAGGTTTAGAATAAGAAGTAAGATTCTTACTAATGGTTTCAGCAGACACTGAATCATTTGGATTCTTTGAAGGTAGATTTCGTCCTTGTGATTTGTCTATAGCTTCCTTCATACTTTGCTCAACCCGTTTTCCAGTTTCAAACCTTCTCTTTTTCTGTGCTTTTCCAACACACTACTCTTTATCATCAAACTTTCGACTGTTAAAGTCGTTTATAGTTTTTGCTGATTCATCAGCATTTTTCCAAAATTCGTAGAACTAGTTTCGTAGTTTGGGGTGTTTTTCAGAAACTTCACATTCGAAGTATGTAAGTCTAGAAGATAGACATTATATGTATATATATAACTGTTGGCGTAGAATTGCTGCGAAATTCAAAATACTGGTTGCTAATTCCCGGTAGTTGGTATGGCAATTATTGTTACAAGATGTGGATGAGTACATGATAGGGTTTTAATGAGTATAATGATTTTTCAGAAGGTCAAGGATTAATGAAGTTGTTAGTAAATTTACTGCTAATGTGGTGGAACATAAAAGGTTCTCCGGTAACAAAAACGTATATGTCAAGGTTACAATAAGGTTAATCTGAAAAGTCGAAGTTGACTGGTTGAAAGTGTGATAAAACTGGATACTTTGAAAAGGATGGCAAGATTATTTTCAGTAATAACAATGCTAAAGGATCTTTCACATTTTTGAAGTCAAAGTATAGCTTCGAAAGATGCAGAGATCTAAGAATGATGTCACCCGTTAAATCTTGACTTGGATTCTGATCCGTCAATATCAGAATATGTAATTGAATTTGTATGGAAACGATTGTATATCGCTGTGAGCATAGTTAATAATTTTTGAATCAAAGTTGAAGAATGTATAGTGTAACATATTAATTGTGAACTTATATATTTCCGAGTATTACCTACCCGTTAAAGATTTCACAATTAATATTTTGTACAAAAGAATTTTCATTACAGTCTTTATGAAAATATATGTATGTATATTTCTTCAGATGTAATACAGATTTAATGAGTTAATATCATATTAAGCTCATTTGATTTTTAACTTGAATTAGAAATGAATAATCTCTAAAACATTAGAGATTACATAATCTTCGCGGAGTATTTCACTAATGAAATCAATACTTCATTATTTATTCTTATTGATATTCCTTGGTGAAGGGTGTTGATATTCATGGAATTCTTGCAAACTTCGCAAGGTGCAAATGATGTTTTCTAGAAAGTTTCGAGTGCATCGAAGATGAAAGTGTAAAATCAACCATGTTATTGAATAATACACTTGGTTTATTATGAAATGAAATTCATTGAATTGAAACAGAGATTGTAGTTATCGATGATTAAGCCGTTAATGAAGGATGTACATCATTGCATATTAGTAATATGAACTAACCGAGTAGTACCTACCAGTTAAGATTCACACGTAATAGCTTAGTACAAAAATATTTATTTTGATTTCAAAATTCATATATATTAAATATACATAAAATTTCTTCAGGGGAAATGAGTTAATACTTCATCGGTTATTGTTGCTGGTATTTCTTGGTAACTACGGTGCGTATGACGTTGATGCTCGTGGAACAGATTGTGAAGTTGAGGTTTGCGATGCAGATGTTGTTGGTGGTGGTAATGGTACTGTTGGTGTTGTTGTCGGTGGTACTGTTGATGCCGGTGATGCTGCTGGTGTTTGTAACCTTTGCACCATATTCTCCAAAGCCACTACCCGAGCACGAAGCTCGTTGACTTCTTCTACTTCACCGGGATGATTGGCGGTTCGGACGAGCGGATGAATAAGATCCAGAATTTGAGATAGTATATTATCGTGACGAGATACTCTGGAAATGAGAGAGAAAATGGTGTCTCGAACAGGTTCACCGGTAAGTGCTTCAGGTTCTTCGCCAAGAGGGCAATGTGGTGGGTGAAAGGGATCGCCTTCTTCTTGTCTCTAATAATTAAGTAGGCTACGAACCCATCCCTAATTCATCCAGAATAGATGATGGCTAATTGGTTGATCCATTTCGGTTACACTGTCTTCGGAATTCAGGTGAATATCCATATCGGAATAGCTGTCAGAGTTTGAACTAGATACGGGATCCATCTTGTATAAATAGGGAGATGATTTTTGATATGAATTAGATTATAGAATTTAGTTTGGTATTCTTCAATACATAATTTACATATGTATATATAATACCAAATTCCATAAATCACGGAGAAATTTTCGGAAGATATCAGGAAAAGTTTACAGTAACAGATACGCTAAGATATGAATTTTTGTCTATACACTATTTATGCAATAAATGCAGGAAAACGTGTCTAGACTTAAGAATGATAAGCATGTAATTTCCGACAAGAAATGATAAGCAAAACTTTTAACTTGCAGACACGGTCGAAGTCCAGACTTACTAATGCATCTTAACAACTATCAGTTAGACACATTCATGCAAGACCTGATTCGCTAGGACCAACACTCTGATACCAACTGTGACGATCACTCCAAATCCATATGGACGAACACGTCATTCATTGATTTCATTGCGAGGTATTTGACCTCTATATCATACGTTTTGTAAACATTGCATTCTTTTGAAAAGGCATACCATAAATGAATAATTAAATCAAAGGTTTTCGACATCTGATGATTTCTACATATAGACAATCACCGTATATAATAGTTTACAATAGTACTTCCGTTGACAATGCAGTCAAAATAAGGTACATGATGATGAATTGGTGAATGCAACGTTTTCTTGAAAAATATGCCATATAAGACTCCATGCACATAGCTTGTCTATCATATAAGCAAACAGCGGAAGACTTCTAGGGAACCTGAGAATAAACATGCTAACAAGTGTCAACACAAAGGTTGGTGAGTTCATAGTTTGTATGTTTTGCATAATCTGTATATAAAGATGGATCACAAGATTTCAGTTGTTTCATCCAGAAACGTTTATCAAAATATTCTACGAAATTGAGAACCCTGGTAACTAAACTTAACGTATATATAATTTGTACCCTTTGTATAATCATCTTAATAATACACGCAAACCAACGTGTACGCTTCTCAAATAGCATACGTCCGTTAAAAGGCTAGTGCTCTAGCTCGGACGGGGATATCAAGCCCTATGGATCCATATACTACTACTCGCGCCCACCAGTTCTTATAACTGACAGTTACTAGTTACCAAAGCTAAGGGATTTTCGGTTCAAACTCAATGTAGAATTTAGTATGTACTTGTATCCATTGTGTTTAAAATAAAGTGCATGTATTCTCAGCCCAAAAATATATATTGCAAAAGCAATTAAAAAGGGAGCAAATGAAACTCACCTTAGCAGCACATACAGTTGTTCATCATAATGTAACCGAAACTCAGTATATCAAAGAATCGTAGATCTCAACCTAGAGAACATATGTTGGTCAATAAATGTCTATCAATCTAGGTCAGGTCATAGTGTATCACAATCCTAATGCTCGAGATCAACATATAAAAGTTATCCAAAGTCGTTTCAAAAAGTTAATTTTGATAATAGTTTAACAAAACGAGGCGTACCTTATATAAGGATTCATTTACTCGGTTGGTAATATTCAAAAATCCAATTTATCAATCTCGTAAACAAGTTGTTTAAATCTTAATTGTAGATTCAAAAGCAATTTCAATTAACTTCAATCATAATTCAGTTGCTCATATCTTTTAATCCGTTCATCGAAATTATTCGATATCTAAATGAAAAGTTATTGATTTTTCGCCAGCTTTCCAAAAACATGTATATCATATACCTTTTACCAGTAATATATGTATTTAATTCGTGATCTATTATAAACTATTTAATTACGAAATTTAGCATACACGTATGTATAAATATATATACTCGAGCACTAGACATGGATACACAATTAATATATAAAAGATAAAATATGAGTGCTTACGTATCAATATTGAGATTCAAATTTTGTAGGATAGTACGTAGAAGTAACGGAGATGATAAACACTAGGTTTGACTTACGAGCAAAACCCTCGAACAATACCCATAACCTCCTTAGTAATAACCCATAGTTTCCTTAGCTCTATCCCACTTGAAAACCCATTTTGAAAGTGACACGCTCATGACCTGATCGTAGTATTTTAAGTGATATAATTAATATTAATAATAATAATAATACTATTAATAATAACAAAATAAATAATAATAATCTTAATAATAATAATAATAATAATAATAATAATAATAATAATAATAATAATTTAAATAAATAAATTTACACATAGTAATATATGTGTAAAACAACTCGCGCAGAAACCTGGTATTTATAGGCATAATTCCTGATTCTGATACCCATGCGATCGCATGGGTTTTATGCCTATTTCTCATACGATCGCATGGCCGTCAGATCCAGCTCACATATTTTTGTTTTTTTGTTTGTCTACATAATAATTAATAATATATATAATATATTTAATTTATATAATTAATTATATATTATATTAAATTCACATGCATAGTTAACTTGTAATTTTTGTTTCGATAAGTCATACGTTGTTACGCGACTTATGTCCCTGTTCCGGTTTTTTGAGTGTCCCTTCGTACGCTGAGAAAACTTGTAATTTTCATTCTGGGACACGTACCTTTGTCAAAATATAGCCTTAAATTATCCCTAAATTATACCACCCAGAGTATATCTTAAACTTTAGAGTATTTTGGTCATTTACTTCTATTAATCATTGTCTCGTTATTTATTAATATAATAGTATTTATCAAACGTTTCATAACCAAGTTAGTATCTATTCTCAATATTCATAAACACGTTTTAAAGTACGTATCGCAAGTTATTCATATAATTAATTCTTAACAGTTAATATTCCTTATTATTGTATGTGTCCAAATTACGTTATTTAAACAAATAATTCACCATTTATTCCGAATACCGTTAAAATGAATGATTTCTCAAATCAAGTGGACCTCTCAACAGAGACTCGTAATAATATCATAATTCTTAAGAGACTCGGTAAATATCTTTTACTTGAATCGTTTGGCATAATCTTTTAACTCTGTAGTTAAATATATCAATCAGATAATTAAACCAATAAGTTTAATGCACAGTATCATATCCTCAACACTTTGTTACGTTTTCAAGTTATAGTATATGTATCTATATATAATTGTTCGCATTTTGTTGAGAACAGTCGAAGATTAATTGAACAGTTCAAAATTTTGAGATTTAACTTCATAGACTTTGTTTATCGTGTCGGAAACGTTAATCATACAAGATTAAGTTTAAATTTGGTCAGAATTTTCCGGGTCATCACACTAACCCCCGAGGTGTTCCAAAAACGGCGATGGCATCACCCCCAAGTGTTCCAAAAACGGCTATGGCATCACTTGATCAATGTGTGAGTAAAACACGGGTATTACTCACAATCATGTGCACAAACACGGCTATGTGCAACAATTAATACGGGTAACAATGTGGGAGTAAAACACGGCTATTACTCACCACCATATGCACAAACACGGCTATGTGCATAATTATCAATTGGACAAAACGGCTATGTCCCACAACTATGGTCACAAAAACGGCTATGTGACACGATTACTACGGGCACATAAAACATATACATACATACATAGATATTCCACTCACAATATTAACCCTTCGCCATTGGGGTTATATAATCCACATCACACGTCCATGTGATAACGTACACACAAAGTATGCACCTCGCCAAGGTAGTCAACCAAAACGCACAACCATGCCAATTGGACATATACACAAGTCCATCAAATCCACCTATATGTGAAGTGAGCTCTATAACCGAGAACCACTTCACCCGACCCGCACCCATCCTACACATACATATGCACATAGGATATTAACACTCACCTTGTCGCGTTGATGAATGCTTCCAAAATTATCCGCAACGCGCCGATGGAACGTACCTATTCCATTATCACAAACACAACAACACAATTAGGGTTGACTTACAAATCAACTCATATGACACTTAGTGAAATTCCGACCCAAATGCACTTCCAAGCACAAACCGCGCCCAAACTAACCAATAATCACTAACACGAGTGAAAATGGTCCTAACACGCCAATTAAACCCGAACACAAGTGTTAAACACGTGTCATACCCATTTTGACACCAAAGCCCTAATTTTGACCCATTTCAAAATTAGTTAGCCAAACTCACCCAGAAGAGTTTCACCACTTCCATAATCACTAAACCTAGTGATTAAACTCAAGATCAAACCCTAATCAACGCTAAAACGTCAACCAACCTAAAACCCGCCAAGTGACAAGATTAACAAGTCACCATGAACCTACTTCATCATCTAAAACGGTTTCACAACAATCTAGCTCAAAACCCTAATTTGAACATCAAATCTAACAAATGAAATTCGGAGTTTGAGCTTACCAATACTACCACAACGTAGCTAGGAGCGAGATGAACAACTTTAGAACCCGAGCTTTTGCGAGAATCTGACTCCTTCTTCTCCAAATCCACCTCTCTCTCTCTCTCTCTAAAACCCTCTCTCTCTCTAGATAAGGTTGAGAGTGTTTGTGAGGATGAAATATCATCCACAAATGACCAAGGAACCAGCCTTGAAGGCTCCAAACCGGCATCCAAGTGAATTTACCATTTTACCCCTTTTTAATTAATTAAAACAGCTGGCTCGACACACAGTTTAAACGGCGTCCCGAATCTTGGACGGCGTCCCGTCCTTCTTTTCTGGATGGCGTCCCGAAGGTTGGACGGCGTCCCGATCTACTGCAAAATCAGAAACAGAAACAGGGTCTTACAATCATTCATATGGTGAACACCTGGTAACCGACCTTAACAAGATGCATATAGAATATCCCCTATCATTCCGGGACTCCCTTCGGACATGATAAATTCGAAGTACTAAAGCATCCGGTACTTTGGATGGGGCTTGTTGGGCCCAATAGATCTATCTTTAGGATTCGCGTCAATTAGGGTGTCTGTTCCCTAATTCTTAGATTACCAGACAAAAAAGGGGCATATTCGGTTTAATAATCCAGCCATAGAATGTAGTTTTAAGTACTTGTGTCTATTTCATAAAACAGTTATAAAAGCGCATGTATTCTCAATCCCAAAAATATATATTGCAAAAGCATTTAAAAAGGAAGCAAATGAAACTCACTATACTGTATTTTGTAGTAAAAATACATATGACGACATTGCACAACTGAACAATGCAGGGTTGGCCTCGGATTCACGAACCTATATCATTTGTATATATATATATATATATATATATATATATATATATATATATTAAAACATATAATCGTAACTGAACAAGTTTGTTTATTATATCTTTAATTTATATATTATGTATGTTTATTTTGTGTATATATTCATAATAGTTAATATTTATATAGTTATATATTTCATTATATAAAATATAAATTTTGTTACGTTATATGTATTAAGTATTTTATATATATATTTCATTTGTTTGTTAATTTAGTAATTATAATAATACCAAAATAATATTAGTAGTGAATAAAATACTAATAGTGATAATATTATTAATGATTCTATTAATAATAATATTAATGTTAGTTTTAATAATATTTCTTTTAATAATGATAATAACAGTAAATTTTTTATAAAATGGAAAGTTTATTACTAATGATAATAAAAATAGTAATTTTTATAGTAACACAATACTTAATAATTATTATTATTATTATAGCAATTTCATTACTCGTAATAATATTACTAATTATTACTAATACTATTAATGATACAATTTTTGTAATAACAATAATAATTATAATAACAATAATAATAATAATAATAATAATAATAATAATAATAATAATAATAATAATAATAATAATAATAATAATAATAATAATAATAATAATAATAATAATAATAATAATAATAATAAAAGTTATAAAAACTACCTTATAAAACGAATTCTAAAAAAAAAAAAAAACAGGCCACTGCAGGGCTCGAACCCGTGACCTCCTGATAACCCGTAAACACCCTAACCATCTGAGCCATCCTATTTTTATGGATTAAATTGCTACTCACATATATATAAACCGTACGTGTCTGTTTCCCTTTTCATCTTCTTCCTCACAAAACTTAATTGACCATAAATCATAAACTAGCCATAAAACAAATTAATTGTTGCTTTTAGGATCCTAAACTGAAACAGAAATCAATTGTATGTGTTTGAAATCAGTTAAAATAGAAAAAAAAAATGAAACAGATGCTGTACAGTCCATTTATAACCCGTTATGAACTCTATATGTAATTTCAAATTCTAGAACGTTTTAGACAAAGATTTTTGAATGAAATAAGTTTCAAATAGTTCCAGGAAACTTTCTGGATCATTACTTTAACTTAAAACCTCAAAACGAATTTGAATTTTACGATTAACAAACTTTTTGACTTTTGAAACTTGATCTTTGACTCGAAAATTCACACTCAATAGGAGGAATTGGAAGCTTAGCTTTTGCGTATAGTTTGAGTATCATAATCCTAACAAGATTGCATTTATCGTTTTTGAAATTCGTTAAAAAGTCGCGATGTTTGAAAATTGACACAAGAACATGGTACACGACCCATTTTCTTTATTTTGCTGATTTAAATTCGATGAGATAAAAGATTTAAAGGGTTTTTGGGATTGATAAATGTTATTGTAAGGTCAATTGGATTCCATAACACTGAATGTGATTGTATTTTATAGCATCTTAAAGTCAACACAATTTTTATCAGTTACAGAAAATAGATAAAAAAAAATAAAAATAAAAAGGGAACTTGATTGATAGCTGAGTGGTACGATCGAATATGATGTTTAACAACTGGATGGACAGAAACAAAAATCGTTTATAAAGGGATAACGATGGGAAACAGATTTTGGTTTATGCAATTGTATATATATACTCTTTATTTTAATTATTTGATATTTATTAATAATAATAATACATAGAAATACTAATAATAATTATCTTTATAATATAAATACTGATTTTTAATATATATTCGCATGTAATGGTTTATGTGTATATATATATATCCGTATAATATCTAGTTATAACTATATCTTCATTTGTGTATTCTTTTATTTACATTATTTATATTTATAGATTATAATTAATCTTATTATTAATAATATAATAGTAATAATGATATTTCATTATGTTAATATTAATGTTAAATATTAATAATAATACTAATTGTAAAAATAAAAATATTAATAATGATAATAAACATATTAGTAATAATAATAATATAACAAATTAAATGTATCAAATTTTATTTAAATTAATAATATTCATAATATTGATATTTGTTTTAATGATAGTAATGAAAGTACTATTATAATGTATCAACTATATTTTAACTTGTAATTTCATATATTAATATTACTATTTTTATTTATGCACTATTATATAATACATATATTGAATATTTATCATTTATGCATTTTAATATCTTACCATATATATATGTATATAATTATTAGTTATATATATATATATATATATATATATATATATATATATATATATATATATATATATATATATATATATTAATAACAACCTAATTATTTATATTTTATTTTTTACAATTATTATATGTGCTTACATTTATATATATTCATATACATATTTATTTACAAACCAATGTTCGTGAATAGTTGGGAACAGTCGAAGGGTAATTGAATATATGAACATAGTTCTAAAACTTTTGAGACTCAGCATTACAGACTTTGCTTATCGTGTCGAAATCAATTAAGAATTAAGTTTAAATTTGGTTGAAAATTTTCGAGTCGTCATAGTGGGAGCTGAAAATGTACTTGGTTAATTTGGAATAGGCTTTGTAGTGCTTGAAATAATCAACTTAAACTTGAATCACATCCGCGCCACACATATTGGTGGCGCGCCGCGCCATATAGCTAATTCAAATGTACGGCGCGCCGCACAGTACAACGGGCTGTGCTGAAAGGGTGACAATCTTTGATTGAAAAGATGCAATGGTTCACAAAAAATTGTACATGTTTCCTAGAAGTTAAGACACGGTTTTAACATGATTTCAAGCATCTTTTAACACCATTTCAAGGGAGTTAAATGCCAAAAGTTGTGTCTTATCATTATGGACATTTCCAAATGTTGTAACACTTCTGTTGCACATTTTGATCCATTATAAATAAGAACTTCATTTTCTAGAGAAGGATTTCAGATTTTGAACAATCTACACTTTTGACTCTTTACAATCAGATTATACAATTTATAACAGCATAGTACCGTTTTGAATGACAACCCTTAACGACAACTCTAAATACAATCTTCAGAAAAATCATTAGAAAAAAATATTACTGTATATAGTTATTATGATTATACTCATACATAATAATAAAAACACAATAAAGTGCAATTAGTACGGTGATAATGAGTAAGAATGGCACTTGTGGGTTATAGGCGCGGATCTATTATGTCCATCATCCATACACGCGGTATTTTTGTAAATCCGTTAATCCACAGATTCTCATTGACGTGTTTATATTTAGATCCATTATGCGGATATTCGTGGACAAGGGCGGATGTATATTGTATCCAGTGGTAGCATGAGCTACCACTGAAATACGCGATGCAGTGGAAAATTTTCGGGGTTTTTAACTAGTGATACCACTAGATAGTATAATTTTTTGTGTGTGATGCCACTGAATAGTGTACTTTTTTGAACTTTTAACTAGTGACATCAGTGACTACGAAACCTAGATCCGCCACTGTTCGCGGATCACCAGTTTGTCAGCAAGGGTAAACACTAAAATTTAACTATATACGTATGTTGGTTTTGTTTGATGGGTATACCTGCAGATTCAAATGAGTATTACTAAGCCTAGTATTGAACTTTACTCGCAACGAATCTAATACATTCATCATTCGTTCGTGACTCATCAACAGGTATAAGATATTACCCGATACTAATATTCTAGAAAACTTTTCTAAATTAACCCACCCATCACGAATACGAGTACCCACGGATTTTGATCACTAATAATGGAAAAAATTACGCCGATGGTACCTGTGGTTTGTTCACATTTGCATCATAACACCTAAACTTCTTTTTTTGCGTAGTTAGTACCTCAGCTTTGCTTAACTATCGTGATTGGTACCTCAACCTAACTGTCGTCAAAGTTTAATGACTAACATTTCACATTATGCAGTCATAAAACACAAGGACTATTAGTGTATTACTATAAAAGTTTAGGGACTATCCTTACAATATTCGAATTAAGGGGAATTCATTAACAGATTACTACTGTATTTATTTAATGGGACCTAATTCAATTTAGTTTGACTAGGAACCCAATTTAATTTAGACGATAGAATAGCCAGATCAAGATCAGCACCAAAGATTTCGTTATGGGCTACGGAGTATTTCCGAAACAACTTTGAAACTATTAACATCATAAACCATGATAGAATTCGAATTCCGGCGACCCGATTCGAAACTAGTGAATAAATATTCAGGGAAAATCCCAATTGCTTGTCTAACAAAACCCAAATCAAGATCATGAATTTGCAGCCCAGAAAAATCCGTAGTTCCAGCTGCCACGACATTGGTTGATAAAGCTAATAATGAATTTATGTTGTTCCAAAAAAAAGCTAATAATGAATCAATAGCTGTAAAATTGATTAAAGTTGTTGACTTTCTTTATAAGACCATTCAAAAGATATAATTTTGCTACCGTGAGAAACATGAACTGACCCATTTGGTGTTGTTGCAATTGCAAAAGGTGAATCCCTGCCACTAAGAGGAAAAATCGTTGATTTTACAAGATCAAAAGCTTCAAACTGAGATGGGTTTGATTGAGATTGAACAAGTATATTATCAATTCCAAAGGTGGCATCTTTTTTAAATTGTGTATTGCGTTTGATTTTTCTTGATGATTTGTGAAAGAAAGAATGTGTTGGTTTTGTTGGAAAATTGTGTGTACTTTTTAAATCAGATTAGCGCAGCGGATAGTTAAAGTAATAATCAATTATTATTTTATAAACCATTTACAAAATTAAATATTCATATATTTAATGAAACATGCACACGATTAATTTATCTCAATGATCCAATTACACAACAACAATACCCAATCCCATGTAAGTGGGGTATGGGAGAGGTGGGATGTAGACAATCCTTCCTCTATCCTAAAATAAAGAGAAATCATTTCTCCACCCCGAGTTAAACACTCACAAGAGCGGAGAAAGTCCTCCCTCTCTCTATTCGACGGGTAAAGAGATTGTTTTCAAGGGGACCTCCGGCCATGAAGAATGATGAAAAAAAAAAAAAAAGCATGAGATAAATAAATAAATATATAAAAATAGTAATAATAAATAAGAAAATATAAAATAAAATAAACAGAGACGCCATGAAAAAGGTAGAATCAAATTTTCATAGGTTTTACATCGTGCCTGGAGTTCAATTTAGGCTCTAAGCGGCAGTCAAGTCGTCAATAAATCGACGCTTGCTAAGCCTCGCTTAACAGAACCGTGTATGCAAAAAAAAAATTATATATATATATATATATATATATATATATATATATATATATATATATATATATATATATATATATATATATATATATATATATATATAAGGGAAAAAGAAGACGTACCTTAGACAGTAGGGCGAAGCTCAGGACAAAACGAGAGATGCTACAACTAAAAAACAAAAAACATATATGACCGCAAACAAGCAACCCCTAACACAACAAAACATACAAACCTAGAAACACAGACCATCAAACGTACGTACGTACATACATACATACAAGAATCCGTACGTAACCAAAAAAAAAAAAGGTATCCGCAAGCATACATACAAACATACATAATAACAGACCCACATACGCATACAAACATACATACAGAAACAAACGTAACAAGCCCGCATAAACAACAAACGCAACATACATAAAGCAACCAAATAAACCTACAAACAAACATACCTGCAACCACAACCTAATCCCTAAACATGAATACAAACAAACACATACAAGCACACATATACATACCCAGTAAAAAGAAGAGGGCCCGGTAATAAACAAAGCGCAGAAAAACACGCTACATGACAAAACAAACAAACAAAAACAAACAAACGAAAAACACAATAAAAGCAGACACAAAAACACAAACACACAGACCCACGAACACACAAACACACATACACACAAACACCCCAACACCCAAACAAACAAAAGCCTACTCTTCTATTCTAATTCTAGTCCTCCACGCAATCCTATCTGAAGTCATGTCCTCGGTCAATAAAAGCTCTTTCAAGTCGAGCTTTAATCTATCCTCCCACCTACGATTAGGTCTACCCCTTCTCCGTACGCCGTCAACCGTAAGTGCCTCTACTCTCCTAACAGGTGCAGTCAGAGGTCGCCTTCTCACATGCCCAAACCATCGTAGCCGTTCTTCTCTTAGTTTGTCGATGATGCTTCTAACTTTCAGGTTCACCCTAAAAACACTATTTGGAATCATATCCAACATGGTTTTACCGCATGTCCACCTAAGCATCCTCATCTCTGCCACCTCCATCCTCCTCTCTTGCGCCTTCGTCATTGGCCAACACTCCGATCCAGATAACATGGCAGGTCTAATTGCCACCTTGAAGAATTTTCCTTTCAGCTTTAGGGGGATCTTCTTGTCGCATAAGACTCCAGTCGCTGCTCTCCACTTCACCCACCCTACTTTAATACGATGTGACACGTCTTCATCTATCCTCCCCGATTTGTGAAGCATCGAGCCTAGATATCTAAATGAAGTTTGTGGATGCAAGATCTGGTCTCCAATGCAGATGTTCGCTCCATCACCTAGTTCATCATCATTCCTATCAAAATCGCAACTAAGATATTCCGTCTTTTGTCTACTAATATGCAGGCCATTACTTTCTAAGGCCACCCTCCATTGCTCTAGTCTTCTATTAAGCTCCTCCTTAGAATCCGAAACAAGCACAATATCATCTGCAAAAATCAAGCACCAAAGGATGCACTCTTGAATCCCTCGAGAAAGCCCATCAAGGATCAAAGCAAAAAGAAAAGGGCTAAGGGCCGATCCCTGGTGCAGGCCTACTTCTATTGGAAAAACTTCTGTATTTCCCATCGGCGTTCGAACACAAGACTTTGCCCCTTCGTACATATCCCTAATAACATTAATATACCTACTCGAGATACTTCTATCCTTAAGGGTCTTCCAAATCAAATTTCGTGGCACGCAATCGTAGGCCTTTTCCAAGTCTAAGAAAACCATCTCTAGGTTCCTTTGCTTCTCTCTATGCTTCTCCATAAGGTTCCTAATAATATGGATTGCCTCTATCGAAGAGCGCTTTGGCATGAAACCAAATTGGTTCTCCGAGACATTGGTTTCGCGTTGAAGTCTAGTCTCAATCACTTTCTCCCAAAGCTTCATAGTATGACTAAGTAATTTTATGCCTCTATAGTTACCGCAGCGTTGAGCATCCCCCTTGTTCTTATAGATGGGGATAGTCTCGCTCAGTCTCCATTCCATGGGCATTTTAGAGCTTCGAAACGTCTTGTTAAAAAGGCAAGTCAGCCACCTAACACCAGCGTCGCCAAGGCACCGCCACGCCTCAATAGGAATCTGATCCGGTCCCACTGATTTATTTCTCCCCATCTTTCGTAGTGTCAATCTTACTTCCTCTTGTCTAATCCTCTCGTAATCCATGTTGTTTTGGGATTGTTCTATATCAGAGTCTTGTAAGTCCTCATGGCGCTCTGGTCTTCCCCCCACGAAGAGAGATGAGAAATACTCTTCCCATATTTTTCTAATTTCTTCTTCCTTTACTAAAGTTTGACCAGCATCATTTTTGATAAACTTGATGTTATCAAGATCCCTACGTCTTCGCTCCCTAGCTTTGGCTATCCTGTAAATATCATTAGCTCCCTCTTTGGAGTCAAGTTTCTTATACAGATCTTCGTATGCTCTTTCTTTTGCTTGGGCTACAGCCTTCTTAGCTTCTCTTTTGGCTTCTTTATATCTCTCTTCAGCCCTAATTCTATCCGTCGGAGTCCCCTCCCCAAAAGTGATGAGCTCCCTAAACCTTCGTTGCTTACGCGCAACTTTGCTTTGAACCTCGTCACTGAACCACCATGATTCTCTAATAGCCCTATGGCCTCTAGATGTACCAACTGCCACACCTTGGACTTCCTTGGCTACCACTCTAATGGTGGACGCCAGACAGTTCCACATCTGATCCGCGTCATCATTGGATATCGTTTCCAATTCTGTATCCACTCTATCTACAACCGAAGTTCTAAAGGTCTCAGCCTTCTCTCCGTTCAACTTCTTCCACAAGATCTTAGGTTGGACTTGTCTCGCCATCTTGGTGGCCCGTCTCTGGAGAACCAAATCTATGACCAACAATCTATGCTGGGAGGAGCATGTCAAGGCAGTCAGGACCTTACAATCTCCGCAAGTCCTAAGATCCCCTTTGCGAAGTAACAAATAGTCAATCTGGGTACTATGACCCCCACTATGGAAAGTTGCCAATTGCGCATCTGTCTTCCTGGAAAACGAATTAACAACCACCAAATCATGAGCAACAGCAAATTCGAGAATAGAGAGCCCCTCCTCATTTCTATCTCCGTACCCAAAGCCCCCATGGACTCCCGCATAACCCTCAACATCCATTCCTACATGACCATTAAGATCCCCACCAATAAGTAATCGATGGTCCAGAGGGCACCTCCTCACAACCTCGTCTAACGATTCCCAGAAGCGTCTCTTTTCAGCTTCTCCAAGGCCCGCATGAGGCGCGTAAGCGCTAATGACCGTATAGGTCACCTCCTGGATTACTAACCTAACCGACATAATCCTATCACTCTGTCTACCCACATCCACCACATACTCGTTAAAGGGTGGGCCTATAATGATTCCTACCCCGTTTCTAGCTACTCTCGATCCCGAGAACCACAACTTGTAGCCATTGACCTTAAGCGCCCCTCGACCCTTTCATCTAGTCTCTTGGACACACAAAATGTCTACATTACGTCTACGTAAAGTCTCTGCAAGCTCATACCACTTGCCGGTCAAAGTTCCCACATTCCAACTACCCACTCTAATCCTAACCGGCTTCGCTAACCTATTGCCGCTGCTAGGCCCTATAAATCTACCCACCCCTGAGCTAGAAGGACATGACCTCAAGTAACCATGAGAAATCCTAGTGTCTATCTTACCCTATGAGACGAGATAGTTAAATAACAACAGAAAAATTGGGAAATAGAGAATAAAAAAAATACTAATACTAATAATTATAGGAGTAAAAAATACTACATAATAGTGATAGATAAGAGTTCTAGTTAATAATATCAATATTAATTAATATTTAATATTATTAATGATTAATGATACTTATAATAATAAATTAATAATTAGTAATTAATAATAACAATAATAATAAAAATAACACTATTCAGGGTAATACAGGAGCTCTAAGCACAGACAACAAAAATGCCTAATACTAACAAAGAAAGATAATGGTGAATAAAAGCGAAAACCTAGCAGATGCGGTAATCAAGTAACAAAAACTACTCCACCGTAGTCAATCCTAAACATAAGTTGTAGCAATTTGATTTGATTAAAAAGCTTATAGCATATTAAAGAAGAGCAGCAGAATATGAAAAAAGAAGGGTTGGAAACGCAAACACAGTAGGGCTTCAGTCTAGAAGTGGTGGTCAAGGATGTCCGGCAGCTGCTGAAGCCAAGTAAGCTTCAAAAAGAAGCTTGGTAAAGTCAACGCACCCCAAGGTCGGGAAAAAGTCGAATAATCCCGGAAAATTTTGCCGGAAAACACCAAACCTCCGGTAAGGGTTTTAGCGTGTGGCGGCGCGTTGAGAGACCAACGGTGGTAAAACTAGTGCGGATGTGTTCGGAAAACGATAACGAATAAAGTGGTGACAGTGGCTTGGTCTAGATCCCTCTAATTTGAGAGAAAATTATGTTTAAAAGTAAATGGGGTTTTCCTCAATTATTAGTGGTGTAATGATCCAATTACACCACTAATAATTGTCAAAATATGTAATTCACAAAGTGAGTAAACGATATACGGAGTACCTTTCTTGAAGAAACTGATTGACGGAGAGAAACCTACGATCAAAAATATGACCGTCTCTTAGGATAGTCCACACTTTCTTGAAGAAACTGATTGAAGGAGAGAAACCTACGATCAAAAATATGACCGTCTCTTAGGATAGTTCACACTACACTTCAAACAACGTCAATGGATGCTAGTCCAAAACCAAGTAACAAATTAATCAACCCTTGATTAATTGTGTGAAATAATTAAAATGATAATACTCCGTATGATTACTTTCAAGAAAGAAATCAAGAAAGCAATATAATGTTGCTTTGATATATTTTGAAAAGAATATGAGAATTGCAATTATGTGTTTCCTTTTCTTTTTGTCTGACTTACTCTTTCAAAAACCAATCAATGCTTATATTTATAATATGTGTAAAAGTAAACATTGAATTGTGAAGTCCGTGAAACAAATCGCGTACAAAGTTATTTTGTTTCTTTCTATATTTTGATTCCCAAAATCTCATATTTCATTTGATTTAGTTTGTAAAAGTCGTATTTCTCAAATACTTTAGGGGTATGTTATGTAACTTATAATTAATAATTTCTATCATGTCGCTTTCATGTAAATAGTAAATTAATTAATTTCGATTCATTTTCTATTCATATGAATAGTAAATGAATTAATTTCGATTTACTATTTTGTTACTTGAGTAATATATATACATCATATATATATTTTATTTGACGTCTCGGTGTATACGTGTGTAACCCCGAAGACTCAAATGAAGTTGGCCATATAGTTATATATTGTACCTTGCACATTAATCCTATATATGTTTGTGAAAGAATAGTGGTGGGATAGAAGGAAAAATGGGTTGGTTTTGATGAGGGGTGAAGGTAAGAATGAAATTATATTTTAGGTCAATATGAATGGTGGTCAACAGATGTGATGACCCGGAAATTTCTGACCAAATTTAAACTTAATCTTTAACGTTTCCGACACGATAAGCAAAGTCTATAAAGTTGAATCTCAAAATTTTGAACTATTCAATTACCCTTCGATTGTTCTCAATGATTCGCGAACAATTATATGTAAATAGATACATATACTATAACTTGAAAACGTAACAAAGTGTTAAGTAAATGATACTGTGCATTAAACTTATTGGTTTGATTATCTGATTGATATATTCAACTACGGAATTAAAAGATTATGCCAAACGATTGAATTAAAAGATATTTAATGAGTCCCTTAAGGATTATGATATTATTACGGGTCTCTGTTGTGAGGTTCACGTTGATTTGGGAAATCATCCATTCTTAACGGTATTCGGAATAAATGGTAAAGTGTTTGTTTAAATAACATAATTTGGACACATACAATAATAAGGAATATTAACTGTTGGAATTAGATATATGAATAACTTGCGATCTGTATTTTAAAACGTGTTTATTAATATTGAAAATATATATTTAACAAATACGATAAAATATAATATTAACTTGGTCATAAAAACGAATTGTTATTATATATATATTAACAAATAGCGATACGATGATTTATAGAAGTAAATGACCAAAATACTCGAAAGTTTAAGATATACTTTGAGTGGTATAGTTTAGGGATAATTTAAGGCTATATTTTGACAAAGGTACGTGACACGAAATGTAAAATACAAGTTTTCTCAGCGTACGAAAGGACATTTGAAAAACCGGAACCGGGACATAAGTCGAGTGATGACGTACGACTTATCGGAATAAAAATTACAAGTCAACTATGCATGTGAATTTAATATAATATATAATTAATTATATAAATTAAATATATTATATAAAATTATGTCGACAAACAAAAAGTTAAAAATTTGTGAGCTGGATCAGAGGGCCATGCGATCGCATGGCCTTGAAGCACAAATCCCATGCGATCGCATGGGGTACTTTTTCAGAAAAGGTTCTATAAATTGATCGAGTTATGGCTTAATTCTTACACACTCATATTTATCTATATTACTCCGTATTATATTTATTATTTATTATTATTATTATTATTATTATTATTATTATTAAGATTAATATTATTCTTATTAATCTTATTATTATTATTATTATTATTATTATTATTAAGATTAATAATATTATTATTATTAATCTTAATTAGTAGTATTAGTATTATACATAAAATATTACGACGAGGTTATGAGCGTGTCACTTTCAAAATGGGTTTTCAAGCGGGATAGAGCTAAGGAAATTGTGGGTAATGTTCGGGGGTATATTTATGAATCAAACCTAGTGTTTATCATCTCCGATACGTCTACGTACTTTTCTGAAATATTGAATCACAATATTGATACGTAAGCATTTATATTTTATCTTTTATATACTAATAGTGTATCCATGTCTAGTGCTCGAGTATATATATTTATACAAGCTTGTATGCTAAATTTTGTCGTTAAACAGTTTATGATGAATTACGAATTAAATACATATGTTACTGGTAAAAGGTATATGATATACATGTTTATGGAAAGCTGGCGAAAAATCATTAACTTTTCTTTTAGACACCGAATAGTTTCGATAAACGGATTAAAAGATATGATCAACTGAATTATGATTGACGTTAATTGAAATTGCTTTTTAATCTGCAATTAAGATTTAAACAACTTGTTTACGAGATTGATAAAATGGATTTTTGAATATTACCAACCGAGTAAATGAATCCTTATATAAGGTACGTCTCGTTTTGTTGAACTACTGTCAAAATTGACTTTTTGAAACGACTTTGGATAACTTTTGTATGTCGATCTCGAGCATTAGGATTGTGATACACTATGACCTGACCTAGCTTGATAGACATTTATTGATCAACATATGTTCTCTAGGTTGAGATCTACGATTATTTGGTAATCCGAGTTTCGGTCACATTATGATGAACAACTTTATGTGCTGTTAAGGTGAGTTTCATTTGCTCCCTTTTACTCTATACATTTTTGGGCTGAGAATACATGCAAATGCTTTATTAACTGTTTTACAATATTTGTATGGTGAGTTTCATTTGCTCCCTTTTTAATTGCTTTTGCAATCTATATTTTTGGGCTGAGAATACATGCACTTTATTTTAAACACAATGGATACAAGTACATACTAAATTCTACACTGAGTTTGAACCGAAAATCCCTTAGCTTTGGTAACTAGTAACTGCCAGTTATAAGAACGGGTAGGCGCGAGTAGTAGTATATGGATCCATAGGGCTTGATATCCCCGTCCGAGCTAGATCACTAGCCTTTTAACGGACGTATGCTATTTGAGAAGCGTACACATTGGTTTGCGTGTATTTTTAAGATGATTATACAAAGGGTACAAATTATATATACGTTAAGTTTAGTTACCAGGGTGCTCAATTTCGTAGAATATTTTGATAAACGTTTCTGGATGGAACAACTGAAATCTTGTGATCCACTTTTATATACAGATTATGCGAAACACTAAAACTATGAACTCACCAACCTTTGTGTTGACAATTGTTAGCATGTTTATTCTCAGGTTCCTAGAAGTCTTCCGCTGTTTGCTTATATGTTAGACAAGCTATGTGCATGGAGTCGTACATGACATATTTTTCAAGGAAACGTTGCATTCACCAAATCATCACCATGTATCTTATTTTGACTGCATTGTCAACAGAAGTACTATTGTAAACTATTATTTACGGTGATTGTCTATATGTAGAAATCATCAGATGTCGAAAACCTTTGATTTAAATATTCATTTATGGTGTGCTTTTTCAAAAGAATGCAATGTTTACAAAACGTATCATATAGAGGTCAAATACCTCGCAATGAAATCGATGAATGACGTGTTCGTCCATATGGATTTGGAGCTATTGTCGCAGTTACTATCAGAGCGTTGGTCCTAGCGAACCAGGTCTTGCATGAGTGTGTCTAACTGATAGTTGTTAGGATGCATTAGTAAGTCTGGACTTCGACCGTGTCTGCATGTCAAAAGTTTTGCTTATCATTTCTTGTCGAAAATTACCTGCTTATCATTCCTAATCTAGACACGTTTTACTGAATTGATTGCATGAATAGTGTATAGACAAAATTCATATCTTAGCGTATCTGTTACTGTAAACTTTTTCTGACATCTTCTGAAAATTTCTCCGTGATTTATGGAATTTGGTATTATATATACATATGTAAATTATGTATTGAAGAATACCAAACTAAATTCTATAATCTAATTAATATCAAAAATCATCTCCCTAATTATACAAGATGGATCCCGTATCTAGTTCAAATTCCTTAAACTCTGACAGCTATTCCGATATGGATATTCACCTGAATTCCGAATACAGTATAACCGGAATGGATCAACCAATTAGCCATCATCTATTCTGGATGAATTGGGGATGGGTTCGTAGCCTACTTAATTATTGGAGACAAGAAGAAGGCGATCCCTTCCATCCACCACATTGCCCTCTTGGCGAAGAATCTGAAGCACTTACCGGTGAACCTGTTCGAGACACCATTTTCTCTCTCATTTCCAGAGTATCTCGTCACGATAATATACTATCTCAAATTCTGGATCTTATTCATCCGCTCGTCTGAACTGCCAATCATCCCGGTGTAGTAGAAGAAGTCAACGAGCTTCGCGCTCGGGTAGTGGCTTTAGAGAATATGGTGCAAAGGTTACAAGCACCATCAGCATCACCGGCATCAATAGTACCACCAACAACATTCGCATCGCAAACCTCAACTTCACAATCTGTCCCACGAGCATCAACGTCATACGCACCGTAGTTACCTAGAAATACCAGCAACAATAACCGATGAAGTATTAACTCATTTTCCCTGAAGAAATTTTATGTATATTTAATATAAATGAATTTTGAAATAAAAATAAATCTTTTCGTACTAAGCTATTACGTGTGAATCTTAATTGGTAGGTACTACTTAGTTAGTTCATATTACTAATATGCAATGATGTACATCCTTCCTTAACAACTTAACCATTGTTAACTACAATCTCTGTTTCAACTTAATGAATTCCATTTCATAATAAACCAAGTGTATTATTCAATTACATAATTGATTTTACATTTTCATTTTCGATGTGCTCAAAACTTTCCAGAAAACATCATCTGTGCCTTGTAAGGTTCACAAAAATCCCACGAGCATCAACATCCTTCATCGAGGAATAAGAATAAATAATAAAGTATCGATTACATTAGCGAAATACTCTGCAAAGATTATGTAATCTTTAATGTTTTAGAGATTAATCATTTCTAAGTCAAGCCGAAAATTAAATGAGCTTAATATGATATTAACTCATTAAATCTGTGTTACATCTGAAGAAAATATACATCATATATTTTCATAAAGACGGTAATAAAAATTCTTTTGTACAAAGTATTAATTGTGAAATCTTTAACGGGTAGGTAATACCCGGGAAATATATAAGTTCGCAATTAATATGTTACACTGTATATTCATCAACTTTGATTCAAAAATTATTAACAATGCTCACAAAGATATAAAATCGTTTTCATACAAATTCAATTACATATTCTGATATTGACGGATCAGAATCCAAGTCATAACTCTGAACCGGTGACATCATTCTTAGATCTCTACATCTTTCAAAGCTATACTTTGACTTTAAATCTGTGCAAGATCCATTAGCATTGTTTTTACAGAAAATAACCTTGCAATTCCTTTTCAAAAGTATCCAGTATTATCAACCGTTCAACCAGTCAACGACGACCTTTCAGACTTGTAACTTTGGCATATACATTTTTGTTACTGGGGAACCTTTCATGTTCCACCACATTAACAGTAAATGTACCAGCAAATTCATTAATCTGTGACTTAAAGTCTCTCCGAAAAACCATTATAATTGTTCATTGAAACCCTATCATGTACTCGTCTACATCTTCTAACAATAATTGTCATACCAACTACCGGGAATTAGCAATCAGTATTTTGAATCTCGCGGCATTTTCTACGACAAAAGTTATATATAGATAACATCTATCTTCTAGACTTACATACTTTGAATGTGAAGTTTCTGAAAAACATCCCAAACAAACTAGTTCTCCGAATTTTGAAAAATCTGATGAAGCAGCAAAAACTGTAAACGACCTTAACAGTCAAAAGTTTGATGATAAAGAATAGTATGGTGGTAAAGTTGAGAAAAAGAGAAGGTTTGGAACTGGAAAATGAATTGAGCAGACCATGAAGGAGGCTGTGGACAAATCACAAAAACGAAATCTACCTTCAAAGAATACAAATGATTCAGTGTCTGCTGAAATCCTTAGCAAATACCTTGCTCCTTACTCTAAAACTTTTGCGGACAATATTCTTCATCATCATCTTATCTTAAATATTCTAAGATATCATCGTATCTTCCATTATAAATATCCTCCATATTTCTGAAGATATTTTTTTTATAACCATTCTTATCTGAAATCATTCATCTCTTCGCGCTATCTGTGTTACATCATAAAAGAAACTATTTTAGTTTCTAAAATCTGAAAAATTCGAAAAATAGATGTTTTGAAGTAATGTTGGGAATTGAAGCATGAGTTAGTATAACATAATGACACTTGATCAACGTGATTATATTACAGTAAGTCATGCTGAGTTTCTAATGGAACGTGATAAAGGTTCACAGATCCCACCCTCATCATGAACCATGTTACATAACTCTTTCATTCCATATAATCCCTAAATATATCAAGAAAATATATTTCTTGATGATTCGGTCTTTTCCGGATATTCTGGTAATTTGACAAATCAAGATCGTGTCATTACAATTTCTTTCTTAGAACATTAACTATGTTCATCCAAAACTCCATACCTACGAATTCTGGACCATTATCCGCTTGACTTAAGGTCGAGAAGAGAAAACGAAAGCATGAAGCTCCGAAATATAATGGAGAATATAAAGCCCGATAAAAACCCCAAAATTTACAAACCGTGTATATCAATGCGTATAGCAATATAAAGAAACGGGAGAATGAAAAACACTATAAACCCAAGGTAATAGTAGAAGAAAATAACTTCCTCTGGTGGCAGATGAAAAAGAAGAATGAAGGATACGATAGCCAGGAAAATATCAAGAATCAGAACGGGATTAAGCATTTTCACAATCTATTAGGATGTATGAAATAAGAAAGAAGATTATAGGAGTGGTGAAAATAAATGAAACGGAAGAGATCAATTTATAGCGAAATATCTGACATAGCAATCGAGGCAGATTACGCATTTAATCAAAGAAAATCCTAATTTCCGCAAATTCTAAAGAATCAAATCTTATATAGATTATGAAGATTTTCTATTCCTTAAATTCCGAAAATCAATCGTTACTAAGTCAAGAGTTAAAAACGAATCTCTATTTCCTCATTTCACTCTTTTACGATAACTTCTCTCATACGCTTCGAGTAATTGGATTGTTTTATCCATATTATTCAACGGTGATAAAAATTCTATTTATCAACACATATTCATCATGAAAACATTTTTATTGTTAGCCATGACGACCTCACTCAAATTTCGGGACGAAATTTCTTTAACGGGGAGGTACTGTGATGACCCGGAAATTTCTGACCAAATTTAAACTTAATCTTTAACGTTTCTGACACGATAAGCAAAGTCTATAAAGTTGAATCTCAAAATTTTGAACTATTCAATTACCCTTCGATTGTTCTCAATGATTCGCGAACAATTATATGTAAATAGATACATATACTATAACTTGAAAACGTAACAAAGTGTTAAGTAAATGATACTGTGCATTAAACTTATTGGTTTGATTATCTGATTGATATATTCAACTACGGAATTAAAAGATTATGCCAAACGATTGAATTAAAAGATATTTAATGAGTCCCTTAAGGATTATGATATTATTACGGGTCTCTGTTGTGAGGTTCACGTTGATTTGGGAAATCATCCATTCTTAACGGTATTCGGAATAAATGGTAAAGTGTTTGTTTAAATAACGTAATTTGGACACATACAATAATAAGGAATATTAACTGTTGGAATTAGATATATGAATAACTTGCGATCTGTATTTTAAAACGTGTTTATTAATATTGAAAATATATATTTAACAAATACGATAAAATATAATATTAACTTGGTCATAAAAACGAATTGTTATTATATATATATTAACAAATAGCGATACGATGATTTATAGAAGTAAATGACCAAAATATTCGAAAGTTTAAGATATACTTTGAGTGGTATAGTTTAGGGATAATTTAAGGCTATATTTTGACAAAGGTACGTGACACGAAATGTAAAATACAAGTTTTCTCAGCGTACGAAAGGACATTTGAAAAACCGGAACCGGGACATAAGTCGAGTGATGACGTACGACTTATCGGAATAAAAATTACAAGTCAACTATGCATGTGAATTTAATATAATATATAATTAATTATATAAATTAAATATATTATATATATTATATAAAATTATGTCGACAAACAAAAAGTTAAAAATTTGTGAGCTGGATCAGAGGGCCATGCGATCGCATGGCCTTGAAGCACAAATCCCATGCGATCGCATGGGGTACTTTTTCAGAAAAGGTTCTATAAATTGATCGAGTTATGGCTTAATTCTTACACACTCATATTTATCTATATTACTCCGTATTATATTTATTTATTATTATTATTATTATTATTATTATTATTATTATTATTATTATTATTATTAAGATTAATATTATTCTTATTAATCTTATTATTATTATTATTATTATTATTATTAAGATTAATAATATTATTATTATTAATCTTAATTAGTAGTATTAGTATTATACATAAAATATTACGACGAGGTTATGAGCGTGTCACTTTCAAAATGGGTTTTCAAGCGGGATAGAGCTAAGGAAATTGTGGGTAATGTTCGGGGGTATATTTATGAATCAAACCTAGTGTTTATCATCTCCGTTACGTCTACGTACTTTTCTGAAATATTGAATCACAATATTGATACGTAAGCATTTATATTTTATCTTTTATATACTAATAGTGTATCCATGTCTAGTGCTCGAGTATATATATTTATACAAGCTTGTATGCTAAATTTTGTCGTTAAACAGTTTATGATGAATTACGAATTAAATACATATGTTACTGGTAAAAGGTATATGATATACATGTTTATGGAAAGCTGGCGAAAAATCAATAACTTTTCTTTTAGACACCGAATAGTTTCGATAAACGGATTAAAAGATATGATCAACTGAATTATGATTGACGTTAATTGAAATTGCTTTTTAATCTGCAATTAAGATTTAAACAACTTGTTTACGAGATTGATAAAATGGATTTTTGAATATTACCAACCGAGTAAATGAATCCTTATATAAGGTACGTCTCGTTTTGTTGAACTACTGTCAAAATTGACTTTTTGAAACGACTTTGGATAACTTTTGTATGTCGATCTCGAGCATTAGGATTGTGATACACTATGACCTGACCTAGCTTGATAGACATTTATTGATCAACATATGTTCTCTAGGTTGAGATCTACGATTATTTGGTAATTCGAGTTTCGGTCACATTATGATGAACAACTTTATGTGCTGTTAAGGTGAGTTTCATTTGCTCCCTTTTACTCTATACATTTTTGGGCTGAGAATACATGCAAATGCTTTATTAACTGTTTTACAATATTTGTATGGTGAGTTTCATTTGCTCCCTTTTTAATTGCTTTTGCAATCTATATTTTTGGGCTGAGAATACATGCACTTTATTTTAAACACAATGGATACAAGTACATACTAAATTCTACACTGAGTTTGAACCGAAAATCCCTTAGCTTTGGTAACTAGTAACTGCCAGTTATAAGAACGGGTAGGCGCGAGTAGTAGTATATGGATCCATAGGGCTTGATATCCCCGTCTGAGCTAGAGCACTAGCCTTTTAACGGACGTATGCTATTTGAGAAGCGTACACGTTGGTTTGCGTGTATTTTTAAGATGATTATACAAAGGGTACAAATTATATATACGTTAAGTTTAGTTACCAGGGTGCTCAATTTCGTAGAATATTTTGATAAACGTTTCTGGATGGAACAACTGAAATCTTGTGATCCACTTTTATATACAGATTATGCGAAACACTAAAACTATGAACTCACCAACCTTTGTGTTGACAATTGTTAGCATGTTTATTCTCAGGTTCCTAGAAGTCTTCCGCTGTTTGCTTATATGTTAGACAAGCTATGTGCATGGAGTCGTACATGACATATTTTTCAAGGAAACGTTGCATTCACCAAATCATCACCATGTATCTTATTTTGACTGCATTGTCAACGGAAGTACTATTGTAAACTATTATTTACGGTGGTTGTCTATATGTAGAAATCATCAGATGTCGAAAACCTTTGATTTAAATATTCATTTATGGTGTGCTTTTTCAAAAGAATGCAATGTTTACAAAACGTATCATATAGAGGTCAAATACCTCGCAATGAAATCGATGAATGACGTGTTCGTCCATATGGATTTGGAGCGATTGTCACAACAGATGAGGCTGCTAGTTTGTTCCAGGGAAAGAAGTCAAGCTGGCCCAGATAATTATTTGATTTTGTGTAACGATGATGAGGCTACTGTAATTTTCCTTTATTTATTAGTAAGAGAAAATTATGTTTGATGGTCCTTACGTAGATAGTACATGTGATTGTTCAAATTTGTGAGAATAGTACTTAAACTTTTACTGTATTACAATAATAGTCTTTGTGTTTTTATGACTATATAATGTAAGGGATTAATCATTATTATTAAACATTGACAGTAGTTAGGTTGAAGTGTCAATCATGATAGTTAAGCAGAGCGAAGGTACCAACTATGCAAGAAAAAAAGTTTAAGTGCTATGATGCAAATGAGAACAAACAGCGTAATTTTTTCCTAATAATGAGAAAAAGTTGAAAGCCGGTTAACGGGAGCCAAGTGGATTGATTTCATGACAGTATAAATACAAAATAAAATAAAAGTTACGAAGTACCAAATCCCCACTGCCCGAATAACCCGCTGCCCCTCATTCATTTCTCTCTTTCTATTTCTGTTTCTGTTCCTCTCTACAATTTACAACATTCTCATTTCAAACCCTAACTTCCAATTATTTGTCTCACTTCCAGATCGAACTACAATTACTGATTATAATTCCATAAATATGTTATCTATATCAATCTGTTAACCATACATTTCTGTACATTTTCTCGTCTTCAATAGAGATATATATATACTCGCAATTTGCATGTGTCTGTAAAGGTACGAATCATATGCGTGTTGAAATACGTGAATCTAACGTTCGTTTCAGATCTGTTGGTGTAGAATATCTAATTTTGATTTACGTGTTTTTGTTTATGTTAATTGACTTTTGATTGCAACGTATATCAGTTTTTTTATTTAAAAAAAAAAAAAAAAAAAAAACGTTTATGAGGTGTAAAATTTGAATTTGTTTTTGGTTGGGGGAAGTAGGTAATCTGGTAATCTATAATTTTGTGTTATTTCAACTGTTTTAAATTCAATTTGTTATCTGTGTGTGCTATTAATGATAGGTAGCTTTAGCGTGCAGCTGAGTTTCTATAAATTACTACAGTCGCATTTATTGTAAACATAAACACGTAATTATATATCATAGTTGAAGTGATTTAAGGAAGTATTATTACTTTTTTACCTGCAGTAACTAAATTGCTATCTGATCCGTTTGTTATAAATCGAATTAAGGTTAAAAGTTTTTTGCTGTGGTGATTATTCTCTTCTAATTATTCAGGTGTTTAAATATTAATTTCAAATAAATTTGATTGGATATTGGATATTCAAATCATGGTTGCTACTGCTGCGACAGCGTCGCTGTTTCCTGTTTCATCCCCAAAACCGAACTCGGGGTCGAAAACGTCTGGTAATTTAGGAGGCGGGCCGTGTAGTGTTGATGTGCGTGGAATTAAGTCTAAAGATGTTAATTCTGGCTTTATGCAAGTGAAGGCTAATGCGCAGGCGCCTGCTGATGTTAACGGGAGTAGAGTGCGTGTTATGAATGGGGTGAAAACGGATGATAATTTGAATTCAAATGCTCCGAGAACGTTTATTAATCAGTTGCCTGATTGGAGTATGCTTCTTGCTGCAATCACGACGATATTCTTGGCTGCTGAGAAGCAATGGATGATGTTGGAGTGGAAGACTAAACGACCCGATATGCTTGCAGATTTGGATCCGTTTGGGTTAGGGAGAATTGTGCAAGATGGGCTTGTATTTCGTCAGAACTTTTCTATTAGGTCCTACGAAATAGGGGCTGATCGTATTGCGTCTATAGAAACATTAATGAACCATTTGCAGGTATCCTAGTTGTTTACTAGTTGATTTATATAGTTTTTAATGTTTAGGTTCCGTGTATAAGGGTCATGTACATGTAATGATATATCAGGAAACTGCGCTTAATCATGTAAAGTCAGCGGGACTAATGGGTGATGGATTTGGGTCAACACCAGAGATGGCTAAAAGGAATTTAATTTGGGTGGTGACGAAGATGCAGGTGATTGTAGACCGTTATCCAACTTGGTAAGAGCTGAATTTGCGATCACATTTTGCTATTGAAATTTACGTGATTATGTTGACGATTAGTTTGACTTTTGGAATCTGATACGTCATACGTGTTGACATTTTTGATTTTATTGCAGGGGTGATGTTGTTCAAGTAGATACCTGGGTAGCTCCATCTGGGAAACACGGTATGCGTCGTGATTGGTTGCTTCGTGATTACAAAACAGGCGAGGTCTTAACAAGAGCTTCAAGGTTATATAACTTGCAAAACAATATGAAAAATAGTAGCTTTTTTATTTTCCTTTTCTTATCTTATTCACTTGTATTATATTCTATGGTTTTTTAATTTTTCGAAATATGTTACAGTAACTGGGTTATGATGAATAAAGAGACGAGGAGATTATCAAAGATGCCAGATGAAGTCCGAGGTGAAATCGAGCATTACTTCGTTGATGCACCTCCAGTTGTGGATGATGATGGCCGAAAATTGCCTAAACTTGAAGAAACCACTGCGGACTATGTTCGCAATGGTCTTACTGTGAGTTAACCTTAGTATTACGATAAAGATTATATACCATTTTTCAGTGTCAGTTTTTAATTCTTGGATTATATATACACTATGCAGCCAAGGTGGAGTGATTTGGATGTCAACCAACATGTTAACAATGTTAAGTATATTGGGTGGATCCTTGAGGTAAGCTTCATTCAATTTAACAATACAAATAGTCACCCTATATATGTATATGTATGTATATATATGTATATATGTGTAATAAAATCCATGGGTATCTTTAATTTTCAGAGTGCTCCACAACATATTGTGGAGAAGTATGAGCTGTTTAGCTTGACTCTTGAGTATCGTCGAGAATGTAGAAAGGACAGTGTTGTGAAGTCACTCACCTCAATATTGGGTGATGGTGGTGATATGGCGGATTTTGACCATGTTGATTGTCAACATGTGCTCCAATTCGATGGTGGTAGTGATGGTCCCGCTGGCGGCGAGATTGTGAAGGGAATGACTCAATGGCGGCCGAAATATGTGAATCAAATCAGGAATATTGATTACTTATCTACTGGAAATGAGTAATTGCATACTTGATTTGGTTCCCCTTTGCTTCATTTGAATGTGTATATCAGTCATCTTATCTATGCTCTTGGAAATAACTTGCAATGTGCCTCATTATATAGATATAGATACATCTTCTTATTTGTATGTTCTTTTCTATGTTTTAATATATATATTTATATTTATTTATTTATTTTATTTATTATTTATTTGTTAGTTATTTTCATTTGTTGTTTCAAGAAATATGTAGCTATATCTCTTTTCTTTCCCCTCTACTCTGAATGACTATGGTTATATCATTTTGTAGTAAATTATTAGATCATTTTGCATGTCTTTAATAAACATGTAAGTAGGAATTGTAGTATTCAGATCATGTTCATAGAAAAGTGCTAGATAACTGTTCTTTTGCAGATAATGAGAGCACATGGAGATGAACACTAAAAAAAGTCAAAATCCAAAATATGAAAGTATGTTCATTTAAAAGAAAGAAATAATGTAAGAAAAGTCAAAATCCAAATCTTACTAGTTTACTCATTTGATAAAGAAATACTTTGTAATATAATATATTACATTCGTGATTACATTTTTTTTTCAAAAAAAAAAAAAAAAAAAACTTAAACATATATAATCAAGGATGAAAGACCTATCAAAATATACACGAGACTACAGCGAGCCTCGCAACTAAAAAGCGAAACCTGAACTAAACAAGCCAAAAAAACAAACGGCTATCTAGAAGTAGCCAACCAGGAGAATCATTAATTACATTGAATGGATAGGGTTTGGACATTGAATATAAAATTGTTGGTTCATCTTTTTTTATGGACAACAATCATTATCACATGGGAGACATAAGTGTGGTAAGCAATTATAAGCAATGAACATTGTATGATTAACCACAAAATGGGTTACTTCTATTATATATGTTAACAAAGCTAAGAAAAAGTACATAGGATCACATGGACTATTTGTCAATTATTTTGCAAAATTTGGTATTCTGGATAACACATTACTGATATTTTGGTATTATTTAAAGTTATATATGTTCCTAACCATATTTAGATAGCTCTTACATATTATATTTTGAATATTGATACAATTCAATTTTCTTCAATTTAATATTATGTACCTTAGTAAATTACATTTGTCAAGCGAAATAGGCAAACAATAAAGCTCATATGGCCAGTGGCGAAACTAGGATTTCTTTCACCGGGGGCAAAATAATTTTTTTTAATCGTAGCAATTTTTTTGGACAAAATTTGAAGATTTTGGGGCAAAATTTGAAAATTTTGGGGCAAAAGTTGAAGAATTTGGGGCAAAATTTGAAGGTTTTGGGGCAAAATATGTAGGTTTGAGGGCAAAAAATAAAATCCACCGGGGGCAAAGCCGAAAAACCCAAAATTTTTACACTGAAAAAAAAAATCCACCGCCCCCCCTCCCCCTTAACACTTTCGCCCCTGCATATGGCCAATACGTATAACACGGCATAATAATTTATTTCCTTAGCTTAGGCATAACAGAAAAAAGTAGATTCTCACATGACTCTAAATGGTAAATTACAATAACAGATCCAATTGGTGATAAAGAGAAGTTTTCTTAAACTTATATACTAATTAGCTCCAACACATCCATCTTAACATTACTCATATATATTTATATATAGGCATAACACAATCATTCTAATTTGAAAACCAATCAAACTCCCAATTTAAAATTCTTTTTACACAAATTAAAGATCTATTTAATTTGGGCTTAATGAACTTATTGGGCTACAAGGCTTAATGGTCACCATTTTTCTATGTTTACTTGTGAATTAAAATTGTATTTCTATTTTTTAGAGATATTTTCCCTTGTCCTAAAAACTAGTGTAGTCCTCGTATGGCTCTCTTTTTTTCCGAGAGTACTGTCACTCGAAACAACTTCCAAAACCGAATTGTAACGTTGGTAAAAGAGTTTCATCTCAATAGGGCAACTTTTTTTCTTCCTATTTGACGAAATTATGTATTGATATTTGATATCTTCTATAATGGATTTTATTGATTATTGATTACATGTATAAGTTATTTATGATGTTGATGTTTTGATTGATGTATATGTTTTTGTGTCTTTAAGAGTACATCATATCTTCAGTTACAATGGCTCGTTAACGGTTGCCAAGACTTGGCTAGGATAGGTAGCAAGTCGCTAACCAAGCGTGCAACGAAGGATTAACGGAGTGGTGTGAGTTCAATTCCAATATTTAACTTTTTTCTATTTCTTTTCTAGTCAAAAAAAAAAAAAATAGTAATAACTTAAATGGATTGAAGTTTGATGTTGGAGTGTAAGATAAGGAGAAGTTAGTTAAATGATTTTTAAAGTTTTTTGTGCTGATGTGGGAGATAAAAGTTCAGTTAAGTTGTGTTAAGATAGGTAGTGATTTAAGAGTGTTTGATGAACTAAATTTTAGATATTCACTTCTTTTACAGAGGTAGGGGTTGACGAGTTTGCAATTTTTGCGATTTTGGTTCAACAAACTTATTTTGTTTAATTATCGCAACAATGTTATCATCGATGTCTCGAGTCCTCGAAAAAGTTGCCTTGTTGATAATATTGTAGTTTATTCGTTTGTCGATGTCTAGCGTATTTTTCAAAATCTATATTAGACTGGAACATGTGGCTCCAAAAACATCTTTTGGGTTTGTTTGGCGTAACCAGCTGCGATGTAACTTATAGTTGGAACTGAACTTAGTAGCTGAAATTTATTGTAGAAGCTAGAAGTTGAAGTTTACTTTTCTATATAAATGTTTGACAAAAAATAACTGGAGTTTATAACTTTAAATTGACTAAAAAGGACAATAAAATAATATAATATATAATATTATATTATATAAAGGGTAAATAGGTAATTTTTTACTTTATAGGGTATGTTTGACCGACAAGTTTACGAAAACTTGTATGAGCTCGAGTTTATGATTTTAATATGCTTCAAATAATTTTTATTTTGTAGCTCTTTACTAGCGTTGTTATTTGTTAAACAATTTCAGTTCTTAAATAAAAACTATTTTGTTTAATCTGTTTTAGAGAACATAGAATTATATTTATGCAAACTATGAGTCTTGTTGACTTAGCGATGTAAAATAATTCAATGGAATTTTAATACTTCGTAATGTATTTGAGGTCAATTTGATCTTATTGTATTCATGTATTATTTATATTACATTAAGAAAAATTCATCAAAATGACTTATAATATTTTGCTTTAAAAAATTTTATTGCAAAAATGCCCTCGCAAAATCACAATTTTTTTTTTCTTTTTTGTTTTCTAATTTGCATATGACCAATCACAATTTACAAAACACAAATGGCTTTTGCGAATAGGTGATCGAGATCTCGACTCGTAAACTTTTGCAAGGTCGTATCTTGTGATTTGTAGCTCCCATTTAGTCACCGTTTTTCAAATTTGTGTGTTTTTTTAGATCCACCTGGTTGTATTAAATTTGAAATCCCAATTTTTATTTGAGAATCGACCTTATGTTGCGATTTGCGTTTTATGTACAAATATGTCATTTTGTGATTTGTGTTGTTTATTCAAATTGATTGCAGGGTTTCGTGTGCTTTTAGTCAACATTGGTGATAAACTTAATGAATTATAAATTATGATGTTCTATAGCAAGTTATAAGCGGTCAAAGTACGTTAAAAGTCAAAATCAACAAAAAGGTCAAAATTGAAGGTCTAAGATGGCGAATTTATATATTTTTTTGGGGAAAAACTGACTTCGGCTGTTTGCTAATGAAAAGATCACAAAAAATACACCTTTTAAAAAAAATGGTAACCTAATCGTAGATACGGCAAAAGACATGACATTGCAAAGTTTACAAGAAGCTTTACACATTTTCCATGCTCAAATTTATTCGCAAGTTGCGATTATAGTCGCAAATCGCAATTTTTTTTTTGCAAGTAGGCTAGATTTTCAATCGTGACCGAAAAATCAAAGCCACATACAATTTGAAAAAGCCTCACGCAAAGCGCAAAAAAAAAAATTGTGAATTGTGAGGACATTTTCGTAAAAGAAAAAAAATTAGACCAAATATTACTATAAAACATTTTTAAACTGGACATTTTAGTGAATATCCCTTCTATTAATAATATATGTGTAATGTAGTAGTGGCCCAAAAGGTTTTTGTAATAAACAACGGTGTATGTATGAGATGTATGGTGGCAATAATAAATAGTGGTCCAGTAGTTATTTTTTTCCGACGAAAATAAAATTATGTTAAAAATACTTTCATCAAATCAATGAATAGAATCAAAACATATTACAATGCAAGAGCGCCTAAAAGAAATGACAGAAACCATATGAATTAAACTAAGTCTAATGAAGCAACAAATATGGATTTGATCCCATACATAAGCTTGAAGACAATGACAAAAGTTGAGTTTCGTCTGAAGCGACCCGTCCTAATCCATCCGGACGAAGTCCATATCGATTACAAACGATTCACAATAGTTGGTTACATCGCGAGGTACTTGACCTCTATATGATACATTTTACAAACATTGCATTCGTTTTTAAAAGACAAACTTTCTTTACATCGAAAGTTGACGACATGCGTACCATTTCATAACATATTCAACTATAATTGACTTAATAATAATCTTGATGAACTCAACGACTCGAATGCAACGTCTTTTGAAATATTTCATGAATGACTCCAAGTAATATTCTTAAAATGAACAAATGCACAGCGGAAGATTTCTTTGATACCTGAGAATAAACATGTTTTAAAGTGTCAACCAAAAGGTTGGTGAGTTCATTAGTTTATCATAAACGATCATTTTCGTCATTTTAATAAACCACAAGAATTTCATTTCCAGTTCTCATAAATATACGTCTCATGCATAGAGACAAAAATATCATTCATATGGTGAACACCTGGTAACCGACCTTAACAAGATGCATATAGAATATCCCCTATCATTCCGGGACTCCCTTCGGACATGATAAATTCGAAGTACTAAAGCATCCGATACTTTGGATGGGGCTTGTTGGGCCCAATAGATCTATCTTTAGGATTCACGTCAATTAGGGTGTCTGTTGCCTAATTCTTAGATTACCAGACTAAAAAGGGGCATATTCGGTTTAATAATCCAGCCATAGAATGTAGTTTTAAGTACTTGTGTCTATTTCGTCAAACATTTATAAAGCAGCGCATGTATTCTCAGTCCCAAAAATATATATTGCAAAAGCATTTAAAAAGGGAGCAAATGAAACTCACCATACTGTATTTTGTAGTAAAAATACATATGACGTCATTGAACAAGTGTAGGGTTGGTCTCGGATTCACGAACCTAAAGCATTTGTATATATATTAATACACATAATCGTAGTCAAATAAATTTATATATATTATTATTATTAATCATTATGTGTTATATAAATACATTTAATATATTTACTTTATATATTTTATATCACTAATATTCATTATAACATATTGATAATTCTAAAATATATTAAGGTTTATGTACAAATAGCAAAATATATATATATATATATATATATATATATATATATATATATATATATATATATATATATATATATATATATATATATATATATATATATATATATATATATATATATATATAGCTTAGTTAATATCATTTTAAATAAAAAAAATATATAATGATATGTAATATTAATATTATTGTAATGTATTTTTATAAAAATAATTATTCGTAATAATAATAACATGATTAGAATGATAATACTGCTGCCAGTAATGATAATAACAATACTAAATAATGATAATATCATTAGTTTTTAATATAATGAAAGATTTAATAATAATGGTGCTAAAAAAATAACTTTGATATTAATACTTAATATCTAATAATAATAATAATTATAACAATCTTGTTACGAATGGTAATCTTAATAATAATAATACTTTTTGTTACTAATAATAATACTAATAAGTATATTAATGATACTAATACTAATATTAACGGCAGAGATAACAGTTTGTATTATTTTCATAATAACAATAATAATAATGATCCAAATCGTGATAATACTTATATTAGTCGTTAGTAAATATAATAATAGTGATAATAATATACATTACTAATGTTAATAATAATAAATAAGGTTATATTACCTATGATCATGGTAATAATAATAATTATAATACTAAATAATAATTATTAATAATAAAATTAATAAATATTAGCAATAATAATAATAACAATATTAATAATAATAAGAATAATAACATTAATAATAATAATAATAATAATAATAATAATAATAATAATAATAATGAAAAAAGAAGTAAGAGTGTATACCCCTAAAAGTTTTGTCTAAAAACAATTGCTCCTTACAAGGCTCGAACCCAAGACTTCTCGAACACCCGAGACCCAAATAAACCGTTCCTCCATTCCTATTATTCTGATTACAACTCAACTTAATTATATAAAACCCGATATGTTTTTCTGTTTCCCTTCCTCCTCATCCTCTCTAATACTCAATTCCATCAGATATGAAGTAAAATCACAATCACGAATTTCAATCCTAATTAAGATTTAATTTATTATTAAATACGATCTGATGGATTCTTTTATTCAATTAAACAAACAAATAAATAAATAAAAATATGAAATACAGGCCTGCTGTATGATAAAAAAAATAATAATAACTCAAAACTAGATTTTGATTTTCTGAATGTTTTAGCCAAAGATCACAATACTAAATATGTTTCAAATCATCTCTCAAAACTATAAAAATTATCAATTGGACTTTAATTACAACATAGGACTTGAATTTAATCGAAGAATGATCGTTTGACTTTTTGGGATAAAAGTTTGACTCCAAAATTTGAATTTCATAAGAGAAATTGGAATTTGAAACTATGCAGATAGTTTGAATAAAAGATTTCTAATCTAACTGCGTTTATAGATTTTAAAATACAAGTCAAATTTGAAAATTGACCAAAATTACTCAAGAACAGAGATAACTCGATATTTTCTGATAAATTCTCAAAATGCAGTGATAATGGAATGGTTCTGATTGTTTGAATGGATTATACTACCTATAAAAGATCCTAATTTGTTGTGTAATGAGTTAGATGGGGACGTATAACAAATTTCTGACACTGGATTGACAAACGAAAAAGTTGAAGCAGGAAACAAATAAGTCTTGATATCGATCTTGTAGTGACCCGAACTTTTCCATGTTTATATATATATTAAATGAAATTGTTATGATTAAGTGTTTCCAACATGTTAAGCAATCAAACTTGTTAAGACTTGATTAATTGAAATAGGTTTCATATAGACAATTGACCACCCAAGTTGACTGGTGATTCACGAACGTTAAAACTTGTAAAAACTATATGATGACATATATATGGATATATATAGTTAACATGATATTATGATAAGTAAACATATCATTATTATGATAAGTAAACATATCATTAAGTATATTAACAATGAACTACATATGTAAAAACAAGACTACTAACTTAATGATTTTGAAACGAGACATATATGTAACGATTATCGTTGTAACGACATTTAATGTATATATATCATATTAAGATATATTAATACATCATGATATCATGATAATGTAATAATTTAACATCTCATTTGATTTAATAAACAATAGGTTAACAACATTTAACAAGATCGTTAACCTAAAGGTTTCAAAACAACACTTACATGTAACGACTAATGATGACTTAACGACTCAGTTAAAATGTATATACATGTAGTGTTTTAATATGTATTCATACACTTTTTAAAGACTTCAAGACACTTATCAAAATACTTCTACTTAACAAAAATGCTTACAGTTACATCCTCGTTCAGTTTCATCAATAATTCTACTCGTATGCACCCGTATTCGTACTCGTACAATACACAGCTTTTAGATGTATGTACTATTGGTATATACACTCCAATGATCAGCTCTTAGCAGCCTATGTGAGTCACGTAACACATGTGGGAACCATCATTTGGCAACTAGCATGAAATATCTCATAAAATTACAAAAATATGAGTAATCATTCATGACTTATTTACATGAAAACAAAATTACATATCCTTTATATCTAATCCATACACCAACGACCAAAAATACCTACAAACACTTTCATTCTTCAATTTTCTTCATCTAATTTATCTCTCTAAAGTTCTATCTTCAAGTTCTAAGTGTTCTTCATAAATTCTACAAGTTCTAGTTACATAAAATCAAGAATACTTCTAAGTTTGCTAGCTTACTTCCAATCTTGTAAGGTGATCATCCAACCTCCAGAAATCTTTGTTTCTTACAGTAGTATATCATTCTAATACAAGGTAATAATCATATTCAAACTTTGGTTCAATTTCTATAACTATAACAATCTTATTTCAAGTGATGATCTTACTTTAACTTGTTTTCGTGTCATGATTCTGCTTCAAGAACTTCGAGCCATCCAAGGATCCGTTGAAGCTAGATCCATTTTTATATTTTCCAGTAGGTTTATCCAAGGAACTTAAGGTAGTAATGATGTTCATAACATCATTCGATTCATACATAAAAAGCTATCATATTCGAAGTGGTAAACTTGTAATCACTAGAACATAGTTTAGTTAATTCTAAACTTGTTCGCAAATAAAGTTAATTCTTCTAACTACACTTTTAAAATCAACTATACACATGATATATATCTATACTATATGCTAACTTAATGATTTAAAACCCGGAAACACGATAAACATCATAAAACCGGATTTACGCCGTCGTAGTTACAACCGGGGGCTGTTTTGGTTTGGATAATTAAAAACTATGAAAAAATTTGATTTAAAAGCTATAATTCTGGGAAAATGATTTTTCTTATGAACATGAAACCATATCCAAAAATCATGGTTAATCTCAAAGTGAAAGTATATTTTTCAAAACAGTCATCAAGATGTCGTTCTTTCGACGGAAATGACTACCTCTTTCAAAAATGACTTGTAACTTGTATTTCTGACTATAAACCTATACCTTTTCTGTTTAGTTTCATAAATTCAAGTTCAATAGGAAACTATGTCCGCTTAAATCACTCAAAACGGATTAGAAACGAAGAAATGGCGAGCAAAACAAAATTGGTAAAAACTACTCATTTTAGCTACGTGAAAATTGGTAACAAATCTATTCCAACCATAACTTAATCAACTTGTATTGTATATTATGTAATCTTGAGATACCATAGACACGTATACAATGTTTCTACCTATCATGTCGACACATCTATATATATTTCGGAACAACCATAGACACTCTATATGTGAATGTTGGAGTTAGCTATACAGGGTTAAGGTTGATTCCAAAATATATATAGTTTGAGTTGTGATCAATACTGAGATATGTATACACTGGGTCGTGGATTGATTCAAGATAATATATATCGATTTATTTTCTGTACATCTAACTGTGGACAACTAGTTGTAGGTTACTAATGAGGACAGCTGACTTAATAAACCTAAAACATCAAAATGTATTAAAAGTGTTGTAAATATATTTTGAACATAATTTGATATATATGTACATATTTGTTATAGGTTCGTGAATCGACCAGTGGCCAAGTCTTACTTCCCGACGAAGTAAAAAATCTGTGAAAGTGAGTTACAGTCCCACTTTTAAAATCTAATATTTTTGGGATGAGAATACATGCAGGTTTTATAAATGATTTACAAAATAGACACAAGTACGTGAAACTACATTCTATGGTTGAATTATCGAAATCGAATATGCCCCTTTTTATTAAGTTTGGTAATCTAAGAATTAGGGAACAGACACCCTAATTGACGCGAATCCTAAAGATAGATCTATTGGGCCTAACAAACCCCATCCAAAGTACCGGATGCTTTAGTACTTTGAAATTTATATCATATCCGAAGGGTGTCCCAGAATGATGGGGATATTCTTATATATGCATCTTGTTAATGTCGGTTGCCAGGTGTTCACCATATGAATGATTTTTATCTCTATGTATGGGATGTGTATTGAAATATGAAATCTTGTGGTCTATTGTTACGATTTGATATATATAGGTTAAACCTATAACTCACCAACATTTTTGTTGACGTTTAAAGCATGTTTATTCTCAGGTGAATACTAAGAGCTTCCGCTGTTGCATACTAAAATAAGGACAAGATTTGGAGTCCATGTTTGTATGATATTGTGTAAAAACTGCATTCAAGAAACATATGTCGATGTAATATATTTCTATTGTAAACCATTATGTAATGGTCGTGTGTAAACAGTATATTTTAGATTATCATTATTTGATAATCTACGTAATGTTTTTAAAACCTTTATTGATAAAATAAAGGTTATGGTTGTTTTAAAAATGAATGCAGTCTTTGAAAAACGTCTCATATAGAGGTCAAAACCTCGCAACGAAATCAATTAATATGGAACGTTTATAATCAATATGAACGGGACATTTCAGTTGGTATCCGAGCGTTGGTCTTAGATGAAATGTCCCGTTCTTATTGATTAAAAACGTTCCATATTAATTGATTTCGTTGCGAGGTTTTGACCTCTATATGAGACGTTTTTCAAAGACTGCATTCATTTTTAAAACAAACCATAACCTTTATTTCATAGATAAAGGTTTTAAAAAGCTTTACGTAGATTATCAAATAATGATAATCTAAAATATCCTGTTTATACACGACCATTACATAATGGTTTACAATACAAATATGTTACAACAAAATAAGTTTCTTGAATGCAGTTTTTACACAATATCATACAAGCATGGACTCCAAATCTCGTCCTTATTTAAGTATGCGACGGCGGAAGCTCTTAATAATCACCTGAGAATAAACATGCTTAAAACGTCAACAAAAATGTTGGTAAGTTATAGGTTTAACCTATATATATCAAATCATAATAATAGACCACAAGATTTCATATTTCAATACACATCCCATACATAGAGATAAAAATCATTCATATGGTGAACACCTGGTAACCGACATTAACAAGATGCATATTTAAGAATATCCCCATCATTCCGGGACACCCTTCGGATATGATATAAATTTCGAAGTACTAAAGCATCCGGTACTTTGGATGGGGTTTGTTAGGCCCAATAGATCTATCTTTAGGATTCGCGTCAATTAGGGTGTCTATTCCCTAATTCTTAGATTACCAGACTTAATAAAAAGGGGCATATTCGATTTCGATAATTCAACCATAGAATGTAGTTTCACGTACTTGTGTCTATTTTGTAAATCATTTATAAAACCTGCATGTATTCTCATCCCAAAAATATTAGATTTTAAAAGTGGGACTATAACTCACTTTCACAGATTTTTACTTCGTCGAGAAGTAAGACTTGGCCACTATTGATTCACGAACCTATAACAATATATATACATATATATTAAAGTATGTTCAAAATATATTTACAACACTTTTAATATATTTTGATGTTTTAAGTTTATTAAGTCAGCTGTCCTCGTTAGTAACCTACAACTAGTTGTCCACGGTTAGATGTACAGAAATAAATCGATAAATATTATCTTGAATCAATCCATGACCCAGTGTATACGTATCTCAGTATTGATCACAACTCAAACTATATATATTTTGGAATCAACCTCAACCCTGTATAGCTAACTCCAACATTCACATATAGAGTGTCTATGGTTGTTCCGAAATATATATAGATGTGTCGACATGATAGGTCGAAACATTGTATACGTGTCTATGGTATCTCAAGATTACATAATATACAATACAAGTTGATTAAGTTATGGTTGGAATAGATTTGTTACCAATTTTCACGTAACTAAAATGATAAAAATTATCCAATCTTGTTTTACCCATAACTTCTTCATTTTAAATCCGTTTTGAGTGAATCAAATTGCTATGGTTTCATATTGAACTCTATTTTGTGAATCTAAACAGAAAAAGTATAGGTTTATAGTCGGAAAAATAAGTTACAAGTCGTTTTTGTAAAGGTAGTCATTTCAGTCGAAAGAACGACGTCTAGATGACCATTTTAGAAAACATACTTCCACTTTGAGTTTAACCATAATTTTTGAATATAGTTTCATGTTCATAATAAAAATCATTTTCTCAGAATAACAACTTTTAAATCAAAGTTTATCATAGTTTTTAATTAACTAACCCAAAACAGCCCGCGGTGTTACTACGACAGCGTAAATCCGGTTTTACGGTATTTTTCGTGTTTCCAGGTTTTAAATCATTAAGTTAGCATATCATATAGATATAGAACATGTGTTTAGTTAATTTTAAAAGTAAAGTTAGAAGGATTAACTTTTGTTTGCGAACAAGTTTAAAATTAACTAAACTATGTTCTAGTGATTACGAGTTTAAACCTTCGAATAAGATAGTTTTATATATATGAATCGAATGATGTTATGAACATCATTACTACCTCAAGTTTAGTAGGTAAACCTACTGGAAGTGACAAGAAATGATCTAGCTTCAAAGGATCTTGGATGGCTTGAAAGTTCTTAAAGTAGGATCATGACACAAAAACAAGTTCAAGTAAGATTTTTACTCGAATTAAGATAGTTTATAGTTATAGAAATTGAATCAAAGTTTGAATATGAATATTACCTTGAAAAAGAAAGATAACCTACTGTATATAACTAATGTTTCTTGATCTTAGATGATTACTTGGAATGGATTAGAAAGCTTGGAAGTAAATTAGTAAACTTGATGGGATTTTTGAAGTGTTCTTGAAGTGTTCTTCCTATGATGATTATAGCTTGATTCTTGAAGTGATTTTTGATGAAGATGATGATTAACTGCTGGAAAAATACGTTCATAATAGTGTGTGTGTGTGTTGAGAGAGAATTAGAAAGAGAATTGGAAGTGAAATGGAGTGAATGATGAGTGGTAATTGGTGAGTGGTGAGTGGGGTTAAAAGGAGTTCTAATTAGTTGACTAGCTCATGGTAGAAGTTAAAATTGATTAGTCATACATGACATAATCAAGAGTGGAATCCCATGCTAGTTCCTATTGGTATATACCCATAGTAAGTACGTTTTGAAGCTGTGTATAATACGGGTAAGAATACGACTAGAATTCTTGATGAAAGAAAAGAATGGGAAAGTAACTGTAACCATTTTCGTTAAGTATGAGTGTTTTGATATATGTCTTGAAGTCTTCCAAAAGTATTTTAATACATCTAAATACACTACATGTATATACATTTTAACTGAGTCGTTAAGTCATCGTTAGTCGTTACATGTAAGTGTTGTTTTGAAACCTTTAAGTTAACGATCTCAATTAATGTTGTTAACCCATTGTTTATTATATCTAATGAGATGTTAAATTATTATATTATCATGATATTATGATATATTAATATATATTAATATGATATATATACATTTAAATGTCGTTACAAAGATAATCGTTACATATATGTCTCGTTTTGAAATCCTTAAGTTAGTAGTCTTGTTTATATGTATATAACTCATTGTTAATATACTTATGGAGATACTTACTTATCATAATCTCATGTTAACCATATGTATATCCATATATATATCGTCATGTCGTTTTTACAAGTTTTAACGTTCGTGAATCGCCGGTCAACTTGGGTGGTCAATTGTCTATATGAAACATATTTCAATTAATCAAGTCTTAACAAGTTTGATTGCTTAACATGTTGGAAACATTTAATCATGTAAATATCAATCTCAATTAATATATATAAACATGGAAAAGTTCGGGTCACTACAGTACCTACCCGTTAAATAAATTTTGTCCCGAAATTTTAAGCTGTTGAAGGTGTTGACGAATCTTCTGGAAATAGATGCGGGTATTTCTTCTTCATCTGATCTTCACGCTCCCAGGTGAACTCGGGTCCTCTACGAGCATTCCATCGAACCTTAACAATTGGTATCTTGTTTTGCTTAAGTCTTTTAACCTCACGATCCATTATTTCGACGGGTTCTTCGATGAATTGAAGTTTTTCATTGATTTGGATTTCATCTAACGGAATAGTGAGATCTTCTTTAGCAAAACATTTCTTCAAATTCGAGACGTGGAAAGTGTTATGTACATCCGCGAGTTGTTGAGGTAACTCAAGTCGGTAAGCTACTGGTCCGACACGATCAATAATCTTGAATGGTCCAATATACCTTGGATTTAATTTCCCTCGTTTAACAAATCGAACAACGCCTTTCCAAGGTACAACTTTAAGCATGACCATCTCTCCAATTTCAAATTCTATATCTTTTCTTTTAATGTCAGCGTAGCTCTTTTGTCGACTTTGGGCGGTTTTCAACCGTTGTTGAATTTGGATGATCTTCTCGGTAGTTTCTTGTATAATCTCCGGACCCGTAATCTGTCTATCCCCCACTTCACTCTAAAAAATCGGAGACCTGCACTTTCTACCATAAAGTACTTCAAATGGCGCCATCTCAATGCTTGAATGGTAGCTGTTGTTGTAGGAAAATTCTGCTAACGGTAGATGTCGATCCCAACTGTTTCCGAAATCAATAACACATGCTCGTAGCATGTCTTCAAGTGTTTGTATCGTCCTTTCGCTCTGCCCATCAGTTTGTGGATGATAGGCAGTACTCATGTCTAGACGAGTTCCTAATGCTTGCTTTTATGTCTGCCAGAATCTTGAAATAAATCTGCCATCCCTATCAGAGATAATAGAGATTGGTATTCCATGTCTGGAGACGACTTCCTTCAAATACAGTCGTGCTAACTTCTCCATCTTGTCATCTCCTCTTATTGGTAGGAAGTGTGCTGATTTGGTGAGACGATCAACTATTACCCAAATAGTATCAAAACCACTTGCAGTCCTTGGTAATTTAGTGATGAAATCCATGGTAATGTTTTCCCATTTCCATTCCGGGATTTCGGGTTGTTGAAGTAGACCTGATGGTTTCTGATGCTCAGCTTTGACCTTAGAACACGTCAAACATTCTCCTACGTATTTAGCAACATCGGCTTTCATACCCGGCCACCAAAAATATTTCTTGAGATCCTTGTACATCTTCCCCGTTCCAGGATGTATTGAGTATCTGGTTTTATGAGCTTCTCTAAGTACCATTTCTCTCATATCTCCAAATTTTGGCACCCAAATCCTTTCAGCCCTATACCGGGTTCCGTCTTCCCGAATATTAAGATGCTTCTCCGATCCTTTGGGTATTTCATCATTTAAATTTCCCTCTTTTAAAACTCCTTGTTGTGCCTCCTTTATTTGAGTAGTGATGTTATTATGAATCATTATATTCATAGATTTTACTCGAATGGGTTCTCTGTCCTTCCTGCTCAAGGCATCGGCTACCACATTTGCCTTCCCCGGGTGGTAACGAATCTCAAAGTCGTAATCATTCAATAATTCAATCCACCTACGCTGCCTCATATTCAGTTGTTTCTGATTAAATATGTATTGAAGACTATTGTGGTCGGTATATATAATACTTTTGACCCCATATAAGTAGTGCCTCCAAGTATTTAATGCAGAAACAATCGCGCCTAATTCCAAATCATGCGTCGTATAATTTTGTTCGTGAATCTTCAATTGTCTAGACGCATAAGCAATCACCTTCGTTCGTTGCATTAATACACAACCGAGACCTTGCTTTGATGCATCACAATAAATCACAAAATCATCATTCCCTTCAGGCAATGACAATATAAGTGCCGTAGTTAGCTTTTTCTTCAATAACTGAAACGCTTTCTCTTGTTCATCATTCCATTCAAATTTCTTCCCTTTATGCGTTAATGCAGTCAAGGGTTTTGCTATTCTAGAAAAGTCATGGATGAACCTTCTGTAGTAACCAGCTAGTCCTAAAAACTGGCGTATGTGTTTCGGAGTTTTCGGGGTTTCCCACTTTTCAACAGTTTCTATCTTTGTCGGATCCACCTTAATACCTTCTTTGTTCACTATGTGACCGAGGAATTGAACTTCTTCCAACCAAAATGCACACTTTGAAAACTTAGCGTGCAATTCTTCCTTCCTCAATACTTCTAACACCTTTTTCAAATGTTCACCGTGTTCTTGGTCATTCTTTGAGTAAATAAGTATGTCATCAATGAAAACAATGACAAACTTGTCAAGGTATGGTCCACACACTCGGTTCATAAGGTCCATGAACACAGCTGGTGCATTAGTTAAACCAAACGGCATGACCATAAACTCGTAATGACCGTAACGTGTTCTGAAAGCTGTCTTTGGAATATCATCTTCTTTCACCCGCATTTGATGATACCCGGAACGTAAGTCAATCTTTGAATAAACAGACGAGCCTTGTAGTTGATCAAATAAGTCGTCGATTCTCGGTAGTGGGTAGCGGTTCTTGATGGTAAGTTTGTTCAACTCTCGGTAGTCGATACACAACCTGAATGTACCATCTTTCTTCTTGACAAACAAAACAGGAGCTCCCCACGGTGATGTGCTTGGTCGAATGAAACCACGCTCTAAAAGTTCTTGTAATTGGCTTTGAAGTTCTTTCATCTCGCTGGGTGCGAGTCTGTAAGGAGCACGAGCTATTGGTGCAGCTCCTGGTACAAGATCTATTTGAAATTCAACGGATCGATGTGGGGGTAATCCCGGTAATTCTTTCGGAAATACATCGGGAAATTCTTTTGCAATGGGAACATCATTGATGCTCTTTTCTTCAGTTTGTACTTTTTCGACGTGTGCTAGAACAGCATAACAACCTTTTCTTATTAGTTTTTGTGCCTTCAAATTACTAATAAGATGTAGCTTCGTGTTGCCCTTTTCTCCGTACACCATTAAGGGTTTTCCTTTTTCTCGTATAATGCGAATTGCATTTTTGTAACAAACGATCTCTGCTTTCACTTCTTTCAACCAGTCCATACCGATTATCACATCAAAACTCCCTAACTCTACAGGTATCAAATCAATCTTAAATGTTTCGCTAACCAGTTTAATTTCTCGATTCCGACATATATTATCTGCTGAAATTAATTTACCATTTGCTAATTCGAGTAAAAATTTACTATCCAAAGGCATCAATGGACAACTTAATTTAGCACAAAAATCTCTACTCATATAGCTTCTATCCGCACCCGAATCAAATAAAACGTAAGAAGATTTATTGTCAATAAGAAACGTACCCATAACAAGCTCCGGGTCTTCTTGTGCCTCTGCCGCATTAATATTGAAAACTCTTCCGCGGCCTTGTCCATTCGTGTTCTCCTGGTTCGGGCAATTTCTAATAATGTGGCCCGGTTTTCCACATTTATAACAAACTACATTGGCATAACTTGCTCCGACACTACTTCCTCCGCCATTACTCGTTCCGACACCATTTGTTCCTTTTGTTCTATTAACCCCTGATCCGTAGACCTCACACTTCGCCGCGCTATGACCATTTCTTTTACACTTGTTGCAAAATTTGGTGCAGAACCCCGAGTGATACTTTTCACACCTTTGGCATAGCTGCTTCTGATTGTTGTTTTTGTTGCGGTTATTATTGTTGTTGGGATGATTGTTGTAGTTGCTGCTGTTGTTGTTGTTGTTGTTGTTGTTGGGCCGTTTGTTGTAGTTGCGATTGATGTTGCGATTGTTGGGATAATTGTTGCGATTATTGTTGTAATTGCTGTTGTTGTTGTATTGGTGATTCTTATCACCGTTTTCCTCTCACTTTCTTTTGACTTGCTTCACATTGGCCTCTTCAGCAGTCTGTTCTTTAATTCTTTCTTCAATCTGGTTCACTAGTTTGTGAGCCATTCTACATGCCTGTTGTATGGAGGCGGGCTCGTGTGAACTTATATCTTCTTGGATTCTTTCCGGTAATCCTTTCACAAACGTGTCGATCTTCTCTTCCTCATCTTCGAATGCTCCCGGACACAATAGGCACAATTCTGTGAATCGTCTTTCGTACGTGGTAATATCAAATCCTTGGGTTCGTAACCCTCTAAGTTCTGTCTTGAGCTTATTGACCTCGGTTCTGGGACGGTACTTCTCGTTCATCAAGTGCTTGAATACTGAGCACGGTAGTGCGTACGCATCGTCTTGTCCCACTTGCTCTAGATAGGTATTCCACCATATTAACGCAGAACCTGTGAAGGTATGCGTAGCGTACTTCACTTTGTCCTCTTCAGTACACTTACTTATGGCAAACACCGATTCGACCTTCTCGGTCCACCGTTTCAATCCGATCGGTCCTTCGGTTCCATCAAATTCCAAAGGTTTGCAGGCAGTGAATTCTTTGTAGGTGCATCCTACACGATTTCCTGTACTGCTAGATCCAAGGTTATTGTTGGTATGTAGCGCAGCCTGTACTGCGGCTATGTTTGAAGCTAGAAAAGTACGGAATTCCTCTTCATTCATATTCACGGTGTGTCGAGTAGTCGGTGCCATTTCCTTCAAAATAGTCAAATGGAACAAGTTAATCATACAGAATATTAAGAGTAGTTAATAGTATTTCCTAGCATAATATCAACTCATTTATAAAAGCTTTTTCTTCATATTAGCGTTTTATAAGTTTAAATTCGGGTAGTACCTACCCGTCAAGTTCATACTTAGTAGCTAATATACAATTCAACTACTACAATTCTATATGAAAAACTGATTATAATAATATTTCGCGTTCAAACTTTTACACAATATTTTACAAACTTACAATACCGCTTATTTTACATAAAGCATGAAATATAGCACACAATAACTTTGATACAAGATAGTTGTGAAGATAATTCTAGCTAGTACACAAGTCGTTCAGCAAAGGCAATAAAGACACGTAATTCATACATCCAGAAACAAGTCATGCATTCTGGTTTTACTAGGACTACTTCCCATCCTTGGTCTTGTGGAACATAACCGTTATGGCCGTTGATAAGACAGCGTGTTGTAACGTCGTCAAAGGGACGAGGGTTACGTAATGTCCAACAGTCCCGTAACAATCTAAAAACCTCATTTCTTACCCCAATTACCGACTCCGTCACTTGTGGGAACGTTTTGTTTAATAGTTGTAGGCCGATGTTCTTGTTCTCACTTTGGTGAGAAGCGAACATTACTAATCCGTAAGCATAACATGCTTATTTATATTGCATGTTAGCCGCTTTTTCTAAATCACGAAGTCCAATATTCGGATATATTGAGTCAAAATAATTTCTTAACCCATTGCATAAAATAGCATTTGGGTTCCCCGCAATATATGCGTCAAAGTAAACACATCGTAACTTATGGATTTCCCAATGTGATATCCCCCATCTTTCGAACGAAAGCCTTTTATAAACCAAGGCATTCTTGGAACGTTCTTCGAATGTCTTACAAACTGATCTCGCCTTAAATAGTTGTGCCGAAGAATTCTGACCGACTCTAGACAAGATTTCATCAATCATGTCTCCGGGTAGGTCTATTAAAATATTGGGTTGTCTATCCATTTTGTGTTTTTATACTGTAAAATAGACAAGAGTTAGATTCATAAAAAAAAATACTTATTAATACAAGCAATTTTTACATATATCATAAAGCATAAGCACACTATATTACATATATTACACCACACGAATACAACTATCTTATTCCGACTCGTTTGTTTCTTCTTCTTCGGTTTTGGTTCATTTTGACAAGTTTCTAGGGATATATGATGTTCCCCTAATACGAGCCGTCGTTATCCACATTGGTTTAGAAAAACCTGGTGGTTTAGAGGTTCCCGGGTCATTGTTACAACTTAAGGACTTCGGGGGTTGACGATACATATAAAGTTCATCGGGGTTGGAATTAGATTTCTCTATTTTTATGCCCTTTCCCTTATTATTTTCTTTTGCCTTTTTAAATTCAGTTGGGGTAATTTCTATAACATCATCGAAATTCTCGTCAGAATCCGATTCATCGGAGAATTGGTAATCCTCCCAATATTTTGCTTCCTTAGCGGAAACACCATTGACCATAATTAACCTTGGTCAGTTGGTTGAGGATTTTCTTTTACTTAACCGTTTTATTATTTCCCCCACCGGTTCTATTTCTTCATCCGGTTCCGATTCTTCTTCCGGTTCCGATTCTTCTTCTGGTTCCGACTCTTCTTCCGGTTCCTCTTCGGGAACTTGTGAATCAGTCTACGAATCATTCTAATTTACATTTGACTCTTCATTATTATTAGGTGAGTCAATGGGACTTGTTCTAGAGGTAGACATCTATCACATAATATCAAACGCGTTAAGAGATTAATATATCACATAATATTCACATGTTAAAAATATATAGTTTCCAACAAAATTTGTTAAGCAATCATTTTTCAAGTAAACACGGTCGAAGTCCAGACTCACTAATGCATCCTAACAAACTCGATAAGACACACTAATGCAAAATTCTGGTTCTCTAAGACCAACGCTCGGATACCAACTGAAATGTCCCGTTATTATTGATTAAAAACGTTCCATATTAATTGATTTCGTTGCGAGGTTTTGACCTCTATATGAGACGTTTTTCAAAGACTGCATTCATTTTTAAAACAAACCATAACCTTTATTTCATAGATAAAGGTTTTAAAAAGCTTTACGTAGATTATCAAATAATGATAATCTAAAATATCCTGTTTATACACGACCATTACATAATGGTTTACAATACAAATATGTTACAACAAAATAAGTTTCTTGAATGCAGTTTTTACACAATATCATACAAGCATGGACTCCAAAGCTCGTCCTTATTTAAGTATGCGACAGCGGAAGCTCTTAATAATCACCTGAGAATAAACATGTTTAAAACGTCAACAAAAATGTTGGTGAGTTATAGGTTTAACCTATATATATCAAATCATAATAATAGACCACAAGATTTCATATTTCAATACACATCCCACACATAGAGATAAAAATCATTCATATGGTGAACACCTGGTAACTGACATTAACAAGATGCATATTTAAGAATATCCCCATCATTCCGGGACACCCTTCGGATATGATATAAATTTCGAAGTACTAAAGCATCTGGTACTTTGGATGGGGTTTGTTAGGCCCAATAGATCTATCTTTAGGATTCGCGTCAATTAGGGTGTCTGTTCCCTAATTCTTAGATTACCAGACTTAATAAAAAGGGGCATATTCGATTTCGATAATTCAACCATAGAATGTAGTTTCACGTACTTGTGTCTATTTTGTAAATCATTTATAAAACCTGCATGTATTCTCATCCCAAAAATATTAGATTTTAAAAGTGGGACTATAACTCACTTTCACAGATTTTTACTTCGTCGAGAAGTAAGACTTGGCCACTGTTGATTCACGAACCTATAACAATATATACATATATATTAAAGTATGTTCAAAATATATTTACAACACTTTTAATATATTTTGATGTTTTAAGTTTATTAAGCCAGCTGTCCTCGTTAGTAACCTACAACTAGTTTCCACGGTTAGATGTACAGAAATAAATCGATAAATATTATCTTGAATCAATCCACGACCCAGTGTATACATATCTCAGTATTGATCACAACTCAAACTATATATATTTTGGAATCAACCTCAACCCTGTATAGCTAACTCCAACATTCACATATAGAGTGTCTATGGTTGTTCCGAAATATATATAGATGTGTCGACACGATAGGTCGAAATATTGTATACGTGTCTATGGTATCTCAAGATTACATAATATACAATACAAGTTGATTAAGTTATGGTTGGAATAGATTTGTTATCAATTTTCACGTAGCTAAAATGAGAAAAATTATCCAATCTTGTTTTACCCATAACTTCTTCATTTTAAATCCGTTTTGAGTGAATCAAATTGCTATGGTTTCATATTGAAATATATTTTATGAATCTAAACAGAAAAAGTATAGGTTTATAGTCGGAAAAATAAGTTACAAGTCGTTTTTGTAAAGGTAGTCATTTCAGTCGAAAGAACGACGTCTAGATGACTATTTTAGAAAACATACTTCCACTTTGAGTTTAACCATAATTTTTGGATATAGTTTCATGTTCATAATAAAAATCATTTTCTCAGAATAACAACTTTTAAATCAAAGTTTATCATAGTTTTTAATTAACTAACCCAAAACAGCCCGCGGTGTTACTACGACGGCGTAAATCTGGTTTTACGGTGTTTTTCGTGTTTTCAGGTTTTAAATCATTAAGTTAGCATATCATATAGATATAGGACATGTGTTTAGTTAATTTTAAAAGTCAAGTTAGAAGGATTAACTTTTATTTGCGAACAAGTTTAGAATTAACTAAACTATGTTCTAGTGATTACGAGTTTAAACCTTCGAATAAGATAGTTTTATATATATGAATCGAATGATGTTATGAACATCAATACTACCTCAAGTTTAGTAGGTAAACCTACTGGAAGTTACAAGAAATGATCTAGCTTCAAAGGATCTTGGATGGCTTGAAAGTTCTTGAAGTAGGATCATGACACAAAAACAAGTTCAAGTAAGATTTTTACTCGAATTAAGATAGTTTATAGTTATAGAAATTGAATCAAAGTTTGAATATGAATATTACCTTGAATAAGAAAGATAACCTACTGTATATAACAAAGGTTTCTTGATCTTAGATGATTACTTGGAATGGATTAGAAAGCTTGGAAGTAAATTAGTAAACTTGAAGGGATTTTTGAAGTGTTCTTCCTATGATGATTATAGCTTGATTCTTGAAGTGATTTTTGATGAAGATGATGATTAACTACTGGAAAAATACGTTCATAATAGTGTGTGTGTGTTGAGAGAGAATTAGAAAGAGAATTGGAAGTGAAATGGAGTGAATGATGAGTGGTAATTGGTGAGTGGTGAGTGGGGTTAAAAGGAGTTCTAGTTAGTTGACTAGCTCATGGTAGAAGTTAAAATTTATTAGTCATACATGACATAATCAAGAGTGGAATCCCATGCTAGTTCCTATTGGTATATACCCATAGTAAGTACATTTTGAAGCTGTGTATAATACGGGTAAGAATACGACTAGAATTCTTGATGAAAGAAAAGAATGGGAAAGTAACTGTAACCATTTTCGTTAAGTATGAGTGTTTTGATATATGTCTTGAAGTCTTCCAAAAGTATTTTAATATATCTAAATACACTACATGTATATACATTTTAACTGAGTCGTTAAGTCATCGTTAGTCGTTACATGTAAGTGTTGTTTTGAAACCTTTAAGTTAACGATATCAATTAATGTTGTTAACCCATTGTTTATTATATCTAATGAGATGTTAAATTATTATATTATCATGATATTATGATATATTAATATATATTAATATGATATATATACATTTAAATGTCGTTACAACGATAATCGTTACATATATGTCTCGTTTCGAAATCCTTAAGTTAGTAGTCTTGTTTATATGTATATAACTCATTGTTAATATACTTATGGAGATACTTACTTATCATAATCTCATGTTAACAATATGTATATCCATATATATATCTTCATGTCGTTTTTACAAGTTTTAACGTTCGTGAATCGCCGGTCAACTTGGGTGGTCAATTGTCTATATGAAACATATTTCAATTAATCAAGTCTTAACAAGTTTGATTGCTTAACATGTTGGAAACATTTAATCATGTAAATATCAATCTCAATTAATATATATAAACATGGAAAAGTTCGGGTCACTACATTAGAGAACCAGAATTTTGCATTAGTGTGTCTTATCGAGTTTGTTAGGATGCATTAGTGAGTCTGGACTTCGACCGTGTTTACTTGAAAAATGATTGCTTAACAAATTTGTTGAAAACTATATATTTTTAACATGTGAATATTATGTGATATATTAATCTCTTAACATGTTTGATATTATGTGATAGATGTCTACTTCTAGAACAAGTCCCATTAACTCACCTAATAATAATGAAGAGTCAAATGTAAATTGGAATGATTCGTGGACTGATTCACAAGTTCCCGAAGAGGAACCGGAAGAAGAGTCGGAACCGGAAGAAGAATCGGAACCAGAAGAAGAAATAGAACCAGTGGGGGAAATAATAAAACGGTTAAGTAGAAGAAAATCCTCAACCAACCGACCAAAGTTAATTATGGTCAATGGTGTTTCCGCCAAGGAAGCAAAGTATTAGGAGGATTACCAATTCTCCGATGGATAGATCCCGACAAGGATTCCGATGATGTTATAGAAACTACCCAAACACAATTTAATAAGGCAAAAGAGGACAATAAGGAAAAGGGTATAAAAATAGAGAAATTTGATTCTAAACCCGATGAACTTTATATGTATCGTCAACACCCGTATTTCTTAAGTTGTGTAAGACCCCAATATTTATTTTACACAGAGTTTTAAATGATGTACGTATCGTAGGTGAAGCGTGGTATGGAATTAAAGCTCAGAACCTGTTCAGAGGGTTGTGCGCGCCGTGCACCTTGAGGTGAGCGCTCCGCGCACCTGGTCTGCGACAGAAATCTAACTTTTTCAAATTAGAGTTTAATGAGGGGCTTTTTGGTCTTTTCACTTGAGGCCGGATTTGAGAGTTTATCAGTTGGTTTGGATCCAATTTTAGATCATTTTCACATCCACAAACACACACTAAACTATCTAGAGAGAGAGAGGGAGATTTCTAGAGAGAGATTTGGGGTTTTGGAGAAGAAGGAGCTTGAATTGATCAAAGTCTCGGGTTTTAAAGTTATTCACCTCGTTCCTAGCTACATTTTGGTGGTTGTGGTAAGTTCTAACTCCGAATTTCATTGTTTGATTTTGATAATCAAGTTAGGGTTTGAACTTAAATTGATGAGAAACCCATTTAAACTCTTGGAGTGAGTTTAGTGATGCTAGTAATCGAGTTTGTTGTTATTGTTGGTGGATTTTGGGTTGATGAACTAATTGGCCATGATTAGGACTTGAAATTGGGTTTAATCACTTAAGTTAGTGATTATGGAAGTATTGAAATCCATTTAGGGTTATTTGGTTGACTAGTTTTGACTTTGGGTCAAAATTAGGGTTTAGTGATGATTATTACCCAATTGGAAATTTAATGAGGTTTATAAACTTAAAATAGATTAAGTTGAAGTATAAAACTGAGTTAAAGGTGTTTTGGTGTCAAAACTTGTAAATGGTGAGATTTTGACCTTATGGGTCAAAATTAGGGTTTATGGGCAATTTGGAGATTTGTAAGTGTTTAACACTTGTGTTCGGGTTTAATTGGCGTGTTAGGACCATTCTCACTTGTGTTAGTGATTATTGGTTAATTTTGGGCGCGGTTTGTACTTGGAAGTGCATTTGGGTCGAATTTGCACTAAGTGTCAAATTGGGTTGGTTTGTAAATCCAATCTAAGTGTGTTGTTGAATTTGTGATAATGGAATAGGTACTTTCCATTAGCGAGTTGCGGTTTACTTGGAAGCATTCATCAAGGTGACAAGGTGAGTGTTAATATCCTATGTGCATATGTATGTGTAGGATGGGTGCGGGTCGGGTGAAGTGGTTCTCGGTTATAGAGCTCACTTCACATATAGGTGGATTTGATAGACTTGCGTTTAGATCCAATTGGCACGGTTGTGTGTTTTGGTTGACCACCTTTGGCGAGGTACACGTTTTGTGTGTACACTATCACACGTGGTTGTGATGTGGATGATATAACCCCAATGACGAAGGGTTTTGAGTTGGAGAAGTGAATCGCGTGTAGTTCAGATTCACGATGACGCGTGTAGTTCGGTCATCTTATCAAAATAAATCTCGTGTAGTTCGGATTCATGGTGACTCGTGTAGTTCGGTCATCTTATTGAGGTAGTAATCTCGTGTGGTTTCGGATTACTAAGGCTCGTGTAGTTCGGCCAACCTCGATGTTGTGAAGATAGTAATCTCGTGTGGTTTCGGATTACTAAGGCTCGTGTATTTTGGCCAATCTTCATTGTGGTATTTGGTTCTCGGTATTGGGTTAAGGTGTTAACCTTGTTCGTTTATATTGTTATATATTAATGTATTGTTATGTTGTAGCTAACCCTCCGGGTGTAGCTATTTGGCGTGGTTCACATCGTCGTTGGTGAACTTATATTTTTGTTGTTGTATCTTAGCTCGTGCTTAGTGTTTGTATGGTACTGATGTGGTAGCGGAGGGGTATAAAATACTATTGAATTTTTAATACAAAATACTACAAAATATGACACAAGTTTTATTAATTTACGGATGGGATATACCTAAACCTTGCTACAACACTATAGGCAGTGTACCTAATCGTAGAGTAGTGTAGTTTTTAGTAAGTCCGGTTCGTTCCACAGGGAGCTGGTGATACTTACTATATTTTTAACAACTATATTTATACAAAATATATATAATTATATAAGTAGTAATATTATTATAAAAGGGGGGTTTTACCGTTTAATGACCGGTTTGTCGATTCTATATTTTAAGCGCAAAGATAAATGACGATAATTAAAGTGCGTAAAATAATGACAATAAATAACATGACAGTAAATAAAATTGCGAGTAATAAAATGATAGTAAATAAAGATACGATGAGAAATACAATAAAAGAAGTATGCTTATTTAAACTTCCGTAATCATGATGTTTGACGTGTTGATTTTAATTTATTACCATGGGTTAATTGTCCTTTGTCCTGGTTTATTTGATACATCTATCTGGTTTTTGTCCATAATAGTCCATCGGTCATAAATATAAAGTGCGAGTATCCTCGTCAAATTACCCTTATACCCGAAGTCAAATATTCCAACTGATTAAGGATTTAAACTGTGACGCAGTTATCACTTCTGTCAACAATTACACCAGTTATCACTGTATGTAATCCACCCCTGTTTTAATTAGTTTATGAATATTAATTCATCCACTTGATCAGAATGAATAATCAATTACCCAACCCAATTGATTAATTAAATGATTATAACAGATTCCATATGAACGTCACTAAATAGGACAACCATAATCATTATTAATTATTAGGTTAATTAATTTGAAGATAGGTTCGACAGACTCCAATGAGTTGTCACTCAATTAGACAATACCCCCCATCTATTAATAGTCAATAGTCCAATTTCCACAAGTGTCGGTCTTTTGCCCAAACCTTAATTATGGTACAAAGCCCAATTACCCAATTTTAGTAATTAGCCCAACATCATGATTACTTCGTTTTAAATAAGCATAATAATAACTTAGCTACGAGACATTAATGTAAAAAGGTTGAACATAACTTACAATGATTAAAAATAGCGTAGCGTTACACGGACAGAATTTCGACTTACACACTCAAACGATCTCTATCATAAATCTTATTATTATCATAATTTAAACTTAAAATTAAGATTATTGTTATATCTTATTACATTAACATTATGATAGAGATTTTTAGATATTGATATTGATAATAGATATTGGATCGGTAGAAAGATGATAGAAAAAAAAAATGATCGAAAAAGGTTCCCTTCAATTGAAATTACATAGATCGTTATATAGCGAAATTAGAAATTGAATTTTCATTTACGACCCCTGAACTATGCTCAATTAACAACTTTTTATTATTTAATATTATTCTTATTATGAATTATTTAAATATTATATTTTATTCTTGTGCATAGTTGACTCGTAATTTTTACACCGTTGCGTCGAGCGCTGAAAGTTGGTTCATGCCCCGGTTCCGGATTTTCGAACGTCCTTTCGTACAATTTTATATCTTGTACTTTGCGTTTTGTAACTTGTACTCTTGTCATTTTTAGACGTTCTTCATCAATAATTTGAACCTTTTTGATTGTATCTTGTACTTTTTAGCTTTTTGGACCTTTTTGTCTTCAAATCGTCGTTTTCGCCTTTTGTCTTCGTACTTATTTAAAATAAACGAATATTACTCGAAAATGGAACAATTGCAACTAAAATCTTGTCTTTCTTGGGGGATTTTGCTATGAAATATATGTTCCTTTTTAGCCTTATCAATATCCCCACACTTGAGCATTGCTTGTCCTCAAGCAATACAGTCTTGAAATAATATAATGCATCACACGAATCACTTCTTTATTCTTCACACTTTGTACATCAGTGATTTTGATAGAGCGGTATAAACAATGATATTAACAATAGAACCATGGTTAAAGGTGGGTGTGTCATCCACAGTTGCCTTGGGTTTAGGTCAACGACACTTGCAATCAAATAGCCGATTTACTTTCGGTTTCCAAAGCAAAGTGCACATTTGAAAGGCGGTTTACAGTCCCACATGACTATAAAAATGTAGATCCTTTAGGAAATTGGATCTTTATGAAAACATTTGATCTTTTAAAAATTCAAGCTAGATTTTACCCTAGACAAGTTTTCTGATTTGATCCATCATCGGTGTTGCAAAATATATTTGTGGATCAATATTTTGGCTAAAACTTTTAGGTTCGTGTAATCCACTGCTATCCCGGTATCGAATAGCACACATCCAGTTTACTTGTTCCGTATATTACCTTTCGGTAAACTACCGTCCGGTTGTAAAGGAAAGCGATGAACAAGAAACTGTTAGGGCAATGTCCCGTGACATGCAGATGATTATGGTCTTTTAACGTGTCGGATGCTAAAACTATCCTTGGTAGGAGCGATAGTAAAGATCATCCTATGATTTTTCGGTCTGGCACAAGGTCCTGTCTCCGACCATGCTATGCAACCACCGTTCTTACGGTTGACACCCGATTTGGTTCAGGTGACCTAATGAATTCCAGGTGAATTCCTAGGATTTTACGTTCAATGGTAATGAACGCATTGAAAATGGGTTTTCAGAAAACAAATCGGTTTGTATTTTTGATCAAAATATTTTCTCGTTCAAGCTCGAGTTTAGATATCATTGAATTCCATGAGTTTGAATTCTCAATCTTTAAGGTCAATCTCAAGGATTGAGTAATATCAGTCTTAAAAGTTGATTTTTAATCTTTAAGGAGATTATCCTTTCTGGGGATCTGATTCATTAGTCTTATCAAGCTAATTTGCACGGTGCCTCCCCATTGTACGAGATAAATCCTTCTCATGGTTAGGATAAATCTGACCACTTGGCGACCCTGTTTAATGTTGAGGTCCGTGGATTTTCTGCTGATTTTAGAGATGACTTTTCTAGATTTTTCGTCAACCTACAGCTGGTCTGGACGACAACTTCATGACCTAAATCAAGAAGCGCGTGTCTTTTTCAGAAGACTTTACTTCCTTTTAATGATGGAATTGATTCATCGTGTAGATCCATCTTTCTTTAATAAATCGGGTAAAACAGTTAATTTAGTCCAAAACAAAAACACCTGCAATAACTTTACAGAAACATGTGATAGATAGTTTTTAATTGAATAACTTGGTACATTCTCCCCACACTTAGTTTCTTTCTTTGCCTTTTTATTCTCCTTTATTTCATTTTAAATGAATTCAAGCGTTTTAGGTTGTTTCTCAATTTATGCCCTTTCCGAGGTAACGATAATTTCGGTATTAACACCTAGTTTTCACCGTTCATAAATATGTATAAACATAATTTTGACTTCATTTAATTGAAAATTTTTCAAATTTTCACAAAATTTGGCAAATAAACCAAGTATAAACCTGAGAGAATTTATAACCCTTCCCCACACTTAAGATCATGCAATGCCCTCATTTGCATGAAATCAGACTATAATTATAAATTCATGAGGGTGATTAGCGTAGAAAAGTGATTAAAAATACCGAGTTTGTAATTACAAAGCTCGTCGAATGATAGATGGCGCCTCATCGTTCATTCCTTCATTTGTTATATCATATTTGTTGTTTTGCGTCTTGTCGTCAAAATTAGTACCTTTTGCTGAACTTTAATGACAGTCTTTGAAATTGCGTTGTTTTACCCTGTTTTGTACATAAGATAAAATACAAACATATATATATATATATATATATATATATATATATATATATATATATATATATATATATATATATATATATATATATATATATATATATATATATATTTTTTTTTTTGAAGTTTGGTTTATAACCCCACTTTTCAAAAATTTATAAAGTATAATATTTTTGGCATACTTTAAATCAATAAAATTAAAAATAATGATAACAAAATTTGTCGCCCCGCCCTCGGGTAAAGTAATTTCGGCTTAATGACCTAGTCTTCAACTCACGACGAATTTTAGAAATCATTTTTTTTCAACTTAATGAATTAAAGTAAATTTTGTTTTTAAAATTCACCCAAAACTTAAATTAAAAAAAAATATATTAATTTTATATAAAACCTACAAAACAAAAATTCAGAATGGAGGGAGAAAACTAGTTCTTTAGTGTCTGCTAGTGGAAAAGACCACTCGGATTCCATTCTCAGAACTACACGAGAACAGAACAACTAACTCTAGATAGCATTTTCTTTTTAGAACACTTGAATCTCCCCACACTTAGGTAGCTGTGGTGTCAAAATTGTGATTAACTTCATCGTCAATTTCTCTTGGTCCATAATCAACTTGCATATCCGTGACTTTTTCTTTAAGCCACTGGTCGGATTCCTGTGTAATATCCACAATTTCAACTAGTTTCTCCTTTTCTTTAGGTGATAGATTGGATACTAACCGGTTACATAACTTAAAGTTCCCCTTGGTTCTAGCATCGCGAATCCGTTTAATAAGTTTCTTCATTGAACTATTAATAACGGGATCATTTAATTTCGTATCAACAACGGGGTTCTTTGTTATCATGTCATCATTAGGTGTTACTTCATTTTCCCCACACTTAGGCGTTTCATTATTGCTAAGTATTACCGTTGGAGTTGGTAAAACAACATGGTTCTTACCAATCGTTTTTGTCGGTTCAACGGTTTTGGTTTGTGGATATTTAGACTTTCGAATCATAAAGGTGATCGATTTCTCATCATTACTAAGTGTCATTCTACCCTTTCTTACATCAAATAACGCCCCGGTGGACGCTAAGAATGGTCGACCTAAAATTAGAGGAACGTTTGAGTCCTCTTCTATGTCAATGACAATGAATTCGACTAGAAAGGTTAAATTACCTACTTGAACGGGTAGGTTGTCAGCAATTCCAACTGGGTGCTTAATGGTTTGATCAAAGAGTCGAACACTCATATCTGTTGGACTTAACTTACCTACTCCTAATCTCTTATATAATGAAAGAGGCATAACACTTACACTTGCACCTAAATCTGCTAGTGCATCATACATGACACAATCACTAAGTAGACAAGGAACAATAAATTCACCCGGATCACCTATCCTAGGAGGAGGTTTTGGTGGAACTGTCTTCACCGGGTTTACTTCTACGGCTTTTGTTTCTTGTACTTTCTTATTCTTTTTCTTCTTCTTTCCAGAGGTATCACAAACTTTATTACCTATTACTTGCTCATACTCAACTCCTTTTCTTGGAAACGGGATGGGTGGTCTGTATGGCGCCACCACTGGCTTTACATACTCGGGTGGTGGTGGTGGTGTAACTTCTTCATTGTTACTTACATCTAAAACCTTCCCATCTTCTGATGCTGGTTTTTCAGAATTTGTTGAAACCATATTAACATTTTCATTCTGAGGATTTACTTCAGGATTACTCGGTAGCTTTCCTTGTTCCCTCTCACTCATCATGCTAGCAAGAGTACCTACGTGTTTTTCTAGATTCAAAATGGAAGCTTGTTGAGTTCTTAATGACTGATCAAACCTCTCATTCGTTTGGGTTTGAGTTTCAATAAATTGTGTTTGAGATTCAACTAGCTTAAATACCACTTCTTCCAGATTTGACTTCTTCTCGTCGGTTTGTTGTGGTGGTTTATACAAGCCAGGTCTTTGTTGATTGAAAGTGTTGTTTTGAGTTGGTTGGTTATTCGGACCTTGTTGGTTATACGAGTTATTGTCGGGTCCTTTTGGATTGTAAAGAATGTTTTGATTTCGATTGAAGTTTGGCCTTGGCGGTTGATAATTATTTTGATAACTATTTTCCAGCCTTTGGTTCATGTAGACAACATTCTCACGTTGTTCCATCGTTTGTTCAATGTGACAGTCTTTCATTAAGTGTGGTCCACCGCATTGCTCACAATTGATTCGTATTGCGTGAATATCTTTATTCATCTTTTCCATTCGTCTCTCGAAAGCATCTATTTTTGCTGAAACGGAATCAAAGTCATGGCTAGAATCGGCTCTAGCCACTTTAGATGAACGAAAAATATCTTTTTCTTGGTGCCACTCATGCGAGTGGGAGGCTGTGTTATCAATAATTTTGTAAGCTTCAGTTGCGGTTTTCTTCATAATGGAACCACCAGCTGTTATGTCGATGTCTTTTCGTGTAGCAACGTTGACACCTTGGTAGAATATTTGTACTATTTGGTAAGTGTCTAAACCGTGTTGAGGACATCCTCTCAACATCCTTCCGAATCTTGTCCACGCCTCATATAATGTTTCATTTGGCTTTTGCGCGAACGTAACAATTTCTCCTTGAAGTCTCACGGCTTTAGATGCCGGAAAGAATTGTTTAAGAAATTTTTCAACTAAAACATCCCATGTGTCAATCGCCCCTTCAGGTAACGATTCTAACCAATCTTTGGCTTCTCCCTTTAAAGTCCAGGGAAATAACATGAGATAGATCTGTTCATCCTCAACTTCTCGGATTTTGAATAGTGTACAAATTCTTTTAAATGTACGAAGGTGTTCGTTAGGATCTTCATTCGGTGCACCACTGAATTGGCATTGGTTAGTTACCATGTGTAGAATTTGTCCTTTGATTTCATAATCTGGCGCATTAACTTCTGGCTTAATAATGGCGTGACCTTGGCCCGTGCGTTTAGCCCTCATTCGATCTTCCATACTTAGAGGTTCTAGATTTTCCATGATTGGATTTGTTGTATCCGAATCACTAGAGGATTCTGATTTAATGGTTTGGGGTTCAGGAGGAATGATTAGTGGTTCAGGAATATCCTATTAGTTATAAAAATAAGAAAAACTTATATAAGTTGTCCAATTAATAGACTTTTCTGATTTTGCCCACGTTTCGAATAGCCAAAAGATGCAGCAGGTAGCCAGGACCCTTTAAATCGGAAGCCCACAACTAGCCACTAACAAATCCAACTATTACTACGAACCAGAAAAATGTCAACGTCTATTAATTTAACCGCTTAAATAATTTTTCTTTCCGTTTTAAGATTTAGAAAAGAAATAGAGAAAATTCTAAGTCCTAAAAACTAGAGCGTCGAGAAATAAGAAAGAAAAAGATTGCGCGTCGAAAAATGTTGAAAAATAAAAAAGGCGAAGAGTGGCTTATAAGACTTTAAAAACACGCGATTAATCCAACCTTATAATTATCACTATCTTAAAATTAAAACTACAAATAGAGATTACTAATTGGAATTGTAATTGATACATAGGTAAAAGGCATCGAAAAATAAAAATAAGAAAATAACTATGGCAAAACTAAACTTAATACTAAAAGTTGCAACTAGAGTCTAAAAATCTAAAGGTAATAAAACTAAAAAAAAATTTTTTTTTATAGACAAAATCTTAAAAAAAATATTTTTTTTTTTATAATTTTTTTTTTTTTTTTACGTTTTTTTTTTTTTTTTACGTTTTTTTTACGTTTTTTTTTTTTTACGTTTTTTTTTTTTTTTAAATATAAATTAAAAATATAGCGTTTTAGTGCTCCCCGGCAGCGGCGCCAAAAACTTGATGTGGTAGCGGAGGGGTATAAAATACTATTGAATTTTTAATACAAAATACTACAAAATATGACACAAGTTTTATTAATTTACGGATGGGATATACCTAAACCTTGCTACAACACTATAGGCAGTGTACCTAATCGTAGAGTAGTGTAGTTTTTAGTAAGTCCGGTTCGTTCCACAGGGAGCTGGTGATACTTACTATATTTTTAACAACTATATTTATACAAAATATATATAATTATATAAGTAGTAATATTATTATAAAAGGGGGGTTTTACCGTTTAATGACCGGTTTGTCGATTCTATATTTTAAGCGCAAAGATAAATGACGATAATTAAAGTGCGTAAAATAATGACAATAAATAACATGACAGTAAATAAAATTTGCGAGTAATAAAATGATAGTAAATAAAGATACGATGAGAAATACAATAAAAGAAGTATGCTTATTTAAACTTCCGTAATCATGATGTTTGACGTGTTGATTTTAATTTATTACCATGGGTTAATTGTCCTTTGTCCTGGTTTATTTGATACATCTATCTGGTTTTTGTCCATAATAGTCCATCGGTCATAAATATAAAGTGCGAGTATCCTCGTCAAATTACCCTTATACCCGAAGTCAAATATTCCAACTGATTAAGGATTTAAACTGTGACGCAGTTATCACTTCTGTCAACAATTACACCAGTTATCACTGTATGTAATCCACCCCTGTTTTAATTAGTTTATGAATATTAATTCATCCACTTGATCAGAATGAATAATCAATTACCCAACCCAATTGATTAATTAAATGATTATAACAGATTCCATATGAACGTCACTAAATAGGACAACCATAATCATTATTAATTATTAGGTTAATTAATTTGAAGATAGGTTCGACAGACTCCAATGAGTTGTCACTCAATTAGACAATACCCCCATCTATTAATAGTCAATAGTCCAATTTCCACAAGTGTCGGTCTTTTGCCCAAACCTTAATTATGGTACAAAGCCCAATTACCCAATTTTAGTAATTAGCCCAACATCATGATTACTTCGTTTTAAATAAGCATAATAATAACTTAGCTACGAGACATTAATGTAAAAAGGTTGAACATAACTTACAATGATTAAAAATAGCGTAGCGTTACACGGACAGAATTTCGACTTACACACTCAAACGATCTCTATCATAAATCTTATTATTATCATAATTTAAACTTAAAATTAAGATTATTGTTATATCTTATTACATTAACATTATGATAGAGATTTTTAGATATTGATATTGATAATAGATATTGGATCGGTAGAAAGATGATAGAAAAAAAAAATGATCAAAAAAGGTTCCCTTCAATTGAAATTACATAGATCGTTATATAGCGAAATTAGAAATTGAATTTTCATTTACGACCCCTGAACTATGCTCAATTAACAACTTTTTATTATTTAATATTATTCTTATTATGAATTATTTAAATATTATATTTTATTCTTGTGCATAGTTGACTCGTAATTTTTACACCGTTGCGTCGAGCGCTGAAAGTTGGTTCATGCCCCGGTTCCGGATTTTCGAACGTCCTTTCGTACAATTTTATATCTTGTACTTTGCGTTTTGTAACTTGTACTCTTGTCATTTTTAGACGTTCTTCATCAATAATTTGAACCTTTTTGATTGTATCTTGTACTTTTTAGCTTTTTGGACCTTTTTGTCTTCAAATCGTCGTTTTCGCCTTTTGTCTTCGTACTTATTTAAAATAAACGAATATTACTCGAAAATGGAACAATTGCAACTAAAATCTTGTCTTTCTTGGGGGATTTTGCTATGAAATATATGTTCCTTTTTAGCCTTATCAGGTACGCCTAGACTAGCTTGCCTTTATGCTTGGTTGTTCGGTATACGGTATTTGATATTTGTGTGGCGTATTCATTTTATACATATATATGTATGTAGTATATTATCATTCACTAAGCGTTAGCTTACCCTCTCGTTGTTTACATTTTTATAGATTTGCATGGATGCGGTTGCTCGGGTAAGCGTGGGACTAGTGGACTCGCGTAGTTGCTTTAGAAGGCTTGCTTTTGGTTTGATTAGGATTGGGTAGCGTATATCCAATCGCCATGCTCGGCTTTATTTTGTATTAAAAGTCGTGTGGTCGAAACTTGTATTTTGTACGAAAGTCGTAAATCGGCCGATGTGGGCCCAGTCTCATAAAACTCATTTTATTATTGGAACGTGTTAGTTTTAACTAATATAAATTGTTGTGAAAAGCGTTTGGTCTAAAAGTGTCGGAAAGTCGAAGATCTTTTCGCGAAAAATGGACATTTTGATCAGAACTGTCTCAGGCCTTGTGCGCGCCGCGCACAGGCAGTGGTGCGCGCCGCGCACCCTCCAGATCAGTTTTAAATTTTTTTTATTCCGCATTTTTGGTTGGTTAACGGGTTGGGTTGTTACAAGTGGTATCGGAGCATGGTCTAAGGGATTTAGGTGACTTGAGATAGGTGCTTAGACTTAGACTTTTGTGTGTGCTATTTTGTTGCGGGACTTGTAGGATTACGGGTCGGAATGGGTTTAGTTAGTGCCTTGTTTATAGGTTGACTAACGTTTATATTGGTAATGCGGATATTATTAATATATTATTTGTGTTGTGGTAATAATTCTCGCGTGTGTTTGTACCGCTTAGAATTTTGGTTGTGTTGGTTATATCATCGAGCGAGGCGGTCATTGTACTAACGAGTTGAGATGACGTTTGTGCGTAATAAGGACTTGCAAACCTTATTACGGGTGCAAATCGTGTCTAACAAGTGATGTACGACGAGTGTTTAGCAAGATGGGGCAGTGTGGTGCGTATGGTTTTATACGTTCATGGACTAATCGTTTTGCATTCTTTAGAATGGCGACGCGAAACGAGATCGAGACTAATGACGAGGAGTTTAATACTAGAGTTGCGGCCGCCGTTGCGGAGTAAATGGGTGCGTTGGAAGAAAGAATGGATAGGAAGTATTTCGAATTTCGGGGTAGTAGTGAAATGGAGCGTTGTCTTAAGAGCTTCATGAGGACTAAACCCCCGATGTATGACGGGAAACTGGATCCTTTGATAAGCACAATTTAGATTTCGGATGTCGAAGGGTGTTTCCGTACTATTGATTGCCCTCCTAAGAGAAAGACGAGACTCGCTACGAGTTTGTTGCGGGGTTGGGCAAGGGATTGGTTGGATGGTAAGATTGATCTTGTCGGTGGCGAGACGTTTATGTCTTTATCGTGGGACGACTTTAAGGAGGAATTCTTCGAGGAGTTCCGGACTTCGGCCGATTTGTGGGAATTGCGTAATGAGTTGCGAAATTTGCGACAAGGATCTATGGATTTGAGTACTCTCAAGACGACCTTTATGGCGAAGGCTCGTTTTTGTCCGGAGTATTTGGGGAATGATCGTTTGTTGATGGGGGATTTCTATCGGACCTTGAATGATGACTTGAAAAGTAAAATTAGTCGGGGTCAAGCGAAATCTTTTTCGGAATTATTCGACTTGGCTAGAGGTTTCGAGTCGTATTCATGATCGAAAAAGGGTGAACCTTCAAGTGAGCGAAGGGTCGTTTCTTATGGTGCTCCGAGTAAGAGGGCTAAGGGTCCGAGTGTGAGCACGGGTGGTACGCAAACAGGTATGTCGGATTCTAGTGCGGCTAGATGTTACAATTGTGGCGTGAGGGATCACAAGTCTTGGGAATGTTCGGTACCAAAGGGTGATGGTATGGTGTGCTTCAATTGCCAAAAAGAAGGACATCGTAAGTCGGAATGTCCCAAGTTAGCGGGGACGGGTATGGCAAGGAGACGTTAAGGTACGTTTCAATTTAATAAATATGTCTTTTGATTATTTATTAAGTGCCATTTGAGTTTGTGTAGTATGCCTTTTGTTGTGCATGTTATTGTTGTGGGTGACGTTCCTAAAGGAAGTACCATATGTTGATGTTTGATTGACGGGCAAAGGGCGTAAGACTTGGTGCAACCAAGCATTCCTTAGTATTTGGGAAACATTTCTACCAAGCCACGGAAATGGTTTTGGTGTTTGGTTGTTAAGCGCGTGTTCGCTTTTATGATGAAGCGATGAATCATGAGGTTCGTCGGTTGGTTGGAACCCTTGAGATCGAGTGTTTTAAATCTCGATGTGTGTTGGTAATGGAGTCTTTATGACGCGACATTAGGTGCCTCTTTTATACCTACTAGCGTGGTGTTCGACTCCGATTGGGTTGTGGTTACATTGTACTTAGGGTGCCTGGAGAAACCCTTAGGTACATGAGTGACTAGGTGAAATTTGACAAACTAAAGCAATTGGATGATTGCGAGGGTATGGTTTGTGAAATCGTAGTACACTTTTCGTTCGAAGTGTTTAAGGATGGTTTGAAATCCATCGTGTGCTCAAGGTTGGAGCAAGATGTGGTGATGGGTCGTGTGTACCCAATTGTTGGTAAAGTCTACCTTGGTAGCATTGTACGGGTGTACAAGTTGTGGTATCGGAACGTGGTTCCAAGTGGGGGAGTTACACTCCCGCACGAGGAAGTTTTAGTATGAGATTTTGGATGATGTTTTTGGTAGATCCGGAAATTTTGTTGAGACCTAGTTCTGGTCGATTTGTGGTAGAGTACGATTTCGGATAAATTGTACTTATGGTTTGGATTGGAAATTTCCACCGAGGTGGTAATGTGGTAAATCTCGTTGAGAGATAATTGACGTGTGTGGCGAGCAAGGTGAAATCCTTCGGTTAAGGGAGGTGTGTGTCGGGTTCTCTTTTGGAGAATTATTGTTCGGTACCTATGTTTGATATAGGTGGTTCTTGCTCGATTGTATTGGCGTTGTGTACGCGTAAGTATGGTGAATGGTTAGTGGTATCCGTTAGGATTCACTATGGCATAGCAGAGCGCGATGTTACGCTACTCGTCGTTCGAGGCCAAAAGGGCGTTGATTGATGAAGCATGACTTTCGGAGTCCGCTGACTTCATCATGGTATTGGTGATTGATGAAGCATGACCTTTAGGGTCCGCTGACTTCATCATGAGCGAGGTGTTATATCGGTGAAGCATGACTTTCGGAGTCCGCTGACTTCATCCGATGTTGAGATTGGTGAAGCATGACCTTCGGGGTCCACTGACTTCATCATGGGATTATTGATTGGTGAAGCATGATCTTCGGGTCCGCTGACTTCATCATGGTAGTGAATCACTTGTGGTTTTGGATTCACGATGACGCGTGTGGTTTCGGTCATCTTATTGTGGAAGTGAGTCGCGTGTAGTTCGGATTCACAAATGACTCGTGTAGTTTCGGTCATTGTATTGAGGAGTGAGTCTCGTGTAGTTCGGATTCACAAATGACTCGTGTAGTTCGGTCATTCCTCTGGGATAGTGACTCTCGTGTAGTTCGGATTCACTATGGCGCGTGTAGTTCGGCCATTCCCGATTGTTGTTGTAGTGAAGGTAGTGAGTCGCGTGTAGTTCGGATTCACTAAGGCGCGTGTGTTTTCGGCCAGCCTTCGTGTCGTGTGATCTATTGGTTGTTTGATACACCAATGGTGGGGTCGTAAGGACCACATTGTGTGAACTAACGGTGGATTTATACGCCGATGGTGGGGTCGTGATGACCATGTTGTATGATTAGTGAGGCGATAGCCGTGTTTCGCTCACATGTTGCTACGGGTGTGACGATAGTTGATTTGGTACACCTTGGGATTTGCGTTTCCATAGTCGTTTTGGGCGCTATCGGTTTTAGCCGTTTGCTTTATGATGTTACGGTAGTTGCGTTTTGGTCGTATTGCGCACTACCAGGGATGTCTAATTATTGGTGTTATACGTAAAGATTCGTTTGGTTCGGTCTTCATCGTTCGGGTTGTTGACCTTAGGTTGAGACTTGGTTGCTTTTAGTGTTGTACTCGGTAAGGGTACGCTAAGGGATTGATATCTCGGTACGAGATTGGTTGATTTTTCCCGATGTTAGGGAATGAGCATGGTTTTAGTGCTCGGATTGTGGATTTGATAAATCGCGGGTGACGATTTCGTTGTTAATGGTGATTCATTTGGAAGACTTGCCTAGAGAAAGTCGGTTTAGGACTTATGTTGAAGGACCGTGGCGTGTGGTCCGTTTGGTTAAAAGACAAGGATCACGAGGACGTGATCGATTATAAGTGGGGGAGAGTTGTAAGACCCCAATATTTATTTTACACAGAGTTTTAAATGATGTACGTATCGTAGGTGAAGCGTGGTATGGAATAGAAGCTCAGAACCTATTCAGGGGGTTGTGCGCGCCGCGCACCTTGAGGTGAGCGCGCCGCGCACCTGGTCTGCGACAGAAATCTGACTTTTTCAAATTAGAGTTTAATGAGGGGCTTTTTGGTCTTTTCACTTGAGGCCGGATTTGAGAGTTTATCAGTTGGTTTGGATCCAATTTTGGATCATTTTCACATCCACAAACACACCTAAACTATCTAGAGAGAGAGGGAGATTTCTAGAGAGAGATTTGGGGTTTTGGAGAAGAACGAGCTTGAATTGATCAAAGTCTCGGGTTTTAAAGTTGTTCACCTCGTTCCTAGCTACGTTTTGGTGGTTGTGGTAAGTTCTAACTCTGAATTTCATTGTTTGATTTTGATAATCAAGTTAGGGTTTGAACTTAAATTGATGAGAAACCCATTTAAACTCTTGGAGTGAGTTTAGTGATGCTAGTAATCGGGTTTGTTGTTATTGTTGGTGGATTTTGGGTTGGTGAACTAATTGGCCATGATTAGGACTTGAAATTGGGTTTAATCACTTAAGTTAGTGATTATGGAAGTATTGAAACCCATTTAGGGTTATTTGGTTGACTAGTTTTGACTTTGGGTCAAAATTAGGGTTTAGTGATGATTATGACCCAATTGGCAATTTAATGAGGTTTATAAACTTAAAATGGATTAAGTTGAAGTATAAAACCGAGTTAAAGGTGTTTTGGTGTCAAAACTTGTAAATGGTGAGATTTTGACCTTATGGGTCAAAATTAGGGTTTATGGGCAATTTGGAGATTTGTAAGTGTTTAACACTTGTGTTCGGGTTATTGGCGTGTTAGGACCATTCTCACTTGTGTTAGTGATTATTGGTTAATTTTGGGCGCAGTTTGTACTTGGAAGTGCATTTGAGTCGAATTTTCACTAAGTGTCAAATTGGGTTGGTTTGTAAATCCAATCTAAGTGTGTTGTTGAATTTGTGATAATGGAATAGGTACTTTCCATTGGCGAGTTGCGGTTTACTTGGAAGCATTCATCAAGGCGACAAGGTGAGTGTTAATATCCTATGTGCATATGTATGTGTAGGATGGGTGCGGGTCGGGTGAAGTGGTTCTCGGTTATAGAGCTCACTTCACATATAGGTGGATTTGATAGACTTGCGTTTAGATCCAATTGGCACGGTTGTGCGTTTTGGTTGACCACCTTTGGCGAGGTACACGTTTTGTGTGTACACTATCACACGTGGTTGTGATGTGGATGATATAACCCCAATGGCGAAGGGTTTTGATTTGGAGAAGTGAATCGCGTGTAGTTCAGATTCACGATGACGCGTGCAGTTCGGTCATCTTATCAAAATGACTCTCGTGTAGTTCGGATTCATGGTGACTCGTGTAGTTCGGTCATCTTATTGAGGTAGTAATCTCGTGTGGTTTCGGATTACTAAGGCTCGTGTAGTTCGGCCAACCTCGATGTTGTGAAGATAGTAATCTCGTGTGGTTTCGGATTACTAAGGCTCGTGTAGTTCGGCCAATCTTCATTGTGGTATTTGGTTCTCGGTATTGGGTTAAGGTGTTAACCTTGTTCGTTTATATTGTTATATATTAATGTATTGTTGTGTTGTAGCTAACCCTCAGGGTGTAGCTATTTGGCGTGGTTCACATCGTCGTTGGTGAACTTATATTTTTGTTGTTGTATCTTAGCTCGTGCTTAGTGTTTGTACGGTACGCCTAGACTAGCTTGCCTTTATGCTTGGTTGTTCGGTATGCGGTATTTGATATTTGTGTGGCGTATTCATTTTATACATATATACGTATGTAGTATATTATCATTCACTAAGCGTTAGCTTACCCTCTCGTTGTTTACATTTTTATAGATTTGCATGGATGCGGTTGCTCGGGTAAGCGTGGGACTAGTGGACTCGCGTAGTTGCTTTAGAAGGCTTGATTTTGGTTTGATTAGGATTGGGTAGCGTATCCCCAATCGCCATGCTCGGCTTTATTTTGTATTAAAAGTCGTGTGGTCGAAACTTGTATTTTGTACGAAAGTCGTAAAACGGCCGATGTGGGCCCGGTCTCGTAAAACTCATTTTATTATTGGAACGTGTTAGTTTTAACTAATATAAATTGTTGTGAAAAGCGTTTGGTCTAAAAGTGTCGGGAAGTCGAAGATCTTTTCGCGAAAAATGGACATTTTGATCAGAACTGTCTCAGGCCTTGTGCGCGCCGCTCACAGGCAGTGGTGCGCGCCGCGCACCCTCCAGATCAGTTTTAAATTTTTTTTTATTCCGTGTTTTTGGTTGGTTAACGGGTTGGGTTGTTACAAGTGGTATCAGATCATGGTCTAAGGGATTTAGGTGACTTGAGATAGGTGCCTAGACTTAGACTTTTGTGTGTGCTATTTTGTTGCGGGACTTGTAGGATTACGGATCGGAATGGGTTTAGTTAGTGCCTTGTTTATAGGTTGACTAACGTTTATATTGGTAATGCGGATATTATTAATATATTATTTGTGTTGTGGTAATAATTCTCGCGTGTGTTTGTACCGCGTAGAATTTTGGTTGTGTTGGTTATATCATCGAGCGAGGCGGTCATTGTACTAACGAGTTGAGACGACGTGTGTGCGTAATAAGGACTTGCAAACCTTATTACGGGTGCAAATCGTGTCTAACAAGTGATGTACGACGAGTGTTTAGCAAGATGGGGCAGTGTGGTGCGTATGGTTTTATACGTTCATGGACTAATCGTTTTGCATTCTTTAGAACTAATAAGGACTAATCGTTTTATACAGGCAGTGGTGCGCGCCGCGCACCCTCCAGATCAGTTTTAAATTTTTTTTTATTCCGCGTTTTTGGTTGGTTAACGGGTTGGGTTGTTACAAGTTGTGATAATAACCCGGGAACCTCTAAACCACCAGGTTTTTCTAAACCAATGTGGAAAACGATGGGTCGTATTAGGGGAACATCATATATCCTTAGAAACTTGGCAAAACGAACCAAAACCGAAGAAGAAGAAACGAGCGAGTCGGAATAAGATAGTTGTATTCGTATGGTGTAATATATGTAATATAGTGTGCTTATGCTTTATGATATATGTAAAAATTGCTTGTATTAATAAGTATTTTTTTTTATAAATCTAACTCTTGTCTATTTTACAGTATAAAAACACAAAATGGATAGACAACCCAATATTTTAAGAGACCTATCCAGAGACATGATTGATGAAATCTTGTCTAGAGTCGGTCAGAATTCCTCGGCACAACTATTTAAGGCGAGATCAGTTTGTAAAACATTCGAAGAACGTTCCAAGAATGCCTTGGTTTATAAAAGGCTTTCGTTCGAAAGATGGGGGATATCACATTTGGAAATCCATAAGTTACGATGTGTTTACTTTGACGCATATATTGCGGGGAACCCAAATGCTATTTTACGCAACGGGTTAAGAAATTATTTTGACTCAGTATATCCGAATATAGGACTTCGTGATTTAAAAAAAGCGGCTAACATGCAACATAAGGAAGCATGTTATGCTTACGGGTTAGTAATATTCGCTTCTCACCAAAGTGAGACCAAGAACATCGGGCTACAACTATTAAACAAAACGTTCCCACAAGTGACGGAGTCGGTAATTGGGGTAAGAAATGAGGTTTTTAGATTGTTACGGGACTGTTGGACATTACGTAACCCTCGTCCCTTTGACGACGTTACAACACGCTGTCTTATCAACGGCCATAATGGTTATGTTCCACAAGACCAAGGATGAGAAGTAGTCCTAGTAAAACTAGAATGCATGACTTGTTTCTGGACGTATGAATTACATGTCTTTATTGCCTTTGTTGAACGACTTGTGTACTAGCTAGAATTATCTTCACAACCATCTTGTATCAAATTTATTGTGTGCTATATTTCATGCTATATGTAAAATAAGCGGTATTGTAAGTTTGAAAAAATATTGTGTAAAAGTTTGAACGTGAAATATTATTATAATCAGTTTTTCATATAGAATTGTAGTAGTTGAATTGTATATTAGCTACTAAGTATGAACTTAACGGGTAGGTACTACCCGACTTTAAACTTATAAAATATGCTAATATGAAGAAATAGCTTTTATAAATGAGTTCATATTATGCTACGAGATACTATTGACTACTCTTAATATTCTGTATGATTCACTTGTTTCATTTGACTATTTTGAAGGAAATGGCACCAACTACTCGACACACCTTGAATATGAGCGAAGAGGAATTTCGTGCCTTTCTTGCTTCAAACATAGCCGCACTACAAGCTGCGCTACATACCAACAATAACCTTGGATCTAGCAGTACAGGAAATCGTGTAGGATGCACCTACAAAGAATTCACTGCCTGCAAACCTTTGGAATTTGATGGAACCGAACGACCGATCGGATTGAAACGGTGGACCGAGAAGGTCTAATCGGTGTTTGCCGTAAGTAAGTGTACTGAAGAGGACAAAGTGAAGTACGCTACACATACTTTCACAGGTACTGCGTTAACATGGTGGAATACTTATCTAGAGCAAGTGGGACAAGATGATGCTTACGCACTACCGTGGTCAGCATTCAAGCACTTGATGAACGAGAAGTACCGTCCCAGAACTGAGGTTAATAAGCTCAAGACAGAACTTAGAGGGTTACGAACCCAAGGATTTGATATTACCACGTATGAAAGACGATTCACATAATTGTGTCTATTGTGTCTGGGAGCGTTCGAGGATGAGGAAGAGAAGATCGACGCGTTTGTGAAAGGATTACCGGAAAGAATCCAAGAAGATATAAGTTCACACGAGCCCGCCTCCATACAACAGGCATGTAGAATGGCTCACAAACTAGTGAACCAGATTGAGGAAAGAATTAAAGAACAGACGGCTGAAGAGGCCAATGTGAAGCAAGTCAAAAGAAAGTGGGAGGAAAACGGTGATAAGAATCACCAATACAACAACAACAGCAATTACAACAATAATCGCAATAACTATCCCAACAATCGCAACATCAATCGCAACTACAACAAACGGCCCAACAACAACAACAACAACAACAACAACAACAACAACAACAACAACAACAACAACAACAACAACAACAACAACAACAGCAACAGCAACTACAACAATCATCTCAACAACAATAACAACCGCAACAACAACAACAATCAGAAGCAGCTATGCCAAAGGTGTGAAAAGTATCACTCGGGGTTCTGCACCAAATTTTGCAACAAGTGTAAAAGAAATGGTCATAGCGCGGCGAAGTGTGAGGTCTACGGACCAGGGGTTAACAGAACGAAAAGAATAAATGGTGTCGGAACGAGTAATGGCAGAGCAAGTAGTGTCGGAGCAAGTTATGCCAATGTAGTTTGTTATAAATGTGGAAAACCGGGCCACATTATTAGAAATTGCCCGAACTAGGAGAAAACAAATGGACAAGGCCGCGGAAGAGTTTTCAATATTAATGCGGCAGAGGCACAGGAAGACCCGGAGCTTGTTACGGGTACCTTTCTTATTGATGATAAATCTGCTTATGTTTTATTTGATTCGGGTGCGGATAGAAGCTATATGAGTAGAGAATTTTGTGCTAAATTAAGTTGACCATTGACGCCTTTGGATAGTAAATTTTTACTCGAATTAGCAAATGGTAAATTAATTTCAGCAGATAATATATGTCAGAATCGAGAAATTAAACTGGTTAGCGAAACATTTAAGATTGACTTGATACCAGTAGAGTTAGGGAGTTTTGATGTGATAATCGGTATGGACTGGTTGAAAGAAGTGAAAGCATAGATCGTTTGTTACAAAAATGCAATTCGCATTATACGAGAAAAAGGAAAACCCTTAATGGAGTACGGAGAAAAGAGCAACGTAAAGTTAAATCTTATTAGTAACCTGAAGGCACAGAAACTAATAAGAAAAGGTTTCTATGCTGTGCTAGCACACGTCGAGAAAGTCAATTCCGAAGAAAAGAACATCAATGATATTCCCGTCGCAAAAGAATTTCCCGATGTATTTCTGAAAGAATTACCGGGACTACCTCCACATCGATCCGTTGAATTTCAAATAGACCTTGTACCGGGAGTTGAACCAATAGCTCGTGCTCCATACAGACTCGTACCTAGCGAAATGAAGGAACTTTAGAGCCAATTACAAGAACTTTTAGAGCGTGGTTTCATTCGACCAAGCACATCACCGTGGGGAGCTCCTGTTTTGTTTGTCAAGAAGAAAGATGGTACATTCAGGTTGTGTATCGACTACCGAGAGTTGAACAAACTTACCATCAAGAACCGCTACCCACTACCGAGAATCGACGACTTGTTTGATCAACTACAAGGCTCGTATGTTTATTCGAAGATCTATTTACGTTCTGGATATCATCAAATGCGGGTGAAGGAGGATGATATTCCAAAGACTGCTTTTAGGACGCGTTACGGTCATTACGAGTTTATGGTTATGCCATTTGGATTGACTAACGCACTAGCTGTGTTCATGGACCTCATGAACCGAGTGTGTGGGACATATCTTGACAAGTTTGTCATTGTTTTCATCGATGACATACTTATTTACTCGAAGAATGATCAAGAGCACGAAGAACACTTGAGAAAAGTGCTAGAGTTGTTAAGGAAAGAAAAACTGTACGCTAAGTTTTCAAAGTGTGCATTTTGGTTGGAAGAAGTTCAATTCCTCGGTCACATAGTGAACAAAGAAGGTATTCAGGTGGATCCAGCAAAGATTGAAACCGTTGAAAAGTGGGAAACCCCGAAAACTCCGAAAAATATACGCCAGTTTTTAGGACTAGCTGGTTACTACAGAAGGTTCATCCAAGACTTTTCTAGAATAGCAAAACCCTTGAATGCATTAACGCATAAAGGGAAGAAATTTGAATGGAAGGATGAACAAGAGAAAGCGTTTCAGGTATTGAAGAAAAAGTTAACTACGGCACCTATATTGTCATTGCCTGAAGGGAATGATGATTTTGTGATTTATTGTGATGCATCAAAGCAAGGTCTCGGTTGTGTATTAATGCAACGAACGAAGGTGATTGCTTATGCGTCTAGACAATTGAAGATTCACGAGCAAAATTATACGACTCACGATTTGGAATTGGGTGCTGTTGTTTTTGCATTAAAGACTTAGAGGCATTATTTATATGGGGTCAAAAGTATTATATATACCGACCACAAAAGTCTCCAACATATATTTAATCAGAAGCAACTGAATATGAGGCAGCGTAGGTGGATTGAATTGTTGAATGATTACGACTTTGAGATTCGTTACCACCCGGGGAAGGCAAATGTGGTAGCCGACGCCTTGAGCAGGAAGGACAGAGAACCCATTCGAGTAAAATCTATGAATATAATGATTCACAATAACCTTACTACTCAAATAAAGGAGGCGCAACAAGGAGTTTTAAAAGAGGGAAATTTAAAGGAGGAAATACCCAAAGGATCGGAGAAGCATCTTAATATTCGGGAAGACGGAACCCGGTATAGGGCTGAAAGAATTTGGGTACCAAAATTTGGAGATATGAGAGAAATGGTACTTAGAGAAGCTCATAAAACCAGATACTCAATACATCCTGGAACGGGGAAGATGTACAAGGATCTCAAGAAACATTTTTGGTGGCCGGGTATGAAAGCCAATGTTGCTAAATACGTAGGAGAATGTTTGACGTGTTCTAAGGTCAAAGCTGAGCATCAGAAACCATCAGGTCTACTTCAATAACCCGAAATCCTGGAATGAAATGGGAAAACATTACCATGGATTTCATCACTAAATTGCCAAGGACTGCAAGTAGTTTTGATACTATTTGGGTAATAGTTGATCGTCTCACCAAATCAGCACACTTCCTGCCAATAAGAGAAGATGACAAGATAGAGAATTTAGCACGACTGTATTTGAAAGAAGTCATCTCCAGACATGGAATACCAATCTCTATTATCTCTGATAGGGATGGCAGATTTATTTCAAGATTCTGGCAGACATTACAGCAAGCATTAAGAACTCGTCTAGACATGAGTACTGCCTATCATCCACAAACTGATGGGCAGAGCGAAAGGACGATATAAACACTTGAAGACATGCTACGGGAATGTGTTATTGATTTCGGAAACAGTTGGGATCGACATCTACCGTTAGCAGAATTTTCCTACAACAACAGCTACCATTCAAGCATTGAGATGGCGCCGTTTGAAGCACTTTATGGTAGAAAGTGCAGGTCTCTGATTTGTTGGAGTGAAGTAGGGGATAGACAGATTACGGGTCCGGAGATAATACAAGAAACTAACGAGAAGATCATCCAAATTCAACAACGATTGAAAACCGCCCAAAGTCAACAAAAGAGCTACGCTGATATTAAAAGAAAAGATATAGAATTTGAAATTGGAGAGATGGTCATGCTTAAAGTTGCACCTTGGAAAGGCGTTGTTCGATTTGGTAAACGAGGGAATTTAATCCAAGGTATATTAGACCATTCAAGATTATTGATCATGTCGGACCAGTAGCTTACCGACTTGAGTTACCTCAACAACTCGCGGCTGTACATAACACTTTCCACGTCTCGAATTTGAAGAAATGTTTTGCTAAAGAAGATCTCACTATTCCGTTAGATGAAATCCAAATCAACGAAAAACTTCAATTCATCGAAGAACCCGTCGAAATAATGGATCGTGAGGTTAAACGACTTAAGCAAAATAAGATACCAATTGTTAAGGTTCGATGGAATGCTCGTAGAGGACTCGAGTTCACCTGGGAACGAGAAGATCAGATGAAGAAGAAATACCCGCATTTATTTCCAGAAGATACGTCAACACCTCCAACTGCTTAAAATTTCGGGACGAAATTTATTTAACGGGTAGGTACTGTAGTGACCCGAACTTTTCCATGTTTATATATATATTAAATGAAATTGTTATGATTAAGTGTTTCCAACATGTTAAGCAATCAAACTTGTTAAGACTTGATTAATTGAAATAGGTTTCATATAGACAATTGACCACCCAAGTTGACCGGTGATTCACGAACGTTAAAACTTGTAAAAACTATATGATGACATATATATGGATATATATATATATAGTTAACATGATATTATGATAAGTAAACATATCATTAAGTATATTAACAATGAACTACATATGTAAAAACAAGACTACTAACTTAATGATTTTGAAACGAGACATATATGTAACGATTATCGTTGTAACGACATTTAATGTATATATATCATATTAAGATATATTAATACATCATGATATCATGATAATGTAATAATTTAACATCTCATTTGATTTAATAAACAATGGGTTAACAACATTTAACAAGATCGTTAACCTAAAGGTTTCAAAACAACACTTACATGTAACGACTAACGATGACTTAACGACTCAGTTAAAATGTATATACATGTAGTGTTTTAATATGTATTCATACACTTTTGAAAGACTTCAAGACACTTATCAAAATACTTATACTTAACAAAAATGCTTACAGTTACATCCTCGTTCAGTTTCATCAATAATTCTACTCGTATGCACCCGTATTCGTACTCGTACAATACACAGCTTTTAGATGTATGTACTATTGGTATATACATTCCAATGATCAGCTCTTAGCAGCCCATGTGAGTAACCTAACACATGTTGGAACCATCATTTGGCAACTAGCATGAAATATCTCATAAAATTACAAAAATATGAGTAATCATTCATGACTTATTTACATGAAAACAAAATTACATATCCTTTATATCTAATCCATACACCAACGACCAAAAACACCTACAAACACTTTCATTCTTCAATTTTCTTCATCTAATTGATCTCTCTCAAGTTCTATCTTCAAGTTCTAAGTGTTCTTCATAAATTCTACAAGTTCTAGTTACATAAAATCAAGAATACTTCTAAGTTTGCTAGCTTACTTCCAATCTTGTAAGGTGATCATCCAACCTCAAGAAATCTTTGTTTCTTACAGTAGCATATCATTCTAATACAAGGTAATAATCATATTCAAACTTTGGTTCAATTTCTATAACTATAACAATCTTATTTCAAGTGATGATCTTACTTGAACTTGTTTTCGTGTCATGATTCTGCTTCAAGAACTTCGAGCCATCCAAGGATCCGTTGAAGCTAGATCCATTTTTCGCTTTTCCAGTAGGTTTATCCAAGGAACTTAAGGCAGTAATGATATTCATAACATCATTCGATTCATACATAAAAAGCTATCATATTCGAAGTGGTAAACTTGTAATCACTAGAACATAGTTTAGTTAATTCTAAACTTGTTCGCAAATAAAGTTAATTCTTCTAACTACACTTTTAAAATCAACTATACACATGATATATATCTATATGATATGCTAACTTAATGATTTAAAACCCGGAAACACGATAAACACCATAAAACCGGATTTACGCCGTCGTAGTTACAACCGGGGGCTGTTTTGGTTTGGATAATTAAAAACTATGAAAAACTTTGATTTAAAAGCTATACTTCTGGGAAAATGATTTTTCTTATGAACATGAAACCATATCCAAAAATCATGGTTAAACTCAAAGTGAAAGTATATTTTTCAAAACAGTCATCAAGATGTCGTTCTTTCGACAGAAATGACTACCTCTTTCAAAAACGACTTGTAACTTGTATTTCCGACTATAAAACTATACCTTTTATGTTTATTTTCATAAATTCAAGTTCAATACAAAACCGTGGCCGCTTAAATCACTCAAAACGGATTAGAAACAAAGAAATGGCGAGCAAAACAAAATTGGTAAAAACTACTCATTTTAGCTACGTGAAAATTGGTAACAAATCTATTCCAACCATAACTTAATCAACTTGTATTGTATATTATGTAATCTTGAGATACCATAGACACGTATACAATGTTTCGACCTATCATGTCGACACATCTATATATATTTCGGAACAACCATAGACACTCTATATGTGAATGTTGGAGTTAGCTATACAGGGTTGAGGTTGATTCCAAAATATATATAGTTTGAGTTGTGATCAATACTGAGATATGTATACACTGGGTCGTGGATTGATTCAAGATAATATATATCGATTTATTTTCTGTACATCTAACTGTGGACAACTAGTTGTAGGTTACTAACGAGGACAGCTGACTTAATAAACCTAAAACATCAAAATGTATTAAAAGTGTTGTAAATATATTTTGAACATACTTTGATATATATGTACATATTTGTTATAGGTTTGTGAATCGACCAGTGGCCAAGTCTTACTTCCCGACGAAGTAAAAAATATGTGAAAGTGAGTTATAGTCCCACTTTTAAAATCTAATATTTTTGGGATGAGAATACATGCAGGTTTTATAAATGATTCACAAAATAGACACAAGTACGTGAAACTACATTCTATGGTTGAATTATTGAAATCGAATATGCCCCTTTTTATTAAGTCTGGTAATCTAAGAATTAGGGAATAGACACCCTAATTGACGCGAATCCTAAAGATAGATCTATTGGGCCTAATAAACCCCATCCAAAGTACCGAATGCTTTAGTACTTCGAAATTTATATCATATCCGAAGGGTGTCCCAGAATGATGGGGATATTCTTATATATGCATCTTGTTAATGTCGGTTACCAGGTGTTCACCATATGAATGATTTTTATCTCTATGTATGAGATGTGTATTGAAATATGAAATTTTGTGGTCTATTGTTACGATTTGATATATATAGGTTAAACCTATAACTCACCAACATTTTTGTTGACGTTTAAAGCATGTTTATTCTCAGGTGAATACTAAGAGCTTCCGCTGTTGCATACTAAAATAAGGACAAGATTTGGAGTCCATGTTTGTATGGTATTGTGTAAAAACTGCATTCAAGAAACATATATCGATGTAATATATTTCTATTGTAGACCATTATGTAATGGTCGTGTGTAAACAGTATATTTTAGATTATCATTATTTGATAATCTACGTAATGTTTTTAAAACCTTTATTGATAAAATAAAGGTTATGGTTGTTTTAAAAATGAATGCAGTCTTTGAAAAACGTCTCATATAGAGGTCAAAACCTCGCAACAAAATCAATTAATATGGAACGTTTATAATCAATATGAACGGGGACATTTCAGATCTGTACTACATTCCATTTTTAATTGTAATCTGAATTGATACTGTAATTTGTTTTGGAGACACAAACAAAATTTTACACCCAGCTTGATAACGATGTGCAACAGAATACCTATGTATGCGTATATCACCGTATATATATATATATATATATATATATATATATATATATATGAATTTGTATTTGTTTATGTAATTATTTATATAAATCTGTATTTTGTATATATATATATATATATATATATAAATCTGTAGTTATACATAACTTAAATCTAACTAGTATTATTATTTATTAATGTATTATTGATAATAATATTATTAACATTTATATTAATAAGAATACTAATATTAATAATAATAATAATAATAATAATAGTTTAATATAAATTAATAGTGATAATATCATTACTTATAATATTATAAATTTCAAATAGAAACACAATTAATAACTTTATTAATTCTGATATAATAATAACACTAATTGTAATAATGCTCATTATAATAATATTTATATTATTAATAATAATAATATTAAACAATTTATACATATCTAATTTTATATTTATATTATAATATTATTAATGCTGATATTTTAATAAAAATAAAGATAATAATAGTATAACAACTAGAATTAAACTTGTAATTACATTTAATATATATTAATATTACAAGTTATTAATTTTGTATTAGCTAATAATCATGTATTATATGAATATATCTATTGAATGTTTAACATTTATATGTTCTGTTACAATATAACAATTATTAATAGGAATCATTTATATATATTTATCTAAATAGATTCAAATATTATTATATATATATTTATATCTTCATTTTACTAATAACTTAATTATTCCGTTTGTTATTTTACATTCTTAATTTCAATTTATTTAAAGTGTATTTTATTAATTCAAGATATTATATATACACTTATATATATATATATATATATATATATATATATATATATATATATATATATATATATATATATATATATATATCTTTATATTTACATAATTATTTCCACACATTGGTTCGTGAATCGTCGAAGTAGTCAAAAAGGGTAATTGAATATATGAACATCGTTTCAAATTTTTCTAGACTCAACATTACATACTTTGCTTATCGTATCGAAATCATATAAAGATTAAATTTAAATTTGGTCGGAATTTCCCGGGTCGTCACAGTACCTACCCATTAAAGAAATTTCATCCCAAAATTTGAGTAAGGTGGTCATGGCTAACAATAAAAAATGTTTTCATGACGAATATGAGTTGATAAATAGAGTTTTATCATCATTGAGTAATATGGATAAAACAATTCGATTATTCGAAGAGTACGAATGAAGGTATCACAAAAGAGTGAAATGAGTAAATGAAGATTCAACTTAACCGGTGACGTAGTCACGATTGAATTCCAGAATTCAAGGGATTCAAAAGAAAATCTTGAAAATCTATAAGATCTGATTCTTTGAGATTTAGGGAAATTAGGATTTCTATAATTATATGCGATCATCTGTCTCGATTTACTCTGTCTGGTATTTCTATTATAAATTAAATTCTTTCGTTCCATTATTCTCACCATTCCTATACTTTCTTTCTTCGTTCATACTTCCAAAAGATTGTGAAAATGCTTAATCCAGTTCTAATCTTTGATATTTTCCTAATTATCATTTCTGTCATCCTTCTTTTCAATCTTCCACCAGAAAAATCTGTTTACTTCTACTATTGCCTTGGGGTGATACTATTCTTAATTAAACCGTGTCTTTATGTTGCTATTCGTATTAATATCTACAGTTTATAACTTCCGTGTTGTTATTGGGCTTTATATTTTCTCTTATATTTTAGAGCTCTTTGCCTTTTTATTATCCTCCCGACCTCTAGTAAAGCGAGTAACGGTCCAGAATTAGTAGGTATAGAGTTTTGAATGACTATAATATTCTAAACAGAGAGGAACGTATTAGCACGATTTGATTTGTCAAATTACCGGAATATCCAGGAAAGATAGAACTATCAGGAAGCTATGTTCTCGATATGTTTGGAGATTAGATAGAATATAAGAGTCGTGTAAATGACACATGATGACGTTATAGTATGTGAATCATCACGTTCCATTAGAAACTCAGCATGACTTACTGTAATATAATCACGTTGATCAAGTGTCATTATATTATACTAACCAATGCTTCAGTTCCCAACACTACTATAAAAACATTCATACTTCAAACTCGAAGGTTTCAAAATTTAGAAACTAAAATAGTTTCTTTTATGAGGTAACTGTAAGACCCAAATCTTCATTGTACAGCAGAGTATATAGAGTACATAAAGTGTGGGAATGATTGTGCAGTTAAACAGAAGTCAGAGAGCAATCTGAGCTTAGTGCGCGCCGCACACACCAAAGGGAGTGCGCCGCGCACTCCCTACTGTAGCCTGGTTTTCGCTGTTTTAATGAGATATTTTGATGGGCTTTTTGGTAATTTCACTTGTGGACGAGTTAAAGGCCAGTTGGTCAGTTTGTGGAGTATCATTAACTCCATTTTCAACTACCATATCCATATCACTTTAATTTTAGAGAAAGAGTGTGATTCTTTAGAGAGAAAGCTTAAATCCAAGAGGAAGAAGTTGTTCTCGGACCAAAGTGCGGGTATTAAAGTTGTTCATCTCCTCTCTAGCTCCGTTGTGGTTGTAGTGGTATGTTCTAACTTTAATTTCCTTACTTTGATTTTGTGTAAGGGTTAGGGTTTGGGTAAATGAAGAACATAAAACCCATATTTGGTGATTTTAGGTATTCTTGGGTAAGATGGAGTCATGATGACTCAATGGTAACTAACCTAGGGTTTCAAAATGTTAAGTGATGTTTATGAGTTCTAATTGGTTAGTTAATCACTAGCACACCTAGTTAATTAGTAAATGGGTGTTAGATGGGTTAGTAGATAACCCGAAATGGGTGTGTTGACTTTAAATTAGTCAAGGGGCTAATGATTGACCTAATTGGGAAATATGGGCATGATATACCCTAGTTGTTTAATGGTTAGTGTTGTTGGACCTTAATCACTAGCTTTTAAGTGATTAATGATGGTCTTGGCCCTTAAAGGGTGGTTTTGGTAAGAATGGGGCATTTAATGCATTTAAGTCATTAAATGCACATGAGTGAAGTGTTGGTATTTAGTGCAACAAGTTTGTTTGTTGATCGAGTACTTATTATATTAGGTACCTTGCTTTGAAGCTTGTGGAGGTATAAATCGTCACCAAATCGTTAAGGTGAGTGGAATGATTATATGCATATGTATGTAATGTATTTATTTGTATGCTATGGTATGAACCAAAGAGCCGGTAGTGCCATAGTATGTACGAGCGTTCTATGATGTGAACCAAAGAGCCGGTAGCGTCATAGTACGTGTGTTATAGTGTGAACCAAAGAGCCGGTAGCGCTATAGCACGATTTGTTAGGGTGTGAACCAAAGATCCGGTAGCACCTTAGCGTTGTTAGAGTGTGAACCAAAGAGCTGGTAGCACTCTAGCGTGAGTATGACTAGAGTTTTGATGTGAACCAAAGAGCCGGTAGCATCATGACAAATGCGTATGGTGTGAACCAAAGAGCCGGTAGCACCATGACGCGAGAATGGTTAACCATGGTTGTGTATTTTGTTTTGTAGCATATTATATTATGTCGATTATATGTTATTGATTACGCTAGTAGCGGTTTGATAATGCTAAAAACGAACATATATTTCATAGCATTATTCCTCAAGAAAGACAAGCTTTTAGTTGCAATTGTTCTATTTACAAGTGATATTCGTTTAAATAATAAAAGGTGAAGACAAAAGACAGATTCGACGAATTGAAGACGCAAACGACCAAAAAGCTCAAAAGTACAAAAGACAATCAAAGAGGTTCCAATTATTGATAAGAAACGTCTCGAAATTACAAGAGTACAAGATTCAAAACGCAAAGTACAAAATATAAAATTGTACGCAAGGACGTTCGAAAATCCGGAACCGGGACCGGAGTCAACTCTCAATGCTCGACGCAACGGACTAAAAATTACAAGTCAACTATGCACATAAATATAATATAATATTTAAATAATTCTTATAATTATTTAATATATTATATTATTTATAAAACGTCGGCACAAGGAAACAAGCAACATGTGAGCTCTTCCAGCTGGCCATGCGATCGCATGGCCAGGAAGAAGAAAGTCCATGCGATCGCATGGCATGAAAAGTCAGGCCACATCTCCTATAAAATCGAGCTTTGGTGAACCAAAAATATATCCATCAATCTCTCTTCTCTCATATATACGTAAAATATATATATATAATTTATATTTTAATTTTAATTTTAATTTTAATTCTAATAATAAGGGTATGTTAGCGAATGTTGTAAGGGTGTAAGTCGAAATTCTGTCCGTGTAACGCTACGCTATTTTTAATCATTGTAAGTTATGTTCAACCTTTTTATATTAATGTCTCGTAGCTAAGTTATTATTATGCTTATTTAAAACGAAGTAATCATGATGTTGGGCTAATTACTAAAATTGGGTAATTGGGCTTTGTACCATAATTGGGGTTTGGACAAAAGAACGACACTTGTGGAAATTAGACTATGGGCTATTAATGGGCTTTATATTTGTTTAACTAAATGAAAGTTTGTTAATGTTAATATAAAGATTTACAATTGGGCGTCCCTATAAATTACCATATACACTCGATCGGACACGATGGGCTGGGTATTTATATGTACGAATAATCGTTCATTTAACCGGACACGGGAATGGATTAATAGCCACTAGAATAATTAAAACAGGGGTGAAATTACATTCAAGGGTAATTGGTGTAATTGTTAACAAAGTAGTAAAACCTTGGTTTACACGCAGTCGATAACCTGGTGTATTCATTAAACAAAGTATTAAAACCTTGTTACAATTCGAATCCCCAATTAGTTGGAATATTTAACTTCGGGTATAAGAATAATTTGATGAGGACACTCGCACTTTATATTTATGACTGATGGACTGTTATGGACAAAAACCAGACGGACATATTAAATAATCCAGGACAAAGGACAATTAACCCATGGGCATAAAACTAAAATCAACACGTCAAACATCATGATTACGGAAGTTTAAATAAGCATAATTCTTTTATTTCATATTTAATTTCCTTTATTTTATATTTAATTGCACTTCTAATTATCGCACTTTTATTTATTGTTATTTAATCGCACTTTTAATTATCGTACTTTTTAATTATCGCAAGTTTATTTTATCGCACTTTTATTATTCGCAATTTCATTATCGTTATTTACTTTACGCTTTAAATTAAGTCTTTTATTTATTTAATATTTTACATTAGGTTTTAACTGCGACTAAAGTTTTAAAATCGACAAACCGGTCATTAAACGGTAAAAACCCCCCTTTATAATAATAATATTACTTATATATATATATTTGTATTTTTAATAAAAGTAAACTAATATAGCGTTGAGCTTTGTTTAAAGATTTCCCTGTGGAACGAACCGGACTTACTAAAAACTACACTACTGTACGATTAGGTACACTGCCTATAAGTGTTGTAGCAAGGTTTAAGTATATCCATTCTATAAATAAATAAATATCTTGTGTAAAATTGTATCGTATTTAATAGTATTTCCTAGTAAAATATAAACTATTTCGTATACACCTCGCATAACATCAAGTATTTTTGGCGCCGCTGCCGGGGAAACGCCGAAGCGAAACGCCACAAAAAAAAAAAAGATTTTTATTTTTAGTACGTTTTGTAGAAATACGTTTTAAATATTCGAAAATATAAAAATAAAAACAAAAATATAAATATTTTTTAAGAGTTTGTAAGTTATATAAAAGTTTCTTTATCTTTATTTTATAAAAATATAAGTTTTATTTAATTTATATAAATATATTACATAATTTTATTAAAACAGGAAAAAAAAAAAATTTCGGCCTGTACTGTAGCAGCCCACTCTATGGCCCGAAACCCTAGCCCATGCGATCGCATGGCTGGGCAACTGAGGACTCATGCGATCGCATGAGCCCATCTGACACGCCAGATTTGACTTCCTGCTGCAATAATTACGAAATTATTATTATTATTATATAATTAAAACCCTAATTAGGGTATTATTGTTTTTATTATTAGTTTAGTTTTTTTTTATTATTAATTTGTTATATTTAGTTTTATTTTAGTTTTCATTAAATTATAAAATTAATAGTTTTATAAAATAAATAATATAAAAATAATATTTTTATAAAAATTGTACTTTTTACAACTTTTTTATATATTTTTATATTTTGTCCCTTTTTAATCGTTGTAGCATAACTTTTGTATTTTTAGCTCATATTTAGTTTTAAACTTAGTTTTTGCTATAGTCATTTTTACTCCTAGATTTTTAGGCTTTGCCGTAGAATTCCTTAAGTGCTTTTTCTTTAGACTAAGATTTAGGTACTTTAAAATTTTGCGACGCCTTTTTAAGTTTTAGTTTCTTTTATTTGGAATTTAGTTTTTCTTGTAAGCTTTAATATTTTTAGACGACCTTTTACTATGTATCAATTATCATTCCAATTAGTAATCTCAATTTGCGATTATAATTTTAAGTTAGTTGTAGTAATAAGGTTAGGTTAGTATTTTTAAGTTTTATAAGTTTCTTTTATTTTTTTTTCGTCACCTTTTATTTTTCAACCATTTTTCTTTTTCGACCTTTTTCGACGAACTCTTTTTCTTTCTTATTTCTCTATATTCTAGTTTTAGGACATAGATTTTTATTCTACTTCTTATCTAAACTTTCTTAAAATTACGAAAATTTATTTTAAGTGGTTAAATTAATAGACATCAAAATTTTCTGGTTCGTAGTAATAGTTGGATTTGAACGTGGACCGGGTTATTGGAGCCAAACAGTCCTCAATTATATTGAGACCAAACGAATCCTGCCCCTCTGCTGCATCTTTTGGCTATTCGAAACGTGGGCAAAATCAGAAAAGTCTATTGATTGGATAACTTATTATAATTTTTCTTTCCTTTTAAAAACTAATAGGATATTCAGTGAATGCACCGAGCAAGACGTTCACCACCTTTTGTACGTTCACCACCTGTAACTAGATCAAGACATTTAGCAAATATAACCGCCGTTGATTTTTCTTTAGAATCGTCATCCAGTAGACCAAGTACTTCAGTTCAAATTTCCGATAATCCATTTTTTGAACCCGACCTCACAATTGAGAATCCGGAGAATATTCAGGAACGGTTCGTAGATCCTGAACCATTAAACTTTCCTCCGGAGCCACCAATCATTCAAACAGAGATTGTTGAGGAACGAACCATTAAATCAGAATCATCTAGTGATACCGATTCAACAAATTCAATTATGGAGAATCTGGAACCTTTAAGTATGGAAGACCGAATGAGAGCTAAACGCACTGGCCAAGGTCACGCAATTACTCATCCAGACATTAATGCGCCAGATTATGAAATCAAAGGACAAATTCTACACATGGTGACTAATCAATGCCAATTTAGTAGTGCGCCGAAGGAAGATCCAAATGAACATCTACGTACCTTTAATAGGATCTGCACACTATTTAAAATCCGAGAAGTGGAGGATGAACAGATATATCTCATGTTATTTCCCTGGACTTTAAAGGGAGAAGCCAAAGATTGGTTGGAATCGTTACCTGAAGGGGCGATCGATACATGGGATGTTTTAGTTGACAAATTTCTTAAACAATTCTTTCCTGCATCTAAAGCCGTAAGACTTCAAGCAGAAATTGTTACGTTTACACAGAAACCAAATGAAACTCTATATGAGGCGTGGACAAGATATGGAAAGTTGTTAAGAGGATGTCCGCAACATGGTTTAGACACCTGTCAAATAGTACAAATATTCTACCAAGGATGCGACATCACTACAAGGAAAGACATAGATATAGCAGCTGGTGGTTCTATTATGAAGAAAACCGAAACTGATGCTTACAAAATTATTGATAACACTGCTTCCCACTCACATGAGTGGCACCAAGAAAAAGATATCATTAGATCATCTAAAGCAGCTAGAGCCGATTCTAGCCATGACTTAGATTCCATTTCCGCAAAGATAGATGCTGTGGAGAGACGAATGGAAAAGATGACTAAAGATATTCACTCAATACGAATTAGTTGTGAGCAGTGTGGAGGACCACATTTGACAAAAGATTGTCTCAGTATTGAATTAACAATGGAACAAAGAGAGAATATTTCATACATAAACCAAAGGCCTGGAAATAATTATCAGAATAATTATCAACCGCCAAGACCGATTTACAATCAAAACCAGAATTATAACCGAAATATTCCATACAACAACCAACAAGGTCCTAGCAATCAACAAGTATCCAATAATACTTACAACCAGCAAAGACCGAATTTTCAAAATAAACCACCACAACAAACCGATGATAAAAAGCCGAATTTAGAAGATATGATGACGAAGCTAGTTGAAACTCAAACACAGTTTTTCACATCTCAGAAACAAACCAATGAACAAAATGCTCAAGCATTTAGAAATCAACAAGCTTCTATTCAAAATCTGGAACAAGAAGTAAGTAACCTAGCAAGGTTAATAGGTGAAAGAAAACCGGGAAGTCTACCTAGTGATACAAACGCTAACCCCCGAAATGAAACAGTTAAAGCCATTACCACAAGAAGTGGTACAACACTTAAACCACCTGAAATACCTGTAACTTCTGATGAAACTATTCCTACTCCACAAGAACCACAACCTGACCAAGATAAGGAAAAAGAACCGGTAGTTGAAAAGGTTAATGAAGATAACACAGTTAAGGATAAACCTTATGTTAAACCATATCAACCACCACTTCCTTACCCGAGTAAAATGAAGAAAGAGAAACTTGAAGCCGAGCAATCCAAATTCTTGGATATGTTTAAACAGATAAATGTAAATCTTCCTTTCATTGATGTGATTTCAGGAATGCCTAGATATGCTAAATTCTTGAAAGATCTAATCTCAAATAGAAAGAAAATGGAAGAACTCTCGGCTGTTACTATGAATGCTAATTGTTCAGCAGTGCTGTTGAATAAGATACCAGAAAAACTATCTGATCCAGGAAGTTTCACAATTCCATGTTTTTTGGGTAGTCTTAGTTCAATAGAAGCATTGGCAGACTTAGGTGCTAGTATAAATCTAATGCCGTATTCACTATACGCTAAACTAGACCTTGGAGAATTGAAACCAACTAGAATAAGCATACAACTAGCCGATAGATCAATAAAATATCCTAGAGGGATAATGGAGAACATGCTAGTTAAAGTTGGTACTTTAGTATTTCCAGTAGATTTTGTTGTTTTAGACATGGAAGAAGATTCTCAAGTTCCTCTCATATTAGGAAGACCATTCTTAAACACGGCTAAAGCAATGATAGACGTGTTCGGTAAGAAACTGACCCTAAGTATAGAGGATGAGAGTGTTACCTTTTCAGTTGATAGAGCAATGCAATAACCACAATCTGCAGATGATACATGTTATTATATTCAAACTATAGATGCACATGCAGAATTATTAGAAGAATTTCCAGAATTACAAGGAACAGGAGAATGTTCTTTAGGAGAAGGTAATGAACCAATTGATGAAGCTGAAATGTTAGCTACACTTATAGCTAATGGATATGAACCAACAACAGAAGAAATTCAAATGCTAAAAGAAGAAGACAGATATCGATATAAATCATCGATAGAAGAACCTCCGAAATTAGAGTTAAAGCCACTTCCAAACCATTTGGAATATGCTTATTTACATGGTGAATCTGAATTACCTGTAATAATATCGTCTTCTCTTACTGAAAATGAGAAATCACAACTCATTTCTGTGTTGAAAGCTCATAAACCAGCCATTGCATGGAAGATTCATGATATTAAAGGAATAAGTCCTTCGTATTGCACACATAAAATCCTTATGGAAGAAGGTCATAAAACGTATGTGCAACGCCAACGAAGACTAAATCCTAATATGCAAGATGTAGTTAAGAAAGAGATTATTAAACTGCTAGATGCAGGTTTAATTTATCCAATCTCTGATAGTCCATGGGTAAGCCCAGTTCAATGCGTACCTAAGAAGGGTGGCATGACTGTCATTACAAATGAGAAAAATGAGTTTATTCCTACTAGGACTGTAACAGGATGGCGTGTATGTATTGATTATAGAAAATTAAATGACGCCACCAGAAAAGATCACTTTCCCTTACCTTTCATAGATCAAATGTTGGAAAGATTAGCCGGAAATAGTTACTATTGTTTTCTAGATGGATTTTCCGGATATTTTCAAATTCCAATAGCACCCGAAGATCAAGAGAAAACCACATTCACGTGCCCTTATGGTACTTTTGCTTACAAACGCATGCCATTTGGACTTTGTAACGCCCCTGCAACCTTTCAAAGGTGTATGATGGCGATTTTTCACGACATGATAGAAGAATGCATGGAAGTATTCATGGATGACTTTTCAGTCTTCGGTAATACATTTAAATCATGTCTAGTTAATCTGGAACGAATGCTAATTAGATGCGAAAAATCAAATCTAGTACTTAATTGGGAGAAATGCCATTTCATGGTTAAAGAAGGCATCGTTCTTGGACATAAAATTTCAAAAGAAGGAATTGAAGTGGATAGAGCTAAAGTAGATGTAATTGCTAAACTTCCACATCCCACCAATGTTAGAGGAGTTAGGAGTTTTCTAGGGCATGCCGGTTTTTACCGACGTTTCATAAAAGATTTTTCTAAAATTGCCACTCCTATGAATAAACTCCTAGAAAAGGATGCGCCATTCATCTTTTCAGATGAGTGTATCAAATCTTTTAATATTCTTAAAGAGAAACTCACTAATGCACCAATCATGATAACACCAAATTGGAATCTACCATTTGAACTAATGTGCGATGCAAGTGATTTTGCAATGGGAGCCGTTTTAGGACAAAGGATTGAAAAACGATTTCAACCTATATATTATGCTAGTAAGACGTTACAAGGAGCAAAAACGAACTATACAACTACTGAAAAAGAACTCCTTGCTATTGTCTTTGCTTTTGACAAATTTCGATCATATCTCGTTCTAGCAAAAACGGTGGTCTATACCGACCATTCTGCTCTTAGATACCTATTTTCAAAACAAGATGCTAAACCAAGATTAATCCGTTGGATCTTACTCTTACAAGAGTTTGATATTGAAATCCGAGATAAAAGAGGAGCAGAAAATCTCGCCGCTGATCATCTTTCTCGTCTTGAAAATCCCGAATTAGAAGTTCTAAATGAATCGGCCATACAAGACAACTTTCCTGATGAATATCTATTGAAGATAGATTATAAAGAAATTCCATGGTTTGCAGACTATGCAAACTACTTAGTTTGTGGATTCCTTGAAAAAGGATTATCGTACCAAAGACGAAAGAAATTCTTCAGTGATATAAAACACTATTTCTGGGAAGATCCACATCTGTTTAAAAGTTGTCCCGATGGAATAATACGCCGATGTGTATTTGGAGATGAAGCTAGTAAAATTTTAAACCATTGTCACACAGGACCAACAGGAGGGCATTATGGGCCTCAACTAACAGCAAGAAAAGTTTATGAAGCTGGATTCTATTGGCCTACAATTTACAAAGACGCACACCTTCTTTGCAAATCCTGTGATGCATGTCAAAGGGCCGGAAAAATAAGTCAACGTGATGAAATGCCACAAAATGTCATCCAAGTATGTGAAGTATTTGACATTTGGGGTATTGACTTTATGGGTCCATTTCCAAAATCTCATAATAATCTATATATACTCGTAGCCATTGATTATGTATCTAAATGGGCGGAAGCACAAGCTCTCCCAACTAACGATGCACGAGTTGTAGTCAACTTTTTAAAACGTCTTTTTGCAAGGTTTGGAACACCGAAAGCTTTAATAAGTGATCGGGGTACTCATTTCTGTAATAATCAACTTGAGAAAGTTCTTAAAAGATATGGAGTAACTCATAAAATCTCCACCGCATATCATCCACAAACAAGTGGACAAGTTGAAAATACCAACCGAGCTTTAAAACGTATTCTAGAGAAAACCGTAGGATCAAATCCGAAGGAATGGTCCATTAAATTGGAGGATGCACTCTGGGCTTTTAGAACAGCCTACAAAACTCCAATTGGAACCACACCTTTTAGACTTGTTTATGGAAAAGCATGTCATCTTCCAGTAGAAATTGAACACAAAGCATTTTGGGCTTTGAAAACATGTAATCTTGATTTACATGAAGCCGGACGTCTACGATTAAGTCAACTAAACGAATTAGAAGAATTAAGACATGAAGCATACGAAAATTCGTTAATCTATAAAGAAAGAACGAAGAAATGGCATGATAAAAGAATCAGAAGTTCAAAAGAATTTAAAGAAGGAGACAGAGTTCTTCTTTTCAATTCACGATTCAAGCTATTTCCTGGAAAATTGAAATCAAGATGGTCTGGACCATTCATAGTCAAAAGAGTTTTCCCATACGGAACGATAGAATTAATAAATTCAAATGGGATTGAATTTAAAGTTAATGGTCACAGAGTTAAACATTACATACATGGTCCGATGGAAGTCGACAACGAAGTTAATCACAATTTCGACACCACAGCTAACTAAGTGTGGGGAGAATCAAGTCTTTAAAGGATAATATGTATTTCTGTTAGAGTTAGATTGTCTGTTTTCGTGTAGTTCTCGAAAATGGAACCCGAATGGTCTTTCCCTAGCAGACCCTAAAGAACTAGTCTTCTCCCCCCATTCTGAATTTTTATTTTTTTTAGGTTTTTACAAAATGAAGACTGCCTGTGAACTAAACCATGGTCTAATGCTACACGCTTTGATCACTAAAAGAAATAATGACATACTACCGAGTGAAATAGTATCAGTAATCAGAGAAAGAATGGACGGAGTTAGAAAAGAATCCAGATGCGAAGATAATAAGTTACAATTTGGTAAAGGAAAATCAAAATCCGCAGCGAAAAGAAGAGCACGACACCTAGAACGATGTCACAAATGCGGAAAATGGTCACATGGAGGTAAATGTTCAAATAATCAAACCTATTCAAATACCGAATTTGTTACTTTATGCAGAGACGGACCGTTCATATGTTTAGAAGAAAAGACACTGAATGCTCGAGGTTACGCCTATGTGGCCATGGAAAACCAATTAAACCGACTATCTTATGAATGGGATAGATCATATAACTAAGAAATCTATTTCACAGGTATGTTTGTACAGTTTTTTTTTTTTTATTTTTTAACCTTTTGATAATAAATGCTAATTTGTTCGCTAAAAAGTATTAAATTGGTATTAAATAAAATTAGGTTTGGCGACCGAAATTATTGATATCATTCAAAAATTTATTACATCACTGCGAAATTTAACGTTTATTCTTAAGGTATAAATATCTTTAATCAATCAACCCAAAATATTTCAAAAATTCGTCATGAGTTAAATTAGGTCTTGGAACCGAAATTACTTTACCGAAAAGAGGGGCGCATATTTTTGATAATATTTGATTGATTAAAATGGGAAAAAAAAGCCAAAAAGATTTTTAATTTTATTTTTACCATGTTTTTAAAATAAATATTTAAATCTTAAATTAATATTGTAAACTTTGTAAAAACAATATTTTTAAAATTGTAAATATTTGAATTTTTAAATTAAGTCTGGTGTGAATTTTTAATTTTTAAAATATGAATTTTTAATTTTATGCATTTCAAATTTTAAGTTTGGTGTGATTTTTTTTAATATTAATTTTGAATTTTATATTTATGTTGTGTGAATTTAAAAACAAAAATTTACTTTATCTCATTAAGTTAAAAATATGATTTTTAAAATTCGTCGTAAGTTGAAGACTAGGTCTTTGAACCGAAATTGCTTTACCCAAGGGAGGGACGAGAACTTTTATTATCATTATTTTTAATCTTATTGAATTAAAGTATGCCAAAAACATTAAAAAACCCAAAAATCTTTACTTTTAAAAAACAGCGCTTTGATTTGACAAATTTTAAAATTTTGTCAAGGGACAGACTAGGACAACGATCCGAAACGCCCTCGCTCCTAAAGGAAACCAAATTTTTAAAATTTAAATAATTAGAAGTTTTATAAAGTATAAGGTTTTATATATAAAAAAAAAAAAAAAAAAAAAAGGCTGAAAACACTGTAGCCGGCACCCCATGCGATCGCATGGGGTTTGCACTTGGAACCCATGCGATCGCATGGGGACCAAATGCTGGTCAGGAACAAAAACAGCAGAGAGTCTGCTTCTACACCACAACACACACACATACCCGAAAATACTCCCAAATATTCACCAAATTTCACCAAAATTCACCGTAATTCGTCATTTTTCTTGCTCTAATCATGCCTAGATTCTCATTCCTCAGCAAATTGGTAAAAATTACACCCCTAAACTCTATAAATTCCTAGTTTTTGTGATAATTACCAATTTTTTACCTAATGCAATTTTGTTAATTTCTAGTGTAATTAGTGATAAATTGTTAGTATTTTATGCATGTATAACCTAGATTGATGCTATTTAACATGATTTGAAGCCAAAAACTTCAAAATTTTTAGAAATCTAGGATTTGTGTTCTTGAGCAATTTGGGGCTTTTTGATATAAACAGGTTATGGCCGATTTTTGTCATGAATTATTGCCAAATTGAGTAGTGTAACATGTTTAGATAGTTAAATGATCAAAACAATGATCCTAAACATGATTTTTAGAGATTAAAGTGGACTTTTTAAGTCCAAAATTCATGAACTTGATTAATTTGATATATTTGCCATTTGAGACTTGTTAAATTATTAGTAATGAATATTTTGACATGTTATTTGAGTTAAATGCTTATGAATTTTGTATACATTTTCATATGTGCTTATTTGAAAAGTGTAGAATTGTGAAAAATTGTGAAAATGTGTATAAGTTTAATTTTGATTTAACATGTTGTAGTGATTGTTTTAAGTTGTTATTTTGCTAACACTAATGCATATTTGGATGCACAATTTTTGTGTTTAATGTGTTTTACAGAGAGCCGATACTGGAGGTTCAGGAGCATCATCATCTAGACGACCAGCACCAGCACCAGAACCAGAACCAGAAATGCAACACGAACAAGAACCACAACAGGAACAACAACAGCCTGATCAGCACATACCTTATTATGATCCAGTACAGTTTGTTGATGAATTCATAGTATTCCCAATGAGGCCGCCAGTAGAATTCCCAACGATTCCTGAGCACACTCTACATCCTAATCTGAGATTTGATAGAAGATGGAGAGATTACGAGACATATCAAAGGAACAAATTCAAATTGGTAACAAAAAATGTAGAGGTGCCAAGGGTAATTGATTGGGCCCCTTTGGAAACGGTCCATCTAGCTGACCGTGTTAGACAGCTTTTAGTTCAAAGGTATGGCAGTTCTTCTTTTACAGATTGGGAACGTCTTTTCACCATTCGTAGACCTGTATATAAGGAATGGTGTGTTGAGTTGATGAGTACTGTATCACTTGATACAAATATAGTTAGGATAGATGATAGAAGATTTCTTAGGTTTATCCTTGGCGGTAGGATGTACAGAATGTCCATGCTGGACATGGCCAGGGCCTTACAGATTTATACTCCTGGTGAGTTGCTATTACTCGATTGTACAAACTTGATTCATTATGGTGAACGGGTAGATAGTAACTTTGACGCTGACGCCATTTGGAGGCGTATGTCACATTTTGATGTTTTTACACGAGCAGGAGGACACTCCTATACACATATTGACAGGGCCGAGCTTCGTATTATTCATAGATTTTTGGCCAACTCGATTACACAAAGAGGTCATAATAAAGAAAAAATTACCTTATATGATTTATTCTACCTAAAGTGTATTCGGGATCCTAGAAGCTTTGTCAATATCCCTTACTGTGTTGCTTTTTATTTATCTAAAATGGTAGAGGGAATGCAGGACGGGAGTATAATAGGAGGAGGTATTTTTGTTACTCTCATTGGAGAGTATTTAGGTGTTGATAGGAACCAAGGGGGTCCATTACAGATTTGTAGAGAACAGGTTGAGCCCTTAGGATTGAAAGTTTATGTGGGTGCTAAAGTATTGAAAAGTAGACGTAACCAGGCAGTACCCTATGAGGGATCTCATCCTCAGGTAGAGAGAGGCTCAGACGAGGAAATGGAGGAGGCGGAAGACATTAGGGATGTCTTTCGAGATGCTATTCTTGACGTCCACGTTCGTATAGATGAGGAAGCAATGACGAACGCGGCAAGACATAGTATGTATGAGCAGTGGAACTCCGAGCGAGTATACGAGGATTATAGGCGACGCCAACACGATAGCTGGTTAGTTCATCAGCACCAAATTATGAGCCAGCTATCATATCAGGTACCAAATAACTATGTACCTACTCGACCTGCTCATTTTCCGCCACATAGCCCCGATATCCGACCACCCTTTAACCGGTATGACTATAACCAAGCCTATCAGAACACCTATAACCAACAATGGAACCCACCCGATGAGATGAACTGGAACCCCTATCCAGACTGATTTAGTTCCAATTGGTTATTTTTATGATTTTTATGTTTTTATCTTTTGACTTTTTCATGTTTAAACTTATGTTATTGGATAAATTTGTGTAATTTTTATTATTTTATTATTATTGTGTACTAATATTTCATATTTAGAATTTGAAAGTGGGATATTAAGTCCCATTTCAAATTGCCATGCATGATTATACTTGTATATATGTATATTGTCGATTGTTCAAAACAGGGTAAAACAGCGCATTTTCAAAGACTGGCATTAAGTTCAGCAAAAGCTACTAATTTTGACGACAAGATGACAAATAAATATGATGTCACAACAGACGGAATGAACAAATGATGTTTACCATTTATCATTCAGCAAACAAACGCCAATATATTTGGAAATTTTGGTAAAATTTAATCATTTTCACACAAATCACCCTCAATAATTTAAATTGTTACTGATTTCTTGCAAATGAGGGCATTGCAAGATCTTAAGTGTGGGAAGGGGTTAAATTCTTTCGGATTTTAAAAATTTTTACTTTATACACTTGGTAACCATTAAAAATACTAGTAACATAGTAGTTGTATTAGAATCTAGTGCTCTCTGATAAAAAAGAACATCCCTAGTCTTATATACTGACTACCCAATTCTAGTAAAAATTTTCAAAATTTTCAATTAAATGAACTCAAAATCATGTTTATACATATTTATGAATGATAAAACTAGGTGTTAACACCGAAATTATTGTTACCTCGGAAAGGACATAAATTGAGAAACAAACCAAAATGTTGAAATTCATTTAAAATGGAATAGAGGACGATAAAAAAGGAAAATAAAAGCCAAGTGTGGGAAAATTTACCAAGTTATCTTAAACATATGTCACATATATCTGTAACAAATAACTGAAAATACTTTTGCTTTGGACTAAACTAAACTGTTTTACCCAATGAAAGAAAAGAAGAGATGGATCTACACGATGAATCAATTCCATCATTAAAAGGAAGTAAAGTCTTCCGAAAAAGAAACGCGCTTCTTGATCTAGGTCATGAAGTTGTCGTCCAGACCAGCTGTAGGTTGACGAAAAATCTAGAAAAGTCATCACTAAAATCAGCAGGAAATCCACGGACCTCAGCATTAAACAGGGTCGCCAAGTGGTCAGATTTATCCTAACCATGAGAAGGATTTATCTCGTACAATGGGGGGCACCATGCAAATTAGCTGGATAAGACTAATGAATCAGATTCCCAGAAAGGATAATCTCCTTAAAGATTAAAAATCAGCTTTTAAGACTGATATCACTCAATCCTTGAGATTGACCTTAAAGATTGAGAATTACAAACTCATGGAATTCAATGATATCTAAACTCGAGCTTGAACGAGAAAATATTTTGATCAAAATTACAAACCGATTTGTTTTCTGAAAACCCTACTTTTAATGCGTTCATTACCATTGAACGTAAAATCCTAGGAATTCACCTGGAATTCATTAGGTCACCTGAATCAAATCGGGTGTCAACCGTAAGAACGGTGGTTGCGTAGTGGTCAAAGACAGGACCTCGTGCCATACCGAAAAATCATAAGGATGAACTTTACTATTGCTCCTACCAAGGATAGTAATTGCGTCCGACACGTTATAGACCATAATTAAAAGCATGTCAGAGGACATTGCCTTAACAGTTGCTTGTTCAACGCTTTCCTTTATAACTGGACGGTAGTTTACCGAAAGGTAATATACGGGACAAGTGAACTGGACGTGTTGCTTTCCAAATACAAGGTTAGCAAGTGGGTGACACAAAACCATAAGTTTTGAGCTAAAATTTTCAAATCTAAAACCTACCAAACCCACAAAAATATTTTGCAAACACCGGTAAAGGGTTATTCCGAAAAAATTATCTAGGGTAAAAACTAGATTTAATTTTCAAAAGATCAAATGTTTTCATAAAGATCCAATTTCCTTAATGGATCTAAATTTTTATAGTCATGTGGGACTGTAAACCATATCGTTACTACCATTGTTTATACCGCCGTATAGAAATCACTGATGTACAAAGTGTGAAGAATAAAGAAGTGATTCTAGTATTTCAAGACGATATTGCTTGAGGATAAGCAACGCTCAAGTGTGGGAATATTTGATAATGCTAAAAACGAACATATATTTCATAGCATTATTCCTCAAGAAAGACAAGCTTTTAGTTGCAATTGTTCTATTTACAAGTGATATTCGTTTAAATAATAAAAGGTGAAGACAAAAGACAGATTCGACGAATTGAAGACGCAAACGACCAAAAAGCTCAAAAATACAAAAGACAATCAAAGAGGTTTCAATTATTGATAAGAAACGTCTCGAAATTACAAGAGTACAAGATTCAAAACGCAAAGTACAAAATATAAAATTGTACGCAAGGACGTTCGAAAATCCGGAACCGGGACCGGAGTCAACTCTCAATGCTCGACGCAACGGACTAAAAATTACAAGTCAACTATGCACATAAATATAATATAATATTTAAATAATTCTTATAATTATTTAATATATTATATTATTTATAAAACGTCGGCACAAGGAAACAAGCAACATGTGAGCTCTTCCAGCTGGCCATGCGATCGCATGGCCAGGAAGAAGAAAGTCCATGCGATCGCATGGCATGAAAAGTCAGGCCACATCTCCTATAAAATCGAGCTTTGGTGAACCAAAAATATATCCATCAATCTCTCTTCTGTGACAACCCGGAAATTTCCAACCAAATTTAAACTTTAATCTTTATATGTTTCCGACACAATAAGCAATATTTGTTAAGTTAAATTTCAAGAATTTTAAACTATGTTCATACATTCATTCAACTTCGACCAAGTTCCAACGATTCACGAACCATTAAACGAATATGATTATATATGTATATGTGTATATATATTATAACTTGAAACGTAAATGAAATATTATATTAAATACTTTATATGATTGTATCTGTTTCAAAATGTTTATCAATGGAATTAGAAGATAAGATCAACTGATTGAATTATCAGATATATTAAATTATGATTACAAGTCTCTGTTGAAAGGCCCACGTTGATTTGAGAAATCTTTCCATTTTAACAATATTCGGAAAATGGTAAAGTAATTTATAAATAAGAACAAATTGTCAATCATTGAGAACTAGACAAAGGATAGTGGAAGATTGAATCTCATAAAGACTCGATTGATCTATTTAGTTTCAAACGTACAAAAACGTTTTCAGTTTAAAAAGAACTTTATTATTAAAACGTATATAACTTTTATAAATATCTAGAGCCACTTTTGACAACTCATTACTTAACTAGTATGATAAAGATAACGATATTTATATTTTATTTTATTAAATATATATAACGATTTAAATTAATATTATATATATTTATACGCGTATAATACGTACATAGTTTTATACTTTTACTATACTTAAACTTTGCCTTTACTTTATTATTACTTTACTTTAACTTTAATAATTCACTTTAATAATTCATACTTTAATAATTTATACTTTAATAATTCACTTTAATAATTCATACTTTAATAATTCACTTTAATAATTCATGATTTAATAATTCACTTTAATAATTCATACTTTAATAATTCATTTTAATAATTCAAAAATCTATTATAAATAGAATTCAATAGGTTTCATTATTTCATAGAAACTTGAAAATATTTTTCTCTAAACTCTCTCAATCGATTTACATATATATATTTACTCCGTATTATTTCAAGATATTATTAGTATACATAAAATATTACGACGGAGTGTTGTCTGAGTGATTTCGAAATTGTTTTTCGAGTAGGATAGGATTAAGGAAATTATGGGTTATAGCTATAGAGGTGATTGAGTATGGTTCATGGGTATGCTCGTGAGGTCAATATAGTGTTTATCATTTCCGTTGCGTCTACGTACCTTTCCTGCAATATTGAATCTCAATATTGATACGTGAGTACTCATAATTTAACTTTTACATACTAATAGTGTATCCTTGACTAGTGCTCGAGTATTTAGGATTATGCATGCTTGTACTTTTGATATTGCCCTTAGACAGGTTAGGTTGAATCTTGAATTAGTTACACTTGCGGTTGAGATAAGGTATAAGATATGCATGTCCTTGGAAAGCTAGCGAAAAATTAAGAACTTTTCCTTTAGATATCGAATGGTTTCGATGAACGGATTAGAAGTTATAATCAATTGAATTTTCGATATTTTTATTAAAAATGATTATTATTATCGTCGTTCTAGTTTTATCTTATTATTATCATTATTATTATCTTTATCAATAAAAGGGATTTATCATTAAAAATTGTTTTCTTTATTACTATCGTTATTATCGTTAAAGTTATAATTAGTATTATTATTATTATTATCCCATTATCATTATCATTATTATTATTATTATTATTATTAGTATTATTATTATTATTATTATTATTATTATTATTATCATTATTAATATATATATATATATATATATATATATATATATATATCATTATTTAAAAATGGTTATTGTTATTGTTATTATTATTATTACTATATTATCATTAAGATAATTATTAGTATTATCGTTAATAATATTATAGTAACTATCATTATTAATATTAGTGCAATTAAAACAAATAATTGTAACACCTAAATATTTTGATTACTATTATTATCATTATTATGAACACGATATAAAAGACGATTAAAAGCTGTTAAACGAAACGATTAGGAAATAATGAGTAAGAGTATCATGATGAAATTAAAATATTATAAGATATTAATTTAGATAAAATTATCGTTCTTATTATTTTTATCATTACTATTATTATTAAAAGTATCGTTATTATTAAAACTATCATTTTAACAAAAATTATCATTTTAATAGAAATGTCATTGTTACTATAAAATATCATTATTATTATTATTTTAAATAGAATTATTATTTTAAAGATAATATTAAAAATTATCGTAAATATTAAAGTTATCATAATTAGAATTATCGTTTTATCATAATGTCATCTTAGTAATTATAAATATTGATATTTTTATAATAATAATTATTATTACAAAATAATACAACTTTTACTTACTATCATTATAGATATTATTTTATCAAATAAATATGTGATACAAACATATTTTACTACGTGTAATAACTTACTTTAATAATACCTATCATATTATCTTTATGATATTAAATGAACCCTATAAATTTTATTACTTAATATATATAAAAGTATATTTGATTATATAAATTTAATATAAAATTTTATTTATTAATAAATAAATTATATTATTTACTCTAATAAATCTTTTTAAAATATTTAAAAATATAAAACGACGATATTTAAACTATATATTAATCATGTATAGATTTTTAGAAATTATTTTGAGTCAAATTTACTTTTGTTGACTTTTGCATATTAGTCTCGAGCATTAGGATTGTGGTACACTATGACTTGACCTAATTTGTTAGACAAATATTGACCAACATATAAATATATATAATTAATTTAGGTTCGTGAATCCGAGGCCAACCTTGCACTTGTTCAATGACGTTATATGTATTTTTACTACGAAATACAGTATGGTGAGTTTCATTTGCCTTTTTACCTTTTATATTTTTGGGCTGGGAATACATGCGCAACTTTTATAAATGTTTTACGAAATAGACACAAGTACGTGAAACTACATTCTATGGTTGAATTATCGAAATCGAATATGCCCATTTTTATTAAGTCTGGTAATCTAAGAATTAGGGAATAGACACCCTAATTGACGCGAATCCTAAAGATAGATCTATTGGGCCTAACAAACCCCATCCAAAGTACCGGATGCTTTAGTACTTCGAAATTTATATCATGTCCGAAGGAGGATCCCGGAATGATAGGGGATATTCTTATATGTATCTAGTTAATGTCGGTTACCAGGTGTTCACCATATGAATGATTATTTTTGTCTCTATGCATGGGACGTATATTTATGAGAACTGAAAATGAAATTCTTGTGGTCTATTAAAATGATGGAAATAAATGATTATGATAAACTAATGAACTCACCAACCTTTTGGTTGACACTTTAAAGCATGTTTATTCTCAGGTGTTAAAGAAATCTTCCGCTGTGCATTTGCTCATTTTAAAGATATTACTTGGAGTCTTTCATAGCATATTTTGAAGAACGTTGCATTCGAGTCATTGAGTTCATCAAAGATTATTATTAAATCAATTTATAGTTGGATAGTGGATATTATGAAATGGTATGCATGCCTGTCAATTTTCGATGTAAAGAAAGTTTGTCTTTTAAAAACGAATGCAATGTTTGTAAAATGTATCATATAGAGGTCAAATACCTCGCAATGTAATCAACTATTGTGAATCGTTTATAATGTATATGAACGGGTCCTTTCAGTTGGTATCAGAGCGGTGGTCTTAGCGAACCAGGTCTGCATTAGTGTGTCTAACTGATAAGTCGATAGGATGCATTAGTGAGTCTGGACTTCGACCGTATCTGCATGTCAAAAGTTTTGCTTATCATTTTGTGTCGAAAATTAACTACTTATCATCCTCAGAAAATTACCTGCTTATCATTTTTAGTCTAAGACACGTCTTGCTGTATTGATTGCATGAATAGTGTATAGACAAAAATTCATATCTTAGCATATCTGCTAAATCATATCTTATCGTATCTGTTACTTTAAACTTTGCCTGACATATCCCGCAAAGTCCTCCGTAATCTACGAAATCTTTTGATCTATATATATATATATATATATATATATATATATATATATATATATATATATATATATATATATATATATATATATATATATATATTCTATGTAATTAGAATACCATCCGTTAGCCAAAATCATTTCATATCGAAAAAAAAATCCTTTATCCAATCGTACGAAATGGAATTCGTCATCAGTTCAAGTCACTCAGATTCCGAAATGGAATCCCATTCAAGCTCCGAAAGTAGTGTGACCGGAATAGATCAACCAATCAGTCATCACCTATTCTGGATGAATTGGGGATGGGTTCGTAGCCTCCTCAATCATTGGAGACAAGAAGAAGGTGATCCCTTCCATCCACCACATTGCCCTCTTGATGAAGAACCTGAAGCACTTACCGGCGAACCTGTCCGAAACACCATTTTCTCGCTCATTTCCAGAGTATCTCGTCACGATTATATATTACATCAAATTTTAGATTTTATTTATCCGCTCGTCCGAACCGACAATCACCCCGGTGTAATAGAAGAAGTCAACGAGCTTCGCGCTCGGGTAGTGGCTTTGGAGAATATGGTGCAGAGATTACAAACACCAGCAGCAGCATCAGCAGCATAACCAGTACCACCATCATCAACACCAACAGTACCATTACCACCTCCAACCACAACCGCGTCGTAAACCTCAACTTCACAATCTGTCCCACGAGCATCAACGTCATACGCACCATAGATACCAAGGAGTACCAACAACAATAACTGACGAAGTATTAATTCATAACTTCATTGGAGAAACATTCCGCGGCGATTATGTAATCTCTAAAGTCTTAGAGATTATCTAATCTAGCCCTAACCATAAATCAGTTAAGCGAACCAAAATGATGGAAGGAAGAGTAGAAACCCTGACAAAAATGGTGTGTGATTAACAAGCTAAACTTGCTTTACCAACAACATCAATAGTACCATCAGTGTTACCAGCATCGTCAGTACAGTCAACATCCGAATCAACAACACCGATAACATCACAAACTCCGTCAGTTCAAGAATCACTGTGGACATCATTACGAATCAATAACGTTTATATTGTATCAACGAGTTATGAAGAATTAACTCATTTCCTCTGAAGAAATTATATGTATATATATATATATATATATTGAAATAAATCTTTCAGTGCTAAGCTATTGTGTGTGAATCTTAACTACTCGGTTAATTCATATTACAAATATGCAATAATGTACGTCCTTCGGCCGCAACTTAACCAGCGTTAACTACAATCTCTGTCGCAATTCAACAAATTCCAATTCATAATAAATCAAGTATATATTTGATTTTACACTTTCATCATCAATGTACCCGAAACTTTTCAGATAACATCATTCGTACTTTGCGAAATTCACAAGAATTCCACGAACCGAACACCATACATCAACAAATAACGAAGTATTGATTCATAATTTTAATGTCATTAAAGAAATACTGCGTAAAAGTTATGTACTTTTTAAAGCCTTTAGGGATTATTCAATTCTAGTTTCAACCGTAAATTAAATGAGTTTAATTTAACATTAACTCATTAAATCTATGTTACATCTGAAGAAAATATACATATATATATTTTCATAAAGACTGTAATAAAATTCTTTTGTACAAAATATTAATTGTGAAATTTTTTTTAACGGGTAGGTAATACCCGAGAGATATATAAATTCACAATTAATATGTTACATTCTTCGAATCTGATTCAGCAAATCATCCATTATACTCCCTACTTTCACAACAATATACATTCTTTTATAGAAATCAAAACAACCATACTCATTCAAAATTTAATTACATATTCTGATTTTGAAATCTCAAAATTTAACTTGAGATATGACCAAAATCATCACTCTTAGATCCTTACATCTTTCACAAGCTATATTTTGACTTCAAAACTGTGTTAGAACATCAAATGTATGTTAACGATTACAATCTGTGTTCAAACCCTTCGAAAATTTCTGAAGACACTTCGAATGATGAGCAATCGAGATGATGATCCAACCACATGTTACCCACAGTTATGTACCCGAAAAACTCTTGAAACCAAAGTAAAAGTTTAAACAACGTATCCGCGTCAGATTCTTTGGCATTTATTAGCAAAAATAACTTTGCGACTCCTATTCAAAGTAGCCAGTTTTGTCACAGCTCCAGCAAGTCAACTTCAAATTTTCAGTCAGACTAACCTTATTATAACCTTGAGATATACACCATCGTTACCAGGGAACCTTTTACATTCCACCATATTATTAGCAGATGTACCAACAACTTCATTACCCTTTGACTTTAGCCTCTCCAAAAAGTCATCATAATTATTCATTGAAACCCCATCATTTACTCATTCGCATCTTGTAATGAGAATTGCCATACGAATCATTGGGAATTAGCAATCAGTATTTTGAAATCTTGCAGCATGTCTGCGCCAACAGTTATATGTGTATATATAACGTCTATCTTCTGGACTTAATTTGAATGTGAAGTTTCTGAAAAACACTCCGAGCTACGAATTGGTTCTCCGAAAATGGAAAAAATGCTGATGAAGCAGCAAAAACTATAAACGACTTTAAATGGTAAAAGCTGGATGATAATGATGAAGTGTGCTGGCAAAGCGCAGAAAAAGAGAAGTTTTGGAACTGGAAAACGGATTGAGCAAAGTAGGAAGGAGGCTGTGGACAAATTACAAAGACTGAACCTTGACTTTAAAGGATCCAAATGATTCAGTACCTGCTGAAGTCATTAACGAATACCTTGCTCCTGACTCTAAACCCCTGCGGACAATATTCTTCATCATCCTCTGATATTAGAAATTCTAAAATATCATCATATCTTTCATTATAAATATCCTCCATATTTCTGAAGATATTTTCTTAATTCTTCTTATTTGAAATCATTTACCTCTTCGCGCTATCTGTATTACATCATAAAAGAAACTATTTTAGTTTCTAAATTCTGAAAGATTCAAGTTTAAAATAGGAATATTTTGAAGTAGTGTTGAGAACTGAAGCGTGAATTAGTATAATATAATGACACTTGATCAATGTGATTATATTACAGTAAGTCATGCTGAGTTTCTAAATGGAACGTGATGATTCACAGATCATAACATCATCATGTGCCATGTTATACGACTCTTGTATTCTATTTAACCTCTAAAATATCAAAAAAATATTTCTTGATGATTCGGCCTTTTCCAAGGTATTCTAGTAATTTGACAAGTCAAGATCGTGCCATCACAATTTCCTTCCTAGAACATTAACAATGTTCATTCCGAAATTCATATCTGTGAATTCTGGACCATTACAAGCGGTGCTTAATCGCAAGAAGAAGAAACGAAAGGACAAAACTCCGAAATAGAAATTGGGGTATAAATTGCAGCAAATAAAAGAGAGCATTAACTGTGAATGATAATGATTATAGAAGACAGAAGCAGAGACTTTGAAATATAAGGGAACATATAAAGCTCAACGACAAACCAGAAATTATAAACCATATATCGATGCATATAGCAATATAAAGACACGGGAGAACTAGAAACACTATAAACCCAAGAGTATAGTAGAAGTAAATAGATTCTTCCGGCGGTAGATGAAAAAGAAGAATGACCGATATGAAAGTTAGAAGTATATCGAGAATCAGAGCTGGATGGAGCATATTGATGAATACTTTAAAATATGAGTTGAGGGGGAAAGAATAGAAGGTGATGAAACATGACTAGGAACTTAGAAATCAACAGATTTAACTCACACAATGGCAGAATAAGTGAATCAAACCCTCTAGTGAATAGGTTAAGTTTTTTTTGATTAATTTAGTCAAACCACAACTAAATCAAGTGTGATTAGATCAACACCTAGAGCTATTATTCACCACATGGGTGATTTGGACTGAGAGAGAATCGGAGGAGCTCACTAGATCTGAGTGTGTGTAACAAATAAGAGGCTTAACCTAAAATGAAGAACATAAGACTTTATATACCCCTGCTGTTGACTCACCCATACGATTCATTCATCACACGTACGAGTTGGCTTCATCAGCCGTACGGGTGATCACTCACTCGTGTCTTCTCATTTAGGTTGTAATTGTGACTTAGCTCAGCATCAACCGTGCGTATGAGCCTGTCAGCCGTACTAGTGAGGCTTCACTCGTACGTCTGACTAAGTCTAACATAGTCAAACATCTAAATCTCGTTCCTGCAGTTCCTGTAACCACATACAAACACAGGATAATAATGAGCAATCATGGTGGCCTGTAAACTGTTGTACCTGCAATGGACGTGGGTAGATGTCTAGGGACTTGCATAAAATGCATCAACAGAAGGTGTGAGTTGTAAGGAAACGAAGGAGGTGAATTTATAAGAAAATCTCCGACAGAATAATTAAAATGGACGATCGCATTTAAAGCGGATCCTAATTTCCTTGATTACCGGAGAGTCAAATCTTATTAAGAAGATTTTCTTCAAATCCCTTGAAATCTGGGAATCAATCATATCTACGTCAAATGATAAGATGAATCTACACTTACTCATTTCACTCTTCTATGTTAGCTTCATTCGTACTCTTCATATAAATGGATTGTTTATCCAAATTATTCGCTGATGATAAAACTCTAATTTTCAGCCCGTATGTATCATGAAAACATACTTATTATCATTCACGACCTTTCCACTTAAATTTCGGGACGAAATTTCTTTAACGGGTAGGTACTGTGACAACCCGGAAATTTCCAACCAAATTTAAACTTTAATCTTTATATGTTTCCGACACAATAAGCAATATTTGTTAAGTTAAATTTCAAGAATTTTAAACTATGTTCATACATTCATTCAACTTCGACCAAGTTCCAACGATTCACGAACCATTAAACGAATATGATTATATATGTATATGTGTATATATATTATAACTTGAAACGTAAATGAAATATTATATTAAATACTTTATATGATTGTATCTGTTTCAAAATGTTTATCAATGGAATTAGAAGATAAGATCAACTGATTGAATTATCAGATATATTAAATTATGATTACAAGTCTCTGTTGAAAGGCCCACGTTGATTTGAGAAATCTTTCCATTTTAACAATATTCGGAAAATGGTAAAGTAATTTATAAATAAGAACAAATTGTCAATCATTGAGAACTAGACAAAGGATAGTGGAAGATTGAATCTCATAAAGACTCGATTGATCTATTTAGTTTCAAACGTACAAAAACGTTTTCAGTTTAAAAAGAACTTTATTATTAAAACGTATATAACTTTTATAAATATCTAGAGCCACTTTTGACAACTCATTACTTAACTAGTATGATAAAGATAACGATATTTATATTTTATTTTATTAAATATATATAACAATTTAAATTAATATTATATATATTTATACGCGTATAATACGTACATAGTTTTATACTTTTACTATACTTAAACTTTACCTTTACTTTATTATTACTTTACTTTAACTTTAATAATTCATACTTTAATAATTTATACTTTAATAATTCACTTTAATAATTCATACTTTAATAATTCACTTTAATAATTCATGATTTAATAATTCACTTTAATAATTCATACTTTAATAATTCATTTTAATAATTCAAAAATCTATTATAAATAGAATTCAATAGGTTTCATTATTTCATAGAAACTTGAAAATATTTTTCTCTAAACTCTCTCAATCGATTTACATATATATATTTACTCCGTATTATTTCAAGATATTATTAGTATACATAAAATATTACGACGGAGTGTTGTCTGAGTGATTTCGAAATTGTTTTTCGAGTAGGATAGGATTAAGGAAATTATGGGTTATAGCTATAGAGGTGATTGAGTATGGTTCATGGGTATGCTCGTGAGGTCAATATAGTGTTTATCATTTCCGTTGCGTCTACGTACCTTTCCTGCAATATTGAATCTCAATATTGATACGTGAGTACTCATAATTTAACTTTTACATACTAATAGTGTATCCTTGACTAGTGCTCGAGTATTTAGGATTATGCATGCTTGTACTTTTGATATTGCCCTTAGACAGGTTAGGTTGAATCTTGAATTAGTTACACTTGCGGTTGAGATAAGGTATAAGATATGCATGTCCTTGGAAAGCTAGCGAAAAATTAAGAACTTTTCCTTTAGATATCGAATGGTTTCGATGAACGGATTAGAAGTTATAATCAATTGAATTTTCGATATTTTTATTAAAAATGATTATTATTATCGTCGTTCTAGTTTTATCTTATTATTATCATTATTATTATCTTTATCAATAAAAGGGATTTATCATTAAAAATTGTTTTCTTTATTACTATCGTTATTATCGTTAAAGTTATAATTAGTATTATTATTATTATTATCCCATTATCATTATCATTATTATTATTATTATTATTATTAGTATTATTATTATTATTATTATTATTATTATCATTATTAATATATATATATATATATATATATATATATATATATATATATATATATATCATTATTTAAAAATGGTTATTGTTATTGTTATTATTATTATTACTATATTATCATTAAGATAATTATTAGTATTATCGTTAATAATATTATAGTAACTATCATTATTAATATTAGTGCAATTAAAACAAATAATTGTAACACCTAAATATTTTGATTACTATTATTATCATTATTATGAACACGATATAAAAGACGATTAAAAGCTGTTAAACGAAACGATTAGGAAATAATGAGTAAGAGTATCATGATGAAATTAAAATATTATAAGATATTAATTTAGATAAAATTATCGTTCTTATTATTTTTATCATTACTATTATTATTAAAAGTATCGTTATTATTAAAACTATCATTTTAACAAAAATTATCATTTTAATAGAAATGTCATTGTTACTATAAAATATCATTATTATTATTATTTTAAATAGAATTATTATTTTAAAGATAATATTAAAAATTATCGTAAATATTAAAGTTATCATAATTAGAATTATCGTTTTATCATAATGTCATCTTAGTAATTATAAATATTGATATTTTTATAATAATAATTATTATTACAAAATAATACAACTTTTACTTACTATCATTATAGATATTATTTTATCAAATAAATATGTGATACAAACATATTTTACTACGTGTAATAACTTACTTTAATAATACCTATCATATTATCTTTATGATATTAAATGAACCCTATAAATTTTATTACTTAATATATATAAAAGTATATTTGATTATATAAATTTAATATAAAATTTTATTTATTAATAAATAAATTATATTATTTACTCTAATAAATCTTTTTAAAATATTTAAAAATATAAAACGACGATATTTAAACTATATATTAATCATGTATAGATTTTTAGAAATTATTTTGAGTCAAATTTACTTTTGTTGACTTTTGCATATTAGTCTCGAGCATTAGGATTGTGGTACACTATGACTTGACCTAATTTGTTAGACAAATATTGACCAACATATAAATATATATAATTAATTTAGGTTCGTGAATCCGAGGCCAACCTTGCACTTGTTCAATGACGTTATATGTATTTTTACTACGAAATACAGTATGGTGAGTTTCATTTGCCTTTTTACCTTTTATATTTTTGGGCTGGGAATACATGCGCAACTTTTATAAATGTTTTACGAAATAGACACAAGTACGTGAAACTACATTCTATGGTTGAATTATCGAAATCGAATATGCCCATTTTTATTAAGTCTGGTAATCTAAGAATTAGGGAACAGACACCCTAATTGACGCGAATCCTAAAGATAGATCTATTGGGCCTAACAAACCCCATCCAAAGTACCGGATGCTTTAGTACTTCGAAATTTATATCATGTCCGAAGGAGGATCCCGGAATGATAGGGGATATTCTTATATGTATCTAGTTAATGTCGGTTACCAGGTGTTCACCATATGAATGATTATTTTTGTCTCTATGCATGGGACGTATATTTATGAGAACTGAAAATGAAATTCTTGTGGTCTATTAAAATGATGGAAATAAATGATTATGATAAACTAATGAACTCACCAACCTTTTGGTTGACACTTTAAAGCATGTTTATTCTCAGGTGTTAAAGAAATCTTCCGCTGTGCATTTGCTCATTTTAAAGATATTACTTGGAGTCTTTCATAGCATATTTTGAAGAACGTTGCATTCGAGTCATTGAGTTCATCAAAGATTATTATTAAATCAATTTATAGTTGGATAGTGGATATTATGAAATGGTATGCATGCCTGTCAATTTTCGATGTAAAGAAAGTTTGTCTTTTAAAAACGAATGCAATGTTTGTAAAATGTATCATATAGAGGTCAAATACCTCGCAATGTAATCAACTATTGTGAATCGTTTATAATGTATATGAACGGGTCCTTTCATCTTCTCTCATATATACGTAAAATATATATATATAATTTATATTTTAATTTTAATTTTAATTATAATTCTAATAATAAGGGTATGTTAGCGAATGTTGTAAGGGTGTAAGTCAAAATTCTGTCCGTGTAACGCTACGCTATTTTTAATCATTGTAAGTTATGTTCAACCTTTTTATATTAATGTCTCGGAGCTAAGTTATTATTATGCTTATTTAAAACGAAGTAATCATGATGTTGGGCTAATTACTAAAATTGGGTAATTGGGCTTTGTACCATAATTGGGGTTTGGACAAAAGAACGACACTTGTGGAAATTAGACTATGGGCTATTAATGGGCTTTATATTTGTTTAACTAAATGAAAGTTTGTTAATGTTAATATAAAGATTTACAATTGGGCGTCCCTATAAATTACCATATACACTCGATCGGACACGATGGGCAGGGTATTTATATGTACGAATAATCGTTCATTTAACCGGACACGGGAATGGATTAATAGCCACTAGAATAATTAAAACAGGGGTGAAATTACATTCAAGGGTAATTGGTGTAATTGTTAACAAAGTAGTAAAACCTTGGTTTACACGCAGTCGATAACCTGGTGTATTCATTAAACAAAGTATTAAAACCTTGTTACAATTCGAATCCCCAATTAGTTGGAATATTTAACTTCGGGTATAAGAATAATTTGATGAGGACACTCGCACTTTATATTTATGACTGATGGACTGTTATGGACAAAAACCAGACGGACATATTAAATAATCCAGGACAAAGGACAATTAACCCATGGGCATAAAACTAAAATCAACACGTCAAACATCATGATTACGGAAGTTTAAATAAGCATAATTCTTTTATTTCATATTTAATTTCCTTTATTTTATATTTAATTGCACTTCTAATTATCGCACTTTTATTTATTGTTATTTAATCGCACTTTTAATTATCGTACTTTTTAATTATCGCAAGTTTATTTTATCGCACTTTTATTATTCGCAATTTCATTATCGTTATTTACTTTACGCTTTAAATTAAGTCTTTTATTTATTTAATATTTTACATTAGGTTTTAACTGCGATTAAAGTTTTAAAATCGACAAACCGGTCATTAAACGGTAAAAACCCCCCTTTATAATAATAATATTACTTATATATATATTTGTATTTTTAATAAAAGTAAACTAATATAGCGTTGAGCTTTGTTTAAAGATTTCCCTGTGGAACGAACTGGACTTACTAAAAACTACACTACTGTACGATTAGGTACACTGCCTATAAGTGTTGTAGCAAGGTTTAAGTATATCCATTCTATAAATAAATAAATATCTTGTGTAAAATTGTATCGTATTTAATAGTATTTCCTAGTAAAATATAAACTATTTCGTATACACCTCGCATAACATCACGGTTTGTTGGAGATCATTAGCTTTGTACTTGAGATGGTATGCTAATTGTATTACTAGCGTGTATGCGGTATATGTGTAAGTGATTGCAAGTAGGTATGTTATATATATATGGGTATAATTATTGCATTCACTAAGCTTTGCTTACCCTCTCATTGTTTATCTTTTTATAGGCTCCGGCATTGACAAGGGTAAGGGCCTTCGATTGGATTAGAGATCCCGCTTGTTGTTTAGGGGACGCATTTGGGATGTGATAGCTTTGGAGTTTGACCGAGATTTGGGTAGTTTAACTCCAAACACCATGCTCATAGTGTCGTTTGGAATTTAAACTAGTGCGGTCGAAACTCGAACTTTTGTATGAAACTCGTAAAATGGCCGATGTGGGCCCCATTTTGTAAAACTCATTTTATTATTGAATCGTGTGAGTTTTAACCATTATAACATATTGTGAAAAGCGTTTCGTCTAAATATGTCGGGAAGTGGGAGATCTTTAATTGAAAATTGACGAAATCGGACAGAACTGAATGTGGGCCTGTGAGCGCCGCACACCCTGAGGTGTGTGAGTGGCGCACTCCACTGTAAAATAAAAAAAAATTTATTACACGTGTTCGATTGTATATTGGGTTGGGTTGTTACAAGTGGTATCAGAGCATGGTCTAAGGGATTTAGGCGACTTGAGATAGGTGCCTAGACTTAGATTTATTTGTGTATGCGCTTTATTCGGGACTTGTAGGAGACGGGTCTGACCGGGAGTTGATTAGTGCTTAGGTTTATGTGAGCTAACCTTGCACTAATTTTTTGTGTTGTGTTAGCAATCATCAAGCAAGATAGACGTTGTACTAGCAAGTTAATGCGACGTGCTCGCGTAACAATTATTAGCTACCATTGTTACGGGTTCAAATCGTGTCAAACAAGCAATGTACGACGATTTTTGAGCAAGATGGGGTAGTGTGGTGTATATGTACATTCATATGTGTTAGGTTTTCTCGTTCGTTGCTTAACCATTTCCGTTTTATAGTATGAAGACGAGAAACGGACCCGAGATCAATGAAGGGGGTTCGAGCGAGGATGTTGAGTTTACGGCCAAGGTTGAGGCCATTATGCAAAGGCGTCATGAGGCCTTCTTAGAGGATGTTAAGAAGATGTTCTTGGATTCGATTGACGAGCAAGTAGTCAATCTAGTCAAGGAACAAGTTAAGATTGTTTTTAAAGAGGATAACGCGGGAAGATGAGACTTCCACTATAAAAACTTCAAAGATGCTCAACCTCCCACCTTTGAAGGTGAACGAGACCCACTAAAGAGTACTCGATGGATCTCCGATATGGAGGGGGCTTTCCGTACTAGTGAGTGCCCTCTCGATAAAAAGATGAGGTTTGGTAGTAGCATGATGAGGGGTGATGCCAAGTTGTGGTGGGATACGAAAATCCGACTTTATGGCGAAGAACAAAGTATGAGTTTGACGTGGGACGAGTTTAAAGAGGAATTTTTCAAGGAGTACCGAACTTCGACCGATCTTTCAAAGCTTAAGGACGAGTTATGTACTTTAAGGCAAGGGTCAATGGATTTGAACACTCTCAAGTCCACTTTCTTATCAAAGACCCAATTTTGCCCGGAGTATAACGGGAACGATCACATGTTGAAAGAAGATTTCTACCGAACCTTGAACGATAACTATCAAGAAAGGATTAGTAGAAATTCGGCGAAGACTTTTGATGAGCTATTTGATATCGCTAAGGGTTTTGAGTCGCTTGCTCCAAGAAAGAGTGACTTCACCTTTGGCAAACGAAAATTTGAAGCTACTAGCCACTCAAACAAGAAGAACAAGAGTGTGACTGAGAGCGTCGGTAGTGCGAAAAAGGGGGCTTCTAAGAGTTTTGGGCCCACGTGCTACAATTGTGGTCGACAAGGGTACTTGGCCCGTGATTGTACGAATTCATCTTCCAACAAAATCGTTTGTTTTAATTGTAACAAAGAGGGGCACAAGAGGCCGGAGTGTCCCGAATTGCGCAACGATAATGTTAAGCGATTAGAAAAGGCGGCGGGTACGGCTAGGGGTCGAAATTATTTGATGACCAATGAGGAGGCCAAGCAATCTAGCGAAGTTGTCTCAGGTACTTTCATGGTTAATTCCAATCCGGCAAGGATACTCTTTGATAGTGGTGCAAACTTGTCGTTTGTGTCACCAAAATTTGTGCCTAAACTTAATAAATTGTTAGCTAAGTTAAGTCGTCCGGTAAAAGTTGAAATAGCGGATGGCAAGACGGTGCTAGTGGTTGATGTGTGTAAAAATTGTAATGTTGTGTTTGGTGTCGAAAACTTTAAAATCGATCTCATCCCAATGACTTTGGGTGATTTTGATATCGTTGTTGGTATGGATTGGCTCTATCATAATAGAGTCGATATTGCATGCCATGAAAAATCTATTCGAGTGAAGACCACAAGTGGGGGAGAGTTAATTATTCATGGCGATAAACGAAGAAGACTTGTGCCGATATGCACTTTTGCACGGGCACGTCGTTTTCTTGTTGGGGGTGGCATGGATTTTCTTGCCCATGTTGTTGATACTCGTGATGAGCCACCACCCATTCGTGAAATTCCGGTGGTGAGTGAATTTGAAGATGTTTTTCCGGATGAGTTACCGGGTGTTCCGGCGGAAAGACAAGTTGAATTTCGCATTGAGTTGGTTTCGGGGGCTACCCCCATTGCTAAAACTCCTTATCGTTTAGCACCGACGGAAATGCAAGAGTTGTTAAATCAAACCCAAGAGCTACTTGAAAAGGGTTTTATCCGACCGAGTGCTTCGCCGTGGAGCGCTCCGGTTTTATTCGTGAAGAAGAAAGATAGTAGTATGCGGATGTGCATCGATTATCGGGAGTTGAACAAAGTGACGATCAAGAATTGTTATCCATTGCCTAGGATTGACGATTTGTTCGACCAACTCCAAGGTGCAACGTATTTCTCTAAAATCGACCTACGGTCCGGCTATCACCAAATGCGGGTCCGTGAGGAAGACATCGAGAAAACAGCTTTTCGAACGCGTTATGGGCATTTTGAATTCGTAGTTATGCCTTTTGGTCTTACGAATGCACCGGCGGCATTCATGGATCTTATGAACCGAGCGTGCCAACCTATGTTGGACAAGTCGGTAATTATGTTCATCGACGACATACTTTTCTATTCAAAGAGTATGAAGGAACATGAACATCATTTACGGAGTGTGTTAAAGACGTTGCGGAAGGAGAGGTTGTATGCTAAATTCTCCAAATGTGAATTTTGGCTAAGGGAAGTTCAATTCCTTGGCCACATTGTGAACGAAAATGGTATTCAAGTAGATCCGGGGAAGATAGAGACAGTAAAGAGTTGGGGACGACCGACTACGCCTACAGAAATCCGAAGTTTTCTCGGATTGGCCGGTTATTATCGTCAGTTTATCCAATACTTTTCTAAGATCGCTTCTCCATTGACGAAATTGACAAGAGAGAACGCAAGTTTTAATTGGGAGAACGAGCAAGAAATTGCTTTTCGATTGTTAAAAGAGAAGTTATGTCAAGCTCCGGTGTTAGTGTTGCCGGAAGGTGTGGAAGACATGACGGTTTATTGTGATGCTTCTTTAAATGGGCTCGGGTGTGTTCTAATGCAAAGAGGTAAAGTCATCGCTTATGCCTCTCGGTAATTAAAGGAACACGAAACGAGATATTCGACTCATGATCTTGAGTTGGCGGCGGTTGTTCATGCGTTGAAAATTTGGCGCCATTACTTGTATGGTGTCAAGTGTACGATTTATTCGGATCACAAGAGTTTGAAACATCTTTTTGATCAAAGGGATTTGAATTATCGTCAACGTATATGGATGGATGTGGTGAAAGATTATGATTGTGAAATACTTTATCATCCGGGTAAGGCGAATGTGGTTGCGGATGCGTTAAGTCAAAAGAGTCACCACCCGGCATTAGGATTAGGATTGTTACGTATGATTATTACTAACGATTTTCTTGAAAAACTTGGTGTGATTTAAATTGAAGCTTACATTCACAACAAGCATGCGGAACGAATTGTGGGGCAATCGGAATTCATTACTATGGGTTCGCTTGGTTTGTTGTCTTTTCAAGGAAGAGTGTGGGTGCCTAAGATGGGGGATTATCGACAAGTGCTACTTGATGAAGCCCATAAGTCAAAGTATTCCATTCATCCGGGCGCGATGAAAATGTATCTTTATTTAAGGAAAGATTATTGGTGGCCAGGCATGAAACGTGATGTTGTAAAGTATGTTGAGCAATGCGTCACGTGTTTGCAAGTTAAGGCCGAGCACCAAAAGCTGTATGGTAAGTTACAACCGTTAGAAATCCCGAAATGGAAATGGGAGCACATTACCATGGATTTCATCACAAAGTTACCTAAAACGGTGAGAACCCAATTTGATTCAATTTGGGTGATTGTTGACCGATTGATGAAAAGCGCCTTGTTTCTTCCCATTCGGGAAGCAATATCATCGGATACTTTGGCTAAATTGTTTATCAAAGAGGTAGTCGCTCGACATGGGGTTCCTATATCTATTTTTTCGGATCGAGATACCCGTTTCACATCTCGATTTTGGAAAAAGTTTCATGAAGATATGGGTACACAATTGAAATTGAGCACGGCGTATCATCCTCAAACGGACAGTCAAACCGAACGTACGAATCAAACTTTGGAGGATATGTTGCGGGCGTGTATTATTGATTTCGGTGGTAGTTAGGATGAGCACTTACCTTTGGTGGAATTCTCGTACAATAATAGTTATCATACTAGTATCGGGATGCCACCTTATGAGATGCTTTATGGGCGAAGGTGTCGAACTCCAATTTGTTGGGGTGAAATTGGCCAAAAGGAAATCGAGAGTACCGATTTGGTCTTAGAAACGAATAGCAAGATTGATATGATTCGGGATCATTTGAAAAAGGTGCAAGATAGACAAAAGTCGTATGCCGACAAGCGTAGACGAATGATCGAATTTCAAGAAGGTGACATGGTGATGCTTAAGGTTTCGCCATGGAAAGGTGTTATTCGGTTTCGAAAACGGGGAAAGTTAGCTCCTCGGTTTATTGGACCATTTAATGTTTTAGCTCGTGTTGGTGAAGTCGCGTATCATTTGGAATTACCCGAAGAGCTTGCGGGGATCCATAATACATTTCATGTTTCCCATCTCCGTAAGTGTCTTGCAGATGATTCATCATGGGTGCCTTTGGACAAAATCGAGCTAAACAATAAGTTAGAGTATATTGAGGAGCCGATTGCCATACTCGATGAGAAAGTCAAAAGGTTGAGACATAAAGAGGTTAGGACTTTTAAAGTTCAATGGTGTCGTAGTAAGGGTTCCGAGTTTACTTGGGAGTCCGAAGAATTCGTGTTAGTTTATCTTCCCTCTTGTCATGCGGCTTGGATCGCGAGGACGCGCTCCGATTCAAGTGGAGGAGAGTTGTAAGACCCAAATCTTCATTTTACAGCAGAGTATATAGAGTACATAAAGTGTGGGAATGATTGTGCAGTTAAACAGAAGTCAGAGAGCAATCTGAGCTTAGTGCGCGCCGCGCACACCAAAGGGAGCACGCCGCGCACTCCCTACTGTAGCCGGGTTTTCGCTGTTTTAATGAGATATTTTGATGGGCTTTTTGGTAATTTCACTTGTGGACGAGTTAAAGGCCAGTTGGTCAGTTTGTGGAGTATCATTAACTCCATTTTCAACTACCATATCCATATCACTTTAATTTTAGAGAGAGAGTGTGATTCTTGAGAGAGAAAGCTTAAATCCAAGAGGAAGAAGTTGTTCTCGGACCAAAGTGCGGGTATTAAAGTTGTTCATCTCCTCTCTAGCTCCGTTGTGGTTGTAGTGGTATGTTCTAACTTTAATTTCCTTACTTTGATTTTGTGTAAGGGTTAGGGTTTGGGTAAATGAAGAACATAAAACCCATATTTGGTGATTTTGGGTGTTCTTGGGTAAGATGGAGTCATGAAGACTCAATGGTAACTAACCTAGGGTTTCAAAATGTTAAGTGATGTTTATGAGTTCTAATTGGTTAGTTAATCACTAGCACACCTAGTTAATTAGTAAATGGGTGTTAGATGGGTTAGTAGATAACCCAAAATGGGTGTGTTGACTTTAAATTAGTCAAGGGGCTAATGATTGACCTAATTGGGAAATATGGGCATGAAATACCCTAGTTGTGTAATGGTTAGTGTTGTTGGACCTTAATCACTAGCTTTTAAGTGATTAATGATGGTCTTGACCCTTAAAGGGCAGTTTTGGTGAGAATGGGGCATTTAATGCATTTAAGTCATTAAATGCACATGAGTGAAGTGTTGGTATTTAGTCCAACAAGTTTGTTTGTTGATCGAGTACTTATTATATTAGGTACCTTGCTTTGAAGCTTGTGGAGGTATAAAAAGTCACCAAATCGTTAAGGTGAGTGGAATGATTACATGCATATGTATGTAATGTATTTATTTGTATGCTATGGTATGAACCAAAGAGCCGGTAGTGCCATAGTATGTACGAGCGTGCTATGATGTGAACTAAAGAGCCGGTAGCGTCATAGTACGTGTGTTATAGTGTGAACCAAAGAGCCGGTAGCGCTATAGCATGATTTGTTAGGGTGTGAACCAAAGAGCCGGTAGCACCTTAGCGTTGTTAGAGTGTGAACCAAAGAGCCGGTAGCACTCTAGCGTGAGTATGACTCGAGTTGTGATGTGAACCAAAGAGCCGGTAGCATCATGACAAATGCGTATGGTGTGAACCAAAGAGCCGGTAGCACCATGACGCGAGAATGGTTAACCATGGTTGTGTATTTTGTTTTGTAGCATATTATATTATGTCGATTATATGTTATTGATTACGCTAGTAGCAGTTTGTTGGAGATCATTAGCTTTGTACTTGAGATGGTATGCTAATTGTATTGCTAGCGTGTATGCGGTATATGTGTAAGTGATTGCAAGTAGGTATGTTATATATATATGGGTATAATTATTGCATTCACTAAGCTTTGCTTACCCTCTCGTTGTTTATCTTTTTATAGGTTCCGGCGTTGACAAGGGTAAGGGTCTTCGATTGGATTAGAGATCCCGCTTGTTGTTTAGGGGACGCATTTGGGATGTGATAGCTTTGGAGTTTGACCGAGATTTGGGTAGTTTAACTCCAAACACCATGCTCATAGTGTCGTTTGGAATTTAAACTAGTGCGGTCGAAACTCGAACTTTTGTATGAAACTCGTAAAACGGCCGATGTGGGCCCCGTTTTGTAAAACTCATTTTATTATTGAATCGTGTGAGTTTTAACCATTATAACATATTGTGAAAAGCGTTTCATCTAAATATGTCGGGAAGTAGGAGATCTTTAATTGAAAATTGACGAAATCGGACAGAACTGAATGTGGGCCTGTGCGCGCCGCGCACCCTGAGGTGTGCGCGTGGTGCACTCCACTGTAAAATAAAAAAAAAATTATTACACGTGTTCGATTGTATATTGGGTTGGGTTGTTACAGTAACACAGGAAGCACGAAGAGGTATATAATTTCGGACGAGAATATTTATGAAAATATCCTCAGAAATATCGAAGATATTGATGATGATATTTTGGAATTTCTAAGTTCGAATGTTGATGAAGAAAAATTTTCCGCAAGATTTTAACATGACTTCGGAGCAAGATAATTTCTAAAGATTTCAACGGATCCAGAATTACCTGGATTCTTTGAATATAGAGTATGGTCCTTGTATTTTTCCTTGGTCTCCTTCGTGGTTAGCTCAATCTGTTTTCCAGTTCTAACTTTTTTTGAGCTTTTCCAACATACTATTCTTTATCATCAAACTTCCGACGATTAAGGTCATTTACGGTTGTCTACAGTTTATGCTGCTTCATTCAGCTTTTTCAAAGTTCAATGTATTGATTCGTGGGCTGGGTGCTTTTCAAAATTTTAGAGTTGAAGATCGTAATTCCAAGAGATAAAGGTTATATCTATACATATAACTGTTGATGTAGACATGCTGCGAGATTTCAAAATATTGAGTGCTAATTCTCGGTAATTAGTATAGCAATTCTCATTATAAGGTGTGGATGAGTATATGACAGGTTTTCAATGAATATAATGATTTCTCGGAAAGTCAAAGGTTTATGAAGTTGCTGGTAAGTTTACTGCTAACGTGGTGGGATGTAAATGGTTCTCCGGCAACGATGACGAAAAGGGTAACTTATATATCACGGTTATAATAAGGCTAATCCATATGAAAAGTCGAAGTTGACTTGTTGGAGCTGTGACAAAATTTGCTACTTTGAAAAAGGAATTGAAAAGTTGTTTTTGGTAATAAATGCCAAAGGAGCTAGCACAGATACGTGTTAAGTGTTTACTCAGTTCTGAATGTTTTCAAGTGCATAACTATATGCATAAATCTTTCCTTTCGTAGATGAAGTGCGGTTGGTTCATCCTCTCGATTGAGGTGTTTCCAAGAACCATGAAAGGTTTGAACACAGATTGTAATCGTCAAGATACAAATGAGGTTTAAAATGAAATCAAGTGGCAAACTTGAAGAATTATTTAGTTTCATATGTTATAATCAATATTTTAATTCATTTTAATTGTCCAGTGTTGGTAGTCCACAGTTGATAGTCCACAGTTAACAGTCCAATAATTCATATATATATTAATATATAATATTCGAATTAATTAATACGTATCGTGACCCGTGTACATGTCTCAGACTCGATCACAACTCAAACTATATATATTATTGTAGAATCAACCTCAACCCTGTATAGCTAACTCCAGCATTACTGCATATAGAGTGTCTATGGTTATTCCAAATAATATATATAGATGCGTCGATATGATATGTCAAAACCTTGTATACGTGTCCCGATATTTAAAGTGCGTAAAATAAATAACAAAAATTAAATGACGATAAATAAAATTGCGAGAATTAAAATTGCGATAAATAAAATGCGATAAATAAATTGCGATAAATAAAAGGTAATACGGAATTAACAGTTAGCTAGGAACAGTTAGCTAGGAACAGTTTGCGTGGATTCTTAACAAAATTTCTCATAGTTAATTTGTTTGTTTCTAACAAATTTTATTTTGTCCAATGTTTTCTTCATTATGCCACTTGTTGGATTCTGATAAATCAAAATCTAAATATGAAATTGGATGAAAATAGTTATTCTGTGGTGAACGGATTCGTATATCTGTGGATGCAAGTAGGATAGTAATTGACTGTTGAATCAGATTTGAAAGAATGTACAGTGTACTTATTAATGTAAAATCTAAATATTCCTCGGGTATTACCTACCCGTTAAAATATTTTCACCATTAACAGTTTGTACGAAAGAATTTTAAATTACAATCTTTATGAAGAAAAAAAATATATATACATATATATTTTCTTCAGATGTAATATAGATTTAATGAGTTAATATGCTATTAATCTCATTTGGTTTACCGTTAGAACAAGAATATATAATCTCTAAAACATTAGAGATTACATCATTGCCATGTTGAACGAAGATAAATGATGTAGAACGATGATTATTCTCGAAGTACAGAATGAGATGTTGAGACATGTGATGTTGAGACTTGGGTTGTTGATGGTACTATTGGTGCCGGTGATGTTGCTGAAGCTGGTAAGTTTTGCACCATGTTTTCTAAATTGATTACTTGAGCGTGAAGCTCGTTGACTTCTTCTATTATTCCGGAATGATTGTCGGTCGGAACGAACGGATGAATAAGGTTTAGAATTTTTGATAAAATATAATCGTGGGGAGATAGTCTGGAAATGAGTGTGAAAATGGTGTTTCGAATGGGTTCGCCGGTAAATGCTTCATGTTCATCGACAAGAGGTAAATTCGGCTGGTGGAAGGGATCGCCTTCTTCGCGCCTCCATTGATTGAGTCGATCACGAACTCATCATATGAATTGGGGATGGATGATTGGTTGATTCATTCTGGTGACGCTGCTTTCGGAGCTTAGGTGAACGTCCATGTCGGAATAGCCGTCGGAATAACTATCGGAATAGCTATCGGAATTTGAGGGACTCGAACTGGTTGAAGGATTCATCCCGTATGATTAGATGAAGGATTTTCGATAAGAAATAGATTATAGGATGTAGATTAGTACCCTGCAATACAAAATTTACATATGCATATATAATACTAAAATCCTATAAGTTACGGAGGAATCTACGGAAGCTGTCAGGCAAAGGTAACAATAATAGATACGCTAAAATATGAATTTATCTATACACAGTCTATGCAATAGAGGTAGTAAGATGTGTCTAGACTTTAAGGATGATAAGCAAGTAATTTTCGACACGAAATGATAAGCAAAACTTTTGACATGCAGACACGGTCGAAGTCCAGACTCACTAATGCATCTAAACAACTATCAGTTAGACACACTAATGCAAGACCCGGTTCGCTAAGACTACCGCTCTGATACCAACTGAAGCGACCCGTCCTAATCCATCCAGACGAAGTCCATATCGATTACAAACGATTCATAATAGTTGGTTACATCGCGAGGTACTTGACCTCTATATGATACATTTTACAAACATTGCATTCGTTTTTAAAAGACAAACTTTCTTTACATCGAAAGTTGACGGCATGCGTACCATTTCATAACATATTCAACTATAATTGACTTAATAATAATTGATGTTATGCGAGGTGTATATAAAATAGTGCGATTAAATAACAATAAATAAAAGTGCGATTAAATAACAATAAATAAAAGTGCGATTAAATAACAATAAATAAAAGTGCGATAATTAGAAGTGCAATTAAATATAAAATAAAGGAAATTAAATATGAAATAAAAGAATTATGCTTATTTAAACTTCCGTAATCATGATGTTTGACGTGTTGATTTTAGTTTTATGCCCATGGGTTAATTGTCCTTTGTCCTGGATTATTTAATATGTCCGTCTGGTTTTTGTCCATAACAGTCCATCAGTCATAAATATAAAGTGCGAGTGTCCTCATCAAATTATTCTTATACCCGAAGTTAAATATTCCAACTAATTGGGGATTCGAATTGTAACAAGGTTTTAATACTTTGTTTAATGAATACACCAGGTTATCGACTGCGTGTAAACCAAGGTTTTACTACTTTGTTAACAATTACACCAATTACCCTTGAATGTAATTTCACCCCTGTTTTAATTATTCTAGTGGCTATTAATCCATTCCCGTGTCCGGTTAAATGAACGATTATTCGTACATATAAATACCCCGCCCATCGTGTCCGATCGAGTGTATATGGTAATTTATAGGGACGCCCAATTGTAAATCTTTATATTAACATTAACAAACTATCATTTAGTTAAACAAATATAAAGCCCATTAATAGCCCATAGTCTAATTTCCACAAGTGTCGTTCTTTTGTCCAAACCCCAATTATGGTACAAAGCCCAATTACCCAATTTTAGTAATTAGCCCAACATCATGATTACTTCGTTTTAAATAAGCATAATAATAACTTAGCTACGAGACATTAATATAAAAAGGTTGAACATAACTTACAATGATTAAAAATAGCGTAGCGTTACACGGACAGAATTTCGACTTACACCCTTACAATATTTGCTAACATACCCTTATTATTAGAATTATAATTAAAATTAAAATATAAATTATAAATATAAATATAAATTTTACGTATGAATGAGGAAGAAAAAGATGATGGTTTTTGATCAGAATTCGGTTGGCTTTATAGGCAGTTTTCAAATTTGGGGCTCCGCGACTCGCGGTGAATTTTGCCTTCAAACCCCGCGAGTCGCGGAGATTACTTTTACAGCTCAATCCTTGGAGTTTTTCTCTGCCGACGGTTTTTTATTTATAAATATAATATATATATAATTAATATAATTAATTATATATTATATTATATTTATATACATAGTTAACTTGTAATTTTTAGTCCGTTGCGTCGAGCGTTAAGAGTTGACTCTGGTCCCGGTTCCGGATTTTCGAACGTCCTCGCGTACAATTTAATATCTTGTACTTTGCGTTTTGAATCTTGTACTCTTGTAATTTCGAGACGTTTCTTATCAATAATTGGAACCTTTTTGATTATCTTTTGTACTTTTGAGCTTTTTGATCGTTTGCGTCTTCAATTCGTCGAATCTGTCTTTTGTCTTCACCTTTTATTATTTAAACGAATATCTCTTGTAAATAGAACAATTGCAACTAAAAGCTTGTCTTTCTTGAGGAATAATGCTATGAAATATATGTTCGTTTTTAGCATTATCAAATATTCCCACACTTGAGCGTTGCTTGTCCTCAAGCAATATCGTCTTGAAATACTAGAATCACTTTTTTATTCTTCACACTTTGTACATCAGTGATTTCTATACGGCGGTATAAATAATGGTAGTAACGATATGGTTTACAGTCCCATATGACTATAAAAATTTAGATCCATTAAGGAAATTGGATCTTTATGAAAACATTTGATCTTTTGAAAATTAAATCTAGTTTTTACCCTAGATAAGTTTTCCGGGATAACCCTTTACCGGTGTTTGCAAAATATTTTTGTGGGTTTGGTGGGTTTTAAATTTGAAAATTTTAGCTCAAAACTTGCGGTTTTGTGTCACCCACTTGCTAACCTTGTATTTGGAAAGCAACACGTCCAGTTTACTTGTCCCGTATATTACCTTTCGGTAAACTACCGTCCGGTTGAAAGGAAAGCGTTGAACAAGCAACTGTTAAGGCAATGTCCCGTGACATGCTTTTGATTATGGTCTATAACGTGTCGGACGCAATTACTATCCTTGGTAGGAGCAATAGTAAAGCTCACCCTTATAATTTTTCGGTATGGCACAAGGTCCTGTCTTTGACCACTATGCAACCACCGTTCTTACGGTTGACACCCGATTTGGTTCAGGTGACCTAATGAATTTCAGGTGAATTCCTAGGATTTTACGTTCAATGGTAATGAACGCATTGAAAATAGGGTTTTCAGAAAACAAATCGGTTTGTAATTTTGATCAAAATATTTTCTCGTTTAAGCTCGAGTTTAGATATCATTGAATTCCATGAGTTTGAATTCTCAATCTTTAAGGTCAATCTCTAGGATTGAGTAATATCAGTCTTAAAAGCTGATTTTTAATCTTTAAGGAGATTATCCTTTCTGGGGATCTGATTCATTAGTCTTATCCAGCTAATTTGCATGGTGCCCCCCCATTGTACGAGATAAATCCTTCTCATGGTTAGGATAAATCTGACCACTTGGCGACCCTGTTTAATGCTGAGGTCCGTGGATTTCCTGCTGATTTTAGTGATGACTTTTCTAGATTTTTCGTCAACCTACAGCTGGTCTGGACGACAACTTCATGACCTAAATCAAGAAGCGCGTTTCTTTTTCGAAAGACTTTACTTCCTTTTAATGATGGAATTGATTCATCATGTAGATCCATCTCTTCTTTTCTTTCATCGGGTAAAACGGTTTAGTTTAGTCCAAAGCAAAAGTATTTTCAGTTATTTGTTACAGATATATGTGACATATGTTTAAAATAACTTGGTAAATTTTCCCACACTTGGCTTTTTATTTTTCTTTTTATCGTCCTCTATTCCATTTTAAATGAATTTTGACATTTTAGTTTGTTTCTTAATTTATGTTCTTTCTGAGATAACAATAATTTCGGTGTTAAAACCTAGTTTTATCGTTCATAAATATGTATAAACATGATTTGAATTCATTTAATTGAAAAATTTTACTAGAATTGGGTAGCCAGTATATAAGACTAGGGTTGTTCTTTTTTATCAGAGAGCACTAGATTCTAATACAACTACTGCTTTACTAGTATTTTTAATGGTAACCAAGTGTATAAAGTAAAAAATTTTAAAATCCGAAAGAATTTAACCCCTTCCCACACTTAAGATCTTGCAATGCCCTCATTTGCAAGAAATCAGTAACAATTTAAATTATTGAGGGTGATTTGTGTGAAAATGATTAAATTTTTACCAAAGTTTCCAAATATATTGGCGTTTGTTTGCTGAATGATAAATGGTGCACATCATTTGTTCATTCCGTCTTGTTGTTATTTCACATATATTTTGCATCTTGTCGTCAAAATTAGTTGCTTTTGCTGAACTTAATGCCAGTCTTTGAAAATGCGTTGTTTTACCCTGTTGTGTACATAAGATAAACTGCAAACATATATACATATTTTTGAAGTTTGGTATATTACCCCACATTCAAAAATTATTAAAATCTAAGAATAAAAGTTAGATAATTATAAAAATGATTACAATATTAACAAAAGTATTAAACGTATCAATAATTACAAATTACAAAATAAAAAAAAATAATAAGTAAACTAAGGATGATATTGGTACCAATAGGGGTTCCAGGCATAACCATAAGTGCTATAGAATGCTTCGGCAGGGTCATACGTAGGATATGGTGGCTGCATCTCTATAGACCAAGGAGGGAAGATGGGTTTCGGTGTAGGAATATAGTTTCTACCTATATGTTGGCAATGAGCTATGATCTGGTTCTGATGAACTTGACAATCTTCAAATGCTCTCTGTCTAGCATTTTCGTATTCCTGAGAAGCTATAAACCTATGCATTTCTTGCATCTCATTCCCCCCTCCTACATTACCTTGTTGCTGGTTTCTCTCCACCTGTGGATGTCTACCATGGTATCGTACTGCGGCGTTATTTTGCCTATTCAAAACTTTCGCACCATGGTATACATTTAAACCTATAGTATCGCGGGGTTCCGGCTCTTCTAGTAATAATCCCCCCCGACTTATATCCACACCGAGATATTCACCAATCAAAGTAATAAAAATACCACCTCCTATTATGCTATGTGGTCGCATCCCCCGAACCATAGCTGATAAATAATAACCCACACAATATGGTATACTTACAGCGCTTTGTGGGTCTCGAATACACATATGGTAAAACAAATCCTGTTCATTTACTTTTTCCTTGTTTTTACCCCTTTGTGTAATCGAATTAGCTAAAAACCTATGTATCACTCTTAATTCGGCTCTATCTATATCCAAATAAGAGTAATTTCCCCCTTTGAAACGGTGATGGCTTGTCATTTGACTCCACACACCGTGTGTATCAAAATTCTCATCTATCTTTCTACCGTTTAGTATCAATCCTCTACAATCGGCAGACGCTAACTCCTCAGGCGTATATATACGTAAAGCCTGAGCCATGTCCAGTAAAGACATGTGGCGCATCGAACCGCCTAACAAAAATCTAATAAAAGAACGATCGGTTAAACTAGCTACCCGATCATTCAACTCTATACTACATAACAATTCTTCACACCATACTTTATATACAGGTCTGCGTATGGTGAATAAACATATCCAGTCATTAAAAGAAGAATTACCATACCTCTGTACAAGTAATTCCCTAATTGGCCCGGCCAATTCTACAGCTTCTAAGGGTCCCCATTCTATGACCCTCGGTACCTCAACAACCTAAGCTTATTTTCACATTTTTATCAAATCTACACTTTTTCAAATAAGCATATACGAAAATGTTCGCCAAGTTCATAAGCATTCAACTCAAATAACATGTCAAAATAATCATTACTAGCAATTAAACAAGTCTCAAATGGCATTATCCTTCAAAAATCAAGTTCATGAATTTTAGACTTGAAAAAGTCCACTTTAATTCTCAAAATCATGTTTAGGCTCAAAGTTTGGATCATTTAACTACCTAGACATGTTACACTACTCAATTTAGCAACAATTCATGACAAAAATCGGCCATAACCTGTTTATATCAAAAAGCCCCAAATTTGCTCAAGAACACAAACCCTAGATTACTCAAAATTTGAAGTTTAAGGCTTCTAATCATGTTAAACAGCATCAATCTAGGTTATACAAGCATAATACATAAACAATTTAAGCCTAATTACACTAAAAAGCATCAAAATCAAATTGGGGAAAAATTTGCTCAAGAACACCAAATTTCGAATTAAATGGTGTTTAGGTGTAGAAATTTACCGTTTTTCTTGAGTAATTCTTAGATAGCATCCTTCTCAACATGATTTTAGCAAAAAATTTGGTGATTAACGGTTAAAAATTGGGATTTTTGGGGGTGTTTTTCGGGTTTTTCGGGTGCAGAATTCGCTGTGTTTTTGTTGTTTTGGGTTGGGGACTGATCTGTTCTGCATTTATATTTTTTCCGGTTTTTAGTCTCTCCGCGACTCGCGGAGATTTAAGCTCCAAACTCCGCGAGTCGCGGAGTTTTTTTTTTTTTTTTTTTTTTTTTATAAGCATTAACTTTTGAAACAATTAAGTACTTAATTTTAAAATTTTGTTTCCCTTGTTATTTAGGACGAGGTCGTTTCGGATCGATGTCCTAGTTCGTCCTTCGACAAAATTTTAAAATTTGTCTTTTTGTAGCGATTGTTTTAAAAGCTAAGATTTTTGGGTTTTTTCAATGTTTTTGGCATACTCTAATTCAATAAGATTAAAAATAATGATAATAAAAGTTCTCGTCCCTCCCTCGGGTAAAGCAATTTCGGTTCAAAGACCTAGTCTTCAACTTACGACGAATTTTAAAAATCATATTCTTAACTTAATGAGATAAAGTAAATTTTTGTTTTTAAATTCACACAACTTAAATATAAAATTCAAAATTAAAAATTAAAAATTAAAAATTCACACCAAACTTAAAATTTGAAATGCATAAAATTAAAATTTATATTTTAAAAATTAAAAATTCACACCAAACTTAATTTAAAAATTTATAAATTCATATCAAACTTATATTAATTTTTCAAATATTTACAATTTTAAATATATTGTTTTTACAAAGTTTACAATATTAATTTAAGATTTAAATATTAATTATAAAAACATGGTAAAAAAAAATCTTTTTGTCTTTTTATCCCACTTTAATCAATCAAATATTATCAAAAATATGCGCCCCTCTTTTCGGTAAAGTAATTTCGGTTCCAAGACCTAATTTAACTCATGACGAATTTTTGAAATATTTTGGGTTGATTGTTTAAAGATATTTATACCTTAAGAATAAACGTTAAATTTCGCAGTGATGTAATAAATTTTTGAATGATATCAATAATTTCGGTCGCCAAACCTAATTTTATTCAATACCAATTTAATACTTTTTAGCGAACAAATTAGCGTTTATTATCAAAAGGTTAAAAATAAAAAAAATACAAATAAAAACTGTACAAACATACCTGTGAAATAGATTTCTTAGTTATATGATCTATCCCATTCATAAGATAGTCGGTTTAATTGATTTTCCATGGCTACATAGGCGTAACCTCGAGCATTCAGTGTCTTTTCTTCTAAACATATGAACGGTCCGTCTCTGCATAAAGTAACAAATTCGGTATTTGAATAGGTTTGATTATTTGAACATTTACCTCCATGTGACCATTTTCCGCATTTGTGACATCGTTCTAGGTGTCGTGCTCTTCTTTTCGCTGCGGATTTTGATTTTCCTTTACCAAATTGTAACTTATTATCTTCGCATCTGGATTCTTTTCTAACTCCGTCCATTCTTTCTCTGATTACTGATACTATTTCACTCGGTAGTATGTCATTATTACGTTTAGTGATCAAAGCGTGTAGCATTAGACCATGGTTTAGTTCACAGGCAGTCTTCATTTTGTAAAAACCTAAAAAAAATAAAAATTCAGAATGGGGGGAGAAGACTAGTTCTTTAGGGTCTGCTAGGGAAAGACCATTCGGGTTCCATTTTCGAGAACTACACGAAAACAGACAATCTAACTCTAACAGAAATACATATTGTCCTTTAAAGACTTGATTCTCCCCACACTTAGTTAGCTGTGGTATCGAAATTATGATTAACTTCATTGTCGACTTCCATCGGACCATGTATGTAATGTTTAACTCTGTGACCATTAACTTTAAATTCAATCCCATTTGAATTTATCAATTCTATCATTCCGTATGGGAAAACTCTTTTGACTATGAATGGTCCAGACCATCTTGATTTCAATTTTCCAGGAAATAGCTTGAATCGTGAATTGAAAAGAAGAACTCTGTCTCCTTCTTTAAATTCTTTTGAACTTCTGATTCTTTTATCATGCCATTTCTTCGTTCTTTCTTTATAGATTAACGAATTTTCGTATGCTTCATGTCTTAATTCTTCTAATTCGTTTAGTTGACTTAATCGTAGACGTCCAGCTTCATGTAAATCAAGATTACATGTCTTCAAAGCCTAAAATGCTTTGTGTTCAATTTCTACTGGAAGATGACATGCTTTTCCATAAACAAGTCTAAAAGGTGTGGTTCCAATTGGAGTTTTGTAGGCTGTTCTAAAAGCCCAGAGTGCATCCTCCAATTTAATGGACCATTCCTTCGGATTTGATCCTACGGTTTTCTCTAGAATACGTTTTAAAGCTCGGTTGGTATTTTCAACTTGTCCACTTGTTTGTGGATGATATGCGGTGGAGATTTTATGAGTTACTCCATATCTTTTAAGAACGTTCTCAAGTTGATTATTACAGAAATGAGTACCCCGATCACTTATTAAAGCTTTCGGTGTTCCAAACCTTGCAAAAAGACGTTTTAAAAAGTTGACTACAACTCGTGCATCGTTAGTTGGGAGAGCTTGTGCTTCCGCCCATTTAGATACATAATCAATGGCTACGAGTATATATAGATTATTATGAGATTTTGGAAATGGACCCATAAAGTCAATACCCCAAATGTCAAATACTTCACATACTTGGATGATATTTTGTGGCATTTCATCACGTTGACTTATTTTTCCGGCCCTTTGACATGCATCACAGGATTTGCAAAGAAGGTGTGCGTCTTTGTAAATTGTAGGCCAATAGAATCCAGCTTCATAAACTTTTCTTGCTGTTAGTTGAGGCCCATAATGCCCTCCTGTTGGTCCTGTGTGACAATGGTTTAAAATTTTACTAGCTTCATCTCCAAATACACATCGGCGTATTATTCCATCGGGACAACTTTTAAACAGATGTGGATCTTCCCAGAAATAGTGTTTTATATCACTGAAGAATTTCTTTCGTCTTTGGTACGATAATCCTTTTTCAAGGAATCCACAAACTAAGTAGTTTGCATAGTCTGCAAACCATGGAATTTCTTTATAATCTATCTTCAATAGATATTCATCAGGAAAGTTGTCTTGTATGGCCGATTCATTTAGAACTTCTAATTCGGGATTTTCAAGACGAGAAAGATGATCAGCGGCGAGATTTTCTGCTCCTCTTTTATCTCGGATTTCAATATCAAACTCTTGTAAGAGTAAGATCCAACGGATTAATCTTGGTTTAGCATCTTGTTTTGAAAATAGGTATCTAAGAGCAGAATGGTCGGTATAGACCACCGTTTTTGCTAGAACGAGATATGATCGAAATTTGTCAAAAGCAAAGACAATAGCAAGGAGTTCTTTTTCAGTAGTTGTATAGTTCGTTTGTGCTCCTTGTAACGTCTTACTAGCATAATATATAGGTTGAAATCGTTTTTCAATCCTTTGTCCTAAAACGGCTCCCATTGCAAAATCACTTGCATCGCACATTAGTTCAAATGGTAGATTCCAATTTGGTGTTATCATGATTGGTGCATTAGTGAGTTTCTCTTTAAGAATATTAAAAGATTTGATACACTCATCTGAAAAGATGAATGGCGCATCCTTTTCTAGGAGTTTATTCATAGGAGTGGCAATTTTAGAAAAATCTTTTATGAAACGTCGGTAAAAACCGGCATGCCCTAGAAAACTCCTAACTCCTCTAACATTGGTGGGATGTGGAAGTTTAGCAATTACATCTACTTTAGCTCTATCCACTTCAATTCCTTCTTTTGAAATTTTATGTCCAAGAACGATGCCTTCTTTAACCATGAAATGGCATTTCTCCCAATTAAGTACTAGATTTGATTTTTCGCATCTAATTAGCATTCGTTCCAGATTAACTAGACATGATTTAAATGTATTACCGAAGACTGAAAAGTCATCCATGAATACTTCCATGCATTCTTCTATCATGTCGTGAAAAATCGCCATCATACACCTTTGAAAGGTTGCAGGGGCGTTACAAAGTCCAAATGGCATGCGTTTGTAAGCAAAAGTACCATAAGGGCACGTGAATGTGGTTTTCTCTTGATCTTCGGGTGCTATTGGAATTTGAAAATATCCGGAAAATCCATCTAGAAAACAATAGTAACTATTTCCGGCTAATCTTTCCAACATTTGATCTATGAAAGGTAAGGGAAAGTGATCTTTTCTGGTGGCGTCATTTAATTTTCTATAATCAATACATACACGCCATCCTGTTACAGTCCTAGTAGGAATAAACTCATTTTTCTCATTTGTAATGACAGTCATGCCACCCTTCTTAGGTACGCATTGAACTGGGCTTACCCATGGACTATTAGAGATTGGATAAATTAAACCTGCATCTAGCAGTTTAATAATCTCTTTCTTAACTACATCTTGCATATTAGGATTTAGTCTTCGTTGGCGTTGCACATACGTTTTATGACCTTCTTCCATAAGGATTTTATGTGTGCAATACGAAGGACTTATTCCTTTAATATCATGAATCTTCCATGCAATGGCTGGTTTATGAGCTTTCAACACAGAAATGAGTTGTGATTTCTCATTTTCAGTAAGAGAAGACGATATTATTACAGGTAATTCAGATTCACCATGTAAATAAGCGTATTCCAAATGGTTTGGAAGTGGCTTTAACTCTAATTTCGGAGGTTCTTCTATCGATGATTTATATCGATATCTGTCTTCTTCTTTTAGCATTTGAATTTCTTCTGTTGTTGGTTCATATCCATTAGCTATAAGTGTAGCTAACATTTCAGCTTCATCAATTGGTTCATTACCTTCTCCTAAAGAACATTCTCCTGTTCCTTGTAATTCTGGAAATTCTTCTAATAATTCTGCATGTGCATCTATAGTTTGAATATAATAACATGTATCATCTGCAGATTGTGGTTGTTGCATTGCTCTATCAACTGAAAAGGTAACACTCTCATCCTCTATACTTAGGGTCAGTTTCTTACCGAACACGTCTATCATTGCTTTAGCCGTGTTTAAGAATGGTCTTCCTAATATGAGAGGAACTTGAGAATCTTCTTCCATGTCCAAAACAACAAAATCTACTGGAAATACTAAAGTACCAACTTTAACTAGCATGTTCTCCATTATCCCTCTAGGATATTTTATTGATCTATCGGCTAGTTGTATGCTTATTCTGGTTGGTTTCAATTCTCCAAGGTCTAGTTTAGCGTATAGTGAATACGGCATTAGATTTATACTAGCACCTAAGTCTGCCAATGCTTCTATTGAACTAAGACTACCCAGAAAACATGGAATTGTGAAACTTCCTGGATCAGATAGTTTTTCTGGTATCTTATTCAACAGCACTGCTGAACAATTAGCATTCATAGTAACAGCCGAGAGTTCTTCCATTTTCTTTCTATTTGAGATTAGATCTTTCAAGAATTTAGCATATCTTGGCATTCCTGAAATCACATCAATGAAAGGAAGATTTACATTTATCTGTTTAAACATATCCAAAAATTTGGATTGCTCGGCTTCAAGTTTTTCTTTCTTCATTTTACTCGGGTAAGGAAGTGGTGGTTGGTATGGTTTAACATAAGGTTTATCCTTAACTGTGTTATTTTCATTAACCTTTTCAACTACCGGTTCTTTTTCCTTATCTTGATCAGGTTGTGGTTCTTGTGGAGTAGGAATGGTTTCATCAGAAGTTACAGGTATTTCAGGTGGTTTAAGTGTTGTACCACTTCTTGTGGTAATGGCTTTAGCTGTTTCATTTCGGGGGTTAGCATTTGTATCGCTCGGTAAACTTCCCGGTTTTCTTTCACCTATTAACCTTGCTAGGTTACTTACTTCTTGTTCCAGATTTTGAATAGAAGCTTGTTGATTTCTAAATGCTTGAGCATTTTGTTCATTAGTTTGTTTTTGAGATGTGAAAAACTGCGTTTGAGTTTCAACTAGCTTCGTCATCATATCTTCTAAATTCGGCTTTTTATCATCGGTTTGTTGTGGTGGTTTGTTTTGAAAATTAGGTCTTTGCTGATTATAAGTATTATTGGATACTTGTTGATTGCTAGGACCTTGTTGGTTGTTGTATGGAATATTTCGGTTATAATTCTGGTTTTGATTGTAAATCGGTCTTGGCGGTTGATAATTATTCTGATAATTATTTCCAGGCCTTTGGTTTATGTATGAAATATTCTCTCTTTGTTCCATTGTTAATTCAATACTGAGACAATCTTTTGTCAAATGTGGTCCTCCACACTGCTCACAACTAATTCGTATTGAGTGAATATCTTTAGTCATCTTTTCCATTCGTCTCTCCACAGCATCTATCTTTGCGGAAATGGAATCTAAGTCATGGCTAGAATCGGCTCTAGCTGCTTTAGATGATCTAATGATATCTTTTTCTTGGTGCCACTCATGTGAGTGGGAAGCAGTATTATCAATAATTTTGTAAGCATCAGTTTCGGTTTTCTTCATAATAGAACCACCAGCTGCTATATCTATGTCTTTCCTTGTAGTGATGTCGCATCCTCGGTAGAATATTTGTACTATTTGACAGGTGTCTAAACCATGTTGCGGACATCCTCTTAATAACTTTCCATATCTTGTCCACGCCTCATATAGAGTTTCATTTGGTTTCTGTGTGAACGTAACAATTTCTGCTTGAAGTCTTACGGCTTTAGATGCAGGAAAGAATTGTTTAAGAAATTTGTCAATTAAAACGTCCCATGTATTGATCGCCCCTTCAGGTAACGATTCCAACCAATCTTTGGCTTCTCCCTTTAAAGTCCAGGGAAATAACATGAGATATATCTGTTCATCCTCCACTTCTCGTATTTTAAATAGTGTGCAGATCCTATTAAAGGTACGTAGATGTTCATTTGGATCTTCCTTCGGCGCACCACTAAATTGGCATTGATTAGTCACCATGTGTAGAATTTGTCCTTTGATTTCATAATCTGGCGCATTAATGTATGGATGAGTAATTGCGTGACCTTGGCCAGTGCGTTTAGCTCTCATTCGGTCTTCCATACTTAGAGGTTCTAGATTCTCCATAATTGAATTTGTTGAATCGGTATCACTAGATGATTCTGATTTAATGGTTCGTTCCTCAACAATCTCTGTTTGAATGATTGGTGGTTCCGGAGGAAAGTTTAATGGTTCAGGATCTACGAACCGTTCCTGAATATTCTCCGGATTCTCAATTGTGAGGTCGGGTTCAAAAAATGGATTATCGGAAATTTGAACTGAAGTACTTGGTCGACTGGATGACGATTCTAAAGAAAAATCAACGGCGGTTATATTTGCTAAATGTCTTGATCTAGTTACAGGTGGTGAACGTACAAAAGGTGATGAACGTCTTGCTCGGTGCATTCACTGAATATCCTATTAGTTTTTAAAAGGAAAGAAAAATTATAATAAGTTATCCAATCAATAGACTTTTCTGATTTTGTTCACGTTTCGAATAGCCAAAAGATGCAGCAGAGGGGCAGGATTCGTTTGGTCTCAATATAATTGAGGACTGTTTGGCTCCAATAACCCGGTCCACGTACAAATCCAACTATTACTACGAACCAGAAAATTTTGATGTCTATTAATTTAACCACTTAAAATAAATTTTCGTAATTTTAAGAAATTTAGATAAGAAGTAGAATAAAAATCTATGTCCTAAAAACTAGAATGGCGAGAAATAAGAGAGAAAAAGAGTTCGTCGAAAAAGGTCGAAAAAGAAAAAAAATGGTTGAAAAATAAAAGGTGACGGAAAAATAAAAGAAACTTATAAAAACTTAAAAATACTTAACTAACCTAATCTTATTACTACAACTAACTTAAAATTATAATCGCAAATTGAAATTACTAATTGGAATGATAATTGATACATAGTAAAAGGTCTAAAAATATTAAAGCTTACAGGAAAAACTAAATTCCAAATGGAAATAACTTAAAAAGAAACTAAAACTTAAAAAGGCGTCGCAAAATTCTAAAGCACCTAAATCTTAGTCAAAAGAAAAAGCACTTAAGGAATTCTACAGCAAAGCCTAAAAATCTAGGAATAAAAATAACTATAGCTAAAACTAAGTTTAAAATTAAATATGAGCTAAAAATACAAAAGTTATGCTACAACGATTAAAAAGGGACAAAATATAAAAATATACAAAAAGTTGTAAAAAGTACAATTTTATAAAAATATTATTTTTATATTATTATTTAATAAAACTACTAATTTTACAAATTAATTAAACTAATTAATACTAAATAAAACAAATTAAATAAAAAGTAAATCTTAAAATAAAACTAATAATAATAATAATAATAATAATAATAATAATAATAATTAGGTTTAAATAATAATAATAATTAATTAAAACTCGTAATTAATGCTGGTTTAGGGTTTTTTGTCGCCTGTCAGAAAGGCTCCGCGAGTCGCGGCATTTATTGCATCAAACCCCGCGAGTCGCGGGGTTCCAGAATTCAGCTGACAGGTTTGAATTTTTACGCGTTTTTCTTTATTTTTTTATTTTTTTTTATTTTCTGTTTTTAATTTTTTAATTAAATAAAAGATATTAAAACTTATATTTTTATAAACTAAAATAAAAATAAAGAAACTTATAAAACTTAAATATTTAACAAAATCTTAAAAATACTTATATTTTTGTTTTTCTTTTTATATTTTCGAATTTTTAAAACGTATTTTTACAAAAACGACTTTTAATAAAAGTAACTAAATTTTTTTTTTTTTTCTTTTATATTATATTAGCGTTGCGCTTCCGGCTTTTAAGATATTCCCCGGCAGCGGCGCCAAAAATACTTGATGTTATGCGAGGTGTATATAAAATAGTTATTAATTTTAGCAGAAAACACTATTAAATACGATACAATTTTACACAAGATATTTATTTATTTATAGAATGGATATACTTAAACCTTGCTACAACACTTATAGGCAGTGTACCTAATCGTACAGTAGTGTAGTTTTTAGTAAGTCCGGTTCGTTCCACAGGGAAATATTTAAACAAAGCTCAACGCTATATTAGTTTACTTTTATAAAAATACAAACATATATATAAGTAATATTATTATTATAAAGGGGGGTTTTTACCGTTTAATGACCGGTTTGTCGATTTTAAGACTTTAGTCGCAGTTAAAACCTAATGTAAAATATAAAATAAATACAAGACTTAAATTAAAGCGTAAAGTAAATAACGATAATGAAATTGCGAATAATAAAAGTGCGATAAAATAAAATTGCGATAATTAAAAAGTACGATAATTAAAAGTGCGATTAAATAACAATAAATAAAAGTGCGATAATTAGAAGTGCAATTAAATATAAAATAAAGGAAATTAAATATGAAATAAAAGAATTATGCTTATTTAAACTTCCGTAATCATGATGTTTGACGTGTTGATTTTAGTTTTATGCCCATGGGTTAATTGTCCTTTGTCCTGGATTATTTAATATGTCCGTCTGGTTTTTGTCCATAACAGTCCATCAGTCATAAATATAAAGTGCGAGTGTCCTCATCAAATTATTCTTATACCCGAAGTTAAATATTCCAACTAATTGGGGATTCGAATTGTAACAAGGTTTTAATACTTTGTTTAATGAATACACCAGGTTATCGACTGCGTGTAAACCAAGGTTTTACTACTTTGTTAACAATTACACCAATTACCCTTGAATGTAATTTCACCCCTGTTTTAATTATTCTAGTGGCTATTAATCCATTCCCGTGTCCGGTTAAATGAACGATTATTCGTACATATAAATACCCCGCCCATCGTGTCCGATCGAGTGTATATGGTAATTTATAGGGACGCCCAATTGTAAATCTTTATATTAACATTAACAAACTATCATTTAGTTAAACAAATATAAAGCCCATTAATAGCCCATAGTCTAATTTCCACAAGTGTCGTTCTTTTGTCCAAACCCCAATTATGGTACAAAGCCCAATTACCCAATTTTAGTAATTAGCCCAACATCATGATTACTTCGTTTTAAATAAGCATAATAATAACTTAGCTACGAGACATTAATATAAAAAGGTTGAACATAACTTACAATGATTAAAAATAGCGTAGCGTTACACGGACAGAATTTCGACTTACACCCTTACAATATTTGCTAACATACCCTTATTATTAGAATTATAATTAAAATTAAAATATAAATTATAAATATAAATATAAATTTTACGTATGAATGAGGAAGAAAAAGATGATGGTTTTTGATCAGAATTCGGTTGGCTTTATAGGCAGTTTTCAAATTTGGGGCTCCGCGACTCGCGGTGAATTTTGCCTTCAAACCCCGCGAGTCGCGGAGATTACTTTTACAGCTCAATCCTTGGAGTTTTTCTCTGCCGACGGTTTTTTATTTATAAATATAATATATATATAATTAATATAATTAATTATATATTATATTATATTTATATACATAGTTAACTTGTAATTTTTAGTCCGTTGCGTCGAGCGTTAAGAGTTGACTCTGGTCCCGGTTCCGGATTTTCGAACGTCCTCGCGTACAATTTAATATCTTGTACTTTGCGTTTTGAATCTTGTACTCTTGTAATTTCGAGACGTTTCTTATCAATAATTGGAACCTTTTTGATTGTCTTTTGTACTTTTGAGCTTTTTGGTCGTTTGCGTCTTCAATTCGTCGAATCTGTCTTTTGTCTTCACCTTTTATTATTTAAACGAATATCTCTTGTAAATAGAACAATTGCAACTAAAAGCTTGTCTTTCTTGAGGAATAATGCTATGAAATATATGTTCGTTTTTAGCATTATCAATAATCTTGATGAACTCAACGACTCGAATGCAACGTCTTTTGAAATATGTCATGAATGACTCCAAGTAATATCCTTAAAATGAGCAAATGCACAGCGGAAGATTTCTTTCATACCTGAGAATAAACATGTTTTAAAGTGTCAACCAAAAGGTTGGTGAGTTCATTAGTTTATCATAAACGATCATTTTCATCATTTTAATAGACCACAAGAATTTCATTTCCAGTTCTCATAAATATACGTCCCATGCATAGAGACAAAAATATCATTCATATGGTGAACACCTGGTAACCGACCTTAACAAGATGCATATAGAATATCCCCTATCATTCCGGGACTCCCTTCGGACATGATAAATTCGAAGTACTAAAGCATCTGGTACTTTGGATGGGGCTTGTTGGGCCCAATAGATCTATCTTTAGGATTCGCGTCAATTAAGGTGTCTGTTCCCTAATTCTTAGATTACCAGACTAAAAATGGGCATATTCGGTTTAATAATCCAGCCATAGAATGTAGTTTTAAGTACTTGTGTCTATTTCGTCAAACATTTATAAAGTAGCGCATGTATTCTCAGTCCCAAAAATATATATTGCAAAAGCATTTAAAAAGGGAGCAAATGAAACTCACCATACTGTATTTTGTAGTAAAAATACATATGACATCATTGAACAAGTGTAGGGTTGGTCTCGGATTCACGAACCTAAAGCATTTGTATATATATTAATACACATAATCGTAGTCAAATAAGTTTATATATATTATTATTATTATTAATAATCATTATGGGCCTGTTTACTTTTTTAACATTAAGTCCTGTATGAATATGTATGACAGAATGGATAATGACTAGATATATGCAGTAAGTAGATAGAGTAAATATATGTTTACTTTTTGTGCTGAATGAATGGTCTGAATAACTGTAAATGACCATTTTAACCTCATGATTAAGAATAACTAAATTTTTCAATATTATTATATATATATAGATATATAGATAGATAGATCGACGGTCCCAAAATTAATAAAAGTTAACTGATTATAAATTTGAACAATACAATAACTTGCATAAATATAAAATCAAACTCATAAACACGATGTATTTATCAATAAACTTACCAATCTATTACGGTTCATCTGCAACTTCTTTAAAATAACCAAATTATAATTAACAAATACTTACAATAAAACTTTACTCTTTACTAAAAATTAAAACAAAAATACTATCTAGAATTTCCATAGTTCATACTAAACTCAAGGATCCTTCTTGAATCTTCCACCTCTTTCAATTTTGAAGTAACACAAAGTCAATACACCAAACTCAAAGTTTAATACTTCGTAGAAAGAAAAAAATTAACACTAAAAAACTTATAAGAAAACATAAACATGTAACCCTACAACCAATTTGCTACTTGCACCAAATTCATTAATCTACTAATAATTAAAAAGGCCACCGAACCACAAAATCATCCCAAAAATCAACCCAATCGACATTTTCGATTTCAACCTATTAAAAATCTCTTTAGTCAAAAACCCAAAAGTCGCTAATCATCTTAACTGTATCTAAAATCCAGTTTATTTTCGATTAGAAGAATCCCTCTTTTTCCTGAATTTTTTAATTGAATCGATTTGCTATGTGGGTGTTGTAATAGTTGATGGTGTTCTTTTAGTGGGTATATTTAGAAGTTAATAGTAGGAAAAAATTGTGAGAGAAAGATGAAAGAGAAGGTGAGATGGTGAGATGGTGGTAGATGCTGGAGGAGGGGTAATATTGAGAAGGTGTCAGCTAGATGGGGACAACAGCCAATTTTGGGGTGACTGATACAGCTATTGGCTCAATTCAGGACAAAAAATAAGCCAAAAGTAAACAAGCTTTGTGGTGACCGAATAATCAGTCCAGAACAATAATTCTAATTAAGTCCAAAGTAAACAGGCCCTATGTGTTATATAAATACATTTAATATATTTACTTTATATATTTTATATCACTAATATTCATTATAACATATTGATAATTCTAATATTTATTAAGGTTTATGTACAAATAGCAAAATATATATATATATATATATATATATATATATATATATATATATATATATATATATATATATATATATTGATATATTAATTGATATATTTTATATATAGCTTAGTTAATATCATTTTAAATAAAAAAATATATAATGATATGTAATATTAATATTATTGTAATGTATTTTTATAAAAATATTTATTCGTAATAATACTAACATGATAAGAATAATAATACTACAGCCAGTAATGATAATAACAATACTAAATAATGATTATATCATTAGTTTTTAATATAATGAAAGATTTAATAATAATGGTGCTAAAAAAATAACTTTGATATTAATACTTAAAATCTAATAATAATAATAATAATTATAACAATCTTGTTACGAATGGTAATCTTAATAATAATACTTTTTATTACTAATAATAATACTAATAAGTATATTAATGATACTAATACTAATATTAACGGTAGAGATAACAGTTTGTATTATTTTCATAATAACAATAATAATAATGATCCTAATCGTGATAATACTTATATTAGTCGTTAGTAAATATAATAATAGTGATAATAATATACATTACTAATGTTAATAATAATAAATATGGTTATATTAACTATGATCATGGTAATAATAATAATTATAATACTAAATAATAATTATTAATAATAAAATTGATAAATATTAGCAATAATAATAATAACAATATTAATAATAATAAGAATAATAACATTAATAATAATAATAATAATAATAGTAATGAAAAAAGAAGTAAGAGTGTATACCCCTAAAAGTTTTGTCTAAAAACAATTGCTCCTTACAAGGCTCGAACCCAAGACCTCTCGAACACCCGACACCTAAATAAACCGTTCCTCCATTCCTATTATTCTGATTACAACTCAACTTAATTATATAAAACCCGATATGTTTTGCTATTTCCCTTCCTCCCCATCCTCTCCAATACTCAATTCCATCAGAGATGAAGTAAAATCACAATCACGAATTTCAATCCTAATTAAGATTTAATTTATTATTAAATACAATCTGATGGATTCTTTTATTCAATTAAACAAACAAATAAATAAAAAATATGAAATACAGACCTGCTGTATGATAAAAAAAATAATAATAACTCAAAACTAAATTTCGATTTTCTGAATGTTTTAGCCAAAGATCACAATACCAAATATGTTTCAAATCATCTCTCAAAACTATAAAAATTATCAATTGGACTTGAATTACAACATATGACTTGAATTTAATCGAAGAATGATTGTTTGACTTTTTGGGATAAAAGTTTGACTCCAAAATTTGAATTCTATAAGAGAAATTGGAATTTGAAACTATGCAGATAGTTTGAATAAAAGATTTCTAATCTAACTGCGTTTATAGATTTTAAAATACAAGCCGAATTTGAAATTGCCCGAAATTACTCAAGAACAGAGATAACTCGATATTTTCTGATAAATTCTCAAAATGCAGTGATAATGGAATGGTTCTGATTGTTTGAATGGATTATACTACCTATAAAAGATCATAATTTGCTGTGTAATGAGTTAGATAGGGATGTATAACAAATTTCTGACACTGGGTTGACAAACAAAAAAGTTGAAGCAGGAAACAAATAAGTCTTGATATCGATCTGTACTACATTCCATTTTTAATTGTAATCTGAATTGATACTGTAATCTGTTTTGGAGACACAAATGAAATTTTACACCCAGCTTGATAACGATGTGCAACAGAATACCTATGTATGCGTATATCACCGTATATATATATGAATTTGTATTTGTTTATGTAATTATTTATATAAATCTGTATTTTGTATATATATATATATATATATATATATATATATATATATATATATATAAAAATCTGTAGTTATACATAACTTAAATCTAACTAGTATTATTATTTATCAATGTATTATTGATAATAATATTATTAACATTTATATTAATAAGAATACTAATATTAATAATAATAATAATAATAATAGTTTAATATAAATTAATAGTGATAATATCATTACTTATAATATTATAAATTTCAAATAGAAACACAATTAATAACTTTATTAATTTTGATATAATAATAACACTAATTGTAATAATGCTCATTATAATAATATTTATATTATTAATAATAATAATATTAAACAATTTATACATATCTAATTTTATATTTATATTATAATATTATTAATGCTGATATTTTAATAAAAATAAAGATAATAATAGTATAACAACTAGAATTAACCTTGTAATTACATTTAATATATATTAATATTATAAGTTATTAATTTTGTATTAGCTAATAATCATGTATTATATGAATATATCTATTGAATGTTTAACATTTATATGTTCTGTTACAATATAACAATTATTAATAGGAATCATTTATATATATTTATCTAAATAGATTCAAATATTATTATATATATATTTATATCTTCATTTTACTAATAACTTAATTATTCTGTTTGTTATTTTACATTCTTAATTTCAATTTGTTTAAAGTGTATTTTATTAATTCAAGATATTATATATACACTTATATATATATATATATATATATATATATATATATATATATATATATATATATATATATATATATACACACACATATATATCTTTATATTTACATAATTATTTCCACACATTGGTTCGTGAATCGTCGAAGTAGTCAAAAGGGTAATTGAATATATGAACATCATTTCAAATTTTTCTAGACTCAACATTACATACTTTGCTTATCGTATCGAAATCATATAAAGATTAAATTTAAATTTGGTCGGAATTTCCCGGGTCATCACATCATCGCCCGAAGGAACACCTTTAGCTTGATGTTACACACAACGACCGGCCGGCAAGTGAATTTACAATTGAAAATGTAGTCATTCCTTGCAATCCAAAAGGCCTTAATGGTAGCCGGACCTATCAACCTTCAAAATTTACAAATATATAACACTTATTTCTAGATGCTTGCATCTTGAATGACCACCATGATCGTTGGATATGGAAACTGGACGCGTTTGAATACTTCACTACAACAGTACTCTCTTCAATGATTAATGATAAAAGGTTTGTGGCAGCTGCTGTGAAGAACAAAACAATTCGTAATAAAGCTTTACCTCAAAAAATTGGGATCTTAACTTGGAGAGAAATTATGCGAAGACTACTAACGAGAACGGAACTAGACAAACGTGGAATATATCTCAAAACCATATTATGTGTGATGCCCCGTACAAAACCATCGTGTACGAATCATCAACAACAGGATCATTACAAGGTCAAATACTATATGCTGTTTCAAAAAGAGTTTGCATTCATGAATAAAGGTGTAACGACCCGTCAAAATCACTATTGACGCGACACGTTAATCATTGATTTCACAGTGAGGTTTTGACCTCTATATGATACCTTTTGATAAAATATTACATTCATTAAAATAAGTGACTTTCTAAACATAGAAAGTTATAAACATGTGGACGAGTGCTTAAGTATAAGTAAAACCCCAAAATACATAAGTCTTTAATTTACAGGTTGACATCACAGTCCAATTATTTATTACACAATGCAGTTTTATTTTGAATGCAATAAATTTTGTACAAAGCATGAGAGACTCCATGCAGGCAACAAGCACATCACAGTGGAAGCAGTCTAAGGACCTGAGAATAAAACATGCTAAAAAGTCAACACGAATGTTGGTAAGTTGTAGGTTTAATTGCTCGAGTCATAAGTATATAAAGATAGACCACAAGATTTCATCAAAGCTTTATCAATAGATTCTACGTAACAGAGCACCCTGGTAACTAAACTTAACGCTATAATGATAATTACCCCATTCGTTTTAATACACGCAAACCAACGTGTCATAAACTCAAATAACATACGTCCGTTAAAAGGCTAGCGCTCTAGCTCGGACAGGGATGTCAAGCCCTATGGATCCATATACAATTATTCGCGCCCACCAGTCCATATTCTATGTACTGGCAGCTACTAGTTACCAAAGCTAAGGGATTTTCGGTTTAACTCAGTGTAGAATTTAGTATGTACTTGTGTCTTATTGCGTTTAAAATAAATTGCATGTATTCTCAGCCCAAAAATATTTAAAGTATTTAAAAAGGGAGACTATAAACTCACGGTTCAATATTGATACTCAATATTGTAGGCAAATTGTTTAGACGTAATGATGGTAGATGACTGTATGGTCGGCCTTGGATTCAAGAATAATACCCCGAATTAAACCCAATATTACCTTAGTTTAAAATGGTTTGAAACCCGAATTAAAACATCCGCGTGTTATACCTTATTATTATTAAACTTAAATTATAAATTATAAATTATAAATTATAAATTATAATTATAGATTACAGACGAAGAAAAGAAAAAAAGTGTAAGTAACTTGTCCGAATTCGTGGCTATTTATAGCACTTGGCCAGAATTTTGGGGCCATGCGATCGCATGGCTTTCCAGGCCATTTCCCATGCGATCGCATGGGGTGGTCTGCCAGCTCATTTGTGCTTTGTTTTCTAGTTCGTCGACATCAAATAGTGTTTCACTGTAGCAAATAGTGTTTACTGTAGCTAAGTCGGTATCACTGTAGCAAATAGTGTTTTACTGTAGCAAAGTGATTTTTATAATTATCACAGGTTATGACGTTCGTGAATCGTCGAAAAAAAAGTCGAAAGGTACATAAATGTGTAAACTAGTTCAAAAAGTTTTAAGACTCAACATAATAGGTTCGCTTATCGTGTCGGACATATTTATCCTGTAATTAATTTATTAATATGAAATTTTTCTGGGTCATCACAAAAGGTGACGTTTTAACCAACGTCAAATGTTTAACAACCAAAAGTATGCTTCTACGAATAGCAAGCAATGATAGTACGTGACCTATAGGTTGTTACAAATACATCATTTCAAAAGTAATATATTTTGAATGCAAAATAAACGTTTCATGCGGTGACATCTCTAATAAGCGCAACAGGTGTCTACAAAGCATGACTAGTACAGCGGAAGCAAGCAAACCTTAAGCACCTGAGAAAAACATGCTTAAAAATGTCAAAACAAAGGTTGGTGAGCTATAGTTTAAGTATAACAGTAATGTAAGGTAGGCCACGAGATTTTAGTGCTTCAACAGCATTTCAAAATAGTATGAAAAGTATATGTTTAACCGTGGGCACTTGGTAACTAACTTAACGTTTATAACCCCCTAAAAGTACACTTGGTGAGTGCGTATGTTTACGAAGTATTAAACACCCATTAAATGCTAGCGCTACTAGCCCGAATGGGGATGTCAAACCCTATAGATCCGTATCTAAGATTCGCGTTCACCGGTTCAAAGACCAATGACTAAACGTTACCGAGCTAAGGGGAAGTTTATGCCGTTGTATAACCCACACATATATAAAGTTTAAGTACTCGTGCCTAGTATGTAAAATGTAAAATGTGCATGTATTCTCAGTTCCCAAAATAGTTAAAGTAAAAAGGGATGCTATAACTCACAGTGGAAAGTAGTAAAAGTCGGTACGCTGGAATAGTGAGCAAGTGGTTGGTCCGAAAGGTCCTCAACCTAAGTCAAAAGTTACTAAGTTAGTAAATCGTTCCCAAAGGTTTAAATATATGTAAATTAGGTCTTAAGTATCATCATCATCCATCATTAAACAAAAAGTGTAAAGTAAGTTTCGTTCAAGAAAAGAGTTTAAAACAAAGGCTGACTTCGTTCAGCCGCTACGACCTCTATACAAACTGAAATTAAGTGAGGCCAGTGGCCATGGCTCCGTATATGAGTCCCCTAGAGGCTGACCAATTTCCAGAACCAAACTCATCTTCGTTTGACGGTGGTGACGGTTTAAGTGCGAGTAGGCCAGAAATTTCAGCATAACGTTAATAGGGTGTAGTGACTTTTGGAGAGCCATAAATCCTAAACCGTAACTCGGATTAAGACGAGGCCTAAACGGAAGATCATCTAATCGAACCGAACTAACTGAAAATCAACTTTACAGCAGCCCAGGTTACTGATCAGACCTCCAAAAATAGTAAACAGAGTGCTTCTGTGGGTTCTTGGTGCTTGATGTTCATCACGGTTCTCATCCTTGATGCATATAGCTTCAAGTGTACAACTCGTTGATGTGTTTACATCATCTTTACCAAGTTTTGACCATCATAACACTAGTGAAAGTCTAAGATAAGTAGAACAACTCATTTAAGTGTTGCAAGTAGTTTGATGAACCAAAGTTACATCAAGATCTTAGATCCGACACATACAAGAGTTATAAAAGTAATATTAAGCCACAAACTTGAAAGTAAACTAAATAATCAAGATCATAAGTTGTAGAACTTAGATCTTAGCTAGATCTTAAAGTTTCTAGACTAGAAAGTCTAGATCTAGTGTTCTTAAGTTAGATCCTAAGTTATAAGACTTGGATCTTCACTTTAATGAAACCATAAGTTATGAAACTTAGATTTTCAACTTGAAAAATGTATGTAAGCTTGTAAGCTCTTATTTACAACAAAATTAGAAGACCATAAGCTATAGAAACTTAGATCCAACATAATTATATGAAGTTATAACTAGAAAGTTATACTTCCATGTTCTTGAACTTACAAAGTTAACTTTGGTTCAAGAAAAATGAGATCAAGATTAACTAGTAACACTTGACCAAAATAACAACATCACAAACTTTAAAGTACTTACAAAAGAAGGAAATAAACTAAAGTACAAGTATTATGTTCATGTTTTGTTTCATACTTAGGAAGATTCAAATCAAAGTTTGAATCTTAGGATTTAAGTCTACAAACATGAACACAAGTATGAATATGAAACTTATGAACTTTAAATCTTGAAAACATTTAAGTGTAGAACCATAAACTAAAAAGTTTAGATTCTTGTTCTTGGTTCTTCATCAAACAAAGATGGAAGAACAAGATTACATGAAGATTCAAGCTAGATAACTTGATCTTTAACAACTACAAACTATCAAACAAGTAATCAACAAACAAGAATAAGTGATGATGATGATTTATGGTTCAGTTTTGATGAAGGAAAAAGAAGAGAAGCAAAGCTTGTTACTTACAAGAAAGGAGAGAAAAGATGAGAGAAAGTTGTAAGTATTTTTGTGTGTGTGTGAAATATGAAGTATACTAGTGAATAAGTAATCAAAAAAAAAGATTTGAATCCTCCCTTTACCCACACAAAACGGCCAAAAGGAGTCCCAAAAGGGGAAAAGTCCACTAGTTTCTTATGTGCATGGGTGAAGATGTTAGCTTGAAATGGTAATAAAGCAAATTGGCATGGGAAAGATGTGTAAATGTGCATGTAACTAGCCTCCTTACTTCACTAACCAATGTAGTTTTACCTTAATGTAATACTTGCATAATAGATGGGCTAATTAATCCATTAAGAAAGTAGGGTGGGCTTTCAAGTCCATGTTCATTAATAAAAGGCCCAAGTCCAAAAATGTAACAATTAATCAAGTAAAGCCCAAGTAATTAACTAGTAACCTTAGTTAATTAAAAATGACTAATAATAATTAATCATGAATGTAAATAATATTCGAAAATATTATTCACAAAAAGTACGTGTGTCACAAAGACAAAGCGGGCATGTAAAGTTAAATACGGTAACAAGTAACACGTATAAGAACACGTTTATTAAAACGCAAGCATTAATAATAAATTATTAATAATTAAACGTTGGAAAATTCATGGTCGTTACATTATGCCCACTATGTGACTCTGGAACAAGAACTGTCGAACATGTTCTAATAAATTGCTCAAAATCCAAAGTGGCCTTCTCTTCTAAAATGTTGGAACATCAACTCTCTAGATATGTCAAGCATTGAAGAAGCATTCGTGGCTAATCAAGGTCTACCAAAAACATCGTTGGGTGAATCAATATGGGAAACTACCAAATGGATTTGTGGTTACACGATTTGGAAATATAGGAATTGCAAAATATTTCAAAATGAAAACTGGTCCGCGAGCAAAATCATGTCGGATATTCAATATCAGAGTTTTCATTGGATCTCTAAAAGACTTAAAAAAGCTTCTCTGGACTGGAGCCAATGGCTAATCAATCTCGGATCCTACATTTCACACACAATTCATCGTTCGGGTATCTGTTAAATCGCTAGAAGGATGACACTTTTGTCGTGTATCTAAGTATTTTTTGCATAACAACTGAGTGTAATTTTATGTATATTGTTTCTTTTAAGCCTGATCCATACGGGTCATACAATGTAAGTATGTAATTTGTTTATATTAATATAAACTTTCTTGCTTTAAAAAAAAAAAAAAAAACTCCAATGCCACTGCAAATGCTTAACCCAGAAATAAGTGTTAAGCATAAACAATATTTCACATTTTAGATTAACACTTAATTAACTTAAATTTGATAATAATCCTAGTTAATTCAAAATTAATCAATACGTTATTAACGAGATGAAGATCAAATGTAAACCCTAAACCCTTACGCGACTAAATTAACCTTGAAGTTTTTCTTATACGAGTGATAGCCTTAACCAGTCATACGAAATTAGACTCATTTTTAAAAAATTCACCATAGTATATAGTATACATTAACAAATTTAATTTCATTTACACCGTAATAATACACACTAATAAGAAATCTTTAGAAAATAATTGTGAAAATAATGTCACCCTTACTAAATTTTGTTACGATCCCACATCGTCCAAGTATGGGATTGGGTTATGGCTTATAAGTCAAGGTGTTCCCACCTCCTTCAAGCTAGCTTTTGGGAGCGAGTTATACACTTAACCTTGTGGCTTGATTATGAACCCAGTATGGGACGGCTTCATGTCAATTGGTATCAGAGCTAGACCATCTTTTGATTCCAACACCTATGAGTGGTGGCCTATGGAGTGGTGGCTTGGACCCGATGAGAGGGTGCCAAATGTGACCAACATATCCGTAACCAAAGAGGCCTCAGAGTGGTATCCTATGGAATGGTGGATTGTACTTGAAGAGAGGGTACCAACCGTGACGAACATAGCCGTGACCAATAAGGACGTTGGTCTTGAAGGGTGGGGTATTGTATGATCTCACGTCGGATGGGGTGCACACCAAAAGATGGTTTATAAAGTTGGGTGTTCCCTCCTCCTTCAAGCTAGCGTTTGGGAGTGAGTTCTACACTTAGCCCTGTGGCTTGATTATGTACCTAGTATGAGATGAGTTCATATCAATTGCAATTGTCATGGTCTTCCTGGGACGAACCGGAGAAGACTCGGATTCTCACCCTGGGACGAACCGCAGGTGAGCTCGGATTATCCATAGGCCCAAGTGTAGAACTCACTCCTAAAAGCTAGCTTTTAGGTGAGTTCTACACCTAGCCTTGTGGCTTGATTATGGACCTAGTATGAGATGTGTTCATATCAATTGGTATCAGAACTAGCCTCATCTTTGGGATCCGAAACCTCGGAGTGATGTCCTATGCAGTGGTGGCTTGGACCCGAAAAGAGGGTGCCAACCGTGACTAACATAGCCGTGACCAACGTGGCATCGGAGCGGTGACCTATGGAGTGGTGGCTTGTGTTGGAATTCAATATAACAACATGTTCTTAATGTAAACATAATTACTAAATCAATTTAGTAAGAAATATAGCAAGCGGAAGCATGATATATTAAGAAAACAAGTGTATATATATATTAAAAAATTTTAGTTGAATTCCAAGTAGATATCAAGTCATGAAATATGCTTGCAAAATAGAAGTAGTTTAGAGGTTATACCTTCTCCAAGTTAGGAGGTTAATAAGTGATGATGAAGATGATGAACAAGTGTGTAAAACCCAATTCTTTGATGCACCAACACCACCCTTTAAGTTAGTTAAGATTTAGACACTTAACTAACTAATTAACCAAGCTCAAAACCCCTTTGATTTCACTTGAAAAACTGGACAGCAGCAACTAGAAAGGTGATGAGAATGCAAGCTTCAAAAGCATGAAACCTCAAGAGATAATACCCCAAACTTTATACCAACACCTAGTACTTTTGTTAGGATTAAGTGACACTTGAAAAACTAGCTTGCAAAAGGAAAATGATCCTGTTTCTGACCCCTTAAAGTCACGGCTACAGCAGCAGCAGAAATGCTGTATTTTTCTGTTTTTGCAAGCTTAAACTTTGTAGTTATCACTTGAAGGAATAAGTCTTACCTTGGTGGAAGTGTTAGGCATGCTTATGAGGAGTTGTGAAGTATTAAAAGTAACAAAGGAGCATGTGTTTGTCATTCTTGGAGACCCAAAATTCTGCAACACATAATCTTATAATAATAATACTTGTAAGTTTATAAAAGTTTATAAACTTTTATTAACTTATGTATTATTTTGTTACTTATATATTTTATAAAACCTTTTATAAAATATAACACAATATAATCATTTAAACCCATAAACAATTATATAAAAATTATCCAAATAATTTATCTCAAGTGATAATATTTTAGAAACCCGATTTTCTAAAATCCAAGTGTCGCGTATTTGTTTAATGATCCAATCGTTAAGATCAAATACGTATAAGGTGTCGGTAAGTTTGTTATTGGGTATGACCCGACTTGGATCATAACATATTAGCCACATTAATTTAATATGTCTCTCGGGCATACGAAATACCTTCAATCTCCCACTTGCACGAGAAACATAAGAAATTAATGCAAGTGACGGATACCACCTAACGACCGTCCATCACTCCCAATATGTTATGACTTTTGCCATTCAATAACATCATCCCTTTCGAGTTCCCATCTCGAATATGAATAGGTGAATCTTTTCATTACATCATTTCATCCTAGATGTCATGTTAAATCCAAGAGACACAGAGCGATCACTCTCTTTTAGATTTAACTTTATCAGGCCTTAGACATCTGACTCTCAATGAATAAGAGGGACAAATTCCATCTTGATTACATACGTCCTAAATATACACCTTGCATTATACCTGAGCTCCTCCTTGTGAACTACCATATTTCAGAATAGCGAAGAAAAGAATAAAGGTACAATACTTGGTAAATATCCGAAACAAATATGCATCTCAGGTCAGAGGATACTATGATATTCGCCTTTTACTCAAGATCACATGTGATCAACCACGAAGGCTCCATTTAGTAAATCTTGAGGGCGGGTCTTCCAATATTTGTATCCCACAAATATCTATGAACCTTGGTTGCAACCTTGCCCCACATTCATCCCGTGAATGTATACCAATCCAAGTTCATAATAGTCTAAACCTCACACTTGCTCCCACAAATGTGATCGACTACGAAATTTAGAATAATAACTTATTCATGGATAAAATATGCAAAATAGGAACCTGACTCATGATTAATGAATTAACACCATAATTATATTAATGAGTTTGAACAAATTTCGTTCCGTTACAATACTTAAAACAGATCATGACCAATCACTAGAATATCGAAGCCCTAATGCACAAACATGTCCTGCATGTTTTGATCCATGTAAGAGCTTCGTGAGAGGATCCGCTATATTACGATCTGTGTGAACTTTGCGAATACATATCTTTCCCTTTTCAACTTCATCCCTTATGTAGTTGAATCTCCGCTCAATGTGACGGGTCTTTTGATGAGCACGAGGTTCTTTGATTTGAGCAATCGCACCCTAGTTGTCACAAAAGATCTCAAGAGGGTCCTGAATGGAAGGGACTACTCCTAAGTCGTCGATGAATTTCTTCATCCATGCAGCTTCCTGAGCTGCCAATGATGCGGCGATGTACTCCGATTCTGTAGTGGATAAAGCAACAACATCCTATTTTGAACTCTTCCAAGAGACCGCACCTCCATTTAACGTGAAGACATAACCGGATTGTGATCGAGAATCATCTCGATCAGTTTGGAAACTCGCATCCACGTAACCTTTTACAGCGAGTTCCTCCTCACCAGACCCATATATTAGAAACATATCCTTAGTCCTCCTAAGGTATTTCAATATACTTTTGACAGCAATCCAATGACTGTTTCCTGGGTTATTCTGGTATCTACTTGTCAGGCTAAGAGTGCATGACACATCCGGTCTAGTGCATATCATTGCATACATGATTGACCCAATGGCAGACGCATATGGGACTTTCTTCATTCTCTCCTGTTCATCTTTCATGGTGGGGCACTGAGATGAACTGAGAAGTGTTCCCTTTTGAATAGGTACCAAACCTTTCTTAGAGTTCTCCATCTTGAACCTTTTCAAGATCTTTTCAATGTATGCACTTTGATTCAAACCTATCAGTTTCTTGGATCTATCCCTGTAGATCCCAATCCCCAAAACATATTGTGCTTCTCCAAGATCCTTAATGGAGAAGCATTTACTTAGCCAAGTTTTAACACTTTGCATTGCAGGAATATCATTTCCAAATAACAATATATCATCCACATATAGTACAAGGAACATGATTGTGCTCCCACTAGCCTTCTTGTATACACAAGCTTCATCACCATTTTTAATGAAGCCAAATTTCTTGGCTTCCTCATTAAAACGATGATTCCACATTCTAGATGCTTGTTTCAATCCGTAGATTGACTTCTTTAACTTGCATACCTTTTTAGGATATTTTGGATCAACAAAACCTTCAGGCTGAACCATATAGACATCTTCCTCAAGATGTCCATTTAGGAAAGCGGTCTTGACATCCATTTGCCATATTTCATAATCATAATGAGCAGCAATGGCAAGTAATATCCTAATAGACTTTAACATTGCCACAGGCGAAAAAGTTTCATCATAGTCAATCCCTTGAGTTTGAGTGAAACCTTTTGCTACAAGTCTAGCTTTATATGTATCCAAGTTTCCATGTATGTCGGTTTTCATTTTGAAAAGCCATTTACAATCAACTAGCCTTGAGCCAGTAGGTTGTTCAACAAGTTCCCAAACTTGGTTGTCATACATGGATTGCATCTCAGCGTTCATGGCTTCCTGCCATTTATCTTTATCAATCCTTGATAAAGCATCTTGGTAGTTTGTTGGTTCATCCAAATCAACCACATAGCAACCATCCATGAGAAACCCATATCTCTCAGGAGGATTACTAATTCTACCAGATCTGCGAACGTCTTGTGTATTTTGATCATCCATTTGATCATTCTCAACATTTTCATGTTGAGTGCTAGTGTCAACCAGTTGTGTATCATCTACTTGATCTCGAACCTCTTCAAGATCAATCTTCCTTTCACCAACGCCTTCCATTAGGAACTTAGTCTCAAGGAATTCTGCCTTTCGAGCAATAAATACATTCTGCTTGGAAGGATCATAGAAATAATATCCCATATCATCCTTGGGATATCCTATGAAGATACACTTCGTGGATCGAGCATTCAACTTATTAGGGACGTAACGCTTAGGATAAGCTTCACATCCCCATACCTTTAAGTATGATAGAGATGGAGGTTTTCCAAACCACATCTCATGAGGAGTTCGTTCCACTTGCTTGGTTGGGGCCATATTTAGAATACGAGCCGCGGAGCATAGACAATAACCCCAAAATGATAGAGGCAACGAGCTTCTAGCCATCATAGATCGAACCATATCCATTAGGGTTCGGTTCCTCCTTTCGGAAACTCCATTAAGTTGGGGTGTTCCAGGAGGAGTAAGTTGCGAGATAATCCCACAACTTCTAAGATGATCTTGGAAGGCATCGCTTAGGTATTCACCTCCTCTATCGGTACGAAGTACCTTGATTGTCTTATTGAGTTGATTTTGTACTTCGTTTTGATATTCTTTGAATGCTTCAAAAGTTTCGTCCTTGTGTCTTAATAAGTAGACAAATCCGAAACGACTGAAGTCATCAATGAAAGTAACGAAGTATCTTTCACCATTCCTAGTTATGGGCTTAAAGGGTCCACATACATCCGAATGTATTAATCCCAATAAGTCTTTAGCCCTTTCATAGGTCCCTTTGAAAGGTGCTTTTGTCATTTTGCCTTGTAAACAAGATTCACATACATCAAACGAGTCTAGTTCATTTGATTTCAAAAGTCCATTCTTTTGAAGTGTGTGCATTCGATTCTTGTTTATGTGACCAAGGCGATAATGCCATAAGTAGGAATCACTCAAATCCCTTTTGAGTTTTTTGGTATTTGCATGGTATATTGAGCTATTGTATGATGTGTCATCATGAACCAATTCATAAATACCATTCACAGGCGAAGCCTTGAAATAGAACACACTATCTAAAGAAACATGGATATCATCATTAATGAAATTAAGATTAAAACCACAATGTTTCAAACGGGATACAGAAATAATGTTTCTCGATAAATCGGGTGCATACAAAACATTTTTCAAAATAAGTTCCAAACCACTTGGAAGCCTTAGAATAAAGTCTCCTTGAGCTACTACGTGCACCTTAGCTCCATTTCCCATGTAGAGATTTGATGTTCCCGCTTCTTGTTTACTTCTTTTGAACCCCTGCATAGAATTGCAAATGTGAGTTCCACATCCTGTGTCCAATACCCATGTATTAGAAGAAGTAATACTAAGCTCAATGTACACCATATATACATTACCTGAGGTTTGCCCTGCATCCCTCTTTTCCTTCAACTCCTTAAGGTAGACCGGGCAGTTGCGTTTCCAGTGACCCATTTCACCGCAACCAAAGCACAGATCTTCCTTGGGGTTAGCCTTTCCGGCAACCTTTTGCTTCTTGTTATTGTTGGTTGGGGTAACCATCTTCCCCTTTCCCTTGCCCTTGCCTTGGTAGGCGGGTCCCTTCCTCTTAGCCGCCTTCGGCTTAGAAGTGTTATTGCCTTTGGACCCGCCTTCATTGATCATAAACATGGGTGAAGCCCTTTTACCCATGCTTGCTTCAGCCGTCTTAAGCATGGCGTGTAATTCGCCAATGCTCTTATCCCATCCATTCATATTGTAATTCATTACAAATGTGTCAAACCTCTTTGACAAGGAGTTAAGGATAAGGTCCGTGGCTAATTCATTAGACACGTTGCAGTTTAGACGGTTCGCTCGATCAATTAGGCTTTTCATCTTAAGGACATAAGATGAAACAGATTGGGAGTCGTCCATCCGACATGCATGAAGCGCTCGAACCGTTTCGAAGCGCTCGACACGAGCTTGTTGAAGGAACATCTCCTTCAACTGTGTGATCATGTCATATGCACTATGATGCTCAAAATCCTTTTGGAGTTCGGGTATCATAGTCCCAAGCATGAGGCAAGAAACTTGTACCGAATCGGTGCAATATTTCTCCCAATAAGCCATGCCTTCCGTATCATCCTCGTCCGGTTGATCGGGAATGGGGTCTTCCAACACATACGCCCTATCCTCTAATTTGAGGACAATTCTTAGATTGCGGAACCAATCCATGAAGTTCGTATGGTTGAGTTTTTTCCTTTTCGAGGATTGACCTCAACGATAGGTTGTTAAAGTTTATTGGTGCGTTTGGAATGTTGTTGTTATTGGCGGCCATCTACAAAATTTAACAAAGTTGTTTAAGTATCAATTTTAATTTAACAATCAATACCCTTTAAATCCAATTGATATTTATTAAATTTTAGAAACCAACGGTAAATCAAATTTCGGTTAGGTGACCTTTATCCCGTCATTTGATTTAGCTAGGTAGTCATTATATGACAATTGCAATCCTTTTGCAACTTCTAAGTTATGGGATCATGCAATCCTTTTGCATGGCATATTTATCCCATCAACACCGATTTGTTCCTCATGCTTCGGTGACCCTAAGTTCATGATTCCCAAATCAAGTCATCCTACTTATGTAAACGTGTAAATTTAACATACAAGTGGTTAGGTGACCTTTATCCCACAAGTGTGCGAAATTTACCTCAATCATATTAGTTTGCTCATAACGGTTAGGTGACCTTTATCCCATTATGAGTTCCCTAATATTTTTAAGTGTCACATAAAAGGATAGCGTTTCACTTGTTTGCCTTGTCGATTAAGGGATTTTAAGTTTTCGTTAATTCTAGTTTAAGAAAATATTTATGCCATACACCAACATGCATTTAGTGTATGGTTCATTTGAAATCCATTTTCAAATCTTGTAATTTTAACCAATTACTTGATATAAACCATTTTATATTTACGATCCTTATCATGTTCTTAATAACCGTTTATTAATTTCCTTTTAGCCGTTTTTAATTTAACCATTTAAATTGACGTTTTGCATGTTGTTAATAATGTTTAATTTAACCAATTAAATTGCCATTTTAGTTTGTTGTTAACTTGTGTGATTAACTTGTAGCATACAAACATACAATCCACAATCATACAATAAACAACCAAGCATGCAAAACAATATGTTCACAATCAATCCATTTTGGTAGACATTTGTTTAGCCGAAAACAAATGTCACCGGTTAAGGGTTATAACACTAAGTAGGAGATTTCAAAATCTCCCACTTAATCTTGCATCCAAATGCATCTTCCAAGTCTTCATCTTGTATCTTCATTTTTACAAAAAACATATCCTAATACATTTTTCTAGAAAATGAAAATACAACCTAATCTATTTTACATACCAAATATAAAATACATTACATAACCAAATGAATAATTATTACAAACCAAATTTGAATAAATTATTACAAACCAAATTGATGAATAAATCAACCAAACGAACATCCATTCAAACACGAGGTCGTGGCTATGATTGTGAACAATAAATATGACCAAAATGGAACAACCCAAAACCCATTTTGAGTGTCCAAGAATTCAGCCAAACCAAGCAACCCTCCAAGCCCGAAAAGTTTTTGCAATCTACTTTCATGCATGTTTATAGATTACAAATTCATGGGTTTATAAACCATATAAGAAGCATATTCCAAAGACCTCGGCTCTAGATACCATTGTTGGAATTCAATATAACAACATGTTCTTAATGTAAACATAATTACTAAATCAATTTAGTAAGAAATATAGCAAGCGAAAGCATGATATATTAAGAAAACAACTGTATATATATATTAAACCATTTTAGTTGAATTCCAAGTAGATATCAAGTCATGAAATATGCTTGCAAAATAGAAGTAGTTTAGAGGTTATACCTTCTCCAAGTTAGGAGGTTAATAAGTGATGATGAAGATGATGAACAAGTGTGTAAAACCCAATTCTTTGATGCACCAACACCACCCTTTAAATTAGTTAAGATTTAGACACTTAACTAACTAATTAACCAAGCTCAAAACCCCTTTGATTTCACTTGAAAAACTGGATAGCAGCAACTAGAAAGGTGATGAGAATGCAAGCTTCAAAAGCATGAAACCTCAAGAGATAATACCCCAAACTTTATACCAACACCTAGTACTTTTGTTAGGATTAATTGACACTTGAAAAACTAGCTTGCAAAAGGAAAATGATCCTGTTTCTGACCCCTTAAAGTCACGGCTACAGCAGCAGCAGAAATGCTGTATTTTTCTGTTTTTGCAAGCTTAAACTTTGTAGTTATCACTTGAAGGAATAAGTCTTACCTTGGTGGAAGTGTTAGGCATGATTATGAGGAGTTGTGAAGTATTAAAAGTAACAAAGGAGCATGTGTTTGTCATTCTTGGAGACCCAAAATTCTGCAACACATAATCTTATAATAATAATACTTGTAAGTTTATAAAAGTTTATAAACTTTTATAAACTTATGTATTATTTTGTTACTTATATATTTTATAAAACCTTTTATAAAATATAACACAATATAATCATTTAAACTCATAAAAAATTATATATAAATTATCCAAATAATTTATCTCAAGTGATAATATTTTAGAAACCCGATTTTCTAAAATCCAAGTGTCGCGTATTTGTTTAATGATCCAATAGTTAAGATCAAATACGTATAAGGTGTCGGTAAGTTTGTTATTGGGTATGACCCGACTTGGATCATAACATATTAGCCACATTAATTTAATATGTCTCTCGGGCATACGAAATACCTTCAGCTTGGACCTGAAGAACGAGTGTCAACCGTGACCAACATAGCCGTGACCAACGAGAACGTTGGCTCTTTAAGGGTGGGGTATCGTTACGATCCCACATCGCCCAAGTATGAGATTGAGTGATGACATATAAGTCAACGTGTTTCTTCCTCCTTCAAGCTAGTATTTGAGAGAGTTCTACACTTAGCCTTGTGGCTTGATTATAGTCATAGTATGGAATGAGTTCATAGTAAATTCTTATGATAAATATATTTTATGTATTATTTAATTTTAGTGTCTTACTGTAGTGAATATTGTAATCAATGGAAAGATTTGGTCTTTGATTATATCTAATTAACTGAAAGAACTGTATTTATCACAATTTTAGTGGGTTAATAGTTAATACATTAAATACAGAGTATATGTTGATGTTGATTATAACTAGGTGCATTGCCCGTGCGTTGCACGGATATGGTAAACGTTGTTGCATCGCACTTGTAATGTTGGTACGTGAAGCGATTAATGTCGACGGTTAACAATACGAATCTGGAATATTTGAATATAAACATACGTAAATCAGTTTGTGTCGTTCATTTGAAAACTGTCATTATTTCATTTGAAAAGTGTAGTGCGGTGAAAAATGAAAAATAGTATTTGAAGACAACAATGACTATCAATTTAATTAGGTACTATATATAAGGTAAGTGAAAAGGTTAAAACTATTGTTATTATTTATGACATAACATAAAGTTATTATGAATGTTTAGGGAAAATGAAAAGTTTAAAACTATTGTTATTATGCATACCATGCATCAATTTTAGTTATGATTAAAAATATTTAGGATCAAATGTATGATAATAACTTAATATCAATAATCAAACTGAAAGACTTTATACGCAACATTTTATTATTAATTTTTTAGTTTTAAATTGTCTTATCCTGATTAATTAATCAACTATTTTTACCATCTTTATATTTTTATTTTCTTAAACACATCTATTATGAGTAATAATTAAGTAATTATAGTTACATGAAAACTCAAATATTTGATACGTAGTAAGTATTCACTTAATATTTAATAATAAGCTGGTTAATATTAAACTTGATGTAGTAAAAGTAACAATTATATGCTAATTAGACTACTCCATAATAGCTACTCGATCAAACATAACGTATAATATGGTTGACTTATTCAATACATGTTAAATTATCTTTGTTATTCAAGAATCAATTTTTTTTTACCATCGTTAATTACATTAATAATCATTTTACTATAATTTATCATAATAATAATGTTATATTGCTATTCATCATCATATGAAGTAAGTATTATCCATGTATAGAAGGCATAATTTTTTATATCATATTATCTATCAAAGAACTCTATGATGTAAATGATTGCTAAAAGATTACGTTTAATAATAAAACATAAAAAAATATTAAGAATCAAGAAAAAAGTTAAATCAAACAAAACGTACATACAATTCAATAGAATAGTAAAAAAATGTTCATTCTTTAATATTTATAACCTACATCCATAACAAATATGATACAAAAAGAAGGCATAATTTCTTTATCCATTATCAAAGAACTATATGATGCAAATAATTGCTAAAGAAAATATTTAATAATACAACATTAAAAGGAAATATTGAACATAAAGAGAAAAGCTAAATTAAATAAATCATACTTACAATCCAATACAAAAATGAAACAATTTGTGTTCTCTAATATATGTACATATTCGCAATAGGAAATACTCCACAATGCTTTGTCCCTTAATGTTGTAATATCTGAAACTTGTCCGAGTAAGATGTTGACATCACTACATATTAACAATAAAAGAAACCTAAACAATAATAATAATAATAATAATAATAATAATAATAATAATAATAATAATAATAATAATAATAATAATAATAATAATAAAAATAATAATAATAATAATAATAATAATAAAAATAATAATAATAATAATAATAAATAATTAAAAACACAACAAATACATTATTGACGAAGATCTATAATCGACGTAAAAGTGTGTATATATATATATGTATATATATATGAACTCTAAACAACTATCAAAACGGATAAATTTCACATGATAATAGAAAAATACTCATATACACCAATAATTTGTTAATAAAGTCATACCGTAGCATAAGTCTAACGTTCGTGTGATAGATGAATATACAACATTACATGAGGAAATAATCTTACTAAATTGATGATGATGATGATGATGATGATGATGATGATGATGATGATGATGATGATTAAGAACTAACATATATAAAACTCTATCAATTATTAATTAGTATTTGCAATGTATGTGGTGAAATTTAAAATGTGTATTGTGAAAATGAATAATGAGTATTTATAGGCAATATTATAATAACTTATTTAATATAAGAAAAATGAAAAGGTTAAAACTTATTTATTTATTATAAGAATAATGAAAGGATTGAAATTAATCAATTTAATACATGAAAAATGAAAGGATTAAAACTTAAATATTATTATTAATGAATTTTCTAATTCTTTTATTTTTATAATAATTACCTTATTATAAAATTAAGTAAGAAATAAGGAAAAATGTTTTTTTTTGTTGTAAATGATTAAATAAGATAGAATTTATTAGGGCTAATTTATGACACAGGGTGTCACTTTTTAGGTAGTAATAGTGAAATTTAAAATGTGTATTGTGAAAATGAATAATGAGTATTTATAGGAAATATTATAATAACTTATTTAATATAAGAAAAATGAAAAGGTTAAAACTTATTTATTTATTATAATAATAATGAAAGGATTGAAATTAATCAATTTAATACATGAAAAATGAAAGGATTAAAACTTAAATATTATTATTAATGAATTTTCTAATTCTTTTATTTTTATAATTATTACCTTATTATAAAATTAAGTAAGAAATAAGGAAAAATGTTTTTTTTTTGTTGTAAATGATTAAATAAGATAGAATTTATTAGGGCTAATTTATGACACAGGGTGTCACTTTTTAGGTAGTAATAGATTATATAATAACTCTAATTATATTATATATATACTAAATACTAAATGAAATGAAGAAATTGGTCATTTTGACCACCAAACACCACCTAAACGGAAAAAAGAACAAAAATAACCCCTGAAGTTAAACACAATTTTATTTCCACCCCCAAATCAGGGGTTCTAAATGTAAAATCATTAATTTAAGTAACAAAATAAACCAAACTCCATCCAAATTTTCAACGGGACATATCTTCTCCTTCGCCATCCGTTAAATTTTTCCGACAACACCGTTCAACTTGAAATAATTTTACGAACACAAGGCAACTAACTACAAGCGAAACCGAAGTTTTTTCAAAAAAAAAAATGTTAAATATTTCGGGCTGTGTTTCATACGTATACATACACTGATACACGTATAATAAACAACTCAAACTAACTACAACATATCGATGGTTTCATTTCCCTTTTTTACGCGATTTTCTTGGAGTTAAAAACACGCAGATCATTAAGTATACTAGACACTAACCACGTGTATCCAAACACAACCGCAACAACGCGTCTTTAATTATGTAAATACATACCCACCAGTGTTTGGTTCAGCACTTGCATTTTGGTGCATTCTTCTTTCTTTCCTTGGTCTTCCGTTCCGTCATATTCCTAATAACTTATCCAATAACGTTACGTTAAATATGAATATTCAACCCGGAAGGTCACGCCACATCGCGCGGGCCGATTCGGATCTAGTTATTATTATTATTATTATTATTATTATTATTATTATTATTATTATAATAATGATAATAATAATAAACTTAAAAGTTTTAAAACTTACAAAAAATTAGTGGGAAGCCTAGAGACAATCTGGGCCCCCCACACCTCTAGCAATAGCAAAACCTATCCTAGTAAAAATATGAGCAGCAGCACCGGCACCAATATCTTGCGCCATCGAACTCTTCTGAACCCGCTTTAGCAAAGAAACTGCCTCTTTCTCTAATTCCTCAAGGGAAGAAAATGAGAAAGGAATGAAACCATAACCAATCGCCAGACAACTAGATTCGTACTTGACCCGCTTCCGACGAGCCGCATTAATCACAGCACGTCCAGGGACAAAGTCAGAAAGCCCAGACTGTGTCAAAAGAGAAGACCCTGTCAAGTCAACACAAACATCGCGACCACAATCCCAGGAATAAAGTAACACATCTGCAGGTCTGAGGGCCCTGTCGTTCCCTCCAGACAACCCAATGTCAACCTCCTTTCTCGCTGAAATCCCAGATCGATAACAAACATCAACAAGGGAATCCCGGACAATATTATGTCGATGCTTAATACCCACCATACCAGCACAAGACACCGCGTGATCCCCGAAAATATCCCCAGTAAAAACCCTTGAACAGGCAGAGCATGCCGTCGAGATAGAGAACAATGGAACACCTAACCGGTAGCACAACACACATCGGTAAGTCTTTACGTTCATCGTCTGACCCAACCCCAAAATAGGGACTGCCCTTAGCCAAGCAGAGGTGTGATCACTCTGCTGTGATTTCCATAAGGCTGATTGTCGGGGAGATAACGAAAAAGTGGATTCTGCAGAAGCGGTAACATTTGTGAAATAAACATCTGCCAATTTCTTCATGAGTATTGGGGCAGCGACCTCACTCGGATTACCTAAAATATCAAACCCAACCGTTTTATTAAAAGACCCAATGCATCTTCAAAAGCACGACCAAGACCAACAATACCCGCATGACGTAGGAGCTTGGTCTGCAATCCAGCATACTGTAATCGAGAAGCCAGAAAAGCATAATGACGAACATCTCCCGCAGAATAAACACCAAGCCCTCCAAATGCAAATGGCAAGGTGGCAAGCCGCCACTGCCAATCACCAAACCCAGGCCCTGAAGCAGTAACAATACGCTCCAAGGAAGATCGAAGGGCTCCATCGAAAGCGCGTTGAGCCGCCTCAAATATACTTTACCATTTTCAAAATAGTACTATACATACATACATCATCAAAATTTATGTACTTTACCATTTTCTCTTTTTATTTGGCTACTTTTTCTTTCTTTCTAAAAAAAAATGGAAATGAAAATTTGTTAAACGGAAACTATGATAAAATTTCACCATTATTATTAGCAGACCTCTCTGTCTCTCTCATGTTCATGTCTTCTCTCAAACCTCATGTCCATTTTAGTCCCTGAAAATCCAGGTACCTTCTCTCACTCCATATATACATATACATACATCTCATCTGTATGTATAGATCCTTAAACACTTGCTTAATTCTGTATGTATATATATCTCATCTGTATGGGTAAATATTGTATTGTGTGACACAAGACTGCATGTATTCAGACAATTTTAATGGTAAGTTTTAGCATTTCATTCACATTTGGGATTTTTAGGCCAGTTTATGATTTGGGGTTTATTAATCTTTTTGCTAAATTATGATTTTGCTGATCTTTATGTGGGTTTCAGATCTAGACATTTCACTCTTAGATCCCTTTTCACAAGTTAATGAATTTACATGCATTTTTATTTAATTTGATTGTTTTCTTGTATCTATTGAGATGTCAATTTTAGCAACAGTTCCAAACTTGGGCCAATGAATGTATGCTATTTCTGGAATATGATGAAACCCATTTCGAGATTAACCCAAATTAAATTTTCAGAGAATGTGGTCACCATTTTCTTGAAAAGTTCCAATTTTTACCTACTTCAAGATTAATTTGTGATAAAATTTGTTGTTTAATGAGGTTTTATTCTTATGGCAAAAACTCTTTTTGCCTTTTTATACATTGAACAGTACTTGTATAAATGCCAAATCACAAAATAACAGTATGGTTTGCAAATTTGACTAATTGTTACTCGTATATAGTTATATGCTGAAAAAAACTCTCGTTTTGCTTGACGTTTATTTGTTAAAGATACTTTAGTTTTGCAAGGTTCGATGTTCGAATCAAAGTTCGTTTAAAACAAGAAGCAAAGTATGATTGTTCAAAAAGTCTATTAATAGTTTAAAAAATAGTTTTAAAGATGGGTGCATATGTTGAATTCTTTTCTTTTATGGTAGGTTATTTTGTGGTTTTTTTTCCCAACCTTAAGAACCCGCATTTTGGTTCTCATAATCTAGTTTCTCATAAAGTTTACTACTTATGATATTAAAGTTTAAATCTTGCTTAGTTTATTTGCTCATATTCATATTTTATCTTGTCTCAGGTTTATTATTGGCTTCAAATTCAGTAGTTTCCACCATGATCAAGCAATTCCTTGCAAAAATCCCCCGTAAATCATCAAAAACCAATCTAACAGATGTTGATGGAGATAGTTCTTCAAGCACAAACACTAGTGATATGGGCAACAATGGCTTCTTCAACACTTATAACGCCATTTCAAGTAAACTAAATACCGTTAAGAAGATGTCTTCATCAATTTTCCCGACAAGCATCATGTCAGGGAGCGAAATGATCGATCCAAATCTACCGTTTAAAGATATTCAAAATTCCGAAAAGCTAAGACTTCTTATCAGCAAATTAGATCTTTGTTCTAATTTATACGATTTTCACGATCAAGAACAGTATTCCATCGAGAAAGATGTAAAGCGTCAAACTTTATTAGAAATTATTGAATATATTTCAACCGAATCTCCTAAACTTAGTGAACCTGCGATATTCGCCATTTGTAAAATGTGTGGAAACAATCTTTTTCGAGATTTTCCTCCTAAAAAGTCTCTTTATTCGCCACGTGGCGAAACAGACGATGAAGAACCGTCATTTGACCCGGCATGGTCACATCTACAACTTGTATATGAAATACTCCTTCGATTCCTAAGTCAAACTTCCGTTGACCCAAAAGTTGCAAAGCAGTATATTGATCATTCTTTCATATTAAGTTTACTTGATCTTTTTGATACCGAAGATCCTAGAGAAAGAGAGTGTTTGAAATCAATCTTACACCGAGTTTACGGTAAATTCATGGTTCATAGACCCTTTATTCGGATGGTTGTTAGTAACATTATATATCGTTTTGTTTTCGAAACTGAAAAACACAACGGGATTGCTGAGTTGTTGGAGATTTTTGGTAGCGTGATTAGTGGATTCGCGTTACCGTTAAAGAAAGAACACAAGATGTTTTTGTTACGGGCACTTGTTCCGTTACATAAACCGAAGTCTGTGGGCGTTTATCATCATCAGTTAACTTATTGTGTGGTTCAGTTTATAGAGAAAGATCCGAAACTTTCGAGTGCTGTTATAAAGGGGTTGTTGAAAATTTGGCCGGTTACAAATAGCCAAAAACAGTTGATGTTCTTGAGTGAGTTGGAAGAGTTGCTTGAAATGATTCATACTGATGAGTTTGAAAAGATTATGGTTCCGTTATTTCGGTGCATAAATTGTTGTCTTCGAAGTTCCCATTTTCAGGTAATTTTTACAATGTCTGCAGTGTTTATCGTTAGAATAATTTTGCTGCTTGCTCGAGTTTGAATTTGGAATCCAAAGTCAAGAGTTCAAGTCATAATGTAATTTCTTGCAATGTTTAAGGGGAAGACTTATAAGTGGCAAAATGGGTCAGTTGGGTTGGGTCGGGTTGGCTTGCAAAGTTTTTTTCCGAAAGTTTTGATTATTATGTATAGATTATAGATTTGCCGGTAAAAGATATATTATGATAATATGATTTTTTGATGAGAGGATCTGTACGGTTTAAGTGTTTAAAACGTAATCTGGACGATTTCGACCCGTTAATGATATAATATAATCAAAGTGTATTTAAGTCATTGAGGCTACTGTTACCTTTTTCTCTAGGTGAGTACATAGATTTGGTTGTATTAATTGGTCTCACACTATTCCTATATGCACGGTTGCAAAAGGCTGTTGCAGTGGTTTGGTGACCAGTCCACCCCGTTTTGAAGAAAAACGTTTAATAAGTCGGGCAACGGTCAATCGTTGGGTCAAAGTGGGTCAAAAGTTGACTTTTGTCTGGCCTTGTTCTAGTGTAAACGTTTAACAGTGCCCCTAACCCAACGTGCCTTGTGTCACCTATAGTGTCATATTTTGGTCAATTAATATCCGTAACACGACAATGAAACTAGGCTATTTCTGCATATTTTGGTCAAATTCGAAATCCTTTTGTTTTATGGGCTAACCGTGTTGTAATAACATGTAGGTGGCTGAACGAGCGCATTTCTTATGGAACAACGAACACATACTCCATCTTATCATGTGTAACCGCCAAGTGATCATACCTCTCGTTTTCTCGTCCTTAGAGCAAAATTCCCAAAACCATTGGAGCCGCACCGTACTCAACCTCGCACAAAACATGATGAAAATGTTGAATGACGTGGATCATGAGTTGGTTCTTTCATGCCAAGGACGATCAGAGGAGGACAAGTCAACATCATCCGTGGTGGCTGAGAAACGACGGTTGACTTGGGAGCGCCTTGAGAACGTTGCCAGTTTTCAACCAGTTGTTGAAAATGTTACGGTATTGGAAGAATCCACGGCTTGTATTGTTACTTGTTAGAAAATTCGTGTTTCAATCACGCTTGTTGTTGGTTACAAAACCGGTTTTGCGTTTGATTTCTTGTTTTTTGGAGGGGGAAAAGAGCAAAACCGGGCACTCTTTGTGGGTACCTAGTTATTTATGAAGCTTGAAAATAATAAGTATTGTTTGAACACTCTGTTTGTGTATGGATTTACTTAAGGATGCCTAATTATTCACAAAATTACGCTATTGGTCTCTGAACTTTGTTCAAAATTTCACGTTAGGATTTAAAATTTTGCACATGTTGCGCGGTTGGTCCCTAACACTGATAGACGTTAATCAAACTCCGTTAAGTGACCTTATGTTGCGTCGCACATGTGAACACTTACAGAATTTGATTAAACGTCGTCAGTGTTGAGGACCAACGGGGTAACATGTGCAAACATCAGGGTCATTCAAGTAAAAAAAAGTTTTGAACAAAGTTCAGAGACCAATAGCACAACTTTTTCTTTATTATTCCAGAAACAGTACAATACAAAGGAGATTAAACATTCAAGAACTCAAATTAAAATGACTTCACACAGGATAAGTTACTGGATCTCTAACACTGTTATAAGCAAATTGAATCGTAAGTATCAACCATTGACGGAGGACGAAATGCCCGAATATAGGACCTAAAAAACGAGGCTTCCATATACGAAGACAGATTATTTGAGGAATTAACATGTAACTTTGAAAATCAGGAATCGAGTACCAGACCTCTCGCACGAATGATGCCATATTATAATCTTTCGTGAAGGTAACATCATGTTGATAGAGATCAAAGCCACATAAGGCGATCATAACGATAAAATAACAAATGCAGACACCGAAAGTAACAAGAATCACTTTCTTCTCACTTGGGGTTGACTCACCTTGTTGACTTAGTAACTTTCGAGCTTTCATCACCATTTGTGCGATTCTAGCCATTTGCAACATAGTAACCAGAACAAGAAACCTTGCAAAATAATCAAGATTCTTCAAATAACCTTTATAGCTTTCAAGATCATAAGGTCGACTGACGTAATGTGGTGTTTCTGACGACTTGATCATGATTTCTTTGCGATGAATCAAGTCAATTCCATATCCAATGATCCACATTGTTAGCGTGAGGATCGATATGTAAGGAACTGAATCTTTTGATTTCTTCATATTCAATATCAGAATCGATATGTTTGCGATGTACATTGAAAGAAGAAAAATACGAAAGTACCCTTCAAAGATCTTACGAAAGATAACATTCTTTTTATGATCTATGTCATGAATCATGAAGGTCTGCAAACGTATCGTATTGAATTGGTAGACATCGGTTTGGTCTCTTTGGCTTGCAATGCTGATCTTTGCAGTCGGATTAATCAACCATCTTGTGTTTACTGGTGAGTACTGGATCGTAACTTCGATCAAACAATCTAGACCTCTTTCGAGATTCACATGGTCAAAGTCAACTTTCCTGCAACCAATCAAGTACATCTTACCTACATGCAGATCGTATACACCTTCAAGATATAATTTTTTTACATGACGATACGATGGTTCCCTGACTTTCTTAGGGTCTTCTGTTATCAGCAGATTCAGTGATACATTGAGAAACTCATCGTTTGAAACTTCGAAGAACGAGGTGTCATTTGTTCTAAATAAAGGACCTAATGACAAAACTTCAATGTTGACAAAAGTTTCAAAGCTTGAAAAAGTATCAATCTTTAGATCATCTAAAAGACGACTCGAGATGTTAAAAATCCCGTCTTTTTTGTCAAAGACTGAAGGATAGGTAAAAAGTAAGTTCTTGATGTAAGTTATCAAACGCGGTTCTTGGATTCGTTCTTTAAGTTCAACGGCTAGATCATTTTTCGAGTAGTTATACGAAAGATAATCGCGACCGTACGATCCAAGATCATACAAACCAGGGTAAAGCATCTCAAGTCCAATGAAAACAGGATGAAATGGTTTAGTTGCATTTGTCAAACTAAATATGCTTCCGTAAACAGCGCTTCGCTGTTTAGTCGAAAAAGACTTGGGAAAGTACAATAATACCCCCGAGTTGCATTTCACAAGATCTGGACCGAGACATCCAGTCATAGACAGTAGTCCAGTTGACGAGTTCCATACTCCGTTGACTAATAAAGTCAACGTAGATAAACCCGTTCTACGTGCTACCACATGTGGCTTTATAGTAACAGGGTACATCTGTAATACTCCAGAAACTTTATCGTCTTTACAGCTGATTTTGTGCATAATAACCCTTATATTCTCGTTGTTCCGATCAACGAGCTGAATCTCGTTCTTGAGAACAAACGGGCCAACTGTATCTTGGAACCCATTTTGACCCCCAAGTTTCAAACTTGGCATAACTTTATAAGCCTCTCGTTCGAGATACTTGAAAACCCTACAGAATTCGGTGTTGTTAAACTTGTTCACCCCGTCTTCCAAAATCGCATCTTTAAGTGGATTTTGTTGAAAAGATTCAAACTTGAGCTCATCAATATCGTAATCTTGAACGATACCCGAGTGGGAAGTTATATGAACTTTGTCGAAGTAATCATATTCGTCTTCTTTACTAAAACTTGTCATTTCTCCATGGATTCGGCTTTTGGGTAAAGACGGGTTTTTTGGGTACTGAAGAACAAGGGTAATATGGTCATGTGGCTAGACCGTATGCTCTTCGTTTTCAGTATCTTCAACAGCAAAATATGTCGTAATATAATCATTTGATAATCGTTTTAGAACTTTTTTGAACGGGAAAATCGAATTACCCAACAAACAAAGTAAACGCTCACCTCCGTTTTCTTCTGTTTCAAGAAAAAGGCCTTCAAAGTCAACTCTGAGAGCAGACATACCAGGTTTCGTATGAAACCTTAACCACGGTTCAGAAATTAGTGTGCTATTTCTTGTAATGCCTATAGACAGAACCCCACTAATGCTAACCGTGTTCTTGGGCTGGTGGGGTCCACTAGAAGTAACGTTGTGAACCTCAAAACTAACCAGTGTAAAGGGTTGGATGAATGACATGGCGTATGGCATATCGCTGTCATCAAATGGCATTAAAGTTGCTCCATGAGTATTGTCCTGCTCCCAATCACCATTGAAGAAACAAAGCTCAGTTTTAAGACTAGAAGCCTTATGATCATCAAATTTTAACTCAGAAGCTAAAGATATAAAAGAGCTGCAGTGGTTCTTGATCTCAGTAAATCGACTGTAACTATGGTACGATGATTCGTCATTAGGGAATGCGAAGTCATCAACTGAGACTGCGTAACCTAAAGCGAGCAACTTTAGCAGGATCCAAACACTTAAAGCTTGGATTCTCATTTTGAACTTCAAGAATGTTCAGAAAGTATACAATAAATAATCAAACTCAAGAATGGTACAAAGATAAGTTCAAAAGTACTAATATATGATATGATTGAACATGAATTAAAAAGAAGTATGAATTATGATAAAGATTAAACCCGAATGAACGAAAAGTTGTTCTGAAACCTTGAATTTTTTTCTATCAGACTAACTGCATTTAGAGAAAAAGAAGTGTCAATCAGACTATCTGATACCTAGTACAAAGTTGACCAAGATGTGATTTCATGGAAACACATTAAGGTATCATTTTTATGATTAATAAATATTTGATTTATAATTAACAGATTAGATTAGCACATGTGAAGATCATGAATGCATATGCTACATAGTTGACTCAGACTCGGCCTTTATTTTATTGAGTTATGGACAGTTGTTCAGAAAAGATTGGTGCAGCAGGTGTGGAAATCTTGCCATTTGAAGTTCATTTGGACCCTTTCCCTTGAACACATCAGAGCCCTCCTGATAAATTTATAAGCTTTGCTCAAGAATTAAAAAGTATGCCTTTTTTACTATGAGGATTTAGGTATTTAACTTTTTAATTTTTAAAACTCTATAAACAAATGGACTTAGATATATTGTTGGGTTATATACTCAAAGGCTACTTTAAATAATGGGTTATGTGCAAGTGCACACCTTGCAAGCTCCAAAATCCGACCTTGAAACACATTATACGCTTAGAGTTTAGTTCAGTACATTCAGATAAATTTGACAAAACTACACCGTTGGTCCCCGTTGTTTGCTTCAAATTGCGCGGACTACCCTAAACCTTGTTTTCTACGTGGTTGGTCAATCCACTTTGCAAAAGTTATGCAGTTGGTCATTGAGGCTAACGATCGATAAAAGAATCCGTTAAATTGAATTACGTGCCATCCATGTGAGGGTATTTTAGTCATTTTATTTTACCCTTCATTTTCACCTTTGATGATGTGGATATTCCACATCGGGCTCGCACTTGGGCTTGGCTTGTTGGCCGCCCATACTATTTCCCCCGAAACCCTAATCTCCTCTCTATAAATAGAGGCGTACCTTTTACACATCTCTGATAATCTAATTCTTTAAGGACTATGAGATCTGACCTCTCATCACTATCATCTAGGGTTTTACCTACATACATGTAGGGTTTTTCCGTCTCCGACGACCAGACTCCGGCCATCAGCCATAACCCACCCTCTCGAGATCATCATCTCAACTAGGGTTCATCACGGTAACCTGACCAGAGTGTTAACATCGCTGATCTCTTAAAACCCCCTTTCACACTCGAGCGTACTTCTTGCCCTAGACGCAGGAATATGTTTGATCAACCTTCTTCTTAATTAAAAACCTCTAAACCCTTTATAAGACCATGTGCGTGAGTTAAGCAACCGTCACCAACGCGCGAAGCTTGGCGTGGATAGGCAACACAGTGTCAAGTCCATCGCCAGCCTCCGACATCAACAAAACTTGTTGGAACGAACAAAGACCAACCGCGACTCTCAATCGAGATCAAAATATGGTAAATAGTTATCTTCACCCTCTAAAGTATATCCCCTGGTGAAGAAATTTTGTTCGATTTATTTGTTTTTTCTATCGTCATCTCTAAAACAACCCAATGTGACGATTTTTTTTGTTTTCGTACTGTGACGATTATGCTAGGGTTCGTTCATTGACGGGTGACATCAATGGTGTGAGTGAAGATGGTGGCGACGATGGTTAATAAAGATGGCGGCGTCGGTAGATCGAGGCAATCCTAAATACCCTATGTATTCTATTCTTATCAGAAGTATACCCTGTATTATAACTACCTCCTAATTCCCCTTTTAATATCTTTAAACGCCAACAAATTAACTGGACCAAATCCATCTTCGTTTAACGATTCAGATTTGTTAGGGTTTGATTCAGATGTATTAGATATAGTACACTGGCATATGTGTTTGTGTAATGATTAATCAGTTCAGATATGTGTTTGTGTCACGAATAGGGAATAAAGATGTTGCAGGTAATAGATGTGGGTTTTGTTAAGAGTGTAAAATTAAGTGACAAAAATGCCCTCACATGATTGACACATGATTGAATTTAACGGAACTTTTTAATGAGCGTTAGGCTCACTGTCCAACCGCGTAACTTTTGCAGAGTGAAGTGACCAACCAAAAAATAAAAATAAAAAAATAGGCCACTCCTCTCAATTTTAAGCAAACTAAAGGGACCAACAACGTAATTTTGTCAATAAATTTTATTAACAATTGTACAAGACAAGTACCTGTCGACGCTGAGAAAGGTATAACCATGGTTGCAAAAATCAGAAAAAATCATCGAGAACTCGGCGAGAACTCGAAAACTCAATCCTGACGAGAACTCGTTTATGAATCGGCAAAAAATCGGTCAACGCGTAATTTATTGGTCAACAACCGATTTCTCGAAAAAATAGGTCAACTTCTCGGTCAAATTGTTCAACATCTCGAAAAAATCAATCAAATCTCGAAAATTATCTCAAAAGTCTAATATTTATACATACATTTGTTCATAAATATATATATTTATATTAAAAGTCAACGAAATTTAACCACCGAGTTCTCCCGAGTTTTCCGAGAACTCCTATAAATTGTCTCACCAAGAACTTCATGAGTTTCGAGTTTTTCAACCTTGGGTATAACACACTAACACAGTATTAGTTGAGGTAAACAAAGATAGACCTAGAAAAGTCAAAAAGACAACTATTTTAAAATGGATGAAGTTAATAATGAGTAATTAAACTTGTAAAGGGTAACTTTTGCTGTTTCCGTTAAGTAGAATTTGTGCATGATTTTTATCTAATTTAACAAATGTTTCTCAATTTTTTTTTTCAAAATTTTCATATATAATGATCAAATTAACCTAATTGATGAATTGATTTTTGTTAGAAATTATTGGGATCAGATTATTAACCTCATCATTTCCCTTCTTTGAGGATACAGCAGAATCACAGCAGGCTACAACAATTGACAGCTCGATATCTTCCATAAATAGATTTAGGCTCCTTTCCTTGTATAAACAACTAGCCGTTTGTATTGTATAGTATAAATAGGACCCTGTAAATGTAAAGATTACTCATCTTTTTCAAGCAATACAATCACAATACAGATTTATATTTCAAAACATGGTATCAGAGCTTGTGTTGAAGATTTAATCTTTCAATCACAGCAACTCAAATCATCTGCCTTTTTTTTTAGTTTTTTGCTTCTTTTCTCTCTTGAGTGGTTATCATGCCTGGAGAGGATGACATCCAAAACCCAAACAAACAACTTATCACAGAATTAACTAGCCAATTGGCTAGGTTAATCCAAGCCAACAGTGAAAACCAATCACAAAGGCATCCTGATTCGTTGAAAATCAGTGTTGCCCTTAACAACTCAAATTTTTCACTTTGGTCTCGTATGATTAAGGTTGCCATCGGAGGTAAATCCGAGACCCTCCTTAATCATTTAATCGAGGATCCACCAACAAGCAACAACCAAAAATGGAACCAGGATGACCTGGTGGTGTTTTCCTGGATCATTCAAAACATAGAACCACAGATTGCAAGCAATATGACCTAGTTTCCAACAGCAAAGGCACTATGAAATGCTCTCATCACCACCTACAGTTCAGGCAAAGACAAATTGCAAACATTCGATTTACATGTTAAAGCCAACAATATCAGACAAGATGGCAAGTCCATTGAAGAATTGTGGCTAAAACTCCAAGGAATCTGGGGAGAGATCGAAATGAGAGATCCAAATCCAATGGAGCATCCGAATGATATTGTCAAATATAATAACATCAGGTCAGAACAAAAACTGTTTCAATTTTTAAATGCCTTAGACCACAAACATGACAATATCAAACGCGAGCTTCTTAGAATTGAACCTTTACCCACTGTCGAAGGAGCTTATGCTGCAATTCGTAAAGAAAATGCACATCAATACATATTTAACAATAAAACAGATGTCCTTACCCAATCTGGCATAGCCAGTGGCCTAATAGCACCGGCATCGAAATCCAAAGATTCCGACGGCCATGGATTGCTAACAAAGAACCAACGCCGGTCAGACTATAAGTCATCATCCCGGGATAAGGACAACCTAAAGTGTGATGAGTGTGGTATGAAACGACACACCACAGACCAGTGCTTTAGAATCGTAGGATATCCAGAATGGTGGAATGACGGGCATAAAAAAGGAAAAGCTTCCATAGCAATGGCGGCTACAACCAAAGACAACCAAGAGGCCACCAATTCTGGTACAATCACTCAAGGTGGTTTCGGATTACTTGCAGCCGAACCATCATCTTCATCTGGTGGAGGTAACGATGGGCTAGGGTTAGGGTTCATAGAACCCAAATCGCCCAAATCAATTTCACAGACCACCAAATTGGGTGGGTTAGAACAAACGAACGGCTTAGGGTATTTTGTCCCAAACCAGTGTCAAAAACCCCTTTTTAAACCCCCAAGTTTTTTATTTGACACCAACAGTCCCTGTGGTAATGTTTATAATAAAACCTCCAACAATAAAAATTTACAAACTAAACCTTGGGGTGAAGAAGGCAAAATTAAAACCACATTTATTGAAGACATAATTACTTCCGTCGTCCTTGAACTTATACCCAAATTACACGCGTCGTCCTTGAAACTTTTTTTGAACTCATGTCGTCACTCAACTTTCAAAAAATAACGTCTGTCGTCCTTCCGTCTCATTACCGTCTAAATTAACCGCTAACTTGAAGCATGTGAGGGTAGTTTAGTTTTTTATTACTTTTTAATTAAATAATTTAATTTATTTTTTGTTTCTTTTTTTTTTCTCTTTTCTATTCTAAGATCCATTTCACCTGGGTCACTTTTCATCTTCATCCTTAACTCCACTTTTCATGTTCATCCTTAAATCAGTTTACACAAATCATGTAAACACAATTTTCCTTTTTGTTTTCTTTTTTCTTTTTTGTTTTCATTTTCTTTTCTCTTTTTCTTTTCTCTTTTATAGTCATTTTCTAACCTAACACACCCATAGACAATTATTCCCAAATCTCGTTCTATATCATATGCATCGATTTCCACCACCGTCATGACTTCGATTTCCAGATCTCATTGTGACGAAGGCCATGGTGGTTGAAGACACCGCCATAACCATCGCTGTAACCACCACCTTCAATTCGTATATGCGTTTTTTTTTGTGTTTGTGGGTTTAGATCCAAACCCCAACACACTCAAATAAGTAAATTGGTTCCAGATCTTGAAATATCATTATTGTTGCCAATGGATCTGCAAATCAATTACTCCGTACAAATCAAGATGGTGAACGTTGAATTAAACCCATTGTCATCTTCATCTATCATCTTGTCATCTTCGATCGATCCCGCTCATGAACTATGCACGTGACCTGTATATGAATCATAGATTTTGATAAAATATGAACCGATTCAATTAATTTAATTGACCATGAACGCTCATGAACTACGCACGTGACCACTCATGAACTAGTAGCATTGATATGATTTAATTAAAATATGAATCAGAGAGAGATCGGTATATGAATCAGAGATTTTGATTTTTAGTTTTTTTTGTGTGATGATGTTTAAGAGCATGTTACAAGCAGTTTAATGGTGGTGCAATGGATAAGAGAAAAGTGGATAAGAGGAGTGAAGGGAAAAGAAAAAAAGAAAAGAAAAATTATTAGAGAATGGGGGACATATTTAGGGTGGTTGAGATATTTAAATGGGTAAAAGATGGAAAAAGACAGAAATACCCCCACGTGCTACGCACATGATGCAGGTTAACGGGGCATTTGAACGGCATGTTGATAGAAGGATGACAAGAGTGATTTACAGAGAGTTTAGTGACGACGTGAGTTCAAAAAAAGTTCCAAGGACGACGCGTGTGATTTGGGTATAAGTTCAAGGACGACGGGAGTAATTATGTCTTTATTGAAACTTTACAAACTAAGTCCCAAGTCAATATTTCGTCAACTAATATCGTTTCTAATAAAACAAAAGGTAATGAGTGGATCATCGATTGTGGTGCCACCGACACCATGACATTTAATAAAGATGATATCATTATTAACACAAAACCAAACAAAACAAGGATTAAAACTGCTAATGGCGGGATTATACAAGTCAAGGGCGGGGGAATGGTTGAAATTTCACCGACTTTAAAACTAAAAAATTGTCTCTACGTTCCCGCTCTTTCTCATAAATTATTATCTGTGAGTCATTTAACAAAAGAACTTAATTGTACCGTTTTATTACACCCTACATTCTGCATTTTACAGGACATCCAAACGGGGGAGATAATTGTGACGACCCTGAAATTTTCGACCAAATTTAAACTTAATCTTTATATGTTACCGACACGATAAGCAAAGTCTGTAATGTTGAGTCTCGAAAATGTTGGAACTATGTTTATATATTCAATTGACCTTTGACCAATCCCGACGATTCACGAACAATTGTTTGTAAATAAACATGTATATGTAAATGTAAGTATATGTATATTAATTTAAAAATTATAAAATATAATTTAAACATTAGAATTAAATAAATAAAATAAGATACAAAATAATTATGATAATTTAAAATGAATTTATATATAAATATATATGATTTCTATGTGCAATTAATATAGATTATAAATAATAAACAATCAATAAAAATTATTATAAATGATTAATAAATACTACATAGCTAATAATATACTATTAACGAGTTAAAATATAGATGTTATAGTAATAGTAATATTATTATCACTTTCATTATTACTATTACTAATATTAATGATTAATATCAGTATTAGTTACATTATTAAAGATAATATATAAATATAAAATTTAATGCATGTAATTTGTTACCTTTACCAATAGTATCATTATCACTAATTTTATTACTAGTAACAGAATAAATATTTAATATAAATAACAGTGTTATCATTATTAAACATAAATAGAAAATTTGATACAATTGATTTGTTAATTATTATTATTAATATTAATATTATTATAATTATTAATATCATTATTATAATTAATAGTAAAATTATAATTAGTATTATGACTATTATCTTTACAATTATCATTTTCATTTATAATCTTTATTATCAATATTTTTATTACTTTTAACATCATTCTTATTATTATTAGTATTATTATTCATATTATTATTATTACTTCTAGTATTATTATGTGTATTGATATTACTAATTATTTTTATCAATTATTATTTCTATTACTATTATTAATATTATATACTTATTATTATTAATAAATATTCAATTATATACATATATGATTGCAGATAGTTATACGCGTAATTTTTTTTTATTTATCAACATCTGATTCAGATTTCTTTTCTTTTCTTATCTGTATTTTCTGTATACCCGTGAAAGCCTGTCAACGTCCATTTTCAATAAGAGCCAAACCTGTGATTCATTCGTGATTCTACTTCAATTATGCAGTATCAGTTTATATATTACATATGCATTAGAGAAGAAGAAAGATATTTTTTTTCTTTTCTTTGTTACTCTCCTTACCCTGTACGCGTATTTCTTTTTTCAAAATCTCAATTCTTAAATCGTTTCTGTAACATCTGTTTTTGTTCAGCATGTGGGACGCCGTCCAAAGCTTGGGACGCCGTCCAAGTTTTAAGGGTTGGACGTCGTCCGGATTTTGGGATGCCGTCCAGAAGCACTGACGGGCCAGTTTGGGTTTTTAGATATTTTAAAGGGTATTTTGGTATTTTCACTCTTGGAACGAATTGAAGGCCTTTAGGTCAGTTTCGGGGGAGTCATTACTCCACTTACACCAACCTCATCTTCTTCACTTCATTATAGAGAGAGAGAGAGAGAGAGAGTGATTCCTAGAGTGAGAGAGCTCAAGCAAAGGAAGAAGAAGTTATTTTCGGGTCTTAGCTCGCGTTGTAAAGTTGTTCATCTAGTCGCTAGCTACACGGTGATAGTGGTGGTAAGTCCTAATCTCCATTTTCTTACTTAATTAGTGTTAAATGGTTAGGGTTTGGGTTAGGGTTGAACATAAAACCCATATGTAATGATACCACAACCCGCATACGCACCTCATATGCATGCGGACGCTTAATAGTGTGCGTATGCGTGTGGTTGTGTGCGCTATGCGGTATGCGGATTGTATCTGATTCCTTTGTTCTCGGTACAGCGGTTGCTTAGCTGTCAAGTAAATATCTTTTCCATAATTATATCCGTGATTCGGGAGAGTCAGTTATGGATGAGGTTATCATGATCTGGGACGGTTCTAGAATTAGGGTTTGCCTATAAATACAAACCCTAACCATCACCTACGATACACAGCATATTACGTAATCATCACCTACGATACACATTACGTAAAAAAGCATCATTCAGCATCTTTTCAAGGTTAACAGGTTAGTCTTTCGTAAGCTAGTACCTACGACCTTATTTGGGGCCTCTTGATCGACGACCGTTATCAGAGGTGGACTTAATCACTTGGCCACCCCGCCGACATCATCATGTCGGCCAGGGTTATTCACGGTAGCCGGACCGAAGAGCCACGTTCTAAGATCCTTAAACCCCTCTACGTATTAAGCAGACATATTTAACCCTATGGTAAAAATATGCATGATCAAGTGGTGCTTTCATTGAGAGTCGAATTAATTCAAGACTGTTTAATTGCTTTTTCTTTTAAGGTTTTGAATTGTATGACTCGTTATTTACAAAATTTTTGAATTTTTTCTTTAACAGTGTCATGACTTCCGAGGAATCATCGGAACATACCCAAACAGATATTCAAAACGCACCGTATGGTAGTCAACAGACACCGGTTATGACTATGGAGGCGGCTATTCAGGCGGGGTACACGATGTACCCTCCACCTATATCCGGCGAACCCTTTCAGAGGTACAAGCCGATATATTCAGACGGGATTACACCGCCAAGAGCAAACTCACCAGTCACAACCACGCGGCTGGACTTTTCATCAGTGGATCCAAGGGTCATCTTGGCAGGCACTAGCGGTGGAACAACGGGGCCGCATGTGGTTTGCTGCGGCCAGGTACTTATTTACAGTACCACTGTTTCAATACCTCTGCATACGCAGAGCATTCAGCAGAATTCGTCATTTACACCGTTGCAACCTTGGCAACCACCGCGCCCAGTTTCACAATTTTTAACTCCTGCGGATGCGCAGGCGTTACTTAATAGTTGTGGGTTTGGTGTCATCCCAGATGCAAACTCTCATTGGGCGCCGATAACAGCACAGCAGCCAAGCATAGCGCATACAGTTGGGCTTTTAAGTGTGTATCCTCAGGTTTCGCAGATATCTGCGCCACAGGTTTCACTTCCTTTACAACCACCTGTGTACTCTGCGTCTTCAAGTCATCCCTCTTTTCCAACGCAGCAGCCTTGGTTATATCCGCAGACGCAGGGTCAACCTTGGCAAAATGTTCAAGGGCAGGCAAATCTTGCAAGTCAATTCATGCAGGCCGCACCTTTTGATATGGTTCACTTATTTTCACAACCTGACTTTGTTCAGGACATGATGAAGCATTTCTTTGCAAACTTGAAAGGGGATCCTGTTAAACCACCCTTCGAGCTACCAACTACCTTTGACAAGTTTCCTCCGCATATAACCGCATACCCATTTCCATCAGCACCAAAGATACCTAGCACGTTGGGTACTTACAATGGCCTGACCGATCCAGATGATTTTTTACAGCGTTTCGAAGGCGCAATGCGCACTCAAGGCTGGGTGGATCCGGTTGCGTGTCAGATATTTCCTATGGCACTACAGGGTATTGCTCGTGAGTGGTTTAATAAGTTGCCGGCGGGTAGTATTGCCGGGTTTATAGATCTGCGGACAAAGTTTTTGCTACAATATCAGAATCAGAGACCACGCAAGCACACTCACATTGAATGCCATGACATCGTGCAGAAGTCCAAGGAATCTTTGGGCGAATTTCTCACAAGGTATACTAATGAGTACCTGCGCATACCAGATCTTAAGCCAGAGCAGCAGATTTCAGGGCTCATACATGGTATAAATTCAGAGCGTCACCCGACGCTGGTTAAGCGTTTACGCCATACGGTGCCAGCAACTTATGCTGAGGCACTTAAAGAATGCCATGATTATATGCGGAGTGACGAAGATAACGATATTCCCACCGCTAGCTCGCAAAACGAAAGAAAAGATGATGATGATCGATCGCGTGATCAAAGTCGCGGAAGTAACTCTCGCGGACGATATCACAGCGGCGGTCCTATCAGGAGTGACAAGGGGAAGTCCAGTGGCAATTATCGAAACAATAATCAGCGCGGCATCAATAATCAGAACTATGCGCTGCTCAAAAGTTTGTTCAAAATGCCCAAGGAAATTTTGGCAACGGAGCCAATATGCGCGACCTTCGCGGTTCCAACTCCGCTTACAGAATTTGGCAAGCGGGACAAAACAAAGTATTGTGAATTTCATGACGATTATGGTCACGACACCAATTGGTGTAAAAACTTGATGGAACGGGTTCTGGAAGCGCTTCGCGCGGGCAAATTGGATCATCTAAAACCACATAAAAAAGATAAGGGAAATGCCGCAGAAGGGGCTTCGAAGTCTAAGACTTTCGCGTGGCAGAAAGTTGACAAAGCGAAAAATGCCGACTTAACCATTAACATGGTTGACGCAGAGAAAATCAGCCAGCAAAGAAAGTACAATGATCACCAGGATTGGGAGCTTCTCCCAACCACTTTCCCTCCTGTAATGTCAATTTTGGGGATTTTGGGTAAAGATGGTTCATGAAAGACTCAAGACTTACTAACCTAGGGTTTCAAAGTCATAATTGGTGTTAAGGAGTCTTAAAGGTTTAATAAATCACTAGCTCACTTGTGTTGTTAGTTGATAGTGTTATTAGGGTTCATGGTTGACTTGAAATGGGTCAAATGGGTGAGTTTGACCTAGCGGGTTAAAATGGGTATGAAAACACCCTAGTTATATATGATGAGAGTCTTAGAACCTTAATTATTAGTCTTTAGTGATTTGTTGAGGAGTTGGACCTTAAATTGGCGATTTTAGGGCAAATGGGTCATAAGTACCCATTTGGGTCATAAATGCACTAGTTAGGCTAGTTGGTGGAGAGTCCGACTTACTATGTGTATTAATTGAGAGTTAATTGTGTTAGGTGACTCGCTTTGAAGGATTCAAGTTGTTATTGGAAATATCGCCTAGACGACAAGGTGAGTGTAATGATTATAGATGTGTGTATATAATGTATTTACTTGTACGAGATTCGATGTGGGTTTAAGTTCGGGCGGTTGTTACCACATCGGGTCAATATATGATATGGATTTAAGTTCGGGCGTTCGATGCCATGTCATGTATGTGTGTAGGCGTGTAGCGTGGGTTTAAAGTTCGGGCGATCGATACCACTCCGGGGTTAGTGTTATAATTCGTTGTACGCTAACGGTTGTTGGGAACACCGATGGGAAATTTGAAGTACCATTCCTTTGTACTATTGGTTAACCATGGTTATGTGTTTGTTGTGTGGCATTTATATTATTCAGGTTATATATGCTATTGTTCGTGCTAGCTTGTGGTCTTAGGGATTTAGCGTTGTACCTTGCGTTGGTATGTTATTTATATTGCTTGTATGTATGAGGTAATTGTGTACATGATTGCAAGTAAGTAGGTTATATATGTATATGTATAATTATTGCATTCACTAAGCGTAAGCTTACCCTCTCGTTGTTTACCTTTTTAGGATCCGGCTTAGATAAGGGCAAAGGTATTCGCTTGGACTAGTGGCTCTCGGGGGTTCAAGCTTTTGGGAAAGTTCGGCCAAGATTTGGGTAGTTTAACCCCAAACACCATGCTCTAAGTGTCGTTTGGTATTTAAACTTTTGTGGTCGAAACTTATATTTTTGAACGAAATTGTAAAACGGGTCGTTGTGGGCCCGGTGATGTAAACTTGGTTTTTATTGTAGGAATCTCTCAGTTTTACATATATTGATGTGATGTTATAATTGGTTTCGCTGAAAAGTGTCGGGAGTCGGGTTTTTCGCACACGTGTAAAACGGGACAGATCAGTCCCTGGCAGTTCATTGGGACGCCGTCCCAGTATTAAAGGCTGGACGCCGTCCAGAATTCTGGACGCCGTCCAGATGGTCTGTCCAGGAAAAAAAAAATTTGTGTCGTGTTTTTGGTATAATGAGGGTTGGGTTGTTACAAGTGGTATCAGAGCATGGTCTAAGGGATTTAGGTGACTTGAGATATGCGCCTAGACTTAGACTTTTGTGTTGTGAAATTATATGCGGGACTAGTAGGACTACAGGTCAGTGTGGGGTTTGACTAGTTCTTTGATGCATAAGTGGACAACTATGCTATGTTATGATGTTACTAATCATGCGTTGTTGTTTTGAACATCGAGCAAGATGGTTGTGACACGTTTGAGCATGGCACGGCATGTGAGCGTAATAGTGAGTCGCGACCACTATTACGGTTGCAAGTCAAGTCAAGCAAGGATGTGCGACAAGTATCGAGCTAGATGTGGTGTGTGTGTGGTCATATGCATAGGTATATATGTGTATTAAATTGTTGGTGATGTCTAATCCATTTTTAATCTTTAGAATGAAGACGAGAAACGGAACGAATACGAATGGCAATGGTGGTCCCTCTCAAGTGGAGAAAGATGAGATGACTACCAAGATTGAGACCGCTTTAGAAAACTATGTTTCGATTTTCTCACGAAGGTTTAAACAAATATTCGAAGAGTCGGTTTCGGAACAAATTGTCGATATGATTCAAGAACGGATGACTAATGCCGTTAAAGAAGAAGTTGAATGGAGGTTTCCTAGACCTCAAAATGTGGGCGAGTTGGAGTTTAGCTATAAGAACTTCTTGGCAACTAAGCCTCCTCACTTTCACGGGGATCCCGACCCCATGAAGAGTGCGGCTTGGATTTCCGATGTTGAAGGTTGTTTTCGCACGACCGAGTGCCCTCCTGAAAAGAAAACAAGGCTTGCTACTAGTTTGTTAAGGGGCCATACTAAAGATTTGCTCGATGGCAAGATTGATATGGTGGGTGATGCGGCTTTTGTGGGGTTATCTTGGGTGGATTTTAAGAAGGAGTTTTTCCTTGAATATCGTACGCAAGCGGATCTTTCCAAATTGCGCAACGAGTTAAGGAACATGCGTTAAGGGTCTTTGGACCTAAACACTCTTAAAACCAACTTTCTCGCTAAGGCGCGTTTTTGCCCCGAGTATGTGGGGAATGATCAATTATTAATAGAAGACTTTCATGCGACCCTTAGAGATGATTTGAAGGGTAAAATTAGTATTGGTCATGTCGAGACTTTTTCAAAGCTTTTGGCGGTGGCGAAGGGGTTTGAAGCGCAAGCTCCGAGTCCGGTTAGTTATGCGCCAAGTAAAAGAAAGTTTGAAGCTTCTAATTTTTCGAACAAGAAGAGTAAGGGAGCAACCGAAAGTGTCGGTAGCGTGAAGAGGGGTGCTTCTAGTGGTCACATGGTCACGTGTTTCAATTGTGGGCAAAAGGGTCACTACTCTCGTGATTGCCCAAAACCTCCTACTAATACAATCACGTGTTTTAATTGTCAAAAAGAAGGGCACCGAAAGTCGGAGTGTCCCGAACTCCGAAATGATTAAGTTAAGAGAATGGAGAAGGCGGCGGGGTCGGCTAGGGAACGTAATTATTTAATGACCAATGATGAAGCCAAGCAATCCAATGAAGTCGTTTCAGGTACTTTCATGGTTAACTCTAATCCCGCAAGGATTCTATTTGATAGCGGTGCAAATTTATCGTTTGTGTCTCCAAAATTTGTGCCTAAACTTAATAAACCGTTAGCTAAGTTAAGTCGTCCGGTAGAAGTCGAAATAGCGGATGGCAAGACGGTGCTAGTGGTTGATGTGTGTAAGAATTGTAATGTCGTGTTTGGTTCCGAGAACTTTAATATTGATCTCATTCCGATGACGTTGGGTGATTTTGATATCGTGGTTGGTATGGATTGGCTCGATCATAATAGAGCCGATATTGCGTGCCATGAAAAATCTATTCGTGTGAAGACCCCAAGTGGGGGAGAGTTAATTATTCATGGTGATAAACGAAGGAGACCGGTGCCGATATGCACTTTCACACGGGCACGTCGTCTCGTTGTTACTGGTGGCATGGTTTTTCTTGCTCATGTTGTTGATACTCGTGATGAGCCACCGCCCATTCGTGAAATTCTGGTGGTAAGTGAGTTTGATGATGTTTTTCCGGATGAGTTACCGGGTGTTCCGGCAGAAAGACAAGTCGAATTTCGCATTGAGTTGGTTCCGGGAGCTACTCCCATTGCTAAAACTCCTTATCGTTTAGCACCGATGGAAATGCAAGAATTGTTGAATCAAATTCAAGAGTTACTTGAGAAGGGTTTTATTCGACCGAGTGCTTCGCCTTGGGGCGCTTCGGTCTTGTTCGTGAAGAAGAAAGATGGTAGTATGCGTATGTGCATTGATTATCGGGAGTTGAATAAAGTGACGATCAAGAATCATTATCCATTGTCTAGGATTGACGATTTGTTTGATCAACTCCAAGACGCGACATATTTCTCTAAAATTGACCTACGGTCCGGCTATCATCAAATGCGGGTCCGTGAGGAAGATATTGAGAAAACGGCCTTTCGAACGCGTTACGGGCATTTTGAGTTTGTGGTGATGCCTTTTGGTCTTACGAATGCGCCGGCGGCATTCATGGATCTTATGAACCGATTGTGCCAACCTATGTGTGTTCATCGACGACATACTTGTCTATTCGAGGAGTATGAAGGAACATGAACATCATTTGCGTAGTGTGTTGAAGACTTTGAGAAAAGAGAAGTTATATGCTAAGTACTCAAAATGTGAATTTTGGCTAAGGGAGGTTCAATTCCTTGGCCATATTGTGAACAAGGATGGTACTCAAGTAGATCCGGGGAAGATAGAAACGGTGAAGAGTTGGGGACAACCGACTACGCATACGGAAATCCGAAGTTTTCTCGGATTGGCCAGTTACTATCGTCGGTTTATCCAAGACTTTTCCAAGATTGCTTCGCCATTAACTAAGTTGACAAGGAAGAATACGAGATTCAATTGGGAGAACGAGCAAGAAATCGCTTTTCAATTGTTGAAAGAGAAATTGTGTAAAACTCCGGTCTTAGTATTGCCGGAAGGTGTAGATGATATGACGGTCTATTGTGATGCTTCTTTTAATGGGCTCGGGTGTGTTCTAATGCAATGAGGTAAAGTCATCGCTTACGCCTCTCGCCAATTAAAGGAACATGAAAAGAGATACCCGACACATGATCTCGAATTAGCGGCAGTGGTCCATGCTTTGAAAATTTGGCGTTATTACTTGTATGGTGTCAAGTGTACGATTTATTCGGATTACAAGAGTTTGAAACATCTTTTTGATCAGCGGGATTTGAATTATCGTCAACGTAGATGGATGGATGTGGTGAAAAACTGTGATTGTGAGATACTTTATCATCCAGGCAAAGCGAATGTGGTCGCGGATGCGTTAAGCCAAAGAGTTACCACCCGGCGTTACGATTGGGATTGTTACGTATGATTATTACTTACAATTTTCTTGAAAAGCTTGGTGTGATTCAAATAGAGGCTTACGTTCACAACAAGCATGCGGAACGAATTGTGGGGCAATCCGAATTCATTACGATGGGATCGCGTGGGTTATTGTCTTTTCAAGAAAGAGTGTGGGTGCCTAAGATGGGTGATTTCCAAAAGGTGCTTCTTGATGAGGCGCACAAGTCTAAGTATTCCATACATCCGGGTGCGACGAAGATGTACCATGATTTGAAGAAAGATTATTGGTGGTCGGGCATGAAACGCGACGTTGTTAAGTATGTTGAGCAATGCGTCACGTGTTTGCAAGTTAAATCCGAACACCAAAATCCGTATGGTAAGTTGCAACTGCTAGAAATTCCGATGTGGAAGTGGGAGCATATTACCATGGATTTTATTACCAAGTTGCCGAAAACGGCAAGAACCCAATTTGACACTATTTGGGTGATTGTCGATAGATTGACGAAGAGTGCGTTGTTTCTTCCTATTAAAGAAGCAATTTCGTCGGAGGCACTCGCGAAGATGTTCATTAACGATGTGATATCGAGACATGGTGTTCCCGCGTCTATTGTTTCGGATCGGGACACGCGTTTTACTTCTCGATTTTGGAAGAAGTTTCATGAAGACATGGGTACGAGGTTAAATATGAGTACGGTGTACCATCCTCAAACGGACGGTCAAACCGAACGTACGAATCAAACATTGGAGGATATGTTACGTGCGTGTATCATTGACTTCGGTGGTAGTTGGGATGAACATTTACCTTTGGTGGAATTCTCGTACAATAATAGTTTTCACTCTAGTATTGGAATGCCACCGTATGAGATGTTGTATGGTAGAAGGTGTCGAACCCCGATTTGTTGGGGAGAAGTGGGACAAAGGGAAGTCGGGAGTTCCGACTTGGTATTGGAGACAAATGATAAAATCGTTATGATTCGGGAACATTTGAAAAAGGCGCAAGATAGGCAAAAGTCTTATGCCGATAAGCGTAAACGTTTGATCGAATTCCAAGAAGGTGATATGGTGATGCTCAAGGTTTTGCCATGGAAGGGTATCATTCGGTTTCGAAAACGGGGAAAGTTAGCTCCTCGGTTTATTGGGCCGTTTAAGGTTTTAGCTCGTGTTGGTGAAGTCGTGTATCGTTTGGAATTACCCGAAGAACTTGCGGTGATCCATAACACATTTCATGTTTCCCACCTCCGTAAGTGTCTTGCGGATGATTCTTCATGGATGCCTTTAGACGAAATTGAGCTAAACAACAAGTTAGAATACGTTGAAGAGCCGATTGCTATACTCGACGAGAAGGTAAAAATGTTGCGTAACAAAGAGGTGAGGACTTTTAAAGTCCAATGGCATTGTAGTAAAGGTTCCGAGTTTACGTGGGAACCCGAAGAGTTTGTGTTGGTTTATCTTCCTGCGTGTCATGCGGCGTGGATTGCGAGGATGCAATCCGGTTCAAGTGGGGGAGAGTTGTAACATCCATTTTTGTTCAGCATGTGGGACGCCGTCCAAAGGCATGGGACGCCATCCAAGTTTTAAGGGCTGGACGCCGTCCGGATTTTGGGACGCCGTCCAGAAGCACTGACGGGCCAGTTTGGGTTTTTAGATATTTTAAAGGGCATTTTGGTATTTTCACTCTTGGAACGAATTGAAGGCCTTTAGGTCAGTTTTGGGGGAGTCATTACTCCACTTACACCAACCTCATCTTCTTCACTTCATTATAGAGAGAGAGAGAGTGATTCCTAGAGTGAGAGAGCTCAAGCAAAGGAGGAAGAAGTTATTTTCGGGTCTTAGCTCGCGTTGTAAAGTTGTTCATCTAGTCGCTAGCTACATGGTGATAGTGGTGGTAAGTCCTAATCTCCATTTTCTTACTTAATTAGTGTTAAATGGTTAGGGTTTGGGTTAGGGTTGAACATAAAACCCATATGTGATGATTTTGGGGATTTTGGGTAAAGATGGTTCATGAAAGACTCAAGACTTACTAACCTAGGGTTTTAAAGTCATAATTGGTGTTAAGGAGTCTTAAAGGTTTAATAAATCACTAGCTCACTTGTGTTGTTAGTTGATAGTGTTATTAGGGTTCATGGTTGACTTGAAATGGGTCAAATGGGTGAGTTTGACCTAGCGGGTTAAAATGGGTATGAAAACACCCTAGTTATGTATGATGAGAGTCTTAGAACCTTAATTATTAGTCTTTAGTGACTTGTTGAGGAGTTGGACCTTAAATTGGCGATTTTAGGGCAAATGGGTCATAAATACCCATTTGGATCATAAATGCACTAGTTAGGCTAGTTGGTGGAAAGTCCGACTTACTATGTGTATTAATTGAGAGTTAATTGTGTTAGGTGACTCGCTTTGAAGGATTCAAGTTGTTATTGGAAATCTCGCCTAGACGACAAGGTGAGTGGAATGATTATATATGTGTGTATATAATGTATTTACTTGAATGAGATTCGATGTGGGTTTAAGTTCGGGCGGTCGATACCACATCGGGTCAATATATGATATGGATTTAAGTTCAGGCGTTCGATGCCATGTCATGTATGTGTGTGGGCGTGTAGCGTGGGTTTAAAGTTCGGGCGTTCGATACCACATTACACGTGACGGGTGGGTTTAAAGTTCGGGCGATCGATACCACTCCGGGGTTAGTGTTATAATTCGTTGTACGCTAATGGTTGTTGGGAACACCGATGGGAAATTTGAAGTACCATTCCTTTGTACTATTGGTTAACCATGGTTATGTGTTTGTTGTGTGGTATTTATATTATTCGGGTTATATATGCTATTGTTCGTGCTAGCTTGTGGTCTTGGGGATTTAGCTTTGTACCTTGCGTTGGTATGTTATTTATATTGCTTGTATGTATGAGGTAATTGTGTACGTGATTGCAAGTAAGTAGGTTATATATGTATATGTATAATTATTGCATTCACTAAGCGTAAGCTTACCCTCTTATTGTTTACCTTTTTAGGATCCGGCTTGGATAAGGGCAAAGGTATTCGCTTGGACTAGTGTGATAACCCGTTCAAATCCACTTGGATGAATACATCATTCATTGATTTCATAGTGAGGTTTTGACATCTATATGATAGGTTTTGTAAACATTGCATTCTTTTGAAAAGGCACACCATAAATGAATATATATAATTCAAGGTTTTCGACGTCTGATGATTTCTACGTATAGACAATCACTGTATATAATAGTTTACAATACTACATCCGTTGACAATGCAGTCAAAATAAGATACATTGTGATGATTTTGTGAATGCAAAGTTTTCTTGAATAAAGCATGTATGACTCCATGCACATAGCTTGTATAACGTATAAGCAAACAGCGGAAGACTTCTAGAAACCTGAGAATAAACATGCTTAAAAGTGTCAACACAAAGGTTGGTGAGTTCATAGTTTTAATGTTGCGCATAATCTGTATATAAAGGTTGATCACAAAATTTCAGTTGTTTCATCCGAAACATTTATCAAAATATTCTACGAAATTGAGCACCCTGGTAACTAAACTTAACGTATATATAATTTATACCCTTTGTATAATCATCTTAATAATACACGCAAACCAACGTGTACGCTTCTCAAATAGCATACGTCCGTTAAAAGGCTAGTGCTCAAGCTCGGACGGGGATATCAAGCCCTATGGATCCATATACTACTACTCGCGCCCACCAGTTCTTATAACCGGCAGTTACTAGTTACCAAAGCTAAGGGATTTTCGGTTCAAAATCGGTGTAGAATTTAGTATGTACTTGTATCCATTGCGTTTAAAATAAAGTGCATGTATTCTCAGCCCAAAAATATAGATTGCAAAAGTAATTAAAAAGGGAGCAAATGAAACTCACCTTAGCATCATATAAAGTCATTCATCGAAATGTGACCGAAACTCGGAATGTAAAGTAATCGTAGATCTCAACCTAGAGAACATATGTTGGTCAATAAATGTTTAACAAGCTAGGTCTGGTCATAGTGTATCACAATCCTAATGCTCGAGATCGACATACAAAAGTTATCCAAAGTTGTTTCAAAAAGTCAATTTTGACAATAGTTCAACAAAACGAGACGTACCTTATATAAGGATTCATTTACTCGGTTGGTAATATTCAAAAATCCAATTTATCAATCTTACAAAAAAGTTGTTTAAATATCAATTGCAGATTCAAAAGCAATTTCAATTAATGTCAATCATAATTCAGTTGATCATATCTTTTAATCCGTTCATCGAAACTATTCGATATCTAAATGAAAAGTTATTGATTTTTCGCCAGCTTTCCAAAAACATGTATATCATATACCTTTTACCAGTAATATATGTATTTAACTTGTGATTCATTATAAACTGTTTAACGACGAAATTTAGCATACAAGCATGCATAAATATATATACTCGAGCACTAGACATGGATACACAATTAATATATAAAAGATAAAATATGAGTGCTTACGTATCAACATTGAGATTCAATATTGTAGGAAAGTACGTAGACGCAACAGAGATGATAAACACTAGGTTTGACTTTACGAGCATACCCATGAACCATACCCATCACCTCCATAGCTATAACCCATAATTTCTTTAGCCCTATCCTACTCGCAAAACTCGTTTTGAAATGACTCGTTCATGACTCCTTCGTAGTATTTTATGTATATTTAATAATAATAATAATAATAATAATAATAATAATAATAATAATAATATATCTACAGATATAGATATGCGAGAGAGATAGATAGTTTGATAATTGATGAACCCCGAATTCAATCGAGCTTTATAGCCAAATTGTGGGATCCATTAGCTCCATAATTGCGATACTTTTGTGTGTATATGGTCCGTGATAATACAGCTCATTTCCACTTTGCTTTTCTACCAACGGTTTATGTTGTATATATATATATTTATTTAATATATAATATATTTAATCTTTAGAATTAATTAAATATTATATTATATTTACGTGCATAGTAAAAATGTAATTTTTGTTCAAATGACTCGTACGTTGTCACTCGACTCATGTACCACTTTCGGTTTCTCGAGCGCTCGTTCGTACGTTTAGATAACTAGCCTTTTACGTTATGCGACGTGTACCCTTATCAATAATTTGACTTACTTATCAAAAAAATTACCTTATAATAAATGTAACTTATAAAATTGAGCGTTGTGGTCATTTGCTTCTATAAATCAGTGACTTGTTGTTTGTCAAAATATATTATGTTAAATCAGGACGTTTTATGACTAAGTTAATATATATATATATATTTTTTTTATTTAGAATCGTAAATTTGTACGTAATATATATGTTTGAAATATTTATCTAATGATATAAAGATAAATTTTAAATTTGTTCGGAAATTTCTGGGTCGTCGCAACTAGTGGCTCTCGGGGGTTCTAGCTTTTGGGAAAATTCGGCCAAGATTTGAGTAGTTTAACCCCAAACACCATGCTCTAAGTGTCGTTTGGTATTTAAACTTTTGTGGTCGAAACTTATATTTTTGAACAAAATTTTAAAATGGGTCGTTGTAGGCCCGGTGATGTAAACTTGGTTTTTATTGTGGGAATCGCTCAGTTTTACATATATTGATGTGATGTGATAATTGGTTTCGCTGAAAAGTGTCGGGAGTTGGGTTTTTTGCACACGTGTAAAACGGGACAGATCAGTCCCTGACAGTTCATTGGGACGCCGTCCCAAATCCTTGGACGCCGTCCCAGTATTAAAGGCTGGACGCCGTCCAGATGGTCTGTCCAGGAAATTTTTTTTTTTGTGTCGTGTTTTTGGTATAATGAGGGTTGGGTTGTTACAGTTTCTCAAAATCTAAAATTGTAGTAGTATTAGGAATCATGTGGTCTAACTTCCTGCAAAGTTTCAATTTCTAATTTCTCGTATTGATTGAGAATTCAAGAGTCAAAGTTTATTTTTCAAAAAGTCAAAACTATGAACACAGATCAAATTCGAGATGGTTTTTGATGTTTCGAGTTAATTTACGATTTCAATAGTTTCTATAAAAGATTTACAAACTATTTCAACTTACAATCTTTGTCTAAAACGAATTCAAAAGCGAAATCATATTTTTTTTTTTTTTGGAACCGACGCTCAGCAACAGCAATAATATTCTTTATTTTTTTTTTTCTTTTTGCTAATTAATACAGAAACCAATTACGTATGTTTTAAATTATAACTAAAACCTTAATTTAGTTATTAAGTTGTTATTGTGAGGCTCTGGGCGATTTAGATGTTGAAGAGGAAGAAGAAAGAGTGACAGAAAACAAAACGGGCTAAAAGTATTTAAGTTACACATTTAATCAGAAAAACAACATCAGATCCATGGTCCAATGTGTTTGGGTTAGCCAGGAGGTTACAGGATCGAACCTGGGTGGTAGAAAATATTTTTTTTATATATATATAGAAGATGAATCAGACGGTTGTGGATGTTGGATATATATTAATGGGATTATGCATAATCAGAAAGAATCAAACAGAGCAGATGGTTAGGTGTATTGTCAGGGAGCGAGAGGTCTCGGGTTCAAGTCCCGTCTCGGGCAGTTAATTATTTTTAATGCTACAAAGGTATAATTGAATATTATTATTATTTCTATTATTATTATTATTATTATTATTATTATTATTATTATTATTATTATTATTATTATTATTATTATCATTATGATTATTATTATTATTTGCTAGTATTAAGTATGAATGTTATAATTATTAGTATCACTATTATCACTATCACTATTATGAACATAATACAAATTATCACTATAAATATTATTATTAGTATCATGATGAAAATAATAAAAGTTACTATTAGTACTAGTATCATTTTTATTATTATTATTATTATTATTATTATTATTATTATTATTATTATTATTATTATTATTATTATTATTATTATTATTATTATTATTATTATTATTAAGCATTATGATAAAACTTTCATAAATATAAATACAAGTACAAATATTATTATTATCATCACTAATAGTTGAATTAATACTTTTATTATGATTAGGATTATTATTATTATTATTATTATGAAGACAATACGAGTTATCATTATTTTTATTAATATTAGTATTAATATCACTTCTATTAGTATTATTAACATATCTAAAACTTTAATATCATTACTATCATTATTAGTAATATTAAGTATTACCAATATTAATATTTTTACATGACAAATATCATTTAAGTGTTATGATGATTACTAGTTTCACAAGCAAATGTTATATCTAAAAATATATTTTATATACATAATCTAATTATATTAAATATTTCTATATACAAAATGAATATATTTAATAATGAAATATATATATATATATATATATATATATATATATATATATATATATATATATATATATATATATATATATATATATATATATATATATATATATATATGTGTGTGTGTGTGTATATATATATATATATATATATATATATATATATATATAAGTTATTAATATAAAAATTAAATCACTAATAATAATATATATATGATGTTATGCGAGGTGTATATGAAATAGCTTATATTTTACTAGGAAATACTATTAAATACGATACAATTTTACACAAGATATTTATTTATTTAGAGAATGGATATACTTAAACCTTGCTACAACACTTATAGGCAGTGTACCTAATCGTACAGTAGTGTAGTTTTTAGTAAGTCCGGTTCGGTCCACAGGGAATCTTTTAAACAAAGCTTAACGCTATATTAGTTTTATTTTATAAAAATACAAATATATATATATATAAGTAATATTATTATTATAAAGGGGGGTTTTTACCGTTTAATGACCGGTTTGTCGATTTTAAAACTTAAGTTGCAGTTAAAACCAAATGTAAAATAATAAAAATAAATACAACTTAATTTAAAGCGTAAAATAAATAACGATAATGAAATTGCGATAAATAAAAGTGCGATAAAATAAAATTGCGATAATTAAAAAGTACGATAATTAAAAGTGCAATTAAATACAATAACAATAAATAAAAGTGCGATAATTAGAAGTGCAATTAAATATAAAATAAAGGAAATTAAATATGAAATAAAAGAAGTATGCTTATTTAAACTTCCGTAATCATGATGTTTGACGTGTTGATTTTAGTTTTATGCCCATGGGTTAATTGTCCTTTGTCCTGGATTATTTAATATGTCCGTCTGGTTTTTGTCCATAACAGTCCATCAGTCATAAATATAAAGTGCGAGTGTCCTCGTCAAATTATCCTTATACGCGAAGTTAAATATTCCAACTAATTGGAGACTTAAACTGTAACAAGATTTTAATACTTTGTTTAATAATTACACCAGGTTATCGACTGCGTGTAACCCAAGGGTTTAATACTTTGTTAACAATTATGCCAAGTGTCCTTGTACATAATTTCACCCATGTTTTATTAATTCTAGTGACTATTAATCCATTCCCGTGTCCGGTTAAATGAACGATTATTCGTACATATAAATACCCCGCCCATCGTATCCGATCGAGTGTATATGGTTATTTATAGGGACGTCCAATTGTAAATCTTTATATTAAAATTAACAAACTATCATTTAGTTAAACAAATATAAAGCCCATTAATAGCCCATAGTCTAATTTCCACAAGTGTCGTTCTTTTGTCCAAACCCCAATTATGGTACAAAGCCCAATTACCCAATTTTAGTAATTAGCCCAACATCATGATTACTTCGTTTTAAATAAGCATAATAATAACTTAGCTACGAGACATTAAATTAAAAAGGTTGAACATAACTTACAATGATTAAAAATAGTGTAGCATTACACGGACAGAATTTCGACTTACACCCTTACAACATTCGCTAACATACCCTTATTATTAGGATTTAAAATTAAAATTAAAATTAAAATTAAAATATAAATATAAATATTACGTATACATATATAGAGAGAGATTGATTTATGATTTTAAAAATGATCAGAATTCGTTGGGCTTTATAGGGATTTGAGTCCAGGAAATCTCCGTGACTCGCGGCCCTTTCCTTCTTCAAACTCCGAGAGTCGAGGAGTTTGTTTTTACAGCTCACCAAGCCTTGGCTCCTAGCTTGTCGACGGATTATATAAATAAATATAATATATAAATAATTTTAGTAATTATTTAAATATTATATTATATTTATGTGCATAGTTGACTTGTAATTTTTAGTCCGTTGCGTCGAGCGTTGAGAGTTGACTCTGGTCCCGGTTCTGGATTTTTGAACGTCCTTGCGTACAATTTAATATCTTATACTTTGCGTTTTGAATCTTGTACTCTTCTAATTTTGAGACGTTTCTTATCAATAATTGGAACCTCTTTGATTGTATTTTGTACTTTTGAGCTTTTTGGTCATTTGCGTCTTCAATTCGTCGAATCTGTCTTTTGTCTTCATCTTTTATTATTTAAACGAATATCACTTGTAAATAGGACAATTGCAACTAAAAGCTTGTCTTTCTTGAGGAATAATGCTATGAAATATATGTTCGTTTTTAGCATTATCAAATATTCCCACACTTGAGCGTTGCTTGTCCTCAAGCAATATAGTCTTGAAATACTAGAATCACTTCTTTATTCTTCACACTTTGTACATCAGTGATTTCTTTACGGCGGTATAAACAATGGTAGTAACGATGTGGTTTACAGTTCCACATGACTATAAAATTTAGATCCTTTAAGGAAATTGGATCTTTATGAAAACATTTGATCTTTTTGAAAATTCAATCTAGCTTTTACCCTAGATAAGTTTTCTGGAATAACCCTTCACCGGTGTTTGCAAATTCTTTTTGTGGGTTTGGTGGGTTTCATATTTGAAAATTTCGCTCAAAACATGTGGTTTTGTGTCACCCACTTGCTAACCTTGTATTGGGAAAGCAACACGTCCAGTTTACTTGTTCCGTATATTACCCTTCGGTAAACTACCGTCCGGTTGTAAAGGGAAGCGTTGAACAAGCACTGTTTAAGGCAATGTCCCCTGACATGCTTTTAATTATGGTCTTTAATGTGTCGGACGCAATTACTATCCTTTGTAGGAGCCATAGTAAAGCTCACCCTTATAATTTTTTGGTCTGGCACAAGGTCTTGTCTTTGACCATGCTATGCAACCACCGTTCTTACGGTTGACACCCGATTTGGTTCAGGTGACCTAATGAATTCCAGGTGAATTTCTAGGATTTTATGTTCAAAGGTAATGAACGCATTGAAAATAGGGTTTTCAGAAAACAAATCGGTTTTAATTTGATCAAAATATTTTCTCGTTCAAGCTCGAGTTTAGATATCATCGAATTCCATGAGTTTGTAATTCTCAATCTTTAAGGTCAATCTCTAGGATTGAGTAATATCAGTCTTAAAAGCTGATTTTTGAGTTTTAAGGAGATTATCCTTTCTGGGGATCTGATTCATTAGTCTTATCCAGCTAATTTGCACGGTGCCCCCCCATTTTACGAGACAGATCCTCTCATGGTTAGGATAAGTCTGACCACTTGGCGACCCTGTTTGATGCTGAGGTCAGTGGATTTCCTGCTGATTTAATGATGACTTTTCTAGGTTTTTCGTCAACCTACACTGGTCTGGACGACAACTTCATGACCTAAATCAAGAAGCGCGTTTCTTTTTCGGAAAACTTTACTTCCTTTTAATGATAGAATTGATTCATCGTGTAGATCCATCTTTCTTACAGTAAATTGGGTAAAACAGTTAATTATCATTCAAAACAAAAGTATTTTCAATTATTTGTTACAGAAATATGTGACATATGTTTAAAATAACTTGGTAAATTTTCCCACACTTGGCTTTTATTTTTCCTTTTTGTTCTCCTCTATTCCATTTTTAAATGAATTCTAACATTTTGGTTTGTTTCTCAATTTATGTCCTTTACGAGGTAACAATAATTTCAGTGTTAAAACCTAGTTTTATCGTTCATAAATATGTATAAACATGATTTTGAGTTCATTTAATTGAAAATTTTGAAAAATTTTACTAGAATTGGGTAGTCAGTATATAAGACTAGGGCTGTTCTTTATTATCAGAGAGCACTAGATTCTAATACAACTACTGCTTTACTAGTATTTTTAATGGTAACCAAGTGTTTAAGATAAAAATTTTAAAAATCCGAAAGAATTTAACCCCTTCCCACACTTAAGATCTTGCAATGCCCTCATTTGCAAGAAATCAGTAACAATTTAAATTATTGAGGGTGATTAGCGTAGAAATGATTAAATTTTACCAAAGTTTCCAAACATATTGTTGTTTGTGTTGAATGATAAATGGTGCACATCATTTGTTCATTCCGTCTTGTTGTTATTTCACATATATTTTGCATCTTGTCGTCAAAATTAGTTGCTTTTGCTGAACTTAATGCCAGTCTTTGAAAATGCGTTGTTTTACCCTGTTGTGTACATAAGATAAACTGCAAACATATATACATATTTTTGAAGTTTGGTATATTACCCCACATTCAAAAATTATTAAAATCTAATAATAAAAGTTAGAAAATTATAAAAACTATTACAATATTAACATAAGTATTAAATGTATCAACATTAAAAATAATAAAATAAATAAAACTAAGTAGACTAGGGATAATACTGATACCAGTAGGGGTTCCATGCATAACCGTATGTGTTATAGAATGCTTCGGCTGGGTTATATGTAGGATACGGTGGTTGGATCTCTATAGACCAGGGAGGAAATACGGGCGATGGAGTAGGAATATAGTTTCTACCTACATGTTGGCAATGAGCTATGATTTGGTTTTGATGAACTTGCCAATCTTCAAATGCTCGATGTCTAGCATTTTCATACTCTTGTGAAGCTATAAACCTTTGCATTTCTGTCATTTCATTTCCCCCTCCCACATTACCTGGCTGTTGGTTTCTCTCAACCTGTGGATGTCTACCATGGTATTGTACTGCGGCGTTATTTCGCCTCTTCAAAACCTTCGCACCATGGTATACATTTAAACCAATTGTATCGTGGGGTTCTGGTTCTTCGACTAATAATCCCCCCCGACTTATATCCACATTGAGATACTCAGCAATTAGTGTAATAAATATACCACCTCCTATTATACTGTGTGGTCTCATCCCCCTAACCATAGCTGATAAATAATAACCCACACAATAAGGTATACTTACAACGCTTTGTGGGTCTCGAATACACATGTGGTAAAACAAATCATGTTCATTTACCTTTTCCTTATTCTTACCTCGTTGTGTAATCGAATTGGCTAAAAACCTATGAATTACTCTTAACTCTGCTCTATCTATATCCAAATAAGAGTAATTTCCCCCTTTAAATCGGTGATGGCTAGTCATTTGACTCCATACACCATGCGTATCAAAATTTTCATCAATTTTCCTACCGTTCAATATCAACCCTCTACAATCGGCAGATGCTAACTCCTTAGGCGTATATATACGTAAGGCCTGAGCCATGTCTAGTAAAGACATGTGGTGCATCGAACCTCCTAACAAAAATCTAATAAAAGATCGATCGGGTAAACTAACTACCCGATCATTTATTTCTATACTACACAATAATTCTTCACACCATACTTTATATACAGGTCTACGCATGCTGAATAATCGTACCCAATCGTTAAAAGTAGAATTACCATACCTCTGTGTAAGTAATTCTCTAATTGGCCTGGCCAATTCTACAGCTTCTAATGGTCCCCATTCTATTACCCTAGGTACTTCAACAACTTTAGAATGAAGAGTATGCAAGCCCCTTTGGTATTTTGGATAATCTATCCAACGTCTGTCAAATCTCAAGTTCGGGTGCAAATCTTCCAAGTGCATATCTGAAAATGTCATAAATGGATGAGGTATATCTTGTTTATAATAGCTATCAACATCCTGTTGTTCCGCATTCTCAGGAGGAGCATTGCGAGCTTGGGATGAAGATTCACCCCTTTCAGTCTGCAAAACACATCAAACACAATTTTTGTGCATCCAAATATGCATTAGTGTTAGCAAAATCATCAATCAAAATAATTACAATGACATGTCCAATTTATATCAAACTTATGCTCATTTTCATATTTTTATCAAATCTACACTTTTTCAAATAAGCATATACGAAAATGTTCGCCAAGTTCATAAGCATTCAACTCAAATAACATGTCAAAATAATCATTACTAGCAATTAAACAAGTTTCAAATGGCATTATCTCTCAAAAATCAAATTCATGAATTTTAGACTTGAAAAAGTCCACTTTAATTCTCAAAAATCATGTTTAGGCTCAAAGTTTGGATCATTTAACTACCTAAACATGTTACACTACTGAATTTAGCAATAATTCATGATAAAAATCGGCCATAACCTGTTTATATCAAAAATCCCCAAATTGCTCAAGAACACAAACCCTAGATTTCTCAAAATTTGAAGTTTAAGGCTTCTAATCATGTTAAATAGCATCAATCTAGGTTATACAAGCATAATACATAAACAATTTAAGCATAATTACACTAAAAAGCATCAAAATCGAATTGGGTATAAAATTGCTCAAGAACACTAATTTTTCGGATTAAAGGGTGTTTTGGTGTAGAAATTTACCGTTTTTCTTGAGTAATTCCTTGAGAGCATCCTTCTCAACATGATTTTGTAAAAGATTTGATGAAAAATGGCCAAAAATTCGATTTTGTGTGTGTTTTGTTCGGGTGTTTTTCTCAGTTTTTGGGTTGGGGGTGTGTTGGGGACTGTCTGATCTGCGTTATATTTTTTTCTAGATTTTACATCCTCCGCGAGTCGCGGTGATTTTGTTCTTCAAACTCCGTGAGTCGCGGCGTTTGGTTTTTTTTTAATAAGCCTTAACTTATAAAACAAATATAAAATAAATTTAAAATTTTGTTTTCCTTTGTTTTAGGATGAGGTCGTTTCGGATCGATGTCCTAGTCCGTCCCTCGACAAAATTTTAAAATTTGTCTTTTACAAGCGATTGTTTTAAAAGCTTAGATTTTTGGGGTTTTTTAATGTTTTTGGCATACTTTAATTCAATAAGATTAAAAATAATGATAATAAAAGTTCTCGTCCCTCCCTCGGGTAAAGCAATTTCGGTTCAAAGACCTAGTCTTCAACTTACGACGAATTTTAAAAATCATATTTTTAACTTAGCGACATAAAGTAAATTTTTGTTTTTAAATTCACACAACTTAAATTTAAAAATGCATAAAATTAAAAATTTACACCAAACTTAATTAAAAATGCATAATATTAAAAATTCACACCAAACTTATATTATATTTTTGTTTTTATACATACAAACTTATATTAAAAATATTAATTTTTCAAATATTGACAAACTTAAATATATTGATTTTACAGAGTTCACAATATTAATTTAAGATTTATATATTAATTTTAAAAACATGGTAAAAATTAAATTAAAAATCTTTTTGGCTTTTATCTTACTTTAATCAATCAAATATTATCAAAAATATGCGCCCCTCTTTTCGGTAAAGTAATTTCGGTTCCATGACCTAATTTAACTCATGACGAATTTTTGAAATATTTTGGTTTGATTGATTAAAGATATTTATACCTTAAGAATAAACGTTAAATTTCGCAGTGATGTAATAAATTTTTGAATGATATCAATAATTTCGGTCGCCAAACCTAATTTCATCGAATACCAATTTAATACTTTATAGCGAACAAATTAGCGTTTATTATCAAAAGGTTAAAAATGAAAATAAAAAATAAAAACTGTACAGACTTACATGTGAGATAGTATTCTTAGTGATATGATCTATCCCATTCATAAGATAGTCAGTTTAATTGATTTTCCATGGCTACATAGGCGTAACCTCGAGCATTCAGTGTTTTTTCTTCTAAACATATGAACGGTCCGTCTCTGCATAACGTAACAAATTCGGTGTTTGAATAGGTTTGATTATTTGAACATTTACCTCCATGTGACCATTTTCCGCATTTGTGACATCTTTCAAGGTGTCGTGCTCTTCTTTTCACTGCGGATTTTGATTTTACTTTACCAAATTGTAACTTATTATCTTCGCATCTGGATTCTTTTCTTACTCCGTCCAATCTTTCTCTGATTACTGATACTAGTTCACTCGGAAGTGTGTCATTATTACGTTTAGTGATCGAAGCGTGTAGCATTAGACCATGGTTTAGTTCACAGGAAGTCTTCATTTCGTAAAAACCTAAAAAAAATAAAAATTCAGAATGGGGGGAGAAGACTAGTTCTTTAGGGTCTGCTAGGGAAAGACCATTCGGGTTCCATTTTCGAGAACTACACAAAAACAGAAAATCTAACTCTAACAGAAATACATATTATCCTTTAAAAGACTTGATTCTCCCCACACTTAGTTAGCTGTGGTATCGATATTGTGATTAACTTCATTGTCAACTTCCATTGGACTATCTATGTAATGTTTAACTCTGTGACCATTAACTTTAAATTCAATTCCATTTGAATTTATTAATTCTATCGTTCCGTATGGGAAAACTCTTTTGACTATGAATGGTCCAGACCATCTTGATTTCAATTTTCCAGGAAATAGCTTGAATCGTGAATTGAAAAGAAGAACTCTGTCTCCTTCTTTAAATTCTTTTAAACTTCTGATTCTTTTATCATGCCATTTCTTCGTTCTTTCTTTATAGATTAATGAATTTTCGTATGCTTCATGTCTTAATTCTTCTAATTCGTTTAGTTGACTTAACCGTAGACGTCCAGCTTCATGTAAATCAAGATTACATGTCTTCAAAGCCCAAAATGCTTTGTGTTCAATTTCTACTGGAAGATGACATGCTTTTCCGTAAACGAGTTTAAAAGGTGTGGTTCCAATTGGAGTTTTGTAGGCTGTTCTAAAAGCCCAGAGTGCATCCTCCAATTTAATGGACCATTCCTTCGGATTTGATCCTACGATTTTTTCTAGAATACGTTTTAAAGCTCGGTTGGTATTTTCAACTTGTCCACTTGTTTGTGGATGATATGCAGTGGAGATTTTATGAGTTACTCCATATCTTTTAAGAACTTTCTCAAGTTGATTATTACAGAAATGAGTTCCCCGATCACTTATTAAAGCTTTCGGTGTTCCAAACCTTGCAAAAACACGTTTTAAAAAGTTGACTACAACTCGTGCATCGTTAGTTGGGAGAGCTTGTGCTTTCGCCCATTTAGATACATAATCAATGGCTACGAGAATATAGAGATTATTATGAGATTTTGGAAATGGACCCATAAAGTCAATACCCCAAATGTCAAATACTTCACATACTTGAATGACATTTTGTGGCATTTCATCACGTTGACTTATTTTTCTGGCCCTTTGACAAGCATCACAGGATTTGTAAAGAAGGTGTGCATCTTTGTAAATTGTAGGCCAATAGAATCCAGCATCATAAACTTTTCTTGCTGTTAGTTGAGGCTCATAATGCCCTCATGTTGGTCCTGTGTGACAATGGTTTAAAATTTTACTAGCTTCAACTCCGAATACACATCGGCGTATTATTCCATCTGGACAACTTTTAAACAAATGTGGATCTTCCCAAAAATAGTGTTTTATATCACTGAAGAATTTCTTTCGTTTTTGGTACGATAATCCTTTTTCAAGGAATCCACATACTAAGTAGTTTGCATAGTCTGCAAACCATGGAATTTCATTATAATCTATCTTCAATAGATATTCATCAGGAAAGTTGTCTTGTATGGCCGATTCATTTAGAACTTCTAATCCGGGATTTTCAAGACGAGAAAGATGATCAGCGACGAGATTTTCTGCTCCTCTTTTATCTCGGATTTCAATATCGAATTCTTGTAAGAGTAAGATCCAACGGATTAATCTTGGTTTAGCATCTTGTTTCGAAAATAGGTATCTAAGAGCAGAATGGTCAGTATAGACCACCGTTTTTGCTAGAACGAGATATGAACGAAATTTGTCAAAAGCAAAGACAATAGCAAGGAGTTCTTTTTCAGTAGTTGTGTAATTTTTTTGTGCTCCTTGTAACGTCTTACTAGCATAATATATAGGTTGAAATCGTTTTTCAATCCTTTGTCCTAAAACGGCTCCCATTGCAAAATCACTTGCATCGCACATAAGTTCAAACGGTAGATTCCAATTTGGTGTTATCATGATCGGCGCATTAGTAAGTTTCTCTTTAAGAATATTAAAAGATTTGATGCATTCATCTGAAAATATGAATGGAGCATCTTTTTCTAGGAGTTTATTCATAGGAGTGGCAATTTTAGAAAAATCTTTTATGAAACGTCGGTAAAAACCGGCATGCCCTAGAAAACTCCTAACTCCTCTAACATTGGTGGGATGTGGAAGTTTAGCAATTACATCTACTTTAGCTCTATCCACTTCAATTCCTTCCTTTGAAATTTTATGACCAAGAACGATGCCTTCTTTAACCATGAAATGGCATTTCTCCCAATTAAGTACTAGATTTGATTGTTCGCATCTAATAAGCATTCGTTCAAGATTAACTAAACATGATTCAAATGTATCACCGAAGACTGAAAAGTCATCCATGAAAACTTTCATGCATTCTTCTATCATGTCGTGAAAAATTGCCATCATGCACCTTTGAAAGGTTGCAGGGGCGTTGCAAAGTCCAAATGGCATGCGTTTGTAAGCAAAAGTACCATAAGGGCACGTGAACGTGGTTTTCTCTTGATCTTCGGGTGCTATTGGAATTTGAAAATATCCGAAAAATCCATCAAGAAAACAATAATAACTATTTCCGGCTAATCTTTCCAACATTTGATCAATGAAAGGTAAGGGAAAGTGATCTTTTCTGGTGGCGTCATTTAATTTTCTATAATCAATACATACACGCCATCCTGTTACAGTCCTAGTAGGAATAAGCTCATTTTTTTCATTTGTGATGACAGTCATGCCACCCTTCTTAGGCACGCATTGAATTGGGCTTACCCATGGACTATCAGAGATCGAATAAATTAAACCTGCATCTAGCAGTTTAATAATTTCTTTTTTAACAACATCTTGCATATTAGGATTTAGTCTTCATTGGCGTTGCACATACGTTTTATGACCTTCTTCCATAAGGATTTTATGTGTGCAATACGAAGGACTTATTCCTTTAATATCATGAATCTTCTATGCAATGGCTGGTTTATGAGCTTTCAACACAGAAATGAGTTGTGATTTCTCATTTTCAGTAAGAGAAGACGATATTATTACAGGTAATTCAGATTCACCATGTAAATAAGCGTATTCCAAATGGTTTGGAAGTGGCTTTAACTCTAATGTTGGAGGTTCTTCTATCGATGATTTATATCGATATTTGTCTTCTTCTTTTAGCATTTGAATTTCTTCTGTTGTTGGTTCATATCCATTAGCTATTAGTGTAGCTAACATTTCAACTTCATCAATTGGTTCAGTTCCTTTTCCTAAAGAACATTCTCCTGTTCCTTGTAATTCTGGAAATTCTTCTAATAATTCTGCATGTGAATCTATAGTTTGAATATAATAACATGTATCATCTGCAGATTGCGATTGTTGCATTGCTCTATCAACTGAAAAGGTAACACTCTCGTCCTCAATACTTAGGGTCAGTTTCTTACCAAACACGTCTATCATTGCTTTAGTCGTGTTTAAGAATGGTCTTCCTAATATGAGAGGAACTTGAGAATCTTCTTCCATGTCCAGAACAACAAAATCTACTGGAAATACTAAAGTACCAACTTTAACTAGCATGTTCTTCATTATCCCTCTAGGATATTTTATTGATCGATCGGCTAGTTGTATGCTTATTCTTGTTGGTTTCAATTCTCCAAGGTCTAGTTTAGCGTATAGTGAATACGACATTAAATTTATACTAGCACCTAAGTCTGCCAATGCTTCTATTGAACTAAGACTACCCAGAAAACATGGAATTGTGAAACTTCCTGGATCAGATAGTTTTTCTGGTATCTTATTCAACAGCACTGCTGAACAATTAGCATTCATAGTAACAGCCGAGAGTTCTTCCATTTTCTTTCTATTTGTGATTAGATCTTTCAGAAATTTAGCATATCTAGGCATTCCTGAAATTACATCAATGAAAGGAAGATTTACATTTATTTGTTTAAACATATCCAAGAATTTGGATTGCTCGGCTTCAAGTTTCTCTTTTTTCATTTTACTCGGGTAAGGAAGTGGTGGTTGGTATGGTTTAACATAAGGTTTAGCCTTAACTGTGTTATATTCATTAACCTTTTCAACTACCGGTTCTTTTTCCTTATCTTGTTCAGGTTGTGGTTCTTGTGGAGTAGGAATAGCTTCATCAGAAGTTACAGGTATTTCAGGTGGTTTAAGTGTTGTACCACTTCTTGTGATAATGGCTTTAGCTGTTTCATTCCGGGGGTTTGCATTTGTATCACTAGGTAGACTTCCCAGTTTTCTTTCACCTATTAACCTTGCTAGGTTACTTACTTCTTGTTCCAAGTTTTGAATAGAAGCTTGTTGATTTCTAAATGCTTGAGCATTTTGTTCATTAGTTTGTTTTTGAGATGTGAAAAACTGCGTTTGAGTTTCAACTAGCTTTGTCATCATATCTTCTAAATTTGGCTTTTTATCATCGGTTTGTGGTGGTTTGTTTTGAAAATTAGGTCTTTGCTGATTGTAAGTATTATTGGATACTTGTTGATTACTAGGACCTTGTTGGTTGTTGTATGGAATATTTCGGTTATAATTCTGATTTTGATTGTAAATCGGTCTTGGCGGTTGATAATTATTCTGATAATTATTTCCAGGCCTTTGATTTATGTATGAAATATTCTCTCTTTGTTCCATTGTTAATTCAATACTGAGACAATCTTTTGTCAAATGTGGTCCTCCACACTGCTCACAACTAATTCGTATTGAGTGGATATCTTTAGTCATCTTTTCCATTCGTCTCTCGACAGCATCTATCTTTGCGGAAATGGAATCTAAGTCATGGCTAGAATCGGCTCTAGCTGCTTTAGATGATCTAACGATATCTTTTTCTTGGTGCCACTCATGTGAGTGGGAAGCAGTGTTATCAATAATCTTATAAGCATCAGTTTCGGTTTTCTTCATAATAGAACCACCAGCTGCAATATCTATGTCTTTTCTTGTAGTGATGTCGCATCCTTGGTAGAATATTTGTACTATTTGACAGGTGTCTAAACCATGTTGTGGACATCCTCTTAATAACTTTCCAAATCTAGTCCACGCCTCATATAGAGTTTCATTCGGTTTCTGTGTGAACGTAACAATTTCTCCTTGAAGTCTTATGGCTTTAGATGCAGGAAAGAATTGTTTAAGAAATTTTTCAACTAAAACGTCCCATGTATCAATCGCCCCTTCAGGTAACGATTCCAACCAATCTTTGGCTTCTCCCTTTAAAGTCCAGGGAAATAACATGAGATATATCTGTTCATCCTCCACTTCTCTTATTTTAAATAGTGTGCAGATCCTATTAAAGGTACGAAGATGTTCGTTTGGATCTTCCTTCGGCGCACCACTAAATTGGCATTGATTAGTCACCATATGTAGAATTTGTCCTTTGATTTCATAATCTGGCGCATTAATGTCTGGATGAGTAATTGCGTGACCTTGGCCAGTGCGTTTAGCTCTCATTCGGTCTTCCATAATTAAAGGTTCCAGATTCTCCATAATTGAATTTGTTGAATCGGAATCACTAGAGGATTCTGATTTAATGGTTCGTTCCTCAACAATCTCTGTTTGAATGATTGGTGGTTCCGGAGGAAAAATTAATGGTTCAGGATCTATGAATTGTCCCTGAATATTCTCCGGATTCTCAATTGTGAGGTCGGGTTCAAAAAATGGATTATCGGAAATTTGAATTGGAGTACTTGGTCGACTGGATGACGATTCTAAAGAAAAATTAACGGCGGTAATATTTGCTAAATGTCTTGATCTAGTTACAGGTGGTGAACGTACAAAAGGTGGTGAACGTCTTGCTCGGTGCATTCACTGAATAACCTATTAGTTTTTAAAAGGAAAGAAAAATTATATAAGTTATCCAATTAATAGACTTTTCTGATTTTGCCCACGTTTCGAATAGCCAAAAGATGCAGCAGAGGGGCAGAATTCGTTTGGTCTCAATATAATTGAGTACTGTTTGGCTCCAATAACCCGGTCCACGTACAAATCCAACTATTACTACGAACCAGAAAATTTTGATGTCTATCAATTTAACCACTTAAAATAAATTTTCGTAATTTTAAGAAATTTAGATAAGAAGTAGAATAAAAATCTATGTCCTAAAACTAGAATTGCGAGAAATAAGAAAGAAAAAGAGCGCGTCGAAAAAGGTCGAAAAAGAAAACGGTTGAAAAATAAAAGGCGTCGAAAAATAAGAAAGAAAAAGAGTGACTTATAGAACTTAAAAACACTCGACTAACCCAACCTTATTACTATCACTAACTTAAAATTAAAATTGCAAATTGAGATTACTAATTGGAGTGATAATTGATACATAGGTAAAAGGCGTCGAAAAATAAAAATAAGAAAGTAGCGCGTTGAAACTTAAAAAGGAACTAAAAACTAAAAACTAAAAATTGCGTCTAAAACTATTAAAGCTTACAAGTAAAACTATATCCCAAATGGCAATAACTTAAAAAGAAACTAAAACTTAAAAAGGCGTCGCAAAATTCTAAAGCACCTAAATCTTAGTCTAAAGAAAAAGCACTTAAGGGATTTTACAGCAAGGCCTAAAAATCTATAAATAAAAATAACTATGGCAAAAACTATCTTTAAAATTAAATACGGGCGAAAAATACAAATATTACGCTAATACAATTAAAAAGAGACAAAATATAAAAATATACTAAAAGTTGTAAAAAGTACAATTTTTATAAAAATATTATTTTTATATTATTTATTTATTAAAACTATTAATTTTACAATTTAATTAAACTAATTAAACAAAATAATAATAAAAACTAAAATAAATAATTAATTAAAACCTAATTAGGGTTTTATAATAATAATTATAATAATTACCCCGTAATTAATTGCTGACTAGGGTTTCTGTCGATGTCAGAGTGGCTCCGCGAGTGGCGGTTCCACCTGGCAAAAATCTCCGCGAGTCGCGGTGAATGAAAATTCAGATCAGGTGCAGTATTAAATTCGACGTTTTACTTTTTTTTTTTTTTATTTCTGTTTTATATTTTTCGTTTTAATAAAAATATTTATATAATAAAAACTTATATTAAAAAACTAAAATAAAAATAGAAATACTTTATAATTTTATAAAATCTTAAAAAATAGATTTATATATATATATATATATTTTTTTCGGTTTTTGATTTTATGTTTTAATAAAAACAAAATATTTAAATAAAACTTATATTTTTAAAAAAAAATAAAGAAACTTTATAAAACTTAATTATTTAACAAACTCTTAAAATTATTTAAATTTTTGTTTTCTTTTCTATGTTTTCGAATATTTAAAACGTATTTTTACAAAAAACGTATTTTTATAAAAGTAAACTAAAAATAAAATTTTTTATTTTTTTTTATTTAGCGTTGCGCTTCCGGCTTTTAAGCAAGAAATTGGGTTCCCCGGCAGCGGCGCCAAAAATACTTGATGTTATGCGAGGTGTATATGAAATAGCTTATATTTTACTAGGAAATACTATTAAATACGATACAATTTTACACAAGATATTTATTTATTTAGAGAATGGATATACTTAAACCTTGCTACAACACTTATAGGCAGTGTACCTAATCGTACAGTAGTGTAGTTTTTAGTAAGTCCGGTTCGGTCCACAGGGAATCTTTTAAACAAATCTTAACGCTATATTAGTTTTATTTTATAAAAATACAAATATATATAAGTAATATTATTATTATAAAGGGGGGTTTTTACCGTTTAATGACCGGTTTGTCGATTTTAAAACTTAAGTTGCAGTTAAAACCAAATGTAAAATAATAAAAATAAATACAACTTAATTTAAAGCGTAAAATAAATAACGATAATGAAATTGCGATAAATAAACGTGCGATAAAATAAAATTGCGATAATTAAAAAGTACGATAATTAAAAGTGCAATTAAATACAATAACAATAAATAAAAGTGCGATAATTAGAAGTGCAATTAAATATAAAATAAAGGAAATTAAATATGAAATAAAAGAATTATGCTTATTTAAACTTCCGTAATCATGATGTTTGACGTGTTGATTTTAGTTTTATGCCCATGGGTTAATTGTCCTTTGTCCTGGATTATTTAATATGTCCGTCTAGTTTTTGTCCATAACAGTCCATCAGTCATAAATAGAAAGTGCGAGTGTCCTCGTCAAATTATCCTTATACCCGAAGTTAAATATTCCAACTAATTGGGGACTTAAACTGTAACAAGATTTTAATACTTTGTTTAATAATTACACCAGGTTATCGACTGCGTGTAACCCAAGGTTTTAATACTTTGTTAACAATTATGCCAAGTGTCCTTGTACATAATTTCACCCCTGTTTTAATAATTCTAGTGACTATTAATCCATTCCCGTGTCCGGTTAAATGAAAGATTATTCGTACATATAAATACCCCGCCCATCGTATCCGATCGAGTGTATATGGTTATTTATAGGGACGTCCAATTGTAAATCTTTATATTAAAATTAACAAACTATCATTTAGTTAAACAAATATAAAGCCCATTAATAGCCCATAGTCTAATTCCCACAAGTGTCGTTCTTTTGTCCAAACCCCAATTATGGTACAAAGCTCAATTACCCAATTTTAGTAATTAGCCCAATATCATGATTACTTCGTTTTAAATAAGCATAATAATAACTTAGCTACGAGACATTAAATTAAAAAGGTTGAACATAACTTACAATGATTAAAAATAGCGTAGCGTTACACGGACAGAATTTCGACTTACTCCCTTACAACATTCGCTAACATGCCCTTATTATTAGGATTTAAAATTAAAATTAAAATTAAAATTAAAATATAAATATAAATATTACGTATACATATATAGAGAGAGATTGATTTATGATTTTAAAAATGATCAGAATTCGTTGGGTTTTATAGGGATTTGAGTCCAAGGAATCTCCGCGACTCGTGGCCCTTTCCTTCTTCAAACTCCGCGAGTCGCGGAGTTTGTTTTTACAGCTCACCAAGCCTTGGCTCCTAGCTTGTCGACGGATTATATAAATAAATATAATATATAAATAATTTTAGTAATTATTTAAATATTATATTATATTTATGTGCATAGTTGACTTATAATTTTTAGTCCGTTGCGTCGAGCATTGAGAGTTGACTCTGGTCCCGGTTCTGGATTTTCGAACGTCGTTGCGTACAATTTAATATCTTATACTTTGCGTTTTGAATCTTGTACTCTTGTAATTTTGAGACGTTTCTTATCAATAATTGGAACCTCTTTGATTGTATTTTGTACTTTTGAGCTTTTTGGTCGTTTGCGTCTTCAATTCGTCGAATCTGTCTTTTGTCTTCACCTTTTATTATTTAAACGAATATCACTTGTAAATAGGACAATTGCAACTAAAAGCTTGTCTTTCTTGAGGAATAATGCTATGAAATATATGTTCGTTTTTAGCATTATCAATATATTTATTCGATTATGATTATGTATATTAATAAATATACAAATGATATAGGTTCGTGAATCTGAGGTCAACCCTACTTTTGTTCAATGTCGTCATATGTATTTTTACTACAAAATACAGTATGGTGAGTTTTATTTGCTCCATTTTTAAATGCTTTTGCAATATATATTTTTGGGACTGAGAATACATGCACTGCTTTTATAACTGTTTTACGAAATAGACACAAGTAATCGAAACTACATTCTATGATTGGATTATCAAATCGAATATGCCCCTTATTAGCTTGGTAGCCTAAGAATTAGGGAAATGGCTCCTAATTGAAGCGAATCCTAAAGATAGATCTATGGACCTTGACACGTCCCATTCGGGTTACGAATGCTTTAGTACTTCGATTATCATGTCCGATGAGAGTCCCGGAGTGATGGGGATATTCTATATGCATCATGTTTGTTCGGTTATCAAGCGTTCACCATATGAATGATTTTTATCTCTATGCAGTTTGCGAAATGCCTGATATGAGATGTATGTTTATGGAAAAATTGAAATCTTGTGGTCTATTAAAATTATGGAAATGATTGATTACGATAAACTAATGAACTCACCAACCTTTTGGTTGACACTTTAAAGCATGTTTATTCTCAGGTATGAAAGAAATCTTCCGCTGTGCATTTGCTCATTCTAGAGATATTACTTGAAGTCATTCATGACATATTTCAAAAGACGTTGCATTCGAGTCGTCGAGTTCATCAAGATTATTATTAAGTCAATTATAGTGGGATATATTACGAAATGGTATGCATGCCGTCAACTTTCGATGTGAAGAAAGTTTGTCTTTTAAAAACGAATGCAATGTTTGTAAAATGTATCATATAGAGGTCAAGTACCTCGCGATGTAACCAAATGTAATGTATTCGTCCAGATGGATTAGGACGGGTCATGAAAATAATTGGGCGTGAAACTGAACGAGATGGTTTGTACTATGTGGATGAGGTCACTCAAGATGGTAGTATCATGCTAGCTCACGGGACTCCTGATAGACAAGCCTGGTTATGGCATAGACGTCTTGGCCATCCGTCTGCCGGTTATTTACACATTTTATTTCCTAGTTTGTTTTCTTCCAATAAAAGCATTGAATGTGAAACCTGTATTTTGGCTAAAAGCCATCAAAACTCGTTTAAAACTAGTAATACAAGAACCGAACGTCCTTTTGCTTTAATTCATTCCGATGTATGGGGACCCGCAAGGGTTAATGGGGGGCATAATTTTCGATATTTCTTATTATTTATTGATGATTGCACTCGTATGACTTGGACATATTTTTTAACTAACAAATCCGAAGTGTTTGATAAATTTACTACTTTCTCAAACATGATTCAAACACAATTCCAAAGCAAAATACAAGTTTTAAGATCCGATAATGGTGGTGAATTTGTCAACACTCAAATGAAACTTTTATGTGAAGAAAAAGGTATTATCCATCAAACCACATGTCCCCACACACCTCAACAAAACGGGGTAGTCGAAAGAAAAAATCGTATTTTATTAGAAATAACCCGTGATCTAATGATTGAGTCCAAAGTCCCAAGATTCTTTTGGCCAGAAGCTCTTGCCACAGCTACCTACCTTGTGAATAGACTCCCGACCAAAGCTCTAGAACTTAAAAACCCCCTCGAAGCCTTAACTAAGTTTTATAAACCCCCATCTAATCTCACACTAAAACCTCGAATATTTGGGTGCACTGTGTTTGTTCACATTCCTAAAGCTGAACGAACCAAATTAGATGCATGTGCTGAAAAATGTGTCTTTGTGGGATATGGGGTGAATCAAAAGGGGTACATATGTTATAGTCCTAGAAGGAAACACATGTTCACTACAATGAACTGTGATTTCCTAGAAACCGAATACTTCTATACCCAACACACAAGTCAGGGGGAGAACAACTCTGGTGACACCGTGAGTTGGCTAGACATACCATCATCTGAAGAAGTGACTCATAATACCACTCTACAGAGTACTCCACCGGTCAGTACCTCCGACAATGATATTCCCAACCATACAGAGGTAAACCCTGAATCACCTGAAACTAATGTTACTAATGATGAAAATTTAGAAAATGTTTCAGTACAGGGAAACAACGAAACACTTCCTGAAAATGAAACACAAGAAAGTGATTCAGGAGAACAACAAGAACAAGAACAATATGTTCTTCCTCCAAGAATCAACAGAGGAGTTCCTCCCAGGAGATACTCTCCTGAGAGAACATCTTCAAGATCAAGATATCCAATGGCGAACATTGCTAGAGGAAACTTATCTAAAGAAGCCACAAATTTCACTTCCGCATTATACTCTGAAGATATCCCAGCCACCGTTGAACAAGCTCTAAAATCTTCAAAATGGAGAAAAGCAATGGAAGAAGAGATGGAAGCTCTAAAAACAAATAATACGTGGGAAATATGTGTTCTTCCAGAATCAAAGAAACCAGTTGGATGCCGATGGGTATTCACAATCAAACACAAAGCAGATGGATCTGTTGAAAGGTACAAAGCTCGGCTTGTTGCCAAGGGGTACACTCAAACTTACGGTGTTGATTACTCAGAGACTTTTTCACCAGTTGCAAAAATCGACACTTTTAGAGTTCTTTTCTCCGTTGCTGCAAACAAAGATTGGCCACTCCACCAATTTGATGTTAAAAATGCATTCCTTCATGGTGAACTCAAAGAAGAAGTCTACATGGAAGGTCCTCCCGGTTTCACATCAGACTTCAAAGAAAGAGAAGTTTGTCATCTTAAAAAATCTCTTTACGGATTAAAACAATCCCCTCGGGCTTGGTTTGGGCGTTTTACTATAGCTATAAAAAATTATGGTTTTAAACAAAGTAACTCCGACCATACTCTTTTCCTAAAACAAAGAGGGAACCTTATCACATGTCTCATTATTTATGTTGACGACATGATTATTACAGGAAACGACCAAGAAGAAATTGCAAACTTAAAAACTAACCTCTCTAAAGAATTTGAAATGAAAGACCTAGGAAGACTTAAATACTTTTTGGGAATCGAAGTCTTACGTTCAAAAAGGGGGATTTTCATATGTCAGAAGAAGTATATACTTGACCTTCTTGCTGAAACAGGAATGGTCGACTGCAAACCCGCGGACACTCTTATGATTCCGAACCAGAGATTATATATAGAACACAAGGCCAAGGTCAAAGCAGCTAACCAAAGACAATATCAAAGACTCATGGGAAAACTTATCTACCTAGCTCATACTCATCCTGATATAGCACATTCTGTTGGAGTTGTAAGTCAATTCATGCATCAACCCCAACAACATCATATGGATGCAGTATGGAGGATTATCAGGTATCTCAAAGGCACAGCAGGAGATGGGGTCTTGTTTGTAGTGACCCGAACTTTTCTATGTTTATATATATTAAATGAAATTAAATTTTTACATGATTAAATGTTTCCAACATGTTAAGCAATCAAACTTGTTAAGACTTGATTATTTGAAATGAGTTTCATGTAGACAATTGACCACCCAAGTTGACTGGCGATTCACGAACGTTAAAACTTGTAAAAATGACATGACGATATATATATGGATATACATATAGTCAACATGAGATTATGATAAGTGAGTATCTCCATAAGTATATTAACAATGAGTTATATACATAAAAACAATACTACTAACTTAAGGATTTCGAAACGAGACATATATGTAACGATTATCGTTGTAACGACATTTAATGTATATATATCATATTAAGATATATTAATATATCATAATATCATGATAAGATAATAATTTAACATCTCATTAGATATAATAAACAATGGGTTAACAACATTAAATGAGATTGTTAACTTAAAGGTTTCAAAACAAAACTTACATATAACGACTAACGATGACTTAACGACTCAGTTAAAATGTATATACATGTAGTGTATTTAGATGTATTAATATACTTTTTGAAGACTTCAAGACATATATTAAAATACTAATACTTAACGAAAATGGGTATAGTTACATTCCCATTCTTTTTTCATCAAGAATTCTAGTCGTATTCATACCCATATTATACACAGCTTCTAGACGTACTTACTGTGGGTATATACCAATAGGGACTAGCATGGAATTCCACTCTTGATTATGTCATGTATGACTAATCAATTTTAACTTCAACCATGAACTAGTCAACTAACTAGAACTCCTTTTAACCCCACTCACCACTCACCACTCACCACTTACCACTCATCATTCACTCCATTTCACTTCCAATTCTCTTTCTAATTCTCTCTCAACACACACACACACACACACTTATGAACGAATTTTTCCAGTAGCTAATCATCATCTTCATCAAAAATTACTTCAAGAATCAAGCTATAATCATCTTAGGAAGAACACTTCAAGAACACTTCAAAAATCCTTTCAAGTTTACTAGTTTACATCCAAGCTTTCTAATCCATTCCAAGTAATCATCTAAGATCAAGAAACCTTTGTTATTTATAGTAGGTTATCTTTCTTATTCAAGGTAATAATCATATTCAAACTTTGATTCAATTTCTATAACTATAAATTATCGTAATTCAAGTAAAAATCTTACTTGAACTTGTTTTTGTGTCATGATCCTACTTCAAGAACTTTCAAGCCATCCAAGATCCTTTAAAGCTAGATAATTTCTTGTCACTTATAGTAGGTTTACCTACTAAACTTAAGGTAGTAATGATGTTCATAACATCATTCGATTCATACATATAAAACTATCTTATTCGAAGATTTAAACTTGTAATCACTACAACATAGTTTAGTTAATTCTAAACTTGTTCGCAAATAAAGTTAATCCTTCTAACTTGACTTTTAAAATCAACTAAACACATGTTCTATATCTATATGATATGCTAACTTAATGATTTAAAACCTGGAAACACGAAAAACACCGTAAAACCGGACATACGCCATCGTAGTAACACCGCGGGCTGTTTTGGGTTTGATAATTAAAAACTATGATAAACTTTGATTTAAAATTTGTTCTTATGGGAAAACGATTTTTCTTATGAACATGAAACTATATCCAAAAATCATGGTTAAACTCAAAGTGGAAGTATGTTTTTCAAAATGGTCATCAAGACGTCGTTCTTTCGACTGAAATGACTACCTCTTACAAAAACGACTTGTAACTTATATTTACGACTATAAACCTATTAATTTTTTGTATAGATTCATAAAATAGAGTTCAATATGAAACCATAAAAATTTTATTCACTCAAAACGGATTTAAAACGAAGAAGTTATGGGTAAAACAAGATTGGATATTTTTTTTGATTGTTGTAGCTACGGGAAATATTGTAACAATTCTATACAAATCATAACTTAACAAACTTATATTGTATTATTCATGTATTCTAATATATATTATGTAATCTTGGGATACCATAGACACGTATACAATGTTTTGACATATCATATCGACCCATCTATATAATATATTTTGGAACAACCATAGACACTCTATATGCAGTAATGTTGGAGTTAGCTATACAGGGTTGAGGTTGATTCCAAAATAATATATATAGTTTGAGTTGTGATCTAGCCTGAGGCTTGTATACACTGGGTCGTGGATTGATCCAAGATAATTTATATTTATTTATGTACATCTAACTATGGACAACTAGTTGTAGGTTATTAACGAGGACAGCTGACTTAATAAGCTTAAAATATTATAACGTATTAAAAAAATGTTGTAAATATATTTTGAGCATACTTTGATATATATGTACATATTTGTATAGGTTCTTGAATCGACCAGTGGCCAAGTCTTACTTCCCGACGAAGTAAAAATCTGTGTAAGTGAGTTATAGTCCCACTTTTAAAATCTAATATTTTGGGATGAGAATACATGCAGTTTTATAAATGTTTTACGAAATAGACACAAGTAAATGAAACTACATTATATGGTTGAATGATCGAAGCCGAATATACACCTTTTGCTTGGTAACCTAAGAATTAGTAAACCGATCTACTAATTGACGCGAATCCTAAAGATAGATCTATTAGGCCTAACAAACCCCATCCAAAGTACCGGATGCTTTAGTACTTCGAATTCATTTTTATCATGTTCGAAGGATTTCCCGGAATGATAAGGGATATTCTTATATGCATCTTGTTAATGTCGGTTACCAGGTGTTCACCATATGAATGATTTTTATCTCTATGTATGGGATGTATATTGAAATATGAAATCTTGTGGTCTATTATTGCGATTTGATAAATATATAGGTTAAACCTATAACTCACCAACATTTTTGTTGACGTTTTAAGCATGTTTATTCTCAGGTGATTATTAAGAGCTTTCGCTGTTGCATACTAAAATAAGGACAAGATTTGGAGTCCATGCTTGTATGATATTGTGTAAAAACTGCATTCAAGAAACTTATTTTTGATGTAATATATTCTTATTGTAAACCATTATGTAATGGTCGTGTGTAAACAGTATATTTTAGATTATCATTATTTGATAATCTACGTTATGCTTTTTAAACCTTTATCGATAAAATAAAGGTTATGCTTGTTTTAAAAAATGAATGCAATCTTTGAAAAACGTCTCATATAGAGGTCAAAACCTCGTGACGAAATCAATTAATATGGAACGTTTATAATCAATATGAACGGGACATTTCAGTTGGTATCAGAGCGTTGGTCTTAGAGAACCAGAAATTTGCATTAGTGTGTCTTATCGAGTTTGTTAGGATACATTAGTGAGTTTGAACTTCGACCGTGTTTTCTTTAAAAAAACGATTGCTTAACACTTTTGTTGGAAACTAAATATTATTAACATGTAAATATTATGTGATATATTAACCTCTTAATGTATTTGATATTGTGTGATAGATGTCTACCTCTAGTATAAATCTCATTGATTCACCTAATAATAATGAAGAGTCGAATATATTTTGGGAAGATTCACAAATTCCCGAAGAGGAACCGGAAGAGGAGGAACCAAAAGAAGAGGAACCAGAAGAGGATGAATCGGAAGAGGAGGAACCAGAAGAAGAAGAGGTTCCGGATGAAGAAATAGTGATACCTACAGTAATTCGTGTAAATAAAATAAAATCCTCAACCAACGGACCAAAGTTAAAAATGGTCAATGGTGTTTCTGCCGAGGAAGCAAAATATTAGGAAGATTACCAATTTTCTGATGAATCGGATCCCGATGAGGATTCTGATGATGTTATAGAAATCACCCCGACCCAATTTAATATAGCAAAAGAAAATAATAAGGGAAAAGGTATAAAAATAGAGAAACCCGATTCCAACCCCGATGAGCTTTATATGTATCGGCAACATCCGTATTTCCTAAAGTGTAACAATAACCCGGGAACCTCTAAACGACCAGGTTTTTCTAAACCATTGTGGAAAACGATGCCTCGTATTAGAGGAACACCATATATCCCTGGAAAATTAGGAAAGCGAACCAAGTTCGAAAAAGAAAAAACCAGTGATTCAGATTAGGGAGTTGTAATTATATTGTGTATTATATGTATTATAGTGTGCTTGTACTTTTATGTTCTATGTAAAAATTGCTTGTATTGTTTGTTAATTATCTTTTATGAATCTAATCCTTGTCTATTTTACAGTATAAAAACAAAATGGACGTTAAGGGTAGACAACCGAATATTTTAGAAGACCTACCAGAGGATATGATTGAGGAAATCTTGTCTAGAGTCGGTCAGAGTTCATCAGCACATTTAGTTATGGCGAAATTAACTTGTCAAATATTTGAAAGACTTTCCAGAAATGCCATAGTTTATAAAAGGCTTTCCTTTGATAGGTGAGGTATATTACATTGGGGAGACCGTAAGTTACGCCGTGTTTTCTTTAAAGCATTAAATGCGGGGAACCCAAATGCAATTTTACGCTATGGGTTAAGAACCTATTTTGACTCAACATATCCCAACATAGGATTTCGCGAGTTAGAAAGAGCTTCTAACATGCAACATAAAGAAGCATGTTATACTTACGGGTTAGTGATGTTCGCTTCTTACCAAAGTGAGAAAAAGAATATCGGATTACAACTTTTAAATAAAACCTTTCCACAAGTGACGGATTCAGTAGTTGGGGTGAGAAACAAGGTTTTTAGATTATTACGGGGCTGTTGGACATTACGAAACCCTCATCCTTTTGACGACATTACAACATGCTGCCTAGCCAATGGTCATAACGGTTATTTTCCATAAGACCAAGGATGGGAAGTCGTCTTAGTAAAACCAGAATGCATGACTTGTTTCTGGACTTATGAATTACGCGTCTTTATTTCCTTTGCTGAACAACTTGCGTATTAACTAGATTTATCTTCAAAATTGTCATGTATCAAAGTGTAATATATTTCATGTTATATGTAATATAGCGAAGTTGTAAGTTTGAAGAATATTTGCATGTGATATATTATTATAATCAGTTTTTCATATGGAATTGTAGTAGTTGAATTGTATATTAGCTACTAAGTATGAACTTAACGGGTAGGTAGTACCCGAATTTAAACTTATAAAACGCTAATATGAAGAAAAACCTTTTATAAATAAGTTCATATTATGCTACGAAATACTATTGACTACTCTTAATATTCCGTATGATTAACTCGATTCAGTTGGCTATTTTGAAGGAAATGTCACCGACTACTCGACAAACCATGAATATGAGGGAAGAGGAATTTCGTACTTTTCTTGCTGCAAATATAGCTGCAGTACAAGCTGCGCTACATACCAACAATAACTCTGAATCTAGCAATGCAGCTAACGGCGCAAGAAATCGTGTAGGATGCACCTACAAAGAATTCACTGCCTGCAAACCTTTAGAATTTGATGGAACCGAAGGACCAATTGGATTGAAACGGTGGACCGAGAAAGTCGAATCGGTGTTTGCCATAAGTAAGTGTACTGAAGAGAACAAAGTTAAGTACGCTACGCATACCTTCATAGGTACTGCGTTAACGTGGTGGAACACCTATCTTGAACAGGTAGGACAAAATGCTGCTTACGCACTACCGTGGTCGGCAATCAAGCAATTGATGAACGAGCAGTACCGTCCTAGAAACGAAGTCAATAAACTCAAGGCAGAACTTAGAGAGTTACGAACATAAGGGTTCGACGTTACCACATATGAACGACGATTCACAGAGTTGTGCCTATTGTGTCCGGGAGCATTCGAAGATGAAGAAGAAAAGATCGACGCGTTTGTAAAAGGGTTACCAGTAAGGATTCAAGAAGATGTGAGTTCACACGAGCCCGCTTCTATACAGAAGGCAAGTCTAATGGCTCATAAACTCATAAATCAGATTGAGGGAAGAATTAAAGAGCAGGCGACCGAAGAAGCCAACACGAAACAACTCAAGAGGAAGTGGGAGGAAAACGGTGACAAGAGTCACCAGTACAACAACAACAACAATTACAACAACAATCAACAACTATCCCAACAACCGCAACTACAATCGCAACAATAACCGCAATACTAACAATAACTACAACAAACATCCCAACAACAACAACAACTACAACAACCGTTTCAACAACAATAACAATCCTAACAACAACCTCAATAACAACAACGGCAACAAAAACCAAAAACAGCCATGTCATAGGTGTGAAGAAAATCATCAGGGGTTTTGCACGACATTTTACAATAGGTGTAAAAGAAATGGTCATAGCGCGACAAAGTGTGAGGTCTACGGACCAAAGTTTAACAGAACTAAAGGAACAAATAATGTCGGAACAAGTAATGCTGAAACGAATAGTGTCGGAGCAAGTAATACCAACGCTGTTTGTTATAAATGTAGAAAACTGGGCCACATTATTAGAAATTGCCCGAATCAGGGGAATACTAATGGGCAGGGTCGTGGAAGAGTTTTCAATATTAATGCGGCAGAAGCACAGGAAGACCCGGAGCTTGTTACGGGTACGTTTCTTATTGACGATAAATCTGCTTATGTTTTATTTGATTCGGGTGCGGATAAAAGCTATATGAGTAGAGAATTATGTGCTAAATTAAGTTGCCCATTGACGCCTTTGGATAGTAAATTTTTACTCGAATTAGCAAACGGTAAATTAATTTCATCAGATAATATATGTCGGGAGAGAGAAATTAAACTGGGGGATGAAACGTTTAAAATTGATTTAATACCAGTCAAGTTAGGGAGTTTTGATGTAATAATTGGCATGGACTGGTTGAAAAATGTGAGAGCAGAGATCGTTTGTTACAAAAATGTGATTCGCATTATGCGTGAAAAAGGAAAACCTTTAATGGTGTACGGAGAAAAGAGCAACGCGAAGTTAAATCTTATTAGTAGTTTGAAGGCGCAAAAACTAATAAGAAAAGGTTGTTACGTCATTCTAGCACACATCGAGGAAGTTAAACCTGAAGAAAAGAACATCAATGATGTTTCCGTCGCAAAAGAATTTCCCGATGTATTTCCGAAAGAATTACCGGGACTACCTCCGCACCGATCTGTTGAATTTCAGATAGATCTTGTACCAGGAGCTGCACCAATAGCTCGTGCTCCATACAGACTTGCACCCAGTGAGATAAAGGAATTCCAAAGCCAATTACAAGAACTTTTAGAGCGTGGTTTCATTCGACCAAGCACATCACCATGGGGAGCTCCTGTTTTGTTTGTCAAGAAGAAGGATGGTACATTTAGGTTGTGTATCGACTACCGAGAGTTGAACAAACTTACCATTAAGAACCGCTACCCACTACCGAGAATCGACGACTTATTTGATCAACTACAAGGCTCGTCGGTTTATTTGAAGATCGATTTACGTTTCGGGTATCATCAAATGCGGGTGAAGGAGGATGATATTCCGAAGACTGCTTTTAGGACGCGTTACGGTCATTATGAGTTTATGGTTATGCCGTTTGGTTTAACTAAAGCACCAACTGTGTTCATGGACCTCATGAACCAAGTGTGTGGGCCATACCTTGACAAGTTTGTCATTGTTTTTATCGATGACATACTTATTTACTCAAAGAATGACCAAGAGCACGAAGAACATTTGAGAAAAGTGCTAGAGTTATTAAGAAATGAAAAATTGTACGCTAAGTTTTTAAAGTGTGCATTTTGGTTGGAAGAAGTTCAATTCCTCGGTCACATAGTGAACAAAGAAGGTATTCAGGTGGATCCAGCAAAGATTGAAACCGTTGAAAAGTGGGAAACCCCAAAAACTCCGAAACACATACGCCAGTTTTTAGGACTAGCTAGTTACTACAGAAGGTTCATCCAAGACTTTTCCAGAATAGCAAAACCCTTAACTGCATTAACGCATAAAGGGAGGAAATTTGAATGGAAGGATGAACAAGAAAAAGCGTTTCAATTGTTGAAGAAAAAGTTAACTACGGCACCTATATTGTCATTACCTGAAGGGAATGATGATTTTGTGATATATTGTGACGCCTCAAAGCAAGGTCTCGGTTGTGTATTAATGCAATGAACGAAAGTAATTGCTTATGCATCTAGACAATTGAAGATTCACGAACAGAATTATACGACGCATGATTTGGAATTAGGCGCGGTTGTTTTTGCATTAAAGACTTGGAGGCACTACTTATATGGGGTCAAAAGTATTATATATACCGACCACAAAAGTCTTCAAAACATATTTAATCAGAAACAACTGAACATGAGGCAGCGCAGGTGGATTGAATTGTTGAATGATTACGACTTTGAGATTCGTTACCACCCAGGGAAGGCAAATGTGGTAGCCGACGGCTTGAGCAGAAAGGACAGAGAACCCATTCGTGTAAAATCTATGAATATAATGATTCACACTAACCTTACTACTCAAATAAAGGAGGCGCAACAAGGAGTTTTAAAAGAGGGAAACTTAAAGGATGAAATACCCAAAGGATCGGAGAAACATCTTAATATTTGGGAAGACGGAACCCGGTATAGGGCTGAAAGAATTTGGGTACCAAAATTTGGAGATATGAGAGAAATGGTACTTAGAGAAGCTCATAAAACCAGATACTCAATACATCCTGGAACGGGGAAGATGTACAAGGATCTCAAGAAACATTTTTGGTGGCCAGGTATGAAAGCCGATGTTGCTAAATACGTAGGAGAATGTTTGACGTGTTCTAAGGTCAAAGCTGAGCATCAGAAACCATCAGGTCTACTTCAACAACCCGAAATCCCGGAATGGAAATGGGAAAACATTACCATGGATTTCATCACTAAATTGCCAAGGACTGCAAGTGGTTTTGATACTATTTGGGAAATAGTTGATTGTCTCATCAAATCAGCACACTTCCTGCCAATAAGAGAAGATGACAAGATGGAGAAGTTAGCACGACTGTATTTGAAGGAAGTCGTCTCCAGACATGGAATACCAATCTCTATTATCTCTGATAGGGATGGCAGGTTTATTTCAAGATTTTGGCAGACATTACAGCAAGCATTAGGAACTCGTCTAGACATGAGTACTGCCTATCATCCACAAACTGATGGGCAAAGTGAAAGGACGATACAAACACTTGAAGACATGCTACGAGCATGTGTTATTGATTTCAGAAACAGTTGGGATCGACATCTACCGTTAGCAGAATTTTTCTACAACAACAGCTACCATTCAAGCATTGAGACGGCGCTGTTTGAAGCACTTTATGGTAGAAAGTGCAGGTCTCCGATTTGTTGGAGTGAAGTGGGAGATAGAAAGATTACGGGTCCGGAGATAATACAAGAAACTACCGAGAAGATTATCCAAATTCAACAACGGTTGAAAACCGCCCAAAGTCGACAAAAGAGCTACGCCGACATTAAAAGAAAAGATATAGAATTTGAAATTGGAGAGATGGTCATGCTTAAGGTTGCACCTTGGAAAGGCGTTGTTCGATTTGGTAAACGAGGGAAATTAAATCCAAGGTATATTGGACCATTTAAGATTATTGATCGTGTCGGACCAGTAGCTTACCGACTTGAGTTACCTCAATAACTCACGGCTGTACATAACACTTTCCACGTCTCGAATTTGAAGAAATGTTTTGCTAAAGAAGATCTCACTATTCCGTTAGACGAAATTCAAATCAACGAAAAACTTCAATTCATTGAGGAACCCGTCGAAATAATGGATCGTGAGGTTAAAAGACTTAAGCAAAACAAGATACCAATTATTAAGGTTCGATGGAATGCTCGTAGAGGACCCGAGTTCACCTGGGAACGAGAAGATCAGATGAAGAAGAAATACCCGCACTTATTTCCAGAAGATACGACAACACCTCCAACTGCTTAAAATTTCGGGACAAAATTTATTTAACGGGTAGGTACTGTAGTGACCCGAACTTTTCCATGTTTATATATATTAAATGAAATTGATTTTTTACATGATTAAATGTTTCCAACATGTTAAGCAATCAAACTTGTTAAGACTTGATTATTTGAAATGAGTTTCATGTAGACAATTGACCACCCAAGTTGACCAGCGATTCACGAACGTTAAAACTTGTAAAAACGACATGACGATATATATATCGATATACATATAGTTAACATGAGATTATGATAAGTGAGTATCTCCATAAGTATATTAACAATGAGTTATATACATAAAAACAAGACTACTAACTTAAGGATTTTGAAACGAGACATATATGTAACGATTATCGTTGTAACGACATTTAAATGTATATATATCATATTAAGATATATTAATATATCATAATATCATGATAAGATAATAATTTAACATCTCATTAGATATAATAAACAATGGGTTAGCAACATTAAATGAGATTGTTAACTTAAAGGTTTCAAAACAACACTTACATGTAACGACTAACGATGACTTAACGACTCAGTTAAAATGTATATACATGTAGTGTATTTAGATGTATTAATATACTTTTGGAAGACTTCAAGACATATATCAAAACACTAATACTTAACGAAAATGGGTACAGTTACATTCCCATTCTTTTTTCATCAAGAATTCTAGTCGTATTCATACCCGTATTATACACAGCTTCTAGACGTACTTACTGTGGGTATATACCAATAGGAACTAGCATGGGATTCCACTCTTGATTATGTCATATATGACTAATCAATTTTAACTTCTACCATGAACTAGTCAACTAACTAGAACTCCTTTTAACCCCACTCATCACTCACCACTTACCACTCATCATTCACTCCATTTCACTTCCAATTCTCTTTCTAATTCTCTCTCAACACACACACACACACACACACACACACACTTATGAATGAATTTTTCCAGTAGCTAATCATCATATTCATCAAAAATTACTTCAAGAATCAAGCTATAATCATCTTAGGAAGAACACTTCAAGAACACTTCGAAAATCCTTTCAAGTTTACTAGTTTACATCCAAGCTTTCTAATCCATTCCAAGTAATCATCTAAGATCAAGAAACCTTTGTTATTTACAATAGGTTATCTTTCTTATTCAAGGTAATAATCATATTCAAACTTTGATTCAATTTCTATAACTATAAACTATCTTAATTCGAGTAAAAATCTTACTTGAACTTATTTTTGTGTCATGATCCTACTTCAAGAACTTTCAAGCCATCCAAGATCCTTTGAAGCTAGATCATTTCTTGTCACTTCCAGTAGGTTTACCTACTAAAATTAAGGTAGTAATGATGTTCATAACATCATTCGATTCATACATATAAAACTATCTTATTCGAAGATTTAAACTTGTAATCACTAGAACATAGTTTAGTTAATTCTAAACTTGTTCGCAAATAAAGTTAATCCTTCTAACTTGACTTTTAAAATCAACTAAACACATGTTCTATATCTATATGATATGCTAACTTAATGATTTAAAACCTGGAAACACGAAAAACACCGTAAAACCGGACATACGCCGTCGTAGTATCACCGCGGGCTGTTTTGGGTTTGATAATTAAAAACTATGATAAACTTTGATTTAAAATTTATTCTTCTGGGAAAATGATTTTTATTATGAACATGAAACTATATCCAAAAATCATGGTTAAACTCAAAGTGGAAGTATGTTTTTCAAAATGGTCATCAAGACGTCGTTCTTTCGACTGAAATGACTACCTCTTAAAAAAATGACTTGTAACTTATATTTTCGACTATAAACCTATACTTTTTCTGTATAGATTCATAAAATAGAGTTCAATATGAAACCATATCAATTTGATTCACTCAAAACGGATTTAAAACGAAGAAGTTATGGGTAAAACAAGATTGGATATTTTTTTTATTGTTGTAGCTACGGGAAATATTGTAACAATTCTATACAAATCATAACTTAACAAACTTATATTGTATTATTCATGTATTCTAATATATATTATGTAATCTTGGGATACCATAGACACGTATACAATGTTTTGACATATCATATCGACCCATCTATATAATATATTTTGGAACAATCATAGACACTCTATATGCAGTAATGTTGGAGTTAGCTATACAGGGTTGAGGTTGATTCCAAAATAATATATATAGTTTGAGTTGTGATCTAGCCTGAGGCTTGTATACACTGGGTCGTGGATTGATCCAAGATAATTTATATTTATTTCTGTACATCTAACTATGGACAACTAGTTGTAGGTTATTAACGAGGACAGCTGACTTAATAAGCTTAAAATATTATAACGTATTAAAAAATGTTGTAAATATATTTTGATCATACTTTGATATATATGTACATATTTGTATAGGTTCGTGAATCGACCAGTGGCCAAGTCTTACTTCCCGACGAAGTAAAAATCTGTGAAAGTGAGTTATAGTCCCACTTTTAAAATCTAATATTTTGGGATGAGAATACATACAGTTTTATAAATGTTTTACGAAATAGACACAAGTAAATGAAACTACATTATATGGTTGAATGATCGAAGCCGAATATACCCCTTTTGCTTGGTGACCTAAGAATTAGTAAACCGATCTACTAATTGAAGCGAATCCTAAAGATAGATTTATTGGGCCTAACAAACCCCATCCAAAGTACCGGATGCTTTAGTACTTCGAATTCGTTTTTATCATGTCCGAAGGATTTCCCGGAATGATAGGGGATATTCTTATATGCATCTTGTTAATGTCGGTTACCAGGTGTTCACCATATGAATGATTTTTATCTGTATGTATGGGATGTATATTGAAATATGAAATCTTGTAGTCTATTATTGCGATTTGATAAATATATAGGTTAAACCTATAACTCACCAACATTTTTGTTGACGTTTTAAGCATGTTTATTCTCAGGTGATTATTAAGAGCTTCCGCTGTTGCATACTAAAATAAGGACAAGATTTGGAGTCCATGCTTGTATGATATTGTGTAAAAACTGCATTCAAGAAACTTATTTTTGATGTAATATATTCTTATTGTAAACCATTATGTAATGGTCGTGTGTAAACAGTATATTTTAGATTATCATTATTTGATAATCTACGTAATGCTTTTTAAACCTTTATCGATAAAATAAAGGTTATGCTTGTTTTAAAAAATGAATGCAGTCTTTGAAAAACGTCTCATATAGAGGTCAAAACCTCGTGACGAAATCAATTAATATGGAACGTTTATAATCAATATGAACGGGACATTTCATTGTTCCAGAAAAACAATCACTTAGAAGCACAAATATTCACTGATGCGAGTTATGGAGGAGAGAAGGGTGATAGGAAATCAACATCTGGATACTTTGCACTTGTTGGAGGAAACTTGGTCACTTGGAAAAGCAAGAAACAAAAGGTTGTTGCCCTATCAAGTGCTGAAGCTGAATTCCGAGGAATTACTCGTGGTGTAACCGAGGCTTTATGGATTAAGAAACTTTTAACAGAGATCGGCTTTCCTCCAAGTAGTTCCATAAAAATCATGTGTGATAATGAGGCAGCAATCGCAATATCAGAAAACCCAGTTCAACACGATCGAACCAAACACATCGAGATAGACCGACACTTCATTAAAGAAAAGCTCGAAGCCGAAGTAATTTCTCTACCATTCCTAAGATCAGAAGACCAACTAGCAGACATCTTAACCAAGTCTGTCAACGGAAGATTATTCAAAGAAGTCCTCTTCAAGTTAAATGTCGGGAATCCCACTATTTAACTTGCGGGGAGTGTTAGAAAGTATTGGGATCAGATTATTAACCTCATCATTTCCCTTCTTTGAGGATACAGCAGAATCACAGCAGGCTACAGCAATTGACAGCTCGATATCTTCCATAAATAGATTTAGGCTCCTTTCTTTGTATAAACAACTAGCAGTTTGTATTGTATATAGCAGTTTGTATTGTATAGTATAAATAGGACCCTGCAAATGTAAAGATTACTCATCTTTTTCAATCAATACAATCACAATACAGATTTATATTTCAAAACAATTTTTGGGGCTGGAAATATTAATTTTTGTCATGATTGATTTTTGATGAATAGTAACTTCAAGTCGCTGCCGTTTATTGTTTCAGGTGGTATGACTGTCGCCGTTGAACCATTACTGCAAAATTGCTTCACCCTCTCACACATTAAAAAGATTCAAGCTCACCTCATCACCACTGGTGTATTCAATTTCCACCCATACCCACGTTCCAAATTCCTCGAATTTTGCGCCACTTCTTCCGTCGCCGGCAGCCTCCGATACGCCATTCACATCTTCAATCACATTCCATTCCCAGTCACTAATGATTGGAACGCCATCATCCGCGGCCTTGCCCAGAGTCATCAACCGTCAGACGCCGTTGCTTTATACCGCCACGGAATGCGCGTACTCACGTGCAAACCCGACGCCCTCACGTGCTCCTTCACCCTCAAAGCTTGCGCACGTGCGTTGGCTTATAATGAAGCGATCCAACTCCATTCTCAAGTAATTCGGTACGGGGTTGTACAAGATGTGTTGCTGCAAACCACGTTATTGGATGTCTACGCGAAAGTTGGGTACTTGGATAACGCGTCCAAACTGTTCGATGAAATGTCTAAGAGAGATGTTACTTGTTGGAATGCAATAATTGCTGGGTTGGCTCAAGGGAACCGACCCGATGAAGCGTTGCAGATGTTTAAAAGAATGAAAGATGTTGGGTTCAAGCCAAATGAGATCACGGTTATTGGTGCGCTCTCCGCGTGTTCTCAATTGGGCGCAGTACAAGAAGGAGAGAACGTGTACAGTTACATAAAAAGCGAAAGACTTGATTTGAATGAGCAGGTTTGTAATGTGGTGATCGATATGTTTGGAAAATGCGGGTATGTTGGAAAAGCGTACACGGTTTTTAACAAGATGAAATGTAAAAAGACACTTGTTACTTGGAATACTATGATCATGGTTCTTGGGACAAACGGTGAAGGCATCGAAGCGCTTAAAGTTTTTCACCGAATGAGTAAAGAAGGATTCGTACCTGATAACGTCAGTTATCTTGCTGCTCTCTGTGCCTGTAACCACTCGGGTATGCTTGATGACGGGGTCAAGTTATTTGAAACGTTAACCGAAGACGAGTCATTAACTCCCAACATTAAGCACTATGGTACTATGGTTGATCTTTTGGGAAGATCGGGCCGGCTAAACGAGGCCTACAATATCATCAATTCGATACCTATAGCACCCGATATTGTTCTATGGCAGACATTATTAGGAGCTTGTAAAACATATGGGAACGTAGAATTAGCAGTAAAGGCATCAAAAAAGCTTGTGGAGATGGGGTCGAGTAGTGATGGTGACTTCGTGTTACTATCAAACATATATGCAGCTCAACATAGATGGAAAGACGTGGGTCGGGTGAGGGACACGATGAAGAATAAAGAAGTTAAAAAGGTGCCCGGGTTTAGTTACATTGATGTGAATGGTGTGATACATAAATTTGTAAATGGAGATCAAAGCCATATAAATTTGCCAGAAATATATAGGAAGATTGATGAGATTATGTGTCGGATTATGGAACATGGTTATGTTCCTGAGACGGATTATGTGTTGCACGATATTGGGATAGAAGAGAAGGAAAACGCGTTGAGTTATCATAGTGAGAAGTTAGCTGTGGCTTTTGGTTTAGTTAGTATTAGCAATGAACGAAGTTCGATACGTGTGAACAAGAATCTTCGAATATGTGGTGATTGTCATGAGGTTATGAAGCTTGTTTCAAAGGTTTATAAACGAGAGATCATTGTAAGGGATCGGACTCGGTTTCATAGATTTATAGATGGGTCATGTTCTTGTAAAGATTATTGGTGAACTTTGTTTTTAGCTGGTCCATTTACCATCATACAAAAAGTTAGTTAATCGCATGGCTATACAGAAGATCCATATGCGGCATTAGTATTGATACAACACTTACGATTGATGCTCGAGTTCTTCCTGCCCCATGGGTACGTCTATGTACTTTTTTGTTTTGTTTTATTATCTGAGGAAGTTAAATGCGATATTAGTTTGTTCACCTTTGCTCTTGTTATGAACAGTTGAAGTACCACGGGAGTGGGAAACAGAAAGAAGTTTTACCTCAACTTGGACAATGGAATATGAAAGATAAGGTAATAAACTTCTTATATTAGTTTTCATATTGACAATCATTCGCAATTGCTTATGATACAATATTAGTTTATGTGAAACAGAAAGTGATCAATGTAAGTGTTGTGAAGTGTGAACCACTGGGCGTGTACCAACTTCTCTCGAATTGTCCCGGATAGCGCAGATTAGCTTAACCACTAATCTGAGTTTCAATGGTGTATGCCCAATTTAGTTTTGTAACGTTTTTCTTTGTTTAATAACTGTTTGCCTGGGGTTCTATCACCTTCACCAAATAATTAGAATATAGATTTAGGGGATGTTTGGATGTGCATTGTGAAATTGATTACGTCATTATCATCGTTTCAAGTCGCAATAACGTGTTTATGGTTTTTTGGGATAAGTGGTTCTAGTTAATGGTTTTTCAGTGAAGTGATTATGATATTATGTGGTTATTTAGGGGTCAAAAGATCAGTTTCCTTCCAACTACACTTCTAGAGTAATATAGTATAATAAATTTGAAATACAAATAGAATATTACTGTTAAAAACTAGGGTTCCAAATACATCATTAATAGTTAATAATCTATAGTTGTCCGTGAAAAACTACATATAGTTGATCACCTCCCCTCTAATGATCTCTACAACTACGTACGCACCATCAGTATTATATGATTATTACTACTAGCTGCAAACGTAAGTGTTAGTATCATGACGTACTCATGCTGCCGGAGCATAGTCATAATCTCCATCGTCATCATCACCATCTGCCTCTGATGCCGCTGGTGTGTAGTCATAATATCTATCATTAACATCATCCCCATCAAGTTGTGCATGTTTCTTACACCACCAGCCTTCAACTTTTATCAACACGAGAGCCATTTGTTGATGAAAGTATAAGATTTTGAAAAGAGAAAACTGATATGTTGCTGGGTAACTCTTATGGTTAGTTGTTTGGTGTTTTGGTGTGAGTATGAAATTGTGAACATGAGAAGTTATATTTATTTATAGTAGACAAAATTTCATTCCTCGTCCCTGAAATTTACATCAAATTTGACTCCTCGTCATTTTTCTTTTTTTGTGCATCCCTCGCCCCTAATGTATCACAATTCTACATCCCTCGTCCTTTTTATCGACTCCTCGTCCTTTTTCTTTATGTGAATTCTACAACTCTCGTCCCTGAAAAGGACGAGGGATGTAGAATTGTGATACATTAGGGGCGCGGGATGCACAAAAAAAAGAATAAGGTCGAGGAGTCAAATTTGATGTAAAGTTCGGGGACGAGGAATGAAATTTTGTCTTTATAGTATATGAAAAAGTGAGAAAAAGGTTGACTCGTTTCAGTACAAGTCCAACCACTAGTGTAAGTGTGGAGTTATGTGTGAGAAGTGGCGTAAATGAAATTCATGGTGACACATAAGCATATATGCGTCTTAGCTACATGTTTGGTACACTCATCATGCATGAAATTCCTTTAAGAGAAGAAAGTGGGAATATTTTTGCACTTGCTGCGATATCGTTTTTCAATTAATTTTTAACACTCGGAAAATATATAAGGTCAACATATTTATGGTGGTTAATTATATTATAATACTGTCACTCACTAACAAAACAGCTTGGTTCTGTTCAAAAATTAATAATCTCATACTGTTGTCAAGCTACTTCAAGTGATACTCCATTTGTCCCAAAAACAATGCCCCTTACAATATTTTGCTGGATTTAATATATAGATTCGATAAAAGTCAATTTTAGTTGTATTTAATTAGTGGTTATTTTTTGCAAATGAAAACTTATTTTGAGACGAATATAAAAAGTAAAGTTAGACACTTATTTTAGGACGGATGGAGTTTATACATACATTCCATGTTTGCTTTGCTGTCCCATGATATGCTGGAAGATCATATGTTTTTAAGTAACATACTGCTTAATCTTGTACACATGTCAAGATTAAATGTAATGTACGTAGTCCCGTTGATTTTATTTAGTCACCTTGCCCATTACGAATTAGGCTCCAGATATACCAAAAACTTGTTGAAGTAGTAATTAATCTAGACTTGTTTGTTGTATGTACTTGTTAGATTATAAGTTGTCGATAAAGAGACAGTCATTTTAGTCTCTGGACAGTTTCCGTAATGGTTGTTTAACTGTTTTTCAGTGAATCTATGTACTTCATATATGTCAAAGGCCTCCATAATGGCCGTTTAACTTGTTGAAGTTTTCTTTGTAGATGAATGTTTCTCTGAAATCAATGTAATAAACAGTTTATGCAGTAAGCTTCCCGATTTGACATGATATGCTCGCGAGAGGTCTCAGATTCGAACTTCACTAGCATCATATCTGGGTGGCCAAGAAAGGATCTGAACGGTCACGAGATAATCCAGATCTTCGATATAATTTCTGTATTCAAATCTGATGTCATGTTTTTCTTTTTAGTGATGCCATATATTAGTGTGTCACTTTGACTTGTTAAGTTGCAAGCTTACACAGTCTCGCCATATTTTTTTTATCCTAGTGATATGGTCATTAGCTAAACTAATTATACTATTAACTCAATGACAACATACTTAAGATATTAAATCCAAATTAATCTCCCTCTCTATGACTACCCTTTTACTGAAAGTAATATAACTCAGTCCAGTTTGATGATTCGTCAGAACCTAGAGTTGTGGGACCTTGCGTTCATATAATAAACAAATATAATAATATACAGTTTTTGGACTCGCTAATCAATTTATAAGTACTACATTAGTTATTTATTAGGAATCTAATTATCATATATTCATGTTAATTAGTTGGCCAACTCTACCCCAAGATTCATATTCTGACATAAAGATAAACTGCCATACATTTACTAAAAACTTTCATGACCGTTGCTTCTTGTATTCATGATCAATAACGGAGTAACTTTGTATTCTGCTGAATAGAAATGTTTTACATATAGGAAAGCCTTAATAACATTACGAAACGTACTCAAACTATAAATTATAACCCGAAACCTCTGCCTTAACAAAACACCATTAGTTGTCAGCTTCTCACTGATCATCACTATTCTACTATATAAAGTTAACATCTCTATCGCAATCAGTTAATTGCTATGCACTAACTTATGGATTAGTGTTACTCATGCTGCTGGAGCGTAGTCATAATCGTCATCATCATTGTCACCATCTCCCTCTGATGCCGCTGGAGCGTAGTCATAATCTCCATCATCATTATCACCATCTCCCACCAAACTAGCCGCTGGAGCATAGTCGTAATCACCATCACCATCATCGTCTCCATCTGCATGTTTCTTGCACCACCAACCTCCAACTTTCAGGGTTACAAGAGCCATATATTATAGTATGATTTTGAAAATAGGAAATTTTCTTGGTACTTCTATGTAGGCTTGTTTCAGTTTTTGGTTTGGATGATTAAATGAGAAACTGAGAAGCTATACTTATAGTTGTGTAAAAGGTAACTGGAACAGGTTGACTCAAATGAAAATATGTCCATCCTTAGGTGTAAGTGTGTAGTTATGTGCAAAGGGTGTGCCTATACAGAATTTGATTACATGGCAACAGAATACATGTTTGTTAGCTGCAGGTACAAGTAATAAAGCATTAATGTGCCTTTTGGGTGAATATATATGGTTGGGTCACAAGCAAAAAAGGTATGATTATAAAGAGAATATATAACATTCTAAAAAAGGTCAAGGTGCAGGGCCAATCTTACATGTCTAGTAACTTGGCTTAAAACTCTTAAACTAGCTAAACTAACCCTATAGTTTGCATACAAACTGAGATGACCTAAACTAGTAACTGAAGATTAGATTATTGCTCAGTGGTATTTTTGGTGTCGAAAGACTTCTTTCCCCCGAGGGAAACTTGGTGTGATAGTGCGGCGTGATCCAGATGTTTTGTCTGTTGGTACAAAAAGGAGTTCTATTCAAATGACCGAGAGTTGTTGTAGGTGTTTGATCGGAAGCCTTGATCAATAGTCTATTGTGTTCAAAATAAGAATTGTAATTGTATTTGCTTTGAATATGAATATTTTGACTGAATTCAGTTGTATTTACATTTGGAAGATAAATGCTATCTTATACAGAAAATAGCTAAACGGCTCTATGCCTAAATCATTAAAAAAAAGTATGTTCTCCTTTTTGTAAAAGGTTGCTTTTGTAATAATGGGAAATGATGAGCTTGATCCCAACATTCTATTTTATTTCTAACACTCCCCCGCAAGTTGAATAGTGGGGTTTCCGATGTTCAACTTGGAGAGTATTTCTTTGAAGAGTCTTCCGTTGACTGACTTGGTTAAGATATCTGCTAGTTGGTCTTCTGATCAGACGTGAGGTAAAGATATGATTTCGGCTTCTAATTTTTCTTTAATGAAGTGTCTGTCAATTTCTATATGTTTGGTTCGATCGTGTTGAACTGGATTTTCTGAAATTGCAATTGCCGCTTCGTTGTCACACATGATCTTGATCGAAGTATTAGGAGGAAAACCAATTTCTGTCAAAAGTTTCTTGATCCATAAAGCCTCGGTTACAACTCGTGAAATTCCCCAAAATTCAGCTTCAGCACTAGACAGGGCGACAACCTTTTGTTTCTTGCTTTTTCAGGTAACCAAATTCCCTCCAACAAGGGCAAAGTATCCGGATGTTGATTTTCTATCTCCCTTTTCTCCTCCGTAACCCGCATCGGTGAATATTTGTGCTTTTAGATGATTGTTTTTCTCGAACAGGACTCCATCTTCTGCAGTGCCTTTTAGATATTTGATAATCCTCCATACTGCATCCATATGGTGTTGTTGGGGTTGATGCATGAATTGACTAACAACTCCAACAGCATGTGATATATCTGGACGAGTGTGAGCTAGGTAGATAAGTTTTCCCACGATTCTTTGATATTGACTTCGATCCGTTGCTTTGGAATCATCTTCTATATATAACCTTAGGTTTGGAATCATAGGAGTATCCGCGGGTTTGCAGTCTGTAACATCCCGCCTTTTTCCAATTACTTTTCCGTTATACTAATTTAAACTCCGTTATATGTTTATAACATCTCCCGTTAATACGAGTTTTAAATTATCTCGTTTAGGTAATTCACGCACCCGAACGAAAGTTGAGGGACTAAACTTGAAAAGGGATCAAACCCTTGACTAGGTCAAAGGGTCAAACCCCTTTCACCCATTCATTCTCATCCTCATCTTTTACTACTTCCAAATCCTCTCAACATTCAATCCTTAATTCATCATCTAAATCCGATTTTGGAGGCTAACATCAAAACAAATTACATATTTGGAATCCTCTCTTCATTCTCTACGTTTTGATACTAATTTCATCTCGATTGGGTAACTTTCTAAAAACTCTAAATTTCATAATCTTAGTGTTCTTGACTTAAAAGTGTGTTAATTAGTGTCTATGGCTCATTGTGATGTCGTATATGTAAATTGTATGCTCGATCTTGTGATTTGACATAACTAGCATGAACTTGAAAAAGTGTTTGTTAAATCTTTGATTTTGGATGATGAAATATGTTTAGATATTAATGTTTGTATGTTCAAAGTGTTAGTTACTTCATTAGCTTCGTTTTGGTGTGTTGATTGACATGAAAACCTTACATTAACATGATTATTGGTTTTGAGATTTTGGTTAGGGTTTGATAGGCTTAATATGAACTTTTGAGGCATCAAATGCTATGAAATGTTGTTGATAAGTGTTTAGTTGCAATGTACGTTTAATTACCTTCGAAACGGCATATCGTATGTGTACATTGGACTACCGAATCATGAAATGAATTTGTGAACTTGAAACTTGGAAAACGAACTCTAAATGATCACTTGACGAGAATTCGGTTATTGTAAATGATAAACTCGATTGATGATATGTGGTTAGTTGTATCCTTTGTCAAGATACCTTCCCGATGATATAGGATACATGTTTTGATTGTTTGCGGGTCATAAATTGGGATTGTTTGAGTTTTGGTTCGTGCATTCCTTTGTTGCAGCAAAACAGGGCCTGGATACAGACCTGGACGCCGTCCAGATTCTTGGACGCCGTCCAGCCCTTCAGACTTGGACGCCGTCCAGTATTTTGGACGCCGTCCAGGCCTTCAAAGCTGGACGCCGTCCAGAAGATCTGGACGCCGTCCAGATACCCTGGCAGGCCACTGTCTTCGTTGGTCATTTTACGGAAAATGTTTGCTATGCTATGGACCTCCGATTCACATGTAACTTGTTTTAACATGCTCATATATGATTAAAAACCTCAGAAAAATAGTTCGGGACCCGACCCGAACGTGTTGACTTTTTCGTTGACTTTGACCCGACCAAGTTGACTTTTAATCAAACTTAACCAAATGTTTGTGCAATCGTTCTAACATGCTTTCATACTTGTACCTTGCATGAAACATGACAATTTGATTCACATGCTATTATGATCGAGTCTTAACGAGCCATAGGACTAATTGAACATCTTTGACCAATCGTGACTATCGTTATTGATACAACCTATTTGTTTAGGTCAAGACTAGCATTGTTCTTTGCACACGTTTACTTGTTGAAGTACTTTACTACTCGTGCACTCAAGGTGAGATCATAGTCCCACTTTTACTCTTTTTGAACTTACATTTGGGATGAGAAAACATAAACATTTCTTTTACTAAGTGAACACAAGTACAGGAAAACAAACATTCTACATACGAGTTTAGAACAAAATCCTCAATTCGATTATCATTAGTTACACTTGCCGGGTGTAAGCGAGAACTTATGTTGTATGGATCCATATGGGTTTGACAAACCCTCATTCAAACGGTTCGCTACCGTTTACGAATGAAATATATTTTCGTGAAACAGTGTATGTTCTAACACTATTGTGATGGGGTTCTATGGAAGGAAAGTTAAGCATTGCTAATTGGGTGCTCGTGAAACAAACTTTTGGAATGTATTACTATTATATCAATGTTACAAATATTGTGGTTCATTTGTACTTACTTACTTAAACCTATGATTTCACCAACGTTTTCGTTGACAGATTTCTATGTTTTTCTCAGGTCCTTGAATGATACATGTTACATGCTCCGCTCATTATTTTGATACTTGCATTGGATGTCGAGTATATATGCATACATGGAGCGTCTTTTGGCTACTTTTAAATCATGTCGCATAAGTTTCATTTGTACTTATAACTTTGTAACGTAACTTGTGGTGGAACAATTCTTATAAACTTTGAACAATCTTTACATTTGAAATGAATGCGACATATCTTTTGGTCAAACGTTGTTTTAAAGACTTATGACCACGTAACGGGACCTAAGTAGACGGCGCCGTCAATGACGATTTTGTCGGGTCGCTACACAGTCGACCATTCCTGTTTCTGCAAGAAGATCAAGTATATATTTCTTTTGACATATAAAAATCCCTCTTTTTGAATGTAAAACTTCGATTCCCAGAAATTATTTAAGACCTCCGAGATCTTTCATTTCAAATTCTTTAAAAAGGTTAGCTTTTAAGTTTGTAATTTCCTCTTGATCATTTCCTGTGATAATCATGTCGTCAACATAAATAATGAGACATGTGATAAGGTTTCCTCTTTTTTTTTTTAAAATAAAGTATGGTCGGAATTACTTTGTTTAAAACCGTAATTTTTCATAGCAATAGTAAAACGCCCAAACCAAGCCCGAGGGGATTGTTTTAAACCATAAAGAGATTTTTTAAGATGACAAACTTCCCTTTCTTTGAATTCTGATGTGAAACCAGGAGGACCTTCCATATAGACTTCTTCTTTGAGTTCTCCATGTAGGAAGGCATTTTTAACATCAAATTGGTGAAGTGGCCAGTCTTTGTTTGCGGCAACGGAGAAAAGGATTCTAATAGTATCAATTTTTGCAACTGGCGAGAAAGTTTCTGAGTAATCAACGCCATAGGTTTGAGTGTACCCTTTGGCAACAAGCCGCACTTTATATCTTTCTACAGATCCATCGGCTTTATGTTTGATTGTGAATAACCATCGACATCCTACCGGTTTCTTTGATTCTGGAAGGACACATTTTTCCCAAGTATTATTTACCTTGAGAGCCTCCATTTCATCTTCCATTGCTTTCCTCCAGTATGTTGATTTTAGAGCTTGTTCAACCGTTGTTGGGATTTCTTCAGAGTATAATGCGGAAGTGAACTTTGTTGCTTCTTTTGATAGATTTCCTCTAGCAATATTTGCCATTAGATATCTTGATTTTGAGACTGTTCTCTCAGGAGAGTATCTCCTGGGAGGAATCCCTAGGTTGATTCTTGGAGGAAGAACATATCGTTCCCGTTCTTGTTGTTGGGTTTCATTTTCAGGATATACTTGATCGCTATTTTCCTGTAAAATCTCCTCTAAATTTTCATGATTAGTTATATCAGGAGATTCGGTGTTTACCTCTGTATGGTCGGGAAAATCATTAACCGTAGTACTGACTGGAGGAGGACTTTGTGGAGTGGTATGATGAGTCACTTCTTCAGATGATGGAATATCTAGCCAACTCACAGCGTCACCAGAGTCTGTATCCCCCTGACTTGTGTGTTGGGTATAGAAGTATTCAGTTTCCAAAAAATCACAATTCATTGTAGTGTACATGTGTTTCCTTTTTGGACTATAGCATCTATACCCCTTTTAATTTACCCCGTATCCCACAAATACACATTTTTCAGTACATGCATCTAATTTGGTTCGTTCTATTTTAGGAATGTGAACAAAAACCGTGCACCCAAATATTCGAGGTCTTAGGGTGAGATTAGATGGAGGTTTATAAAATTTAGTTAAGGCTTCAAGAGGGTTCTTAAGTTCTAGAGCTCTAGTTGGGAGTCTATTTACAAGATAAGTTGCGGTGGCAAGAGCTTCAGGCCAAAAAGACCTTGGAACATTAGATTCAATCATTAAAGCACGGGTTATTTCTAATAAAATACGATTTTTCCTTTCAGCCACCCCGTTTTGTTGAGGTGTGTGTGGACACGTGGTTTGATGAATAATACCCCTTTCTTCACAAAAAAGTTTCATTTGACTGTTGACAAATTCACCACCATTATCGGATCTTAAAACTTGTATTTTGCTTTGGAATTGTGTTTGAATCATGTTGAAAAAGTAGCAAATTTATCAAATACTTCGGATTTGTTAGTTAAAAAATATGTCCAAGTCATACGAGTACAATCATCAATAAATAAAAGAAAATATCGAAAATTGTGCCCCCCATTAACCCTTGCGGGTCCCCATACATCAAAGTGAACTAAAGCAAAGGGACGTTCGGTCTTTGTATTACTAGTTTTAAACGAGTTTTGATGGCTTTTGGCCAAAATACAAGTTTCACACTCAATACTATTATTTGAAGAAAATAAATTAGGAAATAAAATGCGCAAATATCCAGCAGACGGATGACCAAGACGTCTATGCCACAACCATGCTTGTCTATCTGGAGTCCCGCGAGCTAGCATGATCCTACCATCTTTAGTGACCTCATCCACATAGTACAGACCATCCCGTTCAGTACCACGCCCAATTATCTCCCCTGTTCTGATGTCCTGTAAGATACAGAATGTAGGGTGTAATAAGACGGTACAATTAAGTTCTTTTGTCACGTGACTAACAGAAAGTAGTTTATGGGAAAGATCGGGAACATAAAGACAGTTTTTTAAATTTAAATTTGGTGAAATTTCAACTGTTCCCCCGCCCTTGACTTGTATAATACCGCCATTAGCGGTTTTAATTTTGGTTTTGTTTGGTTTTGTATTTATAATAATATCATTTTTATTAAAAGTCATAGTATCGGTGGCACCACAATTAATAATCCACTCATTACTTTTGGTTTTATTTGAAACAATATTAGTTGACGAAACGTTATTTTTAACTTTAAAATCTTTAGTGTTATTTAAAAAATGTTTTGTTTTAAAAAAGTTTTGTTTAAAACAAGTTTTGTTTAAAAACGTTTTATTAACAAAAGTTTTGTTATTTTTACAAGAAATATTATTTGGGTCCACATATTTATTTGAGGCATTATTTTCGGTGGTGGGTGTCGACTCATCATCTATCTCATTATCTCTTTTTAACCTACCCACTTTATTTATGTTGGTGGGTGTCGACTTTGAACCAGTATCATCTATCCCATTATCTATTTTTACCCTACCCACTTTATTTATGTTGGTGGGTATGAAATTTGGGAATTTAAACCCTAATCCCAACCCCTTGTTACCTTCACCGGATGATGATGATGGTGGATCGGCAGCAAGTAAACCAAAACCACCTTGAGAGGTGGTGCCGGTTTCGTTATCTCCTTGTTTGCCTCTGGTTATAGCCGTCGTTACCATCGAAGCTTTTCCCTTTTTGTGTCCATCAGGCCACCAATCGGGATATCCAACGATTCTGAGGCATTGATCTTTGGTATGTCGTTTCATACCACACTCTGTACATTTAAGGTTGTCTTTATCCCGGGATGATGACGTGGAGTCTGACCGGCGCTGTTGATTTCTTGATAGCAACCCATGGCCGTCGAAAGCCTTGGATTTTGATGCCGGTGCTACCAGGCCAGTGGCTATGCCAGATTGGGTAAGAGCATCCGTTTTATTGGTAAATATAAATTGGTGTGCATTTTCTTTTCGAATGGCAGCGTAAGCTCCTTCGACAGTGGGTAATAGATCGGTTCTTAATAGCTCACGTTTGATATTGTCATGTTTATGATCTAAAGAATTTAAAAACTGGAATAGTTTTTTTTCTGACCTGATGTTATTATACTTGACAATATCATTCGGATGTTCCATTGGATTTGGATCTCTTATGTAGATTTCACCCCAGATTCCTTGCAATTTCAACCACAGTTCTTCAATTGATTTACCATTTTGCCTGATATTGTTGGCTTTGACATGTAAATCAAAGGTTTGCAGCTTGTCTTTTCCAGAACTGTAGGTTGTTATTAGAGCATTCCATAGTGTTTTTGCTATTGGAAACTGAGTAAGATTGCTTGCAATCTGTGGCTCTATGTTTTGAATGATCCAGGAAAAGACCACCAAGTCTTCCTGGTTCCACTTCTGGCTGTTGCTTGTTGGTTGATTTTCTGTTAAGTGATTGAGGAGGGCCTCGGATTTACCTCCGATGGCAACCTTGATCATACGAGACCAAAATGGATAATTTGAGTTGTTAAGGGTAACACTGATTTTTAAAGAATCAGGATGCCTTTGTGATTGATTTTCATTGTTGGTTTGAAGAATTCTAGCCAATTGACTAGTTAATTCTGTGATAAGTTGGGTGTTTTGAGTTTGGATGTCATCGTTTCCAGACATGATAACCACTCAAAACAGAAAAAAAGAAGGCAAATGATTGAGTTGCAGTGATTTGAATGATCCTAGATCATCAACACTTGCTCTGATGCCATGTTCAAAATAAGAATTGTAATTGTATTTGCTTTGAATATGAATATTTTGACTGAATTAAGTTGTATTTACATTTGGAAGATAAATGCTATCTTATACAGAAAATAGCCAAACGGCTCTATGCCTAAATCATTTAAAAAAAGTATGTTCTCCTTTTTGTAAAAGGTTGCTTTTGTAATAATGGGAAATGATGAGCTTGATCCCAACATTCTATTTTATTTCTAACATATTGGTCGTCTGTCGGGATTTTCTGATTGTTGGGAAGGAAAATCAAAATTGACGGAAACTCTGTACGTGTGATAGTTGATATGGCGGTGGCAGAAACGGACGTGGATGGAGCGATGAGTGAGGCCCTTTAGTCTCCTTATAGAATCCTATAAGTTTCGCAAATTTCAATGTATCTTCAATGTAAGAAGATGGTGTGCGGAAACTGAGATAACCCAAGCTAGTAACTGAAGATTAGATTATTTTGCAACGGTATTTTTGGTGTCGAAAGACTTCCTTCCCTCGCAGAAAACTAGGTGTGACAGTGTGGCGTGATCCATATGTTTTGTCCAGTTTTACTCAAGTGATAAGTGTTGTTGTGGGTGTTTGAGCAAAGTTTGACATTTGAGGCTGTTGTTGATTTCCGATTTTGACAAGATTGCATTTAAGAACTTTTTATCGATAGTCTCTACCAGCTCGCGTAGTTGGAGTGTGCGTATCCAATGTTTGATTTGCAGTGTACAAGGTTTTTTAGACAGACTTGGAATGGAGATCGATGTTAGGGTATTGTTCAATCTTCAAGCGGGAAATTGTTGGGTATTGCAAAGCTTGGAACAAAATGGAAGAAAGGAATCGGAGTACCAGCACCGAATGACTTATGGTTCAATCGGTATAGCCTAGCTTAAAAAAGGGACTCCGATCAGGTTTTGCTTACTCAACACCAAATGAAAATGGATGTATTTGGTGTTGCGCCTGACATGGTAGCCAAGAAGTCAAATCCATTTTTGGGACTATTTTAAAGTTTGATATGGTTTCTAATTGTTTAGCTTCAGAAATAATATAACCCTAGCTCATTGTAACTTTGTGAATAATAATCAAGAATAATCTCCGATTTGCGTCAGTGGACTAAATGTAACAACCCAACCCGTTAACCAACCAATAACGCGGATAATTTTTTTTTTTGCTGGAACAGCATATGGCGCGGCGCGCCATATGGCCGCGCGGCGCGCCAAAGTGGCCTGTCCAAAAAGTCATGAAATGCGAAAATGTTTGACCACTTCCCGACGTATTTAGACAAAACGCTTTTAACCATACATTAATATATGTAGAACTAACACGTTTCATTAATAAAATTAGTCTTACGAAGACCGGGCCCACATCGGCCGTTTTACGACTTTCGTACGAAAATACAAGTTTTCAACCACATGATTTGTAATACAAAATAAAGGCCGAGCATGGCGATTGGGGATACGCTACCCAAGCCTAATCAATCCAAAAGCAAGCCTTCTAAAGCAACTACGCAAGTCCACTAGTCCCCGCTTACCCAAGCCTCCGCATCCATGCAATCTATATAAAAAGTCAACAACGAGAGGGTAAGCTAACGCTTAGTGAGTGATAATATACTACATACATATATATGCATAAAATGGACACGCCACAATAATAATCAATTAACGCATACCGGAGCGTCCAAATATAAGGCAAGCTAAACCTAGCATATGTAGCGACCCGACCAAATCATATTTGACGGCGCCGTCTACTTAGGTCCCGTTACGTGGTCATAAGTCTTTAAAACAACTTTTGACCAAAAGATATGTCGCATTCATTTCAAATGTAAAGATTGTTCAAAGTTTACAAGAATAGTTCCACCACAAGTTACGATTCAAAGTTTTAAGTAAAAATGAAACTTATGCGACACAATTTGAAAGTAGCCAAGAGACGCTCCATGTATGCATATATACTCGACATCCAATGCAAGTATCAAAATAATGAGCGGAAGCATGTAACACATATCGTTCAAAGACCTGAGAAAAACATAGAAATCTGTCAACGAAAACGTTGGTGAAATCATAGGTTTAAGTAAGTAAGTACAAGTGAACCACAAGATTTGCATCAATGAAATAATAGTAATACATTCCAAAAGTTTGTTTCACGAGCACCCAATTATCAATGCTTAACATTTCTCCCATTGAACCCCATCACTTAGTGCTAGAACATACACTGTTTCTCGAAAATATATTTCATTCGTAAACGGTAGCGAACCGTTTGAATGAGGGTTTGTCAAACCCATATGGATCCATACAACATAAGTTCTCGCTTACACCCGGCAAGTGTAACTAATGATAATCGAATTGAGGATTTTGTTCTAAACTCGTATGTAGAATGTTTGTTTTCCTGTACTTGTGTTCACTTAGTAAAGAAATGTTTATGTTTTCTCATCCCAAATGTAAGTTCAAAAAGAGTAAAAGTGGGACTATGATCTCACCTTGAGTGCACGAGTAGTAAAGTACTTCAACAAGTAAACGTGTGCAAAGAACAATGCTAGTCTTGACCTAAACAATAGGTTGTATCAATAACGGTAAGCACGATAGGTCAAAGATGTTCAATTAGTCTTATGGCTCGTTAAGACTCGATCATAATAGCGTGTGAATCAAATTGTCATGTTTCATGCAAGGTACAAGTATAAAAACATGTTAGAATGATTGTACAATTATTTGGTTAAGTTTGATTAAAAGTCAACTTGGTCGGGTCAAAGTCAACGGAAAAGTCAACGGGGTCGGGTTGGGTATCCGACAATTTTTCTAAGTTATATAATCATATATGAGCATGTTGGCCAAGTTTCATGTTAATCGGAGGTCCGTAACATAGCAAACATTTTTATGTCAAATGACCAAAGCAAACAGCCAGTTTTAGTACAATGGGACGGCGTCCCAAATGGCTAGACGGCGTCCCACAATGAAGGGTGGGACGGCGTCCTGATATCCTAGACGGCGTCTAGGTTCAAAAGGTGGGACAGCGTCCCCAGTATCTGGACGGCGTCCTGATCGGTTTCCAGGCCCTGTTTGCTGTATTCCTCAAATGGACGAACCAAAACACAAACAATCACATTTTATGATCCGCAAACAATTAGAACATGTATTTTATATCATCGGAAAGCTCTTTCGACAAGGAACGCAACTAAGCACTTTTCATCAAGCAAAAACATCATATACTATAACCGAAATCCCGCCAAGTGATCAATAGAGGTTTATTTTCAAGTTTCAAGTTTATCAATTGCAATTTAAGTTTCAGGAATCCAATTTATACATATGATATGCCTTTTGAAGGTAATGAAACATGTAATACAACTAAACACTTATCAATAACATTAACAAGCATTCAACGCATCAAAAGTTCGTTTTAAGAGTTGTCAACCCTAACCAAAAGTTCACAAAATCAATAATTGCGTTTATGAAGTTTCTTTAATCAATCTATACATCAAAATGAAGCTAATGATACTAGTAACACTTTTAAAACATGCACATTAACAATCTAATAACATTTGATCATCCAAAATCAAGGATTTAGCAAGTAATTTTCATAATGAACTAGTTACACCAAAAACAACAAATCGAGCATACAAATTACATATACGACATCACAATGAGCCATAGACACTAATTAACATACTTTTAAGTCAAGAACACAAATTTAAAGAAAACTAGTGTTTTAGAAATGTTACCCAAACGAGATGAAGTTGGTACCAAAATGAAGAGGATGAAGAGAGGATCACGAATATGTAATTTATTTTGTTGTAAGCCTCCTAAATCGAATTTAGATGATGATTGAATGAATTTGGAAATTGGGTGTGTTCTTGCTAGAGAGAAAGAGAGAGAGAGAGAGAGAGAGAGAGAGATGGTTGAATGGTGGTGATTGGGGTGGACTAGGTGACCTAGTCAACTAGTTTGCCCCGTGTCAATTTTAGTCCCTCGAGTTTGTAGTCGGGTGCGGAAAATACCTAAACGGAATATTTTAAAACGCGTATTAACGGGAGATGTTATAAACATATAACAGAGTTTAAATTAGTATAACGGAAAAGAAAACGGAAAAAGGCGGGATGTTACATTACCTACTCCTTAAAAGAAATTTCGTCCCGAAATTTAAGTAGGCGTAGTAGTCGTTGTTTCTTCCTCGAGATCTTGCGTTTCCGAATTCACGAATAGATGAGGATACTTCCTTTGCATTTGATCTTGTCTTTCCCAAGTAAACTCGGGTCCCCTTTTGGCGTTCCAACGAACTTTAACAATCGGGATTCGGCTTTGTTTCAATGTCTTGACGGAGGTGTCCACAATTTCAACCGGTTCCTCCACGAAATGAAGTTTGTCATCAATGGTAAGCTCCTCGAGAGGAATGACGATATCGGGTTCGGCAAGACACTTTTTCAAGTTGGATACATGGAAAGTAGGATGAACGGAGCTCAATTGAGGCGGAAGATCTAAACGATAAGCAACGGTTCCAATACGCTCCAAGATTTCGAAAGGACCAATATACCGCGGATTTAGCTTCCCGCGTTTCCCAAAACGGATTACACCCTTCCAAGGTGCGACTTTTAACATTACTCGGTCACCGACTTGAAATTCAAGATCGTTGCGTCGTTTGTCGATATAGCTCTTTTGACGACTTCGGGCCGTCCTAAGCCTATCTCAGATTTGAATGATTTTCTCGGTGGTTTCGTGAATGAGTTCGGGTCCGGTGATTTGCACGTCGCCTACCTCGGCCCAACAAAGAGGTGAACGACATTTGCGGCCATATAGTGCTTCAAAAGGTGCGGCTTTAATACTCGCGTGATAACTATTGTTATAAGAGAACTCTGCGAGAGGTAAGTGCTTGTCCCAAGCTTTTCCGAAATCAACCACGCAAGCTCGTAACATGTCTTCTAAGGTTTGAATTGTACGTTCGCTTTGCCAACGGTTTGAGGATGATATGCGGTGCTCATGTCTAAACGCGTTCCCAACGCTTCTTGCAATGTACGCCAAAATCTAGAAACGAAACGGCCATCTCGGTCGGAGATAATCGATAAAGGTACACCGTGTCTGGCTACGATCTCCTTAATGTAAAGTTGTGCAAGTTTCTCCATTTTGTCCGTTTCTTTCATGGCAAGGAAGTGTGCGGATTTGGTGAGACGGTCAACAATAACCCAAATGGTATCATAACCGCCCGTCGTTTTTGGTAGCTTGGTGATAAAATCCATCGTTATCCTTTCCCACTTCCATTGCGGGATCTCGGGTTGTTGAAGTAATCCGGACGGTCTTTGGTGTTCGGCTTTGACTTTGGAACATGTCAAACACTTGGAAACATAAGTAGCTACGTCCCTTTTGATGTTCGGCCACCAATATAGTTGTTTAAGGTCGTGGTACATCTTATTGGCACCGGGGTGAATCGAGTATCGTGACTTATGGGCTTCATCTAAAATAAGGCTTCGTAGGTCCCCATAAATAGGCACCCAAATCCTTCCGGCGTAATATCGGAGTCCGGTCTCCCTAATTTCAAATCGAGAGACGAGAATGTTTAAGAGCTCGTGTGAAAGGTTTTCATCCTTGAGAGCCTCATCTTGGGCTACCCAAATTTGGCTATTAAGGTTGGTGTGAATGGTGATGTTTAAAGCTCGGACACGAAGAGGCACCGCTCTTTCTTTTCGACTTAAGGCATCGGCTACTACGTTTGCCTTCCCGGGATGGTAACGAAGCTCGCAATCCTAATCGTTCAAAGTTTCAATCCACCGTCGTTGTCTCATGTTTAGTTGCTTTTGATCGAAAATGTGTTGGAGACTTTTGTGGTCGGTAAAGATAGTACTCTTGGTTCCATAAAGATAGTGTCTCCACATTTTAAGTGCAAAGACGACGGCTCCGAGTTCGAGATTATGCGTTGTGTAGTTTCGTTCATGAATTTTGAGTTGTCGAGAAGCATAAGCAATGACTTTCGTTCGTTGCATCAATACACACCCAAAACCATGTTTCGAGGCATCGCAATATACAACAAAGTCATCATTGCCTTCGGGAAGTGACAAGATAGGAGCGGTGGTTAGCTTTGTTTTCAAGATTTGAAACGCGGATTCTTGCTCGGTCGCCCAAATGAATTTCTTTCCTTTGTGAGTTAATGCGGTTAGAGGACGTGCAGCCAAAGAGAAATTTTCGATGAATCTACGATAGTACCCGGCGAGACCCAAGAATTGACGAATGTGAGTAGGAGTAGTAGGAGTCTCCCATTTACTAATGGCTTCGATCTTCGTGGGATCGACTTTAATACCTTGATCACTTACAACATGACCAAGAAATTGAACTTCCTTCAACCAAAATTCACACTTGGAGAATTTGGCATAAAGTCGTTCTTGTCTCAAGAGTTCAAGCACAAGTCGGAGATGTTGTTCGTGCTCTTCTTCATTTTTAGAATAGATCAATATATCATCGATGAACACAATAACGAATTTATCGAGATACGGTTTGCAAACGCGGTTCATAAAATCCATGAACACCACCGGTGCGTTAGTGAGACCAAATGGCATGACAAGGAATTCATAACTACCGTAACGAGTCCGGAAAGCGGTTTTGGAGACATCTTCCCCCTTAACCCTTAATTGATGATAACCCGAGCGGAGATCGATTTTCGAATATACACAAGACCCTTGTAGTTGATCAAAGAGGTCATCGATGCGAGGAAGAGGATATCGGTTCTTAACCGTCAATTTATTTAGTTCACGATAATCAATGCACATTCGTAGGGATCCGTCTTTCTTTTTAACAAACAAAATCAGAGCGCCCCAAGGTGAATGGCTAGGTTGGATAAAACCACGATCAAGTAGTTCTTGGATTTGACTTTGCAATTCTTGCATTTCGGATGGGGCGAGTCTATATGGTGCACGTGCTACGGGTGCGGCTCCCGGAATAAGATCGATTTGGAATTCAACCGGTCGATGAGGTGGAAGACCCGGCAATTCATCGGGAAATACATCAGAATAGTCACTAACAATTGGCACATCATCGATATGCTTATCATCGGACTCGACTTTCTTAACGTGGGCAAGGATCGCAAAACAACCCTTACGGAGCAGTTTTCTAACTTTAAGGCACGAAACGAGGTTGAGTCTGGTGCAACTCTTATCGCCATAAACAATCAAAGGTTCACCATTCTCGATAGGAATTCGGATTGCGTTAAGATCACAAAGGATGTGAGATTTCGTTTTGACTAACCAATTCATACCGATTATTACATCAAAGCTTCCTAGTTCCATGGGTATCAAGTCAATTTCAAATTCCTTACCCAAAATGTTTAACGTACACCCCCGGTAATATGTGTCGGCACTTAATAGTTTCCCGTTAGCCACTTCAATGGTATAAGTGGTATCTAATGGAAGAGGTGGAGTGCTAAAAGAATGAGTCAAAGTCTTGGATACAAAGCATTTATCGGCACCCGAATCGAATAAGCAAGAGACATAAGAATTGTTGAGAAGAAACGTACCCGTGACTAGTTCAGTGTCATCCCGGGCTTCCTCGGTGTTGATGTTGAAAGCTCGGCCGCGCGTATTGGTGTTATCTTTCCTTTTCGGGCATGCATTTCTATAATGACCCGTTTGGCCACATTCGTAACAAGTGCCCGTCTTTGGTGCATTGGGCCACTTTCAAGCGACGGGAGTGGCACTTTTACAATCGTTGGCCTTATGACCAATTCCTTGGCACCGATGGCAAATTAGCTTACTACATTCGCCAAAGTGATGTTTGTTGCATTTGTTGCAAAAAGGTAGATTCCCGGCATAACCCTTCTTGCCGTCGGAAGTGAAAGATTTCTTGGCAAAGTTGTTGTTGCTTGATTGGGGAGCTTCCCATTTTCTTTTGTTGCCGCCCGATTTATCCTCGGCCTTAGGTGCCGGAACTACGATTTCGTCAACCGTTTCTATCAATTTGCGGGCCATGTTCAAGGCCTCTTGATGATTAGTGGGTTTGGATGACATTACTCCGTGTTTGATACTCTTTGGAAGACCATCCATGTAAAGTTCAACCCTTAAAGCTTCGGGGTTCACAAGATTTGGGCACATCAAGGCTAGTTCGGAAAATCGTTGATTATAAGCCTTGAGATCATTTCCGATCGCCTTTAAAGTTCTTAGCTCTTGTTCGAGCCTTCGGGTTTCTTCACGAGGGAAATATTCGACAATCATCTTTTCCCTCAAGTCGGCCCAAGAGAGGGCGTGAGCTTCATCGGTACCCACCGATTGTACATAAGTATTCCACCATGTAAGGGCGACACCGGCGAAGGTGTGAGTGGAGTATTTGACCTTGTCTTGGTCCCGACAACCGCTTATGCTAAAGACGGCTTCCGTTTGCTCAAACCATCGGGTGAGCACGACCGGTCCCCCGGTTACATCAAAAGTGTGAGGTTTGCACCCCATGAAAGCTTTATAGGAGCATCCCTCGTTTGAGTTTCCGGCTCCATTGTTGTTGTTGTTGTTGTTGTTGTTGTTGTTGTGGTTGTTATTATTATTGTTGTTGGATGAGTGACTGGCCATGGCCGCATCTACGGCGGTGGCTATCATCCGTTCGAGAGCTTGTTCGGGAGTTTCATTGCGGCGTACACGACGAGGAGCCATTGTTCCTTCAAGACACAAGAATATCATTGATTAGCATTCTCGATAATACTAACCGTGATATAGAATAAAGATAAAGAGAAGTTTTTCCTCGACTCGCCTTAAATTCTTTATGTCATAATGTCGGAACGTTCATATGAGTCACCGTAATATAATCCCGGAAATTATATTACCCTGATTCATATGTGCATTCGACATCATTTCATATAGTCAAGGTGGCGTGTCAATCAAATTAAACAACGTGAGATTAAGATGAACTAAGAGTAGATATGAGTAGAAGCGTTCGAGTATAAATGCACAAGTAGTCAAGTAATTCCTACTTCAAGTCTATATGCCGGTTGTAGTCTAGACTCACCAATGTACCCTATGACTCGGGGTTGACACTAATGAACTCTAAATCCCTACAACCAACGCTCTGATACCATCTGTAGCGACCCGACCAAATCATATTTGACGGCGCCGTCTACTTAGGTCCCGTTACGTGGTCATAAGTCTTTAAAACAACTTTTGACCAAAAGATATGTCGCATTCATTTCAAATGTAAAGATTGTTCAAAGTTTACAAGAATAGTTCCACCACAAGTTACGATACAAAGTTTTAAGTATAAATGAAACTTATGCGACACAATTTGAAAGTAGCCAAGACACGCTCCATGTATGCATATATACTCGACATCCAATGCAAGTATCAAAATAATGAGCGGAAGCATGTAACACATATCGTTCAAAGACCTGAGAAAAACATAGAAATCTGTCAACGAAAACGTTGGTGAAATCATAGGTTTAAGTAAGTAAGTACAAGTGAACCACAAGATTTGCATCAATGAAATAATAGTAATACATTCCAAAAGTTTGTTTCACGAGCACCCAATTATCAATGCTTAACATTTCTCCCATTGAACCCCATCACTTAGTGCTAGAACATACACTGTTTCTCGAAAATATATTTCATTCGTAAACGGTAGCGAACCGTTTGAATGAGGGTTTGTCAAACCCATATGGATCCATACAACATAAGTTCTCGCTTACACCCGGCAAGTGTAACTAATGATAATCGAATTGAGGATTTTGTTCTAAACTCGTATGTAGAATGTTTGTTTTCCTGTACTTGTGTTCACTTAGTAAAGAAATGTTTATGTTTTCTCATCCCAAATGTAAGTTCAAAAAGAGTAAAAGTGGGACTATGATCTCACCTTGAGTGCACGAGTAGTAAAGTACTTCAACAAGTAAACGTGTGCAAAGAACAATGCTAGTCTTGACCTAAACAATAGGTTGTATCAATAACGGTAAGCACGATAGGTCAAAGATGTTCAATTAGTCCTATGGCTCGTTAAGACTCGATCATAATAGCGTGTGAATCAAATTGTCATGTTTCATGCAAGGTACAAGTATAAAAACATGTTAGAATGATTGCACAATTATTTGGTTAAGTTTGATTAAAAGTCAACTTGGTCGGGTCAAAGTCAACGGAAAAGTCAACGGGGTCGGGTTGGGTATCCGACAATTTTTCTAAGTTATATAATCATATATGAGCATGTTGGCCAAGTTTCATGTTAATCGGAGGTCCGTAGCATAGCAAACATTTTTATGTCAAATGACCAAAGCAAACAGCCAGTTTTAGTACAATGGGACGGCGTCCCAAATGGCTAGACGGCGTCCCACAATGAAGGGTGGGACGGCGTCCTGATATCCTAGACGGCGTCTAGGTTCAAAAGGTGGGACAGCGTCCCCAGTATCTGGACGGCGTCCTGATCGGTTTCCAGGCCCTGTTTGCTGTATTCCTCAAATGGACGAACCAAAACACAAACAATCACATTTTATGATCCGCAAACAATTAGAACATGTATTTTATATCATCGGAAAGCTCTTTCGACAAGGAACGCAACTAAGCACTTTTCATCAAGCAAAAACATCATATACTATAACCGAAATCCCGCCAAGTGATCAATAGAGGTTTATTTTCAAGTTTCAAGTTTATCAATTGCAATTTAAGTTTCGGGAATCCAATTTATACATATGATATGCCGTTTTGAAGGTAATGAAACATGTAATACAACTAAACACTTATCAATAACATTAACAAGCATTCAACGCATCAAAAGTTCGTTTTAAGAGTTGTCAACCCTAACCAAAAGTTCACAAAATCAATAATTGCGTTTATGAAGTTTCTTTAATCAATCTATACATCAAAATGAAGCTAATGATACTAGTAACACTTTTAAAACATGCACATTAACAATCTAATAACATTTGATCATCCAAAATCAAGGATTTAGCAAGTAATTTTCATAATGAACTAGTTACACCAAAAACAACAAATCGAGCATACAAATTACATACACGACATCACAATGAGCCATAGACACTAATTAACATACTTTTAAGTCAAGAACACAAATTTAAAGAAAACTAGTATTTTAGAAATGTTACCCAAACGAGATGAAGTTGGTACCAAAATGAAGAGGATGAAGAGAGGATCACGAATATGTAATTTATTTTGTTGTAAGCCTCCTAAATCGAATTTAGATGATGATTGAATGAATTTGGAAATTGGGTGTGTTCTTGCTAGAGAGAAAGAGAGAGAGAGAGAGATGGTTGAATGGTGGTGATTGGGGTGGACTAGGTGACCTAGTCAACTAGTTTGCCCCGTGTCAATTTTAGTCCCTCGAGTTTGTAGTCGGGTGCGGAAAATACCTAAACGGAATATTTTAAAACGCGTATTAACGGGAGATGTTATAAACATATAACGGAGTTTAAATTAGTATAACGGAAAAGAAAACGGAAAAAGGCGGGATGTTACATTATACCGCACGTTCACTAAGCACAAGCTAACAACATCAACAATATAGTAAGTTCACAAGCAACGATGTGAACAATGCCAATAAGCTACACTCATAAGATTAGCTACATTACGACAATACAACATTATATGTATAACATATACATATATAACACTGCGTAAAAACACCCAAGGTTAACCATAACACTATGGTGCTACCGGCACGTGGTTCACACCATACGCATTTGAGTCTCACTCGTTTATAGTGCTACCGGCACGTGGTTCACACTCGATGCTACCGGCACGTGGTTCACATCAATTATTTTATAGTGCTACCGGCACGTGGTTCACACTCGATGCTACCGGCACGTGATTCACACTCGATTATTTTATAGTGCTACCGGCACGTGGTTCACACTCGATGCTACCGGCACGTGGTTCACATCAATTATTTTATAGTGCTACCGGCACGTGGTTCACACTCGATGCTACCGGCACGTGGTTCACATCAATTACTTCCGTCACATACATGTTATGGTACTACCGGCACGTGGTTCATACCATTACATCCACAAACAAATACGCCATAAACATGAACGCATATTTATCCCACTCACAATATCAACTCTTCGCCATTGGGGTTATATAATCCACATCACACGCCCATGTGATAACGTACACACAAAGTGTGCACCTCATCCAAGGTGGTCAACCAAAACGCAAAACCGTGCCAATTGAACCCACACACAAGTCCATCAAATCTACCTATATGTGAAGTGAGCTCTATAGCCGAGAATCACTTCACCCGACCCGCACCCATCCTACACATACATATGCACATAGGATATTAACACTCACCTTGAAGTCTTGATGGATGCCAAACCAAAATCCGTAATCGCCGATGGAATGTACCTATTCCATTTATCATAAATACAATAACACAATTAGGGTGGATTTACAAATCAACCCGAATTGACAACTAGTGCCATTTTGACCCAAATGCACTTCCAAGCACAAACCGCGCCCAAGCTAACCAATAATCACTAATACAAGTGAGAATGGTCCTAATATGCCAATCGAACCCAATCATAGGTGTTAAACACCTATCTTGCTCAATATGACACTTAAACCCTAATTTGACCCATAAGAAGTCAATATCACACCATTAGCAAGTTTTGACACCAAAACATATTTAACTCGGTTCTATGCTTCAACCTAATCCATTTTAAGTTTATAAACCTTATTAATTCGACAATTGGGTCATAATCATCACCAAACCCTAATTTTGACCCAAAGTCAAAATTAGTCAACCAACACACCTAAAAGTGTTCCAACACTTCCATAATCACTAAACCTAGTGATTAAACCCAATTACAAGTCCTAATCAAGGCCAATTTGTTCACCAACCCAAAATCCACCAACACTACCAATAAACCCGATTACTAGCATCACTAAACCCACTTCATGAGTCTAAATGGGTTTATCAACAAATCAAGTTCAAACCCTAACTTTGAATAGAAAAATCAACAATGAAATTCGGAGTTAGAACTTACCAATACCGCCAAAATGATGCCGTTGACGAGTAGAACAACTTTAATGCTTAAGGTTTGACCCGAAACAACCTCCTTCTTCTCCAAATGGAGTTCTCTCTCACTAGAACTCAATCTCACTCTAGGGTTTGAGGATGGGAGTGTTTGATGAGTGAGATGTGATCCAAACTGATCAATGGATCAGTTTTGATGACCCCAAACCGACCCCAAGTGAAAAGACCAAAGTACCCCTCATTTAGACCTTTTAAAAAGGCTGAAAATTGCATCAGACGGGTTCGGAGCGCCGCGCCGAAAGGTGGAGCGCCGCTCCAACCTTCAGGTCAGTTTTCAGTTTCTTGTTTTGGCCATAACTTTTTGACCGTAGCTCCGTTTTCGATGAATCAAATATCGTTGGAAACATGATAAGATTTCCTTTCCAATGGTAAGGCTTTGGAACATCAACACAAACTTTATTTGGGGTTGAAAGGATGCGTACACACCTTGTCACTTCAGACAACGTCCAGTTTCCTTTGGCGTTCGAGCAAGCAACACGTAAACTTCATACACGCATCGTACACCATAAATACATTATGTACAATAAATATTTGGATCTTACAACTCTCCCCCACTTAAACTCGATCACGTCCTCATGAGCTTCTCCACTTAACCAATCCGGACCTACTCAACGATCCTCACTCAAGTCCCAATACGAACTTTCCTAGACAATTCTTCCCAATGGATCACTTTTAACAACTAAAATCGTCAACCGTGATTTATCAAAACCACAATCCGAGCACTAAAACCTGCTCAATTTCCCATATCGGGAAAAACTCAACCAACCTCGTACCGAGATATAAATTCCTTAGCGTACCTTTACCACGGACAACGCTAAAAGTGACCAAGTCTCAACCTAAAGTCAACAATCCGAACGTTAAAGATCGAACCACATGAATCCTCACGGATTACTCTTACCACTAAACATCCTTTGTAGTGTGCAATACAACCAATACGCCACTATCCTAACATCATAAGCAACGACTAAAACCAAAAGCGCCCAAAACGACTATGGCAACGCTAATCCTAAGGTGTCCAAAATCGACTATTGTCACACCCGTAACAACACGTGAGCGAAACACGGCTATCGCAATCACTAATCACACAACATGGTCCTCACGATCCCACCATCGGTGTATAAAACAACCATTAGATCACTCAACACCGGATGAAGTCAGCGGACCCCGAAGGTCATGCTCCACCAATCAAAAATACTATGATGAAGTCAGCGGACCCCGAAGGTCATGCTTCACCAATCACATACGTACTTTTGGCCTCGAACAACGAGTAGTGCAACATCGCACTCTGTTACACTATAGTGAACCCTAACGGATACCACTAACCATCCACACAATCGAGCAAGAACCACCTATATCAAACAAAGGTACAAAACAATAATTCTCTAAAAGAGAAACCGACACACACATCCCTTAACCGAGGGATTTCACCTTGCTTGCCAAACACGTCCATTATCTCTCAACGAGATTTACCACATTACCACCTTGGTGATAATTCAAATCCAAAATCATAAGTACAATTTAACCGAAATTGTACTCTACCACAATCGACCAAATCTAGGTCCCGACACAAGTTTCAATTTACTAAAACATTGTCCAAAATCTCACACTAAAACCTCCTCGTGCGGGAGTGTAACTCCTCCACTTGGAATTACGTTCCATAACCGCATCTCGTACACCTGTACAATGCTACCAAAGGTAGACTTTACCAATAATTGGGTTCGCACGGCCCATCACCATGTCTTGCTCCAACTTTGAGCATACCAAGGATCCTAACCTATCCTTGAACATTTCGAACGAAAAGTGTACCACAAATTACACGAACTATACACTCGCAATCATCCAATTGCTTTAGTTTGTCGAATTTCACCCGATCACTCATGAACCTAAGGGTTTCACTTGGGTACCCTAAGTACAATGTAACCGTAACACAATCGGAGTCGAACACCATGCTAGTAGGTATAAAAGAGGCACCTAATGTCGCGTCACGTAGGCTCCTTTACCAACATACATCAAGATCAACACTCGATTTTAAGAATTTCAATCCACCCGACGAACCTTGTGGTTCATCAACTTCAACGCGAAAGCGAACACGCGCTTAACGACCGAACACCAAAACCCATTTCCATGGTTTGGTAGAAACATTTTCCAAATACTAAGGGATGCTCGGTTGCACCAAGTCTTACGCCCTTCGCCCGACAATCCAACGTCACTATAGGGTACTTCCATTAGGAACGTCACCCATAACAATAACATGCACAACACAATTGAGAACTTAAGGGTCTCACTCGAACGAGCTTAACGACTCGGTACCAACTAAAATGCCTAAGCGCCCAAGGATTCGCACCATAGAGTCAAGGCACAACACACCACTTATACGCTCTACTGAGAGCAAACCGGAACCATAAATGTAAACCGTCCGCTCGCTACGAATTATCTCCAACGGAGAATAAAGTTTAGCTAAAACTTACGCACATACCGCATGTTATTACAAACGAACAACCTATAATTTCGTACTAAAAGTACCTGATGTAGCGCTGTTGGGCTTCCGTGCTCCACTTCCCATCATGTATTCTCGCTCTAACCTCCTAACCCGATCGTCATGCGATTCAGAACACTCTGACTTCCGGTGTCCCTCCATCCGGCAAATGAAACACCTGATTGAGCCTAAAGGCACCACCGTACAATCTTGTGCCAAATGACCCCGTTCCCCACACTTAAAGCACGTAAGCTTGTAACCCTTCTTACTCTTCTTCTTCACATTCCCGACGCCTTCAGGCGTACTTCGTGCCCTCTTACCATGAGCATCATGTAATCCTAACCTTGCAAGTACATCTTCATCATCACTACCTCGAGGTTTGGGAAACCTTTTTTTTCAAACTCTTCCTTTACAACTTTAGTCGCTTGGTCTCGGACCATTTCCGTCATTTGTCCTTCGACCAACTCCTTAGTTACTTCCCTAACTTTGCCGGTGAAAACCGAGACATATTGCTCAAACACGGCCTCAATCTTTAACGTTAAATCATCCTTCCCTTCGTGAATAGGCTCACTCATTCCGCATCCATCTTCCGTTTTCATTCTAAGGGATGCAAACGATTAGATCACGAACGTATAGACCACACGCACAACACCGTCCCATCTTGCTAAACACTCATCGTACATCACTTGTTAGACATGATTTGCACCCGTAATAAGGTTTGCAAGTCCTTATTACGCATACACGCCGTATCAACTTGTTAGTACAACGACCGCCTCGCTTGATGATATAAACAAACACAAACAAAATTCTACACGATATAGACACACGCGAGAATTATTATCACAACACAAAAGTATATTAATGATACCCACATTACTAATATAAACGTTAGTCCACCTACAAATAAGGCACTAACTATAACCTATTCCGACCCGTAATCCTACAAGTCCCGCAACAAATTAAGCACACACAAAAGTCTAAGTCTAGGTACCTATCTCAAGTCACCTAAATCCCTTAGACCATGCTCTGATACCACTTGTAACAACCCAACCCGTTAACCAACCAATAACGCGGATAAATTTTTTTTTTTTGCTGGAACAGCATATGGCGCGGCGCGCCATATGGCCGCGCGGCGCGCTAAAGTGGCCTGTCCAAAAAGTCATGAAATGCGAAAATGTTTGACCACTTCCCGACGTATTTAGACAAAACGCTTTTAACCATACATTAATATATGTAGAACTAACACGTTCCATTAATAAAATTAGTCTTACGAAGACCGGGCTCACATCGGCCGTTTTACGACTTTCGTACGAAAATACAAGTTTTCAACCACATGATTTGTAATACAAAATAAAGGCCGAGCATGGCGATTGGGGATACGCTACCCAATCCTAATCAATCCAAAAGCAAGCCTTCTAAAGCAACTACGTAAGTCCACTAGTCCCCGCTTACCCGAGCCTCCGCATCCATGCAATCTATATAAAAAGTCAACAACGAGAGGGTAAGCTAACGCTTAGTGAGTGATAATATACTACATACATATATATGCATAAAATGGACACGCCACAATAATAATCAATTAACGCATACCGGAGCGTCCAAATATAAGGCAAGCTAAACCTAGCATACCGCACGTTCACTAAGCACAAGCTAACAACATCAACAATATAGTAAGTTCACAAGCAACGATGTGAACAATGCCAATAAGCTACACTCATAAGATTAGCTACATTACGACAATACAACATTATATGTATAACATATACATATATAACACTGCGTAAAAACACCCAAGGTTAACCATAACACTATGGTGCTACCGGCACGTGGTTCACACCATACGCATTTGAGTCTCACTCGTTTATAGTGCTACCGGCACGTGGTTCACACTCGATGCTACCGGCACGTGGTTCACATCAATTATTTTATAGTGCTACCGGCACGTGGTTCACACTCGATGCTACCGGCACGTGATTCACACTCGATTATTTTATAGTGCTACCGGCACGTGGTTCACACTCGATGCTACCGGCACGTGGTTCACATCAATTATTTTATAGTGCTACCGGCACGTGGTTCACACTCGATGCTACCGGCACGTGGTTCACATCAATTACTTCCGTCACATACATGTTATGGTACTACCGGCACGTGGTTCATACCATTACATCCACAAACAAATACGCCATAAACATGAACGCATATTTATCCCACTCACAATATCAACCCTTCGCCATTGGGGTTATATAATCCACATCACACGCCCATGTGATAACGTACACACAAAGTGTGCACCTCATCCAAGGTGGTCAACCAAAACGCAAAACCGTGCCAATTGGACCCATACACAAGTCCATCAAATCCACCTATATGTGAAGTGAGCTCTATAGCCGAGAATCACTTCACCCGACCCGCACCCATCCTACACATACATATGCACATAGGATATTAACACTTACCTTGAAGTCTTGATGGATGCCAAACCAAAATCCGTAATCGCCGATGGAATGTACCTATTCCATTTATCATAAATACAATAACACAATTAGGGTGGATTTACAAATCAACCCGAATTGACAACTAGTGCCATTTTGACCCAAATGCACTTCCAAGCACAAACCGCGCCCAAGCTAACCAATAATCACTAATACAAGTGAGAATGGTCCTAATATGCCAATCGAACCCAATCATAGGCGTTAAACACCTATCTTGCCTAATATGACACTTAAACCCTAATTTGACCCATAAGAAGTCAATATCACACCATTAGCAAGTTTTGACACCAAAACATATTTAACTCGGTTCTATGCTTCAACCTAATCCATTTTAAGTTTATAAACCTTATTAATTCGACAATTGGGTCATAATCATCACCAAACCCTAATTTTGACCCAAAGTCAAAATTAGTCAACCAACACACCTAAAAGTGTTCCAACACTTCCATAATCACTAAACCTAGTGATTAAACCCAATTACAAGTCCTAATCAAGGCCAATTTGTTCACCAACCCAAAATCCACCAACACTACCAATAAACCCGATTACTAGCATCACTAAACCCACTTCATGAGTCTAAATGGGTTTATCAACAAATCAAGTTCAAACCCTAACTTTGAATAGCAAAATCAACAATGAAATTCGGAGTTAGAACTTACCAATACCGAACTTACCAATACCGCCAAAATGATGCCGTTGACGAGTAGAACAACTTTAATGCTTGAGGTTTGACCCGAAACAACCTCCTTCTTCTCCAAATGGAGTTCTCTCTCACTAGAACTCAATCTCACTCTAGGGTTTGAGGATGGGAGTGTTTGATGAGTGAGATGTGATTCAAACTGATCAATGGATCAGTTTTGATGACCCCAAACCGACCCCAAGTGAAAAGACCAAAGTACCCCTCATTTAGACCTTTTAAAAAGGCTGAAAATTGCATCAGACGGGTTCGGAGCGCCGCGCCGAAAGGTGGAGCGCCGCTCCAACCTTCAGGTCAGTTTTCAGTTTCTTGTTTTGGCCTTTACTTTTTGACCGTAGCTCCGTTTTCGATGAATCAAATATCGTTGGAAACGTGATAAGATTTCCTTTCCAATGGTAAGGCTTTGGAACATCAACACAAACTTTATTTGGGGTTGAAAGGATGCGTACACACCTTGTCACTTCAGACAACGTCCAGTTTCCTTCGGCGTTCGAGCAAGCAACACGTAAACTTCATACACGCATCGTACACCATAAATACATTATGTAAAATAAATATTTGGATCTTACACTAAACCATTCCCCATGCGATTAGAGATGAGATATAGCAACGTAAAATCCTTGTGTCGTTTATGTCTTTTTATCATTTGGCTTATCTTATTCGTTTGTTGTGAGTTTGTGATTATGGTCAATCAATGATCTTGTGTGAGATCCATAATTCCTATAAGAACAGACAGTACTATATGCGGACATATAGCAGGAAGTTGGGGACATTTGTGTGGATCACTTAACTATCCAAGAGATAGTCTAGTTGTTCGGGTACTGATAGTTCGCAAGAGGTCTTATTTTCAAACCTCACTAGCCTCGGGTGGCTAAGACTTGTAAGTACTGCTATAGTTATTAGGATTCGGATTAATTATCAAATATTCATTTTAATTATTGACCAAAATTCATATTCTGACATAATGATAAACTGCAATATGTACATTTTGCAGAAATTTTTCATAATCATTGCTTCTTTCATACATTATCAATAACGGAGTAACTTTTTGCAACAAAAGAATCGAAGCCGATCATCAAATTCAAATATTCTGCTAAATAGAAATGGATAACAATTTATGACCCGAAACCTCTGCCTTAAGAAAACACCATTAACTGTCAGCTCCTCACTAATCACTATCACTATTCTACTATGAAGTTAACATCTGCACTAACTTAATGATTAGTGTTACTCATGCTGCTGGAGCGTAGTCATAATCGTCATCATCATTGTCACCATCTCCCTCTGATGCCACTGGAGCATAATCATAATCTCCATCATCATTATCACCATCTCCTTCCAAACTTGCTGCTGGGGCATAGTCGTAGTCATCATCACCATCATCGTCTCCATCTGCATGTTTCTTCCACCACCAACCTCCAACTTTCATGGTAACAAGAGCCATATATTATTTGTTTTTGAAAATAGGAAATTTAATTAGTAAAAGGTAATTGCAACAGGTTGACTCAATTTAATTAGTAAAGGCTTGTTTCAGTTTATGGTTTGGATGATTAACTGAGAAACTGAGAAGCTATATTTATAGTTGTGTAAAAGGTAATTGCAACAGGTTGACTCAATTCAAAACATGCCCATCCTCAGGTGTAAGTGTGGAGTTATGTGCAAAGGGTGTGCCTATACAGAATTTGGTTACATGGCAACAAGATACATGTTTGTTAGCTGCTGGTACAAGTGGTAAAGCATTAATGTGCCTATTGAGTGAATATGTATGGTTGGGTCACAAGGAAAAAAAAAGGTAGGATCTTTATCCATTTGAATTGGTGCTATAGCTTAAAAAGAGAATATATAACATTCTGAAAAAGGTCAAGGTGCATGGCCTATTTTTTCTGTAAGAAATGTAATGGGCATCTATTTTTGAGGAATAGATGAACAGCAAACAATAAAACAAATCTAAATTATAAATATATTTATTTATTTTTATATAATTGTAAAACTTAAAATGAACTTTGGAACCTATGTGTTATTTGCAACTATGATGTTATTATGATTTATCTGCAGGAAACAGGAAGCATCAAAGTTATGTGTCTTTATTGTGTGCTTAAGAGAACTTCAAGGTGCAAACTGAAACTATATTTTACAGTATTTAGTTCTTTTTAAAAGTTTTTTCTTTTTTCCATTTTAATCCTTCTTTATATATTTATCAATAATACACTCTTTCCAACAAAACCTAGATTCTGATTATATTTTGTTGCATCTCTTTGTTTATATAATAATCCAGTGAACATTGTATATAAATGGGATTGAGGCTTCAAGTATTATACGATATGAATTTTAAAGACGAATGAAAACGCCCTATCTCGTTCAGTCGTTTTTAGAAGAAAGAATTGATTGACAAATCTCTGAGTTAACTCCCCCGCTAACGGACTTTACTGGCCTAAAACTTTCAGTTATCTTACTCGACTAGAGGGCTTTCCCTTGCAACTTTCTATTTTCGTAATTAGACTAGAATGACATGTTTTAGGCGGCGAATCATCCCCTACAATAATCGACTTAACACGTGAAAGAACGCAGGGCCTTCGGAACCACATTTTCTAATGCTTGCACCCTTATATGAATCATCCCCTACAATAATCGACTTAACACGTAAAAACATAGTACACATTAGACAAAATTTGTCCCCTCCATCCGCAACGTTCAAGCTCCGCCACTTGATTTACCCAACTAGCGAATCTGTTGGTTTGTAAAACTTGTACACTTTAAGTTATTTTGAATTTTGAACATTAATATTGCAAGATGTTATTGTAATGTAAGTTCGTAAACGTTTTGAAATATATGCTGGAAAAATTGGTCTGCAACAGCGCGAAGTTTGGGGCAGGAAACTGTATCAGCATAATGCTTTTTGCATGCTGTAGCTATTTGTGACGAGGCTCACCGCAAAAAGCCAACACCCCAACCAAATTTACGCAGGTTTATTTGCAATGAGAACCGCCGCAACAACCCAACACGGAAATAAGGATTCGAGCAATTTATGATAAAATTTAGGATTTTATTAGCGATGAGGACCGCCACAAGAAGCTAACGCGAAAAAAGACATCGAAGATTTTATGAGGAAATTTGGGTTTTTTATTAGCGGCGTAGATCGCCACAAATAATTGCCACGCAAATATTTTTGATGACCGTTTTACTTTTTTTAAGAATGTGTGGGGACCACGCAAACTCGTCCCAATTGGTAGTGGCAAAAAAACTTAAGACTGCGAACTCTTGGACATATTTAGTTTATTTATACTACACAAAATGAGAAAATATAACAGACAGTAGTATACTATATGAAGACGAATAGGGACATATGAGTAGATCAATTAACCATCCAAGAGAGAGCATAGTAGTTTGAACCCTGATATGCTCGCAAATAATTCGGATCTTCTTCGAGTGTTTGTATTCAAATCTGAAAGTGTTTAGAATTATGTGTTGTATTCTCATTCCAAACAACCATATATACAAGTTACATATCTTGGGCACTAAGGCATAACATATATATCGACATCCTATTTGGAGACTAGATATAATTCTATTTACATAAGAAAAATTATATCTACGCTAATACACCCCCGCAGTCGCAGCGGGAGGAGGTCGGATGCTGAGACTGTCTCTGAAATCATCAAATAACAAACGAGGTAATCATTTGGTGAAAATATCTGCAATTTGAAACCGTGACGGAACATGGAGGACTCGGACTTCGCCACGCGCAACTTTTTTTAGAACAAAATGTATATCCATCTCAATATGTTTCGTTCGTTGATGTTAAACATGATTGCCAGATAGAAAGATAGCAGCAACATTATCGCAAAACACAAGTGTACACTTAGGCAAAGGACATTGTAACTCCAGGAGTAGATTACGTATCCAACAAGAGTCAGAGACAACATTAGCAACCCTACGATATTCAGCCTCGGCACTAGAGCGTGATAAGGTGTGTTGACGCTTGGAGGACCATGAGATAAGGTTATCTCCAAAAAATAAACACAGTAACCAGAAGTGGAACGTCTCGTGTCTGCACAACCAGCCCAGTCGGCATCCGTATACGCTATCAAACGGCGACTAGATGACTTGTACAAATGTAACCCGTAGGTCAAGGTACCCTGTAAATAACGAATAATGCGGCGTAACGCATGTAAATGAGGTTCCCGCGGATCATGTATATGAAGACAAACTTGTTGTACGGCATAAGAAATATCAGGACGTGTAAAAGTTAAGTATTTCAGTTGTAACGACCCGTCAAAATCGCTATTGACGCGGCACGTTAATCATTGATTCCACAGTGAGGTTTTGACCTCTATATGATACGTTTTGATAAAATATTGCATTCATTAAAATAAGTGACTTTCTAAACATAGAAAGTTATAAACATGTGGGCGAGTGCTTAGGTATAAGCAAAACCCCAAAATACATAAGTCTTTAATTTACAGGTTGACATCACAGTCCAATTATTTATTACACAGCGCAGTTTTATTTTGAATGCAATAAACTTTGTACAAAGCATGAGAGACTCCATGCAGGCAACAAGCACATCACAGCGGAAGCATTCTAAGGACCTGAGAATAAAACATGCTAAAAAGTCAACACGGATGTTGGTGAGTTATAGGTTTAATTGCTCGAGTCATAAACATATATAAAGATAGACCACAAGATTTTATCAAAAGTTTATCAATAAATTCTACGTAACAGAGCACCCTGGTAACTAAACTTAACGCTATAGTGATAATTACCCCATTCGTTTTAATACACGCAAACCAACGTGTCTTAAACTCAAATAACATACGTCCGTTGAAAGGCTAGCGCTCTAGCTCGGACGGGGATGTCAAGCCCTATGGATCCATATACAATTATTCGCGCCCACCAGTCCATATCCTATGTACTGGCAGCTACTAGTTACCAAAGCTAAGGGATTTTCGGTTTAACTCAGTGTAGAATTTTGTATGTACTTGTGTCTTATTGCGTTTAAAATAAATTGCATGTATTCTCAGCCCAAAAATATTTAAAGTATTTAAAAAGGGAGACTATAACTCACTGTTCAATATTGCGATTCAATATTGTAGGCAAATTGCGTAGACGTAATGATGGTAGACGACTGTATGGTTGGTCTTGGATTCAAGAACAATACCCCGAACAATACCCAATATTTCCTTATTTTAAAACGGTTTGAAACCCGAATTAAAAATACCCTCGAATATACTTTATTATTATTAAACTTAAAATTAAAATTATAATTATAATTATAATTATAAAATAACGTACATATATATTTATGAAATATTTCGTCGAGCAAAACTGACCTTTTATAGTACTTTTCGATTTACTGTAGCTCATGCGATCGCATGAGTTTTCAGTGTTTTTGCCATGCGATCGCATGGCCGCCTTTTCTATTTTTGTTTGCTAGTTCGTCGACATCAAATAGTGTTTACTGTAGCAAATAGTGTTACTGTAGCAAATAGTGTTTACTGTAGCAAATAGTGTTTTACTGTAGCAAATAGTGTTTTACTGTAGCAAATCACTGTAGCAAACTCGTTTTCACTGTAGCAAAATACGGTTTCACTGTAGCAAATAGTGTTTTACTGTAGCAAATTAATTTTTACTGTAGGAAAGTCGTTTTTACTTGTACATATATATATACATACATATAATTGTTCATGAATCGTCGAGAGTAGTCAAAGGTAATTGTATATATGTAACAGTTCTAAAATTTTGAGACTCAATCTAACAGACTTTGTTTAACGTGTTAAAATAATAAATCGTATAGAGAATTGGTTTAAATAAGTCAAAAATTTTCGGGTCATCACAGTACCTCCCCGTTAAAGAAAATTTCGTCCCGAAATTTTGAGTAGTACCTGTTTCATGAGCGATATCAGTGAACAAATGTGGATACTTTTGCTTCATCTGATCTTCACGTTCCCAAGTAAACTCGGGTCCTCGTCTTGCGTTCCAACGAACTCTAACTATCGGTATTTTGCTTTGTTTTAATTGTTTGACCTCACGGTCCATGATTTCAACAGGTTCTTCGATAAAATGGAGTTTATCATTGATTCGTATTTCGTCAAGAGGAATTACGACATCCTCTTCAGCTAAACATTTCTTCAAATTTGACACGTGAAATGTGTTGTGAACACTACTAAGTTCTTGCGGTAGCTTTAATCGATAAGCAACTGTTCCAATTCTTTCGGTGATTTCAAAGGGTCCTACGTACCTAGGACTTAGCTTTCCTCGTTTACCGAATCGTACAACGCCTTTCCAGGGTGACACTTTCAACATGACTTTGTCGCCCACTTGAAATTCTAGCGGTTTTCTTCTTACATCAGCATAACTCTTTTGGCGACTCATGGCCGTTTTCAATCGCTGTTGTATTTGAATGATCTTTTCGGTGGTTTCGTGAATAATTTCTGGTCCAGTAAGTTTTCTTTCTCCTACTTCACTCCAACAGATAGGAGATCTGCACTTTCTACTGTAAAGTGCTTCAAATGGTGCTGCGTTGATGCTCGTATGATAGCTGTTATTGTATGAAAATTCTGCCAACGGTAAGTGTCGATCCCAACTGGTTCCAAAGTCAATCACGCATGCCCGTAACATGTCTTCCAATGTTTGTATTGTTCTTTCACTTTGACCATCTGTCTGTGGGTGATAAGCGGTGCTCATATCTAATCGAGTTCCCAATGCTTTTTGTAATGACTGCCAGAAACGTGATGTGAATCGGGTGTCGCGATCAGATATGATAGAGATGGGTACACCATGCCTGGAAACTACTTCCTTCAAATATAGGCGTGCTAATTTCTCCATACTGTCTGTCTCCTTTATTGGTAGAAAGTGAGCTGATTTAGTTAGACGATCAACTATCACCCAAATAGTATCATGACTACTTGCAGTCCTTGGCAATTTCGTAATGAAATCCATGGTTATTCTTTCCCATTTCCACTGCGGAATTTCTGGTTGTTGCAGTAATCCTGACGGCTTTTGGTGCTCAGCTTTGACCTTTGCACACGTTAAACATTTGCTTACATAAGTAGCAATTTCTGTTTTCATATTAGGCCACCAATAAAACTTCTTGAGATCGTGGTACATTTTTCCGTTTCCTGGGTGAATTGAGTACCTCGTTTTGTGTGCTTCATCCAGTACTAGTTGCCTTAGGTTACCATGTTTTGGTACCCATATCCTACCAGCAAAATACAGGGTTCCATCGGCTTTTTCTTCAAGTTGTTTTTCTAACCCTTTGCTTATTTCGCCTTTTCCGTTTTCTTCTTTTAAAGCCTCTAACTGTGCTGCTTGAATTTGTTTTGTGAGATCAGTACGAATTGTAATATTCAAAGCTCGGACCCTAAGAGGTTTTACTCTTTCTTTTCGACTTAGGGCATCAGCTACAACATTAGCCTTTCCGGGGTGGTAACGGATTTCACAATCGTAATCGTTTAACAACTCTACCCAGCGACGTTGCCTCATATTGAGTTGTTTTTGATCAAAAATATGCTGAAGACTCTTATGGTCGGTGTATACTGTACACTTGGTGCCATATAGATAGTGTCTCCATATTTTGAGTGCAAAAACTACTGCTCCAAGTTCTAAATCGTGCGTCGTATAGTTCTTTTCATGAATTTTTAGTTGTCGTGAGGCATATGCGATGACTTTTGTGCGTTGCATTAATACACATCCTAAACCTTGGCGTGAAGCATCACAATAGATCACGAAATCATCATTTCCTTCTGGTAATGACAAAATGGGTGCAGACGTTAACTTCTTCTTTAATAACTGGAATGAGGATTCCTGTTCCGTGGACCAATCATACTTCTTTCCCTTTTGAGTCAATGCAGTTAAGGGTTTGGCGATTCTAGAGAAATCTTGAATGAATCTTCGGTAGTAACCAGCAAGACCTAAGAATTGGCGGATTTGTGTTGGAGTCTTCGGTGTTTCCCATTTACTAATGGCTTCGATCTTGGCGGGGTCAACTTTAATTCCATGTTTACTGACAACATGGCCCAAAAATTGTACTTCTTGTAACCAGAAATCACACTTCGAAAATTTTGCGTACAATTCTTCTTTCTTGAGTATCTCCAGTACCAGTCTTAAGTGTTGCTCATGTTCTTCCTTGTTCTTCGAGTAAATCAATATGTCGTCGATAAAAACAATGACAAATTTGTCTAAATACGGTCTACAGATGCGATTCATTAGATCCATGAATACTGCTGGAGCATTAGTTAATCCAAAAGGCATGACTAGAAACTCATAGTGACCGTAACGGGTTCTGAACGCGGTTTTAGGAACATCTTCTTCCTTCACTCTCAGTTGATGATATCCAGAGCGTAGATCAATCTTAGAATAAACACTTGATCCTTGCAATTGATCAAACAAATCATCAATCCTCGGTAATGGGTACCGATTCTTGATCGTTAATTTGTTTAATTCTCGGTAATCTATGCACATTCTCATAGATCCATCCTTCTTCTTGACGAACAGAATAGGAGCACCCCAAGGTGAAAAACTAGGACGAATAAATCCACGGTCCGATAATTCTTGCAACTGGTCTTGTAATTCTTGCATTTCTGAAGGTGCAAGTCTATATGGAGATCGGGCTACAGGTGCAGCTCCTGGTATGAGATCAATCTGGAATTCTACACATCTGTGTGGAGGTAGCCCCGGTAATTCTTCTGGAAATACTCCGGGATATTCTATTACAACCGGCATGTCATTAATGCTTCTTTCTTCAGTATCGATCTTCTTTACATGTGCCAGAATAGCATAACAACCTTTTCTTATAAGTTTCTGGGCCTTCATACAGCTGATAAAGTTCAGCTTTGAGTTGCTCTTCTCCCCATAAACCATTAATGATGTTTCATCCTTACGAGGGATGCGGATTGCTTTCTCAGCGCAAACAACTTCCGCTCTTGTTTTGGACATCCAGTCCATGCCAACGATTACGTCAAAACTTCCTAATTCTACGGGTATCAAATCGATTTTGAAGGTTTCACCAGCGAGATTCATTTCGCAACCATGGCAAATTTTATCGGCTTTTATCAGTTTACCATTAGCTAATTCAATAGTATATTTATCGTCTAGAGGTAATGATGCACATTTTAGTTTAAAACTAAAGTCTTTACACATATAACTTCTATCAGCACCCGTATCAAACATAATAGAAGCTAGTTGATTATTAACGGTAAACGTACCCGTGACAAGATTAGGATCCTCACGTGCTTTACTGGCACTAACATTAAATGCCCTCCCACGTGCGGGTTCTTTGTTCTTCTCCTTATCAGGGCATTGATTTATAAAGTGACCAGACTTCCCGCATCCAAAACATTTCTTGACATCGGTCAGTTTTGTCTTTACTTCAGAAACGGTGGCATAACAATCTTTCGCCACATGTCCTTTCTTGTTGCACTTATCACAGACCACTTGACAATAACCTGCATGATGTGTGTAACATCTTTTGCAGAACGGATGGGGTCCCTTATAGTTTGGACTTGCAGTTGCCCCATCTTGTTTACCTTTAAAAGTTTCTTGTTTCTTCAGGTGAGTACTTTTGCCCTTATAGTCTTCCCATTTCCTCTTTCCTTCAGTTGTCTTGACTTCGGTAATTGGTGCCTTAATCGAACTCTCTGTGATCTGGTCCATGAGTTGGTGAGCCATTGTCATGGCTTCCTGCATCGTATTCGGTTTGGACGATGTAACATTTCCTTTGATATTGATCGATAAACCGTCAATATACATTTCTATCTTTCGTTTCTCATTTGGCACCAATTCGGGACACAACAAGGCTAGTTCCATGAAACGCTTTTCATAGTTATTGAGATTCGCGCCGATAACCTTCAGATTACGTAACTCAGATTCCATTTTTCTGATCTCGTTTCGAGGACAGTACTCCTCGATTAGCATCTTTTTCAGTTCTTCCCAAGAGATATCATATGCCGTATCTATTCCTTCTGCTTTAGCATAATTGTTCCACCAAGTAAGTGCACCATCTTGCAACGTGCACGAAGCATACTTTGACTTGTCTTCGTTCGCACAATTACTGATTTTGAAAACGGACTCCATCTTTTCAAACCATCGGGTTAGACCGACTGGTCCCTCAGTTCCACTAAACGTCTGTGGTTTGCATCCTTGAAAAGTTTTGTATGAGCATCCGTTTCGTGAATTTGTGTTTACGGCTGCTGCTTTGGCTGCTGCTTCGGATGTTGCTTTTGCTGCTTCGGTTGCAGCAATTCTTTCATTCACACGTTTCTCTACTAGTTGCTCAAACTCAGCATCCGACATTTGAGACATGTTTCTTCAATAAACACAACAGATATAATTTAATCATATAGAATATTATAGGTAAAATGAGTTGTCAATAGTTAATCGTAGCATATTAATAATATGAACCGATTATTATAAAAGCCTTTTCTTCTTATTAGCATTTTATAATTATTTCTAGGGTATTACCTACCCGTTAAGTTCATACATAATAGCTAGTACAAGGAATTAACTACTAAAATCCTAATAATATTCCACTATGAAAAATTATAGCGAGTTACTACATTATTATGTAATAATAATAATAAGAAGTAGTAATAATACAAATAATCATTCCATGCATTTATTATTAATAAACCAAAATAATACAATACCATACAATACTGTTATTTTACATATGCTTATTTTACATAACAAGATAAAGTAGCACACATAAGTAATAAAATAGCGCATGGAAGATTTATGGTTGCGAGGTCGTTCATTCAGAACTATCAGAAACTTCTTCCCATTTGGTTCTCTCTGCCAATTGTTTGTGTGCACATGGTCCGACAGACATTCTGGCAGTGTATTTTATTTTTAGTTGGGGTTTTGAGGTACCCGTTACCTCAGTGGGTTTTATACAATAAGGGTGGTTATGGATCGAATGGTCCTGTTCTTTTTTAATAACTAAGGACATTTTATTATTGTGGTTGTTTTTATTATCTATAGCAAGTTGGAATTTCTCCTTAGTGATCTCTTTTATTTCATTAGCGAAATCCTCCTCCTTACTGATCTCGTCTGATGACGAACTGTCTGAGTCATGTGTAGGAGAATATGATGACGAACTGCAAGAATATGTACCGGTGGTCATGAACCGAAATCTGCCAGGCGTAATCGGCACAACCCGCCCGTCGGCGGTATATCTGGACCAATGTCCATATTTGTTTAGAAATGGATGATCCTCGTTTACTCCAGGGATCATGGGTCCATGCCAACGATACTGTGGCTCCGGAAAACTAAAGCTGGGTGGAGCCGGAACCTCCTCTGGGTTTACCGGGAGTTGAGATTCCCCGGCTAACACAATTTCTTCTTTAATAGGTATTGGAACGCCCTTTTCAGTTGTGGATAGAATAGATTCAGTGTCCGATTCCGAGTCGTACAAAATGATAGGATTAGAGGAAGTCATCTATCACATAATTGAAACAACAATTACGTTAGCATATAAATATATCACATATAATGTTTTTGACCAAATAATAAGCAAAAATCAGGAAAAATAGATATGGTCATAGTCCAGACTCACTAATGCATCCTAACAATTACCAGCTAAACACAATAATGTAATTTCTGGTTCCCTATGACCTCAAGCTCGGATACCAACTGTAACGACCCGTCAAAATCGCTATTGACGCGGCACGTTAATCATTGATTCCACAGTGAGGTTTTGACCTCTATATGATACGTTTTGATAAAATATTGCATTCATTAAAATAAGTGACTTTCTAAACATAGAAAGTTATAAACATGTGGGCGAGTGCTTAGGTATAAGCAAAACCCCAAAATACATAAGTCTTTAATTTACAGGTTGACATCACAGTCCAATTATTTATTACACAGCGCAGTTTTATTTTGAATGCAATAAACTTTGTACAAAGCATGAGAGACTCCATGCAGGCAACAAGCACATCACAGCGGAAGCATTCTAAGGACCTGAGAATAAAACATGCTAAAAAGTCAACACGGATGTTGGTGAGTTATAGGTTTAATTGCTCGAGTCATAAACATATATAAAGATAGACCACAAGATTTTATCAAAAGTTTATCAATAGATTCTACGTAACAGAGCACCCTGGTAACTAAACTTAACGCTATAGTGATAATTACCCCATTCGTTTTAATACACGCAAACCAACGTGTCTTAAACTCAAATAACATACGTCCGTTGAAAGGCTAGCGCTCTAGCTCGGACGGGGATGTCAAGCCCTATGGATCCATATACAATTATTCGCGCCCACCAGTCCATATCCTATGTACTGGCAGCTACTAGTTACCAAAGCTAAGGGATTTTCGGTTTAACTCAGTGTAGAATTTTGTATGTACTTGTGTCTTATTGCGTTTAAAATAAATTGCATGTATTCTCAGCCCAAAAATATTTAAAGTATTTAAAAAGGGAGACTATAACTCACTGTTCAATATTGCGATTCAATATTGTAGGCAAATTGCGCAGACGTAATGATGGTAGACGACTGTATGGTTGGTCTTGGATTCAAGAACAATACCCCGAACAATACCCAATATTTCCTTATTTTAAAACGGTTTGAAACCCGAATTAAAAATACCCTCGAATATACTTTATTATTATTAAACTTAAAATTAAAATTATAATTATAATTATAATTATAAAATAACGTACATATATATTTATGAAATATTTCGTCGAGCAAAACTGACCTTTTATAGTACTTTTCGATTTACTGTAGCTCATGCGATCGCATGAGTTTTCAGTGTTTTTGCCATGCGATCGCATGGCCGCCTTTTCTGTTTTTGTTTGCTAGTTCGTCGACATCAAATAGTGTTTACTGTAGCAAATAGTGTTACTGTAGCAAATAGTGTTTTACTGTAGCAAATAGTGTTTTACTGTAGCAAATCACTGTAGCAAACTCGTTTTCACTGTAGCAAAATACGGTTTCACTGTAGCAAATAGTGTTTTACTGTAGCAAATTAATTTTTACTGTAGGAAAGTCGTTTTTACTTGTACATATATATATACATACATATAATTGTTCATGAATCGTCGAGAGTAGTCAAAGGTAATTGTATATATGTAACAGTTCTAAAATTTTGAGACTCAATCTAACAGACTTTGTTTAACGTGTTAAAATAATAAATCGTATAGAGAATTGGTTTAAATAAGTCAAAAATTTTCGGGTCATCACATCAGTGCACCCGCCAAACTGCGGTACTCGGTAGGATTAGCAACCGGCGGGCCAGACGATCCGCTTAGTTTAGCCGACGTGTCAACAGGAGTACGAACCGAATTACATTAAGACATACCCGCACGTTCGATAATTTCTTTTGCATAAGTAGTCTGCTGTAGAAAGAGGCTATTCAGTTGACGAGTCACATAGATACCTAAAAAAGAACTCAATGGTCCGAGATCCTTCATTGCAAATTCACGAGCTAACACGGAGATGACCATATTACGAAGAGAATCACTTGACGATGCAAGAATAATATCATCCACATATAATAAAAGATACGCCATATCAGAGCTATTGCGATAAATAAAAAGAGAATTATCGCATTTACTATTCTGAAACCCAATAATAGTCACAAAATCAGCAAAACGTTGGTACCATGCCCGAGGTGCCTGTTTTAAACCATAAATAGATTTTTGTAGAAGACATACATGATCCGAAAATTTTGGATCACGAAAACCTGGTGGATGATGCATAAATACTGTTTCCCGAAGAGATCCATGAAGAAAAGCATTCTTAACGTCTAACTGATGAATAGACCAAGAATGTGAAACAGCAAGACTCAGCACAGTACGTATAGTAGTGGGTTAAACTACTGGACTAAATGTTTCATAGCAATCCACGCCAACCTGTTGTGACCTGCCATCACCTACCAAACGAGCCTTATAGTGCTCAAAAGTTCCGTCAGATTTCATTTTATGTTTAAAAACCCATATAGAACGAATTATACGCATATCAGTGGTGCGTGGTACAAAAACCCATGTCTTATTATCAATTAAAGCATTAAATTCGTCGGTCATGGCCATTTTTCAGTTAGGATCAAGTAACACATCCGTAGGGTTGCGAGGAATTGGGGAAAGTGTAGTAGAAACGGAAAGATTAAAAGGAACTTTTGGTTTAAAAATACCAGACATACTACGAGTGTGAACTGTGCGGGGTGGAGAGACATGGACCACGGGTGGTGGTTGAGGTGATGGGCTAGGAGAAGAAGTAGCAATTTGGTGTGGTGGCGCGCTATGCGAAGGTAGAGGAGTAGAGGTTGCTGGAGTAAAATCTGGATCGGGAAACGAGCCAGATGAGGATGATTGATGTTGGGCCGAAGAAGAAGGATTGAAAGTGTTGGACCATAACATTGGGTGAACATCATCTGTAAAAATAGAATACATGTTATTTGGTAGTTGCTTGTTTTTAGTGAAGGGAAATTGAGTTTCATCGAAAAGAACGTGTCGAGAGATATGTATTTGTTTGGTAGTAAGGTCATAGCATTTATAGCCACGATGATGAGTAGGATAATCTAGAAAAACACAAGGTTTGGAGCGGGAAGAGAGTTTGTTTGTAGAATGAGAGGGTAGAAATGGATAACACAAACAACCGAATACACGGAGATGATCATAGGAAGGGCGTCGTTGGTAGAGAATTTCGGTGGGAGTGGAGTTGTGAAGTATTTTACTGGGAATGATATTTATTAGATATGTAGCCATTTGGAGGGCATGATGCCAAAGATTGGGTGGGACGGAAGGTAGAAAAGACTTGAGATCTATTTGACAAAGGAAATATCCATAGGAAATTAGAAAAATCATCGAGAAAGAGAACATGATAACGATGTCCTCCTGTACTTAGCACAGGTGAAGTCCATACATCACTATGAATTATATCAAAAGGTAACACCGTAGAAGTATTTGAAGAAAAGAAAGCCAATTTGACTTGTTTACCGAACACACAAGATTGACAAATATGTGTCTTTTTATTCTTATTATAAGAAATTAAACTTTTATTGTTAAGAAAAGATAAAATACGGTTGCCCGGATGTCCCAAACGATGATGCCATAAATCTTGAGACACCATTAAAAATGTAGAAGGTAAGCTAAGACGTCGAAAGATAGATGGTGAAAGCGGATAAAGGTCGCCAGAACTATTGCATCTCATGATTGGTGTGCCCTTTAGAAAGTCCTTTACAGTAAAATCAAAAGGATCAAACTCAAGAGAAATATGGTTATCATTACATAATTGGCGAACATAAATAAGATTCTTTATTACTGAGGAGAGTATAAGATATTACGTATAATAAGTGGCCGGGTTGAGGTGGGAAATGATGTGTTACTATAGCCTTTTATTGGAATATAATTACCATTACCAACAACAATATTGTGACGATTGCTCCAAATCCATATGGACGAACACGTCATTCATCGATTTCATTGCGAGGTATTTGACCTCTATATGATACGTTTTGTAAACATTGCATTCTTTTGAAAAGGCACACCATAAATGAATATTTAAATCAAAGGTTTTCGACATCTGATGATTTTTACATATAGACAATCACCGTAAATAAGTTTACAATAGTACTTCCATTGACAATGCAGTCAAAATAAGATACATGGTGATGATTTGGTGAATGCAACGTTTCCTTGATAAATATGCCATGTAAGACTCCATGCACATAGCTTGTCTAACATATAAGCAAACAGCGGAAGACTTCTAGGAACCTGAGAATAAACATGCTAACAAGTGTCAACACAAAGGTTGGTGAGTTCATAGTTTTAGTGTTTCGCATAATCTGTATATAAAAGTGGATCACAAGATTTCAGTTATTTCATCCAGAAACGTTTATCAAAATATTCTACAAAATTGAGCACCCTGGTAACTAAACTTAACGTATATATAATTTATACCCTTTGTATAATCATCTTAATAATACACGCAAACCAACGTGTACGCTTCTCAAATAGCATACGTCCGTTAAAAGGCTAGTGCTCTAGCTCGGACGGGGATATCAAGCCCTATGGATCCATATACTACTACTCGCGCCCACCAGTTCTTATAACTGGCAGTTAACAGTTACCAAAGCTAAGGGATTTTCGGTTCAAACTCAGTGTAGAATTTAGTATGTACTTGTATCCATTGCGTTTAAAATAAAGTGCATGTATTCTCAGCCCAAAAATATAGATTGCAAAAGCAATTAAAAAGGGAGCAAATGAAACTCACCTTAGCAGCATATAAAGTTGTTCACCAAAATGTGATCGGAAAACGGATTACCAAATAATCGTAGATCTCAACGTATCAATATTGTGATTCAATATTGCGGGAAAGTACGTAGACGCAACAGAGATGATAAACACTATGTTTGATTTGCAAACAATACTCATGAACATTACCCATAACCTCCATAGCTATAACCCATAGTTTTCTTAACTCTATCCCGCTCGAAAACCCATTTTGAAAGTGACATGCTCATAACCTCGTCGTAGTATTTTATGTATAATACTAATTAATAATATTACTACTAATAATATTAAGATTAATAATAATATTAATCTTAATAATAATAATAATAATAATAATAATAATAATAATAATAAAAATAATAATAATAATAATAATAATAATAATAATAATAATAATAATAATAATAATAATAATAATAATAATAATAATAATAATAATAATAATAATAAATATAAATATAATTGAGAGACAGAGAGATTTGAGAAGAAGAAAATAAATAAATTCGAACAAAACTGCGAGCTTTATAGACCTGGCCTGATTTCCACTGCCATGCGATCGCATGGCTGGGCAGTGTAATTCCCATACGATCGCATGGGAAACTTTTCCAGCTCACAATGTTTTGGCAACTAGCTCGTCGACATATTTTTATAATATATATAATATATAATTTAAATTAATTAATTATATATTATATTTTATTCTCGTGCATAGTTGATTTGTAATTTTTGTTTCGATAAGTCGTACGTCGTCACTCGACTTATGTCCCGGTTCCGGTTTTTCGAATGTCCCTTCGTACGCTGAGAAAACTTGTACATTACATTTTGGGACACGTACCTTAGTCAAAATATAGCCTTAAATTATCCCTAAATTATATCACTCAAAATATAACTTATACATTTGAGTGTTTTGGTCATTTACTTCTATAAATCATCGTCTCGCTATTTGTTTCGATAAGCCGTACGTCGTCATTTTACTGTAGCAATTCACTGTAGCAAAGTCAATTTCACTGTAGCAAGTAGTGATTTTTGAAAACACTGTAGCATTTTGGGTACTGTAGCAATTTGAAAATACTGTAGCAAATTAGTGTTTTACTGGTTCATCTTAAACGCTTTAGTTAACTTATCTGAATATCAATCGAATCAATAAACGAATGTTACTATCGTTTACTAAATAACTTGAATTTATATATATGTATATATCTTTTTAATATACATAAATCAGTTTTTAAATACACATTGGAAGTTATTTATAAATAAATTTTAATAATAAATATTTCAACTTATCATATATATTCAAATAGATATTTAAACCAATAAGTTTAATGTACGGTATCAAACAATTAATACATTGTTACCTTTTCAAGTTATAGTATATATGTATCTATTTACATATAATTGTTCGCGAATCGTCGAAAACAACCGAAGGGTATTTAAATATATAAAAGTAGTTCAAAAATTTTGAGATTCAGTTTTACAGACTTTGCTTATCGTGTCGGAAATGTTAATCATACAAAGATTAAGTTTAAATTTGATGAGAAATTTCCGGGTCATCACAAATATTTTTGGGAATGCTTAACGGATAAAAGGACATAAGTTTATCTGAAGAGGAGGTCATATGAGAAGTGGCGCGTGTATCCATATACCAATTGTCGTCCAGTGTATTCAATGACATACTATACGTGGCTTGATGAATGTCAGAGGCGTTGCATGTTCCAGTGGGTCGCGCCCAATTGGTTGTGATATATGGACAAGGAGAACTGGGAGTCCACTGAGAATTATTGTTAGAAGCCCAAGGTGTGTTCAAGGCCCAACTATCAGATGTAGCAGTCCAATTACCTGATCTAGGTCCAGAATGAGAATAGGGATATGTCATGTGTCAATTAGTATCCACGTGCTATGCACGTGAGTTGGTCTTAGCAGGGAAAGTTAGTTAGTTGAATTAGTTTAGTCTATAAACATTAGGAGATCAGTTAGGTTAGAAATCAGCATATGATTTGTAAAGTGTGTAAAACACAATTCTCTCCCTTTTCTCTTGTAATCTTGAACTATAATTCTAGTAACATCAATACAAGTTCAATTCGATTCATTCTTCGAGTCTGATTCTTTCTTCGACGACTTCAAGGTGATTCGAGAGCTTCTCCGATTCTATTGAATCCAGGAAGTTCATAACAATTGGTATTCAGAGAACTTTTCTGGGTAAATTAGAAAATCAAAATCAAGGAATTGAAGATTCAAAGGTCTGTCAAGGATGGCTGTTAGGGAAACAGAACTGGATCAAGATTTTAAACAAGAAGTTGGTGATTCTATTAAGAAATCTCTTCAGGAACTTTGTGATTCTTTCAAGATTTTAGACACAAAGTTGGCGGCAGTTGCAATCAGTCAGGAGTTTTTAACTGATGAAGTAAGAAAATTGAATGGAAGAAGTGACGATAAGAAAGTTGCACACAAGGTGTTCGATGAAATGTCAAGTATAAGAAATTATAAACAAAACGGTGCAGTTCAAGAATACTATGAAGCCTTTAATTTGTTGTTCGAAAATACAGGTTTAGATGAATCGTATATCATTGATATTTTCGTTTGGGGGTTGCAACCAGAAATCAAGAAAGGTGTTAGTATGTTCAAACCCAAAACCCTTCATGACGCTTGTTGTTTGGCTAGGGTGCAAGAGGATATCAACAATGTCATTAAGAAACGAACTAGTTCCTCATTGCTACCTATTTCTAGTCATTCAAACGAAGTGAATAATGGCAGTTGTGGTTTGGTCAATTATGGTAAGTCAAGAGAAGTGGTAAATAACCATTGTTTGGAATCCATCCCTTCCTTGAAGGCCAAAGTTTTTGATCAAACTGAGTTTAGTGAAGAGGGTGAAAAAGATGATCAAGTTGAGTTACCTATTGTTGCTGCTGCTGATATTTGGGAAAAGGCTAAAAAAGTTGATCAAACTGAGTTTAAAACGCCATTGGTGGAAAAGGATATGAAGGATACAGTTGTGGTTACTAATGACTTAAAAGATGAATGTATAAATGCTATTTGCCTAAACTCGAGTCCTTTGGTGTATTCTAAATTGTGTGTATCTGATAGTTTGAACGAAGGACCTATTAGTGAAGCCATCTAAATTCGCTATGGGAATCAGAATCATGGTTCAGAGGGAGCTGTAACTACTGAACAGGTGCAGTTTAATACCTCCCAATCTTATTTGATAGAGATTAATCATGTAGATGACTTCTTGCAAGGAAAAAATGATCTTGGCTACTCAAAGAGGGTTGGAGTGGATCAAGTTAGATGTTTAGTTCAAGAGTTTAATGATGAAACTGTTGATAATGCTCTTTATATGTTAATTGTCAACACCTATGATAAGGAAACGTTTTTTAATCTAGAAATGCTTGGCAATTGGAAATGGTACAAAAAGAAAAAAATAGATGTTCATTTTGACTTATGGAGATGCATGAATCCTCCAGAAATGATGGCAGATCTGGAATAAGTTTTGGAATAAGAGCAGAGACCAAGTTAACAATAAGTGTATGAAGTCTTAAAAAAAAAAAAAAAAAAGAAGAAATTCTCCATTTTTCTCCAAGAGATTCTTGAGGACAAGAATCTTTTCAAGGAGGGTGGAATGTCATCTGTCAATTAGTATCCACGTGCTATGCACGTGAGTTGGTCTTAGCAGGGAAAGTTAGTTAGTTGAATTAGTTTAGTCTATAAACATTAGGAGATCAGTTAGGTTAGAAATCAGCATATGATTTGTAAAGTGTGTAAAACACAATTCTCTCCCTTTTCTCTTGTAATCTTGAACTATAATTCTAGTAACATCAATACAAGTTCAATTCGATTCATTCTTCGAGTCTGATTCTTTCTTCGACGACTTCAAGGTGATTCGAGAGCTTCTCCGATTCTATTGAATCCAGGAAGTTCATAACAGGATATCCAGGAGATGACGGCGCCCAATTTCCATGATTGTTTGAATATGAATCAGTATAATTGCTCCTACCTTTTTCTCGTCTCCTTCCTTCGCGACTTGTACGACCACCTAGACCATAATTATTATTCGAATTGGGGATGTCAGCCATGGTGAAAAAAGAGCCGCAAAAAAAAAATATAAATAAATAAGGTGTAAAAGCACCTTACGAATTGTAATACGGAATAGAAGAAAATAATAATAAAAAAAAACTTCTAGAAAGCTTAATTAATTGAAACAGAGAAATAGGTACTGATAACGAAAAGGGACGATAGTTTCTTCAACGTTTAGTTAATTTGAAGGTTTGATGATTCGTAGGTGAATAAGAAGATGAAAACAAAGCAAATAAAAGGAATAAAAGTCAAGGAAAAAATTGTGGTGATGCCACGTGAATGAATTTCTTTCGGATCAAATGTTTTTTTTAGAGATGATTTTTAGAGATGAACAAGAGAAAGAGAAAATTTTTTAGAGATAGGATCGATTAGCCTGATATCATGAAAGTGTTTAGAATTCTGTGTTGTATTCTCATTCCAAACAGCCATATATATACAAGTTACATATCTTGAGCACTAAGACATACCATATATATCGACATCCTAATTGGAGACTAGATATAATTCTAATTACATAAGGAAAATTATATCTAGCTAATAAAATCTGATGCCAAATATTAGTGCGTCACTATGGGTGTGTTTGGACGAAAGTAGCTGGAGCTGGAGCTTATAACTAGAGCTGGAGCTTATGAGCAGGAGCTGGAGCTGGAGCTTATTTTTGAAGCTGGAAGCTGGAGCTTATTATTTTTTATAAATGTTTGGTAAACTAGCTGGAGCTTATTTTTCAGTTCATAAGCTCTACTTTTTTTCATAAGCTACTACAAGTAGCTTATTTTTAGCTTATTTTTTCAGAGCTTATGATTTTCATAAGCTCTACTTTTTTTTCCTACCAAACGAAGCATATGACTTGAAGCTTATTAAAATCATAAGCTCAAGCTCCCATAAGCTTCCATAAGCTCCAATAAGCTACGCGTCAAACATACCCTTTGACTTATTAAGTTGCAAGCTGAGTCAGTCTCACCAAATCCGTTTTTATTGTTATCAACTCTATCAACTCAATTAACTCAATGACAACATACTTAATATGTTAAAAGACTCGTGATTTAACTGATAAGTCCAGTTTGATTCATCAGAAACTAGAGTTGTGGGACGTTGTTGCGTTTAATCAAATAGTTTCTGGACTTGCTAATCAATTTGTAAGTACTACATTAGTTATTAGGAATCTAATTAACAAATATTCATATTAATTAGTTCATATTCGGACAAAAATATAAAATTGCCATACATCTACTGAAATTTTTCATAATCGGTGCTTCTTGCATATTATCAATAACGGAGTAACTTTTTTGCGACAACAGAAATCGAAGCCGATTATCCAATTCATACATTTTTCTAAATAGTACGTAATAGATAACATATAGGCAAGCTGTAGCGACCCCGACAAATCGTCAAGTGACGGCGTCGTCTACATGGGTCCCATTACCTGGTCATAAGTCTTTATGACAACGTTTGACCAAAATATGTCGCCTTCATTTCAACATAAAGATTGTTTCCAAAGTTTAAAAGAATTGTTCAACCAAAAGTTAAGTTACAAGGTTATAAGTACAAATGAAATCTAGGCGACACGGTTTAAAGTAAAGTCATAAGACGCTCCATGAAATGCATGTATACTCGACATCCAATGCAAGTATCAAATAATGAGGGGAAGCATGTATCACATATCGTGCAAGACCTGAGAAAAACATAGAAATCTGTCAACGAAAACGTTGGTGAAATCATAGGTTTAAGTAAGTAAGTAAGTAAAAGTAAGTAAGTCGAACCACAAGGTTTGCAAAGTTGAAATAATAGTAATACATTCTAAAAGTTAATATTCACGAGCACCCAATTATCAAAGCTTAACATTCCATCCATTGTATACCCCATCCATAGTGCTAGAACAAACACTGATTCTCGAAAATATATTTCATCCGTAGACGGTAGCGAACCGTCAAAGATGAGGGTTGTCAACCCATATGGCCATATAATATAAGTTCTCGCTTACACCATCTGATGTAACTAATGATAATCGGATTGAGGATTTTCGTTCTAAACTCGTATGTAGAATGTTTGTTTTCCCGTTCTTGTGTTCACTTAGTTCAAAAGAAACGTTTATGTTTTCTCATCCCAAAAGTAAGTTTAAAAGAGTAAAAGTGGGACTATGATCTCACCTTTGATTGCAAGAGTGAAATAGTACTTCAACAAGTAAACGTGCAAAGAACAATGCTAGTCTCGACCTAAACAATTAGGTTGTATCAATAACAATAGTCACGAAGGGTCAAAGATGTTCAATTAGTCCTATGGCTCAATACGACTCGATTAATATAGCATGTGAAGCAAATTGTCAAGTTTCATGCAAGATACAAGTATAAAAGCATGTTAGGAAGATTGCATAATTAATTGGTTAAGTTTGACAAAAAGTCAAACTTGATCGGGTCAAAGTCAACGAAAAAGTCAACATGTTCGGGTCGGGTCCCGGACAAATTTTCCATGCTAATTATTCATATACAAGTATATTAAAACAAGTTTCATGTGAATCGGAGGTCGGTAGCTAGTCAAACATTTCACGTTAAAAGGGACATGGAGGTCAGAATCTGTCCAGGCCATTTGGCGCGCCGCGCGGGGTAGGGTGCGCGTCGCGCGACCTGTAGTTCAGCTATTTTTCTGTCTTTCAAACTATGCACGAGCCAAAACCAATTCTAACACAACTCTTGACCCGCAAACACTTATAACGCCTATCATACATCGTTGGAAAGGTATTTTGACGAGGAATGCAACTAAACACATATCATCAATCAAACTTCCACTTATAACAACCAAAAACCACAATTAAACATTTATAATCAAAGTTCAAGTTCCAAAAACGCATTTTATGATTCGGGCAACCAATTTACATGTATGTTATGCCGTTTCGAAGGTAATCAAACACACATTGCAACAAAACACTTAACAACAATATCTCATAGCATTTGACGCATCAAAAGTTCATGTAAAGCTCATCAAACCCTAATCCAAGTTCACAAAATCATTAATCATGTTCTTGGAGTTTCCTTAATCAACCTATACATCAAAACGAAGCTAATGATACTAGTAACACTTTTTAAAACATGCACTTTAACAATCTAACAACATTTGATCATCCAAAATCAAGGATTTAGCAAGTAATTTTCATATTGAACTAGTTACACCAAAAACAACGAATCGAGCATACAAATTACATACACGACATCACAATGAGCCATAGACACTAATTAACAACTTTATAACTCAAAAATCTCAAGAACACATAAAATTAGTGATTTTAGAAAGTTACCCAAATGAGATGAAGTTGGTATCAAAACGAAGAGGATGAAGAGAGGATTCCAAATATGTATTTTGTTTTGGTTGAAGCTTCCAAATCCGAATTTAGATGATGATTCTTTGTAGTGGTGTTTGAGAGAAAATTGGAAAGTATAGAAAGAAAATGGAAATGAAAATGAAAAGGAAAATGGGGAGGTGGGTGTTGACTAGTCAAGCTAGTCACATCCTTGCTCCAATGGTGAAACTAGTCCCTCGCGTTCGGTTGCGGGTGCGTGAATTGACCAAACGAATTATTTTAAATTACACGGAAGTACGGGAGATATTAAAAATCCGATAACGAGAATATTTAAAATGTTACTTAACAAAGGATACGAATCTAGATATGAAGGGTATTATTTAAAAAGAAAAAGACGGGCGTTAAAATAATTTAACGGAACAATGCGGGATGTTACATTATCCACACCTCAAAAGAAATTTCGTCCCGAAATTTAGTTGGAAAATAATAATCGATGCCTCTCACTCGATACCGGAGATGTCAATGCTATGAATAAGTGAAGGTACGTCCTTGAGTGTTCTCATGAATTTGGATTTTTACGATCCCCGGTTTCAACTGGTTTTCCTATGAAGAGAAGTTTGTCTTCAATAGTTGGTGCATTTAGAAGAATTGCACGTTCCTGTTCTGCAGGACACGTTTCTATGTTTGTTACACGAAATGTAAGGTAAACGGAAACTTAATTGAGTCGGAAGTTCTAAACGGTAGGAAGCGGTTCCAATACGCCCCAAGGTTTCAAAAGGTTCAATATATCGGCTATAGCCTTTCTCGATTTCCCAAAATGGATTACACCTTTCCAAGGTGCGGTTTCTCAATATTACGCGGTTACACACTGGGATTTGTGAGGTTTTCATCTAAGTTTGGTATAACTCTTTTGGCGACTACGGATCGTCTCGAGCCCTCCTCGGATTTGAATGATTTCAATTGTTGTTTCTTGATGGAGTTCAGATTTCGGTGGTTGATGCTTTGGTTAAATGAACAGGGGTATGACATTAGCGGTCATATAGGGTTTCGGAAAGTGCGCGTGAACACACGAGTGGTAACTACTGTTGTAAGAGTGATCTACTAAAGGTGACAATACGAGTTTGTGACATGTCTTTCCAAGACGTAAATCGTTCATTTGCTCGGTTCGTCAGTTTGTGGGTGGTACGCGGTACTCATGTCTAAGCGGGTTCCCAAGGTTCCTTGTAAAACTAGAAGTGAAACGAGTATTTCAATACGGAATAATTGACAAAGATACACCGTGTTGGAATAGAATCTCTTAAGATACGTTTGAACAAGTTAGTTAGGGTTCGAAAAATGTTCGTTAGGACTATTCACCCTCGTGGCGAATACTTATGTAATATGAGGAGTTTCTCTATCCATGGAGAAATGTTACAAGGAGTTTCTTTAAACGGAAATGCGAACGGTAAAGATAGTAGTGAAATGAGGACTTAGAATAGGATGAGTTTACATCTCGAGGTTGCCATAACGTGCCTCTAGTTGTCAAAAGTTGAAGTCTGAAAGAGAAACGAGGTAGTACACGTAGTTGTATAGTTCGGGGTTGAATAATAGTTGACCGATTATCAGAAACACAAGGGCGTTAAGTCAAAGAAGAGTGAAGTATCGTTGGATTGTGTGCTATCTTAAATTCCAGTAATATCAGACGGTGACGGTGAAATAACAGAGGTATGTAGTGTGGTACGTGATGACGAGAAGATTGATCGGATCCATAATTTAGTATTCGAATTCTTCGTGTAAAATAACGAATTTTAGTTATGTTGATTTTTGAGTCGAGAGAGTATGCCTTTCGGCGTTCAAATAGAAATATTTCCATGTTCGAGTTCCATCTGTTGCTATACGATTTAACTAGAAATGTTGGTGTGAAGAATCACGCTCAAGGTTCGAACACGGAGAGGTTTAGAGTTTTCCTTAGTGAGTTAACGAGTTTAAAAGTCTTGTGACACCGTGTAATACCATTCTGTAACACCCCAGCTTAACATGACCACAATATTGTCCGCTTTGCCCGCAGGCGCACGGCTTTTTCTTGGCGATAACACACGAGAAAAGTCAGAAATGAATCTTCGGTAACAACCGGTGAGATCTAATATTTTTACGAATATAAGTCTGAGTTGGGAGAGTTTCCTGATTACATGTGGCTTGATTTCGAGATTGATTGTAATGCCTTGACCATTAACATCATGGTCTAGAAAATTGGACTTCGTTCAACAGAAATTCTCACTTGGAGAACTTGGCATAGAGTTGTTCTTTTCTCAAGAGTTCAAGCACGAGTCGGAGATGTTCTTTGTGTTCCTCTTCGTTTTTAGAATAGACCAAAATATCATCGATGAACACGATAACGAATTTGTCGAGGTAAGGTTTGCACACGCGGTTCATGAGATCCATGAACACCGCCGGTGCGTTAGTGAGACCGAAAGGCATGACAAGGAATTCATAACTACCATAACGAGTCCGGAAAGCGGTTTTGGAGATATCTTCCCCCTTAACCCTTAGTTGATGATAACCCGAACGGAGATCGATTTTTGAATATACACGAGAACCTTGTAGTTGATCAAAGAGGTCATCGATGCGAGGAAGAGGATATCGGTTTCCAACCGAAAATTTCTTAGTTCACAATAATCTATACATAAATGTAGGGTAACAATTTCTCCTTAATGAATAGGTTTTGAGTTCCTTAGTTCTATTGGTGTCGAGTTCAATTTCTTAACGTATATCCTCCAATAATATTTATAGGCACACAATATTTTTCCGTTGGTCGCTTAAATCGCCTAAATAGTATCTAGGGGAAAAGATGGAAGGTAATGAGTACAAGTCAAAGTCTTGGTTGTAAAACGTCTAGCGGTAATCGAATTGAACAAGTATGAAGTATACGGTTTGTTGTGAAGAAACGTACCCGTGACTAGTCCATCGTCGTCTCGGGCATCCTAGGTGTCGATGTTGAAAGTTCAATGGCGTGCGTTGAGGTTGATTTCTTCTTTGGGCACACATTCCTAAAATGACCCAGTTGGCCACACTCAAAGCATGCACCCGTCCTGTGTGCGTTGGGCACCCTTCGAGCGACGGTAACGGTACCCTTACAGACATGGGCCACATGGCCACTTCTTTGACACTTGACGCAAAATGGTTTGCCACATTCACCAAAATGATGTTTGCGACACTTGTTACAGTGAGTTAGGGTTCCGGCATACCCCTTCTTGCCGCCGGGGGTGAAAGGCTTCTTGGAGATGTTGTTATTGTTGTGGTTGCTTGGTTGCGAGGCTTCCCATTTTCTTTTGTTGTTACCCGGGTGGTTCTCGACCATTCGTACCGGTGCTTCCATTTCATTCACCGTTTCTAAAGTTTGGCGGGCCTTGGTTAAAGCCTCTTGTAGGTTAGTGGGTTGGGATGCCATTACCCCGTGTTGAATGCTCTTAGGGAGGCCATCCATGTAAAGTTCGACTCTTTGGGATTCGGGAGTCATGAGATTTGGACACATTGAGACTAGTTCGGTGAACCGTTGATTATAAGTTCCGAGGTCATTCCCGACCGTTTTTAAATTCCTTAGACCCTGTTCGAGCCTTCGAGTCTCGTCGCGCAGAAAATATTCGGTGATCATTCTTTCTCTTAATTCGGTCCATGAGAGTGTGTGGGCTTCATCGATACCCACCGATTGTACGTACTTGTTCCACCACGAAAGAGCAATGCCGGTGAAAGTGAGGGTGGAAAACTTGACCTTATCTTGGTCTCGACAACCGCTTGTGTTAAAAACGGTCTCCATTTGTTCAAACCATCGGGTGAGAACAACCGGTCCTCCGGTTCCATCGAAAGTGGGAGGGTTAAAAACGGTCTCCATTTGTTCAAACCATCGGGTGAGAACAACCGGTCCTCCGGTTCCATCGAAAGTGGGAGGGTTGTACTTCATGAAGTTCTTGTAGGAGCAACCTTCGCTTGAATTACCGGCTCCACGATTGGTGTTGTTGGAAAAGTGATCGGCCACGGCCGTACCCACGGCGGTGGTTATCATTCGTTAAAGAGCTTGTTCTAGAGTTTCGAGAGGGGCATTGTGTTGACCTTGGTGAGCCATTGTTCCTTCAAGACACAAGAATATCGTTGATTAGTATTCTTAACAATACTAACCGTGATATGGAATAAGGATATAGAGAAAATTTTTCCTTGACTCGCCTTAAATTCTTTATGTCATAATGTCGGAACGTCCATGTGAATCACCGTAATATAATCCCGGAAATTATATTACCCTGATTCTCATGTGCATTTAACATTACTTCATAAAGTCAAGGTGGCGCGTCAACAAAATTTATCAACGTAAGATCAAGATCGAATACGAGTTAGATATGATAGAAGAGTTCGAGTATAAATGCACAAATAGTCAAGTAATTCCTACTTCAGTCTATATGCCGGTTGTAGTCTAGATTCACCTATGTACCCTATGACTCTGGGTGAACACAAATGAACTCTAAATCCCTACAACCAAGGCTCTGATACCACTTGTAGCGACCCTGACAAATCGTCAAGTGACGGCGTCGTCTACATGGGTCCCATTACCTGGTCATAAGTCTTTATGACAACGTTTGACCAAAATATGTCGCCTTCATTTCAACATAAAGATTGTTTCCAAAGTTTAAAAGAATTGTTCAACCAAAAGTTAAGTTACAAGGTTATAAGTACAAATGAAATCTAGGCGACACGGTTTAAAGTAAAGTCATAAGACGCTCCATGAAATGCATGTATACTCGACATCCAATGCAAGTATCAAATAATGAGGGGAAGCATGTATCACATATCGTGCAAGACCTGAGAAAAACATAGAAATCTGTCAACGAAAACGTTGGTGAAATCATAGGTTTAAGTAAGTAAGTGAGTAAAAGTAAGTAAGTCGAACCACAAGGTTTGCAAAGTTGAAATAATAGTAATACATTCTAAAAGTTAATATTCACGAGCACCCAATTATCAAAGCTTAACATTCCATCCATTGTATACCCCATCCATAGTGCTAGAACAAACACTGATTCTCGAAAATATATTTCATCCGTAGACGGTAGCGAACCGTCAAAGATGAGGGTTGTCAACCCATATGGCCATATAATATAAGTTCTCGCTTACACCATCTGATGTAACTAATGATAATCGGATTGAGGATTTTCGTTCTAAACTCGTATGTAGAATGTTTGTTTTCCCGTTCTTGTGTTCACTTAGTTCAAAAGAAACGTTTATGTTTTCTCATCCCAAAAGTAAGTTTAAAAGAGTAAAAGTGGGACTATGATCTCACCTTTGATTGCAAGAGTGAAATAGTACTTCAACAAGTAAACGTGCAAAGAACAATGCTAGTCTCGACCTAAACAATTAGGTTGTATCAATAACAATAGTCACGAAGGGTCAAAGATGTTCAATTAGTCCTATGGCTCAATACGACTCGATTAATATAGCATGTGAAGCAAATTGTCAAGTTTCATGCAAGATACAAGTATAAAAGCATGTTAGGAAGATTGCATAATTAATTGGTTAAGTTTGACAAAAAGTCAAACTTGATCGGGTCAAAGTCAACGAAAAAGTCAACATGTTCGGGTCGGGTCCCGGACAAATTTTCCATGCTAATTATTCATATACAAGTATATTAAAACAAGTTTCATGTGAATCGGAGGTCGGTAGCTAGTCAAACATTTCACGTTAAAAGGGACATGGAGGTCAGAATCTGTCCAGGCCATTTGGCGCGCCGCGCGGGGTAGGGTGCGCGCCGCGCGACCTGTAGTTCAGCTATTTTTCTGTCTTTCAAACTATGCACGAGCCAAAACCAATTCTAACACAACTCTTGACCCGCAAACACTTATAACGCCTATCATACATCGTTGGAAAGGTATTTTGACGAGGAATGCAACTAAACACATATCATCAATCAAACTTCCACTTATAACAACCAAAAACCACAATTAAACATTCATAATCAAAGTTCAAGTTCCAAAAACGCATTTTATGATTCGGGCAACCAATTTACATGTATGTTATGCCGTTTCGAAGGTAATCAAACACACATTGCAACAAAACACTTAACAACAATATCTCATAGCATTTGACGCATCAAAAGTTCATGTAAAGCTCATCAAACCCTAATCCAAGTTCACAAAATCATTAATCATGTTCTTGGAGTTTCCTTAATCAACCTATACATCAAAACGAAGCTAATGATACTAGTAACACTTTTTAAAACATGCACTTTAACAATCTAACAACATTTGATCATCCAAAATCAAGGATTTAGCAAGTAATTTTCATATTGAACTAGTTACACCAAAAACAACGAATCGAGCATACAAATTACATACACGACATCACAATGAGCCATAGACACTAATTAACAACTTTATAACTCAAAAATCTCAAGAACACATAAAATTAGTGATTTTAGAAAGTTACCCAAATGAGATGAAGTTGGTATCAAAACGAAGAGGATGAAGAGAGGATTCCAAATATGTATTTTGTTTTGGTTGAAGCTTCCAAATCCGAATTTAGATGATGATTCTTTGTAGTGGTGTTTGAGAGAAAATTGGAAAGTATAGAAAGAAAATGGAAATGAAAATGAAAAGGAAAATGGGGAGGTGGGTGTTGACTAGTCAAGCTAGTCACATCCTTGCTCCAATGGCGAAACTAGTCCCTCGCGTTCGGTTGCGGGTGCGTGAATTGACCAAACGAATTATTTTAAATTACACGGAAGTACGGGAGATATTAAAAATCCGATAACGAGAATATTTAAAATGTTACTTAACAAAGGATACGAATCTAGATATGAAGGGTATTATTTAAAAAGAAAAAGACGGGCGTTAAAATAATTTAACGGAACAATGCGGGATGTTACATTATCCACACCTCAAAAGAAATTTCGTCCCGAAATTTAGTTGGAAAATAATAATCGATGCCTCTCACTCGATACCGGAGATGTCAATGCTATGAATAAGTGAAGGTACGTCCTTGAGTGTTCTCATGAATTTGGATTTTTACGATCCCCGGTTTCAACTGGTTTTCCTATGAAGAGAAGTTTGTCTTCAATAGTTGGTGCATTTAGAAGAATTGCACGTTCCTGTTCTGCAGGACACGTTTCTATGTTTGTTACACGAAATGTAAGGTAAACGGAAACTTAATTGAGTCGGAAGTTCTAAACGGTAGGAAGCGGTTCCAATACGCCCCAAGGTTTCAAAAGGTTCAATATTGCGGCTATAGCCTTTCTCGATTTCCCAAAATGGATTACACCTTTCCAAGGTGCGGTTTCTCAATATTACGCGGTTACACACTGGGATTTGTGAGGTTTTCATCTAAGTTTGGTATAACTCTTTTGGCGACTACGGATCGTCTCGAGCCCTCCTCGGATTTGAATGATTTCAATTGTTGTTTCTTGATGGAGTTCAGATTTCGGTGGTTGATGCTTTGGTTAAATGAACAGGGGTATGACATTAGCGGTCATATAGGGTTTCGGAAAGTGCGCGTGAACACACGAGTGGTAACTACTGTTGTAAGAGTGATCTACTAAAGGTGACAATACGAGTTTGTGACATGTCTTTCCAAGACGTAAATCGTTCGTTTGCTCGGTTCGTCAGTTTGTGGGTGGTACGCGGTACTCATGTCTAAGCGGGTTCCCAAGGTTCCTTGTAAAACTAGAAGTGAAACGAGTATTTCAATACGGAATAATTGACAAAGATACACCGTGTTGGAATAGAATCTCTTAAGATACGTTTGAACAAGTTAGTTAGGGTTCGAAAAATGTTCGTTAGGACTATTCACCCTCGTGGCGAATACTTATGTAATATGAGGAGTTTCTCTATCCATGGAGAAATGTTACAAGGAGTTTCTTTAAACGGAAATGCGAACGGTAAAGATAGTAGGGAAATGAGGACTTAGAATAGGATGAGTTTACATCTCGAGGTTGCCATAACGTGCCTCTAGTTGTCAAAAGTTGAAGTCTGAAAGAGAAACGAGGTAGTACACGTAGTTGTATAGTTCGGGGTTGAATAATAGTTGACCGATTATCAGAAACACAAGGGCGTTAAGTCAAAGAAGAGTGAAGTATCGTTGGATTGTGTGCTATCTTAAATTCCAGTAATATCAGACGGTGACGGTGAAATAACAGAGGTATGTAGTGTGGTACGTGATGACGAGAAGATTGATCGGATCCATAATTTAGTATTCGAATTCTTCGTGTAAAATAACGAATTTTAGTTATGTTGATTTTTGAGTCGAGAGAGTATGCCTTTCGGCGTTCAAATAGAAATATTTCCATGTTCGAGTTCCATCTGTTGCTATACGATTTAACTAGAAATGTTGGTGTGAAGAATCACGCTCAAGGTTCGAACACGGAGAGGTTTAGAGTTTTCCTTAGTGAGTTAACGAGTTTAAAAGTCGTGTGACACCGTGTGATACCATTCTGTAACACCCCAGCTTAACATGACCACAATATTGTCCGCTTTGCCCGCAGGCGCACGGCTTTTTCTTGGCGATAACACACGAGAAAAGTCAGAAATGAATCTTCGGTAACAACCGGTGAGATCTAATATTTTTACGAATATAAGTCTGAGTTGGGAGAGTTTCCTGATTACATGTGGCTTGATTTCGAGATTGATTGTAATGCCTTGACCATTAACATCATGGTCTAGAAAATTGGACTTCGTTCAACAGAAATTCTCACTTGGAGAACTTGGCATAGAGTTGTTCTTTTCTCAAGAGTTCAAGCACGAGTCGGAGATGTTCTTTGTGTTCCTCTTCGTTTTTAGAATAGACCAAAATATCATCGATGAACACGATAACGAATTTGTCGAGGTAAGGTTTGCACACGCGGTTCATGAGATCCATGAACACCGCCGGTGCGTTAGTGAGACCGAAAGGCATGACAAGGAATTCATAACTACCATAACGAGTCCGGAAAGCGGTTTTGGAGATATCTTCCCCCTTAACCCTTAGTTGATGATAACCCGAACGGAGATCGATTTTTGAATATACACGAGAACCTTGTAGTTGATCAAAGAGGTCATCGATGCGAGGAAGAGGATATCGGTTTCCAACCGAAAATTTCTTAGTTCACAATAATCTATACATAAATGTAGGGTAACAATTTCTCCTTAATGAATAGGTTTTGAGTTCCTTAGTTCTATTGGTGTCGAGTTCAATTTCTTAACGTATATCCTCCAATAATATTTATAGGCACACAATATTTTTCCGTTGGTCGCTTAAATCGCCTAAATAGTATCTAGGGGAAAAGATGGAAGGTAATGAGTACAAGTCAAAGTCTTGGTTGTAAAAAGTCTAGCGGTAATCGAATTGAACAAGTATGAAGTATACGGTTTGTTGTGAAGAAACGTACCCGTGACTAGTCCATCGTCGTCTCGGGCATCCTAGGTGTCGATGTTGAAAGTTCAATGGCGTGCGTTGAGGTTGATTTCTTCTTTGGGCACACATTCCTAAAATGACCCAGTTGGCCACACTCAAAGCATGCACCCGTCCTGTGTGCGTTGGGCACCCTTCGAGCGACGGTAACGGTACCCTTACAGACATGGGCCACATGGCCACTTCTTTGACACTTGACGCAAAATGGTTTGCCACATTCACCAAAATGATGTTTGCGACACTTGTTACAGTGAGGTAGGGTTCCGGCATACCCCTTCTTGCCGCCGGGGGTGAAAGGCTTCTTGGAGATGTTGTTATTGTTGTGGTTGCTTGGTTGCGAGGCTTCCCATTTTCTTTTGTTGTTACCCGGGTGGTTCTCGACCATTCGTACCGGTGCTTCCATTTCATTCACCGTTTCTAAAGTTTGGCGGGCCTTGGTTAAAGCCTCTTGTAGGTTAGTGGGTTGGGATGCCATTACCCCGTGTTGAATGCTCTTAGGGAGGCCATCCATGTAAAGTTCGACTCTTTGGGATTCGGGAGTCATGAGATTTGGACACATTGAGACTAGTTCGGTGAACCGTTGATTATAAGTTCCGAGGTCATTCCCGACCGTTTTTAAATTCCTTAGACCCTGTTCGAGCCTTCGAGTCTCGTCGCGCAGAAAATATTCGGTGATCATTCTTTCTCTTAATTCGGTCCATGAGAGTGTGTGGGCTTCATCGATACCCACCGATTGTACGTACTTGTTCCACCACGAAAGAGCAATGCCGGTGAAAGTGAGGGTGGAAAACTTGACCTTATCTTGGTCTCGACAACCGCTTGTGTTAAAAACGGTCTCCATTTGTTCAAACCATCGGGTGAGAACAACCGGTCCTCCGGTTCCATCGAAAGTGGGAGGGTTGTACTTCATGAAGTTCTTGTAGGAGCAACCTTCGCTTGAATTACCGGCTCCACGATTGGTGTTGTTGGAAAAGTGATCGGCCACGGCCGTACCCACGGCGGTGGTTATCATTCGTTGAAGAGCTTGTTCTAGAGTTTCGAGAGGGGCATTGTGTTGACCTTGGTGAGCCATTGTTCCTTCAAGACACAAGAATATCGTTGATTAGTATTCTTAACAATACTAACCGTGATATGGAATAAGGATATAGAGAAAATTTTTCCTTGACTCGCCTTAAATTCTTTATGTCATAATGTCGGAACGTCCATGTGAATCACCGTAATATAATCCCGGAAATTATATTACCCTGATTCTCATGTGCATTTAACATTACTTCATAAAGTCAAGGTGGCGCGTCAACAAAATTTATCAACGTAAGATCAAGATCGAATACGAGTTAGATATGATAGAAGAGTTCGAGTATAAATGCACAAATAGTCAAGTAATTCCTACTTCAGTCTATATGCCGGTTGTAGTCTAGATTCACCTATGTACCCTATGACTCTGGGTGAACACAAATGAACTCTAAATCCCTACAACCAAGGCTCTGATACCACTTGTAGCGACCCCGACAAATCGTCAAGTGACGGCGTCGTCTACATGGGTCCCATTACCTGGTCATAAGTCTTTATGACAACGTTTGACCAAAATATGTCGCCTTCATTTCAACATAAAGATTGTTTCCAAAGTTTAAAAGAATTGTTCAACCAAAAGTTAAGTTACAAGGTTATAAGTACAAATGAAATCTAGGCGACACGGTTTAAAGTAAAGTCATAAGACGCTCCATGAAATGCATGTATACTCGACATCCAATGCAAGTATCAAATAATGAGGGGAAGCATGTATCACATATCGTGCAAGACCTGAGAAAAACATAGAAATCTGTCAACGAAAACGTTGGTGAAATCATAGGTTTAAGTAAGTAAGTGAGTAAAAGTAAGTAAGTCGAACCACAAGGTTTGCAAAGTTGAAATAATAGTAATACATTCTAAAAGTTAATATTCACGAGCACCCAATTATCAAAGCTTAACATTCCATCCATTGTATACCCCATCCATAGTGCTAGAACAAACACTGATTCTCGAAAATATATTTCATCCGTAGACGGTAGCGAACCGTCAAAGATGAGGGTTGTCAACCCATATGGCCATATAATATAAGTTCTCGCTTACACCATCTGATGTAACTAATGATAATCGGATTGAGGATTTTCGTTCTAAACTCGTATGTAGAATGTTTGTTTTGCCGTTCTTGTGTTCACTTAGTTCAAAAGAAACGTTTATGTTTTCTCATCCCAAAAGTAAGTTTAAAAGAGTAAAAGTGGGACTATGATCTCACCTTTGATTGCAAGAGTGAAATAGTACTTCAACAAGTAAACGTGCAAAGAACAATGCTAGTCTCGACCTAAACAATTAGGTTGTATCAATAACAATAGTCACGAAGGGTCAAAGATGTTCAATTAGTCCTATGGCTCAATACGACTCGATTAATATAGCATGTGAAGCAAATTGTCAAGTTTCATGCAAGATACAAGTATAAAAGCATGTTAGGAAGATTGCATAATTAATTGGTTAAGTTTGACAAAAAGTCAAACTTGATCGGGTCAAAGTCAACGAAAAAGTCAACATGTTCGGGTCGGGTCCCGGACAAATTTTCCATGCTAATTATTCATATACAAGTATATTAAAACAAGTTTCATGTGAATCGGAGGTCGGTAGCTAGTCAAACATTTCACGTTAAAAGGGACATGGAGGTCAGAATCTGTCCAGGCCATTTGGCGCGCCGCGCGGGGTAGGGTGCGCGCCGCGCGACCTGTAGTTCAGCTATTTTTCTGTCTTTCAAACTATGCACGAGCTAAAACCAATTCTAACACAACTCTTGACCCGCAAACACTTATAACGCCTATCATACATCGTTGGAAAGGTATTTTGACGAGGAATGCAACTAAACACATATCATCAATCAAACTTCCACTTATAACAACCAAAAACCACAATTAAACATTCATAATCAAAGTTCAAGTTCCAAAAACGCATTTTATGATTCGGGCAACCAATTTACATGTATGTTATGCCGTTTCGAAGGTAATCAAACACACATTGCAACAAAACACTTAACAACAATATCTCATAGCATTTGACGCATCAAAAGTTCATGTAAAGCTCATCAAACCCTAATCCAAGTTCACAAAATCATTAATCATGTTCTTGGAGTTTCCTTAATCAACCTATACATCAAAACGAAGCTAATGATACTAGTAACACTTTTTAAAACATGCACTTTAACAATCTAACAACATTTGATCATCCAAAATCAAGGATTTAGCAAGTAATTTTCATATTGAACTAGTTACACCAAAAACAACGAATCGAGCATACAAATTACATACACGACATCACAATGAGCCATAGACACTAATTAACAACTTTATAACTCAAAAATCTCAAGAACACATAAAATTAGTGATTTTAGAAAGTTACCCAAATGAGATGAAGTTGGTATCAAAACGAAGAGGATGAAGAGAGGATTCCAAATATGTATTTTGTTTTGGTTGAAGCTTCCAAATCCGAATTTAGATGATGATTCTTTGTAGTGGTGTTTGAGAGAAAATTGGAAAGTATAGAAAGAAAATGGAAATGAAAATGAAAAGGAAAATGGGGAGGTGGGTGTTGACTACTCAAGCTAGTCACATCCTTGCTCCAATGGCGAAACTAGTCCCTCGCGTTCGGTTGCGGGTGCGTGAATTGACCAAACGAATTATTTTAAATTACACGGAAGTACGGGAGATATTAAAAATCCGATAACGAGAATATTTAAAATGTTACTTAACAAAGGATACGAATCTAGATATGAAGGGTATTATTTAAAAAGAAAAAGACGGGCGTTAAAATAATTTAACGGAACAATGCGGGATGTTACACAAGCCTTAATAACATTACAAAACCTACTCAAATTCTTAATTATAACCCGAAACCTCTGCCTTAAGAAAACACCATTAAATGTCAGCTCCTCACTAATCACTATCACTATTCTACTATAAAGTTAACATCTGCACTAACTTAACGATTAGTGTTACTCATGCTGCTGGAGCGTAGTCATAATCGTCATCATCATTGTCACCATCTCCTTCCGATGCTGCTGGAGCATAGTCATAATCTCCATCATCATTATCACCATCTCCTTCGAAACTAGCCGCTGGGGCATAGTCGAAGTCACCATCACTATCATCGTCTCCATCTGCATGTTTCTTGCACCACCAACTTCCAACTTTCATGGTAACAGGAGCCATATATTATATGATTTTCTAAAAAAATTAAATTTAATTGGTACTCTTATGAAGGCTTGTTTAAGATTATGGTTTGGATGATTAAATGAGAATCTGAGAAGCTATATTTATAGTTGTGTAAAAGGTACTTGAAACAGGTTGACTCAATTCAAAACATGCCCATCCTCAGGTGTAAGTGTGGAGTTATGTGCAAAGGGTGTGCCTATACAGAACTTGGTTACATGGCAACAAGATACATGTTTGTTAGCTGCTGGTACAAGTGGTAAAGCATTAATGTGCCTTTTGGGTGAGTATATATGGTTGGGTCACAAGAAGCAAAAAAGGTAGAATTTTTATCCACTTGAATAGCTTATAAAGAGAATATATAACATTCGGAAAAAGGTCAAGGTGTGATAGTGTACCCCACCTTCGGCACGATTATCAGCTTCAAAGTTTGCTTCGGAGGATATGGCTACAATATATGGAACGAAGGAAACTCCAGCTACAGTGAACGAGGTCATGAAATCAGAGCAACAACAGTGAGCTTAGAGCCCATAAAACATCGGTCAATTACAATGTCAAGACTAGCAAAACTATTCCTAGCTCGGTGCACACCTATACCACAAAGGAAAGGGGACAAGCTCACTTTTCTTTGCAGGTTTACCAAAAGAGAAAGTGAACTAGTGATCCAAAATCATTGGGAACTAGCAAACTGGTATGGAAAGTCGTTCCATTTCACTTATAAATGGTATAGAATGCAGGAAACATTCCACATTCAATCCAGACACACATAATAACACAATGATGTTATACCATTTGCTTCGGTGGCGTAAAACAGTCTCCTGACTGTTACCTTCGGGGAATTGCCAGCGAACATAATCAAAACCATAATAACCCAATTCCAATCTCTGTGACTTGTATGTCTCCATACTCATACTAATTGCCGGTTATTGTACAAACAATTGGCGCCATCCGTGGGACACACACATCTTATTCATCTTGTTGAGCAGGAACTGACGCAATGGCAGACTCCAGTCACATACCTCCAGGCTTCACGCCACCCATAATTACACAAACCTCAGATTCAACACAACTAGAGTTCTCAACTGTAAGAACCTTAACCAGGTCACCCGCCACTCCGGATATACTCATCTTGACGAACCTCCATGGCTCCCATTCCGCAGAACCGCCACCGTTAATAGACAAAAACTTTGTCTTGAACAATTATGATCATATCAGATCGGTGATAAAGAACCTAAGGGACACGGGAGTCTTACAAAGTAGAAGGATGCTAACATACGAAAGTGAGGAGTATGACGAGGAGATAGAGATGGAGCGTCCAAATCAAACTTCACAACCTAGGATCCCACCAGCAAACTCGTCGGCTGAAACTGTGACTCGTGCTGGGGAAACTCCCAGTATTTCTCAGGTAACCCTAACTATACCTACAGCACCCCTCTACACTTGTAACACAACAGCTCCGACTGTGTCCCTAACACCCCAAGCGCCAAATATACATATACCACCACCTCACCCGAGTTGGGGTAGCTTCGGACAACCCAACCAGTATATGTGGGGCCAAGGAAATCCCCATGTCACCCCAAACATACCATGTGTAGAGATAACTCCTGCAGGCAGCCAACCAAATGCTTCGGTACCACCAGTGACTAACCACGCCTATTTCCAAAATTGGAACCAACCACCGCAACAGCTGACCACCACCTGGATATATCCTCCTAACCCAGGGGGGATATGTTACGCCCAAGGTCACCAAGTACTACCCTCCAACACATCCAATAGCAACTTCTGGATAAACCAAAAAACTCCGTTCGTGCCCTACATCCAAAACTGTGCATTCCCCGATGGGATGAAGATACCCTCGCATCTAATTTATTACGAAGGAAAAGATGATCCGGATGATTTCCTTAATATATTCGAGGGGGGAGCACGAATGGCCAAATGGGACATACCCATAGCATGCCATGCATTCTCTTACATGTTAAAGGGAGATGCTAGGGTTTGGTTTGACTCCCTACCAAAAGACTCCGTAGCTAGCTTCGACGACCTAAAACGACAATTTAGGTCTAAGTTTAGTCAGCAAAAATGACACAAGAAGAATCATGTGGCTTCCCATGGGATAACGCAAAAGGATAGCGAAGGATCTAGTGAAATGTCCCGTTCTTATTGATTAAAAACGTTCCATATTAATTGATTTCGTTGTGAGGTTTTGACCTCTATATGAGACGTTTTTCAAAGACTGCATTCATTTTTAAAACAAACCATAACCTTTATTTCATAAATAAAGGTTTAAAAAGCTTTACGTAGATTATCAAATAATGATAATCTAAAATATCATGTTTACACACGACCATTACATAATGGTTTACAATACAAATATGTTACATCGAAATCAGTTTCTTGAATGCAGTTTTTACACAATATCATACAAACATGGACTCCAAATCTTGTCCTTATTTTAGTATGCAACAGCGGAAGCTCTTAGTATTCACCTGAGAATAAACATGCTTTAAACGTCAACAAAAATGTTGGTGAGTTATAGGTTTAACCTATATATATCAAATCGTAATAATAGACCACAAGATTTCATATTTCAATACACATCCCATACATAGAGATAAAAATCATTCATATGGTGAACACCTGGTAACCGACATTAACAAGATGCATATATATAAGAATATCCCCATCATTCCGGGACACCCTTCGGATATGATATAAATTTCGAAGTACTAAAGCATCCGGTACTTTGGATGGGGTTTGTTAGGCCCAATAGATCTATCTTTAGGATTCGCGTTGTAACGACCCGTCAAAATCGCTATTGACGCGGCACGTTAATCATTGATTCCACAGTGAGGTTTTGACCTCTATATGATACGTTTTGATAAAATATTGCATTCATTAAAATAAGTGACTTTCTAAACATAGAAAGTTATAAACATGTGGGCGAGTGCTTAGGTATAAGCAAAACCCCGAAATACATAAGTCTTTAATTTACAGATTGACATCACAGTCCAATTATTTATTACACAACGCAGTTTTATTTTGAATGCAATAAACTTTGTACAAAGCATGAGAGACTCCATGCAGGCAACAAGCACATCACAGCGGAAGCATTCTAAGGACCTGAGAATAAAACATGCTAAAAAGTCAACACGAATGTTGGTGAGTTATAGGTTTAATTGCTCTAGTCATAAACATATATAAAGATAGACCACAAGATTTCATCAAAAGTTTATCAATAGATTCTACGTAACAGAGCACCCTGGTAACTAAACTTAACGCTATAGTGATAACTACCCCATTCGTTTTAATACACGCAAACCAACGTGTCTTAAACTCAAATAACATACGTCCGTTAAAAGGCTAGTGCTCTAGCTCGGACGGGGATGTCAAGCCCTATGGATCCATATACGATTATTCGCGCCCACCAGTCCATATCCTATGTACTGGCAGCTACTAGTTACCAAAGCTAAGGGATTTTCGGTTTAACTCAGTGTAGAATTTAGTATGTACTTGTGTCTTATCGCGTTTAAAATAAATTGCATATATTCTCAGCCCAAAAATATTTAAAGTATTTAAAAAGGGAGACTATAAACTCACAGTTCAATATTGAGACTCAATATTGTAGGCAAATTGCGTAGACGTAATGATGGTAGACGACTGTATGGTTGGCCTTGGATTCAAGAACAATACCCCGAACAATACCCAATATTTCCTTAGCTTAAAGTGGTTTAAAACCCGAATTAAAACACCCTCGAATATACCTTATTATTAAACTTAAATTTAAAATTATAATTATAATTTAAATATAAATTTTTATTACTGAAGAAAAAAAATATATGATAATTCGTCGAGCAAAACAGGCGTATTTATATTACTTTTCCGTTTACTGTAGCTCATGCAATCGCATGAGTTTTCAGTGTTTTTGCCATGCGATCGCATGGCCGCCTTTTCTGTTTTTGTTTGCTAGTTCGTCAACATCAAATAGTGTCACTGTAGCAAATAGTGTTTACTGTAGCAAATAGTGTTTTACTGTAGCAATCAATGTAGCAAAGTCGTTTTCACTGTAGCACTGTAGCAAAATACGGTTTCACTGTAGCAAATAGTGTTTTACTGTAGCAAATAGTGTTTTACTGTAGCAAATAGGGTTTTACTGTAGGAAAGTCGTTTTTACTTGTACATATATATATACATACATATAATTGTTCATGAATCGTCGAGAGTAATCAAAGGTAATTGTATATATGAAACAGTTCTAAAATTTTGAGACTCAATCTAACAGACTTTGTTTAGCGTGTTAAAATAATAAATCGTATAAAGAATTGGTTTAAATAAGTCAAAAATTTTCGGGTCATCACAGTACCTCCCCCTTAAAGAAAATTTCGTCCCGAAATTTTGAGTAGTACCTGTTTCATGAGCGATATCAGTGAACAAATGTGGATACTTTTGCTTCATCTGATCTTCAAGTTCCCAAGTAAACTCGGGTCCTCGTCTTGCGTTCCAACGAACCCTAACTATCGGTATTTTGCTTTGTTTTAATTGTTTGACCTCACGGTCCATGATTTCAACAGGTTCTTCGATAAAATGGAGTTTATCATTGATTCGTATTTCGTCAAGAGGAATTACGACATCCTCTTCAGCTAAACATTTCTTCAAATTTGACACGTGAAAGGTGTTGTGAACACTACTAAGTTTTTGCGGTAGCTTTAATCGATAAGCAACTGTTCCAATTCTTTCGGTGATTTCAAAGGGTCCTACGTACCTAGGACTTAGCTTTCCTCGTTTACCGAATCGTACAACGCCTTTCCAGGGTGACACTTTCAACATGACTTTGTCGCCCACTTGAAATTCTAGCGGTTTTCTTCTTACATCAGCATAACTCTTTTGGCGACTCATGGCCGTTTTCAATCGCTGTTGTATTTGAATGATCTTTTCGGTGGTTTCGTGAATAATTTCTGGTCCAGTAAGTTGTCTTTCTCCTACTTCACTCCAACATATAGGAGATCTGCACTTTCTACCGTAAAGTGCTTCAAATGGCGCTGCGTTGATGCTCGTATGATAGCTGTTATTGTATGAAAATTCTGCCAACGGTAAGTGTCGATCCCAACTGGTTCCAAAGTCAATCACGCATGCCCGTAACATGTCTTCCAATGTTTGTATTGTTCTTTCACTTTGACCATCTGTCTGTGGGTGATAAGCGGTGCTCATATCTAATCGAGTTCCCAATGCTTTTTGTAATGACTGCCAGAAACGTGATGTGAATCGGGTGTCGCGATCAGATATGATAGAGATGGGTACACCATGCCTGGAAACTACTTCCTTCAAATATAGGCGTGCTAATTTCTCCATACTGTCTGTCTCCTTTATTGGTAGAAAGTGAGCTGATTTAGTTAGACGATCAACTATCACCCAAATAGTATCATGACTACTTGCAGTCCTTGGCAATTTCGTAATGAAATCCATAGTTATTCTTTCCCATTTCCACTGCGGAATTTCTGGTTGTTGCAGTAATCCTGACGGCTTTTGGTGCTCAGCTTTGACCTTTGCACACGTCAAACATTTGCTTACATAAGTAGCAATTTCTGTCTTCATATTAGGCCACCAATAAAACTTCTTGAGATCGTGGTACATTTTCTCGTTTCCTGGGTGAATTGAGTACCTCGTTTTGTGTGCTTCATCTAGTACTAGTTGCCTTAGATTACCATATTTTGGTACCCATATCCTATCAGCAAAATACAGGGTTCCATCAGCTTTTACCTCAACCTGTTTTTCTAACCCTCTGCTCATTTCGCCTTTTTCATTTTCTTCTTTTAAAGCTTCTAACTGTGCTGCTTGAATTTGCTTTGTGAGATCGGTACGAATTGTAATATTCAAAGCTCGGACCCTAAGAGGTTTTACTCTTTCTTTTCGACTTAGGGCATCAGCTACAACATTAGCCTTTCCGGGGTGGTAACGGATTTCACAATCGTAATCGTTTAACAACTCTACCCAGCGACGTTGCCTCATATTGAGTTGTTTTTGATCAAAAATATGCTGAAGACTCTTATGGTCAGTGTATACTGTACACTTGGTGCCATATAGATAGTGTCTCCATATTTTGAGTGCAAAAACTACAGCTCCAAGTTCCAAATCGTGTGTTGTATAGTTCTTTTCATGAATTTTTAGTTGTCGTGAGGCATATGCGATAACTTTTGTGCGTTGCATTAATACACATCCTAAACCTTGGCGCGAAGCGTCACAATAGATCACGAAATCATCATTTCCTTCTGGTAATGACAAAATGGGTGCAGACGTTAACTTCTTCTTTAACAACTGGAATGAGGATTCCTGTTCCGTGGACCAATCATACTTCTTTCCCTTTTGAGTCAATGAAGTTAAGGGTTTGGTGATTCTATAGAAATCTTGAATGAATCTTCGGTAGTAACCAGCAAGACCTAAGAATTGGCGGATTTGTGTTGGAGTCTTCGGTGTTTCCCATTTACTAATGGCTTCGATCTTGGCAGGGTCAACTTTAATTCCATGTTTACTGACAACATGTCCCAAAAATTGTACTTCTTGTAACCAGAAATCACACTTCGAAAATTTTGCGTACAATTCTTCTTTCTTGAGTATCTCTAGTACCAGTCTTAAGTGTTGCTCATGTTCTTCCTTGTTCTTCGAGTAAATCAATATGTCGTCGATAAAAACAATGACAAATTTGTCTAAATACGGTCTACAGATGCGATTCATTAGATCCATGAATACTGCTGGAGCATTAGTCAATCCAAAAGGCATGACTAGAAATTCATAGTGACCGTAACGGGTTATGAACGCGGTTTTAGGAACATCTTCTTCCTTCACTCTCAACTGATGATATCCGGAGCGTAGATCAATCTTGGAATAAACACTTGATCCTTGCAATTGATCAAACAAATCATCAATCCTCGGTAATGGGTACCGATTCTTGATCGTTAATTTGTTTAATTCTCGGTAATCTATACACATTCTCATAGATCCATCCTTCTTCTTGACGAACAGAATAGGAGCACCCCAAGGTGAAAAACTAGGACGAATAAATCCACGGTCCGATAATTCTTGCAACTGGTCTTGTAATTCTTGCATTTCTGAAGGTGCAAGTCTATATGGAGATCGGGCTACAGGTGCAGCTCCTGGTATGAGATCAATCTGGAATTCTACACATCTGTGTGGAGGTAGCCCCGGTAATTCTTCTGGAAATACTCCGGGATATTCTCTTACAACCGGCATGTCATTAATGCTTCTTTCTTCAGTATCAATCTTCTTTACATGTGCCAAAATAGCATAACAACCTTTTCTTATAAGTTTCTGGGCCTTCATACAGCTGATAAAGTTCAGCTTTGAGTTGCTCTTCTCCCCATAAATCATTAATGACGTTTCATCCTTACGAGGGATGCGAATTGCTTTCTCAGCGCAAATGTAAAGACCCGTCCTTATCCTCCCGGACGATATCATCAACAGTTGGTCCCATCGCGATGATCGACTCCAAGTAATGTCCTTAATATGAGCTAATGCACAGCGGAAGACTTAATTCGTACCTGAGAATAACATGCTTTAAAAAGTCAACATAAAGTTGGTGAGATATATAGGTTTGATTCTAGCAGCGTTATAACAATGGACCACAAGATTTCATATGTAAACATTTTAATAAAAATATTCTAAGTGGTTGAGCACTTGGTAACCATACTTAACATTTAATCACGTCGCATATTCCCTTTATTATGAAATCTTACTACACTGTACCAAGTGTAGTCACGAAACGAAGTACTGTGCAACCGTTGAATACTGGTCGTCCAGTCCGGTTGGGGTTGTCAGGCCCGATAGATCTATCAACAGGATTCGCGTTTACAATACCGCTGTAAATAACAGTTACCAAGCTACAGGGAAGTATGCCAGTGGTACAACTCAACGTAGAATATATTTTTCAGTTACTTGTGTCCATAACGTAAAACATAAAATACATGTATTCTCATCCCGAAATATTTAGAGTTTAAAAGTGGGACTATATACTCACCATACTGTATTTTGTAGTAAAAATACATATAACACCATTGATCAATTATATGGTTGGCCTCGGATTCACGAACCTATATCATTTATATATATATATTAACACATATAACGATAATCGAACAAGTTTATGTATATAACCCTTTTAGTTATATCCTTTTTATATTAGTAACCTATATGTTTTATGTATTTATTATATATATTTTAAAAATATAAATTTTGTTATGTTATATGTATTAAATATATTTTTTTATAAATAATTATAGTTATCATTTGTTTGTTAGTTATTATAATATTACTAAAATAATATTTGTAGTGAAAATAGTAATAATGATAATAATATTAGTTTGAAATAGGTTAATGATACTAATATTTATAAAATGATACTCGTTTTACTGTTAACGAAAATAACATTAATTTTTATTAAATTCATAAGAATAATAATAATAATAATAATAATAAACCTAATAATAATAATAATATTTATGCTAGTAGTCATAATAATTAAGGATACTTGTAATAACAACAATTAATAATAATAATAATAATAATAATAATAATAATAATAATAATAATAATAATAATAAAGAAATAAAGAAAATAGTTTTTACCCTTTAATATGTTTTCTAAAAAGATTTGCCCGCAACGGGACTCGAACCCGTGACCTCCCGCTTACGCCCTAACACCCATGACCATTCGAGCATCTTTGTTTTTCCGATGTAAATCCCTGGCTATTTTATTTAACTATGCACACTGTTTCTTATATCTTCTCCTTCCTATTTAGCGAGCATCAACTTAATATCCTAACAGACCCTTCATCGATTTGTTATCATCATTTATATCATGATAGTATATGTATCATTTATGGTTATCATATCATCTCAACATCTTTATCATAATATCACCCGGATCATCATCTCCTTTTGATGATCACGATCATCACCCCTTCTATAATCACGTAATCCTCTTATCATGGTTTTTAACGAGTGTATCTTTGTATAAATCTTCGAACTAGAAATTAGGAATGATGGGCTTGCAAGTCGTGGCCCAAGTTTCCTCGCAAGCCCAACTAGTAAAAATGACCCATCGAATCAAGCCTAGTAACCGTTTAAATATGACTTATTCAATAAAATTTTGATGTGGAGCTCGTCTAATAAACACAAGAACAATCAAGTTTATTATTTCCACTTTACAGCTCAACCTTACTCAATTATAATTACCTTCCAATTATGAACGTCCTAATCATAATATCTCACCGAAATTCTCTGCCCAATCTACAACATGGTGGCCCAAGGTAATTGAATTGAACTTGTCATAATTTCATGAGTTTAAAAGAATCGGCTAGATGGTTAGGGGTTCGATTACCCACCAAAAATACAAAGAAATCATTCACCTTATTATAAGTCAACAAGTGGGGTTGTAAGTTTAACATAAAGAGAATCAGACAACAAGAAATAGGACGTGTACTAGCACAACAAAACCCCACTAACAATTAGCTTTAATCATCTTGTCATTATATAACCATGTTACTATCATCATTCATTATTATTGCTCCTGTATTTATATATTCAATGTTTATGTATGAACAAGAAAACGGATACAGGAACCAGAGAATCCAAGTCGTAGCAGTAGCATTAGTTCACAAGTATTTTCAATGGCTTTGTGATGATAAGGTGGTGGTTGTTTTGTTGTTTGTAAGAAACAGAAAACAATAGTAGAAGCATAAAGAGGGTGCTCGGTTTGTAGAATAAACATGTAAGTGGTTGTGTTTAATTGTGAGTTTATGTGGTGTCGTGAAGGTAATCAAATGAAGATGTGAATTGTCCTCAAACAGTAGCAAAGATGGTTCAATGGTGGTTCTCCGACAACGAAGAGAGAAAAGATGGTACCTTGTGAGGAGATAAAACGGTTTAGGGTGGTGGCGGTTTTACTTTGGTGATGGTGGCCGAATGATGGTGGAGTTCTTGAATATTATTAAGAGAGAGAGATAGAGAAAGAGATGAAGTGAGGGTGAAGGTGGTGGTGAAGGTTGTTCTTGGAGATAAGGGGTGGTGCCGGTGATCTTGGTGGTCATGGAGAGGTTTTACAATGAGTTGATTGTGATAAACCAAAGAGGTGATGAATTTAAATAAAAATTGGAACTCGACAGATTATTCGTTCCAAAGGGTATCATACAAAATATCATAAAGCAGATTGTGACAGGAAGCAATTAGTTCAACCATTTAAACAGTCTGATTGTGATCTAAACTTAATTACATGTTTAGCTGTATTTACACATGAACATACGGTTTCTTATAAATATATATATATATATATATATATATCTGATTATAATCAGTATAATCAGTTTTATGAAGTACATACGTATATTAATAATAATAATTGTTATATACAATTTATAATAATAATAATATTTCTAATAATTAATATTTATTAAATGAATAATTTAATAATACTAATAATATTAATAATAATTTATTATTAATAACAACAAAGAAATAATAATAAGAATACTGATAATAATGATTATTAACGATAATGTTCATAGTAACATTAATAATACATTTATAATGTTAATACAAATCACATATTATTTAATTAACATATTATAATATCAAATTATTTACGTGTATAGATATATATATATATATATATATATATATATATATATATATATATATATATATATATATATATATATATATATATATATTTCTATTTACGATTAGAGGTTCGTGAATCGTCAGACAATGGTCAAAGGTTAACTGGTTATTTAAATATCGATTTCGAACTTTCTAGACTCAATACTACAAATTTTGCTTATCGTGTCGGAAACATATAGAGATTAGGGTTTAAATTTGGTCGGAAATTTCCGGGTCGTTACAGTACCCACCCGTTAAAGAAATTTCGTCCCCGAAATTTGATCGAGATCGTCATGACTAACAACAAAATGTTTTTATAACGAATATGAATTAATAACTAGAGTTTTATCACCATTTAGTAATAGTGGTAAAACAATTTGATTATATGAAGCGTACGAGTGAAGCTGTCACAAGAGATTAAGATAAAGATTTAACTTTTGATGTGGTCACAATGAATTTCCAGAATTTAAGGGATTTGGAAATCTAAAGGACTTGATTCTTCAGTGAATAAGAAAATTAGGATTTTTTTTTTATACGCCAATCTGTTTCGATTTCTCTGCCGGATATTTCTCTATAAATCCACCTCTTCGTCTCCTTATTTTCCACAACTCACATCTTCTACTCTTTTTCTTTAATTACTACTTTAAGACATTTGTCAATATGCTCCATCCCATTCTGATTCTTGATATACTCTTAATTTTCACATCTGTCATTCTTCTTTTCCATCTACCGCCAGAAGAATCCATTTACTTCTACTATACTCTTGTGTTTATAGTGTTTCTAGTTCTCCCGTCATCGAGTCAAGCGAGCAATGATCCGGAATTTCGTAGGTATGAAATTTGAAATGAACATAGCTAATGCTCTTAGAAGGAAATGGTAATGACACGATTTTGATTTGTCAAATTACCAGAATATCCTGGAAAAGACCGAATCATCAAGAAAATATTCTCTTGATATGTTTAGAGATTAGATAAAATGTAAGAGCCGTGTAACATGGCACATGATGACGGTACTGTGATTCATCATATTCCATTAGAAACTTAACATGACTTACTGTAATATAATGAAGTTGATCAAGTTTCATTATATTATACTAATTCATGCATCAGTTTCCAACACTACTTCAAAACACTCATATTTTAATTTCGAAGGTTTCAGAATTTAGAAACTAACACAGTTTCTTTTATTTTATAATGCAGATATTACGGAGAGATACATGATCGCAGATAGGAATAGTTGTGAAAAGATCTCCAGAAATATGAAGAATATGTATAACGGAAGGTATGAAAATATCTTATAATATCTAAGATAAGATGATGATGAAGAATATCATCTGGAAAGGTTTAGAATAAGGAATAGGGTCCTTACTAACTGTTTCAGCAGACACTGAATCGTTTGGATTCTTTGAAGTCGGGTTTAGTTTTCATGATTGGTCCACGGTCTCCTTCATACTTTGCTCAATTCGTTTTCCAGTTTCAACCTTTCTCTTTTTCTGAGCTTTTCCAACTTACTTTTACTTCATCGTAAACTTTTGACTGTTAAAGTCGTTTACGGTTTTTTTTTGCTGCTTCATCAGCATTTCAAGAACTACTTCATAGTCCAGGGGGTTTTTCAGAAATTCCACATTTAGAGTATGAAATTTTTAAGGTAGACATTATAGGTATAACTGGGGATGTTCTACGAGATTTTCAAAATACTGATTGCGGATTCCGCCGGAGAGATGACGAACTGCTGGTTCATCTGATGATGATATCGTGGAATATAAAAGGTTCTCCGGTAACGATGTCGAAAGGACAAGGTATAAATATCGAGGTTATAATAAGAGTAATCTCACTGAGAAGTCGAAGTGGAGCTGTGACAAAATTAGCTTCTTGAAAAGGAATCGTATGGTTATTTTTGCTAATGAATGATAGAGAATTCGACGCGAATAGGTTTTAACTATAACTTCGGTTTCGAAAGTTTTTCAGGTGCATCACTGTATGCATGAATCTTTTTTTCCATAAACGAAGTGTGACTGGTTCAATTTCTCGATCGATGTGTTTTCAAGAATCATGAAAGATTTGAACTCGAATTGTAATTGTCGAGGTACAAATGAAGTTTAGGATAAAATCAAGTGGCAAACTTGAAGATTAGTTTAGTTTCATATGTTATAATCAATAGTTTAATTCATTTTAATTGTCCAAAGTTAGCAGTCCAATAGTCCGATTGTACAATGATCCAATATATTCATATATAAATTAAATATATAATATTTGAATTAACTAATACGTATCGTGACCCGTGTACCAGTCTCAGTGTCGATCACAACTCAAAGTATATATATATTTTGGAATCAACCTCAACCCTGTATAGCCAACTCCAACATTCACATATAGAGTGTCTATGGTTGTTCCGAAATATATATATAGATGGGTCGATATGATAGGTCGAAACCTTGTATACGTGTCCCGTTATTTAAAGTGCGTAAAAGTAAATAACAGAAATTAAATGACGATAAATAAAATTGCGAGAATGTAAATTGCGATAATATAAATTGCGATAAAATATAATCAGTTAGCTGGGAACAGTTAACCGGAACAGTTAGCGTGAAATCCTATCACAATTTCAATTAATTAATTCGTTTGTTTCTAACACTTTTTATTTTTGTCCAATGTTTTCTTCGTTATGCCACTCGTTGGATTCTGATAGGTCAAAATCCAAATATGAAATTTGAATAGAAATGGTTATTCGGTGGTGAACAGATACGAATATCGGTGGTTGTAAGTAGAATAGCAAATGACCGTTGAATCAGATTCGAAGAATATACAGTGTAACTTATTAATGTGACATCTAAATATTCCTCGGGTACTACCTACCCGTTAAAATATTTTCATCATTAACAGTTTGTACGAAAGAATTTTTAATTACAATCTTTATGAAAATATACTTGCATATATATTTTCATCGGACGTAATCTTGGATTTAATGAGTCAATAAGATATTAAACTCATTTGTTTTATCGTTAATACTGGATTACATGATCTCTAAAACATTGGAGATTTCATAATCACCATGTCGAACGAAGGTAAATGAGATAGAACGATAAGTAAAGCGAAGATAATCGATATAGAATGATATGTAAAACGAAGATCATACTCGAAGTACAGATAGTGATATTGAGGCGTGTGAGATTGATATTCGAGATATAGTTTGTGATGTTGAGGTTTACGACATGATTGTGATTGGGGTAATAAGGGTACTGTCGGCGTCGATAATGGTGGTACGGATTATGCTGCTGGTGCTGCTGCTGGTGTTTGTAACCTTCGCACCATATTCTCCAAAGCCGTCACGCGAGCGCGAAGTTCGTTAACTTCTGCTAGTACACCGGGATGATTGGTGGTTGGAGTGAGCGAATGAACAAGATCTGAAATATTGGATAGTATATAATCGTGACGAGATACTCTAGAAATGAGAGAGAAAATGGTTTCTCGAACAGGTTCGCCGGTAAGTGCTTCAGGTTCGTCGCTAAGAGGACAATTTGGCGGATGGAAGGAATCTTCGATGTGAAATGATTTTCAGATATCGAATGATATTCTAGAAATATATAATATCTATATATATAGTCCTAAAGATTTCGTAGACTACGAAGGAATTTATGACACGTGTCAGATAATTCTATAGTAACAGATACGCTAAGATATGAATTTTGTCTATACACTATCAATGCAGTAAATGCAGTAGGACGTGTCTAGACTTATGAATGATAAGCAGGCAATTCCCTAAGAATGATAAGCAGATGGTTTTCGACTAGAAATGATAAGCAAAACTTTTTGACATGTAAACACGGTCAAAGACCAGACTTACTAATGTATCCTAACAACTAACAGTTAGACACACTAATGCAAGACCTGGTTCGCTAAGACCAACGCTCTGATACCACCTGTAAAGACCCGTCCTTATCCTCCCGGACGATATCATCAACAGTTGGTCCCATCGCGATGATCGACTCCAAGTAATGTCCTTAATATGAGCTAATGCACAGCGGAAGACTTAATTCGTACCTGAGAATAACATGCTTTAAAAAGTCAACATAAAGTTGGTGAGATATATAGGTTTGATGCTAGCAGCGTTATAACAATGGACCACAAGATTTCATATGTAAACATTTTAATAAAAATATTCTAAGTGGTTGAGCACTTGGTAACCATACTTAACATTTAATCACGTCGCATATTCCCTTTATTATGAAATCTTACTACACTGTACCAAGTGTAGTCACGAAACGAAGTACTGTGCAACCGTTGAATACTGGTCGTCCAGTCCGGTTGGGGTTGTCAGGCCCGATAGATCTATCAACAGGATTCGCGTTTACAATACCGCTGTAAATAACAGTTACCAAGCTACAGGGAAGTATGCCAGTGGTACAACTCAACGTAGAATATATTTTTCAGTTACTTGTGTCCATAACGTAAAACATAAAATACATGTATTCTCATCCCGAAATATTTAGAGTTTAAAAGTGGGACTATATACTCACCATACTGTATTTTGTAGTAAAAATACATATAACACCATTGATCAATTATATGGTTGGCCTCGGATTCACGAACCTATATCATTTATATATATATATTAACACATATAACGATAATCGAACAAGTTTATGTATATAACCCTTTTAGTTATATCCTTTTTATATTAGTAACCTATATGTTTTATGTATTTATTATATATATTTTAAAAATATAAATTTTGTTATGTTATATGTATTAAATATATTTTTTTATAAATAATTATAGTTATCATTTGTTTGTTAGTTATTATAATATTACTAAAATAATATTTGTAGTGAAAATAGTAATAATGATAATAATATTAGTTTGAAATAGGTTAATGATACTAATATTTATAAAATGATACTCGTTTTACTGTTAACGAAAATAACATTAATTTTTATTAAATTCATAAGAATAATAATAATAATAATAATAATAAACCTAATAATAATAATAATATTTATGCTAGTAGTCATAATAATTAAGGATACTTGTAATAACAACAATTAATAATAATAATAATAATAATAATAATAATAATAATAATAAAGAAATAAAGAAAATAGTTTTTACCCTTTAATATGTTTTCTAAAAAGATTTGCCCGCAACGGGACTCGAACCCGTGACCTCCCGCTTACGCCCTAACACCCATGACCATTCGAGCATCTTTGTTTTTCCGATGTAAATCCCTGGCTATTTTATTTAACTATGCACACTGTTTCTTATATCTTCTCCTTCCTATTTAGCGAGCATCAACTTAATATCCTAACAGACCCTTCATCGATTTGTTATCATCATTTATATCATGATAGTATATGTATCATTTATGGTTATCATATCATCTCAACATCTTTATCATAATATCACCCGGATCATCATCTCCTTTTGATGATCACGATCATCACCCCTTCTATAATCACGTAATCCTCTTATCATGGTTTTTAACGAGTGTATCTTTGTATAAATCTTCGAACTAGAAATCAGGAATGATGGGCTTGCAAGTCGTGGCCCAAGTTTCCTCGCAAGCCCAACTAGTAAAAATGACCCATCGAATCAAGCCTAGTAACCGTTTAAATATGACTTATTCAATAAAATTTTGATGTGGAGCTCGTCTAATAAACACAGGAACAATCAAGTTTATTATTTCCACTTTACAGCTCAACCTTACTCAATTATAATTACCTTCCAATTATGAACGTCCTAATCATAATATCTCACCGAAATTCTCTGCCCAATCTACAACATGGTGGCCCAAGGTAATTGAATTGAACTTGTCATAATTTCATGAGTTTAAAAGAATCGACTAGATGGTTAGGGGTTCGATTACCCACCAAAAATACAAAGAAATCATTCACCTTATTATAAGTCAACAAGTGGGGTTGTAAGTTTAACATAAAGAGAATCAGACAACAAGAAATAGGACGTGTACTAGCACAACAAAACCCCACTAACAATTAGCTTTAATCATCTTGTCATTATATAACCATGTTACTATCATCATTCATTATTATTGCTCCTGTATTTATATATTCAATGTTTATGTATGAACAAGAAAACGGATACAGGAACCAGAGAATCCAAGTCGTAGCAGTAGCATTAGTTCACAAGTATTTTCAATGGCTTTGTGATGATAAGGTGGTGGTTGTTTTGTTGTTTGTAAGAAACAGAAAACAATAGTAGAAGCATAAAGAGGGTGCTCGGTTTGTAGAATAAACATGTAAGTGGTTGTGTTTAATTGTGAGTTTATGTGGTGTCGTGAAGGTAATCAAATGAAGATGTGAATTGTCCTCAAACAGTAGCAAAGATGGTTCAATGGTGGTTCTCCGACAACGAAGAGAGAAAAGATGGTACCTTGTGAGGAGATAAAACGGTTTAGGGTGGTGGCGGTTTTACTTTGGTGATGGTGGCCGAATGATGGTGGAGTTCTTGAATATTATTAAGAGAGAGAGATAGAGAAAGAGATGAAGTGAGGGTGAAGGTGGTGGTGAAGGTTGTTCTTGGAGATAAGGGGTGGTGCCGGTGATCTTGGTGGTCATGGAGAGGTTTTACAATGAGTTGATTGTGATAAACCAAAGAGGTGATGAATTTAAATAAAAATTGGAACTCGACAGATTATTCGTTCCAAAGGGTATCATACAAAATATCATAAAGCAGATTGTGACAGGAAGCAATTAGTTCAACCATTTAAACAGTCTGATTGTGATCTAAACTTAATTACATGTTTAGCTGTATTTACACATGAACATACGGTTTCTTATAAATATATATATATATATATATATATCTGATTATAATCAGTATAATCAGTTTTATGAAGTACATACGTATATTAATAATAATAATTGTTATATACAATTTATAATAATAATAATATTTCTAATAATTAATATTTATTAAATGAATAATTTAATAATACTAATAATATTAATAATAATTTATTATTAATAACAACAAAGAAATAATAATAAGAATACTGATAATAATGATTATTAACGATAATGTTCATAGTAACATTAATAATACATTTATAATGTTAATACAAATCACATATTATTTAATTAACATATTATAATATCAAATTATTTACGTGTATAGATATATATATATATATATATATATATATATATATATATATATATATATATTTCTATTTACGATTAGAGGTTCGTGAATCGTCAGACAATGGTCAAAGGTTAACTGGTTATTTAAATATCGATTTCGAACTTTCTAGACTCAATACTACAAATTTTGCTTATCGTGTCGGAAACATATAGAGATTAGGGTTTTAATTTGGTCAGAAATTTCCGGGTCGTTACAGCAAACAACTTCCGCTCTTGTTTGGGACATCCAGTCCATGCCAACGATTACGTCAAAACTTCCTAATTCTACGGGTATCAAATCGATTTTGAAGGTTTCACCAGCGAGATTCATTTCGCAACCATGGCAAATTTTATCGGCTTTTATCAGTTTACCATTAGCTAATTCAATAGTATATTTATCGTCTAGAGGTAATGATGCACATTTTAGTTTAAAACTAAAGTTGATAAGGCTAAAAAGGAACATATATTTCATAGCATTATCCCCCAAGAAAGACAAGATTTTAGTTGCAATTGTTCCATTTTCAAGTAATATTCGTTTATTTTAAATAAGTGCGAAGACAAAAGGCGAAAACGACGATTTGAAGACAAAAAGGTCCAAAAAGCTAAAAAGTACAAGATACAATTAAAAAGGTTCAAATTATTGATGAAGAACGTCTAAAAATGACAAGAGTACAAGTTACAAAACGCAAAGTACACGATATAAAATTGTACGAAAGGACGTTCGAAAATCCGGAACCGGGACATGAGTCAACTCTCAACGCTCGACGCAACGGTGTAAAAATTACGAGTCAACTATGCACAAGAATAAAATATAATATTTAAATAATTCATAATAAGAATAATATTAAATAATAAAAAGTTGTTAATTGAGCATAGTTCAGGGGTCATAAATGAAAATTTCAATTCATAATTCGCCTATAAAAGGCATTGCATTCGATCATTTTATGGATCCCTAATCCATCTTTCTCTTCTCTCATTCATACGATATATTTATATTTATAATTTATATTTTAATTTTAATTTTAATTATAATTCTAATAATAAGGGTATGTTAGCGAATATTGTAAGGGTGTAAGTCGAAATTCTGTCCGTGTAACGCTACGCTATTTTTAATCATTGTAAGTTATGTTCAACCTTTTTACATTATTGTCTCGTAGCTAAGTTATTATTATGCTTATTTAAAACGAAGTAATCATGATGTTGGGCTAATTACTAAAATTGGGTAATTGGGCTTTGTACCATAATTGGGGTTTGGACAAAAGAACGACACTTGTGGAAATTAGACTATAGGCTATTAATGGGCTTTATATTTGTTTAACTAAATGATAGTTTGTTAATGTTAATATAAAGATTTACAATTGGGCGTCCCTATAAATTACCATATACACTCAATCGGACACGATGGGCGGGGTATTTATATGTACGAATAATCGTTCATTTAACCGGACACGGGAATGGATTAATAGCCACTAGAATAATTAAAACAGGGGTGAAATTATGTACAAGGACACTTGGTATAATTGATAACAAAATATTAAAACCTTGGGTTACACTCAGTCGACATCCTGGTGTAATTATTAAACAAAGTATTAAAATCTTGTTACAGTTTAAGTCCCCAATTAGTTGGAATATTTAACTTCGGGTATAAGGATAATTTGACGAGGACACTCGCACTTTATATTTATGACTGATGGACTGTTATGGACAAAAACCAGACGGACATATTAAATAATCCAGGACAAAGGACAATTAACCCATGGGCATAAAACTAAAATCAACACGTCAAACATCATGATTACGGAAGTTTAAATAAGCATAATTCTTTTATTTCATATTTAATTTCCTTTATTTTATATTTAATTGCACTTCTAATTATCGCATTTTTTTAATTATCGCAAGTTTATTTTATCGCACTTTTATTATTCGCAATTTCATTATCGTTATTTACTTTATGCTTTAATTTAAGTCTTGTATTTATTTTTAATATTTTACATTTGGTTTTAACTGCGACTAAAGTTTTAAAATCGACAAACCGGTCATTAAACGGTAAAAACCTCCCCTTTATAATAATAATATTACTTATATATATATATATATATATTTGTATTTTTACAATTATTGTGTGTAAAAAAATATAGTGTTATACTTCACGAGCTCCCTGTGGAACGAACCGGACTTACTAAAAACTATACTATAATACGATTAGGTACACTGCCTATAAGTGTTGTAGCAAGGTTTAAGTATATCCACTCGATAAATAAATAAATAACTTGTGTAAAATTGTAGCATATTTAATAGTATTTCGCACTAAAAATAATACTATTTTGTATACACCCCCTACGACATCAAGTATTTTTGGCGCCGCTGCCGGGGACTCGGCGAAACACTATATTTTTAATTTATATTTGTAAAAAAGAAAAAAAAATGACACGCTTTGTCCCTCTTTTGTTGTACTAGTTTAAAAAAAAAACCCCATTATCAATATTCCCACACTTATGAATTAGGACGTGCAGACAAAAACTTAAATTAGGCATTTTTATAAAATACGTATTTAGCCTTATCAATATCCCCACATAATAATAACCAATTTATCATTTGAGTAAAGTCTAATGACAACTTGATGTGTTTCTGTGATTGATGTGAAGCCAAAAATTATTGACAACTTGTATGGGAAAAAGGATACATGAATGGGAAAAAGGAGTTTTAACTCTTTTATTTGTGTGGCTCTTATTTCAACTAGAGAAAACTCTTTTGACAAAAACAATAACCCTTGAAAATAGTGGGCCATACGTTGATAAGAACAAAAGTAAAATACGTCCGTTTAATATTTGTGGTCCATCGATTTGTTAAAGTTTTTCAAATTTAATCAATTTCATAAATAAAAAAAAAAAAAAATTCTGTAAAAAAAAAACGTTTTTTTTTAAGAAAAAAAAAATTCGTTTTTTAAAAAAAAAAAAAAAATTATATATTTTTAAGATTTTGTCTATAAAAAAATTATTTTAAGTTTTATTACCTTTAGTTTTTTTTAGACTATAGTCGCAACTTTTAGTATTAAGTATAGTTTTTGCCTTAGTATTTATTTTTACTTCTAGAATTTTAAGGCTTTGCCGTAAAATCCCTTAAGTGCTTTTTCTTTAGACTAAGATTTAGGTGCCTTAAAATTTTGCGACGCTATTTTTCGTGCTATTTTCTTATTTTTATTTTTCGACGCCTTTTACCTATGTATCAATTATCATTCCAAATTGTACTCTCAATTTGTAATTTTAATTTTAAGTTAGTGATCGTAATAAGGATCGATTAGTCGTGTGTTTTAAAGTCTTATAAGTTACTCTTTTTCGTTCCTTTTTATTTTTCGACACTTTTCGACGCGCAATCTATTTCTTTCTTATTTCTCGTCATTCTAGTTATAGGACATAGAATTTTATCTACTTCTAATCTAATATTTCTTAAACGGAAAGAAAAATTATTTAAGTGGTTAAGTTAATAGACGTTGACATTTTTCTGGTTCGTAGTAATAGTTGGATTTGTACGTGGAACGGGTTGTTGGAGCCAAACAGTCCTCAATTATATTGAGACCAAACGAATCCTACCCCTCTGCTGCATCTTTTGGCTATTCGAAACGTGGGCAAAATCAGAAAAGTCTATTAATTGGATAGCTTATATAAGTTTTTCTTATTATTTTTATAACTAATAGGATATTCTGTGAATGCACCAAGCAAAACGTTCACCGCCGGTCATACGTTCACCACCTGTAACTCGATCAAGACATTTAGCAAATATCGCCGCCGTTGATTTTTCTTTAGAATCATCATCCAGTCGACCAAATACTCCAACTCAAATTTCCGATAATCTAGTTTTTGAAACAAACCTCACAATTGAGAATCCGGAGAATACTCAGGGACAATTCCGAGATCCTGATCCACTAATTATTCCTCCAGAACCTCCAATCATTCAAACAGAGATTGTTGAGGAAGAAACCATTAAATCAGAATCCTCTAGTGATTCAGATTCAACACTTCCAATCATGGAAAATCTAGAACCTCTAAGTATGGAAGACCGAATGAGAGCTAAACGCACTGGCCAATGTCACGCAATTACTCATCCAGACATTAATGCGCCAGATTATGAAATTAAAGGACAAATTCTACACATGGTGACTAATCAATGCCAATTTAGTGGTGCGCCGAAGGAAGATCCAAATGAACATTTACGTACCTTTAATAGAATCTGCACACTATTTAAAATCCGAGAAGTTGAGGATGAACAGATATATCTCATGTTATTTCCCTGGACTTTAAAGGGAGAAGCCAAAGATTGGTTGGAATCGTTACCTGAAGGGGCAATCGATACATGGGATGTTTTAGTTGACAAATTTCTTAAACAATTCTTTCCTGCATCTAAAACCGTAAGACTTCAAGCAGAAATTGTTACGTTTACACAGAAACCAAATGAAACTCTATATGAGGCGTGGACAAGATATGGAAAGTTGTTAAGAGGATGTCCGCAACATGGTTTAGACACCTGTCAAATAGTACAAATATTCTACCAAGGATGCGACATCACTACAAGGAAAGACATAGATATAGCAGCTGGTGGTTCTATTATGAAGAAAACCGAAACTGATGCTTACAAAATTATTGATAACACTGCTTCCCACTCACATGAGTGGCACCAAGAAAAAGATATCATTAGATCATCTAAAGCAGCTAGAGACGATTCTAGCCATGACTTAGATTCCATTTCCGCAAAGATAGATGCTGTGGAGAGACGAATGGAAAAGATGACTAAAGATATTCACTCAATACGAATTAGTTGTGAGCAGTGTGGAGGACCACATTTGACAAAAGATTGTCTCAGTATTGAATTAACAATGGAACAAAGAGAGAATATTTCATACATAAACCAAAGGCCTGGAAATAATTATCAACCGCCAAGACCGATTTACAATCAAAACCAGAATTATAACAGAAATATTCCATACAACAACCAACAAGGTCCTACCAATCAACAAGTATCTAATAATACTTACAATCAGCAAAGACCTAATTTTCAAAACAAACCACCACAACAAACCGATGATAAAAAGCCGAATTTAGAAGATATGATGACGAAGCTAGTTGAAACTCAAACGCAGTTTTTCACATCTCAAAAACAAACCAATGAACAAAATGCTCAAGCATTTAGAAATCAACAAGCTTCTATTCAAAATCTGGAACAAGAAGTAAGTAACCTAGCAAGATTAATAGGTGAAAGAAAACCGGGAAGTCTACCTAGTAATACAAATGCTAATCCCCGAAATGAAACAGCTAAAGCCATTACCACAAGAAGTGGTACAACACTTAAACCACCTGAAATACCTGTAACTTCTGATGAAGCTATTCCTACTCCACAAGAACCACAACCTGATCAAGATAAGGAAAAAGAACCGGTAGTTGAGAAGGTTAATGAAGATAACAAAGTTAAGGATAAACCTTATGTTAAACCATACCAACCACCACTTCCTTACCCGAGTAAAATGAAGAAAGAGAAACTTGAAGCCGAGCAATCCAAATTCTTGGATATGTTTAAATAGATAAATGTAAATCTTCCTTTCATTGATGTGATTTCAGGAATGCCTAGATATGCTAAATTCTTGAAAGATCTGATCACGAATAGAAAGAAAATGGAAGAACTCTCAGCTGTTACTATGAATGCTAATTGTTCAGCAGTGCTGTTGAATAAGATACCAGAAAAACTATCTGATCCAGGAAGTTTCACAATTCCATGTTTTCTGGGTAGTCTTAGTTCAATAGAAGTATTGGCAGACTTAGGTGCTAGTATAAATCTAATGCTGTATTCACTATACACTAAACTAGACCTTGGAGAATTGAAACCAACAAGAATAAGCATACAACTAGCCGATAGATCAATAAAATATCCTAGAGGAATAATGGAGAACATGCTAGTTAAAGTTGGTACTTTAGTATTTCCAGTAGATTTTGTTGTTTTGGACATGGAAGAAGATTCTCAAGTTCCTCTCATATTAGGAAGACCATTCTTAAACACGGCTAAAGCAATGATAGACGTGTTCGGTAAGAAACTGACCCTAAGTATAGAGGATGAGAGTGTTACCTTTTCAGTTGATAGAGCAATGCAACAACCACAATCTGCAGATGATACATGTTATTATATTCAAACTATAGATGCACATGCAGAATTATTAGAAGAATTTCCAGAATTACAAGGAACAGGAGAATGTTCTTTAGGAGAAGGAACAGAACAAATTGATGAAGCTGAAATGTTAGATACACTAATAGCTAATGGATATGAACCAACAACAGAAGAAATCCAAATGCTAAAAGAAGAAGACAGATATCGATACAAATCATCGATAGAAGAACCTCCGAAATTAGAGTTAAAGCCACTTCCAAACCATTTGGAATACGCTTATTTACATGGTGAATCTGAATTACCCGTAATAATATCGTCTTCTCTTACTGAAAATGAGAAATCACAACTCATTTCTGTGTTGAAAGCTCATAAACCAGCTATTGCATGGAAGATTCATGATATTAAAGGAATAAGTCCTTCGTATTGCACACATAAAATCCTTATGGAAGAAGGTCATAAAACGTATGTGCAACGCCAACGAAGACTAAATCCTAATATGCAAGATGTAGTTAAGAAAGAGATTATTAAACTGCTAGACGCAGGTCTAATTTATCCAATCTCTGATAGTCCATGGGTAAGCCCAGTTTAATGCGTGCCTAAGAAGGGTGGCATGACTGTCATTACAAATGAGAAAAATGAGCTTATTCCTACTAGAACTGTAACAGGATGGCGTGTGTGTATTGATTATAGAAAATTAAATGACGCCACCAGAAAAGATCACTTTCCCTTACCTTTCATAGATCAAATGTTGGAAAGATTAGCCGGAAATAGTTACTATTGTTTTCTAGATGGATTTTCCGGATATTTTCAAATTCCAATAGCACCCGAAGATCAAGAAAAAACCACTTTCACGTGCCCTTATGGTACTTTTGCTTACAAACGCATGCCATTTGGACTTTGCAACGCCCCTGCAACCTTTCAAAGGTGTATGATGGCGATTTTTCACGACATGATAGAAGAATGCATGGAAGTTTTCATGGATGACTTTTCAGTCTTCGGTGATACATTTGAATCATGTATAGTTAATCTGGAACGAATGCTTATTAGATGCGAACAATCAAATCTAGTACTTAATTGGGAGAAATGCCATTTCATGGTTAAAGAAGGCATCGTTCTTGGACATAAAATTTCAAAAGAAGGAATTGAAGTGGATATAGCTAAAGTAGATGTAATTGCTAAACTTCCACATCCCACCAATGTTAGAGGAGTTAGGAGTTTTCTAGGGCATGCCGGTTTTTACCGACGTTTTATAAAAGATTTTTCTAAAATTGCCACTCCTTTGAATAAACTCCTAGAGAAGGATGCTCCATTCATCTTTTCAGATGAGTGTATCAAATCTTTTAATATTCTTAAAGAGGAACTCACTAATGCACCGATCATGATAACACCAAATTGGAATCTACCATTTGAACTAATGTGCGATGCAAGTGATTTTGCAATGGGAGCCGTTTTAGGACAAAGGATTGAAAAACGATTTCAACCTATATATTATGCTAGTAAGACGTTACAAGGAGCACAAACGAACTATACAACTACTGAAAAAGAACTCCTTGCTATTGTCTTTGCTTTTGACAAATTTCGATCATATCTCGCTCTAGCAAAAACAGTGGTCTATACCGACCATTCTGCTCTTAGATACCTATTTTCAAAACAAGATGCAAAACCAAGATTAATCCGTTGGATCTTACTCTTACAAGAGTTTGATATTGAAATCCGAGATAAAAGAGGAGCAGAAAATCTCGCCGCTGATCATCTTTCTCGTCTTGAAAATCCCGAATTAGAAGTTCTAAATGAATCAGCCATACAAGACAACTTTCCTGATGAATATCTATTGAAGATAGATTATAAAGAAATCCCATGGTTTGCAGACTATGCAAATTATTTAGTATGTGGATTCCTTGAAAAAGGATTATCGTACCAAAGACGAAAGAAATTCTTCAGTGATATAAAACACTATTTCTGGGAAGATCCACATCTGTTTAAAAGTTGTCCCGATGGAATAATACGCCGATGTGTATTTGGAGATGAAGCTAGTAAAATATTAAACCATTGTCACACAGGACCAACAGGAGGGCATTATGGGCCTCAACTAACAGCAAGAAAAGTTTATGAAGCTGGATTCTATTGGCCTACAATTTACAAAGACGCACACCTTCTTTGCAAATCCTGTGATGCTTGTCAAAGGGCCGGAAAAATAAGTCAACGTGATGAAATGCCACAAAATGTCATCCAAGTATGTGAAGTATTTGACATTTGGGGTATTGACTTTATGGGTCCATTTCCAAAATCTCATAATAATCTATATATACTCGTAGCCATTGATTATGTATCTAAATGGGCGGAAGCACAAGCTCTCCCAACTAACGATGCACGAGTTGTAGTCAACTTTTTAAAATGTCTTTTTGCAAGGTTTGGAACACCGAAAGCTTTGATAAGTGATCGGGGTACTCATTTCTGTAATAATCAACTTGAGAAAGTTCTTAAAAGATATGGAGTAACTCATAAAATCTCCACCGCATATCATCCACAAACAAGTGGACAAATTGAAAACACCAACCGAGCTTTAAAACGTATTCTAGAGAAAACCGTAGGATCAAATCCGAAGGAATGGTCCATTAAATTGGAGGATGCACTCTGGGCTTTTAGAACAGCCTACAAAACTCCAATTGGAACCACACCTTTTAGACTTGTTTATGGAAAAGCATGTCATCTTCCAGTAGAAATTGAACACAAAGCATTTTGGGCTTTGAAGACATGTAATCTTGATTTACATGAAGCTGGACGTCTACGATTAAGTCAACTAAACGAATTAGAAGAATTAAGACATGAAGCATACGAAAATTCGTTAATCTATAAAGAAAGAACGAAGAAATGGCATGATAAAAGAATCAGAAGTTCAAAAGAATTTAAAGAAGGAGACAGAGTTCTTCTTTTCAATTCACGATTCAAGCTATTTCCTGGAAAATTGAAATCAAGATGGTCTGGACCATTCATAGTCAAAAGAGTTTTCCCATACGGAACGATAGAATTAATAAATTCAAATGGGATTGAATTTAAAGTTAATGGTCACAGAGTTAAACATTACATACATGGTCCGATGGAAGTCGACAACGAAGTTAATCACAATTTCGACACCACAGCTAACTAAGTGTGGGGAGAATCAAGTCTTTAAAGGATAATATGTATTTCTGTTAGAGTTAGATTGTCTGTTTTCGTGTAGTTATCGAAAATGGAACCCGAATGGTCTTTCCCTAGCAGACCCTAAAGAACTAGTCTTCTCCCCCCATTCTGAATTTTTTATTTTTTTTTAGGTTTTTACGAAATGAAGACTGCCTGTGAACTAAACCATGGTCTAATGCTACACGCTTTGATCACTAAACGTAATAATGACATACTCCCGAGTGAATTAGTATCAGTAATCAGAGAAAGAATGGATGGAGTTAGAAAAGAATCCAGATGCGAAGATAATAAATTACAATTTGGTAAAGGAAAATCAAAATCCGCAGCGAAAAGAAGAGCACGACACCTAGAAAGATGTCACAAATGCGGAAAATGGTCACATGGAGGTAAATGTTCAAATAATCAAACCTATTCAAACACCGAATTTGTTACTTTATGCAGAGACGGACCGTTCATATGTTTAGAAGAAAATACACTGAATGCTCGAGGTTACGCCTATGTAGCTATGGAAAACCAATTAAACCGACTATCTTATGAATGGGATAGATCATATAACTAAGAAATCTATTTCACAGGTATGTCTGTACAGTTTTTATTTTTATTTTTATTTTTAACCTTTTGATAATAAACGATAATTTATTCGCTAAAAAGTATTAAATTGGTATTGAATAAAATTAGGTTTGGCGACCGAAATTATTGATATCATTCAAAAATTTATTACATCACTGCGAAATTTAACGTTTATTCTTAAGGTATAAATATCTTTAATCAATCAACCCAAAATATTTCAAAAATTCGTCATGAGTTAAATTAGGTTTTGGAACCGAAATTACTTTACCGAAAAGAGGGGCGCATATTTTTGATAATATTTGATTGATTAAAGTGGGATAAAAAGCCAAAAAGATTTTTAATTTTATTTTTACCATGTTTTTAAAATTAATATTTAAATCTTAAATTAATATTGTAAACTTTGTAAAAACAATATATTTAAAATTGTAAATATTTGAAAAATTAATATAAGTTTGGTGTGAATTTATAATGTGAATTTTTAAAATTAAGTTTGGTGTGAATTTTTAATATTAATTTTGAATTTTATATTTAAGTTGTGTGAATTTAAAAACAAAAATTTACTTTATCTCATTAAGTTAAAAATATGATTTTTAAAATTCGTCGTAAGTTGAAGACTAGGTCTTTGAACCGAAATTGCTTTACCCGAGGGAAGGACGAGAACTTTTATTATCATTATTTTTATTCTTATTGAATTAAAGTATGCCAAAAACATTGAAAAAACCCAAAAATCTTAGCTTTTAAAACAATCGCTATAAAAAGACAAATTTTAAAATTTTGTCGAGGGACGGACTAGGGCATCGTTCCAAAACGTCCTCATTCTTAAAAGAAACAAAATTTTAAAATTAATTAATATTTGTTTTATAAGTTAAAGGTTTAAAAAAAAAAAGTATGTATATATTTGTTTGTAGTTTATCTTATAAACAGGGTAAAACAACGCGTTTTCAAAGACTGGCATTAAGTTCAGCAAAAGTAACTAATTTTAACAACAAGATGCAAAATTATATGTGATGTAACAACAAACGGAATGAACAAATGACGTGCACCATTTATCATTCAAAACAAACGCCAATATGTTTGAAAGTTTTGGTAAAATTTAATCACTTTACTACGCTAATCACCCTCAATAATTTAAATTGTTACTGATTTCTTGCAAATGAGGGCATTGCATGATCTTAAGTGTGGGGAAGGGTTATAAATTCTCTCGGGTTTATACTTGGTTTATTTGCCAAATTTTGTGAAAATTTGAAAAATTTTCAACTAAATGAACTCAAAATCATGTTTATACATATTTATGAACGATAAAAACTAGGTGTTAATACCGAAATTATCGTTACCTCGAAAAGGACATAAATTGAGAAACAACCCAAAATGCTTGAATTCATTTAGAATGGAATAGAAGAAAATAAAAAGGCAAAGAAAAAAATAAAAGCCAAGTGTGGGAAGAATTTACCAAGTTCTTTAAAACATATATCACATATTTTTGTACAAGATTATTGCAGGTACTTTTGCTTTGGACAATACTAATCAGTTTTACCCAATTTACTGTAATATATTTAAAAGAATAGATGGATCTACACGATGAATCAATTCCATCATTAAAAGGAAGTAAAGTCTTCAGAAAAAGACACGCGCTTCTTGATTTAGGTCAAGAAGTTGTCGTCCAGACCAGCTGTAGGTTGACGAAAAATCTAGAAAAGTCATCACTAAAATCGGCTGGAAATCCACGGACCTCAGCATCAAACAGGGTAGCCAAGTGGTCAGATTTATCCTAACCATGAGAAGGATTTATCTCGTACAATGGGGGGGCACCGTGCAAATTAGCTGGATAAGACTAATGAATCAGATCCCCAGAAAGGATAATCTCCTTAAAGATTAAAAATCAGCTTTTAAGCCTGATATTAATCAATCCTTGAGATTGACCTTAAAGATTGAGAATTCAAACTCATGGAATTCGATGATATCTAAACTCGAGCTTGAACGAGAAAATATTTTGATCAAAAATTACAAACCGATTTGTTTTCTGAAAAACCATTTTCAGTGCGTTCATTACCATTGAACGTAAAATCCTAGGAATTCACCTGGAATTCATTAGGTCACCTGAACCAAATCGGTTTTCAACCGTAAGAACGGTGGTTGCATAGCATGGTCGGAGACAGGACCTTGTGCCAGACCGAAAAATCATAGGATGATCTTTACTATCGCTCCTACCAAGGATAGTTCTAGCATCCGACACGTTAAAAGACCATAATCATCTGCATGTCACGGGACATTGCCTTAACAGTTTCTTGTTCATCGCTTTCCTTTACAACCAGACGGTAGTTTACCGAAAGGTAATATACGGAACAAGTAAACTGGATGTGTGCTATTCGATACCGGGATAGCAGTGGATTACACGAACCTAAAAGTTTTAGCCAAAATATTGATCCACAAATATATTTTGCAACACCGATGATGGATCAAATCAGAAAACTTGTCTAGGGTAAAATCTAGCTTGAATTTTCAAAAGATCAAATGTTTTCATAAAGATCCAATTTCCTTAAAGGATCTAAATTTTTATAGTCATGTGGGACTGTAAACCGCCTTTCAAATGTGCACTTTGCTTTGGAAACCGAAAGTAAATCGGCTATTTGATTGCAAGTGTCGTTGACCTAAACCCAAGGCAACTGTGGATGACACACCCACCTTTAACCATATCGTTACAATCATTGTTTATACCGCCATATCAAAATCACTGATGTATAAAGTGTGAAGAATAAATAAGTGATTTGTATGTTTTTATTTCAAGACTATATTGCTTGAGGATAAGCAACGCTCAAGTGTGGGGATATTGATAAGGCTAAAAAGGAACATATATTTCATAGCATTATCCCCCAAGAAAGACAAGATTTTAGTTGCAATTATTCCATTTTCAAGTAATATTCGTTTATTTTAAATAAGTGCGAAGACAAAAGGCGAAAACGACGATTTGAAGACAAAAAGGTCCAAAAAGCTAAAAAGTACAAGATACAATTAAAAAGGTTCAAATTATTGATGAAGAACGTCTAAAAATGACAAGAGTACAAGTTACAAAACGCAAAGTACACGATATAAAATTGTACGAAAGGACGTTCGAAAATCCGAAACCGGGACATGAGTCAACTCTCAACGCTCGACGCAACGGTGTAAAAATTACGAGTCAACTATGCACAAGAATAAAATATAATATTTAAATAATTCATAATAAGAATAATATTAAATAATAAAAAGTTGTTAATTGAGCATAGTTCAGGGGTCATAAATGAAAATTTCAATTCATAATTCGCCTATAAAAGGCATTGCATTCGATCATTTTATGGATCCCTAATCCATCTTTCTCTTCTCTCATTCATACGATATATTTATATTTATAATTTATATTTTAATTTTAATTTTAATTATAATTCTAATAATAAGGGTATGTTAGCGAATATTGTAAGGGTGTAAGTCGAAATTCTGTCCGTGTAACGCTACGCTATTTTTAATCATTGTAAGTTATGTTCAACCTTTTTACATTAATGTCTCGTAGCTAAGTTATTATTATGCTTATTTAAAACGAAGTAATCATGATGTTGGGCTAATTACTAAAATTGGGTAATTGGGCTTTGTACCATAATTGGGGTTTGGACAAAAGAACGACACTTGTGGAAATTAGACTATGGGCTATTAATGGGCTTTATATTTGTTTAACTAAATGATAGTTTTTTAATGTTAATATAAAGATTTACAATTGGGCGTCCCTATAAATTACCATATACACTCAATCGGACACGATGGGCGGGGTATTTATATGTACGAATAATCGTTCATTTAACCGGACACGGGAATGGATTAATAGCCACTAGAATAATTAAAACAGGGGTGAAATTATGTACAAGGACACTTGGTATAATTGATAACAAAATATTAAAACCTTGGGTTACACTCAGTCGACATCCTGGTGTAATTATTAAACAAAGTATTAAAATCTTGTTACAGTTTAAGTCCCCAATTAGTTGGAATATTTAACTTCGGGTATAAGGATAATTTGACGAGGACACTCGCACTTTATATTTATGACTGATGGACTGTTATGGACAAAAACCAGACGGACATATTAAATAATCCAGGACAAAGGACAATTAACCCATGGGCATAAAACTAAAATCAACACGTCAAACATCATGATTACGGAAGTTTAAATAAGCATAATTCTTTTATTTCATATTTAATTTCCTTTATTTTATATTTAATTGCACTTCTAATTATCGCATTTTTTTAATTATCGCAAGTTTATTTTATCGCACTTTTATTATTCGCAATTTCATTATCGTTATTTACTTTATGCTTTAATTTAAGTCTTGTATTTATTTTTAATATTTTACATTTGGTTTTAACTGCGACTAAAGTTTTAAAATCGACAAACCGGTCATTAAACGGTAAAAACCCCCCCTTTATAATAATAATATTACTTATATATATATTTTTGTATTTTTACAATTATTGTGTGTAAAAAAATATAGTGTTATACTTCACGAGCTCCCTGTGGAACGAACCGGACTTACTAAAAACTATACTATAATACGATTAGGTACACTGCCTATAAGTGTTGTAGCAAGGTTTAAGTATATCCACTCGATAAATAAATAAATAACTTGTGTAAAATTGTAGCATATTTAATAGTATTTCGCACTAAAAATAATACTATTTTGTATACACCCCCTACGACATCAAAAGTCTTTACACATATAACTTCTATCAGCACCCGTATCAAACATAATAGAAGCTAGTTGATTATTAACGGTAAACGTACCCGTGACAAGATTAGGATCCTCACGTGCTTTACTGGCACTAACATTAAATGCCCTCCCACGTGCGGGTTCTTTGTTCTTCTCCTTATCAGGGTATTGATTTATAAAGTGACCAGACTTCCCGCATCCAAAACATTTCTTGACATCGGTCAGTTTTGTCTTTACTTCAGAAACGGTGGCATAACAATCTTTCGCCACATGTCCTTTCTTGTTGCACTTATCACAGACCACTTGACAATAACCTGCATGATGTGTGTAACATCTTTTGCAGAACGGATGGGGTCCCTTATAGTTTGGACTTGCAGTTGCCCCATCTTGTTTACCTTTAAAAGTTTCTTGTTTCTTCAGGTGAGTACTTTTGCCCTTATAGTCTTCCCATTTCCTCTTTCCTTCAGTTGTCTTGACTTCGGTAATTGGTGCCTTAATCGAACTCTCTGTGATCTGGTCCATGAGTTGGTGAGCCATTGTCATGGCTTCCTGCATCGTATTCGGTTTGGACGATGTAACATTTCCTTTGATATTGATCGATAAACCGTCAATATACATTTCTATCTTTCGTTTCTCATTTGGCACCAATTCGGGACACAACAAGGCTAGTTCCATGAAACGCTTTTCATAGTTATTAAGATTCGTGCCGATAACCTTCAGATTACGTAACTCAGATTCCATTTTTCTGATCTCGTTTCGAGGACAGTACTCCTCGATTAGCATCTTTTTCAGTTCTTCCCAAGAGATATCATATGCCGTATCTATTCCTTCTGCTTTAGCATAATTGTTCCACCAAGTAAGTGCACCATCTTGCAACGTGCACGAAGCATACTTTGACTTGTCTCCATTCGCACAATTACTGATTTTGAAAACGGACTCCATCTTTTCAAACCATCGGGTTAGACCGACTGGTCCCTCGGTTCCACTAAACGTCTGTGGTTTGCATCCTTGAAAAGTTTTGTATGAGCATCCGTTTCGTGAGTTTGTATTTACGGCTGCTGCTTTGGCTGCTGCTTCGGCTGTTGCTTTTGCTGCTTCGGTTGCAGCAATTCTTTCATTCACACGTTTCTCGACTAGTTGCTCAAACTCAGCATCCGACATTTGAGACATGTTTCTTCAATAAACACAACAGATATAATTTAATCATATAGAATATTATAGGTAAAATGAGTTGTCAATAGTTAATCGTAGCATATTAATAATATGAACCAATTATTATAAAAGCCTTTTATTCTTATTAGCATTTTATAATTATTTCTAGGGTATTACCTACCCGTTAAGTTCATACATAATAGCTAGTACAAGGAATTAACTACTAAAATCCTAATAATATTCCACTATAAAAAATTATAGCGAGTTACTACATTATTATGTAATAATAATAATAATAATAAGAAGTAGTAATAATACAAATAATCATTCCATGCATTTATTATTAATAAACCAAAATAATACAATACCATACAATACTGATATTTTACATATGCTTATTTTACATAACAAGATAGAGTAGCACACATAAGCAATAAAATAGCGCATGGAAGATTTATGGTTGCGAGGTCGTTCATTCAGAACTATCAGAAACTTCTTCCCATTTGGTTCTCTCTGCCAATTGTTTGTGTGCACATGGTCCGACAGACATTCTGGCAGTGTATTTTATTTTTAGTTGGGGTTTTGAGGTACCCGTTGCCTCAGTGGGTTTAATACAATAAGGGTGGTTACGGATCGAATGGTCCTGTTCTTTTTTAATAAATAAGGACATTTTATTATTGTGGTTGTTTTTATTATCTATAGCAAGTTGGAATTTCTCCTTAGTGATCTCTTTTATTTCATTAGCGAAATCCTCCTCCTTACTGATCTCGTCTGATGACGAACTGTCTGAGTCATGTGTAGGAGAATATGATGACGAACTGCAAGAATATGTACCGGTGGTCATGAACCGAAATCTGCCAGGCGTAATCGGCACAACCCGCCCGTCGGCGGTATATCTGGACCAATGTCCATATTTGTTTAGAAATGGACGATCCTCTTTTACTCCAGGGATCATGGGTCCATGCCAACGATACTGTGGCTCCGGAAAACTAAAGCTGGGTGGAGCTGGAACCTCCTCTGGGTTTACCGGGAGTTGAGATTCCCCGGCTAATACAATTTCTTCTTTAATAGGTATTGGAACGCCCTTTTCAGTTGTGGATAGAATAGATTCAGTGTCCGATTCCGAGTCGTACAAAATGATAGGATTAGAAGAAGTCATATATCACATAATTGAAACAACAATTACGTTAGCATATAAATATATCACATATAATGTTTTTGACCAAATAATAAGCAAAAATCAGGAAAAACAGATATGGTCATAGTCCAGACTCACTAATGCATCCTAACAATTACCAGTTAAACACAATAATGTAATTTCTGGTTCCCTGTGACCTCAAGCTCGGATACCAACTGTAACGACCAGTCAAAATTGCTATTGACGCGGCACGTTAATCATTGATTCCACAGTGAGGTTTTGACCTCTATATGATACGTTTTGATAAAATATTGCATTCATTAAAATAAGTGACTTTCTAAACATAGAAAGTTATAAACATGTGGGCGAGTGCTTAGGTATAAGCAAAACCCCGAAATACATAAGTCTTTAATTTACAGGTTGACATCACAGTCCAATTATTTATTACACAACGCAGTTTTATTTTGAATGCAATAAACTTTGTACAAAGCATGAGAGACTCCATGCAGGCAACAAGCACATCACAGCGGAAGCATTCTAAGGACCTGAGAATAAAACATGCTAAAAAGTCAACACTAATGTTGGTGAGTTATAGGTTTAATTGCTCGAGTCATAAACATATATAAAGATAGACCACAAGATTTCATCAAAAGTTTATCAATAGATTCTACGTAACAGAGCACCCTGGTAACTAAACTTAACGCTATAGTGATAACTACCCCATTCGTTTTAATACACGCAAACCAACGTGTCTTAAACTCAAATAACATACGTCCGTTAAAAGGCTAGTGCTCTAGCTCGGACGGGGATGTCAAGCCCTATGGATCCATATACGATTATTCGCGCCCACCAGTCCATATCCTATGTACTGGCAGCTACTAGTTACCAAAGCTAAGGGATTTTCGGTTTAACTCAGTGTAGAATTTAGTATGTACTTGTGTCTTATCGCGTTTAAAATAAATTGCATATATTCTCAGCCCAAAAATATTTAAAGTATTTAAAAAGGGAGACTATAAACTCACAGTTCAATATTGAGACTCAATATTGTAGGCAAATTGCGCAGACGTAATGATGGTAGACGACTGTATGGTTGGCCTTGGATTCAAGAACAATACCCCGAACAATACCCAATATTTCCTTAGCTTAAAGTGGTTTAAAACCCGAATTAAAACACCCTCGAATATACCTTATTATTATTAAACTTAAATTTAAAATTATAATTATAATTTAAATATAAATTTTTATTACTGAAGAAAAAAAATATATGATAATTCGTCGAGCAAAACAGGCGTATTTATATTACTTTTCCGTTTACTGTAGCTCATGCGATCGCATGAGTTTTCAGTGTTTTTGCCATGCGATCGCATGGCCGCCTTTTCTGTTTTTGTTTGCTAGTCCGTCGACATCAAATAGTGTACTGTAGCAAATAGTGTTTTACTGTAGCAAATAGTGTTTACTGTAGCAAATAGTGTTTACTGCAGCAAATAGTGTTTTACTGTAGCAAATCAATGTAGCAAAGTCGTTTTCACTGTAGCAAAATACGGTTTCACTGTAGCAAATAGTGTTTTACTGTAGCAAATAGTGTTTTACTGTAGCAAATAGGGTTTTACTGTAGGAAAGTCGTTTTTACTTGTACATATATATATACATACATATAATTGTTCATGAATCGTCGAGAGTAATCAAAGGTAATTGTATATATGAAACAGTTCTAAAATTTTGAGACTCAATCTAACAGACTTTGTTTAGCGTGTTAAAATAATAAATCGTATAGAGAATTGGTTTAAATAAGTCAAAAATTTTCGGGTCATCACACGCGTCAATTAGGGTGTCTGTTCCCTAATTCTTAGATTACCAGACTTAATAAAAAGGGGCATATTCGATTTCAATAATTCAACCATAGAATATAGTTTCACGTACTTGTGTCTATTTTGTAAATCATTTATAAAACCTGCATGTATTCTCATCCCAAAAATATTAGATTTTAAAAGTGGGACTATAACTCACTTTCACAGATTTTTACTTCGTTGGGAAGTAAGACTTGGCCACTGGTTGATTCACGAACCTATAACAATATATACATATATATCAAAGTATGTTCAAAATATATTTACAACACTTTTAATATATTTTGATGTTTTAAGTTTATTAAGTCAGCTGTCCTCGTTAGTAACCTACAACTAGTTGTCCACAGTTAGATGTACAGAAATAAATTGATCAATATTATCTTGAATCAATCCACGACCCAGTGTATACGTATCTCAATATTGATCACAACTCAAACTATATATATTTTGGAATCAACCTCAACCCTGTATAGCTAACTCCAACATTCACATATAGAGTGTCTATGGTTGTTCCGAAATATATATAGATGTGTCGACATGATAGGTCGAAACATTGTATACGTGTCTATGGTATCTCAAGATTACATAATATACAATACAAGTTGATTAAGTTATGGTTGGAATAGATTTGTTACCAATTTTCACGTAGCTAAAATGAGAAAAATTATCCAATCTTGTTTTACCCATAACTTCTTCATTTTAAATCCGTTTTGAGTGAATAAAATTGCTATGGTTTCATATTGAACTCTATTTTATGAATCTAAACAGAAAAGTATAGATTTATAGTCGGAAAAATAAGTTACAAGTCGTTTTTGTAAAGGTAGTCATTTCAGTCGAAAGAACGACGTCTAGATGACCATTTTAGAAAACATACTTCCACTTTGAGTTTAACCATAATTTTTGGATATAGTTTCATGTTCATAATAAAAATCATTTTCTCAGAATAACAACTTTTAAATCAAAGTTTATCATAGTTTTTAATTAACTACCCCAAAACAGCCCGCGGTGTTACTACGACGGCGTAAATCCGGTTTTACGGTGTTTTTCGTGTTTCCAGGTTTTAAATCATTAAGTTAGCATATCATATAGATATAGAACATGTGTTTAGTTGATTTTAAAAGTCAAGTTAGAAGGATTAACTTTTATTTGCGAACAAGTTTAGAATTAACTAAACTATGTTCTAGTGATTACAAGTTTAAACCTTCGAATAAGATAGCTTTATATGTATGAATCGAATGATGTTATGAACATCATTACTACCTCAAGTTCCTTGGATAAACCTACTGGAAATGAGAAAAATAGATCTAGCTTCAAAGGATCCCTGGATGGCTTGAAAGTTCTTGAAGCAGAATCATGACACGAAAACAATTTCAAGTAAGATTTCCACTCGAAATAAGATTGTTATAGTTATAAAAATTGAATTAAAGTTTGAATATGATTATTACCTTGTATTAGAAAGATAACCTACTGTAAGTAACAAAGTTTTCTTGATCTTGGATGATTACTTGGAATGGATTTAGAAAACTTGGAAGTAAACTTGCAATCTTGGAAGTATTCTTGATTTTATGAAACTAGAACTTTTGGAATTTATGAAGAACACTTAGAACTTGAAGATAGAACTTGAGAGAGATCATTTAGATGAAGAAAATTGAAGAATGAAAGTGTTTGTAGGTGTTTTTGGTCATTGGTGTATGGATTAGATATAAAGGATATGTAATTTTGTTTTCATGTAAATAAGTCATGAATGATTACTCATATTTTTGTAATTTTATGAGATATTTCATGCTAGTTGCCAAATGATGGTTCCCACATGTGTTAGGTGACTCACATGGGCTGCTAAGAGCTGATCATTGGAGTGTATATACCAATAGTACATACATTTAAAAGCTGTGTATTGTACGAGTACGAATACGGGTGTATACGAGTAGAATTGTTGATGAAACTGAACGAGGATGTAATTGTAAGAATTTTTGTTAAGTAGAAGTATTTTGATAAGTGTCTTGAAGTCTTTAAAAAGTGTATGAATACATATTAAAACACTACATGTATATACATTTTAACTGAGTCGTTAAGTCATCGTTAGTCGTTACATGTAAATGTTGTTTTGAAACCTTTAGGTTAACGATCTTGTTGAATGTTGTTAACCCATTGTTTATTATAACAAATGAGATGTTAAATTGTTATATTATCATGATATTATGATATATAATATATCTTAGTATGATGTATATACAGTTAAATGTCGTTACAACGATAATCGTTACATATATGTCTCGTTTTGAAATCATTAAGTTAGTAGTCTTATTTTTACATATGTATTTCATTGTTAATACACTTAATAATATATTTACTTATCATTTAACATAATTAACCAAGTGTATCAATACCTTAATATGATTCATATGTACCTAGTAAGACGTTGTTATAACGATAATCGTTATATATATCGTTTTCGAGTTTCTTAAATTAATAGTCTCATTTTTATGTATATAACTCATTGTTAAAATACCTAATGAGATACATACTTATAATAAAATCATGTTAACTATATATATAACCATATATTTGTCATCGTATAGTTTTTACAAGTTTTAACGTTCGTGAATCACCGGTCAACTTGGGTGGTCAATTGTCTATATGAAACCTATTTCAATTAATCAAGTCTTAACAATTTTGATTGCTTAACATGTTGGAAACAGTTAATCATGTAAATAACAATTTCATTTAATATATATATAAACATGGAAAAGTTCGGGTCACTACAGTACCTACCCGTTAAATAAATTTCGTCCCGAAATTTTAAGCAGTTGGAGGTGTTGACGTATCTTCTGAAAATAAATGCGGGTATTTCTTCTTCATCTGATCTTCTTGTTCCCAGGTGAACTCGGGTCCTCTACGAGCATTCCATCGAACCTTAACAATTGGTATCTTATTTTGTTTAAGTCTCTTAACCTCAGGATCCATTATTTCGACGGGTTCTTCAATGAATTGAAGTTTTTCATTGATTTGGATTTCGTCCAACGGAATAGTGAGATCTTCTTTAGCAAAACATTTCTTCAAATTTGAGATGTGGAAAGTGTTATGTACAGCCGCGAGTTATTGAGGTAGCTCCAGTTGGTAAGCTACTGGTCCGACACGATCTATAATCTTGAATGGTCCAATGTACCTTGGATTTAGTTTCCCCCGTTTACCAAATCGAACAACGCCTTTCCAAGGTGAAACCTTAAGCATGACCATTTCTCCAATTTCAAACTCTATATCTTTTCTTTTACTGTCCGCGTAGCTCTTTTGTCGACTCTGGGCGGTTTTCAATCTTTGTTGAATTTGGATGATTTTCTCGGTAGTTTCTTGTATTATCTCCGGACCCGTAATCTGTCTATCCCCCACTTCACTCCAACAAATCAGAGACCTACACTTTCTACCATAAAGTGCTTCAAACGGCGCCATCTCAATGCTTGAATGGTAGCTGTTGTTGTAGGAAAATTCTGCTAACGGTAGATGTCGATCCCAACTGTTTCCGAAATCAATAACACAAGCTCGTAGCATGTCTTCAAGCGTTTGTATCGTCCTTTCGCTCTACCCATCAGTTTGTGGATGATAGGCAGTACTCATGTCTAGACGAGTTCCCAATGCTTGCTGTAATGTCTGCAAGAATCTTGAAATAAATCTGCCATCCCTATCAGAGATAATAGAGATTGGTATTCCATGTCTGGAGACGACTTCCTTCAAATACAGTCGTGCTAACTTCTCCATCTTGTCATCTTCTCTTATTGGCAGGAAGTGTGCTGATTTGGTGAGACGATCAACTATTACCCAAATAGTATCAAAACCACTTGCAGTCCTTGGCAATTTAGTGATGAAATCCATGGTAATGTTTTCCCATTTCCATTCCGGGATTTCGGGTTGTTGAAGTAGACCTGATGGTTTCTGATGCTCAGCTTTGACCTTAGAACACGTCAAACATTCTCCTACGTATTTAGCAACATCGGCTTTCATACCCGGCCACCAAAAATGTTTCTTGAGATCCTTGTACATCTTCCCCGTTCCAGGATGTATTGAGTATCTGGTTTTATGAGCTTCTATAAGTACCATTTCTCTCATATCTCCAAATTTTGGTACCCAAATCCTTTCAACCCTATACCGGGTTCCGTCTTCCCGAATATTAAGATGCTTCTCCGATCCTTTGGGTATTTCATCCTTTAAATTTCCCTCTTTTAAAACTCCTTGTTGCGCCTCCTTTATTTGAGTAGTAAGGTTATTGTGAATCATTATATTCATAGATTTTACTCGAATGGGTTCTCTGTCCTTCCTACTCAAGGCGTCGGCTACCACATTTGCCTTCCCCGGGTGGTAACGAATCTCAAAGTCGTAATCATTCAACAATTCAATCCACCTATGCTGCCTCATATTTAGTTGTTTCTGATTAAATATGTGTTGAAGACTTTTGTGGTCGGTATATATAATACTTTTGACCCCATATAAGTAGTGCCTCTAAGTCTTTAATGCAAAAACAACCGCGCCTAATTCCAAATCATGCGTCGTATAATTTTGCTCGTGAATCTTCAATTGTCTAGACGCATAAGCAATCACCTTCGTTCATTGCATTAATACACAACCGAGACCTTGCTTTGATGCGTCACAATAAATCACAAAATCATCATTCCCTTCAGGCAATGACAATATAGGTGCCGTAGTTAGCTTTTTCTTCAATAACTGAAACGCTTTCTCTTGTTCATCCTTCCATTCAAATTTCTTCCCTTTATGCGTTAATGCAGTCAAGGGTTTTGCTATTCTGGAAAAGTCTTGGATGAACCTTCTGTAGTAACCAGCTAGTCCTAAAAACTGGCGTATGTGTTTCGGATTTTTCGGGGTTTCCCACTTTTCAACAGTTTCTATCTTTGCCGGATCCACATTAATACCTTTTTTGTTCACTATGTGACCGAGGAATTGAACTTCTTCCAACCAAAATGCACACTTTGAAAATTTAGCGTACAATTCTTCCTTCCTCAATACTTCTAACACCTTTCTCAAATGTTCACCGTGTTCTTGGTCATTCTTTGAGTAAATAAGTATGTCATCAATGAAAACAATGACAAACTTGTCAAGGTATGGTCCACACACTCGGTTCATAAGGTCCATGAACACAGCTGGTGCATTAGTTAAACCAAACGGCATGACCATAAACTCGTAATGACCGTAACGTGTTCTGAAAGGAGTCTTTGGAATATCATCTTCTTTCACCCGCATTTGATGATACCCGGAACGTAAGTCAATCTTTGAATAAACAGACGAGCCTTGTAGTTGATCAAATAAGTCGTCGATTCTCGGTAGTGGGTAGCGGTTCTTGATGGTAAGTTTGTTCAACTCTCGGTAGTCGATACACAACCTGAATGTACCATCTTTCTTCTTGACAAACAAAACAGGAGCTCCCCACGGTGATGTGCTTGGTCGAATGAAACCACGTTCTAATAGTTCTTGCAGTTGGCTTTGCAGTTCTTTCATCTCGCTGGGTGCGAGTCTATAAGGAGTACGAGCTATAGGTGCAGCTCCTGGTACAAGATCTATTTGAAATTCAACAGATCGATGTGGGGGTAATCCCGGTAATTCTTTCGGAAATACATCGGGAAATTCTTTTGCGACGGGAACATCATTGATGCTCTTTTCTTCAGTTTGTATTTTCTCGACGTGTGCTAGAACAGCATAGCAACCTTTTCTTATTAGTTTTTGTGCCTTCAAATTACTAATAAGATGTAGCTTCGTGTTGCCCTTTTCTCCGTACACCATTAAGGGTTTTCCTTTTTCTCGTATAATGCGAATTGCATTTTTGTAACAAACGATCTCTGCTTTCACTTCTTTCAACCAGTCCATACCGATTATCACATCAAAACTCCCTAACTCTACTGGTATCAAATCAATCTTAAATATTTCGCTACCCAGTTTAATTTCTCGATTCCGGCATATATTATCTGCTGAAATTAATTTACCGTTTGCTAATTCGAGTAAAAATTTACTATCCAACGGCGTCAATGGAGAACTTAATTTAGCACAAAAATCTCTACTCATATAGCTTCTATCCGCACCCGAATCAAATAAAACGTAAGCAGATTTATTGTCAATAAGAAACGTACCCGTAACAAGCTCCGGGTCTTCCTGTGCCTCTGCCGCATTAATATTGAAAACTCTTCCGCGGCCTTGTCCATTCGTGTTCTCCTGGTTCGGGCAATTTCTAATAATGTGGCCCGGTTTTCCACATTTATAACAAACTACATTGGCATAACTTGCTCCGACACTACTTGCTCCGCCATTACTCGTTCCGACACCATTTGTTCCTTTCCTTCTGTTAACCCCTGGTCCATAGACCTCACACTTCGCAGCGCTATTACCATTTCTTTTACACTTGTTGCAAAATTTGGTGCAGAACCCCGAGTGATACTTTTCACACCTTTGGCATAGCTGATTCTGATTGTTGTTGTTGTTGCGGTTGTTATTGTTGTTGGGATGATTGTTGTAGTTGCTGTTGTTGTTGTTGTTGTTGTTGTTGTTGTTGTTGTTGTTATTGTTGTTATTGTTGTTGGGCCGTTTGTTGTAGTTGCGATTGATGTTGCGATTGTTGGGATAATTGTTACGATTATTATTGTAATTGCTGTTGTTGTTGTATTGGTGATTCTTATCACCGTTTTCCTCCCACTTTCTTTTGACTTGCTTCACATTGGCCTCTTCAGCCGTCTGTTCTTTAATTCTTTCCTCAATCTGGTTCACTAGTTTGTGAGCCATTCTACATGCCTGTTGTATGGAGGCGGGCTCGTGTGAACTTATATCTTCTTGGATTCTTTCCGGTAATCCTTTCACAAATGCGTCGATCTTCTCTTCCTCATCTTCGAACGCTCCCGGACACAATAGGCATAATTCTGTGAATCGTCTTTCGTACGTGGTAATATCAAATCCTTGGGTTCGTAACCCTTTAAGTTCTGTCTTGAGCTTATTGACCTCGGTTCTGGGACGGTACTTCTCGTTCATCAAGTGCTTGAATGCTGACCACGGTAGTGCGTAAGCATCATCTTGTCCCACTTGCTCTAGATAGGTATTCCACCATGTTAACGCAGAACCTGTGAAGGTATGCGTAGCGTACTTCATTTTGTCCTCTTCAGTACACTTACTTATGGCAAACACCGATTCGACCTTCTCGGTCCACCGTTTCAATCCGATCGGTCCTTCGGTTCCATCAAATTCCAAAGGTTTGCAGGCAGTGAATTCTTTGTAGGTGCATCCTACACGATTTCCTGTACTGCTAGATCCAAGGTTATTGTTGGTATGTAGCGCAGCCTTTACTGCGGCTATGTTTGAAGCTAGAAAAGTACGAAATTCCTCTTCATTCATATTCACGGTGTGTCGAGTAGTCGGTGCCATTTCCTTCAAAATAGTCAAATGGAACAAGTTAATCGTACAGAATATTAAGAGTAGTTAATAGTATTTCGTAGCATAATATGAACTCATTTATAAAAGCTTTTTCTTCATATTAGCGTTTTATAAGTTTAAATTCGGGTAGTACCTACCCGTTAAGTTCATACTTAGTAGCTAATATACAATTCAACTACTACAATTCTATATGAAAAACTGATTATAATAATATTTCGCGTTCAAACTTTTATACAATATTTTACAAACTTACAATACCGCTTATTTTACATAAAGCATGAAATATAGCACATAATAACTTTGATACAAGATAGTTGTGAAGATAATTCTAGCTAGTACACAAGTCGTTCAGCAAAGGCAATAAAGACACGTAATTCATACATCCAGAAACAAGTCATGCATTCCGGTTTTACTAGGACTACTTCCCATCCTTGGTCTTGTGGAACATAACTGTTATGGCCGTTGATAAGATAGCGTGTTGTAACGTCGTCAAAGGGACGAGGGTTACGTAATGACCAACAGTCTCGTAATAACCTAAAAACCTCATTTCTTATCCCAATTACCGACTCTGTCACTTGTGGGAACATTTTGTTTAATAGTTGTAGCCCGATGTTCTTTTTCTCACTTTGGTGAGAAGCGAACATTACTAACTCGTAAGCATAGCATGCTTCTTTATGTTGCATGTTAGCCGCTTTTTCTAAATCATGAAGTCCTATATTCGGATACATTGAGTCAAAATAATTTCTTAACCCGTTGCGTAAAATAGCATTTGGGTTCCCCGTAATATATGCGTCAAAGTAAACACATCGTAACTTATAGGTTTCCCAATGTGATATCCCCCATCTTTCAAACGAAAGTCTCTTATAAACCAAGACATTCTTGGAACGTTCTTCGAATGTCTTACAAACTGATCTCGCCTTAAATAGTTGTGCCGAGGAATTCTGACCGACTCTAGACAAGATTTCATCAATCATGTCTCCGGGTAGGTCTCTTAAAATATTGGGTTATCTATCCATTTTGTGTTTTTAAACTGTAAAATAGACAAGAGTTAGATTCATAAAAAAATACTTATTAATACAAGCAATTTTTACATATATCATAAAGCATAAGCACACTATATTACATATATTACACCACACGAATACAACTATCTTATTCCGACTCGCTCGTTTCTTCTTCTTCGGTTTTGGTTCGTTTTGCCAAGTTTCTAGGGATATATGATGTTCCCCTAATACTAGCTGTCGTTTTCCACAACGGTTTAGAAAAACCTGGTGGTTTAGAGGTTCCCGGGTCATTGTTACAACTTAAGGACTTCGGGGGTTGACGATACATATAAAGTTCATCGGGGTTGGAATTAGATTTCTCTATTTTTATGCCCTTTCCCTTATTATTTTCTTTTGCTTTTTTAAATTCAGTTGGGGTAATTTCTATAACATCATCGAAATTCTCGTCGGAATCCGATTCATCGGAGAATTGGTAATCCTCCCAATATTTTGCTTCCTTGGCGGAAACACCATTGACCATAATTAACCTTGGTCGGTTGGTTGAGGATTTTCTTTTACTTAACCATTTTATTATTTCCCCCACCGGTTCTATTTCCTCCTCCGGTTCCTCCTCTTCCGGTTCTGATTCTTCTTTCGGTTCTGATTCTTCTTCCGGTTCCTCTTCGGGAACTTGTAAATCAGTCCAATATATATTCGACTCTTAGTTATTATTAGGTGAGTCAATGGGATTTCTGCTAGAGGTAGACATCTATCACACAATATCAAACATGTTAAGAGATTAATATATCACATAATATATACATGTTAATAATATATAGTTTCCAACAAAAATGTTAAGCAATCATTTTTAAAGAAAAAACGGTCGAAGTCCAGACTCACTAATGCATCCTAACAAACTCGATAAGATACACTAATGCAAATTTTCTGGTTCTCTAAGACCAACGCTCGGATACCAACTGAAATGTCCCGTTCTTATTGATTAAAAACGTTCCATATTAATTGATTTCGTTGCGAGGTTTTGACCTCTATATGAGACGTTTTTCAAAGACTGCATTCATTTTTAAAACAAACCATAACCTTTATTTCATAAATAAAGGTTTAAAAAGCTTTACGTAGATTATCAAATAATGATAATCTAAAATATCCTGTTTACACACGATCATTACATAATGGTTTACAATACAAATATGTTACATCGAAATCAGTTTCTTGAATGCAGTTTTTACACAATATCATACAAACATGGACTCCAAATCTTGTCCTTATTTTAGTATGCAACAGCGGAAGCTCTTAGTATTCACCTGAGAATAAACATGCTTTAAACGTCAACAAAAATGTTGGTGAGTTATAGGTTTAACCTATATATATCAAATCGTAACAATAGACCACAAGATTTCATATTTCAATACACATCCCATACATAGAGATAAAAATCATTCATATGGTGAACACCTGGTAACCGACATTAACAAGATGCATATATATAAGAATATCCCCATCATTTCGGGACACCCTTCGGATATGATATAAATTTCAAAGTACTAAAGCATCCGGTACTTTGGATGGGGTTTGTTAGGCCCAATAGATCTATCTTTAGGATTCGCGTCAATTAGGGTGTCTGTTCCCTAATTCTTAGATTACCAGACTTAATAAAAAGGGGCATATTCGATTTCGATAATTCAACCATAGAATGTAGTTTCACGTACTTGTGTCTATTTTGTAAATCATTTATAAAACCTGCATGTATTCTCATCCCAAAAATATTAGATTTTAAAAGTGGGACTATAACTCACTTTCACAGATTTTTACTTCGTTGGGAAGTAAGACTTGGCCACTGGTTGATTCACGAACCTATAACAATATATACATATATATCAAAGTATGTTCAAAATATATTTACAACACTTTTAATATATTTTGATGTTTTAAGTTTATTAAGTCAGCTGTCCTCGTTAGTAACCTACAACTAGTTGTCCACAGTTAGATGTACAGAAATAAATCGATCAATATTATTTTGAATCAATCCACGACCCAGTGTATACGTATCTCAATATTGATCACAACTCAAACTATATATATTTTGGAATCAACCTCAACCCTGTATAGCTAACTCCAACATTCACATATAGAGTGTCTATGGTTGTTCCGAAATATATATAGATGTGTCGACATGATAGGTCGAAACATTGTATACGTGTCTATGGTATCTCAAGATTACATAATATACAATACAAGTTGATTAAGTTATGGTTGGAATAGATTTGTTACCAATTTTCACGTAGCTAAAATGAGAAAAATTATCCAATCTTGTTTTACCCATAACTTCTTCATTTTAAATCCGTTTTGAGTGAATCAAATTGCTATGGTTTCATATTGAACTCTATTTTATGAATCTAAATAGAAAAAGTATAGATTTATAGTCGGAAAAATAAGTTACAAGTCGTTTTTGTAAAGGTAGTCATTTTAGTCGAAAGAACGACGTCTAGATGACCATTTTAGAAAACATACTTCCACTTTGAGTTTAACCATAATTTTTGGATATAGTTTCATGTTCATAATAAAAATCATTTTATCAGAATAACAACTTTTAAATCAAAGTTTATCATAGTTTTTAATTAACTAACCCAAAACAGCCCGCGGTGTTACTACGACGGCGTAAATCCGATTTTACGGTGTTTTTCGTGTTTCCAGGTTTTAAATCATTAAGTTAGCATATCATATAGATATAGAACATGTGTTTAGTTGATTTTAAAAGTCAAGTTAGAAGGATTAAATTTTATTTGCGAACAAGTTTAGAATTAACTAAACTATGTTCTAGTGATTACAAGTTTAAACCTTCGAATAAGATAGCTTTATATGTATGAATCGAATGATGTTATGAACATCATTACTACCTCAAGTTCCTTGGATAAACCTACTGTAAATGAGAAAAATAAATCTAGCTTCAAAGGATCCTTGGATGGCTTGAAAGTTCTTGAAGCAGAATCATGACACGAAAACAATTTCAAGTAAGATTTCCACTCGAAATAAGATTGTTATAGTTATAAAAATTGAATTAAAGTTTGAATATGATTATTACCTTGTATTAGAAAGATAACTTACTGTAAGTAACAAAGTTTTCTTGATCTTGGATGATTACTTGGAATGGATTTAGAAAACTTGGAAGTAAACTTGCAATCTTGGAAGTATTCTTGATTTTATGAAACTAGAACTTTTGGAATTTATGAAGAACACTTAGAACTTGAAGATAGAACTTGAGAGAGATCAATTAGATGAAGAAAATTGAAGAATGAAAGTTTTTGTAGGTGTTTTTGGTCGTTGGTGTATGGATTAGATATAAAGGATATGTAATTTTGTTTTCATGTAAATAAGTCATGAATGATTACTCATATTTTTGTAATTTTATGAGATATTTCATGCTAGTTGCCAAATGATGGTTCCCACATGTGTTAGGTGACTCACATGGGCTGCTAAGAGCTGATCATTGGAGTGTATATACCAATAGTACATACATCTAAAAGCTGTGTATTGTACGAGTACGAATACGGGTGTATACGAGTAGAATTGTTGATGAAACTGAACGAGGATGTAATTGTAAGCATTTGATATTGCTCTAAACATACATATTATTCAACGCAATATCACTTATATTTCATAGGTTTTTATCATCTACAAAGACATTCAATGCGCATTTCACGAGAAAAACGACAAAAGAGTGAAGTTAGAAGAAACGACGATAAAACGATAGTTTTAACTAGATTTATATCAAGAAACGTTTATCCGAATGAAAGTACAAGATGAAAGAAGAAAAGAGTTCAAATGAGAAGTGCCAAATCAGTACACGTCAACACGGGATCAACAAAGAACAACTGAAGAAGAAAAATGAAGAAAACTGTTATTTGATCTTACACGAATCGTGTTTGTCTACACGAAACGTGTAGAATATTTGTTCTCACACGAATCGTGTAGTGATACACGAATCGTGTAATGTTAGGCCGAATTTAATCATTCATCAGATAAGGGGCGGCTACTTTTGGAGTTTTAAAACCTTTCTTTTGGCTAGTGCTTCAGCAAATGGATCTTTTTGACTCACCTACTACTTCTAATACATGTTAAATAGAGAGTACGTTCAGAGACAGAAAGAGGATAGAAGATTACAACACATATTACGACAGGAGGATAATATACACACAAAACTACTATATCAAATTACTATTGTTATTTTTACTTGTATCTATTGTAATTAGTTTCAAGTATCAATTATTAAGGGGGTATTGTTCGTGATAAAGGGTGTTATTGTACGCGTGAAAGGGGTGTTATTATTGTAATTTTTCTACCGTTTGAAGTTAATGCAAGTGAAGATATTTTAGTAAGTTTACTCTGTTAAAATTAGCGTTGTTATTATGTTTGCATATCTATATTTTTATGTCTACCTTAGTGTAATGAATAGCTAAATTTCCCTAGTGTTTGCTGAAATGTAGAGCCCCTAGTGAAATGGATTGTTACCATTAGTAAAAGTTAAAATGTAACTTTAGTATTTTTAATATTGAGCCTAGTTAAAAGAACCATTTTTATGTAATTAGGTATTTAACCCTTGCCACTTAATTTATTAAATTTAAATAACGAAAGTTGTTTTTATTTACATAAATTGAGCTTCAACATTAAAAATGATCTAGACGAATTTATGGATAAGTTATTGACACCAATTTAGAAATAAACTTCGGTGGTTTGGGTGATATCAATAAGTTATATGAAGGTGAAATTATAAAAAGGGAAACCGTTATAATTTAGGTATTGGCGAAGGTCAAAACTAGGCTAGGTCTCAATTTAAATACTTAGGGAATAGTAGCTTTCTAAAAAGAATCCAATGAAAATTAGATTTTATTTAGTTAAGTTGTAACTTTATATTTATTCGAGAGAAAAATGTAAAGTTTGATACTAGAACATTTTAAATAGGGCGTAAACTTAAAACAATCCATGGACCTAGGGGTGACACAATTAAGTAAACACTCCCATTTATCTTATTTATATTTGTTATAAAAGTATTATCATTATTATTTACGATTTACTATTTTAAAATATAAGAAAAATACATAAAAACATTTACTTTTCGTAACAGTTAAGTGTCACATATTTTTACACGTACACGAATCGTGTATCATCACACGAATCGTGTAAGGCTAAAACGCGGCTACAGTACAGCTAGGTTAAAATTAGGGTTTTTGTTATTTAATTATATTTATATTTAGGTTATTAGTTATTTTAGTTATTTTAATTAAGTTAATTAGTTAAAGTTATTTAAAATACTTAAAATATATGTTTTAATTCTAAAAATTAGTATTAATTATAAGTTTATAAATTGTAACTAGTTTATAATTTGTAAATTAATTAATTTCCCTTTTAATTTGTATTAGTTTTATTAAAAATGTCATTTAGTTAATTTAATTAAGTTTATATTATAATTGCTTAAAACAAAATTCTAAATATATAGTTTCATAAAAAAATTACTATTTTACTAATTACCATTTAGTAATATAATTATTGCATCATAATTAGTATAATTTCATTTAGTACCTTTTTAAGTTAATTTTTGTAATCTTGTAATTTCATTTAGTAATTTAGTTTAAGTTATTTTCTTTTACTGTTACTATAAATGCCTAATCACAAACCTCCTTTAATTAAGTTTGACATCAAAGACTATTAAAAACCATTAAACACTCCATCTCCCTGTGGAACGAATCGGATTTACCAACAAACTAAACTACACGGATAGGACTAGTTGCCTATATATATATGTGTGAAATCAACCTGAAATCAATAAAATACCACATATAAAATAAATCAATTCGTGTAACAAAACAACTCAAATCCGTTCATAAATAAAGGTCTCGATCGCACACATCAACTTTTTGGCGCCGCTACCGGGGAGTTGGCAGTTAAATAAATAGATAATTTTTCTGATTCGTAGTAGTAGTTGGATTTGTACGTGGACCGGGTTGTTGGATCACCAATTTTATTGGTCTTTGAAGGATCCTGCCCCTCTGCTGCATCTTTTGGCTATTCGAAACGTGGGCAAAAATCAGAAGGATAATCTGTTTGTTTAAAGGTTTTTATCATTGTTTTTATGTTATTCGATCCTCTCGAGGAAATTCATTTCCAAGAAAGTTCAAAGTTTTTGAATAAATCCTTTAATTCTTTGTACAATTTCCCAAATTGTATGATCCGTTCAATCCTAAACTCGTTAAACTTAATCCGGAACCTCAAAGAATTAATAAAGGACAAAAACAACAAAAAGAAATAGGAAGTACTAGTAATTTTAAAACACCGAAAAACACTAAAAAAGAGAAACAAATAGGTAACCCTAGATAAACCTTTAGTGAAGTGATCTCATAATAGAAATTAATGTATGAACTTACGTTCCTCCAACGCTGAATTAACTCCTTCACATCCTGAACCCGAAAGGAAATTCCACGAACGCTTAAGAGCTCAAGAAGTAGAATCTCTTGCTAAAAATTTAGAGTCACTTTTCTTAGAATCCGACTCTGAACCAATAATTCAACCAATCATAGAGCCGATTATTAAAGAAGAAGAAGAAATGGCTGATACAAATCAAACGATGGAAGCATTAATGAAGGCCACAAGAAAAGGTCAAGGCCACGCAATCATCCAACCCACGATGAGTGATGGCTTTGAAATAAAAGGTCAATTTTTACACATGGTACCTAATACATGTCAATTCGGTGGAGCCCCAAATGAGGATGCTAACGAGCATCTTCGTAAGTTTGTAAGCATTTGCAAGCTTTTCAAAATCAAAGATGTCACCGATGAAGTTGCATATTTAAAAATCTTTCCATGGTCATTAAAAGATGATGCAAGAGATTGGCTAGACTCATTACCAGAAGGTTATATTGAAAACTGGAATGATATGATGGATAAATTTTTGTCAGAATTCTTTCCTGCTTCAAAAGCAGCAAAATTACAAAGTGACATAAATCACTTTAAACAAAAGCCTAATGAAACTCTTTATGAAGCTTGGACCCAATTCAATAAAATGCTTCGAATATGTCCTCAACACGGGTTGAATACATTCCAAAAGGTCCAAATATTCTATAAAGGAGTCAATTGGCAACTAGAAAAGATATAGATGTTGCAGCCGGAGGTTCGATCATGAAGAAAACACCTGAAGACGCTCACACAATCATTGCTGATTTAGCTTCCCATTCTCATAATTGGCATCAAGAAATAGAATTTTCTAGATCATCAAATGTTGCTAGTATTGAAAGCAATGATGAAATTGCTTCTTTAAAAGTTCAAATAGCAAATCAAGCAAGGCAAATCGAGAAAGTAACCAAGGAAATGCATGCTATCAGAGTAGGATGTGAACTGTGCCAAGGTCCCCATCTTACTAGAGATTGTGATCAAAGTACAATGGAAGAGCAAGCAAATTTCTTAGGTTACTTAAGAAAAGGTGAAATGAACTTCAGTGATTTTCCAGCTATAGAAGCAAACAACCGAAAATATCCTCCTATAAACAGCTATCAAGTAGGAGGACCTTCAGGATCAAATAATAATAACTATCAAAATAATAATAACTATCAAGGAGGAAATCCAGGTTACCAAAATAACCGGAATTTCCCAAATCAAAATCAAAGAAATCCGCCACCAGGTTATAATAACCGAAATCAACCTCAACGAAATTATCAAAATAATTTCCAACACAATCAACCACAACCACTAGCATTCAATCAACCACAACCATTAGCAATTATGCAACCTCAACCTGAGAGGAAATCTGGTTTAGAAGATCTCTTAAGAGATTTTATGGTTAAGCACGAGCAAAATGCAGAGCTCCAAACTCAGCAAATCCGAAATCAACAAGCCACAATACAAAACTTAGAAAGGGATGTTGGAAGGATATCACAGTTACTATCAGAGAGACCACCAGGTACTCTCCCCTCAAATACTCAAGTGAATCCCAACAACCCCCAAACAAGGAACGAGCATGTAAATGCTATAACTACTAGAAGTGGCTTAACTACTAAACCGGAGACTCTTAAGTCCCCGGAAGTTTCTTTATCTCCTTCTGTTTTACAAATACCGGTTGATGAAAATGAGCAAGTCGATAAAGAACAAGAGAAAGATGATCCACCTGAGGTCATACCAAAGAAAAGTGAAGAACCACCAGTAAAGGTGCATAAGGAACCTATTCCTTACCCGAAAGCATTAAAGAAAGACAGACTCGCAAGGTGGTATGAGAAATTTGCGGACATGATTAAGCAAATTAGCATTAACATGCCACTCGCGGAGGTTCTTAGGGATATGCCCAATTACGGGAAGTTTTTAAAGGATCTCATATCCTCGAAGGGTAAATACCACGACGTTTCTGCCACATTCCTCCATGAGGAATGTTCGGCCATCTTAAAGAAACAAAATGTACCTCCAAAATTAGGAGACCCTGGTAGTTTTATCATACCATGTATGATGGGTGATTCGGTAGTGTACGATGCACTAGCCGACCTAGGTGCAAGTGTTAACTTAATGCCTTACTCGTTATATTTAAAACTTGACTTAGGAGACTTAAAACCAACCCGGATGGGTATTCGATTAGCAAACCAATCATTTGATACTCCCATAGGTATAGCCGAGGATATACTTGTAAAAGTTGGCTCACTTATCTTTCCCGTCGACTTTGTTATTCTAGAAATGCAAGAGGACACACAAGTTCCTATCATTTTAGGACGTCCTTTCCTAAACACTGCAGATGCTATCATTAATGTCCAAAAGGAACAATTGAGTCTAGGTGTGGGAAACGAGAGAATAATTTGTCACATTGACAAAGCCATGAAAAGACCCACTTCTACCGATGACTCTTGTTTTCAAATTGATGTTATAGATCTTTGTGTAGAGAATGAATTGAAAGAGCTACTTGAAATTGATATCCCGGGGTTAGCCCCGGTAAGTGAGAATGAATACTTCAATATTGATAAAGATTTTGATGAGTTGATGAAGGTGGTCACGGATGACGAGACCATAATAGAAGAAATTCCCATGGAAGAGGAATCGTTTGAGGAAATCAAAAATGAAGATAGATTTCGTATAAAAAATTCCTTAGAAGAACCACCCGTACTAGAGCTTAAAGAGCAACCCAAACACTTGGAGTATGCTTATCTCGAAGGTACATCTAAATTACCAGTAATTATTGCTTCACATCTTTCAGATAATGAGAAGGATAAGCTAATTTCTGTATTAAAAACCCATAAAAAGGCTATAGCCTGGAAAACAACCGACATTCCGGGAATAAACCCGTCTTATTGTACACATAAAATTCTCCTTGAGAATGACTACAAACCCGTAGTACAAAGACAACGCAGGCTAAATCCCAACATGAAAGAGGTTGTTAAAAAGGAGGTCGTCAAGCTTCTTGACGCCGGGTTAATCTACCCCATCTCCGATAGTCCATGGGTTAGTCCAGTACAAGTAGTACCCAAAAAGGGGGGTACAACCGTTATATTAAATGAAAAGGACGAACTCGTCCCAACTAGAACAGTTACCGGCTGGAGAGTCTGTATTGATTACAGACGTCTAAATGATGCCACTAGAAAGGATCATTTCCCGTTACCTTTTATTGATCAAATGCTTGAACGATTAGCGGGAAAAGAATATTATTGCTTTTTAGACGGTTTCTCCGGTTACTTCCAAATTCCAATTGATCCCAACGACCAAGAAAAGACCACATTCACTTGTCCTTTCGGTACCTTTGCCTATCGCCGCATGCTGTTTGGTTTATGCAATGCACCCGGAACCTTTCAAAGGTGCATGATGGCAATCTTTGATGATATGGTAGAAGATTGTATGGAAGTCTTCATGGATGACTTTTCCGTGTTTGGAGACTCCTTTGAATCGTGTCTTTTCAATCTAGAACGTATGCTTATCCGATGTGAGAAAGCAAACTTGGTCCTAAATTGGGAAAAATGCCACTTCATGGTGAAGGAGGGCATTGTACTTGGTCACAAAATATCTCGTGCGGGAATAGAGGTAGATAAAGCTAAAATTGAAGTTATCTCTAAGCTACCTAAACCATCAAATGTTAAAGCAATTAGAAGCTTTCTTGGTCACGCAGGATTCTATAAGCGATTTATCAAAGATTTTTCTAAAATCGCCCGCCCATTGACCAAGCTTCTTGAAAAGGATGCTCCATTTGACTTTGACACTAATTGCGAGAATGCATTCTCGATTCTAAAGTCAAAACTCACACAAGCTCCCATTATGGTATCTCCAGATTGGAGTATGCCATTTGAGCTAATGTGTGACGCAAGCGACTATGCTTTAGGTGCTGTTTTAGGACAACGTCCCGATAATCATTTTCTTCCGATTTATTATGCAAGTAAAACTCTAACGGGAGCCCAAATTAATTATACCACCACGGAAAAAGAACTCCTAGCGGTTGTTTATGCATTTGATAAATTTCGGTCATATTTGGTGTTGTCCAAGACCATTGTTTACACGGACCATTCGGCACTTAGGTATTTATTCTCGAAACTAGATGCAAAACATCGTCTCATACGTTGGGTTCTTTTACTTCAAGAATTTGACATTGAGATACGTGACAAGAAAGGAGCTGAGAATCTAGCTGCCGATCATTTATCCCGACTTGAAAACCCCGAATTAGATAAACTTGATGACACAATCATCAAGGACACATTTCCTGACGAATCTCTAATGAGGGTTGAAAAAGAATCTGAAATCCCATGGTTTGCCCATTTTGCAAACTATCTTACTTCAGGCATTCTACAAAAAGGACTTACTTATCAGCAAAAGAAGAAATTTTTTGCGGATTTAAAATCTTATTTCTGGGAATACCCAGACCTATTTCGTGTTGGTGCGGATCAAATAATTCGCCGTTGTGTGTACGGACAAGAAGCTCAACAAATTCTTGAGCATTGCCATCAAGGGCCAACCGGCGGTCATTTCGGACCAAACCACACTGCAAGAAAAATCCTTGAATCGGGCTTTTATTGGCCCACGATCTTTAAAGATGCCCATGATTTCGTTCGGACTTGTAACGCATGCCAACGAACGGGTAACATCACGAAAAAGGATGAGATGCCTCAAACCGGCATCCAAGTTTGTGAAATCTTTGACATTTGGGGAATCGATTTCATGGGACCCTTTCCAAGTTCACATAAGTGCAAGTACATACTAGTAGCCGTTGACTATGTATCCAAGTGGGCTGAAGCAAAAGCTTTGCCTACAAATGATGCTAGGGTGGTGGTAAACTTCTTGAAAAATCTCTTCTCACGCTTTGGAATCCCAAACGCACTCATATCCGACCGAGGAACACATTTTACCAACAACCTTCTTGAAAAGGTGTTGAAGAAGTATGGCGTAACTCATCGTTTCTCTACTCCGTACCACCCGCAAACAAGTGGTCAAGTGGAGAACACGAATCGTGCCTTAAAACGCATACTTGAGAAGACGGTTAATAACAACCCTAAAATCTGGCAACGCAAGTTAGATGACGCATTGTGGGCTTTTAGGACTGCGTATAAAACACCAATAGGTACCACGCCATTTAGACTTGTATACGGTAAAGCGTGTCATCTACCTGTTGAAGTTGAACACAAGGCGTACTGGGCTATGAGAGAATGTAATACCGACCTTGTACAAGCCGGAGAAAATAGGTTATCACAACTTAACGAACTAGATGAATTAAGATTACAAGCCTACGAAAATTCTAAAACATATAAAGAAAAAACTAAAGTATGGCACGATGCACGATTAAAAAAGAAAGAATTTGAGCAAGGGGATAAAGTATTGGTATTCCAATCACGTTTCAAGTTTTCAACTGGTAAACTTAGATCCCGATGGAATGGGCCATATATAATAAAACAGGTTTTTCCATCTGGATATGCAGAGTTGTATGGTAAAGACGGCGGAACTTTCAAAGTGAACGGACACAGACTCAAGTTATACTTTGAAGAAATCAATACTACGGAAAGAGACGAAACCACCTTCTACCCTAAGGACAAATAAATTCAGGGTAACTCTAAGTTTTAAACTCCATTCTCGATTTTTATTCTTATCTTTAAGAGTGGGGTTAGATTGGTCTTTCCCTAGCAGACCCTAAAGAACTAGTCTTCTCCCTCCATTCTACCTTTTTAATTTCTTTTGGTTTGTTTTTATTGTTTATTTTCAAGATGCGAGGTCAATATATCTACAACCACTTCATTTTAATATGCGATAAGATTTTACCAAGAGATGTGGTGTTAGATATTAAGAAAAGATGCGATGCGACGAGAAAAGGAGAAAGACAAGATTATAATGAGAAAAATTATGGAAAAGGCAAATCAAAATGCGCTAAAAGGCGTCGGGCACGTCAATTGGGTAAATGTGAAAAATGTGGAAAACCAGCTCACTCAGGAGATTGCCCAAAGAACCAAACGGACTCTAATTTCGAGTACGTAACTTTATGCCGAGAAGGGCCTTTCAAATGTTTAGAAGAAAACCTCTTAAACCCACGAGGTTACGCCTACGAGGCAATGGGAAGCGAAATTTCGCGACTCGACTACGAAGCGAGTCAATGTGGGTTCACTATCTAATTCTTTTTCTCGTCGATTGTATGTATGTGCATATTTTATTTTTATTTTTTTATTTTGTGTGTATTTAGTTTATATTTGTTTGCAGTGAGTTTTATAAAAAGGTCTACTATTTAAAATTGATTAAACTTGAATTTAACCTGTTTTCATTGAAAACGATAATGTTAAAGTGTTAAAACTGAATTATTGTTGTTCAAATTGCACGAAATTAATTGTTAAATTTTTAAGATATCATTTAAATAGTAAATCACGAAAACAAAATAAAAATTAAAAAAATTCTTTCTACTAAATTGAGGTGAAACGCCTTGAGTTTAACTTGTTTCTTTGAAAATGAAAATGTTAGGTGTCACAACTGAATTTTTATTTTTCAAAAATTGTACAGAATATTTGTTAAATTCTAAAAGTCTATAGTAGATTGCAAAAATATACTCTTTTATCAATAACCGTAAAAATATATAACTTGTAAATCTTTGTCGTGGATAATGATAGGTTTGACAACCGAAATTAATCTCTACCTAGACGATAGGAAACAAAGTTTTAAGTTTGAAAATTAGTTGATTTAAGGGTATATAACAAAAATAGAGTGAATTTTTATTTATTTAATTTTTATTTTTCATGTACTTGTTTTTATTTTATTTATTTTCGATAAAACTATAAAAACTTTAAACTTTTAATTAATTGAATTTTATAAATTGAAATTAAAAATTTATAAACGGATTAAGATCAGGTGTAAAAACCGAATTTCTGTTACAAATATAAATTCATAAAAGATATTTTGAATTCAATTGATTTTAAGTTAAATAAAAATAGAGTGTATTTTACATTATGTAATTTTAATTTTTTATGTACTTGTTCTAAAATTAAAAATGTTAATATTTTTAACACAAAAATAGAGTGTTTTTATTTTATTTTTGAATTTGTTTTCAGAAAAACTATAAAAACTTTAACTATTAATGAATTGAATTTTATAAATTTATTTTTAAGATTTATAAACGGATAAAGAACAGGTGTAAAAACTGAATTTTCGTTACAAATATAAATCTATAAAAGAGATTTTAAATTTAATTAATTATAAGTTATAAAAAAAAAAAAAAAATAATACAGCTGAAATTAAGCCTTACACGATTCGTGTACTCCTACACGATTCGTGTAAGGCCAAAAATCTGGCCACATCAGACGGGGCAGGGGACTAGTTTGCACACTCTATCCCTCCCCAATTTTTTTTTCTGTGACGAGAGCTCAACCCCAAAAACCCCAAAATCGCACCAAATCATTAAATTAACACTCTCAATCTCCTCTAATTCTTCAATCTTTCATCATGCCAAGAGTGGTAAGGATTTTAAACCCATTTTAATTAGTGTTCTTCAAGTTTTTCAATTTTTTCTTTTTAACTTTAATCCGAATTTTAGCCATGTTTTTGTTCATTTTTGCTTGATTATTGCTATATGTATGTTGTTAGTAACATAATAAACCCGATTAGCATGAAAAATTGATGTTTAATTGGTGATTGAAAATTAGAGTTTATACAAAATTGGGGAAAATTAGGAAATTGATACCGAGGTGTGTTAATTTAGTTTTAATTAGTTGTTTTTGAGTGTTTTGTTAGTAGATAGAACTTGTGAACATGATTTTGATTGCTTGATTGTGTGATTTTTAATTTTAGTCTAAATTTGTTAAGTTTTGTCATTTCTATGAATCAAGTATGCATTTTAATGATGTTAAGGATGATTTAGAAGCTGAGATACGCGCAATGTGATTGAATTGAATTAGATATGCTTAGAAAAATTGCGTGTTTTCACTTATGAATTAAACTTTTTATATGAAACTTGATTTTTGAATTATGATTTATGGTTTGTTTCTGCTTTGTTTTGAATTATAGAACTAAATCTCCCAAGTTTGTTGAATTAAATTGATTAAGGTGGTGTTGAAAACAAGTTGTTTGTTGAAGTTAAAATCTTTGCTAACATTTACACATCCTATTGGGATGATTTCCTTGTTTTTAAAATGTTATGCAGGGACCAATTAGAATGAGGGCAGTTAACCAACAAGAGGAAGTTACGCCCGAAATGGAACAACAACTCTTGCAACTACACCCGTTTCTACATTTCCCTATAGAATTAAGCCAAAGGGTACAAAAAGTTAAGGATTTACTTACTCTGGTAAATCGAACAATCAATCAAGTTTGCATTGTTGATTGGACTCCCCTAGGTCCCCCAGTTAATTTAGATACACAGATAAGGGATATTTTAACCCAAAGCTACACGGATGAATTTGGGGTGATTAGATATTTTAATGACTGGGAGAGATTATTTCGTTTGACTGCTCCTGTATATAGGGAATTGTGTTTAGAATTTTACTCTACTGTTAGGATGAATACCCGCCCCGCAACTGTCCAAGATACTAGTTTCCTACAATTCCGACTGGGTGGGGTTGATAGAGTAATGTCCCTAGGCGACATAACTATGGCCTTAGGGATTTATGAGGGTGATGATATGATTGCTCCAGGTTTTTGGGAATTTATATTTACAGGAGCTAGGTATTCAGGAGATTATGATTCTGTCAGCGTCTGGCGATCTTTTTCCGGAAGAAATTCATATACAGCAGGCCGAGAATCATACCTTAAGATCCAAGATATTCGCTATCGATTAATTCATAAATTTATAGCGAACACGATTAACCAAAGGGCATTCCTTACTACATATAGGATTAATTATGTCGACCTTTGGTATTTGGATGTTATTAGAGATAGGGAAACTAATATTAGTATACCCTATGGAGTGGCCTACTTTTTGGCCAATGTAGGTAAGGGTGCTCGAGGAGACAGTGACATGTCGGGGGGTCACTATATCACGTGTTTGGCATCCTGGTTTGATATCAACCCGAACGACTTCGCACCTCCAATCCAACCGATAAATCAACAGGTTCGCACCTTAGGATTGGATGTGTATAGGACAGCTAAGGCCATACGTGTGAGGGCTGGGGTGATTAGTTTAAGGCCACAGGAAGTTGCGCCTCAGGAACCCATGGAAGAGGATGACGAACCCGAGAGGGAAGCCAGGAGGAGACGACGAGAGACAGATCAGGCTAGCTCGTCTCATACAGGTACTTATGATTTCGATATGCTCCAAAACTCGTTTAACGCATTGAGTTTAGATGTACGTAATTCATATCAAAACTGGGGAGCGAGATCAGAAGATCAGTACACTGCTTTATCTCGGCAATTAGGGGACATTAGGCATACCCAGCTAGATCAATATAATATGCTGTCCAACATCCGATATGATCAGAGGGGAATGGGAAATCAATTAGAGTGGGCGCACCAACAGGCATATCTATACGCGTCTAACCCGCAAGCTTACGCACCCTCAGCCTTTCCATCATATCCCCCATGGCAATCACCCGATGACCCTCTACCTCCACCCTATGACCATAACGCCGCAATAGCCGCGAGTCAGGATGCATATAGGCGTTTCTACGAGGAACAACGCCTAAACGAGCAACGGCAGCGACAGCAACAGGAGGAGGGCGAACGAGGAGGACCATTTTGGAGCCCATTTGACTAGTTCTATTGTTTTAATTTTTTTTTTTTATTTTTTTTTATTTTTTTAGTTTGTAATAACATAATTTTTTGGTGTGTATTGAAACTTTTTATGTTTTTATTTTTTATTTTAGCAAGAAAATATAGTGTGGGGTAAAAAAAATGTGTTGTACGATTGAATTAAAACCCCATATTTTGTGTGCTTTTAACATGGTTTTGACAGGTACAGACGAAAATGCAATTAGACGAAACGAAACATCAAATTACATTGTGATACAAACATTGGATATGATCATAGGTAAAACAATTTGAAAATCCAAATCGGTTAACAAAGGAAGTTCCAAATACTTCACACTAATTGTCCTCTCAAATTTATGCATTATTATCTGATTTTTATGTAATGAGGGCATTACATAATCTTAAGTGTGGGGTGGGAATATATAAATTCTCGAGAACTTATAATTTGGTGATTTTTATCAAGATTTATAAAAATTTTAAACAAATATATCAAATGAATTTTTAGGGTAACTACGAGCGATTAAAGAATAGGTGTCAAAAACCGAAATTATCGTCTCAATACATGAAAAACGCATAAGTTATTTGTTTAAAACCTATAAAAGGAAACCAAGTATAACAAGAATTTATAAAACCTTATGTTGAGAACCATATATCACATGTTTCTATGAAGTTATTGCAGATATCATTGCTTTGGAACGTATAAACCTGAATATTCCACTATTACGAGTAATAGAGGATGAATCAAGTCCATCCCGTAAGGAAGTAAGGTCTTCCAAATTGACACACTTGCTAACTTATGTTAGAAGATGTAGTCCAGAACAGCTGTAGGTTGACGAAAAATCTTGTAAAGTCATCCCTAAAATCGGCTGGAAATCCACCTAACCTCAGCATCAAACAGGGTTTTTGGTGGTCAGACTTATCCTAACCATGAGAAGGATATGTCCCGTACAATGGGGGGGCACAATGCAAATTAGCTTTTAAGACTAATGAATCTAATTCCCAGATGGATGATCTCCGTAAAGATTAACCGCATCTATGTTTGACCGCGGTCAACATACATATGCCATAACAAATTGAGGTGTGCAAACTCATGGTTCACCGATGATATTTGGACACGATATAATTTTGTTCTAAAACTTATGCTATTTTATGAATTATATTTGTGTAAAACCATTTTTTGGACATTCGGCTTCAAGTTCCATGATACTACAATCATGGGGGCGAATAGCTTGCTAATCGCCGACTGAGACTTCGGTTTTCAGTTACCCTCAACCGGAATTTGAGGTTAAAACCGGAAAACGTGTCTAGTGTAAAAACTAGCCTGACATTTTATAAAATCATAAAACGTTTTCACAAGGTCCAATTTTCCCTAAGGATCCAAATTTTTAAACCCTAATCACGAGTTTCATGTTTGTTTCTGTTGTCAGAATTTCGTTTCGTGTGCGTGTGATCCAATAAATACTGTGTTGTGTAATATATTTCATATAGTGTGTGTTTCATTTCGTGTAGTGTGTGTTGTGTGATCTAAATGTTCGATAAGAAAGATATATAATGTTCTAACTCTGTTAAAAGATGTAATTGCTTGAGGACAAGCAACGTTCTAGTGTGGGGTATTTTGATATTGCTCTAAACATACATATTATTCAACGCAATATCACTTATATTTCATAGGTTTTTATCATCTACAAAGACATTCAATGCGCATTTCACGAGAAAAACGACAAAAGAGTGAAGTTAGAAGAAACGACGATAAAACGATAGTTTTAACTAGATTTATATCAAGAAACGTTTATCCGAATGAAAGTACAAGATGAAAGAAGAAAAGAGTTCAAATGAGAAGTGCCAAATCAGTACACGTCAACACGGGATCAACAAAGAACAACTGAAGAAGAAAAATGAAGAAAACTGTTATTTGATCTTACACGAATCGTGTTTGTCTACACGAAACGTGTAGAATATTTGTTCTCACACGAATCGTGTAGTGATACACGAATCGTGTAATGTTAGGCCGAATTTAATCATTCATCAGATAAGGGGCGGCTACTTTTGGAGTTTTAAAACCTTTCTTTTGGCTAGTGCTTCAGCAAATGGATCTTTTTGACTCACCTACTACTTCTAATACATGTTAAATAGAGAGTACGTTCAGAGACAGAAAGAGGATAGAAGATTACAACACATATTACGACAGGAGGATAATATACACACAAAACTACTATATCAAATTACTATTGTTATTTTTACTTGTATCTATTGTAATTAGTTTCAAGTATCAATTATTAAGGGGGTATTGTTCGTGATAAAGGGTGTTATTGTACGCGTGAAAGGGGTGTTATTATTGTAATTTTTCTACCGTTTGAAGTTAATGCAAGTGAAGATATTTTAGTAAGTTTACTCTGTTAAAATTAGCGTTGTTATTATGTTTGCATATCTATATTTTTATGTCTACCTTAGTGTAATGAATAGCTAAATTTCCCTAGTGTTTGCTTAAATGTAGAGCCCCTAGTGAAATGGATTGTTACCATTAGTAAAAGTTAAAATGTAACTTTAGTATTTTTAATATTGAGCCTAGTTAAAAGAACCATTTTTATGTAATTAGGTATTTAACCCTTGCCACTTAATTTATTAAATTTAAATAACGAAAGTTGTTTTTATTTACATAAATTGAGCTTCAACATTAAAAATGATCTAGACGAATTTATGGATAAGTTATTGACACCAATTTAGAAATAAACTTCGGTGGTTTGGGTGATATCAATAAGTTATATGAAGGTGAAATTATAAAAAGGGAAACCGTTATAATTTAGGTATTGGCGAAGGTCAAAACTAGGCTAGGTCTCAATTTAAATACTTAGGGAATAGTAGCTTTCTAAAAAGAATCCAATGAAAATTAGATTTTATTTAGTTAAGTTGTAACTTTATATTTATACGAGAGAAAAATGTAAAGTTTGATACTAGAACATTTTAAATAGGGCGTAAACTTAAAACAATCCATGGACCTAGGGGTGACACAATTAAGTAAACACTCCCATTTATCTTATTTATATTTGTTATAAAAGTATTATCATTATTATTTACGATTTACTATTTTAAAATATAAGAAAAATACATAAAAACATTTACTTTTCGTAACAGTTAAGTGTCACATATTTTTACACGTACACGAATCGTGTATCATCACACGAATCGTGTAAGGCTAAAACGCGGCTACAGTACAGCTAGGTTAAAATTAGGGTTTTTGTTATTTAATTATATTTATATTTAGGTTATTAGTTATTTTAGTTATTTTAATTAAGTTAATTAGTTAAAGTTATTTAAAATACTTAAAATATATGTTTTAATTCTAAAAATTAGTATTAATTATAAGTTTATAAATTGTATCTAGTTTATAATTTGTAAATTAATTAATTTCCCTTTTAATTTGTATTAGTTTTATTAAAAATGTCATTTAGTTAATTTAATTAAGTTTATATTATAATTGCTTAAAACAAAATTCTAAATATATAGTTTCATAAAAAAATTACTATTTTACTAATTACCATTTAGTAATATAATTATTGCATCATAATTAGTATAATTTCATTTAGTACCTTTTTAAGTTAATTTTTGTAATCTTGTAATTTCATTTAGTAATTTAGTTTAAGTTATTTTCTTTTACTGTTACTATAAATGCCTAATCACAAACCTCCTTTAATTAAGTTTGACATCAAAGACTATTAAAAACCATTAAACACTCCATCTCCCTGTGGAACGAATCGGATTTACCAACAAACTAAACTACACGGATAGGACTAGTTGCCTATATATATATATGTGTGAAATCAACCTGAAATCAATAAAATACCACATATAAAATAAATCAATTCGTGTAACAAAACAACTCAAATCCGTTCATAAATAAAGGTCTCGATCGCACACATCAGCATTTTTGTTAAGCAGAAGTATTTTGATAAGTGTCTTGAAGTATTTCAAAAGTGTATGAATACATATTAAAACACTACATGTATATACATTTTAACTGAGTCGTTAAGTCATCGTTAGTCGTTACATGTAAATGTTGTTTTGAAACCTTTAGGTTAACGATCTTGTTGAATGTTGTTAACCCATTGTTTATTATAACAAATGAGATGTTAAATTGTTATATTATCATGATATTATGATATATAATATATCTTAGTATGATGTATATACAGTTAAATGTCGTTACAACGATAATCGTTACATATATGTCTCGTTTCGAAATCATTAAGCTAGTAGTCTTATTTTTACATATGTATTTCATTGTTAATACACTTAATAATATATTTACTTATCATTTAACATAATTAACCAAGTATATCAATACCTTAATATGATTCATATGTACCTAGTAAGACGTTGTTATAACGATAATCGTTATATATATCGTTTTCGAGTTTTTTAAATTAATAGTCTCATTTTTATGTATATAACTCATTGTTAAAATACCTAATGAGATACATACTTATAATTTTTTTGAAAAGCAAAAAGTATTATTATTATTAAATTGATTGTAACGTTACAAATCCCTATATTCATCTATACAATGGTATGGACATATCGAGATAATTGAAGAGATTGGAGTATAAAAAGAAAGAAAGTCGGGAGCGGCGAAGCCTATTTAACATTATGAGGGAACGAACTTGAAAAAACAAGCAGGGAAGGAGGAGACAACAGTACCGATCAAGCGGCGACAAAGTTGCCAAACAACCGACCCATTTAATCTACCCCACATGAACTAAATAAAAGCTACGAACACTACCCGATTTAAGTAATAACCCATTAACCGGTTCCCATGCGATTTGGAGGCGGTGCTACATAAAAGGAAGGGTTAAGAAGCCATTGATGCCATTCAATAGGATTTTTCTTCCGAGATCTAGTTGAGATCCAGCTAAAGCTTTGAGATTGAATCTCGGAGATAATCATGACGGGATTCCATATTTTATTTGAAAATACTTTTAGGTTGCGATGTTTCCATATAATATAGCATGCAATCCATTTAGTAGCTTGCCATAAGAAAGATCCAACGGAGTTGTGTGAAAAGCCTTGATCGGAGATGATGGCACCATTAATGTCGGAAATTGTTGTATTATTTTGGTTCCACCAATCTAGAAGTTGTGCCCAAATTGAAGACACATTGGGACAGTTAATCAACGCATGGTCAATGGTTTCAATTTGATGGTCGCATAAGGGACACAAGATGGTATGAAGGTCGATTCCTTTTTTGTCAAGTTCGCTTCTAACCGGGATTTTCAGTTGAAAGACTCTCCATATGAATATGAAGACCTTTTGCGGAACGTATTTGTTGTGGGGGAGTGATAAATTTCGAGAGTGGACGCCGTACTTAAGTGTATTAATCAAATTTGACAAGGATGATGTAGTGAAGATGCCGGATGCGTCAAGGGTGAATTTCCATGAATCAGGGCGATCCGAAATACTTACGGTTGATATTAAGTTAGTGAGTTCCGTAAGTTCATCTAAAGCCCGACCGCTAGGTGCACGGGACCAATCCCAAATTCCCATTGAATTGGAATTAACATTCGAGATTCTTTCGGCAACAGTTGCGTCTTTTTGAGATTCCAACATGTATAATCTATGAAAAGTAGTTTTGAGGGTTTCAGATCCGATCCATATGTCATGCCAGAAACTAATCGAAGTGCCATTGCCGATGCACTTTGAAATTGAAGATGTAAAGAAAGTGCCTAGTTTGTCTGCAACTTTTCCGGCTTTGATAATCTCTTTCCAAATGGTACGACCTGAAATATTCCTGCATAAAACATTAGTATCCAACCCCCCTCTCGGCCCATAAATACTTTTTATAATTTTTACCCATAGTGCATTATGTTCATTTTTGAAATGCCACCACCATTTACAAAGTAGGGAAATGTTTTTAGCCAAGAGAGACCCTACATTTAAACCCCCTTTTTCGTAAGGCAAAATAATCTGATCCCATTTAATCCAATTAATTTTATTATCATTTGAAGAACCTCCCCAGAAAAATTTCCGTCTTTTGGATTCAAGTATCTTAAGGATAGTGGCAGGTGCATGGAATAAGGAGAAGTAGTATAATGGGATACTACTTATGATGGATTTGATGATCGTAAGATGACCCCCGAAGGAAACAGATTTGGCAGCCCAATCCGAAAGTCTTTTGTCGAACTTTTCAACGATTGGCTGCCAAGAGGAAGTGTGAGATGTGGGTACACCGATAGGGAGACCGAGATACGTAAACGGAGTAGAGCCTGCAGTGCAGTTAATGTAATTGGCCATTTGCTCGGTTTCAAAGGTGGATGTTCCGATACCATAAAGTTTACTTTTACGAAAGTTGACTTTGAGTCCAGATATGTTTTCGAAACATTTAAGTAATTTGGAGATATATTTGGCGTTTCTTTTGTTCCACTCACCGAAAAAGATTGTATCGTCCGCATATTGGAGATGTGTGATGACAAGATTATCATGACCAATTTTTAAACCTTGCAGGTGACCATTGGATAATGCTCTTTTGGTAAGTATATTAAGACCTTCGGCGACGATGATGAAGAGAAACGGCGATATGGGATCACCTTGTCGAATTCCTCTTTCAGGGACGAATTCACTGGTAGGTGAGCCGTTGATTAATATGGAAATGGATGAAGAGGAAAGACATGCTCGAATGAAGCTAATCCATTTTGGACCAAAGCCCATGTGATGCATGGTGTTAAATAGAAAGTCCTATTCGATGCAGTCAAATGCCTTTTCAAAATCAACTTTAAAAATTAGGCCTTTTTGTTTTTTACGTTTTAGTTCATCAATTATTTCATTAGCAATTAAAACACTGTCTAGGATGTTTCGGCCTTTGAGAAAAGCGGTTTGTTCGGAGCCAATGACTTTATGAATGACTTTGGCGAGGCGGTTGGAAAGAATTTTTGTGAGAATTTTGTAGTAACTACCTATTAAGCAAATTGGACGGTATTCGTTAAGACCCATAGGATTAGATTTCTTCGGGATTAAGGTGAAGAATGAGGCGTTACATCCTTTGGATACATACTTATAATAAAATCATGTTAACTATATATATAACCATATATATGTCATCGTATAGTTTTTACAAGTTTTAACGTTCGTGAATCACCGGTCAACTTGGGTGGTCAATTGTCTATATGAAACCTATTTCAATTAATCAAGTCTTAACAATTTTGATTGCTTAACATGTTGGAAACACTTAATCATGTAAATAACAATTTTATTTAATATATATATAAACATGGAAAAGTTCGGGTCACTACATCTAGGGCCTTTCTCGCTAGGTATACCAATGAAACACAGCAAATTCCCAACCTACCAGAATCCCAAAGAATTTCTGGGTTACTCTACGGATCTAGGTTCAGGCCTCTCATTGAACACCTTAGCCGAGACCTACCGAACACTTACGATGCATTGTTAGAAAAGGCATATGTATGGTTGGATGCTAAGGAGACAGCGGGTAACTTCGTCTTAGACGACACTTCCATGAGTAAACGAAAGGAAAAGTCGGAAAAAAGGGAAGACAGACATGGTAGGAAAGAGGATAGGGGGAGATTCCACCCTTATCGAAGGGAAACCGGAGCTGGGATCTTGGGAGCGTTAATGAAAACTCCTAAGGAAATCCTAGCAACAGAAAAAGCTGCCAACAAGTTCAAAGCCCCGGGAAAAATGTCCAACAGAGGAAGAAATAGGGACATGACCAAATTTTGTGACTTCTACAACGATTTTGGGCATGATACGGACGAATGTTTCAACCTTAAAACAGCCATCGAGGAGGCTGTAAAGTCGGGCAAACTGTCCCATCTCATAAAGGGAATTCGGGAACCTAAGAAAGAGAGGATACAGGAAAAGAAAATGGAGGACACGAGGCAAGAAGCAGAAAATGCAATCCTAGCCATAGATTCATACCAGCCCTACAAGAAAAGAGAGATATGCCGTATCACCAGAGAATGGAGTGAAGTGTCATTCCCAGCTCTCAATACCATATGTCCTTTGGACCTACCGGTCACCATAAACGGAAAGATCTTTAATAGGGAGGTACGAAGGATATACCTCGACAGTGGAAGTGCTTGTGATGTCATGTACGAACATTGCTTCGAAAGGTTAAGTCCCGCTATCAGAGCACGGTTAGGTGCCCCAAGAGTACCCTTGGTTGGGTTCTCCGGAGAAAGATGTTGGCCCATCGGAGAAATTGATCTTGACTTCACCATAGGGGAACCACCACTGACAAGAACAGAAACCCTTGATTTCGTGGTAGTTCGAGCAAATTCCCCACACAACATCCTGCTTGGGAGGGTAGCTATGAAAAAGATGGGCATAATCGTATCCACGGTCCATCAAATGGTCAAATTCCATACCCACAAAGGAATCGGTACCCTCGCATCAACATATGACAGAAACAAGGTAATCTTAGCCATAAAGGAAACGATGAAGGAGCCAACCGAGTGTATCCTGGAAGCTTCGGAGGAGGATCCCCAAGTAGAAAAGATATCAATAAACCCGATGTTTCAAGATCAACAGATCAGCATAGGGAAAAGCTTGACGACATCCACCAAGCAAAAGCTCCGGAAGTTACTTCAAGCCAATGTGGATGTATTTGCTTGGGAGAGTAGTGACATGACTGGGATACCACGAACCATCAACGTGCAAGGGTCGTCCTTCGTAACGGAGCATCGGCTCAATGTACATAAACACCTCGAACCAGTGCATCAGAAAAAGCGAAATTTAGCACCAGAGAGGGACAAAGCAGCTTGTGAAGAAGTAGAAGGTTTGTTAAGAGCATGAATAATTCGCGAAGCAAAATAACCTTCATGGGTTGCTAATCCTGTGATGGTGAAAAAATCAGATGGAGGTTGGAGAATGTGTGTCGATTTCACTAACATCAACAAAGCCTGTCCCAAGGATTGCTATCCTCTACCCGAAATCGACTGGAAAATCGAATCCCTCACCGGGTACCGATACAAAAGCTTCCTAGACGCTCACAAAGGATACCATCAAATCAAAATGGCTAAAGAAGACGAAGAAAAAACATCTTTCTTCACCAGCAAGGAAATCTATTGTTATCAAAAGATGCCCTTCGGTCTAAAAAACGCAGGGGCAACTTATCAAAGGTTGGTTGACAAAGCCTTTCATAATCAGCTGGGAAGAAATATGGAGGCCTATGTAGATGACATGGTAATCAAAAGTCGGAATGAGGAAAATTTAATATAGGATATCCAAGAAACTTTTGATAAGCTCCGGGCCATAAACATGAAGCTTAACCCGAAGAAATGTTCCTTCGGTGTGAAAGAAGGAAAATTCCTAGGGTATTACATCACCAGAAAGGGGATCCAGGCGAATCCAGAAAAGGTGGACAAATTAAAGCAGCTTCAGGCTCCAGCAACCATCAAAGACATGCAGAGCCTAAAAGGGAAGTTGGCGTCGCTCAGCAGATTCGTATCAAGAGGAGCAGAGAAACAACTCCCCTTTTTCAAAATTCTAAAGGGATGCTTGGGAAAAAAGAAAATCGTCTGGAACGAAGAAGTGGAAAAGGCATTCGTTGAAATGAAGGAATACATCTCCAAACTCCCTACTTTAACCTCACCCGAAGTAGGTGAAACACTCTTCATATACCTGGCTGCTTCGGAAGAGTGCATCAGCATAGTATTGGTTGCCGAGCGAGAAAGAATACAAGTACCAATATACTTCGTTAGCCGAGTACTTCAAGGAGCTGAACTATACTATCCAGAGCTAGAAAAGCTCACCCTAGCACTCGTCCACACAGCTAGAAAACTCCGAAGGTACTTCCAAGCACATCAGATAGTGGTGCTTACCAACAAACCAATCAGGCAAGTGCTCTCCAAACCGGAAAAATCGGGGAGAATGGCCAAATGGGCCATTGAGTTAGGAGAACATGACATTGAGTTCCGAGTCAGACATGCAATCAAAGGACAAGTCCTAGCAGATTTCATCACCGAAACAGATAGTGTGAATGAAGAAGACGCGAAAAACTCAACCTAAGTTATCACCCCAATGATCGAAAGTGAAGAATGGAAGCTGTACACCGACGGTGCATCAAGTTTCGATGGATCAGGTGCGGGTTTAATGCTAGTAAATCCGGAAGGAAAAGAGTTCACTTACGCACTTCGTTTCGAATTTGACACAACCAACAACGAAGCAGAGTACGAAGCTTTACTAGCAGGGCTGAGAATGGCAAAGGAATTAAAAATTCTTCACCTCCGAGCCTTCGTCGACTCGCAGCTAGTGTGCAACCAGATCAAGGGCACCTTTGAAGCAAAACAACCCACCATTCAACAATACTTGTCAAAAGCAAAAGAACTGGTTGAAAGCTTCAAAAGTTTTGATATAGAGCATGTTCGAAGAAGTCAAAACAAAAAGACAGACGCACTGAGCAAACTTGCTTCGTTGGCATTTGAACACCTGGCAAAAGAAGTCTTGGTGAAGGTGCTAGAAAAGAAATCAATCTTAGAGGAAGAAGTTAATGACCTCATACAAGAAGATGAGGTGACATGGATGACTCCTCTACAGGCATATCTCGAGTCAGGGAAGCTACCAGAGGATAGAAACGAAGCAAGGAAGATAAGGATAAAGGTACCTTCGTACAAAATAATGAACGGAGCATTATATCGAAGATCCTTTCTTAACCCATGGCTTCGATGTGTGGGGCCAAAGCAGGCAACTATAATCATCCAAGAGATGCATGAAGGGATATGTGGTTTACACGCGGGTCCAAGGTCAGTGGTCGCCAAAATCATGAGATTAGGATACTATTGGCCTACGATGCACCATGACACCACGATGATACTACAAACCTGTGAGTCTTGACAAATCCACTCAAATGTCCCAAGGCTACCCAAGCAAGAGCTAATTTCTGTCACATCTGTGTGGCCGTTTGTAAAATGAGGAATAGACATAGTCGGACCCATCAGTGATACACCAGGAAGCCCCAGATTCCTACTGGTAGCAATCGATTACTTCACTAAATGGGCCGAAGCAAAACCGTTAGCAACAATCACTGATAAGCAGATAGAGAAATTTATCTGGGAATACATTGTATGTAGGTTCGGAGTCCCCCAAGAAATAGTCTCAGACAATGGGAAACAATTCGCAGAAGGAATATTCCCAAAATTCTGCGAACAATTGAAAATCCAGCAAAGCTTCACCTCGGTATATCACCCCCAAGGTAATGGACAGGTAGAGGTGACAAACCGAGACATAATCAAAGGAATAGAGAAGCGCTTGGGTAAATGCAGAAAGGGGTGGGTCGATGAACTTCCCTTGGTGATGTGGGCACATAGAACAACTTCAAAACGAAGCAACGGCGAAACCCCGTACAGCCTTGCATATGGAACAGAAGCCGTCCTTCCCGCAAAAATACAGGTGTTAACAGAAAGAACAGCAAACAATGAAAACAACGAAGTAAACCTTCGAGTTAATCTGGATCTGTTTGAAGAAAGAAGAGAAGCAGCTGTGATTCGGGAGGCCTCATACAAACGAATGATTGAAGGCTACTACAACAAGAGAGTAAAGCCCTCAACCTTTAAAGTAGGAGAATATGTCCTAAGGTTAAACAGTGCAAGCAAGGTAGAATACGAAGGAAAATTGGGACCAAATTGGGAAGGCCCCTATGTGATTGCACAAGTGTTGGGAAAAGGCTCCCACAAGCTAGAAACAACGGGTGGTAAACCAATACCAAGGGCATGGAATGCAACTAACCTCAAAAAAAATTATCATTAGAAGTCTTGTACTTTTTATTTTGTAACATGTAGTTGAAAGATGCGCTATTGGTAGTTGAAGTCTATAAACTTCCTACACGAGACTTAATGAATTTCTCAACTACTTTTGATAAATTAATGTCTAGACGAAATTAAAACTCCATACGGAGCATTATGTGAGAAAAATGACAGCAGGAAAGATAACCCTGTCATAATCCACACTATACCGAGCAACGAAGCAGACTATGCTTCAACACACTCGATGTAAGGAAATAAGTTTTCCTTAAAAGTGATCACTGCACCACCATCCTGCAAGGTAGAGAGTTTTTACCCATCCAAGCAGGATAAAAATCCATGGTAACACATAATAAAAAGCATGCTAAAATTAAACGAACTAATGGTTATGTCATACATGACCATTGTTCAAAAGGGCAATAAAACCCAGGCACCCAGGCCAAACACAAAAGATAATTGTTTCAAACGATTACAAACACCAACTAATTAACAGGGGCATCAACTTTCCCAGATTCCCCCATAGCCTCAGGAGCATCAAGGAGAGTTTCTTCGTCATCTTCTTGAACAGCAGGCACAACGGTAGCGACAGTCTTCAAAAGCTCACCAGGCTGGGCATCAATCTTGGCTGAAAGGGTCTTGACATAATCAAAATCAGCTTGCTCAAGCTCATCAAAAGCAGAGTCAACCATCGCCTGTCCTTGATCAGTATAATCCGCAAAGTCAGCAAGTTGCACGATCCCCTTAGACGTCAAATCCCTTATCAGATCAGACATGGCCTGAACTTTAGAAGCTAACACCACATTACCAAAAAGTCGCCAAAAATCTGCACTTTTCAGTAATTACTGACAAGCATGAGGAATAACCTGAGAAACAACTTGAGAGTAATCAGACTTCAACACCTCACAACGCTTCTTGTAATCTTTTAACTCGTCAGCAATGACAACTTTCTGAACCTCGCCCACCTTAACCTGCCTCTGTAAACCTGCTATTTCATCACGCGCAGCCTTCAAATCCTCTTCATAACTAGGAGCCATCAATATCTGCTGCTCAAGATTTTTCATCCTTTCACCCATAGAAGCATGACTCTCCCTCAAAGCTTCAAGCTCAGCAGTACGCTTCTGTAGGAGAGAAGAAGCAATATGACCCATGGAAGCAGCTTGATAGTTGATAACAGAGTAAGCATCGTGAAAGCTCCTCATATCATCAGCGAAAAAATTCCCCCAGTTATTGGGAACAAGACTATCAATAAGATCAAAGCAGTTGCTTGGAGCAGGAACTTCAGAATACACAGGCAAATCTGCAAAACAAAAAGAATAAATGAAAACAAACAATAACGAACGAAGCAAATGTCGAAGTAAAACATACCAAACAAAGGGTTAGCAGCAACAATGTCATCACTTGCTTCGTCTTGAAGCTGGCCGAACTTTTGCTTTTTCACAGAAGTAGCATCAGGATGAGCTTTTCGCTTCATCACACCTTTAGCTTTGTGACGCTGTGCCACCCTAGCTCTAACTCCTGGCGTAAGGGATGCAAGAGGTTGGTCATCCTGAGTATCTACATCAATAGGAGCTTCCAATCGCTTCAACTTTTCCTTCGTACTAAACTTTGATGAACTCACTTCGACATGGTCAGTCTTTGGCTTACTAGATTTCTCCATAAAGCCAGAACATGTAGGAGATCCAACATCTTTAGCAACAGTCGACCGAGCTTGGACAGCAATAGTATACTCCTTCAAACCCTGAGCCATAACAACGTTCCTCAAAGACATCTCTGCCAAAATCACAACAACAAAAAAATGTAAGCAGTTAGAGAGGCAACCAACGATACACAAAAGCAAAAACGAAACATACCCTGCTCCCCATAAAAGAACACAGGAGTAGCAGTACCCTTCTCCCAATCAGGTGCCATCCCCAACTTAAAAAGTATAGCATCAGGGTAAGTGGAAGGTATGATGGGATGGTTACAAATCCTCCTAAACAAAACTTCATCTTCAGGAACAAAAGGGATAGGATCCTTATATTCCTTAGGAACAAACGCCCTCTCAGGATCAGAAACGAAAGGATAATCTTTCGGACACAGAAATGACTTTTTCAGAAAAACGAAGGAACATTTCCAATTACGAATATCAGGAAATTGGGAAGCAAAGCAATAAACAGGAGGAGGAGCACCTCTCCTACTTTTTCGTTTTTGAACGGTAACCCAATCACCGGTATCACCAGTGCAAAAGAAACAGCGAAAAAGATCAATGGAAGGTTCACCACCGTAGGCCCTACACATTACCTCAAAAGCCATAACCTTTTTCACAGCCAAGGGATGAAAAACAGAAATATTCACTTTAAAGTGATTCAAAACACTGAGAAGAAAAGGAGAAACATGAACCCTAACGTTACACTCAGTAAATAATTGGGTATACACGCCAATGTAACCCTTAGGAGGATTCAAGATGTGCCTATCGCTAGCAGGAATAACGATATCACCAGATTTCAAACTGAGCATCTCAATCAGATACGACAGCAAGGAGGGATTAACATCGCTAAAAGAGGCCTTAATACCACGCTTAGACATGGTAAAAATAAACAAAAAGCAGAAGAAAAGCGTAAGAGGAAATGGAGAGTACCTTAGTGTGCGAAGAAGAAAGATTTCCAGAAAGGCAAAAATTTGAATGAAGGATAAACACAGATAAAAGGGAGAAGAGGAAGGGTTAAACCCTTAAGGGAAAGAGAAAGTCGGTTGTCAAATCAAACTGCAGGGCACCCTCGGTAACCGCGAGCAATTGGACGATCGTGCCCTCAACTCAAAAACTGATAAGATTCTCTCATTAAGGGTAAAAAGGTAATTTCGGGGACAAAGGTATTAAAGGACGCATTTAATTGTCAAATCAATGCAGCAAAAGTAATTATTACTAAGTTTAACTTCACGAAGCTCATACGTTGATACTTACGCTTCGTAAAATTAAACTGGGGGGCTTGATAGTGTACCCCACCTCCGGCACGATTATCAGCTTCAAAGTTTGCTTCGGAGGATATGGCTACAATGTATGGAACGAAGGAAACTCCAGCTACAGTGAACGAGGTCATGAAATCAGAGCAACAACAGTGAGCTTAGAGCCCATAAAACCTCAGTCAATTACAATGTCAAGACTAGCAAAACTATTCCTAGCTCGGTGCACGCCTATACCACAAAGGAAAGGGGACAAGCTCACTTTCCTTTGCAGGTTTACCAAAAGGGAAAGTCAACTAGTGATCCAAAATCATTGGGAACTAGCGAACTGGTATGGAAAGCAGTTCCATTTCACTTATAAATGGTATAGAATGTAGGAAACATTCCACATTCAATCCAGACACACATAATAACACAATGATGTTATACCATTTACCTTCGGGGAATCGCCAGCGAACATAATCAAAACCATAATCACCCAATTTCAATCTCTGTGACTTGTATGTCTCCATACTCATACTAATTGCCGGTTATTGTACAAACAAGGTGCAAGGCCTTTTTTTGTGTGTGTAAGAAATGCAATGGGCATCTCTTCATTAAAAAATAGATGAAGAGCAAATAATAAATCAAAACTTATTATGGCTGTTGAAAAGGCAGCAAGGGTATGAGGTTTAAAATGGACTAATGGTTACTTGGAATTAGATTCCTTGAATGATGTATAGTGATTAAGCATTTGTTTTTGCAGATTGTATGGTTTGTTTTTGTGGGCTTGTTTTGGCTGCACATTTATTGTAATATATGGTTTAGCTTATTGGGCTTGTTAAATACAGTATATTTCTTTATAGTTGAAAAAATAAAAGTAATTATAAATTAAACTTAAAATATAAGTATAACTATAATTTATATAGTTGTTATTGTTAATGAACGTATTATGCAGTCTTATTTGGAAATTGGAATTTATGTGTTATTTGCAAACGGGTCAGAATAGATTGGTTTGAATAATAGGTCAAAACGATTTTAGTTAAAATGGGTCATAGGTCAAACGGGTCAGATTTTTGAATGGGTCCAAATGGATCATGCTAGGTCGGGTTGGGTAATGGGTCAAAACGGATTATGGGTAAAAAAAAATATATTTTAGTTTCTTATTATTTATCATTTATATTTATATAATATAATATTTATTATATATTTATATATTTATATATAATATATATAAGAATATGTTAATTAATATACATAATAAATGATATAATCATGAATGCTTTCATAAATGTTTGATGAATGAAACTTGTTCTGATCATTATACTCGTCTCGTTTGAGTCATTCACAAGACCCATTACACCTATCTCTATTTATTACGGAGTAAGTTTTAGAATTGATACTCATTAGACGTGTTTTCTATATTTTGTATATGACCCAATACGTTGGAGAGAAACTATTAAACCTTTTTTTAAAGGTTTGGGGTTTACATTGTAGACTTTTTTTTCAATACCCATTTGACTCAAAAGCTTCATCCAGTTGATCCAAAATTAAGAGTATGAGTCTCAATTGTCATGTATAATTAGGTATAATGATTTACATAATTAAACATAACCATGCAAAGATGCAATGGCTCTAACACAAAAACATAAGCATTTTTTTATATTTATTATCTCATAGTATCTTCTCTAAAGCAAACATATATAACCATCAATGTTCCCATTAACAGCTAACAGTAGTTAATTAGAACCTTATAAAGTTTAACGCCTTCCACTCTCTAACATCTATGTATATCTGCCCTTACAAATTGGGCATTCTAGGAGGTCCTTTGGAATGTATATCTATTCAAGACTAGAAACTCTTAACAGAAGTCAAGAATCTTAGTCGATTCAAGCTGCTGGTGCAATGCTGCTATCATCATCGTCGTCATCATCATCATCATCGCCATCTATGGCTGCATCACACCCAACCTCATAATGACCACGGTTGTCATGGTCATAAATGGCATCATCGTAAACATCATAAGCATCGATAACCAAATGATGATAGTTGTGGCCATTACCTTGATACATTTTTTCATCATCATGCACCTTCCATAGCATCTTTAGACCATGAGACATTTTCTATTTTGTGAACAGAAATTATGAAATGAATAATATTTAAGATAGTGGTTCCGTAGTCTTTACTTGCAGTGCGGATTTGGTTAGGAAATATGGTTATAGAACTAACAAATAAATAGAGTTTTGAATGAGATCATAAGAGAGTGAGAGTGACAAATGAGGGGAATCAAAAGATATTTGGTTATCATGATATTGATTGTCAAGATTGTAACTAGTGAATAATATAGAAACTTATGTCCACTTAAAAATTGAACATTACCATAGTAACTATTAGAAAAAACTTATGAATAGTATCAAGAGTATTTTCGTCTTTTCACCTTCCTCCCCCCCTCCCTCTTTCTTTCAAGTAACACCACAAAAACCCCTCACACTTTGTTCAAAAATTAAAATCGGCCCCCAACACTGGGGTTAAAGCGTCAAATCAAAATTTTAATAAAATATCTTAAATAAACTCCACTCAACTATTCAACAGGTCATATTTTTTCGCTCGCAACGAGTTAAATTTTTCCGACACCATCCTTAAACTCGAAATAATTTTATGAACACAATGTCACTAACTATACGCAAAACGGACACTTTTAAAAAAACGCTAAATATTTAGGGTACTTTTCATATATGTTGATTTTTCACTCGCAGGCTCCGTAACTAAACACAATAAAATACATTAAAAATCGAACCCCCGCCGCGAAGCGAGGGTTCGAAAACTAGTTTTAACTAAAATGAAAAGATTAATAAATTTACTTTAATTTGTATTTTTTATTTTCATTTGTCATCATTTTTAAATAAGTGATATGAAACATGATCAAGTGGAACTCAAAACTTTAATTTTCATTTGCAATCTACAAATTAAGTAGAAAGTTAATTACAAACTTTGTAGGACCAAAGGTGAATGGCAATGGCCGATTTGTGTTGGTGCAAGTGAATCCCGTGGGGAGGTGTGTGTTACTACAGAAGGAGTGTGCTGCATACATGGCATATCATGCCACGTGGATGATTGCATGGCACATTTTAGCCCACGGACAAATTAAATAAGCTCAGAACTAGTACCGGATTTAGAATGGACACGTATAACTGTATAAGTGTATATCTTTACGATTAAAAAGTGAACATATTCTGGTGGCAAAAAATGCAATTACATGAGTAGTGGTGTGGTTGAACACATAACTCACTCCCTACGGTCAAACTAAAATACTCACTACTATATAGATTGAAAGATAATTACGTTACTCCGTATTATTATTATAGAATTTAAAGTAGTACATTATACCAAGTAGCAAAATTTATGTCTTTGGTTATCTATTAGAGCAGTTCCTATCTTCTGTGAAAGGGGTGTTAGCCCATTAGACTTATTGCTTCTAGGTCCATTTTATTGTATGGCCCTTGACCCATTATCTAGAATAATCTTTGCAATCTATACATTCCAGTGATATGTATAGGCATAATCAATTCAACATATGAAAGATTCAATAAAATACGTATTAATAACATGGTATCGAGCTGGCAATCCTTTATCACCTAAAATCTCGCCAACAAACTCCCATCTCCTGCTACTCGTCTCTTTTGTTCTTCTTCTTCCCAAATCATCTTCTTCCTAACAACCCTACAAGCTCAAAACCCTAATCATGGCACCAAATAAATACGACAAGATTTACACTATTACTTCCGTTCATCATCTTGTCCGTGTAAAACTAGATCTCACAAAAGTAAACTACTCACACTAGAAGAGGCTTTTCACAACTCATTGTGCAGGCTTCGATGTCTATGATCTCATCCTTCGACAACCCACTGCTACTGAACTAACGGATGCCGATTGGATCAAGGCTAATGCAGTTGTATCTACATGGATATACAACACTATAGATTTTTTATTAAAAATGATAATATTTTTTTATCCTACTTGCGAAAATGGAAAAAAAAAGTAATTTTTGTTGCAAAAATGGTAAAACCGAAGTTTGGAACTTCGGTTTTGCCACTTCCGAAGTTTCAAACTTCGGTTTTGGGTGGTCTGTCAGCAGAAACCCTAATCTGAAGGTTGGAAGTTCGGTTTTGACCAAAACCGAAGTTTGGAACTTCGGTTTTGGGTTATCATTTTTTTTATATACACCAATTTTAATAAATAACTTGAATTTAATAGTTAATTTATAGTTATATACGCTAATATTACTTTAAAAATATATAATAACCTTACAAACAATAAAATATTAATAGTAGTAAGATACAAATACAAATTTTTTGAACAACACTTTTATTAATATCAGAATCACGGTTACATTTTTTTGAAAATAAAAATACATAATTTAAAACAACACATAGAAATTTAACACATAATTAAATTAGATGCAATGGAAGAGGTTGGTTTTTCACAATTACTTCGTTTTTGATCATAATCCATTTATCTTTCTCACAAAGGTGCTCGAATTTTCCTTTACATTCATTCCAAAACATCACGCCCGAGTGTTCAACTGTAATGTTTTCTTTGAGCCACTCAAACACCTTTGAAATTGTTGTCATCTGACTAACATTCACATTTTGAAAGTACTTATATTTGTACCCATAGTAAAACTTGAATTGTTTGAAAACTGTCCATTCCAATAGACATTAATTTGAACAGGAATTGGTGACATGTTTACAAAATTAAAATTTATGTTTGGAGAAGGGAGAAGAGAGTGATGCACATCCGTTTGTTGTAATAGATGTAGGTTTATATAGTGTAGTTATAATTGAAAAACCGGCATTTCAAAATTCGATTTTAGTAAAAGCTGCCGAACAGTAAAAGGTAACAGTAAAAAGTAACAGTAACATATCTTTAATTGCTTTTTATGACATGTCTAGTACCTGACAAACTGAAGTTGCAAACATCAGTTTTGCATGCTTTTTCTGATAGGTCTGAAACCGAACTTAAAACTCCGGTTATTTGTAGATTCGGGCTTATAAAAGTGATTTTTGATTGTTTCATAAATACATAACAAAAAATGAATCCGAAATACGTATCAATTGACGTGTATCATGGTTGTGATTTTGAATGGAATGATGGTAAAACGGAACTCTCTAAAGGGCCTAAAATGACGTTTGATAACGTAGATGTTCGGGGCTTTAATATGGAGAAGTTGAAAGAGTTTCTTCGAGAAAAGCTGATATTGCTCAATAACATCATATATATCTATCCCAATATCGTGTAAAAATGCTCTAGAATCAAGGATAATGCAGGCGTTTCTACAAGTAATAGGCCAAGATGTGCAAATTTGTATCGGAGAGTAATTTATATAGAGTTTTGATGATTTATGACCTTGGTTGATCCCGATACAAGTTAAGGTCTAATTTATGCTCTAAAATGGTAAAACAAGACTCCAAAGGTGTTAGGCTTCGTCCAAATGAAAGAAGATTGAAAAGAAAACGAAACAGCAACTTTCAGTACATCGGGACGCTGTCCAATAATGTGGGACGCCGTCCTTCCTTTCAAACTGGGACGCCGTCCGGGCTTTTAGGACGCCGTCCAGCCCTTAACAACGGGACGCCGTCCGGAAGTAGGTTTCAGCCTACTTTTGCCTTTTGACCTACTTTCTCCACTTTAAAACCTACTGATTGAGGAACTGTTTTATCATATACGAAACCAGAGGTTACTGAGATGATTTTGGGAGCAAATTTGGTGAACTCCAAGCTCTTGGAAGAGAATCAACATCAAGTCTTCAAAGATCAAAACCTTCTCCATCCAAGATTCATTCTCTAGTAGATTGTTTTCTTGTTCTCCAACAATGAATTCTACTTATCAGTTGATTGTTATTTTGTTTGTAATTATGATTGTTGGCTAAACTCTATAATGTTCATCTAGATAAATAACTGAGATGTTGAATGTTTACTTTTGATTGATTGTTATTATGCACGATAGTTTGATGTTTGAATACAAGAACCATTCTTGTTAAAGCTTAATCCTTTCAATTCAACTAGTTGATATGTTCATTTGATTAAGAAACATCATCTTGTTAAATTAATGTATTGATTTACATCTAGTGACATGTGTTTATCCATCTTTTACCAAAAGGGATAAGTTGAGTTCAAATGGTTAGTTTTTATAGGGATGTAAGAACGACTCTTGTAGATACTTTCGGATAGCCTAATTGATATGTGTAGTTATATAGGTGAACGATCAATTCCCTAGATTATGTTATACATATTTTCATTACTCGATTCCATATAACTAATAGGTGTTAGTAATTTGCCATATCTAGTGACGTTTATAGGGATCTTATTACCACACTAAATTGATTACTTGGGTTGGGTGAATTGAGCATTTAACCGGACCAAGGGAATGAACTAGGCTAAATCATAAGTTGACATAGGAGTGAATCATGATCAACACACCATTGACTTGATCATTCTTCAAGTCTTTAGACTAGTTGAATTAGTTGATTACAAATAGGAGGTCTTAGATGACAAGAACATCACTTGCGTCTTGTAATCCCGTTTGAGTGTTTACTCAAGACTACTCTTGGTGAATCGATCAATTAGTTCTCGTGCATAACCAATCAATCCGGTCTTAATCTTAAATAACATTCAACATCGAGGGTAAAAAGTCTAGATGAGCATTTTTCCTTAAATTGATATCAAATCTATCTTACTTACTTTCTTTGCACTTATTTTCATCTTATAAACTTAAAAGACCAAAAATATTGTTTTTACATTTAACCTTCTCTGATTTGGCTAAATCGTTAAATAGCCACCAAAACATAAAACTTGTACCTTTAAGCTTCATTTACTTAGTTAATCATAATATAGTTTATAATTCTAGTTTGACTAATACAACTGTCCTTGGAACGATACACGGAACTAAACCAGTTACTATACTACTACACGATCGGGTACACTGCCCTTTAGTGTGTAGCAATCTCTAATCGGTATTTTTTCATATTATTTTATACAACAATTCATATACCACTTTTCGCACATCAAGTTTTTGGCGCCGCTGCCGGGGACAGTTTTGTGTCAAAATAGAATTATTGACTAATTTGTGATTAAGTAGTTTCTTAATTAATTTAAATTCTTAATAATCTTTGAATTTTAGACTTATAGAATCGATGCATTTAATAGTTTTGTTAGTTGTGTGATTGATAGATTTTAGGTTGCATATGCCACATACCCGAAGTTCAGATTCTCCATTACTCACACCGCTTACGGAACCTGATAGAAAGCTTGGTAGGATCCCGAAAGAAGTACTAGAACTTTTTGAATCTTCCTCAAAGCAGGAAACTTTTGATACAGAATCAAGTACCACCAAGCCAAGATACTCTGAATTTGGTGACCCCATTCCTCCTCCAAAATTTGAAATGGAAGGAGAAGGAAGACCGTTGATACCAAGACAATCAATGGCAGCAAAGATGAAAGCAACCCGAACCGGACAAGGTAGTGCCATTACTCCGCCCACTGGTGAGGTAAATTTTGAAATAAAAGGACCTATTCTTCAAATCATTAATAACAGGTGTCAATTTAGTGGTGGTCCTAATGAAGATGCAAACGAACATATTCGTCTCTTTCAAGAGATATGTCTTCTTTTCAAAATTAAACCAGACACTGACCAGGCCATATTTTTAAGACTTTTCCCATGGACACTCCACGGGGAAGCATGAAGTTGGTTAGATTCATTGGCCGAGGCTACGATAGAAACTTGGGATGGTATGTTGGAAAAATTTCTTAAGAAATATTTTCCAGCTTCTAAGTCCGCGAGACTCCAACACGAAATTATCCAATTCTGTCAAAAGCCGATGGAAACCTTGTACGAAGCATGGAATCGATTTTCCAAAATGCTAAGAGGTTGTCCAAACCATGGCTTGGATACCTTTCAAAAAGTCCAAATCTTTTACAAGGGTTGTGATGTTGCAACCCGAATTTCCATTGATCAAGCGTCCTGAGGTTCACTCATGGACAAAACCGAGCAAGAGGCTTATGAGATAATCGAGAAGCTAGCCGATTATTCTCATGAGTGGCATCAAGAACACCCAATTACTCGTAATGCTCAAGTCCAAAGCGCGGTGCTTATGATGACCTTAGTTCCCTAAGTGTGAAAATAGATGGTGTTGCTCGAAACATGGACAAAATCACCAAGGAAATTCATAGTATGAAAGTAGGTTGTGAATACTGCGGTGGACTCCATTTAGGAAAAGATTGTGATGCCGGTTTAACTATAGCTCAAAAAGAAGAGGTGGCTTTCATAAGCCAAAGAAATAATAATCAATTTCAAGGAAGAGTCCAGTTTAACCGGAACTTTAACAACCCCTACAACCCTCAAGGTCAAAATTTCAATTACGAACAAGGGTCAAGTAGCGGGTACCAACAACAAACTCCGGGTTTTTATCAAAAACCCCAACAGGAAGAGAAAAAGTCAAATTTGGAAAGTATGTTGGAAAAGTTAATTGCATCACAAACTCAACTTGTCACAAACATAAACCAAACCAACGAGAAAAACGAACACCAGTTTAGAAACCAACAAGCCTTAATACAGAACTTGGAGAAGCAAATGAATGGGTTAGCTAGTTTACTTAGTGAGAGAAAACCAGGAAGTTTACCGGGCGATACCAATAAGAACCCCCGAAATGAGCACGCCAATGTTATTACCACACAGAGTGGTTTAGCATACGATGCTCCAAAAATGCCCGAAAATTCTGATTTTAGTGTTCCGTTGAACCAAAATGATGAACCGGTTAAGGAGCTGGAACAAGTGGTTGAAAAGGAAGAACGGGAAAAACCCGTAGTGAAACCATATCAACCACCGCTCCCATACCCAAGAAAGAAAAAAAAAGAAAGGCTAGAGGCCGAAAGGTCAAAATTCCTAGATATGTTTAAACAAATTAACATAAATATGCCTTTCATTGATGTAATCTCGGGTATGCCCAAGTATGCTAAGTTCTTAAAAGACTTGCTTACTAATCGGAAGAAAATGGAGGAACTTTCATCCGTCACCATGAATGCCAATTGTTCAGCAATTTTGATGAACAAAATACCAAAGAAGTTAGCTGATCCTGGAAGTTTTACAATACCATGTCTCTTGGGAGATTTGGAATGCATTAAAGCATTAGCGGATTTAGGGGCTAGCATAAATTTAATGCCTTATTCATTATATGTTAAGCTAAACCCCGGGGTACTAAAACCAACCCAAATGGCAATTCAACTAGCGGACCGCTCCGTTAAATTCCCCCGTGGAATTTTAGAGAATATGTTAGTAAAAGTGGGTACCCTAGTATTTCCGGCTGATTTTGTAATTTTGGACATGGAGGAGGACACACGTGTGCCTCTTATATTAGGTCGACCTTTCCTCAATACCGCTAGAGCTATGATAGATGTTCATGGGCAGAAATTGACCCTTAGTATTGAGGATATGAAGGTTACCTTTTTCGTTGACCATGCCTTGCAATACCCCGAGTCTACTGATGATCAATGTTATTATTTGCAAACCGTAGACACATATTCGGAGTTGTTGCAGGAATTTCCAGAATTTCAAGGTACGGGAGAATGCATTTTTGCGGAAGGTGATGAAGAGAATATGGTGGAAGAAGTGGAGATGTTGACCACCTTGATGGCTAACAGTTATGAGCCAAATGATGAAGAGTACAGAAAGTTGGATTTGGGAAATGAATACCAATGTAAAACATCGATTGAAGAACCCCCCATTTTAGAACTCAAGCCACTTCCAAAACACTTGGAATATGCTTACCTTCAAGAGGGTTCTACTCTTCCGGTTATCATTTCATCCGAACTCTCTGTAAGTGAGAAGTCTAAGCTTGTTTCCATGTTAAAAGCCCATAAACCGGCTCTAGCATGGAAAATTCATGACATCAAGGGTATAAGTCCCTCTTATTGTACGCATAAGATATTAATGGAAGATAACTATAAACCATGTGTACAAAGACAAAGGCGACTGAACCCTAATATGCAGGAAGTCGTTAAAAAGGAGAGTGTCAAACTCCTTGATGCAGGTCTTATTTACCCAATTTCGGATAGTCCTTGGGTGAGTCCAGTCCAATGTGTACCCAAAAAGGGTGGCATGACCGTTATCACCAATGAAGATGACCAATTAATTTCCACCAGGACTATCACGGGTTGGAGGGTATGCATTGATTATAGAAAATTAAATGATGCTACCCGAAAAGACCATTTTCCCCTTCCTTACATTGATCAAATGTTGGAAAGGTTGGCAGGAAAGAATTTTTATTGTTTTCTTGACGGTTTCTCGGGATATTTCCAAATCCCTAAAGCACTCGAGGACCAAGAGAAAACCACCTTTACATGCCCTTATGGTACTTTCTCCTATCGACGTATGCCCTTTGGCTTATGCAATGCTCCTGCTACCTTCCAAAGGTGTATGGTAGCTATTTTCATGATATGATTGAAGACTTTATGGAAGTATTCATGGATGACTTTTCAGTCTTCGGTGATTCTTTTGATTCATGTCTTCATACTCTTGAGCGTATGTTGATTCGGTGTGAAGAATCTAATCTTGTTCTTAACTGGGAAAAATGCCATTTTATGGTACGAGAGGGCATTGTTTTAGGTCATAAAATTTCCTCTGCGGGACTGGAGGTGGACAGAGCTAAAGTGGAAGTCATAGCCAAATTACCACCACCGTCAAATGTGAAAGGTGTAAGAAGTTTTCTGGGGCACGCCAGTTTTTACCGGCGGTTCATTAAAGATTTTTCCAAAATTGCAACCCCGATGAACAAACTTCTTGAGAAAGACTCTCCATTTGTCTTTAACGACGAGTGTCTTAACGCCTTTAACCTCCTTAAAGCAAAACTCACGCAATCACCCATTCTCATATCGCCGAATTGGTCAATTCCATTCGAACTTATGTGTGACGCTAGTGACTTTGCTATTGGTGCAGTCTTGGGGCAAAGAATTGAAAAACATTTCAAGCCCATTTATTATGCTAGTAAGACATTGCAAGGAGCCCAACTTAATTACACTACCACCGAGAAGGAACTCCTGGAAATTGTCTTTTCGTTTGATAAATTCCGATCCTATTTGGTACTAGCAAAGACGGTTGTCTATACAGACCATTCGGCATTAAAGTACTTGCTTGCTAAGCAAGATGCTAAACCCCAGTTAATACGTTGGGTCTTACTTTTGCAAGAATTCGACATTGATATTAAAGACAAAAAGGGGGCCGAAAACCTAGCAGCCGATCACCTTTCTCGACTTGAGAACCCGAATCTTGAGGTTCTCCATGAGACCGTTATTCAAGATAATTTTCCTGATGAAAATCTCATGAAAATTGAGAAAATTGATGATCCCTGGTTTGTAGACATAGCCAACTATCTTGCGGGTGGATTCCTAGAAACCGGTATGTCACATCAAAAACGAAAGAAAATTTTCAGTGACATAAAATACTATTTTTGAGAAAACCCGTATCTCTTTAAACGGTGTCCCGATGGGATAATCCGTCGTTGTGTCTCCGGGGAAGAATGCAATCAAATTCTTCTCCAATGTCATCTTGGTCCCACTGGTGGACATTTCGGACCCCAAGTCACGGGGAGAAAAGTCTATGAGGCCGGTTTTTATTGGCCTACCATCTTCAAGGATGCCCACCAAATTTGTAAATCATGCGATTCTTGCCAAAGGGCAGGAAAAATTAGTCAAAGAGACGAAATGCCTCAAAACATAATCCAAGTTTGTGAGGTTTTCGATATTTGGGGCATTGATTTCATGGGACCATTCCCAAAATCTAATTCCAACTAATACATACTCGTTGCTGTTGACTACGTGTCAAAATGGGCGGAAGCAAAGGCTCTCCCCACAAACGATGCACGAGTTGTTGTAGTTTTCCTTAAAGAGCTTTTTGCCTGATTCGGTACCCCGAAAGCGTTAATTAGTGACCGTGGTACCCATTTTTGCAACACCCAATTGGAAAAGGTGTTGAAACGATATGGGGTAACCCATAAAATTTCTACATCTTATCACCCACAAACAAGTGGGCAAGTTGAAAATACAAATCGGGCACTAAAAAGGATCCTTGAAAAAACGGTTGGATCAAATCCTAAGGTGTGGTCAACAAAGCTTGACGATGCTTTGTGGGCATTTAGAACCGCCCACAAAACTCCTATTGGAACCACACCTTACCGCCTAGTCTATGGAAAGGCATGTCATCTCCCTTTGGAGATAGAGCACAAATCACATTGGGCTCTTAAGACATGTAACCTCGATCTTGAAGAAGCAGGAAACCTTCGTTTAAACCAACTTAATGAGTTGGATGAGTTGAGACAAAATGCCTATGAAAACTCACTCATATACAAGGAAAAGACAAAAGTTTGGCACGATAACCGTTTTAGGAATCTGAAAGATTTTAAAGAGGGTGATCGTGTTTTGCTATTTAACTCACGATTTAAACTTTTCCCTGGAAAACTCAAGTCCCGATGGATGGGACCATTTGTTGTTAACAAGGCTTTTCCATATGGAACGGTGGAGTTAAGGAATGCAAAAGGTGGAACGTTTAAGGCGAATGGCCACCGGGTCAAGCACTATGTTGATGGTCCCCTAGAAATCGAAGATGAGGTTAGCCTCAACTTCGAGAACAAAGCGTAAATCGAAATGGGGACAAGTTGGGTGAACGACTCGTTAAAAAAAATGGTTCACAAATGTAAATATTTTGAATTGTGTGTACGATAATTTTTAGTTTTGTGCAAAATGATTTACGTTTGGACTTTAAACGTGCGAGTGTCGAAAAATCAGGTCAGTGAGTTTTAGTACATTTGGACGCCGTCCCATTTCTCTGGATGTCGTCCCACATTTTAATCCTGGACGCCGTCCCAAAAGCTAGACGCCGTCCCACTCTTTGACGTTGGACGCCGTCCCATAATCTGGACGCCGTCCCAACTGCCTGACTCAGAAAAAAATTACGTGTTTTAAACCCTATCCACCCCATTTCTCAACCACAAAACACATTTTTATCAACTCTCCTCTGCCAAACACTAACACACTTCCAAAAACCCTAATTTCCTACCTCAAATTCGCGTTTCCTTCTACCAAATCCCAGCTCCAATCATGTTTTCTAGGGTATGGTTACTTCATTTTCACATTTTTCTTTCTCAATTACTTGAATTGTATGTTTATATGTATAAATTGGTGAAGGATAAGTGTGGGGTGTTTGATTTTCATGATTATTGTTTAGATTAACATGCCTTAGTTGTTTAATTATCCATATTGAGTTGATTTTGCAAAAATTACATGTTTTTAAGGGTATGCTCATGATTCTAGGGTTTGTGGAAATTGAATCCGAATTTAGGGTGGTTAATTCATGATGTTGAGTTTATGTATGATGTTAATGAAGGTTGTGAAGTGTTTTATTATTGTTGGTGATATAGATGTCAATTTGGCCGGGTCATAATTTGAATGTTCTTGAATTTGTAGCATATTTTTGAATTGAAATGAACTTATGAAACATGTATGCTTGATTTTCATTTGTGTGAGCCTGTTGAAGTAGATTGATGGTATGGGTTGCTATAATGTATGACGTTATAATGGTCGTTTGAGCTAAAATTGTGAAAATTGTGTTATGATTTGTGATAAATATCATTAGAATGCAAGTTTAAATGTTATGACCTATAAACGCAACATGCTTGAGTCCTAAGTTGATGCTAAATTGTGAAGTTGTGATTTTCATTTTTGAAAGTGTAGTAGCGAGTTCATGTTGACTTTGGTTGACTTTGGTTAAAAATTGTGAACATACGCTTTTGTTTAAATGATTCATAATACTTATGAACTTTGAATGGAATGATTAAGTTCTCTTGCTACTCGGTTATGTTTTTAGCTAACATTAACACAACGGTCTCTATGTTCTTTTGGTTTGGTGTTATTATGTTTTGCAGGGACAATCTAGCCGAGGAGGACCAGCAAAGAGAGGCAGGACCTCAGGTTTGGCACCACCACCACAACAACATTCATCATCATCGTCTGGAGAGGAAGAAGAGGAGGATCTAAATGATCCTCGAGTTTGGTTGAGACTGGTTCAAAATGACGATGACTACACAGAAACATTTGAGAGGGTAAACAGTAGGCCTATTAATGCCACATGGTACTTTATCTGGGGCTCGTTGGATGAGGTGGGTATGCACCTACATGTTTCCAACTTATTAGCCATCCCCTACGGTAGGATAGTTACCCACGCATGGGAACAAGTTTTCAGCATCAACGAACCAATTTATCCCGTACTACTAAAAGAATTCTACTCAACGGTACGGTTTAATAATGTCCGTGATTATTTGTCAAATGATTTTCTTCATTTTAGGTTGGGGGCGAATATAGGGGTATAAGCAGTTTTGAGCTATGCAGAGTTTTGGGTATTTTTGAGGAACTCACCGACACCCAGTTAGGTGATTACTTACAGAGTTCCGATTACGTTGGTCGAGTTCCATTTCATGAGATTGCTTATTGGCGAAGAATTTGTGGGCCAAATGCATCTACACCATTCAGATTGAGCAGACACAGGTATAATGAGATTGCATCCAGGGATGATAGACTTCTTCATCGACTTATTGCATGCACTTTCAATGCAAGAGTCGAAGGCAACGAAAAGGTTAAAACTTTGGATATATGGATAATGGACCAAATTAAACGGGGTTGCTATACCGACATTCCTGGGTTGATAGGAAACTATTTCCTGGCCATCGCTACCGAGACACGGCGAGACAAGCCGCTTCTTGGAGGCCACTACATCACCAGAATTGCTCGACACTTCAACATAGATTTCAGCCGATTACAGGAGTGTACTAACGTCATGAAACCATTAAAGAAGGTTTCTTATATCAATGCTGAAATTCTTATGAAAGATAGAAATGGGCATTTGGTACCCTTTGTGGCAGGTGGCGCAGGTGAAATGTCCCGTTCTTATTGATTAAAAACGTTCCATATTAATTGATTTCGTTGCGAGGTTTTGACCTCTATATGAGACATTTTTCAAAGACTGCATTCATTTTAAAACAAACCATAACCTTTATTTCATCAATAAAGGTTTAAAAAGCTTTACGTAGATTATCAAATAATGATAATCTAAAATATCCTGTTTACACACGACCATTACATAATGGTTTACAATACAAATATGTTACAACAAAATAAGTTTCTTGAATGCAGTTTTTACACAATATCATACAAGCATGGACTCCAAATCTCGTCCTTATTTAAGTATGCGACAGCGGAAGCTCTTAATAATCACCTGAGAATAAACATGTTTAAAACGTCAACAAAAATGTTGGTGAGTTATAGGTTTAACCTATATATATCAAATCATAATAATAGACTACAAGATTTCATATTTCAATACACATCCCATACATAGAGATAAAAATCATTCATATGATGAACACCTGGTAACCGACATTAACAAGATGCATATATAAGAATATCCCCATCATTCCGGGACACCCTTCGGATATGATATAAATTTCGAAGTACTAAAGCATCCGGTACTTTGGATGAGGTTTGTTAGGCCCAATAGATCTATCTTTAGGATTCGCGTCAATTAGGGTGTCTGTTCCCTAATTCTTAGATTACCAGGCTTAATAAAAAGGGGCATATTCGATTTCGATAATTCAACCATAGAATGTAGTTTCACGTACTTGTGTCTATTTTGTAAATCATTTATAAAACCTGCATGTATTCTCATCCCAAAAATATTAGATTTTAAAAGTGGGACTATAACTCACTTTCACATATTTTTACTTCTTCGGGAAGTAAGACTTGGCCACTGGTTGATTCACGAACCTATAACAATATATACATATATATCAAAGTATGTTCAAAATATATTTACAACACTTTTAATATATTTTGATGTTTTAAGTTTATTAAGTCAGCTGTCCTCGTTAGTAACCTACAACTAGTTGTCCACAGTTAGATGTACAGAAATAAATCGATAAATATTATCTTGAATCAATCCACGACCCAGTGTATACGTATCTCAGTATTTATCACAACTCAAACTATATATATTTTGGAATCAACCTCAACCCTGTATAGCTAACTCCAACATTCACATATAGAGTGTCTATGGTTGTTCCGAAATATATATAGATGTATCGACATGATAGGTCGAAACATTGTATACGTGTCTATGGTATCTCAAGATTACATAATATACAATACAAGTTGATTAAGTTATGGTTGGAATAGATTTGTTACCAATTTTCACGTAGCTAAAATGAGAAAAAATTATCCAATCTTGTTTTACCCATAACTTCTTCATTTTAAATCCGTTTTGAGTGAATCAAATTGCTATGGTTTCATATTGAACTCTATTTTATGAATCTAAACAGAAAAAGTATAGGTTTATAGTCAGAAAAATAAGTTACAAGTTGTTTTTGTAAAGGTAGTCATTTCAGTCGAAAGAACGACGTCTAGATGACCATTTTAGAAAACATACTTCCACTTTGAGTTTAACCATAATTTTTGGATATAGTTTCATGTTCATAATAAAAATAATTTTCTCAGAATAACAACTTTTAAATCAAAGTTTATCATAGTTTTTAATTAACTAACCCAAAACAGCCCGCGGTGTTACTACGACGGCGTAAATCCGGTTTTACGGTGTTTTTCGTGTTTCCAGGTTTTAAATCATTAAGTTAGCATATCATATAGATATAGAACATGTGTTTAGTTGATTTTAAAAGTCAAGTTAGAAGGATTAACTTTTATTTGCGAACAAGTTTAGAATTAACTAAACTATGTTCTAGTGATTACAAGTTTAAACCTTCGAATAAGATAGCTTTATATGTATGAATCGAATGATGTTATGAACATCATTACTACCTTAAGTTCCTTGGATAAACCTACTGAAAAAGAGAAAAATGGATCTAGCTTCAACGGATCCTTGGATGGCTCGAAGTTCTTGAAGCAGAATCATGACACGAAAACAAGTTCAAGTAAGATCATCACTTGAAATAAGATTGTTATAGTTATAGAAATTGAACCAAAGTTTGAATATGATTATTACCTTGTATTAGAATGATAACCTACTGTAAGAAACAAAGATTTCTTGAGGTTGGATGATCACCTTACAAGATTGAAAGTGAGCTAGCAAACTTGAAAGTATTCTTGATTTTATGTAACTAGAACTTGTAGAATTTATGAAGAACACTTAGAACTTGAAGATAGAACTTGAGAGAGATCAATTAGATGAAGAAAATTGAAGAATGAAAGTGTTTGTAGGTGTTTTTGGTCGTTGGTGTATGGATTAGATATAAAGGATATGTAATTTTGTTTTCATGTAAATAAGTCATGAATGATTACTCATATTTTTGTAATTTTATGAGATATTTCATGCTAGTTGCCAAATGATGGTTCCCACATGTGTTAGGTGACTCACATGGGCTGCTAATATCTGATCATTGGAGTGTATATACCAATAGTACATACATCTAAAAGCTGTGTATTGTACGAGTACGAATACGGGTGCATACGAGTAGAATTGTTGATGAAACTGAACGAGGATGTAATTGTAAGCATTTTTGTTAAGTAGAAGTATTTTGATAAGTGTATTGAAGTCTTTCAAAAGTGTATAAATACATATTAAAACACTACATGTATATACATTTTAACTGAGTCGTTAAGTCATCGTTAGTCGTTACATGTAAGTGTTGTTTTGAAACCTTTAGGTTAACGATCTTGTTAAATGTTGTTAACCCAATGTTTATAATATCAAATGAGATTTTAAATTATTATATTATCATGATATTATCATGTATGAATATCTCTTAATATGATATATATACATTAAATGTCTTTACAACGATAATCGTTACATATATGTCTCGTTTAAAAATCATTAAGTTAGTAGTCTTGTTTTTACATATGTAGTTCATTGTTAATATACTTAATGATATGTTTACTTATCATAGTATCATGTTAACTATATATATATATATATCCATATATATGTCATCATATAGTTTTTACAAGTTTTAACGTTCGTGAATCACCGGTCAACTTGGGTGGTCAATTGTCTATATGAAACATATTTCAATTAATCAAGTCTTAACAAGTTTGATTGCTTAACATGTTGGAAACATTTAATCATGTAAATATCAATCTCAATTAATATATATAAACATGGAAAAGTTCGGGTCGCTACAGTACCTACCCGTTAAATAAATTTCGTCCCGAAATTTTAAGCTGTTGAAGGTGTTGACGAATCTTCTGGAAATAGATGCGGGTATTTCTTCTTCATCTGATCTTCACGCTCCTAGGTGAACTCGGGTCCTCTATGAGCATTCCATCGAACCTTAATAATTGGTATCTTGTTTTGCTTAAGTCTTTTAACCTCACGATCCATTATTTCGACGGGTTCTTCGATGAATTGGAGTTTTTCGTTGATTTGGATTTCATCTAACGGAATAGTGAGATCTTCTTTAGCAAAACATTTCTTCAAATTCGAGACGTGGAAAGTGTTATGTACAGTCGCGAGTTGTTGAGGTAACTCAAGTCGGTAAGCTACTGGTCCGACACGATCAATAATCTTGAATGGTCCAATATACCTTGGATTTAATTTCCCTCGTTTACCAAATCGAACAACGCCTTTCCAAGGTGCAACTTTAAGCATGACCATCTCTCCAATTTCAAATTCTATATCTTTTCTTTTAATGTCAGCGTAGCTCTTTTGTCGACTTTGGGCGGTTTTCAACCGTTGTTGAATTTGGATGATCTTCTCGGTAGTTTCTTGTATAATCTCCGGACCCGTAATCTGTCTATCCCCCACTTCACTCCAACAAATCGGAGACCTGCACTTTCTACCATAAAGTGCTTCAAACGGCGCCATCTCAATGCTTGAATGGTAGCTGTTGTTGTAGGAAAATTCTGCTAATGGTAGATGTCGATCCCAACTGTTTCCGAAATCAATAACACATGTTCGTAGCATGTCTTCAAGCGTTTGTATCGTCCTTTCGCTCTGCCCTTCAGTTTGTGGATGATAGGCAGTACTCATGTCTAGACGAGTTCCTAATGCTTGCTGTAATGTCTGCCAGAATCTTGAAATAAATCTGCCATCCCTATCAGAGATAATAGAGATTGGTATTCCATGTCTGGAGACGACTTCCTTCAAATACAGTCGTGCTAACTTCTCCATCTTGTCATCTTCTCTTATTGGCAGGAAGTGTGCTGATTTGGTGAGACGATCAACTATTACCCAAATAGTATCAAACCTACTTTCAGTCCTTGGCAATTTAGTGATGAAATCCATGGTAATGTTTTCCCATTTCCATTCCGGGATTTCGGGTTGTTGAAGTAGACCTGATGGTTTCTAATGCTCAGCTTTGACCTTAGAACACGTCAAACATTCTCCTACGTATTTAGCAACATCGGCTTTCATACCCGGCCACCAAAAATGTTTCTTGAGATCCTTGTACATCTTCCCCATTCCAGGATGTATTGAGTATCTGGTTTTATGAGCTTCTCTAAGTACCATTTCTCTCATATCTCCAAATTTTGGTACCCAAATCCTTTCAGCCCTATACCGGGTTCCGTCTTCCCGAATATTAAGATGCTTCTCCGATCCTTTGGGTATTTCATCCTTTAAATTTCCCTCTTTTAAAACTCCTTGTTGCGCCTCCTTTATTTGAGTAGTAAGGTTATTATGAATCATTATATTCATAAATTTTACTCGAATGGGTTCTCTGTCCTTCCTGCTCAAGGCATCGGCTACCACATTTGCCTTCCCCGGGTGGTAACGAATCTCAAAGTCGTAATCATTCAATAATTCAATCCACCTACGCTGCCTCATATTCAGTTGTTTCTGATTAAATATGTGTTGAAGACTTTTGTGGTCGGTATATATAATACTTTTGACCCCATATAAGTAGTGCCTCCAAGTCTTTAATGCAAAAACAACCGCGCCTAATTCCAAATCATGCGTCGTATAATTTTGTTCGTGAATCTTCAATTGTCTAGACGCATAAGCAATCACCTTCGTTCGTTGCATTAATACACAACCGAGACCTTACTTTGATGCGTCACAATAAATCACAAAATCATCATTCCCTTCAGGCAATGACAATATAGGTGTCGTAGTAAACTTTTTCTTCAATAACTGAAATGCTTTCTCTTGTTCATCATTCCATTCAAATTTCTTCCCTTTATGCGTTAATGCAGTCAAGGGTTTTGCTATTCTAGAAAAGTCTTGGATGAACCTTCTGTAGTAACCAGCTAGTCCTAAAAACTGGCGTATGTGTTTTGGAGTTTTCGGGGTTTCCCACTTTTCAACAGTTTCTATCTTTGCCGGATCCACCTTAATACCTTCTTTGTTCACTATGTGACCGAGGAATTGAACTTCTTCCAACCAAAATGCACACTTTGAAAACTTAGCGTACAATTCTTCCTTCCTCAATACTTCTAACACCTTTCTCAAATGTTCACCGTGTTCTTGGTCATTCTTTGAGTAAATAAGTATGTCATCAATGAAAACAATGACAAACTTGTCAAGGTATGGTCCACACACTCGGTTCATAAGGTCCATGAACACAGCTGGTGCATTAGTTAAACCAAACGGCATGACCATAAACTCGTAATGACCGTAACGTGTTCTGAAAGCAGTCTTTGGAATATCATCTTCTTTCACCCGCATTTGATGATACCCGGAACGTAAGTCAATCTTTGAATAAACAGACGAGCCTTGTAGTTGATCAAATAAGTCATCGATTCTCGGTAGTGGGTAGCGGTTCTTGATGGTAAGTTTGTTCAACTCTCGGTAGTCGATACACAACCTGAATGTACCATCTTTCTTCTTGAAAAACAAAACAGAAGCTCCCTACGGTGATGTGCTTGGTCGAATGAAACCACGCTCTAAAAGTTCTTGTAATTGGCTTTGCAGTTCTTTCATCTCGCTGGGTGCGAGTCTGTAAGGAGCACGAGCTATTGGTGCAGCTCCCGGTACAAGATCTATTTGAAATTCAACGGATCGATGTGGGGGTAATCCCGGTAATTCTTTCGAAAATACATCGGGAAATTGTTTTGCAATGGGAACATCATTGATGCTCTTTTCTTCAGTTTGTACTTTCTCGACGTGTGCTAGAACAACATAGCAACCTTTTCTTATTAGTTTTTGTGCCTTCAAATTACTAATAAGATGTAGCTTCGTGTTGCCCTTTTCTCCGTACACCATTAAGGGTTTTCCTTTTTCTCGTATAATGCGAATTGCATTTTTGTAACAAATGATCTCTGCTTTCACTTCTTTCAACCAGTCCATACCGATTATCACATCAAAACTCCCTAACTCTACTGGTATCAAATCAATCTTAAATATTTCGCTAACCAGTTTAATTTCTCGATTCCGACATATATTATCTGCTGAAATTAATTTACCATTTGCTAATTCGAGTAAAAATTTACTATCCAAAGGCGTCAATGGACAACTTAATTTAGCACAAAAATCTCTACTCATATAGCTTCTATCCGCACCCGAATCAAATAAAACGTAGGCAGATTTATTGTCAATAAGAAACGTACCCGTAACAAGCTCCGGGTCTTCCTGTGCCTCTGCCGCATTAATATTGAAAACTCTTCCGCGGGCTTGTCCATTCGTGTTCTCCTGGTTCGGGCAATTTCTAATAATGTGGCCCGGTTTTCCACATTTATAACAAACTACATTGGCATAACTTGCTCCGACACTACTTGCTCCGCCATTACTCGTTCCGACACCATTTGTTCCTTTCGTTCTATTAACCCCTGGTCCATAGACCTCACACTTCGCCGCGCTATGACCATTTCTTTTACACTTGTTGCAAAATTTGGTGCAGAACCCCGAGTGATACTTTTCACACCTTTGGCATAGCTGCTTCTGATTATTGTTGTTGTTGCGGTTATTATTGTTGTTGGGATGATTGTTGTAGTTGCTGTTGTTGTTGTTGTTGTTGTTGTTGTTGTTGTTGTTGGGCCGTTTGTTGTAGTTGCGATTGATGTTGCGATTGTTGGGATAATTGTTGGGATTATTGTTGTAATTGCTGTTGTTGTTGTATTGGTGATTCTTATCACCGTTTTCCTCCCACTTTCTTTTGATTTGCTTCACATTGGCCTTTTCAGCAGTCTGTTCTTTAATTCTTTCTTCAATCTGGTTCACTAGTTTGTGAGCCATTCTACATGCCTGTTGTATGGAGGCGGGCTCGTGTGAACTTATATCTTCTTGGATTCTTTCCGGTAATCCTTTCACAAACGCGTCGATCTTCTCTTCCTCATCTTCGAATGCTCCCGGACACAATAGGCACAATTCTGTGAATCGTCTTTCGTACGTGGTAATATCAAATCCTTGGGTTCGTAACCCTCTAAGTTCTGTCTTGAGCTTATTGACCTCGGTTCTGGGACGGTACTTCTCGTTCATCAAGTGCTTGAATGCTGACCACGGTAGTGCGTACGCATTGTCTTATCCCACTTGCTCTAGATAGGTATTCCACCATGTTAACGCAGAACCTGTGAAGGTATGCGTAGCGTACTTCACTTTGTCCTCTTCAGTACACTTACTTATGGCAAACACCGATTCGACCTTCTCGGTCCACCGTTTCAATCCGATCGGTCCTTCGGTTCCATCAAATTCCAAAGGTTTGCAGGCAGTGAATTCTTTGTAGGTGCATCCTACACGATTTCCTGTACTGCTAGATCCAAGGTTATTATTGGTATGTAGCGCAGCCTGTACTGCGGCTATGTTTGAAGCTAGAAAAGTACGAAATTCTTCTTCATTCATATTCACGGTGTGTCGAGTAGTCGGTGCCATTTCCTTCAAAATAGTCAAATGGAACAAGTTAATCATACAGAATATTAAGAGTAGTTAATAGTATTTCGTAGCATAATATGAACTCATTTATAAAAGCTTTTTCTTCATATTAGCGTTTTATAAGTTTAAATTCGGGTAGTACCTACCCGTTAAGTTCATACTTAGTAGCTAATATACAATTCAACTACTACAATTCTATATGAAAAACTGATTATAATAATATTTCGCGTTCAAACTTTTACACAATATTTTACAAACTTACAATACCGCTTATTTTACATATAGCATGAAATATAGCACACAATAAATTTGATACAAGATGGTTGTGAAGATAATTCTAGCTAGTACACAAGTCGTTCAGCAAAGGCAATAAAGACACGTAATTCATACGTCCAGAAACAAGTCATGCATTCTGGTTTTACTAGGATTACTTCCCATCCTTGGTCTTGTGGAACATAACCGTTATGGCCGTTGATAAGACAGCGTGTTGTAACGTCGTCAAAGGGACGAGGGTTACGTAATGTCCAACAGTCCCGTAACAATCTAAAAACCTCATTTCTTACCCCAATTACCGACTCCGTCACTTGTGGGAACGTTTTGTTTAATAGTTGTAGCCCGATGTTCTTGTTTTCACTTTGGTGAGAAGCGAACATTACTAATCCGTAAGCATAACATGCTTCTTTATGTTGCATGTTAGCCGCTTTTTCTAAATCACGAAGTCCAATATTCGGATATATTGAGTCAAAATAATTTCTTAACCCATTGCGTAAAATAGCATATGGGTTCCCCGCAATATATGCGTCAAAGTAAACACATCGTAACTTATGGATTTCCCAATGTGATATCCCCCATCTTTCGAACGAAATCCTTTTATAAACCAAGGCATTCTTGGAACGTTCTTCGAATGTCTTACAAACTGATCTCACCTTAAATAGTTGTGCCGAAGAATTCTGACCGACTCTAGACAAGATTTCATCAATCATGTCTCCGGGTAGGTCTCTTAAAATATTGGGTTGTCTATCCATTTTGTGTTTTTATACTGTAAAATAGACAGGAGTTAGATTCATAAAAAAAATACTTATTAATACAAGCAATTTTTACATATATCATAAAGCATAAGCACACTATATTACATATATTACACCACACGAATACAACTATCTTATTCCGACTCGCTTGTTTCTTCTTCTTCGGTTTTGGTTCGTTTTGCCAAGTTTCTAGGGATATATGATGTTCCCCTAATACGAGCCGTCGTTTTCCACATTGGTTTAGAAAAACCTGGTGGTTTAGAGGTTCCCGGGTCATTGTTACAACTTAAGGACTTCGGGGGTTGACGATACATATAAAGTTCATCGGGGTTGGAATTAGATTTCTCTATTTTTATGCCCTTTCCCTTATTATTTTCTTTTGCCTTTTTATATTCAGTTGGGGTAATTTCTATAACATCATCGGAATTCTCGTCGGAATCCGATTCATCGGAGAATTGGTAATCCTCCCAATATTTTGCTTCCTTGGCGGAAACACTATTGACCATAATTAACCTTGGTCGGTTGGTTGAGGATTTTCTTTTACTTAACCGTTTTATTATTTCCCCCACCGGTTCTATTTCTTCATCCGGTTCCGATTCTTCTTCCGGTTCCGATTCTTCTTCCGGTTCCGACTCTTCTTCCGGTTCCTCTTCGGGAACTTGTGAATCAGTCCACGAATCATTCCAATTTACATTTGACTCTTCATTATTATTAGGTGAGTCAATGGGACTTGTTCTAGAGGTAGACATCTATCACATAATATCAAACGCGTTAAGAGATTAATATATCACATAATATTCACATGTTAAAAATATATAGTTTCCAACAAAATTTGTTAAGCAATCATTTTTCAAGTAAATACGGTCGAAGTCCAGACTCACTAATGCATACCTAACAAACTCGATAAGACACACTAATGCAAAATTCTGGTTCTCTAAGACCAACGCTCGGATACCAACTGAAATGTCCCGTTCCTATTGATTAAAAACGTTCCATATTAATTGATTTCGTTGCGAGGTTTTGACCTCTATATGAGACGTTTTACAAAGACTGCATTCATTTTAAAACGAACCATAACCTTTATTTCATCAATAAAGGTTTAAAAAGCTTTACGTAGATTATCAAATAATGATAATCTAAAATATCCTGTTTACACACGACCATTACATAATGGTTTACAATACAAATATGTTACAACAAAATAAGTTTCTTGAATGCAGTTTTTACACAATATCATACAAGCATGGACTCCAAATCTCGTCCTTATTTAAGTATGCGACAGCGGAAGCTCTTAATAATCACCTGAGAATAAACATGCTTAAAACGTCAACAAAAATGTTGGTGAGTTATAGGTTTAACCTATATATATCAAATCATAATAATAGACCACAAGATTTCATATTTCAATACACATCCCATACATAGAGATAAAAATCATTCATATGGTGAACACCTGGTAACCGGAATTAACAAGATGCATATATAAGAGTATCCCCATCATTCCGGGACACCCTTCGGATATGATATAAATTTCGAAGTACTAAAGCATCCGGTACTTTGGATGGGGTTTGTTAGGCCCAATAGATCTATCTTTAGGATTCGCGTCAATTAGGGTGTCTGTTCCCTAATTCTTAGATTACCAGACTTAATAAAAAGGGGCATATTCGATTTCGATAATTCAACCATAGAATGTAGTTTCACGTACTTGTGTCTATTTTGTAAATCATTTATAAAACCTGCATGTATTCTCATCCCAAAAATATTAGATTTTAAAAGTGGGACTATAACTCACTTTCACAGATTTTTACTTCGTCGGGAAGTAAGACTTGGCCACTGGTTGATTCACGAACCTATAACAATATATACATATATATTAAAGTATGTTCAAAATATATTTACAACACTTTTAATATATTTTGATGTTTTAAGTTTATTAAGTCAGCTGTCCTCGTTAGTAACCTACAACTAGTTGTCCACAGTTAGATGTACAGAAATAAATCGATAAATATTATCTTGAATCAATCCATGACCCAGTGTATACTTATCTCAGTATTGATCACAACTCAAACTATATATATGTTGGAATGAACCTCAACCCTGTATAGCTAACTCCAACATTCACATATAGAGTGTCTATGGTTGTTCCGAAATATATATAGATGTGTCGACATGATAGGTCGAAACATTGTATACGTGTCTATGGTATCTCAAGATTACATAATATACAATACAAGTTGATTAAGTTATGGTTGGAATAGATTTGTTACCAATTTTCACGTAGCTAAAATGAGAAAAAAATTATCCAATCTTGTTTTACCCATAACTTCTTCATTTTAAATCCGTTTTGAGTGAATCAAATTACTATGGTTTCATATTGAACTATATTTTATGAATCTAAACAGAAAAAGTATAGGTTTATAGTCAGAAAAATAAGTTACAAGTCGTTTTTGTAAAGGTAGTCATTTCAGTCGAAAGAACGACGTCTAGATGACCATTTTAGAAAACATACTTCCACTTTGAGTTTAACCATAATTTTTGGATATAGTTTCATGTTCATAATAAAAATCATTTTCTCAGAATAACAACTTTTAAATCAAAGTTTATCATAGTTTTTAATTAACTAACCCAAAACAGCCCGCGGTGTTACTACGACGGCGTAAATCCGGTTTTACGGTGTTTTTCGTGTTTCCAGGTTTTAAATCATTAAGTTAGCATATCATATAGATATAGAACATGTGTTTAGTTGATTTTAAAAGTCAAGTTAGAAGGATTAACTTTTGTTTGCGAACAAGTTTAGAATTAACTAAACTATGTTCTAGTGATTACAAGTTTAAACCTTCGAATAAGATAGCTTTATATGTATGAATCGAATGATGTTATGAACATCAATACTACCTTAAGTTCCTTGGATAAACCTACTGAAAAAGAGAAAAATAGATCTAGCTTCAACGGATCCTTGGATGGCTCGAAGTTCTTGAAGCAGAATCATGACACGAAAACAAGTTCAAGTAAGATCATCACTTGAAATAAGATTGTTATAGTTATAGAAATTGAACCAAAGTTTGAATATGATTATTACCTTGTATTAGAATGATAACCTACTGTAAGAAACAAAGATTTCTTGAGGTTGGATGATCACCTTACAAGATTGGAAGTGAGCTAGCAAACTTGAAAGTATTCTTGATTTTATGTAACTAGAACTTGTAGAATTTATGAAGAACACTTAGAACTTGAAGATAGAACTTGAGAGAGATCAATTAGATGAAGAAAATTGAAGAATTAAAGTGTTTGTAGGTGTTTTTGGTCGTTGGTGTATGGATTAGATATAAAGGATATGTAATTTTGTTTTCATGTAAATAAGTCATGAATGATTACTCATATTTTTGTAATTTTATGAGATATTTCATGCTAGTTTCCAAATGAGTTCCCACATGTATTAGGTGACTCACATGGGCTGCTAAGAGCTGATCATTGGAGTGTATATACCAATAGTACATACATCTAAAAGCTGTGTATTGTACGAGTACGAATACGGGTGCATACGAGTAGAATTATTGATGAAACTGAACGAGGATGTAATTGTAAGCATTTTTGTTAAGTAGAAGTATTTTGATAAGTGTATTGAAGTCTTTCAAAAGTGTATAAATACATATTAAAACACTACATGTATATACATTTTAACTGAGTCGTTAAGTCATCGTTAGTCGTTACATGTAAGTGTTGTTTTGAAACCTTTAGGTTAACGATCTTGTTAAATGTTGTTAACCCAATGTTTATAATATCAAATGAGATTTTAAATTATTATATTATCATGATATTATCATGTATGAATATCTCTTAATATGATATATATATACATTAAATGTCTTTACAACGATAATCGTTACATATATGTCTCGTTTAAAAATCGTTAAGTTAGTAGTCTTGTTTTTACATATGTAGTTCATTGTTAATATACTTAATGATATGTTTACTTATCATAGTATCATGTTAACTATATATATATCCATATATATGTCATCATATAGTTTTTACAAGTTTTAACGTTCGTGAATCACCGGTCAACTTGGGTGGTCAATTGTCTATATGAAACATATTTCAATTAATCAAATCTTAACAAGTTTGATTGCTTAATATGTTGGAAACATTTAATCATGTAAATATCAATCTCAATTAATATATATAAACATGGAAAAGTTCGGGTCACTATAGCAGGTGGCGCGAGTGGTAGTGGCGTGCAGCAAGAACATCAGGTAGAGGAGGAAGCAGAAATGGAGGCGCAAACGAACGTTGGTGATCAGGGTCCTTGGCATCCGTCCCAATCTAGTTGGGACAGTTTGGTTAGTATTGTTAATAATATGAGGTTGAGTCCGAGTGAGCAAAGGACACACAACGACCGAATGTGGGATAGTAATCAGCGAATGGAGCAACGACAGATTGCTCAAGTGCACGATCAGGGATGGATGAGTTATGGTATTGACTGGAATAACCATAACTCAGAGTTGTTTTATTCCAACCTCGAGCAGTACTATGGGATGACGCGTCTGACACCCCAATATTACACGGATCCTCAAAACCCACCTCCTCCTCACCCGATTTATGATAATAATGCTGCGATGCAGGATGCTAGGAACCGGTTTGATCAGGAATACCCGCAAGGACGCCCGTACAGAGATGGTTCGGGAAACTACTTTTGGCCATATGGTAACTAATCCAGTTAAGGCCTGCGTGCCTTTGATCATTTTGTACACTGTTTTCAGACAATTTAATTTGTATGGTGTGTTTTTAGACAATATTTGGTTTGTAATAATTGACTAATTGTGTGGTTTGATAATGGGTGTGGTTGAACAAAAACACCATTATTTTTATTATTATTTGTGTGGTTTGTTAATTTGTGCAGCGTGATTGAACTTCAAAGACTGGCATTAAGTTCAGCAACATTTGATATTATGATGTGTGTATGATGATAATCGCGGAATGGACGATGCTCTTATGCTGGCAGTAAGTTCAGCGGCATCCGTCTACATATTCCACGATTTGCAGGTTAAAAAATTAAAAATTTCTACAATCACCCTATCACTTTGCCCTCTAAATTTAATCCTTTTTCTGATTTCATGCAATGAGGGCCTTGCATGTTCTCAAGTGTGGGGTGGGGAATAGAAATTTATCGGGAACTCGTTTTACTAAAATTAAGGCGTTTATTTAAAAATTTTAAAATTTTCAAGTAGCCTTAAAAACGATTAAATGTCCAAAAACCATGTTACACACATTGTGGTCTTAAAATCTAGAAAATAAATGTTGATTTATGTTTTAAATTATTAATAGTCTTTGAAGTTGCTCTATCATTCAATTATTTGAATGAAAATCCTACTAGTTTAATAAAGCTAACTTGTAGGTCACTTGTGCCAAAACGAGTGTAAACCGTGAGAGAGCGGTGATTGTATAGCGTGGTCGGAAACCGGATCTCACGCCAGATCGAAAACCCTAAGGACGATCCTCATTGTTTCTCCTAACAAGGACAATGTTGCGTCCGACCATTTCTTATGACCAATAGGATGTATCTATTCCATCCTCAAGGAAGTAAAGTCTTCCGAATGACACACTTACTGATTCAATTCAGGAGATGTGGTCCAGACCAGTTGTAGGGTGACGAAAAATCTTGAAAAGTCATTGCTAAAATCGACCGAAAATCTACCAGGCCTCAACATTAAACAGGGAAACTGGTAGTCAAAAGCTTTTCTCAGTGAGGGAGAATTTCTGGCCAAATGGGAAGCGCACCATGATACACAAAATATCAGTGAATTGATCAGATTCCCAGTGGATAACCTCCGGAAAGGTAAAATATCAGCTTTTAAGACTGATGAACCTCAATCTTCATGATTGATTTAACGGATTAGATGATTACCTCATAATTGTCAATGATGTCCGGACGTAATGTATATCCTCCTAAGCACATTATTTTCTTACCGACATCTCAAGATGTTAGGTACCGTGGGAGGGATTGGCTTGACCAATAGCGGGAAACCCGCACTCATTTTTCAAAATTCAGAAAATCCGACAAAATCGGAAAATGTGCCTAGTATTAAAACTAGCATGATATTTTCAAAAACCATAAAACGTTTTCATAAGGTCCTGATTTCCGTAGGATCAAATTTTTCGGATACTTGGCTCTAATCTCCCAAAAATGTGTGTGTGTGTGTGTTTCCATTGTGTATATAGCGTGAGTGTGATTACAATAAAGTTGTGTTATACTTAAAGCGTGTGTTTCATATAGCGTGAGTTGCGTTTCATATCAACGTGTGTGTTTCGTGTGCTTCGAGTGATTTATGTAATGTTTGTAATCTATATTGTGTGATTGTGTTTGATATTGTTCTACTTTGTAAAGAAAGAATTGCTTGAGGACAAGCAAGGTTTAAGTGTGGGGTGTTTTGATATTGCTCAATAACATCATATATATCTATCGTAATATCGTGTAAAAATGCTCTAGAATCAAGGATAATGCAGGCGTTTCTACAAGTAATAGGCCAAGATGTGCAAATTTGTATCGGAGAGTAATTTATATAGAGTTTTGATGATTTATGACCTTGGTTGATCCCGATACAAGTTAAGGTCTAATTTATGCTCTAAAATGGTAAAACAAGACTCCAAAGGTGTTAGGCTTCGTCCAAATGAAAGAAGATTAAAAAGAAAACAAAACAGCAACTTTCAGTACATCGGGACGCCGTCCAATAATGTGGGACGCCGTCCTTCCTTTCAAACTGGGACGCCGTCCGGGCTTTTAGGACGCCGTCCAGCCCTTAACAACGGGACGCTGTCCAGCATTCTGGACGCCATCCGAAAGTAGGTTTCAGCCTACTTTTGCCTTTTGACCTACTTTCTCCACTTTAAAACCTACTGATTGAGGAATTGTTTTATCATATACGAAACCAGAGGTTACTGAGACGATTTTGGGAGCAAATTTGGTGAACTCTAAGCTCTTGGAAGAGGATCAACATCAAGTCTTCAAAGATCAAAACCTTCTCCATCCAAGATTCATTCTCTAGTAGGTTGTTTTCTTGTTCTCCAACAATGAATTCTACTTATCAGTTGATTGTTATTTTGTTTGTAATTATGATTGTTGGCTAAACTCTATAATGTTCATCTAGATAAATAACTGAGATGTTGAATGTTTACTTTTGATTGATTGTTATTATGCACGATAGTTTGATGTTTGAATACAAGAACCATTCTTGTTAAAGCTTAATCCTTTCGATTCAACTAGTTGATATGTTCATTTGATTAAGAAACATCATCTTGTTAAATTAATGTATTGATTTACATCTAGTGACATGTGTTTATCCATCTTTTACCAAAAGGGATAAGTTAAGTTCAAATGGTTAGTTTATATAGGGGTGTAAGAACGACTCTTGTAGATACTTTCGGATAGCCTAATTGATATGTGTAGTTATATAGGTGAACGATCAATTCCCTAGATTATGTTATACATATTTTCATTACTCGATTCCATATAACTAATAGGTGTTAGTAATTTGCCTTATCTAGTGACGTTTATAGGGATCTTATTACCACACTAAATTGATTACTTGGGTAGGGTGAATTGAGCATTTAACCGGACCAAGGGAATGAACTAGGCTAAATCATAAGTTGACATAGGAGTGGATCATGATCAACACACCATTGACTTGATCATTCTTCAAGTCTTTAGACTAGTTGAATTAGTTGATTACAAATAGGAGGTCTTAGATGACAAGAACATCACTTGCGTCTTGTAATCTCGTTTGAGTGTTTACTCAAGACTACTCTTGATGAACCGATCAATTAGTTCTCATGCATAACCAATCAATCTGGTCTTAATCTTAAATAACATTCAACATCGAGGGTAAAAAGTCTAGATGAGCATTTTTCCTTAAATTGATATCAAATCTATCTTACTTACTTTCTTTGCACTTATTTTCATCTTATAAACTTAAAAGACCAAAAATATTGTTTTTACATTTAACCTTCTCTGATTTGGCTAAATCGTTAAATAGCCACCAAAACATAAAACTTGTACCTTTAAGCTTCATTTACTTAGTTAATCATAATATAGTTTATAATTCTAGTTTGACTAATACAACTGTCCTTGGAACGATACACGGAACTAAACCAGTTACTATACTACTACACAATCGGGTACACTACCCGTTAGTGTGTAGCAATCTCTAATCGGTATTTTTCCATATTATTTTATACAACAATTCATATACCACTTTTCACACATCAAAAGCTACCAAAAAATCCACGTTCAATGGACATATACTACTACAAACCAGGTGTTGCTGAACCCGAAGCAATGTGCTATGATGAAGAATGGTATACATTAGTAGGGAAAGCAATTATACTTTCAGAAAATACCGAGTTGTATGTTTTATTTGGAGTTTTTGAAGACGCACTAGAGTTCGATACGATGTATGATAGTCATGGTGAATACTATTATGCACCTAGACCTTTTATAAATTAAAGTTACTTGTAATAGATTAGTAACTTGAATAAGATTAGTAACGTGCAATTTCATTATTTCAACAACATTTTTTTATTCATAAACAGAATTAGCGATTACAACAGACAAAGTACAAGAAACAAAGTACAACAAACTAAATACAATAAATTACTAATAAAAACCTATGGCATTCTAGTAGTTGGACAGGTGTTCCTGTTGTGACCTTCAACCCTGCATATACCACACTTTGGTTTTTGCTTTTCACGTTCATCCATTTGGTTCTTCATACATTTTGATTGCTTCCGCCCCCTGTGCTTAATCAATCTTGATGGATCGGCTATAATTTTCCATTGTATATGTGTCTAGTAGCTCGTATCTCTTAGTGGATTAAAATGAACGCTGTATTGCTTTCTCCATGTAGGAGTTGTATACTTTTTACGGATGCATTTATTTATATCCTCATTTAGATGGCTACATACGGAAATGGCATAAGAGCAAGGTAATCTTTGGTGTTGCCAAATTCCACATGAACACCTTTTCTCTTTAAACTCCACTGTGTAATCGGTGCCACCTTCACCACTTCTTTGATAAGTTGAATGAACCTTGAAGATACCTTGTTGTTCGTGATAACATGTTGTTTTGTAACGTTGAGCTCTTTTTGCCCGTTCTTTAAAGACGTTAAACATGTTCTTGGAAAGTGGTTAATTACATAGCATTGCATCTCGACTTTGATCGTAGAAGTTTTGTCTGGTGTAATCAAATGTATATTCAATACACGCTTTGATCGGCATCATACGGGCATGACGGAATACATTGTTGAGGGACTCATCAATATTTGTCGTTGTGTTACCCCAACGACTCCTCTGTCTGTCCCTATACACAGTCCATTTGCCGACATCAGCATCTTGCAAATATTGCCAAGCCTCAATACTAGCTTGTTTGATGGCTCTGAAGGCATTCTTGTACAATATTTGATTTGTTGTTGAACCGACTGTCCAACACAAGTGTTTGAGCAATTTCACTTTAGTGTATTTGCTCAACAAGTTGCTACGAATGTGGCGCAAGCAGTACCTATGTTCCCAACCAAATGTTTGAGCACCCATTGCATGTAAGATACCTGGGTGTCAATCAGAGATGACACATAACTTTTCGTTTCCAATAACATTTTCTTGGAGCATTTGCAAAAACCAAACCCAACTTTCGTTACTTTCTTCATCAACTAGTGCAAAGGCAATGGGTATAATTTGATTGTTAGCATTTTTGCCAACCGCTGTTAACAACTTACCCTTATAACTACCTTTCAAATGGGTGCCATTAATGCAAATCATTGGAATACACGATTTAAATGCTTTAATGGCTGGACCGAATGCCCAAAACACAAATTTAAAGGTGTCGAAACCTTCTTCAATTTCAGGTCCGTTTTCAAACACAACAATTGTGTCTGGATTGGTAGTAACTAATTCATTTATATAATTTGATAAATAAATAAAATTACTTTTCCAAGTTCCAAACAATCGTTCGATTGCAATACGCCTAGCATTCCATGCTTTGGCGTAACGGACATCCACATGCCATGTATTTTTTATTTGGGCTTGGATGTTTTTAACAGGATAAGCAACGTTTAAACATATTTGATGCTCAATTTCACTAGCAATTAAGCTAGAGGTTAAACAACGATTATTGTTTTCCGATACGTGTCCATAACACGTGTGTTCATCTTTCCATTTTGTAATTTTCCATACCTTCGATCGATTGTGAGACGAACCACTAACACTCCAACAACAATGGTATCTTTCTTGTGGACCCTTGTAACTTGAGCTAGTTGTTCTACAATGGGCTTGCCAATAACCCGGCTTGCTTTGTGTAACAACTATTTCTCTATTATATTGTATATTCCATTTTCGAACAGCATATATAAGTTAAGCTTTGTTCTGGAACACCATTCCTTTTGAAATAATACCGATCTCCTTATCATAAAAAACCCATGAAGCTTCTTGGTCATCATCGAATGGAAAACTATTACTACCCTCACCTTGATTAACAAACCCGAAACGTGAAACTGGGGCATGCTCCAGTTGTGGTTCCACTTGCTCGTCTCTACCTTCGTCACCAGAAACATTCTCTTCAACGCTATATTCAGAAACTGTACCGTCGGTTGCAGTAGACATACCATCATCTGGGTCTACTACATTTTGTACTTCATCTCTTAGTTCTTGTTCATCTTCAACAACTGTTGAATGGTAGTTTGATGTTGATGGACCACCCTCCAAAGTTTGAATAAGATCCATATAACCCGAACCTTGGGTGGTTGAAAAAACTTCCTCAAACTGAATTTCAATTTGAGCCTCGTAATTTGGATCATTCTGAGAATAAAAATATATGGTTTCCAAAGTGTTATCATCAGTAAGTTCACTTCATTCATTTCCATTAAAAAGAACCCATAAGAACATTTTAACGTGTGTGATCTTTGACTCACACCTACATAATTATACGCCATTTAGTTTAACTGCTGTGACGATCGCTCCAAATCCATATGGACGAACACATCATTCATTGATTTCATTGCGAGGTATTTGACCTCTATATGATACGTTTTGTAAACATTGCATTCTTTTGAAAAGGCACACCATATATAAATTAAAAGTTTTCGACATCTGATGATTTCTACATATAAACAATCACCGTAAATAATAGTTTACAATAGTACTTCCGTTGACAATGCAGTCAAAATAAGATGGATGGTAATGATTTTGTGAATGCAACGTTTTCTTGAATAAATCATGTATGACTCCATGCACATGGCTTGTATAACATATAAGCAAACAGCGGAAGACTTCTAGGAAACCTGAGAATAAACATACTAACAAGTGTCAACACAAAGGTTGGTGAGTTCATAGTTTTAGTGTTATGCATAATCTGTTTATAAAGGTGAATCACAAGTTTTCAGTTGTTTCATCCAGAAACGTTTATCAAAATATTCTACGAAATTGAGCACCCTGGTAACTAAACTTAACGTATATATATTTTATACCCTTTGTATAATCATCTTAATAATACACGCAAACCAACGTGTACGCTTCTCAAATAGCATACGTCCGTTAAAAGGCTAGCGCTCTAGCTCGGACGGGGATATCAAGCCCTATGGATCCATATACTACTACTCGCGCCCACCAGTTCTTATAACTGGCAGTTACTAGTTACCAAAGCTAAGGGATTTTCGGTTCAAACTCAGTGTAGAATTAAGTATGTACTTGTATCCATTGCGTTTAAAATAAATTGCATGTATTCTCAGCCCAAAAATATAGATTGCAAAAGCAATTAAAAAGGGAGCAAATGAAACTCACGCATATAAATATTGTAAATCAGTTAATAAAGCATTTGCATGTATTCTCAGCCCAAAAATGTAGAGAGTAAAAAGGGATCATATGAAACTCACCTTAGCAGCATATAAAGTTGTTCATCGTAATGTGACCGAAACTCGGATTATCAAATAATCGTAGATCTCAACATATCAATATTGAGATTCAATATTGTAGGAAAGTACGTAGACGTAACGGAGATGATAAACACTAGGTTTGATTCATAAATATATCCCCGAATATTACCCATAACCTCCTTGGCAGTAACCCATAGTTTCCTTAGTTATAATCGGTTTGTAACCCGAATTAAAATACCCATGTATCACTTGTTACAGTACCATACTACTAATTTAAAATTTTAAGCTAGAAAATATACAGAGTGATTTATTTATGTGAGTGTGTGAGTGTTTTTTTTTAGTTCCTAACAAGTACTTCGTTCATATATATATATATGTAAAATAATAATATAATAATATAATATATAATATAATAATAATAAAAAGGTAAGCCGCCATCACTTTTTATGTCGACAAACTTTTTATGTCGACAAACATTACGCGTTTCGCGTAGATAGGTACGCGGTCCGCGTATGGTGTCTTCACGAAAGTTGTAGATTTTTGAGTTACGGACGTCTGGACACTGGAATCACCCTTTTTCGAGTCAGTATGATTTAGTTATGATTTTTCTCGTGCAAGTGCGCAGGTTTAGTAATTTCCATCATTTTAACTTGAAATCTTGAGATGAAATGTTGTAGTCTTTTAGTGCTCATTAGAAATCTTTATTTTATCTTTATTTTCATTTTCATATCATTGAAAATCCATAAAAACATTTTAACAATCAAATTCTATTATATCGAAAAACGTGTCCATACTAAATCGAATAACTATAGTTCTCTAAAACTAATTACATTCACATCTTTTTATCGAAGCTTTATAATAATTAAAAATCTATTATTTCGAAGAACGCTTTCATATATTTGAACTAAATCGAATAAATATAATTTAGTTTTCCAGAATTAGTTATATTCAAAATCATTCTTTAAAAGGTTTCATCTATGTCGTAAAAAGTTTTCAATATTAAGAAAACTAAATAATTAACTTTATCAAGAGACACGAGACAATCATTGTGTTGAAAGTTAATCTCTACTAACCTTTGTCCAGTAATCGTTAATTTACATATTTGTTCACTTTACCATTTATTCCGAATATCGTTAAAAAGGAAAGGTTTCCTACATCAAAGTGGACCTCTCAATAGAGACTCACGATCATACAATGTATCTGATAAATCAGTCGTTTGATATTATCTTTTAATTCCGTTGATAATTATATTAAACCTATATCGAAACAAATACGTTCGTGTAAAGTATTATACGTCTAATACTTTGTTAATGTTTTCAAGTTATAATATATACACATATACATATATAATCATGTCCGTTCATATAATGGTTCGTGAATCATTGGAATTTGGTCGAGGTTAAATGAATTTATGAACATAGTTTAAAATTTTTGAGATTCAACTTAACAAACTTTGCTTATCGTGTCGGAATAATATAAAGATTAAAGTTTAAATTTGTTCGAAAATTTCCGGGTCATCACAGTACCTACCCGTTAAAGAAATTTCGTCCCGAAATTTGAGTGAGGTCATCATGGCTAACAATAAAAATGTTTTTATGACGAATATGAGTCGATAAATAAAGTTTTATCACCGTTGAATAATATGGATAAAACAATCCAATTACTCGAAGCGTATGAGGGAAGTTATTGTAATAAAGTGAAATAGAGAATAGAGATGCGTCTTATCTCTTGAAGTAGTAACGATTGATTTCCGAAATTTAAGGAATAGAAAATCTTCATAATAAGATTTGATTCTTCGGAATTTAAGGAAATTAAGATTTCCTTTGATTAAATGCGTAATCTGCCTCGATTGCTATGTCTGTTATTTCGCTATAAATTGATCTCTTCCGTTTCATTTATTTTCACCACTCCTATAATCTTCTTCCTTATTCAAACATCCCAATAGATTGTGAAAATACTTAATCCAGTTCTGATTATTGATATTTTCCTGGCTATCGTATCCTTCATTCTTCTTTTTCATCTCCCACCAGAGGAAGTTATTTTCTTCTACTATTACCTTGGAGTTATAGTATTTTTCATTCTCCCGTGTCTTTATATTGCTATACGCATCGATATACACGGTTTGTAAATTTCGGGGTTGTTATCGGGCTTTATATTTTCCATTATATTTCAGAGCTTCATGCTTTCGATTTCTCTTCCCGACCTTAAGTCAAGCGGATAATGGTCCAGAATTAGTAGGTATGGATTTTGAAATGAACATAGTTAATGTTCTAAGAAGAGAATTGTAATGGCACGATCTTGATTTATCAAATTACCATAATATCCAAAAAAGACCGAATCATCAAGAAATATATTTTCTTGATATATTTAGAGATTATATAGAATGAAAGAGTTATGTAACATGGTTCATGATGAGGGTGGAATCTGTGAACCTTTATCACGTTCCATTAGAAACTCAGCATGACTTACTGTAATATAATCACGTTGATCAAGTGTCATTATATTATACTAATTCATGCTTCAGTTCCCAACAATACTTCAAAACATTCATATTTTAAACTTGAAGGTTTCAGAATTTAGAAACTAAAATAGTTTCTTTTATGATGTAATAAAGATAGCGCGAAGAGATGAATGATTTCAGATAAGAATATTTATGAAGATATCTCCAGAAATATCGAGGATATTTATAATGAAAGATACGATGATATCTTAGAATTTTTAATATCAGAGGATGATGCGGAAAATCTGTCTGTGAAGGTTTAGAATGAGGAGTAAGGTGTTTGCTAACGATTTTAGCAGATACTGAATCATTTGGATCATTTGAAGGTAGATTTCGTCCTTGTGATTTGTCCACAGCCTCTTTCATGGTTTGATCAATCCGTTTTCCAGTTCCAAACCTTCTCTTTTTTTTTTTAGCTTTACCACCATACTATTCTTTATCATTAAACTTTTGACTGTTAACGTCGTTTACAGTTTTTGCTGCTTCATCAGCATTTTTCCAAAATTCGGAGGACTAGTTTCACAGTTTGGGGTGTTTTTCAGAAACTTCACATTCGAAGTATGTAAGTCTAGGAGATAGACATTATATGTTTATATATAACTATTGGCGTAGAATTGTTGCGAAATTCGAAATACTGATTACTAATTCCCGGTAGTTGGTATGGCAATTACCGTTAGAAGATGTAGATGAGTACATGATAGGGTTTCAATGAGTATAAGGATTTTTCGGAAGGTCAAGGATCAATGAAGTTGTTGGTAAATTTGCTGCTAATGTGGTGGAACATAAAAGGTTCCCCAGTAACAAGAACGTATATATCAAGATTACAATAAGGCTTAATCTGAAAAGTTGAAGTTGACTGGTTGGAAGTGTGGTAAGACTGGATACTTTGAAAAGGGATTGCAAGATTATTTTCGGTAATAACAATGCTAAAGGATCTTTCACATTTTTTTTTTTTTTGAAGTCAAAGTATAGCTTTAAAAGATGTAGAGATCTAAGAATGATGTCACCCATTAAATCTTGGCTTGGATTCTGATCCGTCAATATCAGAATATGTAATTGAATTTGTATGGAAACGATTGTATATCGCTGTGAGCATAGTTAATAATTTTTGAATCAAAGTTGAAGAATATACAGTATAACATATTAATTGTGAACTTATATATTTCCCGAGTATTACCTACCCGTTAAAGATTTCACAATTAATACTTTGTACAAAAGAATTTTTATTACCGTTTTTATGAAAATATATGTATGTATATTTTCTTCAGATGTAATACAGATTTAATGAGTTAATATCATATTAAGCTCATTTGATTTTTGGCTGGAATTAGAAATGAATAATCTCTAAAATATTAAAGATTACTTAATCTTTGCGGAGTATTTCGCTAATGAAATCAATACTTCATTATTTATTCTTATCGATATTCCTTGGTGAAGGATGTTGATGCTCGTGAAATTCTTGTGAACCTTACAAGGCACATATGATGTTTTCTGGATAGTTTCGAGTACATCGAAAATGAAAATGTAAAATCAATTATGTAATTGAATAATACACTTGGTTTATTATGAAATGAAATTCATTAGATTGAAACAGAGATTGTAGTTAACGATGGTTAAGGTGTTAAGGAAGGATGTACATCATTGCATATTAGTAATATGAACTAACCGGGTAGTACCTACCAGTTAAGATTCACACGTAATAGTTTAGTACGAAAATATTTATTTTGATTTCAAAATTCATATATATCAAATATACATAAAATTTCTTCAGAGGAAATGAGTTAATACTTCATCGGTTATTGTTGCTGGTATTTCTTGGTAACTACGGTGCGTATGACGTTGATGCTCGTGGAACATATTGTGAAGTTGAGGTTTGCGATGCGGATGTTGTTGGTGGTGGTAATGGTACTGTTGGTGTTGTTGTCGGTGGTACTGTTGATGCCGGTGATGCTGCTGGTGCTCGTAACCTTTGCACCATATTCTCCAAAGCCACTACCCGAGCATGAAGCTCGTTGACTTCTTCTACTACACCAGGACGATTGGCAGTTCGGAAGAGCGGATGAATAAGATCCAGAATTTGAGATAGTATATTTTCGTGACGAGATACTCTGGAAATGAGAGAGAAAATAGTGTCTCGAACAGGTTCGCCGGTAAGTGCTTCAGGTTCTTTGCCAAGAGGACAATGTGGTGGATGGAAAGGATCACCTTCTTCTTGCCTCCAATGATTAAGTAGACTACGAACCCATCCCCAATTCATCCAGAATAGATGATGGCTAATTGGTTGATCCATTCCGATTACACTTTCTTCAGAATTCAGGTGAATATCTATATCGGAATAGCTGTCAGAGTTTAAGGAATTTGAACTAGATAGGGATCCATCTTGTATAATTAGGGAGATGATTTTTGATATGAATTAGATTATAGAATTTAGTTTGGTATTCTTCATTACATAATTTACATATGTATATATAATACCAAATTTCATAAATCACGGAGAAATTTTCGGAAGATGTCAGGAAAAGTTTACAGTAACAGATACTCTAAGATATGAATTTTTGTCTATACACTATTTATGAAATAAATGCAGTAATACGTGTCTAGACTAGGAATGATAAGCAGGTAATTTACGACAAGAAATGATAAGCAAAACTTTTGACATGCAAACACAGTCGAAGTCCAGACTTACGAATGCATCTTAACAACTATCAGTTAGACACATTCATGCAAGACCTGGTTCGCTAGGACCAACGCTCTGATACCAACTGTGACGATCGCTCCAAATCCATATGGACGAACACATCATTCATTGATTTCATTGCGAGGTATTTGACCTCTATATGATACGTTTTGTAAACATTGCATTCTTTTGAAAAGGCACACCATATATGAATATTTAAATTAAAGGTTTTCGACATCTGATGATTTCTACATATAAACAATCACCGTAAATAATAGTTTACAATAGTACTTCCGTTGACAATGCAGTCAAAATAAGATGGATGGTGATGATTTTGTGAATGCAACGTTTTCTTGAATAAATCATGTATGACTCCATGCACATGGCTTGTATAACATATAAGCAAACAGCGGAAGACTTCTAGGAAACCTGAGAATAAACATGCTAACAAGTGTCAACACAAAGGTTGGTGAGTTCATAGTTTTAGTGTTATGCATAATCTGTTTATAAAGGTGAATCACAAGTTTTCAGTTGTTTCATCCAGAAACGTTTATCAAAATATTCTACGAAATTGAGCACCCTGGTAACTAAACTTAACGTATATATATTTTATACCCTTTGTATAATCATCTTAATAACACACGCAAACCAACGTGTACGCTTCTCAAATAGCATACGTCCGTTAAAAGGCTAGCGCTCTAGCTCGGACGGGGATATCAAGCCCTATGGATCCATATACTACTACTCGCGCCCACCAGTTCTTATAACTGGCAGTTACTAGTTACCAAAGCTAAGGGATTTTCGGTTCAAACTCAGTGTAGAATTAAGTATGTACTTGTATCCATTGCGTTTAAAATAAATTGCATGTATTCTCAGCCCAAAAATATAGATTGCAAAAGCAATTAAAAAGGGAGCAAATGAAACTCACGCATATAAATATTGTAAATCAGTTAATAAAGCATTTGCATGTATTCTCAGCCCAAAAATGTAGAGAGTAAAAAGGGATCATATGAAACTCACCTTAGCAGCATATAAAGTTGTTCATCGTAATGTGACCGAAACTCGGATTATCAAATAATCGTAGATCTCAACATATCAATATTGAGATTCAATATTGTAGGAAAGTACGTAGACGTAACGGAGATGATAAACACTAGGTTTGATTCATAAATATATCCCCGAATATTACCCATAACCTCCTTGGCAGTAACCCATAGTTTCCTTAGTTATAATCGGTTTGTAACCCGAATTAAAATACCCATGTATCACTTGTTACAGTACCATACTACTAATTTAAAATTTTAAGCTAGAAAATATACAGAGTGATTTATTTATGTGAGTGTGTGAGTGTTTTTTTTTAGTTCCTAACAAGTACTTCGTTCATATATATATATATATATATGTAAAATAATAATATAATAATATAATATATAATATAATAATAATAAAAAGGTAAGCCGCCATCACTTTTTATGTCGACAAACTTTTTATGTCGATAAACATTACCCGTTTCGCGTAGATAGGTACGCGGTCCGCGTATGGTGTCTTCACGAAAGTTGTAGATTTTTGAGTTACGGACGTCTGGACACTGGAATCACCCTTTTTCGAGTCAGTATGATTTAGTTATGATTTTTCTCGTGCAAGTGCGCAGGTTTAGTAATTTCCATCATTTTAACTTGAAATCTTGAGATGAAATGTTGTAGTCTTTTAGTGCTCATTAGAAATCTTTATTTTATCTTTATTTTCATTTTCATATCATTGAAAATCCATAAAAACATTTTAACAATCAAATTCTATTATATCGAAAAACGTGTCCATACTAAATCGAATAACTATAGTTCTCTAAAACTAATTACATTCACACCTTTTTATCGAAGCTTTATAATAATTAAAAATCTATTATTTCGAAGAACGCTTTCATATATTTGAACTAAATCGAATAAATATAATTTAGTTTTCCAAAATTAGTTATATTCAAAATCATTCTTTAAAAGGTTTCATCTATGTCGTAAAAAGTTTTCAATATTAAGAAAACTAAATAATTAACTTTATCAAGAGACACGAGACAATCATTGTGTTGAAAGTTAATCTCTACTAACCTTTGTCCAGTAATCGTTAATTTACATATTTGTTCACTTTACCATTTATTCCGAATATCGTTAAAAAGGAAAGGTTTCCTACATCAAAGTGGACCTCTCAATAGAGACTCACGATCATACAATGTATCTGATAAATCAGTCGTTTGATATTATCTTTTAATTCCGTTGATAATTATATTAAACCTATATCGAAACAAATACGTTCGTGTAAAGTATTATACGTCTAATACTTTGTTAATGTTTTCAAGTTATAATATATACACATATACATATATAATCATGTCCGTTCATATAATGGTTCGTGAATCATTGGAATTTGGTCGAGGTTAAATGAATGTATGAACATAGTTTAAAATTTTTGAGATTCAACTTAACAAACTTTGCTTATCGTGTCGGAATAATATAAAGATTAAAGTTTAAATTTGTTCGAAAATTTCCGGGTCATCACAACTGCATACAGTTAACCTTGGTGTTCAACACAAAAATCCTTCTAATCGTTGTGTTATCACCAGTAAGCCAACCATTTTAGAATGAAATTTGGCCCCCCAAAGAAAATGAACCATGAATGGACGAATTATAGACATTTTTGTAATTGTTGATGTATGAAACTGATTAAGATTAGTTTGAATTGTGTTGTTGGTGTTTGAAACTGACTTTAAAATGCTTGAATTGTGTTCTTGGTGATGTTTGTGTTTGAGTCCATGATAATGGTGATATAAATAAATGAAAAAAGATGATAAATCAGATTTTGACATGATAGGTTAGCAGGTTGCAGTCTATAATTGTGATTAGGGATGCATATTTCAGTCCATAATTGAGACTGATGATGCATACTGCAAAACCGAAGTTTGAAACTTCGGTTTTACTGTTTTCTGCAAAACCGAAGTTCCAAACTTCGGATTAGGGTTTCTGCTGACAGACCACCCAAAACCGAAGTTTGAAACTTCGGAAGTGGCAAAACCGAAATTTCAAACTTCGGTTTTACCATTTTTGCAACTAAATTTCCTTTTTTCTATTTTTGCAACATGGATCAAAAAAATTACTATTAAAAAAAAAAATCCAACACTATATCTCCCTCCCTTCTTGAACGATTATTAAACTTCGAACCCGCAACTGCTCATGATGTGTGGGTTTTTCTTGAAAAGCTTTTTCTTGACAACAAACAGTCATAAACCATGGAGTTAAATGCCGAACTTCGTGGCCTTTATATGGGCAATCTATCGGTTGAAGAATACTTTCGGAAGATTGATAATATTGCTACCCAAATTCGCACCCTTGGTGGGAAAATAGACGACAACGATCTGGTAATGTTTATGGTTAACAGACTACCGGAGACTTATGCACATGCCAAACATATCATCACCCATCGTGACCCTTTTCCATCACTTAACACCATTCGATCCATGCTATCGATGGAGGAGATGACCCTTAACAGGAAAAATCGCAACACCTTTGAATCACCTCTAAAGTCAACAAACTCTTCGGCTCTTGTGATACAAGCTAACCAAACCTCTCGGCCATCGAATCAACTATCACCATCTAAAGAGGTTTGTCGAAAATTTTTAAAGGGTTTTTGTCGTTTCGAGCATCGATGTCAATATTTTCATTCGGGTATAACAAACGTCAAACGCAGGCTCAAAATTCCAATAGAAATCATGGCCTAACACAAGCCCAATTAATTAATTTGGTTGCAGCCCAACAACAGCAAGCTTCGGCCCAAGTTCAAAATGCCTCAAACAGACCGTACTTTACAGCCCAAGTACCGTCTGCTGCTTACGGGCCTCTTAGTCCAGCCCAGCGTGCTTTATTGTCAAGTCCACCCAGGTTTAATCGAACTCAGTCCAGGTATTACGAGCCACAACAGCCTGCGCATCCTAGTCTTCTTGGGCCCTCGCCATTTATACATCAGACTACTATTGGGCCACCTCAACATATTCAGACAACAAGCCCAACAAATCAGGCTTATTTTGCAGCCCAACAGCCTTCATTCGGTTCGTTTACTGTGGACCCGAGTACGCAATCTCAAGAGACCGTCTTACCTAATGCCTTTAGCACCATGACTCTTCAGGACTTTGGTAGAGCGGGATGGAATATGGACACAGGTGCATCTACTCATTTCACTTCTTGCATTAATAATCTAAGTACTATTTTTAATCATTGAAAATATCCGTCAGTTTCCGTTGGTGACGGGAACACTATTCCCGTCACCAACACCGGCCATAGCTTGTTACCTAATCCTCACTGACCACTGCACCTACACAATGGTATCGTAACACCTAAAATAGTTAATAACCTTATTTCTGTTCGGCAATTTACACGTGATAATATTGTTTTCGCTGAATTTGACCCTTTTGGTTTTTCTGTGAAGGATTATCTGACACGCCAGCTTCTTCTCCGATGTGACAGCACCGGTGATCTATACCCTGTCACTCATCACTCATCTCAACATGCTCTTGTTACTCATGTCACTTGGCATCAACGTCTTGGTCATCCCGGTCATGATGTTCTCCGTAAACTTATTTCAAATAAAGACATTTTATATAATAAGACTCTGTCTACGTCATTTTGTCATGCGTGTCAACTTAGGAAATATGTGTGTCTTTCCTTTTCTGTTTCTAGTTCTAATGTTGAGTCTGTTTTTGACATTATTCACTCGGATTTATGGACCTCTCCTATTGCTAGCATTAGCGGTTTAAAATATTACATCATTTTTCTTGATCACGTTACGCATTATGTTTGGGGTTTTCCTGTACGTTATGAATCGGATGCACTTAATACGTTTATACAATTTTGATACTTTATAAAAAATCAATTTAAACAAGACATAAAAGCCTTTCAATGTGACAACGGTGGTCAATTTGACAATAAAGCATTCCATCACCTTCTACAATCTAATGGGATGCAATTTCTTTTCTCCTGCCCTCACAATTCCCAACAAAACGGAAAATCTGAAAGAATGCTTCTCACCATTAACAATCTCATTCGAACCCTCATTTTTCAAGCTCATCTCCCTCCTATCTACTGGGTGGAAGCCCAACACATGGCTGCCCACCTTCTCAACATTCTTACCTCTCCGCCATAAAAACGATATACTTCACACCCGTCTATACAAAAACAAACCAAACTACTCCACTCTACGTGTTTTTGGCTGTCTCTGCTACCCGCACATTCATACACCATACAAACTTGCACCTCACTCCACACCATGTATATTTCTCGGCTATCCATCCAACCATCACGGCTACATTAATCTTGATTTAACCACCAATACAATAATCCTATCTCGTCATGTTACTTTCGATGAAACCTCCTTCCTGTTTGGTTCCATGACCCCACACATAACCACCCTCCTACGATTTTCTAGATCCTATCCCCAATCTCTACTCTCGTACTCTCCACATCTCTAATCCTCCTATTCCTCACCCGGAGACACATCCTCCTCCTACTCAGGCTACCACCATCACTTCGGAGACACAGCCTCCACCCGTTAAGGCTACTACCACTATTACCACCATTACCAGTCCGGGGATATAACCTCCTCTTAATGATGCCACCACTACTTCCACTCCTCAGTCTACCCATCTTATGATCACCCGTACACGTGTTGGTACCACTAAACATGTCCAACGTCTCAATATTTGCACCTCCACCATATCCCCTATTCCTCGCACTTACCCTGACGCCTTTCGTGACCCCAATTGGAAACAAGCTATGACTGACGAATTTAATGCTTTAATTAACAATGGTACTTGGAAACTTGTGTCTCGCCCATCAGACACGAACATACTTCTCTCCTCGTCATTGGCAAAATTCGGTGAGTGGTAGCATACATGTAATATCATCTAACTTATAAACTACTAAGTTTGAAAAACTTTGGTAATCTATTTCAGAGTATTCTCGTTGATTAAAGTCCATATGAAATTGGCTTTTTTAGCTTACCAAGTACGGAGTAGTTAATATCGAGCAGTGGCAAGACTGGAGTCTAGCACTACACATTGTGTAATTTCTACCATTCATATCAATATCAATCATTAATCAATATGAATTTTTAAAGTACTGGCACTATATCACTTAATACTGAATTTCATACTACACGAATAACGATAGTACGGTACCAATAAATTTCGGTATTTCCTTCTACATGCTCATATCTTCTCAAGAAAGTTAATCAAGGAGGCCCAACAAATGATGATGAGAAGCTAGTGTCATTATAAGGAGACACAACAAATGTCTATTTTCATTCCTCGCTTAAATAGTTGTTTGTAAATTATTGAGATCTGTATTCTATAGGGACTGATATGAAACTTATCAAAGAATAAGGACCAAAGATACAAAGTGTGGTTCTATATATTTCATTTATCAGATCGATTTGAGAACAAACCCTCGCCTTATTTCTCTTTTCTTTCTTGCAAAGAAAGACATCGAATAATAATCAATCGATTCAAGAAACCTTTTACAATTTTTCACAGATCTTAAAACGACAATATGGCGAGCGCTGATGTAGCGATGAAACCATCGGATTCAGGTGACAGAGATGAAAGCTGTTCATCGAGAACGCCCAAAACAGGTGAAGGATTAAGGCAGTATTACTTGCAACACATTCACGATGCTCAACTTCAACAACGACAAAAGACTCATAATCTTAATCGTCTTGAGGCGCAGCGTAACGAGCTTAATTCTCGAGGTAGGGTTTTTTTAATCCCTAATTTTCAAAATTTTATTTCAGAAGTTGAAACCCTAGGTTTAGTTATCTGATATGAAATTAGATGTTTTTGAGTTTATACAGGCTATTCATATCGGATTCTTTTTATTTCCATGTATATATATATATATATATATATATATATATATATATATATATATATATATATATATATATATATATATATATATATATATATAATTGTGTATCATTACAATATGAGGCTTATTATTCGTGAGGTCACATTACGTCAATTATTATCTTGTTCCTTACCATTAAGGTGTTAAAGTGGATTAATTTTTTGGATTGATGGCCATGAAATGAAAGGTTTTGGTCGTCTTTGGTTAAGGCTATTATTTTCTGTCTTTTGTTCCTGTGATACGTTACATATTTTAGTTTCTTACCTAAGGCTGGCTACTAATTTTATACTTCTACTATAATATTACAGTTAGGATGCTTAAGGAAGAGTTGCAGCTGCTTCAAGAGCCTGGATCTTATGTTGGTGAAGTTGTCAAAGTAATGGGGAAGTCTAAAGTGCTAGTCAAGGTTAGTGATGTTTTTTGTTCTATATCAAGTAACGATCTTTATAAATGGTCATAAAACTAAGTTGTGTGTCTGTATGCTTTCATAATATCTTAGGGGGTGTTTGGGTTTGCGTTTTGCAAATTGATTATGCGGTTAAGATTCGAATATCAAAACGTATTATAAACTAATAGTGTTTGGATTTGATTATACTGTTTGACAACACAATAGTTAAATAATAAATCAGTTAAGTGTTTGGTAAATCTGATTATTTGTTAAATTAACAAGTAAAATGCTTGCTTTTTCATTTTCACGTTTTGAGTCTCTCAAATTGCAAATAATTGATTTTTTTTTATTTAACTTGCCCCAAACACTAGAACCTGATTATTTACGATTTGAAAACGTGATAATCAAATAATCAACTTCTAAACGTAAAGACAAACACCACTTTAGATATACTAACATTTTGATTTGGTATTGTTTATTTTGTTGTCAGGTGCACCCAGAGGGTAAATATGTGGTTGATATTGACAAAAGCATTGATATCACAAAGATTACTCCATCAACCAGGGTAGCCCTTCGCAATGATAGCTATGTTCTTCATTTGGTCTTACCCAGCAAAGTTGATCCTCTGGTAAACCTTATGAAAGTTGAAAAAGTTCCTGATTCCACATATGACATGATTGGTGGGCTAGACCAGCAAATTAAAGAGATCAAAGAGGTTTTCTTTATGCTTCCTTTGGATTAAAAGTTTATTGAGCTTTTATATTTATTTCAATTTGTGATGATTCATGCTTTAAACCTTTCAGGTTATTGAGCTTCCAATTAAACATCCGGAGTTATTTGAGAGTCTTGGAATTGCTCAACCAAAGGTACTATTCGATGCTGTATCTCTTACTGCCCCCCTTTTCTGTTACCTTGTTACATAATCGATTAAATGATTGTTTTGACTCTTTTTATTTTATTTTGTTATCTCTAGGGAGTTCTGTTATATGGACCACCCGGTACAGGTAAGACCCTGTTGGCCAGGGCCGTGGCTCATCACACCGATTGTACCTTCATCAGGGTTTCTGGTTCTGAACTAGTACAGAAATATATCGGAGAGGGGTCTCGAATGGTTAGAGAACTTTTCGTTATGGCAAGGTTTGTACTCTTTAATTACTCTTAATTTTGAGTTGTAACCTAATCTTTAAAAACTGCTCTTGGTCTGTAAGCAACTTAGTGTGTGGTTAATGTATCTTGTTTTATGTAATGCAGTAAATTATTTCTTACTATGGTCTGCTAATATGTTTGTTTTGTAGGGAACATGCTCCTTCCATCATATTTATGGATGAAATTGATAGTATTGGATCTGCTCGAATGGAGTCTGGAAGTGGGAATGGTGACAGTGAAGTACAAAGAACTATGCTTGAGCTTCTTAATCAGTTGGATGGTTTTGAAGCATCAAACAAAATCAAGGTATTTTAGTAATACACGAGGGGTTTGTGATTGGTTGAAGTTAATTAACTTTTTTTTTTTTTTTTTAATCTTTATCTGCATTGTTATAATCACATAAGATGTTTATATGTTGTCTGTTATGATATGATGGTACTAGGTTCTGATGGCTACAAACCGTATTGATATCCTGGATCAGGCCTTGCTCAGGCCAGGCAGAATTGATAGGAAAATTGAGTTTCCAAATCCCAATGAAGATGTGAGTGGTCATCATTCCAAGATTCTGTTAAATGGATTTAGTGTTTTTTATTGGATGTGAATTATTATGGGTACATTGGGGTGAATGAGGGGATCTAAATGGTATTGGTACAGCTTGGATTGGGGTGGGCTGATCTTAAACACTCTATTTCTTAAGGTTTATAATATAATTAGTTTGTCAATTAAAAATTAATGATAAATAATAATGTTATTACAAAGATATGGTAGCTTCTTAAAAATTATCTAGTTGGTTTTATGTTTTGCAAATACGCTTGATCTACTTTCAACCTATCTGACCAGTTCCCTTTCAAGCTATTCTTAGCTACTCTTTTTTCCATTGGAAATAGAACATAGCATGAATGCACACTTGCGCAGGTAAATGCGACAAGTTGCCACCTTAATAATTAAAGTATCTACTTATCTGTTAATGCATTTAAAAAATATATCATAATCTGTGTGTAGCTAGAGTGTGAACGGAACTGTGGTAATGTTTATCTTACTTTTAACAACTGATGTATAGACGTATAGTATATTTCTTCATTGGTTTGTTTTCAGTCTGTTTGCTTGCACTTATTTTTGTTCCTTTTTTTTGTAGTCACGGTTTGATATCCTTAAAATTCATTCAAGAAAGATGAACTTAATGCGTGGTATTGATCTAAAGAAGATTGCTGAGAAGATGAATGGTGCTTCAGGTGCTGAGCTTAAGGTCAGTTCTTTACATGTTTTACTATTGCCTTTTGTATTCATGGAGGAGGTTACGTTCTTATAGTGTTTGCTCTGACCTGCAAATAAATCTTTTAAACAGTTTATAATGGTCACACTCATTTTTGGTAGTTTCATTAGTGTTGATGTTAGATGCAAGTGCACCTTTTGTTAACTCACATTGCAAATTTGTAATGTTCACATGTAACACCCAACTCAAAATATTCTTTGGACCCAAAATAAGCCGAGATCATTTAGGTATATGATTTACTAAATTTATTAAAAATTAAAAATAAAATTTCATTCAAAGAAGTAGTTGCCATGTAAATAAATGACTCTGGGGCATTGTATCATTTGGATATGCGTTATGGATAACCTTTGACCTGTGATTAGTAATATAGAAACCTGAATCGTACAAACTTGTTAAAGTTGAAACCTCAACTTGCAAAGCTGCATCGTGTGGGTTAGAAATAATAATATATTAATATATATATTTTTAATCTTTTGTGGTGTATGTAGGCTGTTTGTACTGAAGCTGGTATGTTTGCCTTGAGGGAAAGGAGAGTACATGTGACTCAAGAAGATTTCGAGATGGCTGTTGCCAAAGTTATGAAGAAAGAAACCGAGAAAAATATGTCATTGCGCAAGCTATGGAAGTGATCTTGTTTTATCTCATGTTTTTCCCCGTGTTTATGGATTGTAAGTCGAATGTTATAAGTTGCAGATATACTTTATCTCTGCATGAAAAACATTTGGAGATTGTGTTGTCATTTATGTTTAAGCTGAACTTTTACTGACTAGGTGGTGGTGGTGATTCAAACTTTTCGGTGAATCCTCTTATTTGTATCCCAGTATGAGTACGTATGTAAGGGTTTTTTTTACTATGTTCCTGAAAAGATGACATTTTCATAGGAAAAAGGATAATGTTTGATTTATAGTTGACGAAAATGTGTGTTAGAAAATGGAAATATGAACATCCGAGCATAAAACTAATTCCACCTTACCACGCAAGAGTATAACTTATAGTTTTGAGAATCTAATGTCAATTTAGTAAACATATGTTTCAACTCATTAATTTACCCCTCGGATTAGAGTAGCATTTGGTGGTGAATATATTTCGAATTTAGATTGCGCTGAAATTTGCAAGATCAACTTTAAACAGTTCAACGAGCAAGACTATTTAAAAGTCTTATGCCATTTGAAATCATCTAAATGTCGAGATCACATTTATTGAGTTTTAATGTTCTATTTAAACATTTTGAATTTCAATCTAATTATTATCTTTTTCTATGTATGATTTAGCCAGATAATATATTTTTAAAGTCTATTATTTTTCTAAATTGTAGTTATGTATAATGCATGAATTTGATTTCATTTCACTAACCACAATTCAACTTATTAATATATGCTGTCAAAACGAGTTGCATTTGGTGGAGAATAATTTGCGGTTTCAAATTGTGCTGAAAATCACAAGATTAGCATAAAACGCCCAAATGAGAGACTTATTGAAAGTGTCTTCCCATACGAGATTGTCTAGATGTCGAGAATAATATTATACTGGGTTTTTAATATTATTTTTAAACGTTTTGAATTTATAATTTTTTTTTTGTTAGCGAGGAAAATCCATATGAACAAGCACGTTGGCTCTCCCATAGAGGGTAGAACCTCGAGTAATCAAGCCCCTAAGCGCGAGACCTAGTAACAGATGAATTACCCATTATGTGCACCCTCCGATAACACTTCATTTTTGAACAATTTGGCATAGCCAGAAATTATACCCGGGTGGTGTGCTTAATTGGACAACACATGACTTAGCCTCGTAGTAATAGTTTTAAGAACCTATTTTTTCTCTAAAATTGTATTTATGTATAACACGTATAATATAAAAGTGTATTGTTATTCGAGAATGTGTAGGTGCCGAAAATGACATTTTTTTTAGTTTAATGTTCTTTTTAAACGTTTTAAACTTCTATCTTATTATTATTATCTTTATGTACTAATAAGTAATAACTTAGCATGATATATATAATTTTATGGCAAATTATTGCACTAACATTGTAATCATGTGTAACACACATCATTCACTAAAAACACATTTTAACTCATTATCTCATTAAAATACGCCTCCAAATGAAGTAGTATTCGGTGGCTAATAATTTTCAATTTTCAGATTACGCTGAATTTTCGCAAGATTACCATGAAACGGTCTAACGAGCAAGACTCTTTGAAAGTGTCTGGCAATTCGAGGTCCTCTAGATGCCAGAAATGACATTTTACACATTATTAATGTTTTGTTTGAACGTTTTGAATTACTATCATATTATTGTTTTTGTGTATAAATGACTAAACATGGTATATATAATATTGAGACCTATTATATCTGATAGTTTTAGCAGAGGGGTATAAAATACTATTAAATGTTACAAGAAAATACTATTAAATACGATACAATTTTACACAAGATATTTATTTATTTAGAGAATGGATATACTTAAACCTTGCTACAACACTTATAGGTAGTGTACCTAATCGTACAGTAGTGTAGTTTTTAGTAAGTCCGGTTCTTCCACAGGGAAAATCTTTAAACAAAGCTTAACGCTATATTAGTTTACTTTTATAAAAATACAAATATATATATATATATATATATATATATATATATATATATATATATATATATATATATATATATATATATATATAAGTAATATTATTATTATAAATGGGGGTTTTTACCGTTTAATGACCGGTTTGTCGATTTTAAAACTTTAGTCGCAGTTAAAACCAAATGTAAAATAATAAATAAATACAAGACTTAATTTAAAGCGTAAAGTAAATAACGATAATGAAATTGCGAATAATAAAAGTGCGATAAAATAAACTTGCGATAATTAAAAAGTACGATAATTAAAAGTGCAATTAAATACAATAACAATAAGAATGCGATAATTAGAAGTGCAATTAAATATAAAATAAAGGAAATAAAATATGAAATAAAAGAATTATGCTTATTTAAACTTCCGTAATCATGATGTTTGACGTGTTGATTTTAGTTTTATGCCCATGGGTTAATTGTCCTTTGTCCTGGATTATTTAATATGTCCATACGGATTTGTCCATAATAGTCCATCAGTCATAAATATAAAGTGCGAGTGTCCTCGTCAAATTATCCTTATACCCGAAGTTAAATATTCCAACTAATTGGGGATTCGAATTGTAACAAGGTTTTAATACTTTGTTTAATGAATACACCAGGTTATCGACTGCGTGTAAACCAAGGTTTTACTACTTTGTTAACAATTACACCAATTACCCTTGAATGTAATTCACCCCTGTTTCAACAATTCTAGTGGCTATTAATCCATTCCCGTGTCCGGTTAAATGAACGATTATTGGTACATATAAATACCCCGCCCATCGTGTCCGATCGAGTGTATATGATAATTTATAGGGACGCCCAATTGTAAATCTTTATATTAACATTAAAAAACTATCATTTAGTTAAACAAATATAAAGCCCATTAATAGCCTATAGTCTAATTTCCACAAGTGTCGTTCTTTTGTCCAAACCCCAATTATGGTACAAAGCCCAATTACCCAATTTTAGTAATTAGCCCAACATCATGATTACTTCATTTTAAATAAGCATAATAATAACTTAGCTACGAGACATTAAATTAAAAAGGTTGAACATAACTTACAATGATTAAAAATAGCGTAGCGTTACACGGACAGAATTTCGACTTACACCCTTACAACATTCGCTAACATACCCTTATTATTAGGATTAAAATTAAAATTAAAATTAAAATATAAATATAAATATATACGTTTAGATAGATGGATGGATATATGATATATTTTTACGATCAGAATGCGCGAGCTTTATAGGCAGTTTCTCAATTTGGGGCTCCGCGACTCGCGTAATTTTTGCACTGCAAACTCCGCAACTCGCGGAGTTTGCTTTTACAGCTAACACAAGTTTGGAGCCTTTCTTGCCGACGGTTTATAATATATTATATAATATATAAATAATTATAAGAATTATTTAAATATTATATTATATTTATGTGCATAGTTGACTTGTAATTTTTAGTCCGTTGCGTCGAGCGTTGAGAGTTGACTCTGGTCCCGGTTTCGGATTTTCGAACGTCCTTGCGTACAATTTAATATCTTGTACTTTGCGTTTTGAATCTTGTACTCTTGTAATTTCGAGACGTTTCTTATCAATAATTGGAACCTCTTTTATTGTATTTTGTACTTTTGAGCTTTTTGGTCGTTTGCGTCTTCAATTCGTCGAATCTGTCTTTTGTATTCACCTTTTATTATTTAAACGAATATCACTTGTAAATAGAACAATTGCAACTAAAAGCTTGTCTTTCTTGAGGAATAATGCTATGAAATATATGTTTGTTTTTAGCATTATCAAATATTCCCACACTTGAGCGTTGCTTGTCCTCAAGAAATATCGTCTTGAAATACTAGAATCACTTCTTTATTCTTCACACTTTGTACATCAGTGATTTCTATACGGCGGTATAAACAATGGTAGTAACGATATGGTTTACAGTCCCACATGACTATAAAAATTTAGATCCATTAAGGAAATTGGATCTTTATGAAAACATTTGATCTTTTGAAAATTAAATCTAGTTTTTACCCTAGATAAGTTTTTCGGAATAACCCTTCACCGGTGTTTGCAAAATATTTTTGTGGGTTTGGTGGGTTTCAGATTTGAAAATTTTAGCTCAAAACTTATGGTTTTGTGTCACCCACTTGCTAACCTTGTATTTGGAAAGCAACACGTCCAGTTTACTTGTCCCGTATATTACCTTTCGGTAAACTACCGTCCAGTTGTAAAGGAAAGCGTTGAACAAGCAACTGTTAAGGCAATGTCCCCTGACATGCTTTTAATTATGGTCTATAACGTGTCAGACGCAATTACTATCCTTGGTAGGAGCAATAGTAAAGCTCACCCTTATAATTTGTAGGTTTGGCACAAGGTCCTGTCCTTGACCACTATGCAACCACCGTTCTTACGATTGACACCCGATTTGGTTCAGGTGACCTAATGAATTCCAGGTGAATTTCTAGGATTTTACGTTCAATGGTAATGAACGCATTGAAAATGGGTTTTCAGAAAACAAATTGGTTTGTAATTTTGATCAAAATATTTTCTCGTTCAGGCTCGAGTTTAGATATCATTGAATTCCATGAGTTTGTAATTCTCAATCTTTAAGGTCAATCTCAAGGATTGAGTAATATCATTCTTAAAAGCTGATTTTTGATCTTTTAAGGAGATTATCCTTTCTGGGGATTTGATTCATTAGTCTTATCCAGCTAATTTGCATGGTGTCCCCCCATTTTACGAGATAAATCCTTCTCATGGTTAGGATAAATCTGACCACTTGGCGACCCTGTTTAATGCTGAGGTCCGTGGATTTCCTGCTGATTTTAGTGATGACTTTTCTAGGTTTTTCGTCAACCTACAGCTGGTCTGGACGACAACTTCCTGACCTAAATCAAGAAGCGCGTGTCTTTTTCGGAAGACTTTACTTCCTTTTAATGATGGAATTGATTCATCGTGTAGATCCATCTCTTCTTTTCTTTCATTGGGTAAAACAGTTTAGTTTAGTCCAAAGCAAAAGTATTTTCAGTTATTTATTACAGATATATGTGACATATGTTTTGAATAACTTGGAGAATTTTCCCACACTTGGCTTTTATTTTCCTTTTTATTGTCCTCTATTCCATTTTAAATAAATTTTAACATTTTGGTTTGTTTCTCAATTTATGTCCTTTCCGAGGTAACAATAATTTCGGTGTTAAAACCTAGTTTTATCGTTCATAAATATGTATAAACATGATTTTGAGTTCATTTATTTGAAAATTTTGAAAAATTTTACTAGAATTGGGTAGTCAGTATATAAGATTAGGGCTGTTCTTTATTATCAGAGAGCACTAGATTCTAATACAACTACTACTTTACTAGTATTTCTAATGGTAACCAAGTGTATAAAGTAAAAATTTTAAAATCCGAAAGAATTTAACCTCTTCCCACACTTAAGATCTTGCAATGCCCTCATTTGCAAGAAATCAGTAACAATTTAAATTATTGAGGGTGATTTGTGTGAAAATGATTAAATTTTACCAAAGTTTCCAAACATATTTGTATTTGCTTGCTGAATGATAAATGGTGCACATCGTTTGTTCATTCCATCTTGTTGTTATTTCACATATATTTTGCATCTTGTCGTCAAAATTAGTTGCTTTTGCTGAACTTAATGCCAGTATTTGAAAATGCGTTATTTTACCCTGTTGTGTTCATAAGATAAACTGCAAACATATATACATATTTTTGAAGTTTGGTATATTACCCCACATTCAAAAATTATTAAAATCTAAGAATAAAAGTTGGAAAATTATAACAACTATTAAAATATTAACATAAGTATTAAACGTATCAACATTATAAATTACAAAATAAATAAAACTAAGTAGACTAGGGATGATACTGATACCAATAGGGGTTCCATGCATAACCATAGGTGCTATAAAATGCTTCGGCTGGGTTATACGTAGGATACGGTGGTTGAATCTCTATAGACCAGGGAGGGAATATGGGCTTTGGAGTAGGAATATAGTTTCTACCTATATGTTGGCAATAAGCTATGATTTGGTTTTGATGAACTTGCCAATCTTCAAATGCTCTCTGTCTAGCATTTTCGTACTCCTGTGAAGCTATAAACCTTTGCATTTCTTGCATTTCATTTCCCCCTCCTACATTACCTTGCTGTTGGTTTCTCTCAACCTGTGGATGTCTACCATGGTATTGTACTGCGGCGTTATTTCGCCTCTTCAAAACTTTCGCACCATGGTATACATTTAAACATATTGTATCGCGGGGTTCTGGTTCTTCGACTAATAATCCCCCCCGACTTATATCCACACCGAGATATTCAGCAATCAAAGTTATAAATATACCACCTCCTATTATGCTATGCGGTCTCATCCCCCTAACCATAGCTGATAAATAATAACCCACACAATAAGGTATACTTACAGCGCTTTGTGGGTCTCGAATACACATATGGTAAAACAAATCCTGTTCATTTACCTTTTCCTTGTTCTTACCTCTTTGTGTAATCGAATTAGCTAAAAACCTATGAATTACTCTTAATTCAGCTCTATCTATATCCAAATAAGAGTAATTTCCCCCTTTGAATCGGTGATGGCTTGTCATTTAAATCCATACACCATGTGTATCAAAATTTTCATCTATCTTTCTACCATTTAGTATCAACCTTCTACAATCGGCAGATGCTAACTCCTCAGGCGTATATATACGTAAAGCCTGAGCCATGTCTAGTAAAGACATGTGGCGCATCGAACCTCCTAACAAAAATCTAATAAAAGATCGATCGGTTAAACTAGCTACCCGATCATTTAATTCTATACTACACAACAATTCTTCACACCATACTTTATATCAGGTCTACGCATGGTGAATAAACGTACCCAGTCGTTAAAAGTAGAATTACCATACCTCTGTGCAAGTAATTCCCTAATTGGTCCGGCCAATTCTACAGCTTCTAATGATCCCCATTCTATGACCCTAGGTACCTCAACAACTTTAGAATTTAGAGTATGCAAACCCCTTTGGTATTTTGGATAATCTATCCAAAGTCTGTCAAATCTCAGGTTCGGGTGCAAATCTTCCAAGTGCATATCAGAAAATGTCATGACTGGATGAGGTATATCTTGTTCGTAGTAGTTATCCACCTCCTGTTGTTCCGCATTCTCAGCAGGAGCATTGCGAGCTTGGGATGAAGATTCACCCCTTTCAGTCTGCAAAACACATCAAACACAATTTTTGTGCATCCAAATATGCATTAGTGTCAGCAAAATCATCAATCAAAATAATTACAATGACATGATCAATTTATATCAAACTTAAGCTCATTTTCATATTTTCATCAAATCTACACTTTTCAAATAAGCATATACGAAAATGTTCGCCAAGTTCATAAGCATTCAACTCAAATAACATGTCAAAATAATCATTACTAGCAATTAAACAAGTTTCAAATGGCATTATCTATCAAAAATCAAGTTCATGAATTTTAGACTTGAAAAAGTCCACTTTAATTCTCAAAATCATGTTCAGGCTCAAAGTTTGGATCATTTAACTACCTAACCATGTTACACTACTTAATTTAGCAACAATTCATGACAAAAATCGGACATAACCTGTTTATATCAAAAAGCCCCAAATTGCTCAAGAACACAAACCCTAGATTACTCAAAATTTGAAGTTTAAGGCTTCTAATCATGTTAAATAGCATCAATCTAGGTTATACAAGCATAATACATAAACAATTTAAGCATAATTACACTAAAAAGCATCAAAATCAAATTGGGTATAAAATTGCTCAAGAACACTAATTTTCGGATTAAATGGTGTTTAGGTGTAGAAATTTACCGTTTTTCTTGAGTAATTCCTTGATAGCATCCTTCTCAACATGATTTTAGTAAAAGATTTGATGATTAACGGTTAAAAATTGTGATTTTGGGAGGTCTTTTCGGGTTTTTTCGGGTATTATTTTCGCAGTATTTTTGAGTCGTGTGTGGACTGATCAGTTCAGCTCGATTTTATTTTTTTTTCTGTATTTTGGTCCTCCTGCGAGTCGTGGGGTTTAAACCTTCAAACTTCGCGAGTCGCGGAGTTTGTATTATTATTATTATTATTATTTTTTTTAACATCTTATACTAATTAAAACAATTAAGTAATTAATTTTAAAATTTTGTTTCCCTTGTTATTTAGGACGAGGTCGTTTCGGATCGATGTCCTAGTCCGTCCTTCGGCAAAATTTTAAAATTTGTCTTTTTGTAGCGATTGTTTTAAAAGCTAAGATTTTAGGGTTTTTTAATGTTTTTGGCATACTTTAATTCAATAAGATTAAAAATAATGATAATAAAAGTTCTCGTCCCTCCCTCGGGTAAAGCAATTTCGGTTCAACGACCTAGTCTTCAACTTACGACGAATTTTAATAATCATATTTTTAACTTAATGAGATAAAGTAAATTTTTTGTTTTTAAATTCACACAACTTATAAAATTCAAAATTAATATTAAAAATTCACACCAAACTTAAAATTTGAAATGCATAAAATTAAAAATTCATATTTTAAAAATTAAAAATTCACACCAAACTTAATTTAAAAATTCATATTATAAATTCACACCAAACTTATATTAATTTTTCAAATATTTACAATTTTAAATATATTGTTTTTACAAAGTTTACAATATTAATTTAAGATTTATATATTAATTTTAAAAACATGGTAAAAATAAAATTAAAAATCTTTTTGGCTTTTTATCCCACTTTAATCAATCAAATATTATCAAAAATATGCGCCCCTCTTTTCGGTAAAGTAATTTCGGTTCCAAGACCTAATTTAACTCATGACGAATTTTTGAAATATTTTGGGTTGATTGATTAAAGATATTTATACCTTAAGAATAAACGTTAAATTTCGCAGTGATGTAATAAATTTTTGAATGATATCAATAATTTTGGTCGCCAAACCTAATTTTATTCAATACCAATTTAATACTTTATAGCGAACAAATTAGCGTTTATTATCAAAAGGTTAAAAATAAAAATAAAAAAAAAAACAGTATAAACATACCTGTGAAATAGATTTCTTAGTTATATGATCTATCCCATTCATAAGATAGTCGGTTTAATTGGTTTTCCATGGCTACATAGGCGTAACCTCGAGCATTCAGTGTTTTTTCTTCTAAACATATGAACGGTCCGTCTCTGCATAAAGTAACAAATTCGGTGTTTGAATAGGTTTGATTATTTGAACATTTACCTCCATGTGACCATTTTCCGCATTTGTGACATCGTTCTAGGTGTCGTGCTCTTCTTTTCGCTGCGGATTTTGATTTTCCTTTACCAAATTGTAACTTATTATCTTCGCATCTGGATTCTTTTCTTACTCCGTCCAATCTTTCTCTGATTACTGATACTATTTCACTCGGTAGTGTGTCATTATTACGTTTAGTGATCAAAGCGTGTAGCATTTGACCATGGTTTAGTTCACAGGCAGTCTTCATTTCCTAAAAAAAATAAAAATTCAGAATGGGGGGAGAAGACTAGTTCTTTAGGGTCTGCTAGGGAAAGACCATTCGGGTTCCATTTTCGAGAACTACACGAAAACAGACAATCAAACTCTAACATAAATACATAAACCCCCTATACTTAGTTAGCTGTGGTATCAAAATTGTGATTAACTTCATTGTCTTCTTCCATCGGACCATGTATGTAATGTTTAACTCTGTGACCATTAACTTTAAATTCAATCCCATTTGAATTTATCAATTCTACTGTTCCGTATGGAAAAACTCTTTTAACTATGAATGGTCCAGACCATCTTGATTTCAATTTTCCAGGAAATAGCTTGAATCGTGAATTGAAAAGAAGAACTCTGTCTCCTTCCTTAAATTCTTTTGAACTTCTGATTCTTTTATCATGCCATTTCTTCGTTCTTTCTTTATAGATTAACGAATTTTCGTATGCTTCATGTCTTAATTCTTCTAATTCGTTTAGTTGACTTAATCGTAGATGTCCAGCTTCATGTAAATCAAGATTACATGTCTTCAAAGCCCAAAATGCTTTGTGTTCAATTTCTACTGGAAGATGACATGCTTTTCCATAAACAAGTCTAAAAGGTGTGGTTCCAATTGGAGTTTTGTAGGCTGTTCTAAAAGCCCAGAGTGCATCCTCCAATTTAGTGGACCATTCCTTCGGATTTGATCCTACGGTTTTCTCTAGAATACGTTTTAAAGCTCGGTTGGTATTTTCAACTTGTTCACTTATTTGTGGATGATATGCGGTGGAGATTTTATGAGTTACTCCATATCTTTTAAGAACTTTCTCAAGTTGATTATTACAGAAATGAGTACCCCGATCACTTATTAAAGTTTTTGGTGTTCTAAACCTTGCAAAAAGACGTTTTAAAAAGTTGACTACAATTCGTGCATCATTAGTTGGGAGAGCTTGTGCTTCCGCCCATTTAGATACATAATCAATGGCTACGAGTATATATAGATTATTATGAGATTTTGGAAATGGACCCATAAAGTCAATACCCCAAATGTCAAATACTTCACATACTTGGATGACATTTTGTGGCATTTCATCACGTTGACTTATTTTTCCGGCCCTTTGACAAGCATCACAGGATTTGCAAAGAAGGTGTGAGTCTTTGTAAATTGTAGGCCAATAGAATCCTGCATCATAAACTTTTCTTGCTGTTAGTTGAGGCCCATAATGCCCTCCTGTTGGTCCTGTGTGACAATGGTTTAATATTTTACTGGCTTCATCTCCAAATACACATCGGCGTATTATTCAATCGGGACAACTTTTAAACAAATGTGGATCTTCCCAGAAATAGTGTTTTATATCACTGAAGATTTTTTTTCGTTTTTGGTACGATAATCCTTTTTCAAGGAATCCACAAACTAAGTAGTTTGCATAGTCTGCAAACCATGGAATTTCTTTATAATCTATCTTCAATAGATATTCATCAGGAAAGTTGTCTTGTATGGCCGATTCATTTAGAACTTCTAACTCAGGATTTTCAAGACGAGAAAGATGATCAGCGGCGAGATTTTCTGCTCCCTTTTTATCTCGGATTTCAATATCAAACTCTTGTAAGAGTAAGATCCAACGATTAATCTTGGTTTAGCATCTTGTTTCGAAAATAGGTATCTAAGAGCAGAATGGTCGGTATAGACCACCGTTTTTGCTAGAACGAGATATGATCGAAATTTGTCAAAAGCAAAGACAATAGCAAGGAGTTCTTTTTCAGTAGTTGTATAGTTCGTTTGTGCTCCTTGTAACGTCTTACTAGCATAATATATAGGTTGAAATCGTTTTTCAATCCTTTGTCCTAAAACGGCTCCCATTGCAAAATCACTTGCATCGCACATTAGTTCAAATGGTAGATTCCAATTTGGTGTTATCATGATCGGCGCATTAGTGAGTTTCTCTTTAAGAATATTAAAAGATTTGATACATTCATCTGAAAAGATGAATGGAGCATCCTTTTCTAGGAGTTTATTCATAGGAGTGGCAATTTTAGAAAAATCTTTTATGAAACGTCGGTAAAAACCGGCATGCCCTAGAAAACTCCTAACTCCTCTAACATTGGTGGGATGTGGAAGTTTAGCAATTACATCTACTTTAGCTCTATCCACTACAATTCCTTCTTTTGAAATTTTATGTCCAAGAACGATGCCTTCTTTAACCATGAAATGGCATTTCTCCCAATTAAGTACTAGATTTGATTGTTTGCATCTAATAAGCATTCGTTCCAGATTTACTAGACATGATTCAAATGTATCACCGAAAACTGAAAAGTCATCCATGAAAACTTCCATGCATTCTTCTATCATGTCATGAAAAATCGCCATCATACACCTTTGAAAGGTTGCAGGGGCGTTGCAAAGTCCAAATGGCATGCGTTTGTAAGCAAAAGTACCATAAGGGCATGTGAATGTGGTTTTCTCTTGATCTTCGGGTGCTATTGGAATTTGAAAATATCCTGAAAATCCATCTAGAAAACAATAGTAACTATTTCCGGCTAATCTTTCCAACATTTGATCTATGAAAGGTAAGGGAAAGTGATCTTTTCTGGTGCTGTCATTTAATTTTCTATAATCAATACACACACGCCATCCTGTTACAGTCCTAGTAGGAATAAGCTCATTTATTCATTTGTAATGACAGTCATGCCACCCTTCTTAGGCACGCATTGAACTGGGCTTACCCATGGACTATCAGAAATAGGATAAATTAGACCTGCATCTAGTAGTTTAATAATCTCTTTCTTAACTACATCTTGTATATTAGGATTTAGTCTTCGTTGGCGTTGCACATACGTTTTATGACCTTCTTCAATAAGGATTTTATGTGTGCAATACGAAGGACTTATTCCTTTAATATCATGAATCTTCCATGCAATGGCTGGTTTATGAGCTTTTAACACAGAAATGAGTTGTGATTTCTCATTTTCAGTAAGAGAAGACGATATTATTACAGGTAATTCAGATTCACCATGTAAATAAGCGTATTCCAAATGGTTTGGAAGTGGCTTTAACTCTAATTTCGGAGGTTCTTCTATCGATGATTTGTATCGATATCTGTCTTCTTCTTTTAGCATTTGAATTTCTTCTATTGTTGGTTCATATCCATTAGCTATAAGTGTAGCTAACATTTCAGCTTCATCAATTGGTTCATTACCTTCTCCTAAAGAACATTCTCCTGTTCCTTGTAATTCTGGAAATTCTTCTAATAATTCTGCATGTGCATCTATAGTTTGAATATAATAACATGTATCATCTGCAGATTGTGGTTGTTGCATTGCTCTATCAACTGAAAAGGTAACACTCTCGTCCTCTATACTTAGGGTCAGTTTCTTACCGAACACGTCTATCATTGCTTTAGCCGTGTTTAAGAATGGTCTTCCTAATATGAGTGGAACTTGAGAATCTTCTTCCATGTCCAAAACAACAAAATCTACTGGAAATACTAAAGTACCAACTTTAACTAGCATGTTCTCCATTATCCCTCTAGGATATTTTATTGATCTATCGGCTAGTTGTATGCTTATTCTGGTTGGTTTCAATTCTCCAAGGTCTAGTTTAGTGTATAGTGAATACGGCATTAGATTTATACTAGCACCTAAGTCTGCCAATGCTTCTATTGAACTAAGACTACCCAGAAAACATGGAATTGTGAAACTTCCTGGATCAGATAATTTTTCTGGTATCTTATTCAACAGCACTGCTGAACAATTAGCATTCATGGTAACAGCCGAGAGTTCTTCCATTTTCTTTCTATTTGAGATTAGATCTTTCAAGAATTTAGCATATCTAGGCATTCCTGAAATCACATCAATGAAAGGAAGATTTACATTTATCTGTTTAAACATATCCAAGAATTTTGATTGCTCGGCTTCAAGTTTCTCTTTCTTCATTTTACTTGGGTAAGGAAGTGGTGGTTGGTATGGTTTAACATAATGTTTATCCTTAACTTTGTTATCTTCATTAACCTTCTCAACTACCGGTTCTTTTTCCTTATCTTGATCAGGTTGTGGTTCTTGCGGAGTAGGAATAGCTTCATCAGAAGTTACAAGTATTTCAGGTGGTTTAAGTGTTGTACCACTTCTTGTGGTAATGGCTTTAGCTGTTTCATTCCGGGGGTTAGCATTTGTATCACTATGTAGACTTTTCGGTTTTCTTTCACCTATTAATCTTGCTAGGTTACTTACTTCTTGTTCCAAGTTTTGAATAGAAGCTTGTTGATTTCTAAATGCTTGAGCATTTTGTTCATTAGTTTGTTTCTGAGATGTGAAAAACTGCGTTTGAGTTTCAACTAGCTTCGTCATCATATCTTCTAAATTCGGCTTTTTATCATCGGTTTGTTGTGGTGGTTTGTTTTGAAAATTAGGTCTTTGCTGGTTGTAAGTATTATTGGATACTTGTTGATTGCTAGGACCTTGTTGGTTGTTGTATGGAATATTTCGGTTATAATTCTGGTTTTGATTGTAAATCGGTCTTGGCGGTTGATAATTATTCTGATAATTATTTCCAGGCCTTTGGTTTATGTATGAAATATTCTCTCTTTGTTCCATTGTTAATTCAATACTGAGACAATCTTTTGTCAAATGTGGTCCTCCACACTGCTCACAACTAATTCGTATTGAGTGAATATCTTTAGTCATCTTTTCCATTCGTCTCTCGACAACATCTATTTTTGCGGAAATGGAATCTAAGTCATGGCTAGAATCGGCTCTAGCTGCTTTAGATGATCTAACGATATCTTTTTCTTGGTGCCACTCATGTGAGTGGGAAGCAGTGTTATCAATAATCTTGTAAGCATCAGTTTTGATTTTCTTCATAATAAAACCACCAGCTGCTATATCAATGTCTTTCCTTGTAGTGATGTCGCATCCTTGATAGAATATTTGTACTATTTGACAGGTGTCTAAACCATGTTGCGGACATCCTCTTAATAACTTTCCAAATCTTGTCCACGCCTCATATAGAGTTTCATTCGGCTTCTGTGTGAATGTAACAATTTCTCCTTGAAGTCTTGATGTAGTGCGAGGTGTATATAAAATAGTTATTAAATTTTTGCAGGAAAAACTATTAAATACGATACAATTTTACACAAGATATTTATTTATTTATAGAATGGATATACTTAAACCTTGCTACAACACTTATAGGCAGTGTACCTAATCGTACAGTAGTGTAGTTTTTAGTAAGTCCGGTTCGTTCCACAGGGAAATCTTTAAACAAAGCGTAACGCTATATTAGTTTACTTTTATAAAAATACAAATATATATATAAGTAATATTATTATTATAAAGGGGGGTTTTTACCGTTTAATGACCGGTTTGTCGATTTTAAAACTTTAGTCGCAGTTAAAACCTAATGTAAAAAATTAAATAAATAAAAGACTTAATTTAAAGCGTAAAGTAAATAACGATAATGAAATTGCGAATAATAAAAATGCGATAAAATGAACTTGCGATAATTAAAAAGTACGATAATTAAAAGTGCGATTAAATAACAATAAATAAAAGTGCGATAATTAGAAGTGCAATTAAATATAAAATAAAGGAAATTAAATATGAAATAAAAGAATTATGCTTATTTAAACTTCCGTAATCATGATGTTTGACGTGTTGATTTTAGTTTTATGCCCATGGGTTAATTGTCCTTTGTCCTGGATTATTCAATATGTCCGTCTGGTTTTTGTCCATAACAGTCCATCAGTCATAAATATAAAGTGCGAGTGTCCTCGTCAAATTATTATTATACCCAAAGTTAAATATTCCAACTAATTGGGGATTCGAATTGTAACAAGGTTTTAATACTTTGTTTAATGAATACGCCAGGTTATCAACTGCGTGTAAACCAAGATTTTACTACTTTGTTAACAATTACACCAATTACCCCTGAATGTAATTTCACCCCTGTTTTAATTATTCTAGTGGCTATTAATCCATTCCCGTGTCCGGTTAAATGAACGATTATTCGTACATATAAATACCCCGCCCATCGTGTCCGATCGAGTGTATATGGTAATTTATAGGGACGCCCAATTGTAAATCTTTATATTAACATTAACAAACTATCATTTAGTTAAACAAATATAAAGCCCATTAATAGCCCATAGTCTAATTTCCACAAGTGTCGTTCTTTTGTCCAAACCCCAATTATGGTACAAAGCCCAATTACTCAATTTTAGTAGTTAGCCCAACATCATGATTACTTCGTTTTAAATAAGCATAATAATAACTTAGCTACGAGACATTAATATAAAAAGGTTGAACATAACTTACAATGATTTAAAAATAGCGTAGCGTTACACGGACAGAATTTCGACTTACACCCTTACAACATTCGCTAACATACCCTTATTATTAGAATTAAAATTAAAATTAAAATTAAAATTATATATATATATATAAATTTTACGTATGATAAGAGAAGAAAAAGATATGAATTTTTGATCAGAATTCGGTTTGCTTTATAGGCAGAGTTGTTTTTTGGGACTCCGCGACTCGCGGCAAAATCCTCTTCAAACTCCGCGAGTCGCGGAGAATGAATTTACAGCTCAGTCCTTGGAGTCTTTCTCTGCCGACGGTTTTTTATTTATAAATATAATATATATATAATTAATATAATTAATTATATATTATATTATATTTATATACATAGTTAACTTGTAATTTTTAGTCCGTTGCGTCGAGCGTTAAGAGTTGACTCTGGTCCCGGTTCCGGATTTTCGAACGTCCTTGCGTACAATTTAATATCTTGTACTTTGCGTTTTGAATCTTGTACTCTTGTAATTTCGAGACGTTTCTTATCAATAATTGGAACCTTTTAGATTGTCTTTTGTACTTTTGAGCTTTTTGGTCGTTTGCGTCTTCAATTTGTCGAATCTGTCTTTTGTCTTCACCTTTTATTATTTAAACGAATATCACTTGTACATAGAACAATTGCAACTAAAAGCTTGTCTTTCTTGAGGAATAATGCTATGAAATATATGTTCGTTTTTAGCATTATCAAATATTCCCACACTTGAGCGTTGCTTGTCCTCAAGCAATATCGTCTTGAAATACTAGAATCACTTCTTTATTCTTCACACTTTGTACATCAGTGATTTCTATACGGCGGTATAAACAATGATAGTAACGATATGGTTTACAGTCCCACATGACTATAAAAATTTAGATCCATTAAGGAAATTGGATCTTTATGAAAACATTTGATCTTTTGAAAATTAAATCTAGTTTTTACCCTAGATAAGTTTTCCGGGATAACCCTTTACCGGTGTTTGCAAAATATTTTTGTGGGTTTGGTGGGTTTCAGATTTGAAAATTTTAGCTCAAAACTTGCTGTTTTGTGTCACCCACTTGCTAACCTTGTATTTGGAAAGAAACACGTCCAGTTTACTTGTCCCGTATATTACCTTTCGGTAAACTACCGTCCGGTTGTAAAGGAAAGCGTTGAACAAGCAACTGTTAAGGCAATGTCCCCTGACATGCTTTTAATTATGGTCTATAACGTGTCGGACGCAATTACTATCCTTGGTAGGAGCAATAGTAAAGCTCACCCTTATAATTTTTCGGTCTGGCACAAGGTCCTGTCTTTGACCACTATGCAACCACCGTTCTTACGGTTGACACCCGATTTAGTTCAGGTGACCTAATGAATTCCGGGTAAATTCCTAGGATTTTACGTTCAATGGTAATGAACGCATTGAAAATAGGGTTTTCAGAAAACAAATCGGTTTATAATTTTGATCAAAATATTTTCTCGTTCAAGCTCGAGTTTAGATATCATTGAATTCCATGAGTTTGAATTCTCAATCTCTAAGGTCAATCTCTAGGATTGAGTAATATCAGTCTTAAAAGCTGATTTTTGATCTTTAAGGAGATTATCCTTTCTGGGGATCTGATTCATTAGTCTTATCAAGCTAATTTGCACGGTGCCCCCCATTGTACGAGATAAATCCTTCTCATGGTTAGGATAAATCTGACCACCTGGCGACCCTGTTTAATGCTGAGGTCCGTGGATTTCCTGCTGATTTTAGCGATGACTTTTCTAGATTTTTCGTCAACCTACAGCTGGTCTGGACGACAACTTCATGACCTAAATCAAGAAGCGCGTGTCTTTTTCGGAAGACTTTACTTCCTTTTAATGATGGAATTAATTCATCGTGTAGATCCATCTCTTCTTTTCTTTTATCGGGTAAAACAGTTTAGTTTAGTCCAAAGCAAAAGTATTTTCAGTTATTTGTTACAGATATATGTGACATATGTTTAAGATAACTTGGTAAATTTTCCCACACTTGGATTTTATTTTCCTTTTTATCGTCCTCTATTCCATTTTAAATGAATTTTAACATTTTAGTTTGTTTCTTAATTTATGTCCTTTCCGAGGTAACAATAATTTCGGTGTTAAAACCTAGTTTTATCGTTCATAAATATGTATAAACATGATTTTGAATTCATTTAATTGAAAATTTTGAAAAAATTTACTAGAATTGGGTAGTCAGTATATAAGACTAAGGCTGTTCTTTTTTATCAGAGAGCACTAGATTCTAATACAACTACTGCTTTACTAGTATTTTTAATGGTAACCAAGTGTTTAAGATAAAAATTTTAAAATCCGAAAGAATTTAACCCCTTCCCACACTTAAGATCTTGCAATGCCCTCATTTGCAAGAAATCAGTAACAATTTAAATTATTGAGGGTGATTTGTGTGAAAATGATTAAATTTTTACCAAAGTTTCCAAATATATTGGCGTTTGTTTGCTGAATGATAAATGGTGCACATCATTTGTTCATTCCGTCTTGTTGTTATTTCACATATATTTTGCATCTTGTCGTCAAAATTAGTTGCTTTTGCTGAACTTAATGCCAGTCTTTGAAAATGCGTTGTTTTACCCTGTTGTGTACATAAGATAAAGTGCAAACATATATACATATTTTTGAAGTTTGGTATATTACCCCACATTCAAAAATTATTAAAATCTAAGAATAAAAGTTAGATAATTATAAAAATGATTACAATATTAACAAAAGTATTTAACGTATCAATAATTATAAATTACAAAATAAAAATAAAAAAATAAGTAAACTAAGGATGATATTGGTACCAAAAGTGGTTCCAGGCATAACCATAAGTGCTATAGAATGCTTCGGCAGGGTCATACGTAGGATATGGTGGCTGCATCTCTATAGACCAAGGAGGGAAAATGGGTTTCGGTGTAGGAATATAGTTTCTACCTATATGTTGGCAATGAGCTATGATCTGGTTCTGATGAACTTGCCAATCTTCAAATGCTCTCTGTCTAGCATTTTCGTATTCCTGAGAAGCTATAAACCTATGCATTTCTTGCATCTCATTCCCCCCTCCTACATTACCTTGCTGCTGGTTTCTCTCCACCTGTGGATGTCTACCATGGTATCGTACTGCGGCGTTATTTCGCCTCTTCAAATCTTTCGCACCATGGTATACATTTAAACCTATAGTATCGCGGGGTTCTGGTTCTTCTACTAATAATTCCCCCCGACTTATATCCACACCGAGATATTCACCAATCAAAGTAATAAAAATACCACCTCCTATTATGCTATGTGGTCGCATCCCCCGAACCATAGCTGATAAATAATAACCCACACAATATGGTATACTTACAGCGCTTTGTGGGTCTCGAATACACATATGGTAAAACAAATCTTGTTCATTTACTTTTTCCTTGTTTTTACCCCTTTGTGTAATCGAATTAGCTAAAAACCTATGTATCACTCTTAATTCGGCTCTATCTATATCCAAATAAGAGTAATTTCCCCCTTTGAAACGGTGATGGCTTGTCATTTGACTCCACACACCGTGTGTATCAAAATTCTTATCTATCTTTCTACCGTTTAGTATCAATCCTCTACAATCGGCAGACGCTAACTCCTCAGGCGTATATATACGTAAAGCCTGAGCCATGTCCAGTAAATACATGTGGCGCATCGAACCGCCTAACAAAAATCTAATAAAAGAACGATCGGTTAAACTAGCTACCCGATCATTCAACTCTATACTACATAACAATTCTTCACACCATACTTTATATACAGGTCTACGTATGGTGAATAAACATATCCAGTCATTAAAAGAAGAATTACCATACCTCTGTACAAGTAATTCCCTAATTGGCCCGGCCAATTCTACAGCTTCTAAGGGTCCCCATTCTATGACCCTCGGTACCTCAACAACCTTGGAATGAAGAGTATGCAAACCCCGTTGATATTTTGGATAATCTATCCAAAGTCTGTCAAATCTCAGGTTCGGGTGCAACTCTTCCAAGTGCATATCAGAAAAGGTCATGACTGGATGAGGTACATCCTGCTTGTAGTAGTTATCCACCTCCTGTTGTTCCAAATTCTCAGCAGGAGCATTGCGGGCTTGGGATGAAGATTCACCCCTTTCATTCTGCAAAACACATCAAACACAATTTTTGTGCATCCAAATATGCATTAGTGTCAGCAAAATCATCAATCAAAATAATTACAATGACATTATCAATTTATATCAAACTTAAGCTTATTTTCACATTTTTATCAAATCTACACTTTTTCAAATAAGCATATACGAAAATGTTCGCCAAGTTCATAAACATTCAACTCAAATAACATGTCAAAATAATCATTACTAGCAATTAAACAAGTCTCAAATGGCATTATCTTTCAAAAATCAAGTTCATGAATTTTAGACTTGAAAAAGTCCACTTTAATTCTCAAAATCATGTTTAGGCTCAAAGTTTGGATCATTTAACTACCTAAACATGTTACACTACTTAATTTAGCAACAATTCATGACAAAAATCGGCCATAACCTGTTTATATCAAAAAGCCCCAAATTGCTCAAGAACACAAACCCTAGATTATTCAAAATTTGAAGTTTAAGGCTTCTAATCATGTTAAACAGCATCAATCTAGGTTATACAAGCATAATACATAAACAATTTAAGCCTAATTACACTAAAAAGCATCAAAATCAAATTGGGAAAAAATAGCTCAAGAACACTAAATTTCGAATTAAATGGTGTTTAGGTGTAGAAATTTACCGTTTTTCTTGAGTAATTCTTAGATAGCATCCTTTTCAACATGATTGTAGCAAAAGATTTGGTGATTAACGGTTAAAAATTGTGATTTTTGGGGTGTTTTTGGGTGGTTTTTCGTGGGTTTTCGCAGCTATTTTTCTGTTTTGGGGTTGAAACTGAGCTGTTGCAGCTCTTTATTTTTTTTCTGTAATTCGACTCCTCCGCGAGTCGCGGGGATTTACCCTCCAAACTCCGCGAGTCGCGGAGTTTTGTATATTTTTTTTTTTTTTATAATCATTAACTTATTAAAATAATTAAGTAATTAATTTTAAAATTTTGTTTCCCTTGTTATTTAGGACGAGGTCGTTTCGGATCGATGTCCTAGTCCGTCTCTCGACAAAATTTTAAAATTTGTCTTTTTGTAGCGATTGTTTTAAAAGCTATAATTTTTGGGTTTTTTCAATGTTTTTGGCATACTCTAATTCAATAAGATTAAAAATAATGATATTAAAAGTTCTCGTCCCTCCCTCGGGTAAAGCAATTTCGGTTCAAAGACCTAGTCTTCAACTTACGACGAATTTTAAAAATCATATTCTTAACTTAATGAGATAAAGTAAATTTTTGTTTTTAAATTCACACAACTTAAATATAAAATTCAAAATTAATATTAAAAATTCACACCAAACTTTAAAATTTAAAATGCATAAAATTAAAAATTTATATTTTAAAGATTAAAAATTCACACCAAACTTAATTTAAAAATTTATAAATTCATATCAAACTTATATTAATTTTTCAAATATTTACAATTTTAAATATATTGTTTTTACAAAGTTTACAATATTAATTTAAGATTTAAATATTAATTTAAAAAAATATGGTAAAAATAAAATTAAAAATCTTTTTGTCTTTTTATCTCACTTTAATCAATCAAATATTATCAAAAATATGCGCCCCTCTTTTCGGTAAAGTAATTTCGGTTCCAAGACCTAATTTAACTCATGACGAATTTTTGAAATATTTTGGGTTGATTGTTTAAATATATTTATACCTTAAGAATAAACGTTAAATTTCGCAGTGATGTAATAAATTTTTGAATGATATAAATAATTTCGGTCGCCAAACCTAATTTTATTCAATACCAATTTAATACTTTTTAGCGAACAAATTAGCGTTTATTATCAAAAGGTTAAAAATAAAAATAAAAATAAAAACTGTACAGACATACCTGTGAAATAGATTTCTTAGTTATATGATCTATCCCATTCATAAGATAGTCGGTTTAATTGGTTTTCCATGGCTATATAGGCGTAACCTCGAGCATTCAGTGTCTTTTCTTCTAAACATATGAACGGTCTGTCTCTGCATAAAGTAACAAATTCGGTATTTGAATAGGTTTGATTATTTGAACATTTACCTCCATGTGACCATTTTCCGCATTTGTGACATCGTTCTAGGTGTCGTGCTCTTCTTTTCGCTGCGGATTTTGATTTTCCTTTACCAAATTGTAACTTATTATCTTCGCATCTGGATTCTTTTCTAACTCCGTCCATTCTTTCTCTGATTACTGATACTATTTCACTTGGTAGTATGTCATTATTACGTTTAGTGATCAAAGCGTGTAGCATTAGACCATGGTTTAGTTCACAGGCAGTCTTCATTTCGTAAAAACCTAAAAAAAAATAAAAATTCAGAATGGGGGGAGAAGACTAGTTCTTTAGGGTCTGCTAGGGAAAGACCATACGTGTTCCATTTTCGAGAACTACACGAAAACAGACAATCTAACTCTAACAGAAATACATATTATCCTTTAAAGACTTGATTCTCCCCACACTTAGTTAGCTGTGGTGTCGAAATTGTGATTAACTTAGTTGTCGACTTCCATCGGACCATGTATGTAATGTTTAACTCTGTGACCATTAACTTTAAATTCAATCCCATTTGAATTTATTAATTCTATCGTTTCGTATGAGAAAACTCTTTTGACTATGAATGGTCCAGACCATCTTGATTTCAATTTTAGAGGAAATAGCTTGAATCGTGAATTGAAAAGAAGAACTCTGTCTCCTTCTTTAAATTCTTTTGAACTTCTGATTCTTTTATCATGCCATTTCTTCGTTCTTTCCTTATAGATTAACGAATTTTCGTATGCTTTATGTCTTAATTCTTCTAATTCGTTTAGTTGACTTAATCGTAGACGTCCGGCTTCATGTAAATCAAGATTACATGTCTTCAAAGCCCAAAATGCTTTGTGTTCAATTTCTACTGGAAGATGACATGCTTTCCCATAAACAAGTCTAAAAGGTGTGGTTCCAATTGGAGTTTTGTAGGCTGTTCTAAAAGCCCAGAGTGCATCCTCCAATTTAATGGACCATTCCTTCGGATTTGATCCTACGGTTTTCTCTAGAATACGTTTTAAACCTCGGTTGGTATTTTCAACTTGTTCACTTATTTGTGGATGATATGCGGTGGAGATTTTATGAGTTACTCCATATCTTTTAAGAACTTTCTCAAGTTGATTATTACAGAAATGAGTACCCCGATCACTTATTAAAGCTTTTGGTGTTCTAAACCTTGCAAAAAGACGTTTTAAAAAGTTGACTACAACTCGTGCATCATTAGTTGGGAGAGCTTGTGCTTCCGCCCATTTAGATACATAATCAATGGCTACGAGTATATATAGATTATTATGAGATTTTGGAAATGGACCCATAAAGTCAATACCCCAAATGTCAAATACTTCACATACTTGGATGACATTTTGTGGCATTTCATCACGTTGACTTATTTTTCCGGCCCTTTGACATGCATCACAGGATTTGCAAAGAAGGTGTGCGTCTTTGTAAATTGTAGGCCAATAGAATCCAGCTTCATAAACTTTTCTTGCTGTTAGTTGAGGCCCATAATGCCCTCCTGTTGGTCCTGTGTGACAATGGTTTAATATTTTACTAGCTTCATCTCCAAATACACATCGGCGTATTATTCCATCGGGACAACTTTTAAACAGATGTGGATCTTCCCAGAAATAGTGTTTTATATCACTGAAGAATTTCTTTCGTCTTTGGTACGATAATCCTTTTTCAAGGAATCCACAAACTAAGTAGTTTGCATAGTCTGCAAACCATGGGATTTCTTTATAATCTATCTTCAATAGATATTCATCAGGAAAGTTGTCTTGTATGGCTGATTCATTTAGAACTTCTAATTCAGGATTTTCAAGACGAGAAAGATGATCAGCGGCGAGATTTTCTGCTCCTCTTTTATCTCGGATTTCAATATCAAACTCTTGTAAGAGTAAGATCCAACGGATTAATCTTGGTTTAGCATCTTGTTTTGAAAATAGGTATCTAAGAGCAGAATGGTCGGTATAGACCACCGTTTTTGCTAGAACGAGATATGATCGAAATTTGTCAAAAGCAAAGACAATAGCAAGGAGTTCTTTTTCAGTAGTTGTATAGTTCGTTTGTGCTCCTTGTAATGTCTTACTAGCATAATATATAGGTTGAAATCGTTTTTCAATCCTTTGTCCTAAAACGGCTCCCATTGCAAAATCACTTGCATCGCACATTAGTTCAAATGGTAGATTCCAATTTGGTGTTATCATGATCGGTGCATTAGTGAGTTTCTCTTTAAGAATATTAAAAGATTTGATACACTCATCTGAAAAGATGAATGGCGCATCCTTTTCTAGGAGTTTATTCATAGGAGTGGCAATTTTAGAAAAATCTTTTATGAAACGTCGGTAAAAACTGGCATGCCCTAGAAAACTCCTAACTCCTCTAACATTGGTGGGATGTGGAAGTTTAGCAATTACATCTACTTTAGCTCTATCCACTTCAATTCCTTCTTTTGAAATTTTATGTCCAAGAACGATGCCTTCTTTAACCATGAAATGGCATTTCTCCCAATTAAGTACTAGATTTGATTTTTCGCATCTAATTAGCATTCGTTCCAGATTATCTAGACATGATTTAAATGTATCACCGAAGACTGAAAAGTCATCCATGAATACTTCCATGCATTCTTCTATCATGTCGTGAAAAATCGCCATCATACACCTTTGAAAGGTTGCAGGGGCGTTGCAAAGTCCAAATGGCATGCATTTGTAAGCAAAAGTACCATAAGGGCACGTGAATGTGGTTTTCTCTTGGTCCTCGGGTGCTATTGGAATTTGAAAATATTCGGAAAATCCATCTAGAAAACAATAGTAACTATTTCCGGCTAATCTTTCCAACATTTGATCTATGAAAACAATAGTAACTATTTGATCTATGAAAGGTAAGGGAAAGTGATCTTTTCTGGTGGCGTCATTTAATTTTCTATAATCAATACATACACGCCATCCTGTTACAGTCCTAGTAGGAATAAGCTCATTTTTCTCATTTGTAATGACAGTCATGCCACCCTTCTTAGGTACGCATTGAACTGGGCTTACCCATGGACTATCAGAGATTGGATAAATTAAACCTGCAACTAGCAGTTTAATAATCTCTTTCTTAACTACATCTTGCATATTAGGATTTAGTCTTCGTTGGCGTTGCACATACGTTTTATGACCTTCTTCCATAAGGATTTTATGTGTGCAATACGAAGGACTTATTCCTTTAATATCATGAATCTTCCATGCAATGGCTGGTTTATGAGCTTTCAACACAGAAATGAGTTGTGATTTCTCATTTTCAGTAAGAGAAGACGATATTATTACAGGTAATTCAGATTCACCATGTAAATAAGCGTATTCCAAATGGTTTGGAAGTGGCTTTAACTCTAATTTCGGAGGTTCTTCTATCGATGATTTATATCGATATCTGTCTTCTTCTTTTAGCATTTGAATTTCTTCTGTTGTTGGTTCATATCCATTAGCTATAAGTGTAGCTAACATTTCAGCTTCATCAATTGGTTCATTACCTTCTCCTAAAGAACATTCTCCTGTTCCTTGTAATTCTGGAAATTCTTCTAATAATTCTGCATGTACATCTATAGTTTGAATATAATAACATGTATCATCTGCAGATTGTGGTTGTTGCATTGCTCTATCAACTGAAAAGGTAACACTCTCATCCTCTATACTTAGGGTCAATTTCTTACCGAACACGTCTATCATTGCTTTAGCCGTGTTTAAGAATGGTCTTCCTAATATGAGAGGAACTTGAGAATCTTCTTCCATGTCCAAAACAACAAAATCTACTGGAAATACTAAAGTACCAACTTTAACTAGCATGTTCTCCATTATCCCTCTAGGATATTTTATTGATCTATCGGCTAGTTGTATGCTTATTCTGGTTGGTTTTAATTCTCCAAGGTCTAGTTTAGTGTATAGTGAATACGGCATTAGATTTATACTAGCACCTAAGTCTGCCAATGCTTCTATTGAACCAAGACTACCCAGAAAACATGGAATTGTGAAACTTCCTGGATCAGATAATTTTTCTGGTATCTTATTCAACAGCACTGCTGAACAATTAGCATTCATAGTAACAGCCGAGAGTTCTTCCATTTTCTTTCTATTTGAGATTAGATCTTTCAGGAATTTAGCATATCTTGGCATTCCTGAAATCACATCAATGAAAGGAAGATTTACATTTATCTGTTTAAACATATCCAAAAATTTGGATTGCTCGGCTTCAAGTTTCTCTTTCTTCATTTTACTCGGGTAAGGAAGTGGTGGTTGGTATGGTTTAACGTAAGGTTTATCCTTAACTGTGTTATCTTCATTAACCTTTTCAACTACCGGTTCTTTTTCCTTATCTTGATCAGGTTGTAGTTCTTGTGGAGTAGGAATAGTTTCATCAGAAGTTACAGGTATTTCAGGTGGTTTAAGTGTTGTACCACTTCTTGTGGTAATAGCTTTAGCTGTTTCATTCCGGGGGTTAGCATTTATATCACTAGGTAGACTTCCCGGTTTTCTTTCACCTATTAACCTTGCTAGGTTACTTACTTCTTGTTCCAGATTTTGAATAGAAGCTTGTTGATTTCTAAATGCTTGAGCATTTTGTTCATTGGTTTGTTTCTGAGATGTGAAAAACTGTGTTTGAGTTTCAACTAGCTTTGTCATCATATCTTCTAAATTCGGCTTTTTATCATCGGTTTGTTGTGGTGGTTTGTTTTGAAAATTCGGTCTTTGCTGGTTGTAAGTATTATTGGATACTTGTTGATTGCTAGGACCTTGTTGGTTGTTGTATGGAATATTTCGGTTATAATTCTGGTTTTGATTGTAAATCGGTCTTGTCGGTTGATAATTATTCTGATAATTATTTCCAGGCCTTTGGTTTATGTATGAAATATTCTCTCTTTGTTCCATTGTTAATTCAATACTGAGACAATCTTTTGTCAAATGTGGTCCTCCACACTGCTCACAACTAATTCGTATTGAGTGAATATCTTTAGTCATCTTTTCCATTCGTCTCTCCACAGCATCTATCTTTGCGGAAATGGAATCCAAGTCATGGCTAGAATCGGCTCTAGCTGCTTTAGATGATCTAATGATGTCTTTTTCTTGGTGCCACTCATGTGAGTGGGAAGCAGTATTATCAATAATTTTGTAAGCATCAGTTTCGGTTTTCTTCATAATAGAACCACCAGCTGCTATATCTATGTCTTTTCTTGTAGTGATGTCGCATCCTTGGTAGAATATTTGTACTATTTGACAGGTGTCTAAACCATGTTGCGGACATCCTCTTAACAACTTTCCATATCTTGTCCACGCCTCATATAGAGTTTCATTTGGTTTCTGTGTGAACGTAACAATTTCTGCTTGAAGTCTTACGGCTTTAGATGCAGGAAAGAATTGTTTAAGAAATTTGTCAACTAAAACGTCCCATGTATCGATCGCCCCTTCAGGTAACGATTCCAACCAATCTTTGGCTTCTCCCTTTAAAGTCCAGGGAAATAACATGAGATATATCTGTTCATCCTCCACTTCTCGGATTTTAAATAGTGTGCAGATCCTATTAAAGGTACGTAGATGTTCATTTGGATCTTCCTTCGGCGCACCACTAAATTGGCATTGATTAGTCACCATGTGTAGAATTTGTCCTTTGATTTCATAATCTGGCGCATTAATGTCTGGATGAGTAATTGCGTGACCTTGGCCAGTGCGTTTAGCTCTCATTCGGTCTTCCATACTTAAAGGTTCCAGATTCTCCATAATTGAATTTGTTGAATCGGTATCACTAGATGATTCTGATTTAATGGTTCGTTCCTCAACAATCTCTGTTTGAATGATTGGTGGTTCCGGAGGAAAGTTTAATGGTTCAGGATCTATGAACCGTTCCTGAATATTCTCCGGATTCTCAATTGTGAGGTTGGGTTCAAAAAATGGATTATCGGAAATTTGAACTGAAGTACTTGGTCTACTGGATGATGATTCTAAAGAAAAATCAACGGCGGTTATATTTGCTAAATGTCTTGATCTAGTTACAGGTGGTGAACGTACAAAAGGTGATGAACGTCTTGCTCGGTGCATTCACTGAATATCCTATTAGTTTTTAAAAGGAAAGAAAAATTATAATAAGTTATCCAATTAATAGACTTTTCTGATTTTGCCCACGTTTCGAATAGCCAAAAGATGCAGCAGAGGGGCAGGATTTGTTTGGTCTCAATATAATTGAGGACTGTTTGGCTCCAATAACCCGGTCCACGTACAAATCCAACTATTACTACGAACCAGAAAATTTTGATGTCTATCAATTTAACCACTTAAAATAAATTTTCGTAATTTTAAGAAATTTAGATAAGAAGTAGAATAAAAATCTATGTCCTAAAACTAGAATAGCGAGAAATAAGAGAGAAAAAGAGTTCGTCGCAAAAGGTCGAAAAAGAAAAAAAAATGGTTGAAAAATAAAAGGTGACGGAAAAATAAAAGAAACTTATAAAAACTTAAAAATACTTGACTAACCTAACCTTATTACTACAACTAACTTAAAATTATAATCGCAAATTGAAATTACTAATTGGAATGATAATTGATACATAGTAAAAGTCGTCTAAAAATATTAAAGCTTACAGGAAAAACTAAATCCCAAATGGAAATAACTTAAAAAGAAACTAAAACTTAAAAAGGCGTCGCAAAATTCTAAAGCACCTAAATCTTAGTCTAAAGAAAAAGCACTTAAGGAATTCTACGGCAAAGCCTATAAATCTAGGAGTAAAAATAACTATAGCGAAAACTAAGTTTAAAATTAAATATGAGCTAAAAATACAAATATTACGCTACAACGATTAAAAAGGGACAAAATATAAAAATATACAAAAAGTTGTAAAAAGTACAATTTTTATAAAAATATTATTTTTATATTATTTATTTAATAAAACTACTAATTTTACAATTTAATTAAAACTAATTAATACTAAATACATAAATTAAATAAAAAGTAAATCTTAAAATAAAACTAATAATAATAATAATAATAATTAGGGTTTAATAATAATTATAATTAATTAAAACCCGTAATTAATGCTGAATTAGGGCTTCTGTCCGTGTGTCAGGTACCCTTCGCGAGTCGCGGTATTTATTGCATCAAACCCCGCGAGTCGCGGGGTTCAAAAATTCAGATGACAGCTTTAAATTCGACGCGTTTTTTCTTTATTTATTTTTTTTTATTTTCTGTTTTTAATTTTTTTTTCTATAAATAAAAGATAGTTAATAAAACTTATATTTTTATAAACTAAAATAGAAATAAAGAAACTTATAAAACTTAAATATTTAACAAAATCTTAAAAATACTTATATTTTTGTTTTTCTTTTTATATTTTTGAATAATTAAAACGTATTTTTACAAAAACGAATTTTTAATAGAAGTAAGCTAAAAAATCTTTTTTTTTTATATTATTAGCGTTGCGCTTCCGGCTTTTAAGATAATTCCCCGGCAGCGGCGCCAAAAATACTTGATGTAGTGCGAGGTGTATATAAAATAGTTATTAAATTTTTGCAGGAAAAACTATTAAATACGATACAATTTTACACAAGATATTTATTTATTTATAGAATGGATATACTTAAACCTTGCTACAACACTTATAGGCAGTGTACCTAATCGTACAGTAGTGTAGTTTTTAGTAAGTCCGGTTCGTTCCACAGGGAAATCTTTAAACAAAGCGTAACGCTATATTAGTTTACTTTTATAAAAATACAAATATATATATAAGTAATATTATTATTATAAAGGGGGGTTTTTACCGTTTAATGACCGGTTTGTCGATTTTAAAACTTTAGTCGCAGTTAAAACCTAATGTAAAATATTAAATAAATAAAAGACTTAATTTAAAGCGTAAAGTAAATAACGATAATGAAATTGCGAATAATAAAAATGCGATAAAATGAACTTGCGATAATTAAAAAGTACGATAATTAAAAGTGCGATTAAATAACAATAAATAAAAGTGCGATAATTAGAAGTGCAATTAAATATAAAATAAAGGAAATTAAATATGAAATAAAAGAATTATGCTTATTTAAACTTCCGTAATCATGATGTTTGACGTGTTGATTTTAGTTTTATGCCCATGGGTTAATTGTCCTTTGTCCTGGATTATTCAATATGTCCGTCTGGTTTTTGTCCATAACAGTCCATCAGTCATAAATATAAAGTGCGAGTGTCCTCGTCAAATTATTATTATACCCGAAGTTAAATATTCCAACTAATTGGGGATTCGAATTGTAACAAGGTTTTAATACTTTGTTTAATGAATACACCAGGTTATCAACTGCGTGTAAACCAAGGTTTTACTACTTTGTTAACAATTACACCAATTACCCTTGAATGTAATTTCACCCCTGTTTTAATTATTCTAGTGGCTATTAATCCATTCCCGTGTCCGGTTAAATGAACGATTATTCGTACATATAAATACCCCGCCCATCGTGTCCGATCGAGTGTATATGGTAATTTATAGGGACGCCCAATTGTAAATCTTTATATTAACATTAACAAACTATCATTTAGTTAAACAAATATAAAGCCCATTAATAGCCCATAGTCTAATTTCCACAAGTGTCGTTCTTTTGTCCAAACCCCAATTATGGTACAAAGCCCAATTACTCAATTTTAGTAGTTAGCCCAACATCATGATTACTTCGTTTTAAATAAGCATAATAATAACTTAGCTACGAGACATTAATATAAAAAGGTTGAACATAACTTACAATGATTTAAAAATAGCGTAGCGTTACACGGACAGAATTTCGACTTACACCCTTACAACATTCGCTAACATACCCTTATTATTAGAATTAAAATTAAAATTAAAATATAAATTATATATATATATATAAATTTTACGTATGATAAGAGAAGAAAAAGATATGAATTTTTGATCAGAATTCGGTTTGCTTTATAGGCAGAGTTGATTTTTGGGACTCCGCGACTAGCGGCAAAATCCTCTTCAAACTCCGCGAGTCGCGGAGAATGAATTTACAGCTCAGTCCTTGGAGTCTTTCTCTGCCGACGGTTTTTTATTTATAAATATAATATATATATAATTAATATAATTAATTATATATTATATTATATTTATATACATAGTTAACTTGTAATTTTTAGTCCGTTGCGTCGAGCATTAAGAGTTGACTCTGGTCCCGGTTCCGGATTTTCGAACGTCCTTGCGTACAATTTAATATCTTGTACTTTGCGTTTTGAATCTTGTACTCTTGTAATTTCGAGACGTTTCTTATCAATAATTGGAACCTTTTAGATTGTCTTTTGTACTTTTGAGCTTTTTGGTCGTTTGCGTCTTCAATTTGTCGAATCTGTCTTTTGTCTTCACCTTTTATTATTTAAACGAATATCACTTGTACATAGAACAATTGCAACTAAAAGCTTGTCTTTCTTGAGGAATAATGCTATGAAATATATGTTCGTTTTTAGCATTATCAAGTCTTACGGCTTTAGATGCAGGAAAAAATTGTTTAAGAAAATTTTCAACTAAAACGTCCCATGTATCGATCGCCCCTTCAGGTAACGATTCCAACCAATCTTTGGCTTCTCCCTTTAAAGTCCAGGGAAATAACATGAGATATATCTGTTCATCCTCAACTTCTCTTATTTTAAATAGTGTGCAGATCCTATTAAAGGTACGTAGATGTTCATTTGGATCTTCCTTCGGCGCACCACTAAATTGGCATTGATTAGTCACCATGTGTAGAATTTGTCCTTTGATTTCATAATCTGGCGCATTAATGTCTGGATGAGTAATTGCGTGACCTTGGCCAGTGCGCTTAGCTCTCATTCGGTCTTCCATACTTAAAGGTTCCAGATTCTCCATAATTGAATTTGTTGAATCGAAATCACTAGAGGATTCTGATTTAATGGTTCATTCCTCAACAATCTCTGTTTGAATGATTGGTGGTTCCGGAGGAAAGTTTAGTGGTTCAGGATCTACGAATCGTTCCTGAATATTCTCCGGATTCTCAATTGTGAGGTCGGGTTCAAAAAATGGATTATCGGAAATTTGAACTGGAGTACTTGGTCGACTGGATGACGATTCTAAAGAAAAATCAACGGTGGTAATATTTGCTAAATGTCTTGATCTAGTTACAGGTGGTGAACGTACAAAAGGTGATGAACGCCTTGCTCGGTGCATTCACTGAATATCCTATTAGTTTTTAAAAGGAAAGAAAAATTATAATAAGTTATCCAATCAATAGACTTTTCTGATTTTGCCCACGTTTTGAATAGCCAAAAGATGCAGCAGAGGGGCAGGATTCGTTTGGTCTCAATATAATTGAGGACTGTTTGGCTCCAATAACCCGGTCCACGTACAAATCCAACTATTACTACGAACCAGAAAATTTTGATGTCTATTAATTTAACCACTTAAAATAAATTTTCGTAATTTTAAGAAATTTAGATAAGAAGTAGAATAAAAATCTATGTCCTAAAACTAGAATAGCGAGAAATAAGAAAGAAAAAGAGTTCGTCGAAAAAGGTCGAAAAAGAAAAATGGTTGAAAAATAAAAGGTGACGGAAAAATAAAAGAAACTTATAACACTTAAAAACACTTGACTAACCTAACCTTATTACTACAACTAACTTAAAATTATAATCGCAAATTGAGATTACTAATTGGAATGATAATTGATACATAGGTAAAAGTCGTCTAAAAATATTAAAGCTTACAGGAAAAACTATATCCCAAATGGAAATAACTTTAAAAGAAACTAAAACTTAAAAAGGCGTCGTAAAATTCTAAAGTACCTAAATCTTAGTCTAAAGAAAAAGCACTTAAGGGATTTTACGGCAAAGCCTAAAAATCTAGAAATAAAAATAATTATGGCAAAAACTAAGTTTAAAACTAAATATGAGCGAAAAATACAAATATTACGCTAAAACAATTAAAAAGGGACAAAATATAAAAATAAACAAAAAGTTGTAAAAAGTTACAAATTTTATAAAAATATTATTTTTATATTATTTATTTATTAAAACTATTAATTTTATATTTTATTTAAACTAATTTAACTAAATAAAACAAATTAAATAAAAAGAAACTTTAAAATAAAACTAATAATAATAATAATTAATTAGGGTTAATAATAATAATAATTAATAATTACTCCGTAATTAATGTTGATTAGGGTTCCTGTGTGGCGTGTCAGATTGTCTCCGCGAGTTGCGGTATTAGAAGCTGTAAACTCCGCGAGTCGCGGGGTTCCAAAATTCAAATGACAGGTTGTTTAAAATTCGACGCGTTTTTTTTTATTTTTTTATTTTATATTTTCTGTTTTATATTTTCTGTTTTAAAATCTAAAATATTTATATAATAAAAACTTATATTTTAAAAACTAGAATAAAAATAGAACTACTTTATAATTTTATAAATAAAAATCTTAAAACTAGATTTATATATATATATATTTTTTTTCGGTTTTTTTTTATTATATGTTTTAAATAAAAACAAAATACTTAAATAAAACTTATATAAAAATAAAGAAACTTTATAAAACTTAAATATTTAACAAAATCTTAAAAATACTTATATTTTTGTTTTTCTTTTTATATTTTTGAATAATTAAAAACGTATTTTTATAAAAACGAATTTTAATAAAAGTAAACTAAAAATCTTTTTTTTTTATATTAGCGTTGCGCTTCCGGCTTTTAAGCTAGATTGTTCCCCGGCAGCGGCGCCAAAAATACTTGATAGTTTTAGCAGAGGGGTATAAAATACTATTAAATGTTACAAGAAAATACTATTAAATACGATACAATTTTACACAAGATATTTATTTATTTAGAGAATGGATATATACTTAAACCTTGCTACAACACTTATAGGCAGTGTACCTAATCGTACAGTAGTGTAGTTTTTAGTAAGTCCGGTTCGTTCCACAGGGAAAATCTTTAAACAAAACTTAACGCTATATTAGTTTACTTTTATAAAAATACAAATATATATATATATATATATATATATATATATATATATATATATATATATATATATATATATATATATATATATATATATATAAGTAATATTATTATTATAAAGGGGGGTTTTACCGTTTAATGACCGGTTTGTCGATTTTAAAACTTTAGTAGCAGTTAAAACCAAATGTAAAATAATAAATAAATACAAGACTTAATTTAAAGCGTAAAGTAAATAACGATAATGAAATTGTGAATAATAAAAGTGCGATAAAATAAACTTGCGATAATTAAAAAGTACGATAATTAAAAGTGCAATTAAATACAATAACAATAAGAATGCGATAATTAGAAGTGCAATTAAATATAAAATAAAGGAAATAAAATATGAAATAAAAGAATTATGCTTATTTAAACTTCCGTAATCATGATGTTTGACGTGTTGATTTTAGTTTTATGCCCATGGGTTAATTGTCCTTTGTCCTGGATTATTTAATATGTCCATACGAATTTGTCCATAATAGTCCATCAGTCATAAATATAAAGTGTGAGTGTCCTCGTCAAATTATCCTTATACCTGAAGTTAAATATTCCAACTAATTGGGGATTCGAATTGTAACAAGGTTTTAATACTTTGTTTAATGAATACACCAGGTTATCGACTGCGTGTAAACCAAGGTTTTACTACTTTGTTAACAATTACACCAATTACCCTTGAATGTAATTTACCCCTGTTTCAACAATTCTAGTGGCTATTAATCCATTCCCGTGTCCGGTTAAATGAACAATTATTCGTACATATAAATACCCCGCCCATCGTGTTCGATCGAGTGTATATGATAATTTATAGGGACGCCCAATTGTAAATCTTTATATTAACATTAACAAACTATCATTTAGTTAAACAAATATAAAGCCCATTAATAGCCTATAGTCTAATTTCCACAAGTGTCGTTCTTTTGTCCAAACCCCAATTATGGTACAAAGTCCAATTACCCAATTTTAGTAATTAGCCCAACATCATGATTACTTCATTTTAAATAAGCATAATAATAACTTAGCTACGAGACATTAAATTAAAAAGGTTGAACATAACTTACAATGATTAAAAATAGCGTAGCGTTACACGGACAGAATTTCGACTTACACCCTTACAACATTCGCTAACATACCCTTATTATTAGGATTAAAATTAAAATTAAAATTAAAATTAAAATATAAATATAAATATATACGTTTAGATAGATGGATGGATATATGATATATTTTTACGATCAGAATGCGCGAGCTTTATAGGCAGTTTCTCAATTTGGGGCTCCGCGACTCGCGTAATTTTTGCACTGCAAACTCCGCAACTCGCGGAGTTTGCTTTTACAGCTCACACAAGTTTGGAGCCTTTCTTGGCGACGGTTTATAATATATTATATAATATATAAATAATTATAAGAATTTTTTAAATATTATATTATATTTATGTGCATAGTTGACTTGTAATTTTTAGTCCGTTGCGTCGAGCGTTGGGAGTTGACTCTGGTCCCGGTTCCGGATTTTCGAACGTCCTTGCGTACAATTTAATATCTTGTACTTTGCGTTTTGAATCTTGTACTCTTGTAATTTCGAGACGTTTCTTATCAATAATTGGAACCTCTTTGATTGTATTTTGTACTTTTGAGCTTTTTGTTCGTTTGCGTCTTCAATTCGTCGAATCTGTCTTTTGTATTCACCTTTTATTATTTAAACGAATATCACTTGTAAATAGAACAATTGCAACTAAAAGCTTGTCTTTCTTGAGGAATAATGCTATGAAATATATGTTCGTTTTTAGCATTATCAATATCACACACATTGTAATTATTTATAACGCATATCAATTTGAATCTAATGTCACTTCACTAAACACACATTTTAACTCATTAATATGCGCTAACAAATGGAGTAGCATTATGAGGCGAGTAATTTTCGGTTTCAGTGTCTGCTGAAATTCGCAAGATCAACCTAAAATGGCCAAACGAGCAAGAAACTTTGAAAGTGTCTTGCCATTCGAGGTCGTCTAAATGTCGAAATGACATTTTACTCATTTTAATATTCTTTTTGAACGTCTTGAATTTATATCCTATTTTTTTTTTTATGTACGTGTGACTTAGCATGATATAAACCTCATAGAACATAAGAGTGGGTTGCTCAAAAGTCATGAAAAGGGTTATCAAAGGAACTTTTTATATGTTGACGTTCTGCGCTCTCCATCAAGGAATGTTAATAAAAAACAAATCAGGTCGCCCAATATTTTGCGTACTCTCTGCAAGCCGCTTTTGATGCTTAAGCCCTAAATATCTAAGTATAAAGCATGTGAGCACCACACAAACCACGTCATCATAAAGCTCAAAGTCTTCTTACAATTTACAAAGCACGGTTACACACTTTTCGTATAAATCACTCAATGATATCGCGACACGTGTCTCCGAACAATCCGAATTCCGCATGCCTATAAACGACACCTGGGTCATCATTTTTAAGACACGGGGACTTGTGGCAGTGAACACATTTTCTCTCTCTCTGCGGTATTTTTTCACTCTCTAGAACTCAAGGACTTAGCAGCAAAACGCTGGACGAACCAACTTATAGTTTGGCTCCACATACATTTAAGCCACCTCACGGTTTCTACATCATGATTCGGGTCTGGACGGACGTTATCCGAAGTGTAAACAGTCAATCGATAATTCACCCTACTAAAAGGTTTTAGACCTTATACTTGTACTTGTACCTGTAACCAGTGTTGTAAAAAACCCGATTACTCGCCGATTAATCTCCGATTAATCATTTTTAGGAGCAATCCGTTCCGATTTTTCAAAATCCGTTTATTTAATCGATCAACGTCAATTGATGGGTCAAAATCGAATTTGGTAATCAAAGTCGGTAAAAGTCAAAATTAAGCAGCATTTTAACATGATTTTAAAATAGAAATTTATAGTTCTTGATTAAAATGAATAAATTTGAACAATTATATTAAAGTCTATGTTTATGATTTTTTATATATATTTGCAGATATAAATTTTGAAATTTAATATTTAAATGTATAATGTACAATCCGATTAATCCTCGATTAATTCCTGAATTGTCGATTAATCTTTCCAAAGTCCTGACCGATTAATCAATTTTGCAACCTTGCCTGTAACCGCTAGCTGAAAATATGTATCACGTATGAAATACTTAGAAAACATCAAGTAGATAATTTTTATTAGTTGGAGACTTCTTTTATTATTTTACTAATTAATAATTAATTAATACAAAGTAATTCAAATAAAGTGATCCAATTACTTTCTTGCTTTTTCAGCTAGTCTTCTTACAATGTATACGTTGATTTATCCGAATCAATTAGGCGTTGACTCAAATTTTAGTTATAATAACGTGATATATATATATATATATATATATATATATATATATATATATATATATATATATATATATATATATATATATATATATATATATATATATATATATATATATATATATATTTATACTAGCTTAATGACCTCGAATTCGCGGGGTTATTTTATGGGACTAAGCAAGTATTAGTTAGAAATTACTTAATGTGAAACATTATATTATTTGTGTAATTTTCTGTAACGGACACAATCATAGAATGTTGGTATATAGTTGTTGAGCAAATGATAACAAATAAACACATCAATGCAAGTCTAATAATACTTTATATATTATTACAAAAAACAAATAAGTGTTTTTTTTTTCTTCCAACTTTATCATATTTAAGCAGTATTTTTACCTAACAGCGTCTTCCTTTAAGACCTTCATGGATTGTCTGTCTAAAAGCATAAAAAGTTCCCCGCCTGGACAGTAATCAGTTATCAAACAAACATGAGTTGGAGTCTGCAATTATTTTTCGTCTGTTAACCAAATTTTCTATTTATCGATACAACGGAGTAATAAAAAAAAACCCGAAATGAAGCGTATAATGCTGGAAGAAAAGGATGGTCTAATACATCCGATATATCTCTTTCTGCGCACGCTCTATGCACCTATTTTGTGTAGCAAAAAAAAAAAAAGGTTATATTACGAAAACTGATTTTCGCATAACAGAATTACAAATTTAATGTTTTTCTCACCTGGTTATGGCTAATCATAACACCTTTATGCATTGCTTTCATTGCAAAAAACTCGCCAGTTCCACATAACTCGACCAAATGAACACTACCCGTATCTCCCGATCCTAAAGGCTTAACGGGGCTAAAATGCTTTAGTCCTAACTTTTCCCCGCTCTCGATAACCTACAAAAAAGCAGATATCATATACTCCGTAATTAAGTTTATATGTGAGCATTCAACATATAATTGTCCAAAATGTTAACATATAATATGGTTGATGATCACTGCCCATAATATAAAGGCATTAACGTACCTTTAGAATAGCCTTCCAAGCTGATGTATCCCTTCTATGAGGCTTCGGGTGAACCATATTCGAATGTTTAGCCCATAAATCATCTAACGTCTGCATAACATAAAAATTTTAAATTTGTAATGAACATAATATTAATTTAATTCATTAATTGGATATATTGTGTTCAACTGCGAAATGTGTAGCACCTGAAGACGCAATCCCAGAAAGAAGCATGTCTCTCCTAAATAACTCAATTTAAGTTGTGGGTTCTGAAAGATTTATAACTACAAATTTCTCGCATAAGGGTTAATGGAAACTGACTACAGAAGGCAGCTATATTGTTTGACTAAAACGCATGGTTAAAGCCTAACTATTCACATTTGTTATACATTATATAGACATGTATTTTTAGGTTTTGATAGATTCAAAGATGTAACCTTTTCATTTCAACAGTATAGTATATACACAAACCAAGAGCTAAACTACTAAACATCTAGCTGGTTCGGCTTTAAAAATTGAAATAATACCCATAAATCCATAATCTCAAAAGAAAATCATGTGAATAAACCTAATAAAACAGTAACCAATAAAACAGTAACCAATAAAACAGTAACCCACACTACCATTGTCAAACCTCTAAAATTCATATAAGGGTAATAGTCAAGGTTAAAACTCGAGGATACCCACCTGCTATTGCTAATACTTTTACCTAATTGTAAGATGTGAACTCAAAGTCCTAGAGTGTAGCGGTTGTGTAACTCTTGTAATATATAATAATATACGAAGAAAATGTTATGTGTTTTTGCCCCCTTACTTTATATTTATGATCTCACTCGTCCCGTGTTTTGTTTGGTTCCTGTTGTGTTTCCAGTAATTTTGATGTCTCTGACATTGTGAACACAACCCATGTAACCTATTTTCAAGACGCAACAAAAAAATATTATAAAAAGTTCTAAATCCAACCTGCAAGCAACGCAGTTAAAGACGAAATATCCTTCTACCCACATTAAGCAACTGAAAAAAGGTTCCGAAACAAACAATACATACATAGAAATAAAAGCTACTAATAACAACTACCTATATTAGTTGAAGTTTAAGAGCAATTGTTGCAGCATCAGCACTCAAAAGCTCTTCAGGTACGCAAACCAATTTTTAGTTGATGAAACATACCTTGATGAACGATTAATTGCGAATTGAAATATCTTGATGAGCGATTAGGTGTGAACTCTGTTGTTGAAATAAAGTCCTTTAACATAACAAATTAATGTATTGAACAAATTAACAATAATTTCAAAATTACCTTACAGGAAGACGATTAAAGTGGGACCATAACTGATCTTCAAAATCAGGTTCAAAAACTTTAACAAATTTTAAAGGGGATCTGAATATACGAATTTGTAATTTGTAGAGGGGATCTAAATATACGAATTTGTGATTGTTACCTTCAATTTGATTCAGATCTGAGGCAACCACAGAGTTTTCGAGATGGGTTTATGAAGTTACTCATCATTATCGTCGTCATCATCTGTCATCATCGAAAGAATTTGATGGCGGCGTACTTGCAGGTCATAATTGACCAAATTTGTATGTGCAGGTGATCTTTGGGTCCCCAATTTAACTCAAGAACATTGGAAGAGAGGAATTAGGTTAATAAGATGGATATTTTTTATCCCGTCTTTTTTCTAATGTTAAGGGTATTTTAGTCTCGGTATTGCTAAACTTGAAGAGTATGAAGTCATAATCATGATTTAGAGATTTCAATGGTCTAGATTTAGTGGTTAATTAGAAATGGAAGGCTAGGATTAATTGTTATTAGATAAGATGACCTATTTTTTGTGTTTGTTATTATAATAAATAATAAATAATAATAATAATAATAATAATAATAATAATAATAATAATAATAATAATAATAATAATAATAAAGTAGAATATATATATAGCTATACAAATTCTCTTTACTTCCATTTTCTAGATCCAATATCCACACGGGAGTTGATATTTCCCCCATCAATTTTACTCCTTCCACCACATTTTAAACCTCTTTCCCAAAATACCCTTGTAAATTACGGAGTACGGAGTAATTATTAAAGGCGTGGATTAACTATTCAAAGTTCTTCAATTCTCATTACCCTTTGTCTATCTTTTCCACTTTTTTCATCTACCAAATCAGTAACAACATCCCTAATCGTTTATTTTCATAATAAAATTGAAGATTACATCTACACTCACTCTATTATGAACACCCAGGTATTTATTTATTTGATGATATTGTTGAATTTTTCATTTATTTTCTACTCCGATCAATTAGTTGATGAGTTAGACTTTCACTAAAACCTTTAATTTGAGTCTAAGCTTGTTTGTAGTGCTCTGCTATCACTTTGATTTTCATATTGTTAATTTAGTAAGTTATAATCTGATGCAATGTAATCTGCCATCACTTTGTTTGTGCTTTGCCTAATTTTACATTACTTTACTACCACTGATTAGTTGTATATTTCAAGTTAGTTGTTGTGAACCGAAATCTCCCTGCTGGGATGGTATGTGGATATTTAGAACAAAATGCATGAAACATAACCATGAGCAATCTTCTGATATTTCTGGACATTCATTATTCCGTCGATTGCCAGCTGATTGCATAGAAAGTGTTAAAGATATGACCAAATCTGGAATACCCCCTAGACAAATCCTTTGTTCTTTACGCCAACGAGACCCAAATCTCCCGGCTAACTCTAGAACTATTTACAACTTTAATGCAAAAGTTCGTAGGGAGAATTTAGGAAATAGGTCAATGGTTGATGCCTTATTTGAAGAGCTTCAAGTAGGTGGTTTTTGGTACGATATTTTATATGATGAACAAGGGCATATAACGAGTTTCTTTTTTGCACACCCTTTATCAATTAAACTGGCCAAAACCTTTTCCGACACCTTTGTGATGGATTGTACCTACAAAACTAATAGATATCACATGCCTCTACTTGATATCATTGGAGTTTCATGTTTCAATACCTCGTTTTACTCTGGATTTGCTTTTCTTGAAAGGGAAGATGAAGAAAGTTATATTTGGGCACTAAATGCGTTTAAGAAGATTCTAGGAAGCGAGAATCAACCGTCTGTGATTATGACAGATAGAGAGCTAGCACTAATGAATGCCATAAGTAAGGTATTTCCAGCAGCTACAAATCTTTTATGTGTTTGGCATATTGAAAAGAACGTTTTAGCGAATTGCAAGAAGCATTTTAAACGTGAAGCGGAGTTTGACATATTTATGTCTAGTTGGAAGAATGTGATATATTCAATAACAGAAGCTATCTTTTTAAATAATTGGTGGGAATTCAAGTTATCGTATGAAGTCAAAAAGGAAGCAATTGATTACATAACGAACATATGGTTACCTTGGAAAGAAAAATTTGTTAGTGCTTGGACCGAAAAGTATTTGCATTTTGGTAACCGTACATCCTCAAGAGCTGAAGGTGCTCACGCCAAACTCAAAATGTATTTGTAAGTTTCTACCGGTGATTTGAAAGAAGTGAAAGATAAAATATGTCTAGCAATCGAACACGAGTTTCATGAGATTAAAGTGAAACTAGCAAGTGAAAAAATTCAGATTCCTCGTGACTGCCACTTGCCTATGTTTCGAGAGCTCATGTTCAATGTATCTAAATTTGCTTTGAAGGAGATCTACAAGCAATACCTACTATTAAAAAAAGGTATTATTATATATTATAAATTGATGTATATGGTAATGGCAGTATATTATACATTATACATTGATATTATTAAACTTTATTATTTATTTACTTTTATAGGTACAAAGACTTCATGCACCAGTCATTTTACGAAAACTATGGGACTTCCATGTGCTCACGTGATAGAAAGCTTGCAAGGAACAACCCTTTCTTTGGAGCTTGTTCATCCACATTGGAGGATTGATACATTATCTTTGAACCCGGATGAATTGTCTCAAAATGATGGTTGTGAAAGTTTTGTTAACTTGGTTAATGAGTTGGTTTCAAAGTATAAAGTATGGCCTGAATATAAGAAAGAATATGCTACTTTGATGCTTGGTAAACTTGTGAATGAACACGATATATTATTTGACCCGATGATTCAACGCTCGAAAGGGAGACCTCCAAAATCAAAAAGGAAAAAGGGGGTAACTTCTACCGCACGAGAGCCTTCAAAATTTGAGCTTGTTGAATCATCTCGGAGTCACAATCCAAGTTCTGTCGGTACATCTCAATGGAGTGGTGAAGTGGAGGATACAAGTTATATTAATTTTGAAAGCACCCTAATGGATTTAAATGGTTATCCAGAATTTTCGGAAGACTATATGTTGTTCGATTAGTGCAGGCTCCAATTTTTTTTTGATACGGTGCTGTAGTTTTTGTTGTGGTTGGAACATTCACATCATTTTTTGATACAGTGCTGTAGTTGTGGTTGTAAACCAAATTTGGTACATTATGTTTTGAGACTTGCATTAGGTTATTCCACTGTGTATTTGATAATTAAATTGATTTATTATGCTTTCATGGAGTTGGCTTATTTGCATATTAATTTGATAGTTGAATATTATCCTTGAATACAGAGGATAGTACTATTTTGGGGTACTTTGAAATTAGTAAGTGTATATTATTATATCTTACGGAGATATATGATTTATTAGTTATTGCTTTAAATAAATAATTCCTTTAAATAAATAATTAGATAAGGGTAGTTTGGGAAATGGTTTAAAAATGTGGTGGAAGGAATAAAATTGATGGGGAAATATCACCTCCCCTCCACACTCCACATCTAAATCCATAACTCATCATCATCATCATCATCATCATCATCATCAACGGCTGCAATCTTTTCTCCCCCTTTTCTTCCTCATCTTCCTTTTAAATTTCTCCCATCTGTCCCTGGCGAAGTCGGCACATCCGCCCAATATACTCCTCCATTCTTACGTAAGTTCTTCTATATTTTCTGTACCAAACAAACTTATAAAGACATACTCTCGACAATTCAATTCAAACAAATTGGGTGCGAGTTATGCAACCGTGGGAGAGATAGACCTTGTTGGCCAGGGCCGTGGCTCATCACACTGATTCTGAACTAGTACAGAAATATATCGGAGAGGGATCTCGAATGGTTAGAGAACTTTTCGTTATGGCAAGGTTTGTACTCCTTAATTTTTCTTTCTTTTTGAGCTGTAACCTAATCTTTAAAAACTGCTCTTGGTCTGTATGCAACTTAGTGTGTGGTTAATGTATCTTTTTTTCTTTTTTTTGGTAAAATAACTAAAACTTATATAATAACGGAAAACGTTTTCGAATAGAAAACGTCTTCAACAAAGGATAACACGAGAGAAAACCTCGATGAGGCTCGTACCTAGAAAGCGGCACCCTTACAAACTATCTATATCGAGCCTCATCTTGTTCATGCCGAACCAAAATTGGAAACTAATTGGGAAAACTACAAATCGGATAGAAACCAACATAATAAACCAACAAACTAACAAAGACAACGAACTCAAAACGACAAAGACCTGAGGAGACACGAAGCCGAAACCAACAAGATCAAATATCTTTGATAAAAACGCCGAATTCTTCCATCTTGGCACCTTGAACCAATTTCTTCTTCCTCTTTTGTTGACATTTGTTTTTGAGCTGCGTATTAGGCATCTCGCTTGTGGTTAATGTATCTTACTTTGTTTTCTGTAATGCATTAAATTATTTCTTACTATGGTCTGCTAATATGTTTGTTTTGTAGGGAACATGATGAAATTGATAGTATTGGATCTGCTCGGATGGAGTCTGGAAGTGGGAATGGTGACAGTGAAGTACAAAGAACTATGCTTGAGCTTCTTAATCAGTTGGATGGTTTTGAAGCGTCAAACAAAATCAAGGTATTTTAGTAATACATGAGGGGTGTGTGATTGGTTGAAGCTAATTAACATTTTTATATTTATCTGCAATGTTATCATCACATAAGATGTTTACTAGGTTCTGATGGCTACAAACCGTATTGATATCCTGGATCAGGCCTTGCTCAGGCCAGGCAGAATTGATAGGAAAATTGAATTTCCAAATCCCAATGAAGATGTGAGTGTCATATTTTAGTGATTTTTATTGGATGTGAATTATTTTTGGGTACATTGGGGTGAATAATGTGATCTAAATGGTATTGGTACAACTTGGATTGGGGTGGGCTGATCTTAAACACTTTATTTCTCAAGGTTTATATATATATAGTTAGTTTGTCAATTAAAAATTAAAAATTAATAATAAATAATAATGTTATTACAAAGATATGGTAACTTCTTAAAAATGATTTAGTTGGTTTTATGTTTTGCAAATACGCTTGATCTACTCTTTTTTTTTTTTTTTTTTTTTTTTTAAAGTCAAGGCCCCAAAGTGAGGTTGGTGGGGATTGAACCTGGGTCTCCTTTTGAGATTCCCAAGCACCCAACCACTCAACCAACCCTTTGGGATACTTGATCTACTTTCAACCTATCCGACCAGTTCCCTTTCAAGCTATTCTTAGCTACTCTTTGTTCCATTGGAAATAGAACATAGCATGAATCCTCAAGTGCGTAGGTAAATGCGACAAGTTGCCACCTTAATAATTCAAGTATCATACTTATCTGTTAATGCTTTTAAAGATTATTTCATAATCTGTGTGCAGCTAGAGTGTGAACCGAACTGTGGTAGAATGTTTATCTTACTTTTAACAACTGATGTATAGACGTATAGTATATTCTTCATTGGCTTGTTTTTTCAGCCTGTTTGTTTGCACTTATATATGTTCCTTTTCTTTTTGTAGTCACGGTTTGATATCCTTAAAATTCATTCAAGAAAGATGAACTTAATGCGTGGTATTGATCTAAAGAAGATTGCTGAGAAGATGAATGGTGCTTCAGGTGCTGAGCTTAAGGTCAGTTCTTTACATGTTTTACTATTGGCTATTATAGTGTGTGACTTGTTGCCATTTGTATTCATGGAGGAGTTTACGTTCTTATAGTGTTTGCTCTGACCTGCAAATAAATCTTTTAAACACTTTATAATGGTCGGACTCATTTTTGGTAGTTTCATCGTTTTGATGTTAGATGTAAGTGCACCTTTTGTATACTCACATTGCCAATTTGTAATGTTCACATGTAACACCCAGCTCACAATATTCTGTGGATCCAAAATAAGCCGATATCATTTATGTATGATTTACTAAATTTATTAAAAATTGAAAATAAATTTCATTCAAAGAAAAGTAGTTGCCATGTAAATAAATGACTTGGGGCATTGTAGCATTCGGATATGCATGATGGATAACCTTTGACCTTTGACCTGTGATTAGTAATATAGAAACCTGAATCGTACAAACTTGTTAAAATTGAAGCCTCAACTTGCAAAGCTCCATGGTGTGGGTTAAAAATAATAATATATTTTTTTTAATCTTTTGTGGTGTATGTAGGCTGTTTGTACTGAAGCTGGTATGTTTGCCTTGAGGGAAAGGAGAGTACATGTGACTCAAGAAGATTTCGAAATGGCCGTTGCCAAAGTTATGAAGAAAGAAACCGAGAAAAATATGTCATTGCGCAAGCTATGGAAGTGATGTTTTATCTCATGTTTTTCCCCGTGTTTATGGATGGTCTTTCTACCTAGTATCGCCTTCACATCTGGCTCGTAAAATCAGACTTTATATCCTTATACGTACGGATTGCAAGTCGAATGCTATAAGTTGCAGATATACTTTATCTCTGCATGAATAACATGGAGATTGTGTTGTCTTTTCTGTTTAAGCTGAACTTTTACTGACTAGTTGGTGGCGGCGGTGATTCAAACTTTTCCGTGAATCCTCTTATTTGTATCCGAGTATGAGTAGCGTACGTAAAGTTTTTTACTATGTTCGTGAAAGATGACATTTTCATAGGAAAAGGATAATGTTTGATTTATAGCTTACGAAAATGGATATATGAACATCCGAGCATTAAACTAATGCCACCTTACCACGCAAGAGTAGAGTATAACTTATAATTTGAATCTAATGTCAATTTACTAAATATATATTTCAACTCATTAATTTACCCCGTGGAAAGAGTAGCACTTGGTGGTGAATATATTTTGGATTTAAATCGTGCTGAAGTTTGAAAGATCACCTTAAAACGGCTCCACAAGCAAGACTATTTGAAAGTGTTTTGCCATTTGAAGTCATCTAAATGTTGATATTGCATTTTACTGAGTTTTAACATCTCATTTAAACATTTTTAATTTCAATCTAATTATTACTCCCTCCGTCTCATTCCAATAGTCCACAGACAAAAAACACGCAGTTTTAAAAAATCTCACTAGCTTCATTTCTCCATCAATGAAATATCTTCTCTCTGCAGATTCAGCAATGAAATATCTTCTTTTCTTTCTATTTATGGAAGTGGACTATCAGAATGGGACAGCCCAAAATAAAATAATGGCCTATTGGAATGAGACGGAGGTAGTATCTTTTTATGTATGATTTAATCGAATAATATATTTACTCCGGGTGGTGTGCTTCATTGGACAACACATGACTTAGCCTCATAGTAATAGTTTAAGAACCTAAAATGGCTAAACGAGCAAGAAACTCTAAAAATGTTTTGCCATTCGAGATCCTCTCGATGTCGAAATGACATTTTACTCATTTTTAATATTCTTTTTGAACGTCTTGAATTTATATTCTATTATTATTTTTATGTACGCATAGCATGGTATAAACCTCATAGAACATATGACTAGGTTGCTCAAAAGTCATGAAAAGGTTTATCAAAGGCACTTTTTATATGTTGACGTTCAATGCTCTCCATCAAGAAATGTTAATAAATAACAAATGAGGTCGCCCAGCACTTTATGTACGCTCTACAAGCCTCTTTTAATGCTTAAACCCTAAGTATCTAGGTATAAAGCACGTGAGCATCACACATGTCACGTCAGCATAAAGCTCAAAATCTTCTTACAATGTATAAAGCACAAATACACACTTTTCGTATAAATCACTCAATGATAATGCGCCAGGTGTCTCCGAAGAATCCAGAGATTCCACACGCCTATAAACAACACATGGGCCATCATTTTTAAGATACTTGGACTTGTGACGGAAAACACATTCTCTCTCTCTCGGTATTTTTTCTCTCTAGAACTCAAGGACTTAGCAACAAAAAGCTGGACAGACCAACTTACGGTTTGACTCTACATACACTTGAGTCACCCCGAAGTGTAAATAGTCAATTGACAAACCACCCTCCTAAAAGGTTTTAGACCCTGTACTTCTACTTCTACTTGTATTATAACCCCTAGCCGAAAATATGTATTACATATGAAATACTTAGAAAACATCAAGTAGATATTTTTATTAGTTGGAGACTTCTTTTATTATTTTACTAATTAATAGTAATTAATTAATACAAAGTAATTCAAATAAAGTGATCCAATCACTTTCTTGCTATTTCAACTAGTCTTCTTACAATGTATACGTTGATTTATCCGAATCAATTAGGCGTTGACTCAAATTTTAGTTATAATAACGTGATACTAGTATATATTTATTTATTTAGCTATACAAATTCTCTTTCCTTCCATTTTCTAGATCCAATATTCACAACTATGTCTACATCTAAATCCATAACTCATCATCATCATCATCATCATCATCAACGGCTGCAATCTTTTCTCCCCCTTTTCTTCCTCATCTTCCTTTTAAATTTCTCCCATGTGTCCCGTGGCGAAGTCGGCACATCCGCCCAATATACTCCTCCATTCTTACGTAAGTTCTTCTATATTTTCTTTACTAATTAAACAAACTTAAAAAGACATACTCTCGACAATTCAATCCAAACAGGTTAGGTGCGGGTTACACAATTATGAGAGATAGAACACGTGGCTGGTTAATTCCCCTGGGCTATCCCACAATGTTGTTCAAAAAAAAAAAAAAAAAAAAAAAAAAAAAACAATTTGTCTTAAATTAATGTATCTATATTGATGCAAACAATTGTTACTACTATACGTTTTGAGGTTAACTAATTAATTTGAAATATTTAACAAAAACAGCGACTTCGTGTTACGACGATGATCCTGGCCAGTTTCCATCCAGTAATTTGTTTGCGGCAGCTGGAGCAGGGATATGGGACAATGGAGCTGCTTGTGGTAGACAATATTTAGTAAAGTGTATAAGTGCAGCTGAGCCAGGAACTTGTGTCCCTGAAAAAGTTATTCAAGTTAGAATTGTCGATTTTGCGCTCTCTACTATTTCTCCGCCTTCGTACGATGGAACTACGATGGTTTTGTCGGATACTGCTTTTGGAACCATTGCGAATGTTACCGCTACCTCTATTAATATCGAATTCCAACAGTATGCATTTCTCACTTACAGTTTTATTTTTAGTTTTTTGTTAAGTTTTCTATAAATATTGTATTATGGTTAAGTTTTTGTTGAAAAATCATTATCATCATCATTTGACAGTTTTTATGTTTCAATAATGTTTTTTTTACAGGATATGAAATAAATCTGTGGCCTGCGTATATGGATATGCAACCAAAAGGTGAATACTATATCTTAAATTGAAATGTAATAATTCTGTTTTTAGATTTTTTTTAGTTTTTTAATAGGTTGCTGTTTGATCAATTTGAGATGTGTAAGTTTTACAGTAATTTTTTTTTAGCATGCATTTTTATTTATTCTTTTGGAATTTGCATGTGAAAGAAGAATTTGTGACAGTTGTCAATTGGTTGAAATAATGATTGATTAATAATAATGGTTGAAGGAACTTTTTTGTGGAATTGATGTATCATCTATTAATCAATCAAGGTAGTTTCTTGCTTTGTTCCTATCTTTGAAAGTTTCTTATGGCAGTCCAAGTAGGTTGTGCTTTCAATTACAGCTAGTGGACTTTATATTGGATTCTAATTACTAAAAAGACAAAATTATATTGTTAGATATATCTCAATATGAAATATATACATGTACATACAGGAGGGGAAATACATTGGGCGCCCAACCTCTATATTTTACTCGAAAGGCTTCATATTTTGCCTAAAAAACTGTTGGTAAATGTGAAACGCTTTTAAAAAAAAGATTCGCTCCGGTAATAAAAATTCATGGTTCCACCACTATTACATATGTACTTTCTACTAATGAATTACTCTTGCAGTCTTAAAAATGCCTTATCAAAGACGCACACAATCAGTCTAAAGTATAAAGGTTTATCGTTATTATAGTTAAATGTCATTTTACCCTTCACTTAAACATACAGTTTGTGAAAATCTATAAGATAAAAATGTAATTTATTTATTTATATATATATATATATTCTATATAGAGTAAATTTGAGAACAATCTATTGGTTAACAAAGTTGGTTAGTGGTGTTATAGACTATAGAGTACTCAACTTCTAAATATCATCTGTCATTTTTAATTCTGCGGAAATGGATATTTATATACATGTGTTCATTGATTATTCAATTTTTTTTTTCCCGAAAAGCAAGCATATATTACTACGAGGCCTCAAAGAGGCTAAAAAATTACAAGCGCCCACGAGGAGATTACAAACAAATAAATAAAATAAAAAACGACACGAAGCGCGAAGGGAAGTTGCGGAGTAAGCAACTAGCTAAAGACAAATATTAGACAAAACATGACCAAAGATCCTAGATCCAAAGAAGCCAATCCATCTTCCGATTCCGAACACGACCCGAAATCCATTCAAATGATTTAAGTTGGATTTCCATTAAACCCATATATCCATTTGTGATGACACGGATTTTTCCGACTACTTAATTATACTATTTACATGATTTAATAATTTCGACTTGATAAGCAATGAATTTTAATAAGTCTTGAACCTCCGGAAAGAATTTTACATAAGCAGTTGACCATCCTTTTATTCTTAAGATTCACGAACGTAATAACTTGTATTAATTATATATATATGTGTGTGTGTGTGTGTATATATATATATATATATATATATATATATATATATATATATATATATATATATATATATATATATAGTGAAAGGATCCCTAGAGTATGTAGAGAACCCATAGAACTCATAGATTGAACTTCAATCTATGTGGAGATTGAGCTTCAATCTATGAAAAAAAAATCTGAAAAAAAAACAGTCAATCTGCGCAGGAAAAAAAATCAATCTGCAAAAAAAAAAAAAAAAAACTGCAAAAAAAAAAAAACGTCAATCTGCACGTAGATTGACTCAATCTGCGTAAAGAAAAACTCAATCTGCACAGGAAAAAAAGACGATCTGCAAAAAAAAAAAAAACTGCAAAAAAAACGCAGATTGACTCAATCTGCACAAAAAAAAAGTCAATTTGCACAGGAAAAAAAGACGATCTGCAAAAAAAAAAAAAACTGCAAAAAAAAAAACGCAGATTGACTCAATCTGCATTAAAAAAACATAAAAAAAGTCAATCTGTAAAAAAAAAAAACTGGAAAAAAACGTCAATCTGCACGCAGATTGACTCAATCTGCAAAAAAAAAATCTGCACAGAAAAAAAAAATTCTGCAAAAAAAAAAAAAAATATATGTCAGTCTGCAGCAGATTGACTGAATCTGCACTAGTTTCATGGGTTCTCTACTACCTTTGGTTCTCCATAGATCCACACCCTACATATATATATATATATATATATATATATATATATATATATATATATATATATATATATATATATATATAACTTGAAAATATGATAATTAAATATCTCATTAAGTATATTAACAAAGTATTATATATATATATATATATATATATATATATATATATATATTTTCATACTACTAATTTAAAGAGTTTTTGAACAATATATATGTTACTATTTAAACGACGTAATTAACTTATGTTAAAATGTATTTACATATAATGTATTACGAGTGTAAATACATCCTTACAAGTATTGAATGCACTTTATAATATACCAATACATATAAAGGATAGCTATACTCGTATTTTCGTTCAATTTTCTCAAGAATTCTACTCGCATTCATACGGTATTTTTTACCCGTATTATACACAACTTCTAGAAATATTTACTATTGGTATATACCAATAGAAATATGCAATTATTTGTGTAATATGCCATCCATGACCTAATCAATTTAATATGTCATCCATGACTTAATACATTTTAACTTATCTTAGATATTTTCACTAAAAACCAAATTTTCAAGCCTATAAATAAGCACCATTTCTAACTCATTTTTACACATTCATTTTCCAAAGTTTACTTCCAATTTTCACACACACTTGCAAGAACTCTCTCAAGTTTTGTTCTACTACTTCTTTCCAGCAACTTTACATTCTAAACTTGAGGTAAAAACTCTACTTCAACTCTTGTTCAATTCATATGTTTATAGCTATCTATATAAGAGTTTATAAACTAGAACATATTTTAGTTGATTCTAAACTTGTTTGAAAAACTTATCTAATCTTTCTAACTTAACTCTAATAATACTTATCTATATGTATTATGATGTTATATTTAGTTAATATAAGAACTTATAACTTGTACATATGAAGAACACCTTGAAACTTAACATATATCGTTTAATCTTCATTCGGTAAAAAGCGGGCTGTTTTGGATTGGGGATTAAAAACCTATCTTAGACTTTGAGTTCGAGGCTAAGACTTTGGAAATATGTTAATATATGTAAATAAGACTTCCAGTATTTTTTTCATGATTTTAGACAAAGTGGAAGTATTTTTTTTTATCAAAAATCATATATTGAGTGGATGCTGGGATTTTTTCAAATCTGTCCACCGACACAAAAAGAGGGTAAAGCTCTAAAAATTACTAATTGGGATGAACTTTTCGAATTGGTTTTGTAAAGTTTACTTCTTAAGGAATCCGTAGCAATTTGATTCACTTTAAACGGAGTTGTAATGAATATTTGGCAAGCAAAATAAAATCTGCTAAAATTAACGTTGTATGGACGAAATTTATATTGTAAAAACTATATTAACCATATTCTTGCTAACTTTTCCTATATCCTATATATATTTGGACATGTTAGCATTAGTATGACAAAATATTATAATCTTAGTTAATTCCGAGATTGTATATATATAATAATCTTGGTACATTCCATGACAATAAGTATACAATACGTTTTGATAAATCCTAAGACAATACGTACACAATACGTCTTAGTTAATTCGTAGACAATACGTATACAATACGTCTCTGGGTTGATGCAAAGACAATACGTATACAATACGTCGTGGGGTAATTCTAAGATTATATATATACCGATTATTGGACTGTTGGACATTTCAGACTATTTTGGACTACTAACAAAGGACTACTAACATAAAAATGTTAAAAATTAATATATAAGTATTCTATGAACTTGTTTTATTTTATTCACGTATCGTATTATTATCTGAATCATTATTATTGTTATAGGTTCGTGAATCCAAGGACGACGACCATATTTTTAATAAGCCGAAAACTTATTATTAATATACTTTTACTACCGTGAGTATATAGTCCCATTTTTAAACTCTACAAATATTTTGGGATGAGAATACATGCATTTTATGTTTTACGCCATAGACACAAGTACTTAAAATATATTCTACGTTGAGTTGTACCACTTTGCATATCTTCCCTAATAGCTTGGTAACTAATATTTACATGTTGTAAGAACATGTATACGCGAATCCTATTGATAGATCTATCGGGTTTGACAACCCCAACCGGGCTAGTCGCTCTAGTATCGTAAACGGTTGCATAGTACTTCGTTTTTACTACACTTGGTACAGTGTAGGGAGATTTCATAATAAAGGAAATATGCCACATTAATGGTTAAGTATGATTACCGAAGCGCTCAACAACTTATATAATATCTTTATTGAAATGTTTGTAACTATGAAATCTTGTGGTCTATATTTATATCGATGCTAGCTTTAAACCTATATATCTCACCAACCTTTGTGTTGACTGTTTAAGCATGTTTATTCTCAGGTCCTTAAGAAAGTCTTCCGCTGTTGCATTATCTGAGCAAGCTGTGCATGGAGTCTCATGCTTTTGTTTAAATGAAAAGTTGCATTCAATAAAACCTTTGTCATGTATTATATTCGACTGTTATGTTACATGTTTAGTATTTGGAAACCGATGTATCATGGGGATTATTTCTTAAATAATCGCCCACTTGTTTAAATCATGCATTATGTGTAATAATCGTGTGCTTTTCATGAAACGAATGCAATATTTTCTAAAACGTATCATATAGAGGTCAAATACCTCGCTATGGGACCAATGAATAACGTACTGCGTTTATAGTAATATGGACGGGTCGTTTCACCATTCCAACTTGAATTGGTGAAGACGTTTTTGTTACGATTGTTCCAAATCAAGTATGCACAAGTCCATTCGATTGATTGCCAAATGCTTGACCAAAAGGGGTCAAACCACGATTACACTTGCCCCGGAAAGCTTCGGTAATGCTAAGATTTGAGACCGCACCTAAGCCCCACCATTTGTAAACTCGATCCCATAAGTCCATCGCGTGACGACAAAAGATGAGAGAATATTCAACAATTTCCAAGTCATCATCACAAAGGCATCTAACGGAATCGAGATCAATACCTCTTTTATCTAGTTCGGTACGGACCGGGATCCGTTTTTTAATACCCGCTATATGAAGATTGCAACTTTGATTGGAACCAAGTAGTTTTTTAAGAATTCCGATTGAATGGGACTGTTTCCGAGGAGCTTATCATCAATGATACATGCCAATTTTTTTGTTGTAAAGCGTTTGCTAGCATCCAAATTCCATACCCACGAATCCAAAGGCATGTCATGTTTAACATAAGTATTTAGCAAGTGTACAAGGGAGTTAAATTTAGAACCCGCTCGGCCGATTGGTTGATGACGCCAATTCCAGGTAATATTCAGCCCTTGCTCGGTCCAAAGAACCCGATCCCGAACGCAGCATGTTTGCTCGATATCCAAGTGGAACAGTCGATTGAATCTGTCTTTGAGAGGGACATCGCACAGCCATGGAGTATTCCAAATGTCAGTGTCTGCCCCGTTGCAGACTTGTCTCGAGAAAGAACTAGCAAAGTGAATCCCCAACTTTTCGATCATATGACCTGCACGTAAAATATTGCCCCATACGCTACTCACCCCTTGTGACCCGTTAAGGTCCGAAGGGGAAAGTAACCCGTTAGTACCATAAATACTCTTTATGATGGAAACCTAAAAAGTGTTAGGTTCGGTTTTGGCCCGCCAAAACCATTTCCCCAAAAGAGCGAGATTTTTACCCCGAAGTGACCCGATATTTAAACCCCCCCTCATCATACGGTAAGAGGGATTCCTCCCATTTGACCCAAACTAATTTTGAACGCTCACCCGTCCCGCCCCAAAACAAATCTCTCCTAATGCACTCTAATTTTTTTTATAACACTCAAAGGGGCACAAAAAGGGAGAAATAATAAAGTGGTAGACTACTAAGAACCGACTTTACAAGCATTAACCTTCCACCATAAGAGATCATTCTTGCTTTCTGTGACAACCCGGAAATTTCCAATCAAATTTAAACTTTATCTTTATATTATTCCGACACGATGAGCAAAGTTTGTTAAGTTAAATCTCAAGAATTTTAATTTGTGTTCATACATTCATTATAACCTCGACCAAATTCAGACGATTCACGAATCGTTATATATAAATAAATATGTATATATATGTATATGTATATATATATATATATATATATATATATATATATTATAACTTGAGAATATTAATAAAGTATTAAACGTATAATACTTTACATGATCGTATTTGTTTCAATATGTTTATCGATGGAATTAGAAGATAATATCAAATTGTTGATTTATCAGATACATTATGATATGATTACGGGTCTATGTTATGAGGTCCACTGTGATTTAAGAAATCTATTCTTTTTGACAACATTCGGAAAATGGTAAAGTGATTTATAAGTAAGAACGTGAAGTGTAAATAACTTAGATGTTGGATATCGACAAGTTAAGTAACTCGACATTTTTCATTAAGATGATTTCATACGTTTATTTAACCTTTGAACTTTATCCCATGCTTCACCAACAAACTGTAATTTAAAAACTTGAAACCTATTATGAATATATATGATTCTACTTTTTTAAAACATTTTATGATATAACGATTTCCATTATTCTAACCTTTAAACAAAATGATTCTTAAAAATATATTTGGTTTTGGAAAACAAAATTATTATATTTATTTGATTTAGTTTCAAACGTACAAAAACGTTTTCAGTTTAAAAAGAACTTTATTATTAAAACGTATATAACTTTTATAAATATCTAGAACCACTTTTGACAACTCATTACTTAACCAGTATGATAAAGATAACGATATTTATATTTTATTTTATTAAATATATATAACGATTTAAATTAATATTATATATATTTATATGCGTATTATACGTACATAGTTTTATACTTTTACTATACTTAAACTTTACCTTTACTTTATTTTTACTTTACTTTAACTTTAATAATTCACTTTAATAATTCATACTTTAATAATTCACTTTAATAATTCATACTTTAATAATTCACTTTAATAATTCATACTTTAATAATTCATACTTTAATAATTCACTTTAATAATTCATACTTTAATAATTTACTTTAATAATTCAAAAATTTATTATAAATAGAATTCAATAGGTTTCATTATTTCATAAAAACTTGAAAATATTTTTCTCTAAACTCTCTCAATCGATTTACATATATATATTTACTCCGTATTATTTCAAGATATTATTAGTATACATAAAATATTACGTCAGAGTGCTGTCCGAGTGATTTCAAAATTGTTTTTCGAGTGGGATTGGATTAAGGAAATTATGGGCTATAGCTATGGAGGTGATTGGTATGGTTCATGGGTATGCTCGTGAGGTCAATATAGTGTTTATCATCTCCGTTGCGTCTACGTACCTTTCCTGCAATATTGAATCTCAATATTGATACGTGAGTACTCATAATTTAACTTTTACATACTAATAGTGTATCCCTGACTAGTGCTCGAGTATATAGGATTATGCATGTTTGTACTTTTGATATTGCCTTTAGTTAGGTTATGTTGAATCCTGAATTAGTTATATATGCGACTGAGATAAGGTATAAGATATGCATGTCGTTGGAAAGCTAGCGAAAAATTAAGAACTTTTCATTTAGATATCGAATGATTTCGATGAACGGATTTGAAGTTATAGTCCATCGAATTTTTGTATTATTATTAAAAATGATTATTATTATCGTCGTTATTATCGTCGTTCTAGTTTTATCTTATTATTATTATTATTATTATCTTTATCAATAAAAGGATTTATCATTAAAAATTGTTATTTTTTTTATTATTACTATCGTTATTATCGTTAAAGTTATAATTAGTATTATTATTATTATCCAATTATTATTATTATTATTATTATTATTATTATTATTATTATTATTATTATTATCATTATTAATATATATATCATTATTTAAAAATGGTTATTGTTATTGTTATTATTATTATTACTATATTATCATTAAGATAATTATTAGTATTATCGTTAATAATGCTATAGTAACTATCATTATTAATATTAGTGTAATTAAAATAAATATTTGTAACACCTAATTATTTTGATTACTATTATTATCATTATTACGAACACGATATAAAAGACGATTAAAAGCTATTAAACGAAACGATTAGGAAATAATGGGTAAGAGTATCGTGATGAAATTAAAATATTATAAGATATTGATTTAGATAAAATTATTGTTCTTATTATTTTTATCATTACTATTATTATTAAAATTATCGGTAGTATTAAAACTATCATTTTAACAAAAATTATCATTTTAATAGAAATGTCATTGTTACTATAAAATATCATTATTATTATTATTTTAAATAGAATTATTATTTTAAAGATAATATTAAAAATTATCGTAAATATTAAAGTTATCATAATTAGAATTATCGTTTTATCATAATGTCATCTTAGTAATTATAAATATTGATATTTTTATAATAATTATTATTATTACAAAATAATACAACTTTTACTTACTATCATTATAGATATTATTTTTTCAAATAAATATTTGATACAAACATATTTTACTACGTGTAATAACTTACTTTAATAATACGTATCATATTATCTTTATAATATTAAATGAACCCTATAAATTTTATTACTTAATATATATAAAAGTATATTTTATTATATAAATATAATATAAAATTTTATTTATTAATAAATAAATTATATTATTTACTCTAATAAATCTTTTAAAAATATTTAAAAATATAAAATGACGATATTTAAACTATATATTAATCATGTATAAATTTTTGGAAATTATTTTGAGTCAAATTTACTTTTGTTGACTTTTGCATATTAGTCTCGAGCATTAGGATTGTGGTACACTATGACTTGACCTAATTTGTTAGACAAATATTGACCAACACATAAATATATATAATTAATTTAGGTTCGTGAATCCGAGGCCAACCTTGCACTTGTTCAATGACGTTATATGTATTTTTACTACGAAATACAGTATGGTGAGTTTCATTTGCCTTTTTACCCTTTATATTTTTGGAACTGAGAATACATGCGCTTTTATAAATGTTTGACGAAATAGACACAAGTAATTGAAACTACATTCTATGGTTGAATTATCGAAATCGAATATGCCCCTTTTTATTAAAGTCTGGTAATCTAAGAATTAGGGAACAGACACCCTAATTGAAGCGAATCCTAAAGATAGATCTATTGGGCCTAACAAACCCCATCCAAAGTACCGGATGCTTTAGTACTTCGAAATTATATCATGTCCGAAGGAGGATCCCGGAATGATAGGGGATATTCTTATATGTATCTAGTTAATGTCGGTTACCAGGTGTTCACCATATGAATGATTATTTTTTGTCTCTATGCATGGGACGTATATTTATGAGAACTGGAAATGAAATTCTTGTGGTCTATTAAAATGATGGAAATAAATGATTATGATAAACTAATGAACTCACCAACCTTTTGGTTGACACTTTAAAGCATGTTTATTCTCAGGTGTTAAAGAAATCTTCCGCTGTGCATTTGCTCATTTTAAAGATATTACTTGGAGTCTTTCATAGCATATTTCGAAGAACGTTGCATTCGAGTCATTGAGTTCATCAAAGATTATTATTATATCAATTTATAGTTGGATAGTGGATATTATGAAATGGTATGCATGCCTGTCAATTTTTGATGTAAAGAAAGATTGTCTTTTAAAAACGAATGCAATGTTTGTAAAATGTATCATATAGAGGTCAAATACCTCGCAATGTAATCAACTATTGTGAATCGTTTATAATGTATATGAACGGGTCCTTTCACTTTCCAAGTCGCGAGCTTCGAGTTGAATTTTTCAATAACGCGGTTACAATTTTTGCACACTACTCATGTTCTTACCAACTGGAAGTCCTAAGTAGGTGAATGGAAGTTCCCCCACTTTACATCCCACACGACGAGCCAAACGTTCCACCTCTTCTTTTGAAACACCCAAGCCGTAGAGGATACTTTTATGGAAATTCATTTTGAGTCCCGAAACATTTTCAAAACACTTTAGGACTTTCATAAGATTGTAAAAATTTTGCCTTTGCCAATCTCCAAGGAAAATAGTGTCGTCCACGAATTGTAAATGAGAAAGTGAAATATTATCTTTACCCACGACCACCCCATTGAATAGCTTTTTGACACACGCCTTTTTGATGAGATAGTTCAACCCTTCTGCTGCAATGAGAAAAAGGAAGGGAGATAACGGGTCTCCTCTCTCAATGAGAAATTTGTTAGTGGGAGAGCCATTAACTAAAACAGAAATCGAGGTCGATTTGAGACATGCATGAATCCATTTCCTCCACCGAATGCCAAACCCCATTCTCTCCATCATATCAAGCAAGAAATCCCAACTCAAACTATCGAAGGCCTTTTCAAAGTCTACTTTGAATATGAGACTTTTCTTTTTGTTTCGTTTGAGATACTCGATTGCCTCATTTGTGATAAGGGCCCCATCAAGGATACATCTCCCTTTTAAGTATGCACTTTATTCATTACCAATGACGCCCGGTAATACTCTGCGAATACGATTGGATAGAATTTTTGCAATCATCTTGTAATAGCATCCAATTAGGCTAATGGGTCTGAATTCATGGAGGCTTAATGGATCCGGTTTTTTCAGGACCAAAGTGATGAATGAAGCGTTACAACCTTTTAAAATTTCACAATTTTCCCAAAACCAAAGGAGAGCGTTCAAGAGGTCCTTTTTTATCAGATCCCAATGAATTTTAAAGAACTTGAACTTAAATCCATCGGGCAGGTGCCTTGGAACAATTGCATTCCTTGATGGCATCAAGAACTTCCTTTTCTGTGAATATAGCCTCGATATCAGCAGCCTGACTACTGATGATTCTGTCAACTCGCAGCGAGCTGTTACCATTCGGCTCTCCTGTGTTCGCACCAAACTTCATCATATGTGTGTTTCTTTTTTTGAACAGTTTTTGAAAGTGACAAAAACTTGTTTCACCTCGGTTGGGTCATCACACCAGCTACCATTTAAATTAAGACCCCTAATGTTTCGTTTGGAAAGTCTCCTTTTGATCATGGAGTGAAAAAATTTTGTGTTCTCGTCCCCATCGTGAATCCATTTAGCCTGGGATTTTTGTTTGGCCATGTTGGATTTTATTCTTTCTTTGTCGATCCATTTCTTCCTACAAATGAGCTACAAGTCCCTTTCTTCCTCAGTTAAGTCACGAGCTTCAGCTAATAATTTCCAGTCAATCGACTTTTTCTTAAGATCCTCTATTTCCAAGTGGATGCTCCCAAAGTTGACTTTGCTCCAAATCTTCAAAGCTAACTTGACATTTTTAAGTTTGTTACAAAACACACAATCGAATCTATTGCCTTCCACATTTTCATTCCAAGCTTCTTCAACAACTTTTCTAGACTCATCACCTTCCAACCATTCATCGAAGATCTTTTTCGGCTTAGGTCCATAGTTAATGTCTCTATCCCGTAATACAATTGGACAATGATCCGACATATTCCTATCTAATGCAATTGATGAGATATTTTCCCACATTGAGTGGAATTTTTCCGAGATGAGGAACCTGCCAAGCTTGCTAAATTTCATCCCGTTATCGCATATTCTCGTGAATTTCTTTCCACCTAGAGGGACTTCCATTAATTGAGATTTTTCTATGAAGTCATTAAACCACCTAGCTGTCAAGACCCGTCCTAATCCATAAGAATGAATACAATAACATATGATTACATCGCGAGGTATTTGACCTCTATATGACACCTTTTACAAACATTGCATTCGTTTTAAAAGACAAACTTTCATTACATCAAAAGTTGACAGGCATGCATACCATTTCATAATATCCATCTATAAATGATCTAATCTGTCATTTACTTAATCATAATCTTTACTGAACTCAACGACTTGAATGCAACGTCTTTTGAAATATGCCATGAATGACTCCCAATAATATCCTTAGAATGAGCTAATGCACAACGGAAGATTTCTTTAATACCCGAGAATATAAAGTGTCAACCAAAAGGTTGGTGAGTTCATTAGTTTATCATAATCGATCATTTTCATCATTTTAATAGACCACAAGATTTTCATTTCCATTTCTCATAAATATACGTCCCATGCATCGAGACAAAAATCATTTATATGGATTGAACACCTGGTAACCGACATTAACTAGATGCATATAAGAATATCCCCTATCATTCTGGGACATCCATCAGACATGATATAAAACAACATCGAAGTACTAAAGCATCCACAACCATGGATGGGGTTCGTTAGGCCCAATAGATCTATCTTTAGGATTCACGTCAATTAGTAGATCGGTTTACTAATTCTTAGGTTACCAAGCAAAAAGGGGCATATTCGGCTTCGATCATTCAACCATAGAATGTAGTTTCAATTACTTGTGTCTATTTCGTCAAACATTTATAAAAGTTGCGCATGTATTCTCAGCCCAAAAATGTAAAGGGAAGAAAAGGCAAATGAAACTCACCATACTGTTTTCGTAGTAAAAATACATATAACATCATTGAACAAGTGCAAGGTTGGCCTCGGATTCATGAACCTAAATTAATTATAAATATTTATATGTTGGTCAATATTTGTCTAATAAATTAGGTCAAGTCATAGTGTACCACAATCCTAATGCTCGAGACTAATATGCAAAAGTCAACAAAAGTCAATTTGATTCAAAATGATTTCCAAAATTTATACATGATTATTATATAGTTTAAATATCGTCGTTTTATATTTTTAAAAAATTTATTAGAGTAAATAATACAATTCATTTATTGATAAATAAAACTTTATATAAAAATATACTTTTATATATCTTAAGTAATAAAATTTATAAAGTTCATTTAATATCATAAAAATATTATGATAGGTTTTATTAAGGTAATTATATTATTTGTATTACATATTTATTTGATAAAATAGCATTGATAATAAAAATAAGTAAAACTTGTATTATTTTGTAATAATAATTATTATTATTTTATTAATAAAAATTTCAATATTTATATTTACTAAAAATGATATTATGATAAAGTGATAATTCTAATTATGATAACTTTAATATTTACGATACTTTTTAATATTAACTTTAAAATAATAATTTTATTTAAAATGATAATAATAATGATATTTTATAATAACAATGACATTTCTATTAAAATGATAATTTTTGTTAAAATGATAGTTTTAATACTAACGATACTTTTAATCATAATAGTAATAATAAAAATAATAAGAACGATAATTTTATCTAAATCAATATCTTACAATATTTTAATTTCATCATGATACTCATACTCATTATTTCCTAATCGATTCGTTTAATAACTTTTAATCGTCTTTTATATCGCGTTCATGTTAATGATAATAATAGCAATCATAATAATTAGGTGTTACTAATATTAGTTTTTAATTATAATAATATTAATGATAATAAATATTATGATAATATTAATGATAATACTTAATTATAACTTTACGATAATAATGATAGTAATAATAATAAAAATAACAATTTTTAATGATAATACTTTTTATTGATAATAATAATAATAATAATAATAATAATAATAATAATAATAATAATAATAATTAGATAAAAATAATAACGACGATAATAATAATAATCATTTTTAATAATAATACAAAGATTCAATTGACTATAACTTCTAATCCGTTCATCGAAACCATTCGATATCTAAATGAAAAGTTCTTAATTTTCCGCTAGCTTTTCAACGACATGCATATCTTATACTTTATCTCAACCGCATATGTAACTAATTCAGGATTTAACATAACCTATCTAATGGTAATATCAAAAATACAAGCATGCCTAATCCTATATACTCGAGCACTAGTCAGGGATACACTATTAATATATAAAAATTAATTTACGAGTACTCACGTATCAATATTGAGATTCAATATTGCAGGAAAGGTACGTAGATGTAACGGAGACGATAAACACTAGGTTGACCTCGCGAACAAACCCATGAATCATACCCATCACCTCCATAGCTATAACCCATAATTTTCTTAGCCCTATCCTACTCATAAAATCCATTTTTGAAATAACTCGCTCATGACCTCGTCGTAGTATTTTATGTATAATACTAATAATAATAATATTAATATTAATAATCTTGATATTAATAATAATAATAATAATAGTAATAATAATATAAATAATAATATTTCTATAAGGAGTACTAGATTTAAGAAGATGAATGTATGTGTGTTCTTAAAACTCTATTACGTTTGCATTTATAGAATATTAACAAGTCTTGCACCTCATGCGATTTCATGAGGCTTGTTTGTGATGCTCATGCAATCGGATGAGCCTACTTTTACAGCTCAATCGCATTAGTTCTTATGCCGACACCGTTTTTATATTATTTATATATAAATAATATATTTTATTTATAGAATTAATTATATATTATATTATATTTACGTGCATGGTAAAAATGTAATTTTTATTCTAATGACATGGACGTTGTCACTCGAATAGTGTCTCGGTTTCGGTTTCTCGAGCGCATGTTCGTACGTTTAGAAAACTTATATTTTACGTTACGCGACGTGTATGATAATGCTAAAAACGAACATATATTTCATAGCATTATTCCTCAAGAAAGACAAGCTTTTAGTTGAAATTGTTCTATTTACAAGTGATATTCGTTTAAATAATAAAAGGTGAAGACAAAAGACAGATTCGACGAATTGAAGACGCAAACGACCAAAAAGCTCAAAAGTACAAAAGACAATCAAAGAGGTTCCAATTATTGATAAGAAACGTCTCGAAATTACAAGAGTACAAGATTCAAAACACAAAGTACAAGATATTAAATTGTACGCAATGACGTTCGAAAATCCGGAACTGGGACCAGAGTCAACTCTCAACGCTCGACGCAACGGACTAAAAATTACAAGTTAACTATGTATATAAATATAATATAATATATAATTAATTATATTAATTATATATATATTATATTTATAAATAAAAACCGTCGGCAGAGAAAGACTCCAAAGTTGTGAGCTGTGATTTCAATCTCCGCGACTCGCGGAGTTTGAAGGCAAAAATGCCGCGAGTCGCGGAGCCCCAAATTCAGAAACCCCCTATAAAGCTCGCGCATTCTGATCGTAAAATATCATCTTTTTCTTCTTCTTCTCATACGTAAAATATATATATATTTATAATTTATATTTTAATTTTAATTTTAATTAAAATTCTAATAATAAGGGTATGTTAGCGAATATTGTAAGGGTGTAAGTCGAAATTCTGTCCGTGTAACGCTACGCTATTTTTAATCATTGTAAGTTATGTTCAACCTTTTTACATTAATGTCTCATAGCTAAGTTATTATTATGCTTATTTAAAACGAAGTAATCATGATGTTGGGCTAATTACTAAAATTGGGTAATTGGGCTTTGTACCATAATTGGGGTTTGGACAAAAAAACGACACTTGTGAAAATTAGACTATGGGCTATTAATGGGCTTTATATTTGTTTAACTAAATGATAGTTTGTTAATGTTAATATAAAGATTTACAATTGGGCGTCCCTATAAATTACCATATACACTCAATCGGACACGATGGGCGGGGTATTTATATGTACGAATAATCGTTCATTTAACCGGACACGGGAATGGATTAATAGCCACTAGAATAATTAAAACAGGGGTGAAGTTATGTACAAGGACACTTGGTATAATTGATAACAAAATATTAAAACCTTGGGTTACACTCAGTCGACATCCTGGTGTAATTATTAAACAAAGTATTAAAATCTTGTTACAGTTTAAGTCCCCAATTAGTTGGAATATTTAACTTCGGGTATAAGGATAATTTGACGAGGACACTCGCACTTTATATTTATGACTGATGGACTGTTATGGACAAAAACCAGACGGACATATTAAATAATCCAGGACAAAGGACAATTAACCCATGGGCATAAAACTAAAATCAACACGTCAAACATCATGATTACGGAAGTTTAAATAAGCATAATTCTTTTATTTCATATTTAATTTCCTTTATTTTATATTTAATTGCACTTCTAATTATCGCATTTTTATTGTTATTTTATCGCAAGTTTATTTTATCGCACTTTTATTATTCACAATTTCATTATCGTTATTTACTTTACGCTTAAAATTAAGTCTTGTATTTATTTATTATTTTACATTTGGTTTTAACTGCGACTAAAGTTTTAAAATCGACAAACCGGTCATTAAACGGTAAAAACCCCCCTTTATAATAATAATATTACTTATATATATGTATTTTTATTTTTATAAAAGTAAACTAATATAGCGTTAAGCTTTGTTTAAAGATTTCCCTGTGGAACGAACCGGACTTACTAAAAACTACACTACTGTACGATTAGGCACACTGCCTATAAGTGTTGTAGCAAGGTTTAAGTATATCCATTCTCTAAATAAATAAATATCTTGTGTAAAATTGTATCGTATTTAATAGTATTTCCTTGTAAAATTTAATAGTATTTTGTATACACCCCCTACGACATCAAGTATTTTTGGCGCCGCTGCCGGGGACTTCTCTTAAAAGCCGGAAGAGCATGACTAATATAAAAAAAAATAAAAAATTTTAGTTAACTTTTATTAAAATTCGTTTTTGTAAAAATACGTTTTAAATATTTGAAAATATAAAAAGAAAAATTTATATATTTTTAAAATTTTGTTAAATATTTAAGTTTTAGAAAGTTTCTTTATTTTTATTTTATAAAAATATAAGTTTTATTTAAGTATTTTTAAAACATAAAATCAAAAACCGAAAAAATATATATATATAATTCTAGTTTTAAGATTTTTTTTATAAAATTATAAAATATTTCTATTTTAGTTTTTAGATATAAGTTTTTATTATATAAATACTTTTATTAAAACAGAAAATAAAAAACAGAAAATAAATAAATAAATAAATAAAGAAAAACGCGTCGAAGATTAAACCTGTCATCTGAATTTCTGAACCCCGCGACTCTCGGGGTTTGTTGTTTGAAATACCGCGACTCGCGGAGTAATTCTGACACCGACAGAAACCCTACTGCAATTAATCACGGAGTAATTATTAATTAACTATTATTATAAACCCTAATTATTATTATTATTATAATTAAGTTTATTTTTAATTTAAGTTTTATTTAATTTATATTTTAGTTTATTAAGTTTAATTAAATTGTAAAATTAATAGTTTAATAAAATAAATAATATAAAAATAATATTTTTATAAAAATTGTACTTTTTATAACTTTTTGTATATTTTTATATTTTGTCCCTTTTTAATCGTTTTAACGTAATATTTGTATTTTTTCGCTCATATTTAATTTTAAACTTAGTTTTTGCCATAGTTATTTTTACTCCTAGATTTTTAGTCTTTGCCGTAGAATTCTTTAAGTGCTTTTTCTTAGACTAAGATTTAGGTGCATTAGAATTTTGCAACGCCTTTTTAAGTTTTAGTTTCTTTTTAAGTTATTTCTATTTGGGATATAGTTTTTCCCATAAGCTTTAATATTTTTAGACACCTTTTACTATGTATCAATTTCCGTCACCTTTTATTTTTCAACCATTTTTCTTTTTCGACGAGCTCTTTTTCTTTCTTATTTCTCGCTATTCTAGTTTTAGGACATAGATTTTTATTCTACTTCTTATCTAAATTTCTTAAAATTACGAAAATTTATTTTGAGTGGTTAAATTGATAGACATCAAAATTTTCTGGTTCGTAGTAATAGTTGAATTTGTACGTGGACCGGGTTATTGGAGCCAAACAGTCCTCAATTATATTGAGACCAAACGAATCCTGCCCCTCTGCTGCATCTTTTGGCTATTCGAAACGTGGGCAAAATCAGAAAAGTCTATTGATTGGATAACTTATTATAATTTTTCTTTCCTTTTTAAAACTAATAGGATATTCAGTGAATGCACCGAGCAAGACGTTCACCACCTTTTGTACGTTCACCACCTGTAACTAGATCAAGACATTTAGCAAATATTACCACCGTTGATTTTTCCTTAGAAACGTCATCCAGTCAACCAAGTACTTCAGTTCAAATTTCCAATAATCCATTTTTTGAACCCGACCTCACAATTGAGAATCCGGAGAATATTCAGGAACGGTTCGTAGATCCTGAACCACTAAACTTTCCCCCGGAACCACCAATCATTCAAACAGAGATTGTTGAGGAACGAACCATTAAATCAGAATCCTCTAGTGATTCCGATTCAACAAATTCAATTATGGAGAATCTGGAACCTTTAAGTATGGAAGACCGAATGAGAGCTAAACGCACTGGCCAAGGTCACGCAATTACTCATCCAGACATTAATGCGCCAGATTATGAAATCAAAGGACAAATTCTACACATGGTGACTAATCAATGCCAATTTAGTGGTGCGCCGAAGGAAGATCCAAATGAACATTTACGTACCTTTAATAGGATCTGCACATTATTCAAAATCCGAGAAGTGGAGGATGAACAGATATATCTCATGTTATTTCCCTGGACTTTAAAGGGAGAAGCCAAAGATTGGTTGGAATCGTTACCTGAAGGGGCGATTGATACATGGGATGTTTTAGTTGACAAATTTCTTAAACAATTCTTTCCTGCATCTAAAGTCGTAAGACTTCAAGCAGAAATTGTCACGTTTACACAGAAACCAAATGAAACTCTATATGAGGCATGGACAAGATATGGAAAGTTGTTAAGAGGATGTCCGCAACATGGTTTAGACACCTGTCAAATAGTACAAATATTCTACCAAGGATGCGACATCACTACAAGAAAAGACATAGATATAGCAGCTGGTGGTTCTATTATGAAGAAAACCGAAACTGATGCTTACAAAATTATTGATAACACTGCTTCCCACTCACATGAGTGGCACCAAGAAAAAGATATCGTTAGATCATCTAAAGCAGCTAGAGCCGATTCTAGCCATGACTTAGATTCCATTTCAGCAAAGATAGATGCTGTGGAGAGACGAATGGAAAAGATGACTAAAGATATTCACTCAATACGAATTAGTTGTGAGCAGTGTGGAGGACCACATTTGACAAAAGATTGTCTCAGTATTGAATTAACAATGGAACAAAGAGAGAATATTTTATACATAAACCAAAGGCCTGGAAATAATTATCAGAATAATTATCAACCGCCAAGACAGATTTACAATCAAAACCAGAATTATAACCGAAATATTCCATACAACAACCAACAAGGTCCTAGCAATCAACAAGTATCCAATAATACTTACAATCAGCAAAGACCTAATTTTCAAAACAAGCCACCACAACAAACCGATGATAAAAAGCCGAATTTAGAAGATATGATGACGAAGCTAGTTGAAACTCAAACGCAGTTTTTCACATCTCAGAAACAAACAAATGAACAAAATGCTCAAGCATTTAGAAATCAACAAGCTTCTATTCAAAATCTAGAACAAGAAGTGAGTAACCTAGCAAGGTTAATAGGTGAAAGAAAACCGGGAAGTCTACCTAGTGATACAAATGCTAACCCCCGGAATGAAACAGCTAAAGCTATTACCACAAGAAGTGGTACAACACTTAAACCACCGAAAATACCTGTAACTTCTGATGAAACTATTCCTACTCCACAAGAACCACAACCTGATCAAGATAAGGAAAAAGAACCGGTAGTTGAAAAGGTTAATGAAGATAACACAGTTAAGATAAACCTTATGTTAAACCATATCAACCACCACTTCCTTATCCGAGTAAAATGAAGAAAGAGAAACTTGAAGCCGAGCAATCCAAATTCTTGGATATGTTTAAACAGATAAATGTAAATCTTCCTTTCATTGATGTGATTTCAGGAATGCCTAGATATGCTAAATTCTTGAAAGATCTAATCTCAAATAGAAAGAAAATGGAAGAACTCTCGGCTGTTACTATGAATGCTAATTGTTCAGCAGTGCTGTTGAATAAGATACCAGAAAAATTATCTGATCCAGGGAGTTTCACAATTCCATGTTTTCTGGGTAGTCTTAGTTCAATAGAAGCATTGGCAGACTTAGGTGCTAGTATAAATCTAATGCCGTATTCACTATACACTAAACTAGACCTTGGAGAATTGAAACCAACCAGAATAAGCATACAACTAGCCGATAGATCAATAAAATATCCTAGAGGGATAATGGAGAACATGCTAGTTAAAGTTGGTACTTTAGTATTTCCAGTAGATTTTGTTGTTTTGGACATGGAAGAAGATTCTCAAGTTCCTCTCATATTAGGAAGACCATTCTTAAACACGGCTAAATCAATGATAGACGTGTTCGGTAAGAAATTGACCCTAAGTATAGAGGATGAGAGTGTTACCTTTTTAGTTGATAGAGCAATGCAACAACCGCAATCTGCAGATGATACATGTTATTATATTCAAACTATAGATGCACATGCAGAATTATTAGAAGAATTTCCAGAATTACAAGGAACAGGAGAATGTTCTTTAGGAGAAGGTAATGAACCAATTGATGAAGCTGAAATGTTAGCCACACTTATAGCTAATGGATATGAACCAACAACAGAAGAAATTCAAATACTAAAAGAAGAAGACAGATATCGATACAAATCATCGATAGAAGAACCTCCGAAATTAGAGTTAAAGCCACTTCCAAACCATTTGGAATACGCTTATTTACATGGTGAATCTGAATTACCTGTAATAATATCGTCTTCTCTTACTGAAAATGAGAAATCACAACTCATTTCTGTGTTGAAAGCTCATAAACCAGCTATTGCATGGAAGATTCATGATATTAAAGGAATAAGTCCTTCGTATTGCACACATAAAATCCTTATGGAAGAAGGTCATAAAACGTATGTGCAACGCCAACGAAGACTAAATCCTAATATGCAAGATGTAGTTAAGAAAGAGATTATTAAACTGCTAGATGCAGGTCTAATTTATCCAATCTCTGATAGTCCATGGGTAAGCCCAGTTCAATGCGTACCTAAGAAGGGTGGCATGACTGTCATTACAAATGAGAAAAATGAGCTTATTCCTACTAGGACTGTAACAGGATGGCGTGTATGTATTGATTATAGAAAATTAAATGACGCCACCAGAAAAGATCACTTTCCCTTACCTTTCATAGATCAAATGTTGGAAAGATTAGCCGGAAATAGTTACTATTGTTTTCTAGATGGATTTTCCGGATATTTTCAAATTCCAATAGCACCCGAGGATCAAGAGAAAACCACATTCACGTGCCCTTATGGTACTTTTGCTTACAAACGCATGCCATTTGGACTTTGTAACGCCCCTGCAACCTTTCAAAGGTGTATGATGGCGATTTTTCATGACATGATAGAAGAATGCATGGAAGTTTTCATGGATGACTTTTCAGTCTTCGGTGATACATTTAAATCATGTCTAGTTAATCTGGAACGAATGCTAATTAGATGCGAAAAATCAAATCTAGTACTTAATTGGGAGAAATGCCATTTCATGGTTAAAGAAGGCATCGTTCTTGGACATAAAATTTCAAAAGAAGGAATTGAAGTGGATAGAGCTAAAGTAGATGTAATTGCTAAACTTCCACATCCCACCAATGTTAGAGGAGTTAGGAGTTTTCTAGGGCATGCCGGTTTTTACCGACGTTTCATAAAAGATTTTTCTAAAATTGTCACTCCTATGAATAAACTCCTAGAAAAAGATGCTCCATTCATCTTTTCAGATGAGTGTATCAAATCTTTTAATATTCTTAAAGAAAAACTAACTAATGCGCCGATTATGATAACACCAAATTGGAATCTACCATTTGAACTAATGTGCGATGCAAGTGATTTTGCAATGGGAGCCGTTTTAGGACAAAGGATTGAAAAACGATTTCAACCTATATATTATGCTAGTAAGACGTTACAAGGAGCACAAACAAACTATACAACTACTGAAAAAGAACTCCTTGCTATTGTCTTTGCTTTTGACAAATTTCGATCATATCTCGTTCTAGCAAAAACGGTGGTCTATACCGACCATTCTGCTCTTAGATACCTATTTTCAAAACAAGATGCTAAACCAAGATTAATCCGTTGGATCTTACTCTTACAAGAGTTTGATATTGAAATCCGAGATAAAAGAGGAGCAGAAAATCTCGCCGCTGATCATCTTTCTCGTCTTGAAAATCCCGAATTAGAAGTTCTAAATGAATCGGCCATACAAGACAACTTTCCTGATGAATATCTATTGAAGATAGATTATAAAGAAATCCCATGGTTTGCAGACTATGCAAACTACTTAGTTTGTGGATTTCTTGAAAAAGGATTATCGTACCAAAGACGAAAGAAATTCTTCAGTGATATAAAACACTATTTCTGGGAAGATCCACATCTGTTTAAAAGTTGTCCCGATGGAATAATACGCCGATGTGTATTTGGAGATGAAGCTAGTAAAATTTTAAACCATTGTCACACAGGACCAACAGGAGGGCATTATGGGCCTCAACTAACAGCAAGAAAAGTTTATGAAGCTGGATTCTATTGGCCTACAATTTACAAAGACGCACACCTTCTTTGCAAATCCTGTGATGCATGTCAAAGGGCCGGAAAAATAAGTCAACGTGATGAAATGCCACAAAATATCATCCAAGTATGTGAAGTATTTGACATTTGGGGTATTGACTTTATGGGTCCATTTCCAAAATCTCATAATAATCTATATATACTCGTAGCCATTAATTATGTATCTAAATGGGCGGAAGCACAAGCTCTCCCAACTAACGATGCACGAGTTGTAGTCAACTTTTTAAAACGTCTTTTTGCAAGGTTTGGAACACCGAAAGCTTTAATAAGTGATCGGGGTACTCATTTCTGTAATAATCAACTTGAGAAAGTTCTTAAAAGATATGGAGTAACTCATAAAATCTCCACCGCATATCATCCACAAACAAGTGGACAAGTTGAAAATACCAACCGAGCTTTAAAACGTATTCTAGAGAAAACCGTAGGATCAAATCCAAAGGAATGGTCCATTAAATTGGAGGATGCACTCTGGGCTTTTAGAACAGCCTACAAAACTCCAATTGGAACCACACCTTTTAGACTTGTTTATGGAAAAGCATGTCATCTTCCAGTAGAAATTGAACACAAAGCATTTTGGGCTTTGAAAACATGTAATCTTGATTTACATGAAGCCGGACGTCTACGATTAAGTCAACTAAACGAATTAGAAGAATTAAGACATGAAGCATACGAAAATTCGTTAATCTATAAAGAAAGAATGAAGAAATGGCATGATAAAAGAATCAGAAGTTCAAAAGAATTTAAAGAAGGAGACAGAGTTCTTCTTTTCAATTCACGATTCAAGCTATTTCCTGGAAAATTGAAATCAAGATGGTCTGGACCATTCATAGTCAAAAGAGTTTTCCCATACGGAACGATAAAATTAATAAATTCAAATGGGATTGAATTTAAAGTTAATGGTCACAGAGTTAAACATTACATACATGGTCCGATGGAAGTCGACAACGAAGTTAATCACAATTTCGACACCACAGCTAACTAAGTGTGGGGAGAATCAAGTCTTTAAAGGATAATATGTATTTCTGTTAGAGTTAGATTGTCTGTTTTCATATAGTTCTCAAAAATGGAACCCGAATGGTCTTTCCCTAGCAGACCCTAAAGAACTAGTCTTCTCCCCCCATTCTGAATTTTTATTTTTTTAGGTTTTTACAAAATGAAGACTGCCTGTGAACTAAACCATGGTCTAATGCTACACGCTTTGATCACTAAAAGAAATAATGACATACTACCAAGTGAAATAGTATCAGTAATCAGAGAAAGAATGGACGGAGTTAGAAAAGAATCCAGATGCGAAGATAATAAGTTACAATTTGGTAAAGGAAAATCAAAATTCGCAGCGAAAAGAAGAGCACGACACCTAGAACGATGTCACAAATGCGGAAAATGGTCACATGGAGGTAAATGTTCAAATAATCAAACCTATTCAAATACCGAATTTGTTACTTTATGCAGAGACGGACCGTTCATATGTTTAGAAGAAAAGACACTGAATGCTCGAGGTTACGCCTATGTAGCCATGGAAAACCAATTAAACCGACTATCTTATGAATGTGATAGATCATATAACTAAGAAATCTATTTCACAGGTATGTCTGTACAGTTTTTATTTTTATTTTTATTTTTTTTTATTTTTAACCTTTTGATAATAAACGCTAATTTGTTCGCTAAAAAGTATTAAATTGGTATTGAATAAAATTAGGTTTGGCGACCGAAATTATTGTTATCATTCAAAAATTTATTACATCACTGCGAAATTTAACGTTTATTCTTAAGGTATAAATATCTTTAAACAATCAACCCAAAATATTTCAAAAATTCGTCATGAGTTAAATTAGGTCTTGGAACCGAAATTACTTTACCGAAAAGAGGGGCGCATATTTTTGATAATATTTGATTGATTAAAGTGGGATAAAAAGCCAAAAAGATTTTTAATTTTATTTTTACCATGTTTTTATAATTAATATTTAAATCTTAAATTAATATTGTAAACTTTGTAAAAACAATATATTTAAAATTGTAAATATTTGAAAAATTAATATAAGTTTGGTATGAATTTATAATATGAATTTTTAAATTAAGTTTGGTGTGAATTTTTAATTTTTAAAATATGAATTTTTAATTTTATGCATTTCAAATTTTAAGTTTGGTGTGAATTTTTAATATTAATTTTGAATTTTATATTTAAGTTGTGTGAATTTAAAAACAAAAATTTACTTTATCTCATTAAGTTAAAAATATGATTATTAAAATTCGTCGTAAGTTGAAGACTAGGTCTTTGAACCGAAATTGCTTTACCCAAGGGAGGGACGAGAACTTTTATTATCATTATTTTTAATCTTATTGAATTAAAGTATGCCAAAAACATTAAAAAACCAAAAATCTTAGCTTTTAAAACAATCGCTACAAAAAGACAAATTTTAAAATTTTGTCGAGGGACGGACTAGGACATCGATCCGAAACGACCTCGTCCTAAATAACAAAGGAAACAAAATTTTAAAATTAAGTACTTAATTGTTTTATAAGTTATTGATTATATAAAAAAAAATATATATATATATCAAACTCCGCGACTCGCGGAGTTTGAAGGGTTATTCACCGCGACTCGCGGAGTTACGAAAAATCAGAAAAAAATAAAGAGCTGGAACAGATCAGTTCCAACCCCAAAACAAAAACATACTGCGAAAAACTGCACGCAAAAACCCGAAAAATACACCCCAAAATCACAATTTTTAACCGTTAATCACCAAATTTTTTACTAAAATCATGTTGAGAAGGATGCTATCTAGGAATTACTCAAGAAAAACGGTAAATTTCTACACCTAAACACCATTTAATCCGAAATTTGGTGTTCTTGAGCAATTTTTTTCCCAATTTGATTTTGATGCTTTTTAGTGTAATTAGGCTTAAATTGTTTATGTATTATGCTTGTATAACCTAGATTGATGCTGTTTAACATGATTAGAAGCCTTAAACTTCAAATTTTGAGTAATCTAGGGTTTGTGTTCTTGAGCAATTTGGGGCTTTTTGATATAAACAGGTTATGGCCGATTTTTGTCATGAATTGTTGCTAAATTAAGTAGTGTAACATGTGTAGGTAGTTAAATGATCCAAACTTTGAGCCTAAACATGATTTTGAGAATTAAAGTGGACTTTTTCAAGTCTAAAAATTCATGAACTTGATTTTTGAAAGATAATGCCATTTGAGACTTGTTTAATTGCTAGTAATGATTATTTTGACATGTTATTTGAGTTGAATGCTTATGAACTTGGCGAACATTTTCGTATATGCTTATTTGAAAAAGTGTAAATTTGATAAAAATGTGAAAATGAGCTTAAGTTTGATATAAATTGATCATGTCATTGTGATTATTTTGATTAATGATTTTGCTGACACTAATGCATATTTGGATGCACAAAAATTGTGAATCTTCATCCCAAGCCCGTAATGCTCCTGCTGAGAATGCGGAACAACAGGAGGTGGATAACTACTACAAGCCGGATATACCTCATCCAGTCATGACCTTTTCTGATATGCACTTGGAAGAGTTGCACCCGAACCTGAGATTTGACAGACTTTGGATAGATTATCCAAAATATCAAAGGGGTTTGCATACTCTTCATTCTAAGGTTGTTGAGGTACCAAGGGTCATAGAATGGGGACCCTTAGAAGCTGTAGAATTGGCCGGGCCAATTAGGGAATTACTTGTACAGAGGTATGGTAATTCTACTTTTAATGACTGGGTACGTTTATTCACCATGCGTAGACCTGTATATAAAGTATGGTGTGAAGAATTGTTATGTAGTATAGAGTTGAATGATCGGGTAGCTAATTTAACCGATCGTTCTTTTATTAGATTTTTGTTAGGCGGTTCGATGCGCCACATGTCTTTACTGGACATGGCTCAGGCTTTACGTATATATACGCCTGAGGAGTTAGCATCTGCCGATTGTAGAGGGTTGATACTAAACGGTAGAAAGATAGATGAAAATTTTGATACACACGGTGTGTGGAGTCAAATGACAAGCCATCACCGTTTCAAAGGGGGAAATTACTCTTATTTGGATATAGATAGAGCCGAATTAAGAGTGATACATAGGTTTTTAGCTAATTCGATTACACAAAGGGGTAAGAACAAGGAAAAAGTAAATGAACAGGATTTGTTTTACCATATGTGTATTCGAGACCCACAAAGCGCTGTAAGTATACCATATTGTGTGGGTTATTATTTATCAGCTATGGTTCGGGGGATGCGACCGCATAGCATAATAGGAGGTGGTATTTTTATTACTTTGATTGGTGAATATCTCGGTGTGGATATAAGTCGGGGGGGATTATTAGTAGAAGAACCAGAACCCCGCGATACTATAGGTTTAAATGTATACCATGGTGCGAAAGTTTTGAAGAGGCGAAATAACGCCGCAGTACAATACCATGGTAGACATCCACAGGTTGAGAGAAACCAACAGCAAGGTAATGTAGGAGGGGGGAATGAGATGCAAGAAATGCAAAGGTTTATAGCTTCTCAGGAATACGAAAATGCTAGACAGAGAGCATTTGAAGATTGGCAAGTTCATCAGAACCAAATCATAGCTCATTGCCAACATATAGGTAGAAACTATATTCCTACACCGAAACCGATCTTCCCTCCCTGGACTATAGAAATGCAACCACCGTATCCTACGTATAACCCTGCCGAAGAATTCTATAGCACCTATGGTTATGCCTGGAACCCCTATTGGTACCAGTATCATCCCTAGTATATTTTTTTTTTTAATTTGTAATTATTGATACGTTTAATACTTTTGTTAATATTGTAATCATTTTTATAATTGTCTAACTTTTATTCTTAGATTTTAATAATTTTTGAATGTGGGGTAATATATCAAACTTCAAAAATATGTATATATGTTTGCAGTTTATCTTATGTACACAACAGGGTAAAACAACGCATTTTCAAAGACTGGCATTAAGTTCAGCAAAAGCAACTAATTTTGACGACAAGATGCAAAATAAATGTGAAATAACAACAAGACGGAATGAACAAATGATGTGCACCATTTATCATTCAGCAAACAAACGCCAATATATTTGGAAACTTTGGTAAAAATTTAATCATTTTCACACAAATCACCCTCAATAATTTAAATTGTTACTGATTTCTTGCAAATGAGGGCATTGCAAGATCTTAAGTGTGGGAAGGGGTTAAATTCTTTCGGATTTTAAAATTTTTTACTTTATACACTTGGTTACCATTAAAAATACTAGTAAAACAGTAGTTGTATTAGAATCTAGTGCTCTCTGATAATAAAGAACAGCCCTAGTCTTATATACTGACTACCCAATTCTAGTAAAAATTTTCAAAATTTTCAATTAAATGAACTCAAAATCATGTTTATACATATTTATGAACGATAAAACTAGGTTTTAACACCGAAATTATTGTTACCTCGGAAAGGACATAAATTGAGAAACAAACTAAAATGTTAAAATTTATTTAAAATGGAATAGAGGACGATAAAAAGGAAAATAAAAGCCAAGTGTGGAAAAATTTACCAAGTTATCTTAAACATATGTCACATATATCTGTAACAAATAACTGAAAATACTTTTGCTTTGGACTAAACTAAACTGTTTTACCCGATAAAAGAAAAGAAGAGATGGATCTACACGATGAATCAATTCCATCATTAAAAGGAAGTAAAGTCTTCCGAAAAAGACACGCGCTTCTTGATTTAGGTCATGAAGTTGTCGTCCAGACCAGCTGTAGGTTGACGAAAAATCTAGAAAAGTCATCACTAAAATCAGCAGGAAATCCACGAACCTCAGCATTAAACAGGGTCGCCAAGTGGTCAGATTTATCCTAACCATGAGAAGGATTTATCTCGTACAATGGGGGGACACCATGCAAATTAGCTGGACAAGACTAATGAATCAGATCCCCAGAAAGGATAATCTCCTTAAAGATTAAAAATCAGCTTTTAAGACTAATATTACTCAATCCTAGAGATTGACCTTAAAGATTGAGAATTACAAACTCATGGAATTCAATGATATCTAAACTCGAGCTTGAACGAGAAAATATTTTGATCAAAATTACAAACCGATTTATTTTCTGAAAACCCTATTTTCAATGCGTTCATTACCATTGAACGTAAAATCCTAGGAATTCACCTGGAATTCATTAGGTCACCTGAACCAAATCGGGTGTCAACCGTAAGAGCGGTGGTTGCATAGCATGGTCAAAGACAGGACCTTGTGCCAGACCGAAAAATCATAAGGGTGAGCTTTACTATTGCTCCTACCAAGGATAGTAATTGCGTTCGACACGTTATAGACCATAATTAAAAGCATGTCAGGGGACATAGCCTTAACAGTTGCTTGTTCAACGCTTTCCTTTACAACCGGACGGTAGTTTACCGAAAGGTAATATACGGGACAAGTGAACTGGACGTGTTGCTTTCCAAATACAAGGTTAGCAAGTGGGTGACACAAAACCATAAGTTTTGAGCTAAAATTTTCAAATCTGAAACCCACCAAACCCACAAAAATATTTTGAAAACACCGGTAAAGGGTTATTCCGGAAAACTTATCTAGGGTAAAAACTAGATTTCAAAAAATCAAATGTTTTCATAAAGATCCAATTTCCTTAATGGATCTAAATTTTTATAGTCATGTGGGACTGTAAACCATATCGTTACTACCATTGTTTATACCACCGTATAAAAATCACTGATGTACAAAGTGTGAAGAATAAAGAAGTGATTCTAGTATTTTAAGACGATATTGCTTGAGGACAAGCAACGCTCAAGTGTGGGAAAATTTGATAATGCTAAAAACGAACATATATTTCATAGCATTATTCCTCAAGAAAGACAAGCTTTTAGTTGAAATTGTTCTATTTACAAGTGATATTCGTTTAAATAATAAAAGGTGAAGACAAAAGACAGATTCGACGAATTGAAGACGCAAACGACCAAAAAGCTCAAAAGTACAAAAGACAATCAAAGAGGTTCCAATTATTGATAAGAAACGTCTCGAAATTACAAGAGTACAAGATTCAAAACGCAAAGTACAAGATATTAAATTGTACGCAATGACGTTCGAAAATCCGGAACCGGGACCAGAGTCAACTCTCAACGCTCGACGCAACGGACTAAAAATTACAAGTTAACTATGTATATAAATATAATATAATATATAATTAATTATATTAATTATATATATATTATATTTATAAATAAAAACCGTCGGCAGAGAAAGACTCCAAAGTTGTGAGCTGTGATTTCAATCTCCGCGACTCGCGGAGTTTGAAGGCAAAAATGCCGCGAGTCGCGGAACCCCAAATTCAGAAACCCCCTATAAAGCTCGCGCATTCTGATCGTAAAATATCATCTTTTTCTTCTTCTTCTCATACGTAAAATATATATATATATTTATAATTTATATTTTAATTTTAATTTTAATTATAATTCTAATAATAAGGGTATGTTAGCGAATATTGTAAGGGTGTAAGTCGAAATTCTGTCCGTGTAACGCTACGCTATTTTTAATCATTGTAAGTTATGTTCAACCTTTTTACATTAATGTCTCGTAGCTAAGTTATTATTATGCTTATTTAAAACGAAGTAATCATGATGTTGGGCTAATTACTAAAATTGGGTAATTGAGCTTTGTACCATAATTGGGGTTTGGACAAAAAAATGACACTTGTGGAAATTAGACTATGGGCTATTAATGGGCTTTATATTTGTTTAACTAAATGATAGTTTGTTAATGTTAATATAAAGATTTACAATTGGGCGTCCCTATAAATTACCATATACACTCAATCGGACACGATGGGCGGGGTATTTATATGTACGAATAATCGTTCATTTAACCGGACACGGGAATGGATTAATAGCCACTAGAATAATTAAAACAGGGGTGAAGTTATGTACAAGGACACTTGGTATAATTGATAACAAAATATTAAAACCTTGGGTTACACTCAGTCGACATCCTGGTGTAATTATTAAACAAAGTATTAAAATCTTGTTACAGTTTAAGTCCCCAATTAGTTGGAATATTTAACTTCGGGTATAAGGATAATTTGACGAGGACACTCGCACTTTATATTTATGACTGATGGACTGTTATGGACAAAAACCAGACGGACATATTAAATAATCCAGGACAAAGGACAATTAACCCATGTGCATAAAACTAAAATCAACACGTCAAACATCATGATTACGGAAGTTTAAATAAGCATAATTCTTTTATTTCATATTTAATTTCCTTTATTTTATATTTAATTGCACTTCTAATTATCGCATTTTTATTATTATTTTATCGCAAGTTTATTTTATCGCACTTTTATTATTCACAATTTCATTATCGTTATTTACTTTACGCTTAAAATTAAGTCTTGTATTTATTTATTATTTTACATTTGGTTTTAACTGCGACTAAAGTTTTAAAATCGACAAACCGGTCATTAAACGGTAAAAACCCCCCTTTATAATAATAATATTACTTATATATATGTATTTGTATTTTTATAAAAGTAAACTAATATAGCGTTAAGCTTTGTTTAAAGATTTCCCTGTGGAACGAACCAGACTTACTAAAAACTACACTACTGTACGATTAGGCACACTGCCTATAAGTGTTGTAGCAAGGTTTAAGTATATCCATTCTCTAAATAAATAAATATCTTGTGTAAAATTGTATCGTATTTAATAGTATTTCCTTATAAAATTTAATAGTATTTTGTATACACCCCCTACGACATCAGTGTACCTGTAACAATAATTAAATTTACTCTTCGATAAATTATTTTGTAATAAATGTAACTTGTAAAGTTGAGCGTTGTGGTCATTTGCTTCTATAAATCAGTGGCTCTTTGTTTATCAAAATATATTATTTTAAATCAGGACGTTTTATGACTAAGTTATATATATTTATATTTTCATTTCGAAATATAAATTTGAACTATTTACTTAATATAGTTTTTCAAAACTAATAATATTCAAATTTATATATCTTGAAATAGTTTAAGTAATAAGAAATATTATTTCGTAACATTTGTATTTTTAAAGTTTAAAATTGATATACTTTATTTATATAAAAAAATATTTACAAAGACATTTTAATATTCCAATTACTTTATATTCCAAATCATTTTAACACAAAGGTTATAATAGTAGAAGTTGTTATGTCATAAGACGTTTTTAATAATAAAAGTCTATTATATCGAAAAGACGTTTTCGTTTAAGAAAGTAAAATCATGTATGAATCATATCAGGTTTCAAGGTTTTAATTTCCATTTTAATCATGACTCGAAGGATTAAGTCTAAAGGAAAATCAAACGTATGGAATCATCTTAATGTAAAATGTCGATCTATTTAACTTGTCAATATCTATTTTCTAATTTACCTATATTCCCTAAATTTCACTTTCACAATACATAATATGTAGGTTAATTAATTTTATCTTATCAAAGTCACGGGGCAATTATTGTAGGGCATGCATTGAAAGTTAAGTAGGAATTTCTACTAACCCTTGTCCAGCTATCGTTAATTGACATATTTGTTCTTACTCGTAGGTCACTAATTATTCCGAATACCGTTAAAAAGGAAAGGTTTCCTAAATCAAAGTGGACCTCTCAACAGAGACTCGTAATCATAATTCAATGTATCTGATAATTCAATCATTTGATATTATCTTCTAATTCCATCGCTAATCATATTGAAACAAATACGTTCAGGTAAAGTATTATTCGTTTAGTACTTTGTTAATGTTTCAAGTTAATATATACACATATACCTATAATCATATCCGTTCATTTAATGGTTCGTGAATCGTTGGAATTTGGTCATGGTTAAATGAGTGTATGAACACAGTTTAAAATTCTTGAGATTCAACTTAACAAACTTTGCTTATCGTGTCGGAAACATATAAAGATTAAAGTTTAAATTTGTTTAGAAATTTCCGGGTCGTCACACTAGCCCTTCTTTCAATATAGTCACCTAGCCCTTCTTTCAAATAGAGTATTAATTTAATTTAATATTAATTATTATTCAATTTTTTGACAAAACATATATTAGTTGATATCTAGTTCTATATATTGTTAATTTATATTGATGATATGTTTAATGTATACATCATAACCATTTATCGTTGCACATATCTCCCACCGCAATGCACGTGTTATCTTTACTACTAAAACATTATTAAAGTTTAGAGTGAAGCCATGTTATGCAGCAACGTGCGAACATTTTTAGACTTGTTTTATTATCTATTTCTTGAAACACTTATTTTATAAAATCAATATATGATCACTTATTTTAAAATAAAAGAAGTATGCAATAATGTATACTAGTCATTGGGTTTGCTCTCAACCTTATAAAATGTTCATTGCTTAATTTTTCAAATCTTCTGTTTCCCTCACACCCTTATCACCACAAACCACCCTTAACCACCACTATTTCGCCACATTCATCCTCATTTATTACGCAACTACTTCCCAATTTTCATCAATTTTTTAAACCCTACTGCAATTATGTCTAAACCAGACTCGAGCACCTCCCAACCCTACACCACCATTTGCTTCCATTTTCAGTTTCGGCATTCCTTATTCACCGGAAATCGCTAACCCGTCTTCGACGACTTTTAGCGATTTCTTGACACAAAACCTTTTCCCTTTCACCTCCTTCTCGCCCCTTCCTGGCGTTTCATGACCTGGTCATACTACTCCAGCGATCAGAAATTCCGCTACTACAACTAATTCTCTGGCGAACAGAGATTTCGATTTCACTGTGGTCGACAGAGATGTTCTTCAGTCAGAGGTAAATCACTCAAATTCAACCAACGGGACAGTTTTTATAGGGAGACTCTTAACACGGTCAATCGACATATGATTGAATCGGTTTTTTCAAAATTGAGTGGTATTTCGGAGATCAGATTTTGGCCCTCACGGAGGTATGCGTTTGTCACTTACGTTGAGAAGGCGAATGCTTTAAAATCCATAGACGAGTTAAAGAGATCTTGTATCTTTGGGCGGCCAATCTCTTTAGGAAGATCAAAACAACCAAAATCCGGCAACTATGTTGAGCCAAGAGTGCCGTTAGCAGGTGTTCATTGTTGCGAAATCTCTAGAACGTGTCAGTAAAGAACAGTCCCTTTCGGTTGCATTTGATTTTGTGGTGAGTTGGATAGTTACAACAACATCATTAATTCTCTAAGATTTTGCTTTGATATCACCACTTGCGAATATCAGGTCTTCCTTATTTCGTTTTGCCTGGATCGAGATAAGAGAAGTAGCCTGATTATTTGGTGAGGTAATTACCATGGATAATCTGTCTTCGAATTTGGATTGTGTCGGTACATTTTTAGCTTTTATTAAGTCAGCGAGCGTTAAACATATACATGAATTGGTCAAGGCCGATGTCGAGGATTTGTTTTGTTCTAGGTGTGATTTTTGGGTATCCTAGATTTCGGATATGCGTTGTGTTGCTCATTATGTTTTTCTTACTTTCGATCACAAATTATTGTTTTCCACCAATCGATCTGTGGTTGCAAGTCATCTATTGGTAGATGAAGATGTTCGTTGTGTTGGGACGATATGTTAGTAATGTGATGCAAGTGATTCATGTTAATGAAGAGAAGGTGGTTGATGCTTTAAACTGACATTGTGATGCTTCATATAGTGGTCAAGTTGAAGTTTCTGGGAAGGTTTCGGATTTGTGTGTTTCAATGCAAAAGAGTGATTCTCCAGTAGTTGCTTCTGTTCGAAATGAGATGACAAATGGGCTCGGGTCTGGTTTTATATTTGGGTTTGTTGACGAGGTAAGTTTCTCTGCTTCTGGATGTTGTTTACTACTGGACTACGCATCGTTCCTGTTGTACCTGCCGCTGCTTTGGGTTCTTCTGGTGGGAAAGCGGTTCCATCGGATGAGCCCGGTTTTATTGAACATTCTTCGGCTCAAGAGCAATTCAGTTTACGATGATGTGTCTCTTTGTTTAGGGGTTCCGGGTTCGGTATGTAAGCGATTAGGTTCCACGGTCCCAGATGGACCTGTTAGATTTGATGAGATTAAGAATAAAATTGGCTATAGTAGTGGTGATATTAAGCATAAAATGGGTACTAGAACTCGAGGTGTTGAAAGAAATGTTTTAGAACCAATCCAAGAGGTTATTTATATTAATGATGGGTAGGAGGCGGAACCATCATATTTAATTAAGTGGTTGGTACAAGCTTAAATATAACATAACATTTGCAGAAAGATTGGCTCGTAAGAAAAAGAAGAAGAAGAAGAAGAAGAAGAAGAAGAAGAAGAAGAAAGAATAATTTTTGGCTAAACGTAAGGTACAGTCGAAAGAAGATAGGCCTTTACAGGTGATAATTAATCGTAGTGGAAGAAGTTATTACGACTGCGAGAAACCCTCGTGAATTTTTAATTTTTTTTGTAAATCATGGTACGTTTTAAATAGAGATGTTTCAAGAGGTTTACTTGGCGAAACTAATCCGAAGTCAAGAAAGAAGGCGAATGAGGCATCTAGTTTGGGTACTTATAATCTTAAAGACAACTTAGATGACATGGATTACGAGGACGCAATTTAGAACTTTTTATTGAGGTCTCAAGATAGTAGAGATGGAGCTTCATCGGCAAACCTGAATGGAAAAATATCTGTGAAGGCTTTCGCGACATTCGATAAAATGATGACACATTTGGCCGAGGCGAGCCAAATGGGTGATGGATGCGCCAATGTGGTATCTTATAAGATAGAGATGGTCCGGGAAGAATATTTTGAAAGAGACGGTTAATGGTAAGTTGAAAAGGGCGAGACTTTGAGGTTGATGGTTGGGTTCGTCTCATTTGCTTTTCGTTTGTTGATTTCATTTAGTTCATTTGGTTTGGCTCATGTTATTTTCGTGTAGTATTTGGTTTAGTATTGGTTAGTTTGTTTAAGATTTATCGGGCTGTTAGGAGAGGCTCATTTATAGATAGTTTCGTTTAGTTAGTTGCTTTCTATGTGCGAGCTGCCCCTTTTTCCACCGAATAAGAATACAAAAGTACATCGGGTTAACTCGAGACTAGAAAACGAAAACTTATCCGCTATCAACAGCTTAGCCAATCCGATCAAACAAGCATTGCAACACAAACCAAAACCTAACGACAATAAAAATCAAACCAAACGACGAGTCAAAAATAAGTAAAAAACTCAACAACATCAAAAGAATAACTAAGGAGAAAACCAGATGAAACGACGAACTGGCGATCCAGCTTGACTACCTTTCCATCAATCTTGTCTCGCCTAAGGCCTTTGCCTGAGCGATTTTCGAACCTATAAATTAAGACGTTTGACGACCCGAAATCAACCAAAATAGCCGAGGAGGAAGGCAAAACGCCCTTACGAACAAGTCCATAAAAACCGACACCTATCTTGTCTGCCTCAATAACCTCCGTAGCGTCCTCATTAGACCACGGATAATTGTGATTGTAAGGTGGAGTGGATGTGGTGTACATTTTGGGGCAAGCCGCTGACATGGCCATGACAGGGGAATGAGGGAGTTGTAATGGGGGGATTTTGTAAGGGCGTTTGTGGGTGATGTGGTAAAATCTGATTGATATTTGAGGTGTAAATAAATTAAAGTTGGAGAGATAAAGTATATAGAACCAATCATGGACTACCACCTCATTGTCACGCTCTCTCTCCTCAGCGTGTTTTGCCGACAAACGCCCGGGCACAAACGCCCCATTCCGGGCGTTTGTGGGGCGTTTCTCGCGCCATGTAGGCCAGATAGGGATCATAAACGTTGCATTATCTATGGTTTTACCAACTGAAACCTTTTTGGAACGCACCTTATTCTTGCATTTACCAACTTCTTTTTACCACGTTGACATCCTTTATGATGTACTCCGTAAGTAATACAATATAGTGCACATCGTTAATGCCATTTAATAAATAAATAGATACAGGGTTTGGTACATTTCTCAATTAAAATCATGATACATTATCAAAACCTTTTAGTTGTAAGTCATTATCTATGAATTATTAGGTGGATTTCATTATATTTTGTTGACTGAAATTGGTATCATACATCTTAAGTTTAGATAATCTTATAAAGTTATATGTATTTCTTTTTTAAAAGGCAAACACACACACTCAACATGATATTTTATACGAATATATACATAATGTTCAATACTCGAACCCTTAACTTCATAATCAGATATGTACTTCTATACCGCCAGACCAATGGCTCTTTTGTATTATGTGTATTTCCTTCTATATATACACTCATTACATTGGAGATCCTACACTATATATTTCATTAAAGATGACTTAACTATCAACTATCGTCTATATTTGACATTGTTAAGTTAGAAAACCTTATGATTAGGTTATGTGTATTTCATTATATATAATATAATACACTTTGTTTATTTATTTGGAAACTCATATATTACTCCGTATATATTACATTACAGACACTTTAACTATCAACTATCAATTGCATTATATCGATCTACATCATGGAGTCAATATATGAACTTGAATGTTCATAAAGATAAGATCAAGTTAATTACTAGTGCTCCAATGGCATTGTGAGTGAGGAAGTGATATCAAATCTAACAACAGAAATATCAAATCTAAAAAATGTGCATTATGAGTTAGGAAGTGATACATAGACAGTTTCTCTGACCCTATATTAAAAAGAGAAGCCATTTTTGAGTATACATGGATTTCCGGCCCGCTTTATTAGCCTACTAATCCATGGACGATTTTCGTTTGAAGTCATCGCGGGTGAACCTTTGTGGCAATGAGAAGAAATGGAAAGTCATTTCTTCAATCTAAGGATACAAAAAATTAACCCTCTATTTATCCGAGAGTAAAAACAGCTTGAAGATGGCCAACGAATCATTGCTTCAACGGCATCCCCTTCACTTTATGTGTTGGGGCTGGCGGTTAGGTCATGGGTTCGAGCCTCGCTCTGCCCATCCTATTTATCAATCTGCCTGAAATATGGATATCCAGATTGACCTCAGGGGGGTTTTCTCCCGGATCCATTCAGGATTCAAACCCGGTCTGCCTGCCCCTCGGGATGGTTAAAGGATCGGGTTCCTGTAATGCGATTCGGGTTTCCTCCCGAACGCGCGTGTGTGTGTAAATGATGAGTGTCGTTGAAATAAATGATACACTGATGCAAATCTTGCCGTTCAAAAAAAAAAAAAAAAAAAAAAGCTTGAAGATGAACTTTTTGAAAAACTAAAGGGTACCTTAACAATGGTTAATATAAAAAGACGATTCTATAGTTACAAAATAATTTTAAATAAAAGGTTTGCAAATTAAATTGTCATTATATTGGTGATCTAAGTTGTATCACCCTTTCTCCTATCACTTCTAATCTGACAAGACCATACTTAACAGGGCGTCGGATGAGTTTCGTCAGATGAGGTGGCGAAAATTGACGATTTTAACGGGGCGTCAGTTCTGACGGACCCCGGGCGTCAGTTATGGCACTGACGGAAAAAAATGTCACTGCTGATATGATGCGATTTCATTGGTTGACAAAACCATGCCGTATTCAAACGGCTATATAGCCGTTGGGGGTCTTTTTTATTATTTTTTTCAATTTATTTTTTCTTGTTTATAAATACCTTACCATATCTCATTTTTACACACCAACACATCATTTTCTATCATTTTTTATACATTATAATCTTAATATTTATATAATTATGGCATCGTAGTTATTTGGTTCCGATTCGGAGGATGTTCGTATTATTCAACTTATTCAAGAATTGGATGAAGAGTCCGAAGTCGAGTCCACGCCTCGTATTCCTAGAGTTCAGATTACATTCCAAGAAAACGTGAGGATGTCGCGCAACGATTGTGGAATGATTACTTTTGTGACACAACAATTTTTTCGCCCAAGAAATTTAAAATGCGTTTTCGTATGCGAATACAATTATTCCTCCGAATAGCGCAAGATAACTACCTTTTCTAATAATTCTATTCCCGAACATTTTAGTTTTCTAATGAAAAGTGTTGATGCTGCGGTAGGCAGTCGTTTACTACTTTACAAAAATGTACTTCGGCTATACGCCAATTGACTTATGGAACCAGCGCCGATATGTTCGATGAATATTTACAAATGAGTAAGCAAACATCAATGATATGTCTAGACAACTTTTGTAAATGTGTCATCGATTTATATAAAAGGCATCAATACATAAGATCTCCACAACACATGATGTTGCACGATTATATTGTGCACACGAGGAGAAACATGGGTTCAAGGGTATGCTCGGGAGTATCGATTGCATGCATTAGAAGTGGAAGAATTGTCACGTTGCTTTAAAATGACAATACATTATGGGTGATCACAAGAAACCGATGATTATCCTTGGAGCAGTGGCATCATATGACTTATGGATTTGACATGCTTTTTTCGGGATGGCAGGTTCCAACAATGATATAAATGTTTTGAATCAGTCCCCTATTTTTGATGAACTAAAGAACGGAACATCTTCATCCGCACCATTTGAGGTAGATGGTCATCAATACACCAAAAGTTATTACCTTGCTGACGGTATATGAAAGGACCCGTCCTAATCCATCCGGACGAAGCCTTCAACAACTGATATCATCACGATGAACTGACGTCTAAATGCCATGAATGACTCCATGTAATATCTTTAAAATGAGCAAATGCACAGCGGAAGATTTCTTTCACACCTGAGAATAAACATGCTTTAAAGTGTCAACCAAAAGGTTGGTGAGTTCATAAGTTTATCATAAAACAATAAAATTCATCATTTTGATAGACCGCAAGATTTAAATCCTGCATGGTACAAATGGGCCCGAACCCTATACCCACCTGTAATGTACATGCGATATCTTTTAAATACAGTACACTTTTCTCGTGTACGAAATCATCTTTTATAAATCTTAGTAACCGTACACATATCTCGTGCACAAAAATAACATACACACAACCTGTGTATAAAATCATTCTCTCGATACATAACATTCATATCAATTGGTGGCAATTATCATGTCCACATAATTCGATGGTGGCAATTATCATGTCCACATAATTCAATAATAATTCGCAGAACTTCTGTCTGCATAATAATTCATTCGAGGAATGTTTTGCTTGTGTCTATCTCGTCAAACATTTATAAAAGCATTTCATGTATTCGCAGTTCAAACTATCTTTCAAAAACATTTAAATAAGGCAGTTATAAAAACAGCGCATGTATTCTCAGTCCCAAAAATGTAAAGAGTAAAAGGGAGCAAATGAACTCACTTATTGTATTTTGTAGTAAAAATACATATGGCGACATTAAACAAGTGTAGGATTGGCCTCGGAATCACGAACCTTAAAAGCTTTCCCTAAAAAAAAATGCTTCAGACAGGGTTTGAACCCGAGACCTCTCGCTTAAAGACCCACACGCTCAACCCTTGCTCTATCCCAATTTTTCTGATTTATTATGCAACTTAAATCTATTTAAACCGAACCATCGACCCAACATTACATTCGGCCCAACTGCACAATTTATATTCGGCCCAACAGAATATTAATTGAATCTCGGCCCAACTCATCAAATCCCACTTACTAATTTCGAAAATAGCCCAACATAAATATTAATGATCCACGGCCCAATAAAAAAACAGTCCAACATAAGAAATTCATGGACTATGGTTAGCTGGTATCCTGAATCGCAAATGGCATCAATTATAAGGAGAAAAAAAAAATAAACGCATGCCTTAATCATCTTTACCTCATCATCCACTATCATAAATCAACATTATCACCAATATTCTATTCCCTTCCCCAACAATCACGGTCCTTGTTATCTTAATATCACCATCACCTAGGATCTTCAAATTTAACAAAATAATAATCATCTCATGCATGTCGGCCATAAAGGAACTTGAAAGTAACAGCAACTTAATTTGATTTAAGTTTATTTAAATACCACGAGAATTTGGAAGAAATTGGGCTATTGTCGAATAAAAAAAAATAGAACAAAAGGTATGCTGGGGCCTTCTTCGAATATTAGAAAATTTGGAATTCATAGTGGAGACCAAAATTAGTTGATATCATTACAGCTCACCCATATCCCTTTATCACTTATTTAACTCAACACTATCATTATCCATATATTAACATCATACCTTACCTCATCTCCATCCTGCTTCGTAAAAAAAAATATAAACATACAGCGGTTTAAACAGAAATGGATATGCGAAGTTGCAGCAGTCTGTTTAGGTTTTTATGGCAGCGTAACAGTAGATTGTTTGTTTTGTTTTTAAGAGAGAGATGGAAAAAGATGAGAGAGGGAGAGAGAAAATATTCCAGGTGATAGAAGGAGTTGGCGGTTCCATGGTAGTCGAGTGGTGGTTCGGTGTAACACTCGAACAAGATCATTAGTTCGAATGGGTATTGGCTTGGTTGATAATCGAACAGGATCTGAAACAATCTTTAAAAGGGTTGTCGATCGCAAGGTATAATATGCAACCGTAGTTTCAACTATATCTCAAAGGAAAAATGAAATAGAAGACAGTTTTTAAATAGCAGCAGTTACCTTGATTAATTAACAACAGGTTTTGTTGATGGTGGCCGAAGGTTGTAGCATAATCGTGTAATGGTGGGTTGATGATGGTAAGGTGGTGTCATGTTGGTGATTGAAGAAACCGAAGTGAAACACAAGGTGGTGGCGATGGTTGATCAAATAAGTTTGAGGGAGGTTTTGTTTTATCTCCCTTTTTCTTTGTACACTCAATAGAATTAGTGATGTTATAGCTAAGTGGTTGATTATACATTGTCAGAATTTGTCCTCGATTGTTTTGTAGTGAAAAAAATTGTCGACAGGGAATCTCGAGCAGAAGAAGAGTTCAAGAGGAAGAAATAGATGAAAAGACAATGTTGAAGTCGATTGGCAACTGATTTTGTTTGTATTGATAATTTGATATCAACGTATAACAAACTGGAGACATGAAATTTTTATTTGATAAAGAAGTGTAACGGATTCGTACGATTGATATATAAAATGTAAGTAATGGGTTAGTACTGTACTCAGATTCGATTTATAAGGTTTTGTAGTAAAGCTTTGCCGATACCAGATATTCGATTGGTACAAAGAAATAAAAAAAAAAAATTAAAAGATGATTATGACTCAACAGAATTGTTTGTGTATGGAATCGTTCAATCAATCCAGCAGGCAAGATACAAAATTAACTACAGCATGAAAGCTATATGCAACAGATTTAGATTCCAGTTCGTACTCCTATAATTTTATATATATAAATAACATTGATATTTATTAATTATAATTATATTTATGATAATTAAACTACTAATATTAATAATAATAATAATAATAATATAATAACTATAATTAAACTTGTAATTTATTAATATTACAATTTATTAATTATGTAATATTATCTTATATAATTACATTTATTTAATATATATATATATATATATATATATATATATATATATATATTTATATTACAAATAATTATAAATCATATATATATTTATTTTAATGGTATCTTAACTATTTTATTTATTATTTTACCTTTTTAATTCCAATTGATTAATGTGTATTTTATTAATATATCTTTACATATTTATTTACACACAATCGTTCGTGAATCATCAGGCATAGTCAAAGGGTAATTGATTACATGAATATAGATTTCAAAATTTTTGAGACTCGACATTACAGATTTTGCTTATCGTTTTGGAATCATATAAAGATTAAAGTTTAAATTTGATCTGAAATTTTCGGGTCATCACAGTATATATCCCGATTGAGGGACACTTATCAAAGGAATGTTGTGTCCCACATATGAGTCAAGGATTAATTTCACAATATTATAAGCTAGTGCTCGAAAGGACATAGAAAGGGCATTTGAGGTTCTTCAATGCTGGTTTCATATTTTAAGACTTGTTGCACGCACTATGAAAGCAAACAAGATGCTAAGAGTAACGGAATGTTGTCTCGTTTAACATAATACTCCTTCCGTCCCATATTAATTGTCCAGTATTCTATTTTGGGATGTCCCAAATTAATTGTCAACTTTCACAAATAGAAAAGAATAAGAAACTTAAGTTATATTATGTCCTTAATGTATGTGGATAAGATTAAAGGAGAAAGAAAAGGTAAGGGTAAAACTGGAAAGTAAACAGAAAGTATAGTTATTTTTATGACATTTCCTTAAACTGTGTGTTTTTTGTCTTTGGACTATTAATATGAGACGGATGGAGTATGATTTTAGAAAACAATGATTTTGAACTATGTAAGTGGGAGGAAAGATTTATTAAGAGGACATGGAGAATCGTCCACAACGTATAAGGAATAGAGGACGAGATCAAGACATCATCACAAGAGAAATAAAAGATAAGGCGGTGCACGACCAACTTACAGACGATTTAATTGAACATATATGAAATTGCACTTCTTGGTCAAAAAAATGATCAAACTGACTCTGATATCACCACATGCACGATTAGAAATTGTCTAAGTCCACATTATTAAATAAGAATTTATAAAAATATGTAAATCCAAATTTTTCTTATATAAAACTCTAAAAACTAAAATTCTTTAATTGTTATAAAATATCTAGATTGGATGTTAATTTTATTATTATTATATTTCTTGCATAGTAATATTTTATGCTATAAATAGACATGTATGGTAGCCATTTAAGGTGCACCATTTCTCTTGAAATATCAATATCAATATTTCTTCTCTCCTTCTTCTCTCTTTGTTCTTATAACCATTAAAGGTAGTTATAAGCCTACTGAATTATAACACGTTATCAGCACGAAGAGCTTAGTGTAATCAAAGGATATCTCAAACGATCACGAGTCACTAATCAAGGTATGAAATTATTAATAATTTTCAGACTCGGACATATCAAATTTTGGACTACTAACATTTTGAACTACTAATTTTTATTAAGTTCTTAGTGCATTTGTATTGTTCTTATTATATGGTTGGCTCTGCCACCTAAATTATATATGGTCGACACTGTCGCCTAACTATCATTTATGTAATCTAACTTTTACTAACTTCACTAACATTTATATTTATGTTATTTAAGTTATATATGGTCGGTTATACCACCTGAATTATATTTCTGTAATCTAACTTTTACTAACTTCACTAACATTTATATTTATGTTATTTAAGTTATATATGGTCGGTTATACCACCTGAATTATATTTCTGTAATCTAACTTTTACTAACTTCACTAACATTTATATTTATGTTAATAAGACCTCATGATTGTACGCAACACGTCATTTGACAACACGGTACTTTATGTACGCAACACGTCATTTGACAACACGGTACCATGGGTCGAGATTAATTCCGATCAATACGAATATGACGGGGTCTTTATATGTTATCTAACATTTATGATTACTTATGCAATTAATCATTATTTATTTCATGCATACTAATGTTTATTCTTAAATTTATAATTTTAAAAGTTAAAATAAAAAAATAGTTTGTATTTTTATTAAAAGTAAATCTTAAAAGTTAAAATAAGAAAAAGTAGTTTGTACTTTTATTAAAAGTAAATCTTAAAAGTTAAAATACAAAAAGTAGTTTGTATTTTTATTAAAAGTAAATCTTAAAAGTTAAAATAAGAAAAAGTAGTTTGTATTTTTATTAAAAGTATACCTTAAAAGTTAAAGTAAGAAAAAAAAGGGAATGGTAAAATGGAATAGTTTTTTGTCAAAAATGAAGTATTGAAAATGAAGTGGTCTCCTTCTATAACTAAAAAAAACTTTTTTCCAAACAAAGGTAAATGAAAGTAGGACTTAATACAAGAAAAAAGTAAACATCTCCTAGACGTGATAAAATCTATCAATGATAAGTATTAGACTTGATGAGCTAAATGTGACAAAAATGTTTCAACATGTCTTATGTTAATTTTCTAAAATAAGTTATTATTATTCCGAGTTTAACACATATACATATGTTAATTAAAAACAACCTTTTTGTTCTTATGTAGTGTTGGGTTGCAATTTTGGTTGTATGCCATAATTCCATCCAGTAGAGTGACAATAGAAAACTTTTGATGATAATCAATAAAAAACTTTTTTCCAAACTTGTCAAATGTTTTGTTAAAAACGTGACCGTTGAAAAAAGGAGGTTGAATAATAAAACTTAAAAAACAAATTATTTTTTTAAGAGTGTGCATCAAAATGGCACGTTTAATAATGGGGAGTAAAAATATAGTCAAATTGTTTCAATGAACAAGGGTTCAATTGGATGTCTCTTAAAAAAAAATCCGCGGGTACGGGTGATGGATCCAATGGATCCGCATCCACGACCCGCGGGTGCTATCCCTAATTGTGACAAGTACAAATCAACTAAAAGTCTAAAAAATAAATGCTCTTATAGGGACCAAATGTTCACAATAATTGCCTAAGCTAGATATGAAACAAATAGTTCATAAAAAAAAGGTCGTTGTGCGTTTTCGGGATGATAGCCGAAATACACTTACAAAAGTAGGTCAGCCGTCAATTCTTTATGGCCATATCAACGTAGATCAATAAAATCATTTATGGTTTTGATAAAAGATTAATTAAAAATTAATTGTTTTTTTGGTTTTGGATTCTCGGTAACAAAAGCAAAGGTTGTTTTTGGTTGCCACAACAAACAAGACAGAGGTTGTTGACTTTTGTTGTTAAACATGGCACAAGTGAACAATAACAATAGATTATTGTTTTTGAAAAGAATAATGATGCGTTAATTTTATTGTATAAAATAAAATTAAAGAAAATGGTTTTCATTGATGACTATGAACAAACGCAAACAAAGTGTTTGTGGTATTTGGTGATTAAAAAAAAAGTGCATCTAAAGCTTCTACTGAAAATAATATGCAGCTAAAGCTTCTACTGAAAATTAATGTGCAAGGTACAACGTATAACTATATGGTCAAATTTATTTGAGCCTTCGGAGTCACAAGTATATGATGTATATATATATTACTCAATTAACAAAATAGTAAATCTAAATTAATTCATATGAATAGTAAAACGAAATTAATTAATTTACTATTCACATAAAAAAGCGCATATGATAAAAAGCGCATCGCATATGATAAGCGCATATGATAAAAAGCGAATATGATGAAAAGCACAACGCATATGATGAAAATCGCATATGATTAAAAGCGCATATGGTGAAAAACACAGCGCATATGATTAAAAGCGTATATGGTGAAAATGATATATAATGAAAAAGCACATATGGTGATTTATGAAAAAAAAAAAACACATATGTTGATTAATGGAAAGCACATATGATTATTAATGAAAAATATATTGTGAAAAAGAATCACAAATATTTCTTGAAAGAATTCAAGGTAAGATATATGAACCAATTCATCCATCATGTGAACCATTTTGATATTTCATGGTTCTAATAGACGCATCTAGCGGATGGTCTCATATTTGTATGTTATCAAGCCGTAATATGGCATTTGCAAAGTTTCTTGCACAAATTATTAAATTGAGAACACATTATTCTGATTACACCATTAAAAGGATGAGACTTGATAATACCGGTGAGTTAACATCTCATGCATTTAATGATCATTATATATCTACAGGGATTGTTGTTGAACATCCAGTTGCTCATGTGCATACACAAAATTGGTTTAGCTGAATCAATAGATAAACGCTTGCAGCTAATAACTAGACAATTGATAATGAGTACAAAACTCTCGATATTTATATGTGGACATGTAAATTTACATGCTGCGACATTAATTCGCATTATACCATGTGGAAGTCATAAATATTTTCACTTACTACTTGATTTTGGCCAAGAGCCAAATATTTTCCACCTTATAACATTGGTTGTGCAGTGTATGTTCCAATTGTATCACCACAACACAATAAAATGGTTCTTCAAAGAAAAATGGTAATATATTTTGGATATAAAACATCTTCAATCATAAGATATATTGAACCCATGATGGGTGATGTTTTTACAGCACGTTTTGCTGATTGTCATTTTAATAAAACATTGTTCCCTAGATTAGGGGGAGAAAAAAAAATAAAAAATAAAATGATGCTTCATGATGTGAACATCAATTAAGGTATATTGAACTCGCACAAAAGAATGTGAAACGAAAGTTCAAAAATAATGCATATGCAAGAACTTGCAAATTAATTACTTTATGCATTTACAGATATAAAAAAAGTGACTAAATCATATATACCAGCGATAAATGCTCCAGCTCGAACTGAAATTCCAAAAGCTGGCAATAATGTCACTGTTGAGTCTTTGTCACGCATTAAACGTGGAAGATCAATTGGTTCCGAAGATAAAAATCCTCGAAAAAGAAAATCAGCTGATAATGAGGTAAAAGAAAGTGTTCAAGAAGAACCACAAATCAATATTCCTTCTGCAGAGGATATTGATAAATGTAAATACTAAAATTGCGATAAACTATGCAATATTATGGAACCGAAATGAAATTAAAATCTCTATGAGATATTTTCATATAATGTTACAATGACATCATGAATAAAGATGATGATCTGGAACTAAAATCTGTCATTGAATATACAAAATGGACATGATTGAGCTCAATGGAAAGGAGCAATACGAGCTGAATTAGAATCGCTCGATAAAAGAAAAGTTTTCGGATCAATCGTTATCACTTTTAAAGATGTGAAACGTATGGGATACAAATGAATTTTTATCCGAAAAGAAATGTGCAAATGAAGTTACAAGGCAAAACTAGACTTGTAACTCAATATTTTTCACAAAGACCAGAAATGAATTAGGAGGAAAACTTATCCTCCTGTAATGGATACAATTACTTATTAGACACTTAATCAACCTGGTAGTTATTTAAATGCATCTCATGAATGTTGTTACTACTTATCTGTATGGATCACTTAATAGTGATATATATGAATATACCTAAAGGGTTAAGGTATCATAAGCATCTAATGTAAAACCCAAGGAAATATATTCCATTAAATCACAAAGATTTCTAAATGGGTTTATACAAATGGTTATGTCAATGTTCTTAACATCATATGAACAAATAAAGAAATCTATGAAATCATTCAACTTCTAAAGAATTATTTTGAAATAAAAAATCTTGAAAAAACCAAGTATTACCTTGGATTGAAAATTGAGCATATGCCTAATGGTCTACTTGTACATCAAACAACTTATACTGAAAAGATTTTAAAACATTTTTTTTTAAAGATAAAGCCAATTGGTTGTTAGATCACTCAATATTGACACTGATCCATTTCATCCCCGTGAAGATCATGAAGATATTAACGGATCAGAAGTTCCATATATTAGTGCAATTGGGACTGTTATGTATCTTACAAATTGTACAAGACCTGACATTTTTTTGCAGTTAATTTGTTGACAAGGTTCAACTCAGCCCTTACAAAAAGACATTGGAATGGGATAAACACATATTTTGATACCCTCGAGAAACTGCTAATTTAAAATTATTTTATTCTAACGTTTCAAAACAAGATTTGGTTGATTATGTATATGCAGGTCATTCATCAAATCCTCATAAAGATAAATCTCAAACTCGATATGTATTCCTAAATGGAGGTACCACAAAAATCATGGCGTTCTTAAAATAAACACTTGTTGCAACATAATCAGATCATGACGAAGTGATTGCATTATATGAAACTACTCGAAAATGTGTTTGGTTGAGATCAATGACACAAATCATTATTGATTCTTGTGGACTAGAACGCTATAAAAGACTAACAACTATCTTCACCAACAACTATATATGAAGATAATGCAGCTTGCATAATACAAATGAAAGAAGAGTATCAAAAGTGACTGAACAAAATATAAATACTGACGAGGCGCCAAAGCCATAGACGGTCTTAACGGTCATAAGTTTGATGGAAAAGAATGGTATGTTGGTAAGGCTCAGAAAAAACTACAAGGGAATAGGAATTGAAACAAGGGTTTGAGCAAACCATGAAGGAGACTGTAGACAAATCACAGGGGCTAAACTTGTACATAAAAGATTTAGATGATACAGTTTCAGATGAAAACCTCAGATTCTTCTCATATACTCAAGATCTCGTAAAAGACAACCAGATTAAAATGAGATACGTTCAATCAACAACTCTGCTGATCTTTATACCAAAGCACTGCCAACTGCTATTTTCAGAACACACGTTCATAATATTGACATGAGGCATGTTCAGAAGATGTAACAACTCAGACGTTACCTACTCGAGGGGGAGTCAACTCTATGCTGCACTCTTTTTCCCTTAGCTAAAGTTTTATCCCAATAGGTTTTCTTTAGCAAGGTTTTTAACGAGGCAGTACTAGTTATTCTCTAATAAAATTGTCATCCAAGGGGGAGTGTTATAAAATATCTAGATTGGATGTTAATTTTATTATTATTATATTTCTTGCATAGTAATATTTTATGCTATAAATAGACATGTATGGTAGCCATTTAAGGTGCACCATTTCTCTTGAAATATCAATATCAATATTTCTTCTCTCCTTCTTCTCTCTTTTTCTCTCTTTGTTCTTATAACCATTAAAGGTAGTTATAAGCCTACTGAATTATAGCATTAATAAAATTCTAAAACGAGAATTTTAATGAAAAATTTGGTGATTAATTAATAATTTCAACAACTTTAGAACAGAAAGTGATTGATTTCATACGGAATAAAAAGGTAAGAGGAAAAGCAAATAGATATAAATAGATGAGATTGGCCACGTATCAGTAGTCGGGTCCATGAGCTGACGGAGGCTCTATCACACGTTCATCTTCTTCCTCAATATATCTATATCTTTATCTATTGATTATGCTAATTTCAGGTACCTTAAATTATTCATACTACAACAATTTCATTTTGAACTGTCCTTACTATTTTTACTCATGTCATCATCACCTCACTATAAGCCTGAATTAAATACTACTACAACTCAGTCTTCGTTCTCACTATATAAGTTAAAATTATTATGCGAATTTAATTGTTTTCATCTTCTGTAATTGCACCGCTTAATTAGGTTAAATTTAGGTGCAATGAGCGGTGAAATTGAGCTTGAAGAAAATAGTACAGGAAACCCTAGCGATACCGATCCTTTAATTGAGAATCAACAAAATGCTGATTCGAGTCAGGTGAATCGTGATGATGTTGAAGCTGGATCAGTCGTAACTTGTCGCATTTGTCTCGAATGTGATGGCGATGAAGGTGAATTTGATGTTAATTGTTTATAATTTATTAAGTCTAGTGTGTTTATATGATTCAGTTTTTGAGTTCTATACTTGTTTAGTTATTATATTTGTATATTATTGTTTATGATGATGATTAAAACGAGTTCGTAGTCATTATACATTTATTGTATTTAACTCCTTGTGTGACAGATTACTTATATGGTTGTTTAGTGATTATATGTAAATTGATTATATGATTGTTACTGTAAGTATTAATAGTAACACGTGATTGGTGTGAAAGAATATGTAAATTTGAAATGTGTTTTTTAATTAATTCTGAATTTATTGGAAAATTTAGTGTAATATATCATTTATGGATGCTTTTTGACAGAATTATCAATTATTAATCTGTTCATTATGAATATACAGTACTAGTGAACCTTGAGTTTTGCTTTTGAACATCTGATTAGATTATGAACTCTTTTAAGTTTTAATGTCGTCTTGTATACATATCGTATAAGACTGATTGTGAATCACAGAATTTATGTGTGCTTTCTGTTGAACTAGTTGTTATCTTATAGATAAAGATGGTAATGTGGGCATGTAAACACAAGGCTTACTCAATTTAGAGCAGGTTAAGTGTTCTGCAAAAAGTATATGTAGCTGTGATTATGTGGCTAAATACAAATTTGATGATAAGATACAATATTGTGCCTTGATTTCACACGAAGAATATTCGGAAGGAAATGAGATACCTGATAATAGTAATTGTGTTGGCAGTTTTTATTGTTGAGTTTTATATAATTTGTAAGCCGACTTGATAGCTGGTTTGGAAATATCTTCTTAACCAGTAAGCGCTGAAGTATAAGCATTTTAAACCTATTTATTTATTTCGAAACTGCATTGCTATATCCCTTTCCTTTTTGTATGGCTCAGTTTTATCATAACCGCAATCTTTTGAGATGTTTTTAAATCTGTTGAAATTAATAAGCGTGTTTCAAAAATCCGTCAAAGTATTATGTTACTTCAACATCAGGTTGTGTGCTGTTGGCGCCGTTATTTCCAGTTCAGGATAGTGGCGTTGCTTTCTATTTTTTTGTGCTTATTTTTCTGACTTTTCCAGTTAGACATAAATCCCGTTACACAATCACTTTTGACATTAAATGTTTTATTTCTTTCTCGACAGATGATGATCTGATATCTCCATGCATGTGCAAAGGCACCCAGCAGTTTGTGCATCGTGCATGCCTTGACCATTGGCGATCTGTCAAGGTATGGTCAATTAATTTTATCTGGAACAATATTACTAAGTGAGACAGTTTTAACTTATAATGCATTTATGTGCTACTCTAAACAGGAAGGGTTTGCCTTTTCGCATTGCACGACTTGCAAAGCTCAGTTTCATCTTCAAGTTGTTGAGATAAAAGACAACTCCTGGCGCAAGATAAAATTCAGGCTATTTGTTGCCAGGGATGTTTTCCTTGTATTTCTTGCTGTACAGACGGTGAGAATACTTTTCTTTTCTTACTAGCTATTAGAATGTATAGTATCAACTATTATCTCTCTTTTTTTGGTATGGTATCATTCTTATTAAAACTTTCTAATTTACATTGACTTTTGGGTACATGATCCTTATGTGTGTCATAGCGTCACAAGACTAGTCTTTTTTTTTTTGGCAAAAATAACGTGGGCTCATATAGAAATGAAAACATTTTCCAAAAGAAAACGTTCTCAAACAAAAGATACAACAAGACTAGTCTTTTGGCTGAACCGTTGTTGATTACATTTATTGCCTTGCATCTGTTGAGGTATGAATCTTATGTGGGGCAACCATGATGATAAAAAGTGATTTCAAATGCATCTGAATCTTGTTTATCACTATCACTTATTGTTTATTACGTCATAATGCACCAGTATTTGTTGTACAATTTCTTCTTTTGTCATTTATAACAATGCGTCATTGTTAATGCATTATATTAAGAATGTTTGTATATCGTTCTACATAAATTTGCAATCTTTTGGGGTAATCTGTTTTATGATCATGAGATCCTAAGTGTATCCTCCGTGAAGATTTCACCATTCTTGGACTGCTTCATCAAGATTAATTTTGACGTGGCTTAACTTATCTATTTATAAAGTTTGACAACGTAGGAAAGATGTTTTGAACTTGAGGTGCAGCCTACCTGATAATTGGTTTGACGTCATCCTATTGTAAAATGGTCCATCTTCTTGCAACACGTGCAGCATGATTATTATTTGAAATGTAATTTGGCTATCTTTATATATTTTACCACTATTGTATTTTTTATTAATCTGTAAGTTCACTCATACAGGTAATTGGGCTGATGGGAGGTCTTGCCTACATTGCCGACAAAGATGGATCTTTCAGAACTTCTTTTAACGATAACTGGGACCGTATATTATCAACTCATCCTATACCATTCTACTACTGTATAGGTAATGTTTTCCTTTATATGGTAGAAAATATGTGAGCAACAATTATTCTGACCCTACCTGGACTCCCCCGGGAAAAAGAAAAGGAAATATTATGTGCTATATATAAAATGCTGCTTAATATAGTAGACAATATAAAACATGGTGAGACTATTCGTTGGGTCACTGGCATTGATGGTTAGGTTGTCTTTCAATTGTACACCTTCATTTTTTTCTAAATGAGTGTGAAAAGATGAGAACTTTAATAGATTATAAGATATAAGAAATGACGTGCGTCCTTCCACACGTAATTATAAAATTAGTGTTGGATATAAAGTTAGATTTGAATGTACCGGTGTACGAAAACGTCACAAAGAGATGCTGACATTCAGTTGTCGTTCAGTTTCTTATTGTAGAAAGAAATCCATCTTAATGCATCACTATAATTCCTTAGTATAATTGCAACAGTTATAAGTATAGGCAAGTTATTTGACCACGTAATATTGTATCTTCAGTGAGTTATCTTCTCCAAATTGGTAATGCGTTTATAAAGTCGGTGAACTTGTTAGAAAGCCATTACTTTTAAATTTACGAATCAACCAGAGCATAGATACGTGCTATTTTATTATCATGTGTTTGAACTTGGTAATAAAATAACTAAAATCAACTCTACTGGGATAGAGTTGAGATTTTGAACCCGATTACTTATGAACGGGTGGGGTCTGATTATGTGTTAATTGTAATCGGTTAGATGGGTAAAATGCAAAGATATATCTAAAAAGGAAACCGCTCAATTGGGTCGAATGTCGCCAAAAGTGTATTCTTAAAGAATACAACCTATGAAAATAATTGTTCCTCTGTATTCAGGGTAATTGTTCCTCTGTATTCAGGCTAATACAATTTCAGTTTATTTTTATTGTAAAATCATATCCCATCAGGGTGATGTGTGTTATTATGTTGGTTTGCTAAATCAGTTGTGGCTATTTACCAGGGGTTCTTTTCTTCTTTGTGCTGATTGGCTTTTTCGGGCTCATAATACATTGTTCATCTTTCAACAATGATCCGCGTATGGCTGGCTGCCAGAACTGTTGTTTTGGGTGGGGAATCTTGGACTGTTTTCCTGCCTCAATGGAAGCATGTTTTGCCCTCGTTGTTGTATTTGTAGTTATATTTATCATTCTCGGTATCGCCTATGGATTTCTTGCTGCAACCATGGTTATTCAAAGGATTTGGCAGAGACACTACCACATCCTCACCAAAAGAGAACTTACACAGGTACCTACCATATTAGTTTTCATGTTAATAAGCAACATCACAGTCCATGTAAATCATAAATCATCTGAAAAAAATGACACTGTTATCTTAAGAAAAGAGTACTGGAATATCATATGGGTTATCTAGTAACTTTCATAATGGAAGGATAAAGTTTTCTTTGTGTAGAAAATGATAAGAAAAACGAAGTTGATTTGCCCCTGTACCAGGTAGCAATAATTTAGGACCCTGTAATCTGAGGTGGCACTAATGGTTGGTGATAAACAGGTCAAAACTTGTTTGGGTCGAAATGACTATTTTTTGCAATAGTTGTTTCTACACGGAACACTTCTAGTCTAATATTTCACTTTTTTCTATTAATATGGTTCGTTAAACATTAATGCAAGTATTACACTATCTCAATAATAATGATTCTGTTTTCTTGAATAAATTGGTTTAGAAGGTCCTCTGAATTAACGTCTTTGTATATGTTTGACCTATTTTGCTAAAAAATAAAAAATTTCACATGCTTTGCCAAATAGAGTAGACATATCTTGACCCATTTGTATGTTCATGGGTCAAAATTGCTGCCTCTACTTTTAATAGTAAAACTACATGATAAGAATTGCAAATTATTTGATCGTTTGGCACCTCGATGTCCACTCATCGCATCCTGGGGTTTTTCAGATGCTTTTCACAATTGTGGTGTTTTAATGACGTGTGTGTCCCTATCATAACGTTGACAAAGACATTCTGTCAGCATGCTTATCTGGACATTGTAATCTATATCCTGAACTACCATCTATGTTCATTTCAAACGCTTCCCTAGTTATCAATCTCCCTTTTTCCATATCCTACTTAATAACTGCCACACTCCAAACAAAGTATCAGAATTGGATCCAAATTGGTGCTTCTAACTTTCAATATCATGTAGATTCTTTTTTATATAAAAACCATCCTGTTGGTTAAACACAGATAACATACATTTTTCTTCTATTTTTTTCTTTATTTATGTAGGAGTATGTGGTGGAGGATCTTCATGGACGTTACACCCCTCCAAAACTGGATCCACAACATGCCGAACGCCTAAGGATGCTCAAGCTTCTGTAAGTTTCACATTAATGTCCGTTTAATACCAGACCCACCTGATATATGTAGATAATAGTCCATTATACTATTCTAAGTCAAGTACTACTATATGCATGTAGCTGTATAGGTAAGTTTTCTGAAAAGAATGCATGATGAAGTTTGTAATATAAATATATCAGGCATATACATAATATATGTACAAAATATATGATCGTTCAGGTGTTTATTTTGTGTACTTGCAGAATCACATTATCTACTTGCGTCGTAGTTTCTTTCTGAGTTTGACATGAAATTATAGCCCTATCTGTAATATCATAACAACTGACTTACGTCTCAGAGTTAAAAAGTAATATATGATTGCTTGCGCAAATAATATAAGTAATTAAATGATACATAAATTATAATCTAAATTCTAATGTTATCTCATCTTTTCATTTCCTATCTGATTTCTCACCTGTCCGCTTTGTATCAGAAACGAACACCAGGTGATCACCATCTACAACTACTTCTATTTCATCTATTTCCACCCCATCTTTGTTTACTACTTTTGAAGCCAAAAAACCATATTTCTTCACACCAATATCCAATAATTCCTGGAACGTTTTCGGTAACAAAACTAGTTTCCCTTCAATATCTCCTTTCTCAGGGCAACTTATAACCACCCTACCAGGGGTTTCACTCCCACCATGAGCCACTACACTTTTAAGCCTAGGTCCCACCAAGTCTATACTGTTATCACCTTCTCTAGCATTCGACATTATCCCAAATAGAGAATTATGAAAATTATCACCTCTTCTTCTCCTACGTGATCCGCCAACTGACCCGTCATCGACATCTTGCGTGCCAAACTGGACCATTGACGGCTCACTTTTAATCCTCCCAAGAAACTTCACGCGTTGAGTATCACGGGCCCGCTTCTCCTCAGGGATTGAAAGGAGCGGTGCTGTTCTGTTGAACTGGGGGTCACTTGTGAACTTTACAGTAACAAAGAGGTTTATTATTTCTTCGTGACCTTGTTGTTCAGCCAAGTCTCTAGGGGTCCAACCTTGTTGATCTTGTTGGTCAATGTTGGCTCCCTTTTCTAGTAGAAATTTCACCATCTCAATGTTGCCTTCAGTTACTGCAACATGAAGAGCCGTGGATCCGTCTTTTCTAACACGAGTAATATCTCCTCCATGGCGAACTATTTTTTTGAGTAAATTCAAATCGTTTTTTTCGGCTGCTATGCATGAATACTGAGCTACATCACCAGATGATAGTGTGGCACCATTGTCTGATAAAATTCTGACCAACGATTCGTGGTTACCGATTATAGCTTCCCACAATGGAACATTCCCTTCTGAATCTGTGTAGGTCAATGTAGAATGTAAATTGAGAAATCAATATGGATGGAATACAGATTAACATCCAATTTAAAATAAAAGAAGGATAAAAGAAGCACCTGAGCAGTTGGGATCTGAACCATAATCTAGCAGCAGAAGCACACAGTTCACACTTCCTTTTGAGGCTGCTATGTGCTGAGAATAACAGAAAACATATAGATAATCAAGTTAGGTATGTATAAGTATACGTCATGAAGTGTGAACTGTGTTTGAAGATATTACTATTGTGGGCATGTGCTTACCAAAGGCGTTCTTCCATTGCTGTCCGACTCATTTGGATCAAGACCTTTCTTTAACATTTTCTGCAACAAAAGGTCATCTCCTCTAAGTGTAGCGAAACACAAACTTAATGGCAAGTCCATCCTACCACGAGCCAGCATGTTCTCTATCTCCAACAACACTCCTTCCATAAGTGGATCATTTCTTTCCTTCAAATGCTGTTCTCAGACGAAACGAAAAACGATTCAGATTTTACTACTAATCATGCTATTAGGTTAAATACTACCTTATGTCCCATACTTATTGCACATGTTGTTGTTTAATATATGAGCTTAAAGACTAATCATATAGCAATTTACCTCATGGGACACATGTATATATATGTCAAGTGTATATACCATGTGAGTTGGGTTACTTTATAGGTTTGTTTTTCTTTTAAATATGACAAAAGAAGGGAGCTAGGACAAACCTGGAGGAGATTGTTCATGATAACAGCCCCATCACCAACGTTGGCTTGAACAATATTCATGAACGTGGTACGGTTTAACCTTAACAACTGGCTTAATCTTTTGGTGCGAACAGTGAAAAGTTGAGGTCTATAACAAAGAACCCCAATTTCACCACAAAGGTCACCAGGTTTTGCTTCACCTACAACCTGTTCTACTCCATTTTTCATAACAAGTAGTTCCTGATCAAATCATTCAAAACACCTTAAATCAGATGTGGCTCTAAGAACAGATAAAGTTTTGTTAACATTATTTTAAGCGATATTAGGAAAATGTAATCAACACTCACTACTGCTCCTGTGACAAGTATGTAGAAATCTGTTGGTGCTTCATTCTGCAAAATGACATCTTCCTTTGGTGGAAAATATTCAGCTTTCATTTCTGAAACCTTCAAGTAATCAAATCAAATTCATTATCAAATTGAAGATGAAGATGAAATAATTTGTCAAGTAAATATACTTGTATTGTATGTGATGGAACATACCAGCTGAAAGAGCAAGTCGTTGGACACATCATGGAATAAGTACGCCTTGTCTAGTAGCGAATAGAAAAGGTAATGAGAAATGCTTGATCGTATTGCTTTGGGGAGTGAATCGATCGTCTCTTGTTGTTGAAGCCCCTCGGAGTCAATTCTAAATTTGAGGCACAAATGTGCAAGCATCATATCTTGCAACCGAAGGGGCAAATGATTCCTAGAAGCAAAGTTCGAGGCAGCTTCAATGGTGTCCCTCTACCAATTAATGCAAAAAATCAAAAAATAATTAAAAAAGTAGTCGAATTTTATGAAAACATATAAAAGTTCAAAGTTCAAAGATGCTCACAAATTGTCTTGTTTTACTGGTTCCGTGGACAACCAAGTTTGTCATATTTCCTATCAGATACGACGTCAATCCAAGATTGAAAAGCATGTAACATATGACAAACATCATTTCCCTTCTATTCTGAGCATGCAAATCGCCATATCCCACAGTTGTAAGAGTTGTGATCGACCAATACAATGATGTCACGTAACGTACAACCAAGCTCTCTTCTTTAAAATTCTCGTTATCATACCCTATCCAAGTCCTAGCTGGATTCGGGTAATGAGCAGCAAGCTTGTAGTAGAAACACCCGGCACAATGTAAGGCAAACAGAGTAACCTACAATGATCATAAAAACAAATACAAAACATTAGTCCACAAACAGTTAAGCCTTCATTCTTGCTGGTATGTGAATTTACATAAAATCACACTAAATGTGATTAGTACTTACAAAAATAAGCTTAGCACACCGAACCCAAAAGTAGTTGAAGTTCCTATCTTTCTCCAAACTGTTTCCAAAAACATATAAAGTCAATATATGTATGCTTTACTAGAACAATTGGAGTAAAGGTGGTAATTTTTAACTGTTCTGTTTGGATTATGTTTAAGTTGAATCTCAAACGGGTCAAATGAGCTAAAAACATCATTTAGTAGAACAGACAACGCACGAACGGCCAAAAGTAGCCAAAAGTGCAATTTTAATGTATACAAACTTTTAAAATATTCAGAGTAAATTGTTAGAATATTCTGCATATATTTACTTATAAACATCTAAATGGACAAAAAAAAAAAATGTGAATCAACCCAAACCCAATTTACCATGTTATCCAACCCACCTATGTTGTGAGCTCTACCACAAAGTATAATGTAATGTATGAATCAATGAGTAAAAATAATTGATATTTACAAATGTTTATTAAGCATAAAAAAAACATTTTTGACTAAATGATTGTTGTAGTACCTGGCAAACATGGCACTAACTCTGCGTAGACGCCATAGTCTAAACATGTTGAATAATCCATAAGATTGAAAGGATCCGGTGGAAATTTTTCGGGCTAATTCAGAAGGAATTGTGGAAATAATGTCAAAAGCCAACCAACTGCTTGTATATCTCCAAGCAATCTTTTTACGGTTGTCCACAAGAAGATGGGTACTTTCGTCGAGGTACGCTACGAAGAACGTTAGGATTATATCAATTGCAAAGAACGCGTTGACAATGTTATCAATTATTGAAAGTGGTCTTCTTGGTTCTTCAAGGAAACCAAATTCGAAAGGAGACACCCAAGCGGTATATAGTACCAAACCTACTAGATACGTCCCCCATATCCTGGTTAAACAGTTATATTCGGTTATAATAGAAACATAAAAACTATAAAAAAAAAAAAAATTAAAAAAAAAAAATTATCTTCACTTTGTTTGACTACATTGAATAAACTGATTATAGATGGTATTTCACAGATAAGTATATACAGCTAAGTAGCTAACATTCATTGTTTACTTAGATAATATTAATGTTACGCATAGAAGACAAAAGTGAAATTCAAACAAGAAAAACATCATCAATTCCTGAGGATATAATTGTAATTGATTAAATATAACAGCAAAGGGTATAATTATCTAGAACACTCATAATATTCCACTATAAATGTACAGATAAGTTGATTAAAAGTTGGCTACACTGGCCTTGTGGACACGATCTATGCAAAGTCATTGTTTTCTTCCAAAAAGAGTCAAATTTAGACGCAAACACAAAGAACAAATACTCATTTCGTTTTCATATGATTGTTAGATTCTATAATCTTAGATAGTAGATAATTTATTTATAAAATTTTAAAACGTATGTCTATGTCTATTAATCAAGTAAAATCGGATTACTATAAGTATGTTATAAAATATCTAGATTGGATGTTAATTTTATTATTATTATATTTCTTGCATAGTAATATTTTATGCTATAAATATACATGTATGGTAGCCATTTAAAGTGCACCATTTCTCTTGAAATATCAATATCAACATTTCTTCTCTCTTTCTTCTCTCTTTTTTCTCTCTTTGTTCTTATAACCACTAAAGGTAGTTATAAGCCTACTGAATTATAACACGTTATCAGCACGAAGTGCTCCGTATAATCAAGGTAAGAAAATTCTTTAACGATATCTTCTATTATTTACAATGGCGGATCCAATATGCGTGGGGGGTGTTGAGCCACCCTCAACTGTGGTGGTGTATATGATGTCTAATGGTACTTTAAAAATGAAACAATGAAAGTTCCGAAACTTCCGGTCGACAATTTTGGGTCTCAGGTACATGTAAAGTTATACTTCTTAGATTAGTGGAGATGATGGGTTTCTTTTATTACAAATTTCATTTTAGGACCTTTAAGTATTATCTAATATATTATTTTGACCCCTCAAATTTAAAGTTGATCAATTTAACTCTCATATAAATGAGTACGGACTAGGAGTAGGATTTAGTGAGAAACCAAAATGATACTACAATAAAATTTGAAAATAATCAAAATGTTACAACAAAATTTAGAAATAATCGGGTTTAACCTCCAATTAAGTTTAATACGGAGTATATCACAAAGTTTTTATACATTAGTATTTTTTCTAGAATATATTTATTTATTTTTTGTTTAAATATATTTATATAAATTATTACCCCTTATTTAAAAGGTAAAGTTTATAAACAGTCAACTTTCTAATTTCTACTAAATTTATAAGCATAAGAAATCTTAAGAGTTGATTTTTGTGAATAAATAATACAATATTTTGACCTGCATTTGTGGAACTTCAAAAGAATTTTATATTTTTCGCTTTTGAGTTATGATACATATTTTGATGTTTTTATTGTTAACAGCAAAAACATATTTTGGTGTTATTATTTCAAATTAAATTATGCCACCCTTAATCAAAATTTTTAGCTTCGCCTCTGATTATTTATTAGTAAGGTAAATATTATTATCATCATAACTAAAATTTATATTTATGTTATTTAACTTATATATGGCCGGTTATACCGCCTGAATTATATTTCTGTAATCTAACTCCTAACTTCACTAACATTTATATTTATGTTATTTAAGTTATATATGGCCGGTTATACCGCCTGAATTATATTTATGAAATCTAACTTTTATTAACTTCACTAACATTTATATTTATGTTATTTAAGTTATATATGGTCGGTTATACCGCCTGAATTATATTTTCTGTAATCTAAATCTTATTAACTTCACTAACATTTATATTTATGTTAATAAGACCTCATGATTGTACGCAACACGTCATTTGACAACACGGTACTTTATGTACGCAACACGTCATTTGACAACATGGTACCATGGGTCGAGATTAATTCCGATCAATACGAATACGATGGGGTCCGTTGTCAGGTGGTATCAATTTTAAATGACTTCACTTGTTTGAATGATATTATGGTAAATGTCTTGATAAGGTAGTACACATGGTTGGTAATAAGCATAACAAAGAAAAAAAAAATGTAAAAAGACTGAGTTCATTAGGATCTAGTACAACCACACATATATTTGATGTGAGATGTCACAGGTTTTCACATGTCATTCTATAAGGAAAATATAAAAATAATAAGGATAAAATATAATTAGATACCTATGTACTAATAACAGTATAACACGCTTGAATTTTAGAGCGACTAACATAAAATCATTTTTTACCTTTGAGTCAGGGACGAATCTTTGGGGTGGCAGGGGTGGGCAGTGGCCCCTCCAAAAAAAAAAAATTGTCCTCTTAGTGTAAATTTTATTTTCTGGGATCTAAAATATAAATATTTTATATAATAGCCCCTCCAAAATTTTAGAATCTTTCTAATATAAGTTTTTTGAAATAATTTTGGTCCTCCCACTAAAGTCGTTCAAGATCCGTCTCTGCCTTGAGTATCTAAAATATTACAGTAATAAAACAAATATTTGAGAGATAAATGCCATTTATCTCTGTAAAATTTTATCTTAATAAAATAAGTGTTATATTTTACTCTATAAAATAGAAGTTGTCTTGCGGAAAAGTTTAAAAATGTAACAAGAAATTTATCTTAGTGACAAACAAACAAAAAAATGTCACATCAAACTATGAAAGTATGTACACGAAACAAGTTATCAATGAAAATTGAGAAATACAAGAGTTACGTGATATTTGTTATTTATTTTATAAATTAAATAAATATTTTGATGGGTATGTTTACAAAAAGAAATGGGAAAGGACATGTCAATTTACGAATCGTAGCGTATCTTGTGGGTTGGGCCTAATGTTGGTATAAGTTTAGACAATAAGGTTAAGAAGGTGGGCCCATTCATGAATTAATGGGGACGGCAATTACCAATTGGTTTTCATTTTCTAAAACTTCTTTGTCCTTATTTTTTTTCTACTCAAACATATCAAAGAAAAATAAAAACAAAAAAAACATACCAATTTTAAGAAAGAAAAAGCATCTTTTCTATTAGTTAGATGATTTTTTAAATATTTAATGTTATTATAAATATTCTAAATCTAAATATTAGAGCAACTTGATTGTATAACCAATCTATACAAGAAAAGTGTCTTGTTTAAAATTTGTACACGTTGTTTAAATGATTAATCAATATTAAGAAATAACATAATTCATGTATCAATGCAATATGATTAAAAACGCATATGATGAAAAGTGCATATGATGAAAAGCACAGCACATATGATTAAAAGCGCATATGGTGAAATAGAATATATGATGAAAAGCGCATATGGTGATTAATGAAAAAGCACATATGGTGATTAATGAAAAACACGTATGGTGATTAAATGAAAAGCACATATGGTGATTAATGAAAAAAAAATATTGAGAAAGAATCACCAATGTTTCTTGAAAGAATTCAAGGTTATATATATGGACCAATTCATCCATCATGTGGACTTCATGATTCTAATAGAAGCATCTAGCGGATGGTCTCATGTTTGTGTGTTATCAAGCCGTAATATGACATTTGCAAAGTTTCTTGCACAAATTATTAAATTGAGAACACATTATTATGATTACACCATTAAAAAGATGAGACTTGATAATGCTGGTGAGTTAACATCTTAAGCATTTAATGATTATTATATGTCTACATGGATTGTTGTTGAACATCCAGTTGCTCATGTGCATACACAAAATTGGTTTAGCTGAATCAATAGATAAACGCTTGCAGCTAATAACTAGACAATTGGTAATGAGTACAAAACTCTCAATATTTATATGTGGACATGTAAATTTACATGCTGCGACATTAATTCGCATTATACCATGTGGAAGTCATAAATATTTTTACTTACTACTTGATATTGGCCAAGAGCCAAATATTTCCCACCTTAGAACATTGGTTGTGCAGTGTATGTTCCAATTGTATCACCACAACACAATAAAATGGTTCTTCAAAGAAAGATGGCAATATATTTTGGATATAAAACATCTTCAATCATAAGATATATATTGAACCCATGATGGGTGATATTTTTACAGCACGTTTTGCTGATTGTCATTTTAATAAAACATTGTTCCCTAGATTAGGGGGAGAAATAAAAAAAATGATGCTTCATGATGTGAACATCAATTAAGGTATATTGAACTCGCACAAAAGAATGTGAAACGAAAGTTCAAAAATAATGCATATGCAAGAACTTGCAAATTAATTACTTTATGCATTTACAGATATATAAAAAAAAGTGACTAAATCATATATACCAGCGATAAATGCTCCAGCTCGAATTGAAATTCCAAAAGCTGGCAATAATGTCACTGTTGAGTCTTTGCCACGCATCAAACGTGGAAGATCAATTGGTTCCGAAGATAAAAATCCTCGAAAAAGAAAATCAGCTGATAATGAGGTAAAAGAAAGTGTTCAAGAAGAACCACAAATCAATATTTCTTCTTCAGAGGATATTGGTAAATGAAAATACTAAAATTGCGATAAATTATGCAATATTATGGAACCGAAATGAAATTAAAATCTCTATGAGATATTTTCATATAATGTTACAATGACATCATGAATAAAGATAATGATCTGGAACTAAAATCTGTCATTGAATATACAAAATGGACATGATTGAGCTCAATGGAAAGGAGCAATACGAGCTGAATTAGAATCGCTCGATAAAAGAAAAGTTTTCGGATCAATCGTTATCACTTTTAAAGATGTGAAACGTATGGGATACAAATGAATTTTTATCCGAAAAGAAATGTGCAAATGAAGTTACAAGGCAAAACTAGACTTGTAACTCAATATTTCCCACAAAGACCAGAAATGAATTAGGAGGAAAACTTATCCTCCTGCAATGGATACAATTACTTATTAGATACTTAATCAACCTGGTAGTTATTTAAATGCATCTCATGAATGTTGTTACTACTTATCTGTATGGATCACTTAATAGTGATATATATGAATATACCTAAAGGGTTAAGGTATCATAAGCATCTAATGTAAAACCCAAGAGAATATATTCCATTAAATCACAAAGATTTCTAAATGGGTTTATACAACCGGGACGTATGTGGTATAACCGATTAAATGACTACTTGATAAAAAAAAAGGGTATACTTATAAACTTATTTTGCACGTATGTTTTATAAAAAACAATGTTTCGGATATCTAATCGTAGTTGTTTATGTCAATGTTCTTAACATCATATGAACAGATAAAGAAATCTATGAAATTATTCAACTTCTAAAGAATTATTTTGAAATAAAAAATCTTGAAAAAACCAAGTATTACCTTGGATTGCAAATTGAGCATATGCCTAATGGTCTAGTTGTACATCAAAAAACTTATACTGAAAAGATTTTAAAACATTTTTTAAAGATAAAACCAATTGGTTGTTAGATCACTCAATATTGACAATGATCCATTTCATCCCCGTGAAGATCATGAAGATATTAACGGATCAGAAGTTCCATATATTAGTGCAATTGGGGCTGTTATGTATCTTACAAATTGTACAAGACCTGACATTTCTTTTGCAGTTAATTTGTTGACAAGGTTCAACTCAGCCCTTACAAAAAGACATTGGAATGGGACAAACACATATTTTGATACCCCTGAGAAACTGCTGATTTAAAATTATTTTATTCTAACGTTTCAAAACAAGATTTGGTTGATTATGTATATGCAGGTCATTCATCAAATCCTCATAAAGATAAATCTCAAACTCGATATGTATTCCTAAATGGAGGTACCACAAAATCATGGCGTTCTTAAAACAAACACTTGTTGCAATATCATCAAATCATGACGAAGTGATTGCATTATATGAAACTACTCGAAAATGTGTTTGGTTGAGATCAATGACACAAATCATTATTGTTCTTGTGGACTAGAACGCTATAAAAGACTAACAACTATCTTCACCAACAACTATATATGAAGATAATGTAGCTTGCATAATACAAATGAAAGAAGAGTATCAAAAGTGACTGAACAAAATATAAATACCGACGAGGCGCCAAAGCCATAGACGGTCTTAACGGTCATAAGTTTGATGGAAAAGAATGGTATGTTGGTAAGGCTCAGAAAAGACTAAAAGGGAATAGGAATTGAAACAATGGTTTAAGCAAACCATGAAGGAGACTGTAGACAAATCACAGGGGCTAAACTTGTACATAAAAGATTTAGATGATAAAGTTTCAGATGAAAACCTCTGATTCTTCTCATATAAGACAACCAGATTAAAATGAGATACGTTCAATCAACAACTCTGCTGATCTTTATACCAAAGCATTGTCAACCGCTGTTTTCAGAACACACGTTCACAATATTGGCATGAAGCAAGTTCAAAATATGTGACGACTCAGCGATGTCTACTTGAGGGGGAGTCAACTCTATACTGCACTCTTTTTCCCTTGACTAAAGTTTTTATCCCACTGGGTTTTTCTTTAAGCAAGGTTTTTAACGAGGCAGTACTAATTATTCTCTAATAAAATTATCATCCAAGGGGGAGTGTTATAAAATATCTAGATTGGATGTTAATTTTATTATTATTATATTTCTTGCATAGTAATATTTTATGCTATAAATATACATGTATGGTAGCCATTTAAAGTGCACCATTTCTCTTGAAATATCAATATCAACATTTCTTCTCTCTTTCTTCTCTCTTTTTTCTCTCTTTGTTCTTATAACCACTAAAGGTAGTTATAAGCCTACTGAATTATAACAAAGTATAGTTTTTTTATGATTTGTACTCCCTAGGATTAAATTTTAGTAAGAATATCTACTAATTAGGTAAAAGTCGGTAACTTTGTCAAAAAGTAAGTACTATTAGTAGACACAATCGTGATTACTTTTGAACACGTTTATATGTACTGTCTAATACACTTTCGAAACGTACAATCACGGAGATATTTATAAAAAGTGAAACTTAACAAATACGAGTTGTAATAGTTTTAGTTATTCATTTTGAAATTGATCAACTAATATGTACCATCCAATCAAACCTACACAAGATTCCTAAAAACTCATGCGAATTTAGAAGACCAAAAAGCTTCCCTTCAAACTTGCCAACCGAATCAACAATTATCTCCATCCAAACCGGTCCTTTTATAATGCACTCCATAATTTATTACGTCTTAAAACTGATATTATATACCAAATTTCACAAATAACTTATACTCCGTATATAGCTAAATTATAACACGGAATAAATTACCCCCTACATCCCCCTCTCATTTCTAAGTCCTTTTTTTGTCAATTTTAACCGTAAATATTTTTATATGTGTTATATATTACTCTGTATTTGACGATAATTATATAAATAAAACCGCGTTTAATTTTATCAAATACTATATATATCACACAGATAAAGATATTTACGATCAAAGTTGACGACAAAAGACTTTGAAAATCAAATACAAACATAACTATATAGCCTCACGTTGATAGAGATCAATCAAAAAAGGAAATTAAAGCATAAAAAATTAACCATGATGTTAAGTCCCCAACTAGATTGAACAGTTGGATTTGAACTAGTCCGACTAGTCATGGACACAAAGTTGTCAAAAGTCTAATATGGTCAGTCAAAGTACGATTTATTTGATCAAAAATAGTCAAAGCAAGTCAAATATAGTCAAAGGTCTAATATGGTCTGTCAAAGTCCGATTTATTTGATAAAAAAAGTCAGCGTAAGTCAAATATAGTCAAAGTTGATCGACGTCAACGGAACTTGAAAGCTGTGAAACCAAAATCAGAGATAATGGGAAGTTAATGTATAATAGAAAAAAATAATCAAATTTTTTTTAGCTGTCAATGCAAAGTCTCCAAGCTATTTGACTACTAGACAACTAAAAGTTGTTATGCACTTACAACACAAAACTAAGGTGAACGTTACAAAATAACTACATCTATGATTCTATGATTAATTAATTACATTAAATATTTAATCTTACATTAAAAGTTTAAATATTACAGTTACAATTACAACTTACGATGATCATATTCAATATTCTCAGTAGAATTAACAAACAGTTAAAGTATTTAACGTTTTACGCTAACTGCAGCAGAATCAGTAGAACATTACAGAATAATTTAAATTTTTTAATAATACTATTCTGTATCTCTCTAGCAATATTAACTATACATACACAACACACATGCATATGCAATATAGGTGTAATATATACATATATATCATAATCACGTAGTACAGAATTTACGTGTACTAAAACTTTTATTCAATAAATTTTATGTTTAAATTGTGAAGCACGTTTAGAAAATTATACTAATTACTAATTATAAATTAATATGCTGATTCTAAATAAAAATACCTGTATTTGCGATCATGAGGTGAAATAATGAAGTTACGAAGTTTAACGCGACGATTACTACGAGCACCGAGTGAGGGTAAAATTCCGGTAGTTAAACTGTATTGACTGCCGTCTCTTGATATCTGTTCGAGTTCATGTGCGTCGCCGCACATTGAAACCCTAAATGCATTATACTTTTTATTTTTGTTATTTGTACGACAAATTTCCTCCATTTTTAATATTGGGATGACTTGTAGTCGCTACATGTTTGTATGTATATTTATATAGAGACGATGATGACGATGGTAGAAGAAAGATACTCTGTATAAGGAAAAAAATATTTGTAAACTGGGAATTGATTTGTGTGGGTCCGATTTTTTTTTACGCGACTCTTCCAATTTCCAAATTACCGTGGGTTCTCGTAAAGTCGGTATTACCCGCTTTAACTTTTATTTGTGATCCCTGCTATTGTTAGGATGTTACATTTTAGCTTTTTATTTTTATTTTTATTATTATTATTTTTAATATATATATATATATATATATATATATATATATATATATATATATATATATATATATATATATATATATATATATATATATATATATATATTAGTATAAAACGTTGGATTTTTTTGGTTAGTGAATATTTTAAACTTTTTTTTGTTGATTTTTCTTCTACTTATTAATTTCTTTATTCATTTAAACTTATATGTGTAATGTATTATGATGATACGCATATAAATCATATTTCTTAATATGATCTATTAACAAAATATCGGAGATGGCCTATGGGCGAGACCGGGACCACATTCCGGGACAAGATTAAGTGGACTATCTGCCAAATCACAAACTTACCGGATATTCTTCCCAGGATTTTTCGCCTGAAAAGATAAAACGGTATGTAATCAGACGGGCGACAACGAGGATGTGAACACATAAGCCATCCAGAAGATAATCCGAAAACGCTTTACCGTAAGGATACACTTGAGAAGACTATAGGTCATGTTCACATGTAAGCCCTTCCACCCGGATAACAACATTGTCTACCCGGTAATCTGCTCCCAGACGAGTAAGTCGTCCAAAAGATTACTCGGGTATAAGTTTCCGTGAAGAAACACTTGAAGAAACTAGGCCATGTTTACATGTAAACCCTTTTCACCTGGTAAGTATAGTGCCTACCCGACGCCCGACAATCTCCTCCCGGATATGTAAACTGTCAAAAAGATTGTCTGGGTACAACTTACCGAGGGGAAATACTTGAGAAGATTCCAGGCCAAGCATAAGCCTTTTCCACCCGTTTCATAGTATGTTGTCTACCAGGTAGCCTGCTCACCGATAGCTGCATAAGACAAAACACACGAGTGGAGCGTATATGCCACTTCAGCCCGTAAAATAAGGAAAGTTTGTTAGGATTCGTTTGTTACGCTCATGAAAGAGATCAAGTGCAACATCATCATTCCCTCTAACAAACTTCTGGCGCCTATAAATACACCCCATGGGTCATTCATAACATACAACGTTATTACCTTAATGTTACTCTGCCAAAATCACTATGTGATATCACTCATACGATCAAATCAGTTGGATTTCGGTTGTCACCGGAGTTCAATTACCTCATATATTAATTTATTCAATCTAATTGAATAAGTTAATCCGAATGATTATTTTACACCCTCGTGAATATCATATATATATATATATATATATATATATATATATATATATATATATATATATATATATAATATATAATGTGTATGTATAATAAAATAATAATATCGTAGAACTTGCGGGCATGGCCCAACAGTTCCTCCCATGTTCTTTGAGTCATGGGATAGGGAGATGTCATGAGTTTGATCCTTAGGGATGAAATGATTTTCTTTAAACCAATTGAACACCAATAATGGTGGTATATATTGACCCTATAAGGAGGTTTTACCAGATTCGTTCACGGACCTCTACCTGGAACACTGCCCAAATGGATGTGTTCCGAGTACCGTCGATCGGGTTCGGTTCCGCCCGAACGTGTGTGTTACGTGCAAATGATGTGAGTCGTTGAAATAAATGATCTACCGATGTCAAAAAATCACCGTTATAATAATAATAATAATAATAATAATAATAATAATAATAATAATAATAATAATAATAATAATAATAATATCTTATTTATTTTTCATGTGTACATAACTCATACTTGTGTGTGAGTGTGTGGAAGTTTGTAAGAGTTCTCTTAGCTCTATACCAAAGTTAGTTATTCATAGATTTTCAACCATTCTATTTTTTTATTGATATCAAATTATATATATATAATTTGTAAGTAGTATTGTTTTTTCACAAGCTCAACAAAGATTGAAACATTAAAGGCGTATATATTTTAATTTATTTCTTAAAAGCTCACAATTAAAAAGTACACATTGAAACATAAACACTCTTATAGTTGATAATTTCGATTAATTCTTGAATCACATAATACTTTCTTAATTAAATATTCTGACCCTTATAAGCTCGGTTTCACGAAACCTAACATGGATAAAGACAATAACGGTTATCTTAATCATAGGCAAGAAGAATTTAAATCGGATATTAGAGATGATATCTCAATTTTTGTTTATATGAAATGAAATCAAATGCGGCAAAACAAATTCATAAATCGGTTACATTTGACGGTTGATATAAAAGGGTACAAATCTTCATTTTGGAGAAAAAATACCATTCACAATTCGGCATGAAAACTTTTAGGACGCAACTTTCGTTAAATGGGTATGGTATTGGTGTGCCGCCCCTTAACCCGCGCAAGGGGGCGCAACCTCATTGACCCCGTTGTTTTCTCGACAATATCGAGTTAGCTTTTTTATGCGTATACTACATACTAACAAAACTCGTTATTAAGTATAACAGATAACAATTGCTTGTAAGTACTAAAACAATTATTATAAGACACTAAACAAACCAACTAACACTATATATTCTAATTCTAATTAAATTATTGATTAAAGCACACTTCTGAAAAACACATCTTGAAGTAAACGGAGTCATGAATGAAATTGGCATTTCAAATAAGGTTTATAAGAACCATCCAAGTTTGTCTTGAGTGGTATGAGGTGGGATTCAACTAGGGGTACCGCCAACCCGGGTTCAATTCTTACATCAAGTAGAGAGTTTTCAACCTTTAATGGTACTGCCAACATCAATGCGATTTATGAAGGTCTTTAGGGAGTTTTTTTCAACCTTCGATGGTACTGCCAACATCGTCGCGAATTGAGTTTCCTCCTAACGCGTGTGTGTGACAAATGAGAGCATTCGATGTCGTATCGCCGTTAAAAAAATGAAGGTTTAAAGGAGTATTTGTAACTTGAAACTACAGGGGCTAGGGATGCAATAAACACTCTATGGAGGATTTAAAAACGCAAAAAAAAAAAAAAAAAAAAACAAAGCAAAAGGAAACAACGTTATAGATTGTAAAGTTGCGAGAGACCGCTTTTCTTACCCCATGATGATTTTAGATTTTATTTCCTATATTAAATTTCTCGAAAATTAATTTATTTACAATGTTAAAATTGCAAAGTTAGTTGAATTAATTACAAAGTTTTAATTATTTTATTTTTATATCAATTTTTTATTTAAATTTAGCTAGAGTGTTTATTCATGGCAAAAATAAGTTATATATTTAGCAAGAGTGTTTATTAATTATACTAAGATTTTCGTGCTTTTAAATTATTTTATTATTTAAAAATATATATATATAAATAGTAATGTCGTCTTAAATACGGGCTACAAGATTATAAATTTGGAATTAAAATGAGTATTGTACCCATAATCATAGCCATAACTATAATTATAATCATAACCATAACCTTAACCTTAAAAATTATGATTAGTGTTCTCCAACAATTATATATTAACTAGTTTATGAGCCCGTGCGTTGCACGATATTTGTATAAATTAGTAGTCGATAACATTAATATTGATAATTATCAAATATATAAAACAATTACAATAAAAATTCTTTTAGTACTGATAACATTTGTATCAAAAACTTTAGTATTAAATACTAACACGAGATTATGAGCCCGTATGACAGAATCATTTTAAATTTATGCGCAAAGAGTAAATTAATTTTATATTATAAAATATCATTCATCATTCATCAATAATATTATAATGTTAATAAAGAAATATCTGTTTTATAAGTTTTTTATAATAATAATATAATTTTAATATTCTTAATAAAATTATAACATTTATTGTTAATATTAATATAATATTTTAGGTAATGAAATCTGTATATTAAATTATATTAGAAAATATACTAATTTAATTAATATATAGAAATAACTGATAGACTGACATATGACAGAAATAAATGAGGTATTGACACGTGGCAAGAATTAATCTAGAGTTGACACGTAGGATTATTGTCACGCGCTTTATATTCTGTATATTAAATTATATTAGAAAATATACTAATTTAATCAATATATAGAAATAACTGATAGACTGACATATGACAGAAATAAATGAGGTATTGACACGTGGCAAGAATTAATCTAGAGTTGACACGTAGGATTATTGTCACGCGCTTTATATAATGTATAGATGACTTCTTATAAATTAATTAATTAATTAAATTATACGTTTCAAAACCTCTCGAAATACCTAATACCTAATCTACAATTATTCCAATTATCTTCTCCATAAAAAAGATACAGTGGTAATTAATCAACATATTTGTATCTATATCTAATACTAGCCTTTAAGAGCCCGTGCCCTAATAAGACTAAATATAAAATGTTAACGATTATGCGTTATACATTAATTACGCAATTGAACGTATTTTGTTACATTTGTAACATATGGTAAAGACGCAAACTGCCAAATTCGCGTTGCTATTATATTGACACAAAAAGTAACAAGTATATAAACATTGCAAACATTGATACGATGCTTTTAGGTGTGTTCAAGTAAATAGGACACACCTATACAAACATTGCAAACAACGTTACAATTATGTTACCAAAACTTTTGAAAAAAAATTGCACACACATAATGTTGGTACAAATGACATGTGTACATATATTATTCAATTGACCATGTTTTGTTGCGATCGTAACATCTGTTATGCTTATATTTGGAAGCATGTGCACATTCAACATTACCAAAACGTAATTTATATACCATTCATTTACCAAAACTGACTGACCCAGTCAGTTTTCTTCATTAATGAAGGTCTTGTATCTTAAGATTACAAACGTGTAGCAAGGTATACATGTGCCACATACACATTGGTTCCCAATACTCATGTAACGTATTGACACGGAGTCCTATCACCAGTTGGGTCCGCCTTAGGTAAACCAAAATCCGAGAACTTTGCAGTGAATTCCTGAATCATGCAAATAATTTGAGCACATTATTACCTTGTCATATTGTAAGCAACAACATATGTATGTACTTAAGCAATTAATTAAGACAATGATATTACAGGCACATACCTTCATGTTCAAGGCGAATAGGCAATTCATATACCGGTCGAGAACACGCATCTATGTTGGAAACTGATGGCCACACAGATTGAGTTTAGACTCTTTTCGTACGATGGTCACCATATTCTGCAGTGAATGAAGTGATGATTCTAGTCCACCAACAACTCGGTCAGAGATTAATTAATGGGTAATGTAATATCCATCTTTCGACGCTTTGTATTGGATAGAGCCAGACTTCCCATTCCATCACCTGCAATACAGAAATGTTGACATAAACTTACCGGTAGAAACGATCCGGGTAGAAGGTTTACTCATTGCTATATATTATGAGCAACTATTAGCTTTATCCCGTTTGACTCATTTGGCTCCTGTAATTATATGCTACTTTTTTTGACTTTAGTACGTTGACCCATTTGAGATCAAACATAAGCCATGTTGACCCATTTATTGATCCATTTTTATAATCCACAACATGTTTTAAATAAACAACTTTCATATTCATATCACTATCTTAATTTTTCATAACCCATATTGACTCATTTATTATTTTCCTTTTTTATAGCCCATGTTGACCCAAACAATACACCACAAAGTCCACAACACTATGGAACTTACAATCAGTAATAACACAATGTAATAAAACCCCAAGTAAGAGAAACAACTTATAAATAAAACATGGAGTAATCAAGTATGCATGATATACAAAAATAAATAAATAAATAAAACACAAATACAAGAATGGGACAGCAACAAAAAGCCACTAACCTAATCAAAAAGCAATAAAACATTTCTACTTTACCATCGCAAAACAGAATGCTAGCAACCTTATCACAAATAAACAATCACAGTTAACAAACAAAATAGATACTTTTAAAACTGGATAACAATAAAATGGTTGACAATGATTTGCCACTTAAGCGAAAAATTATAAATTGTTCATGACTTACATAAGACACCTCACACCTTGAATGCATCTTCCTATTGATGAAAAAAACTCAACTGTAAACCTGACCAAATCATCATATCATTCATGTAAAAAACTGCCTTAGATAAGAGGTCGTGTACATCAATAACCATTTAAAGAACCAACAATTATACAAAAATTTGAATAATAAAGTAATCTATAAAATAAATCAAATTTCAAGGAACAATATATGAAACGACTTACCACACTTACCCTGGACACCGATTGAAGGAATAAGGGAGTTATAGCATATAAGCAGTAGGAAAGAAGATGCTTACCCCACTGATGATCAGCGTGACCCAATTGATTATGGCAAGAAAACAGGGAGACTTTATTTAGTTTTACGATGACGTAAATTGATAAATTGCTAAAATTGAGCAAGATTGTAGGCAAAATTGTAACGACCCGACTTCGTTATACCAAAATACGTCATAAAAAAAATTCTGGACCTGTACATCTGGACGGCATCCAGGTTCTTGGACGGCGTCCAGTACTGAAGGCCTGGACGGCGTCCAGCCTTTTTGGACGGCGTCCCATTTCACTGTCATGGACTGATCCCCATGCTCACTTACGTGAGCGGAAATCCCGCTTCCCGGCACTATTAAACGAAAACCTTTTTACAACATATCAATTTAAGTAAAACTAATAGATTTCCAACATCGAAACATGTTTTACATCATCGGGCCCACAATCGCCTACGGTTTTCGTTCAAAAATAAATGTTTCGACCATAAGAGTTTAATTTCTAAACGACACCTAGAGCATGGTGTTTGGGGTTAAACTACCCAAGTCTTGGCCGAACTTCCAAAAGCTATACCCCCGAGAGCCACTACTAATCCAAACGAATACCTTTGCCCTTGTCCACGCCGGAGCCTAAAAAGGTAAATAACGAGAGGGTAAGCTAACGCTTAGTGAATGCAATAGTTATACACATACATATATAATATACCTACTTGCAATCACTTACTCACATACCGCATACATGCTAGCAACACAATTAGCTTATAATCTCAAATACAAAGCTAGTAACCTCCGACACCGGAAGCTAGCAACAACAATGGCATATATATATATATATATATATATATATATATATATATATATGTATATATATATATATATATATGTATATATATATATATATATATATGTATATATATATATATATATATATATATGTATATATATATATATATATATATATATATGTATATATATATATATATATATATATATATATATATATATATATATGTATATATATATATATATATATAACCCGAATAATATAGTATGCAACACTACAACACAATAACCATGGTTAACCAATCGAACGAGGGGACGGTATTTAAAAGACTGTCGGAGTTCATAACATCCATTAGTGCACTTAACACGTCGTACACTAACCCCACGGGTGGCATCTTAACACGTCGATACTTCACCCTGTGTGGCGTCTTAACACGTCGACACTTCACTCCGAGTGGCGTCTTAACACTTCGACACTTCACTCTTCATTTTACTTGAGGTGGCATCTTAACACGTCGATACTTCACCTCGAGTGGCGCCTTAACACATCGGCACTTCACCCGTTAATCTCTTGGAGTGGCATCTTAGCACATCGATACTTCACTCCGGGTGGTGTCTTAACACATCGACACTTCACCCCGGGTGGCGTCTTAACACATCGACACTTCAGCCGTCATATTACTTTGAGTGGTGTCTTAACACATCGACACTTCACTCGTCACGTGAAATGTGGTGTCTTAGCACATCGACGCTTCACATCTCACACTACAACAAATAAATACATTATATATCTACACATATAATTATTCCACTCACCTCAAAGTCTTTTGTGAAGGATAACCGAGCTTGCAAACTTCAATGTAACGTACCTATTACGTCATACACATAATCAATCACAAGATCAAGTTGGTCAACCAACTCACTCATCATTCTAGCATCATTTTGACCCTTGGTGCAATTCCGACCCAATTGCACCCTTAACCCTAATATTTGGGTCAACACCACCAAAACCCTAACACTAGTCAAATATGGTCTTAATACACATATAATCACAATGTTATCGCATTTTAACCCTAACAAGACAACTTAGGTCATCAAAGACCCGTTTTACCCATTCGAGGTTTCCACACCCATTCGGGTCACCACATACCCAAATAACACCCACTTACATAACATTTAGGTGTGCTAGTAGTTAACTAACCAATTTAAGACTCATAAACACATTTAGCATTTCAAAACCCTAGGTTAGTCATCCTTTGAGTCTTCATGACCCAAACTTACCCAAAATCCCCAAATCACTAACAAATGGGTTTTATACACATCACTAACCCAAACCCTAACCCTTAAACAATTAATAGTAAGGAAATCAAGGTTAAGACTTACCACTACAATCAAAATATAGCTAGTGAGGAGATAAACAACTTTAATGCTCGAGCTCTAACCCGAAACAAGCTTCTTCCACTTCGATTTGAGCTTTCTCATACTTGAATCACTCTCTCTCTCTCTAGAATTTAAGTGGAAGAGGTTTGGTGGTTGTAAATGGAGTAAATGAGGCTCCACAAACTGATCTAGGGCCTTAAAGTCGTCCACAATGTGAAATTACCAAGTTACCCCTTTTAAATATCAAAAACACAAAAAATGGCTCGTCAGGTCATCTGGACGGCGTCCAGCCCTTCACAATGGGACGGTGTCCCACCCTTTTGGATGGCGTCCAACCTAACTGGAAAACAGGATCTTACAACTCTCCCCCACTTGAACCGAATTGCGACCTTGCAATCCAAGCCGCATGACAAGCAGGAAAATACACAAGAACAAACTCTTCGGGCTCCCAAGTAAACTCAGAACCTATACTACGCCGCCATTTAACTTTCAAAGTTCTCACCTCTTTATTTCTCAGTCTTTTCACTTTTTCGTCAAGTATAGCAACCGGCTCCTCAATATACACTAACTTGTTGTTTAGCTCAATTTCGTCTAATGACACCCACGAAGAATCATCCTTAAGACACTTACGGAGATGGGAAACATGAAATGTATTATGGATCCCCGTAAGTTCTTCGGGTAATTCCAAACGATATGCGACTTCGCCAACATGAGCTAAAACTTTAAATGGGCCAATAAACCGAGGAGCTAACTTTCCCCGTTTTCGAAACCGAATAGTACCTTTCCATGGCGAAACCTTAAGCATCACCATGTCACCTTCTTGTAATTCGATCATTCGCCTACGTTTGTCGGCATACGACTTTTGTCTATCTTGCGCCTTTTTCAAATGAGCCCGAACCACATCAATCTTGCTATTCGTCTCTAAAACCAAATCGGTACTCCCGATTTCCCTTTGACCCACTTCACCCCAACAAATTGGGGTTCGACACCTACGCCCATAAAGCATCTCATATGGTGACATCCCGATACTAGTATGGTAACTATTATTGTACGAGAATTCCACCAAAGGCAAGTGCTCATCCCAACTACCACCGAAATCAATAATGCACGCCCGTAACATATCCTCCAAAGTTTGATTCGTACGTTCGGTTTGACCGTCCGTTTGAGGATGATACGCCGTGCTCAATTTCAATTGTGTGCCCATATCTTCATGAAACTTTTCCCAAAATCGAGATGTGAAACGAGTGTCTCGATCCGAAATAATAGATATAGGAACCCCGTGTCTTGCTATCACCTCCTTGACAAACAACTTAGCCAAAGTTTCCGACGATATCGCTTCCCAAATGGGAAGAAACAAAGCACTTTTCGTCAATCGGTCAACTATCACCCAAATTGAATCAAATTGGGTTCTCGCCGTCTTTGGTAACTTTGTGATGAAATCCATGGTAATGTGCTCCCATTTCCATTTCGGAATTTCCAACGGTTGTAACTTACCATACGGCTTTTGGTGTTCGGCTTTAACTTGCAAACACGTGACACATTGTTCAACGTACTTTACAACATCACGTTTCATGCCAGGCCACCAATACTCTTTCTTCAAATCAAGATACATTTTCGTCGCGCCCGGGTGAATGGAATACTTGGACTTATGTGCTTCATCAAGTAGCACTCGTCGATGATCACCCATTTTAGGCACCCATACTTTTCCTTGAAAAGATAACAAACCATGCGGACCTAAGGTAATAAACTCCGTTTGTCCCACGATTCGTTCCTCATGCTTATTGTTAACAAAAGCTTCGATTTGAGTCTCGCCAAGCTTTACAAGAAAGTCGTTAGTAATAATCATGCGTAATGATCATACTCGTATCGCCGGATGTTGACTCTTTCGACTTAACGCATCCGCGACCACATTCGCCTTACCCGGATGATAAAGTATTTCACAATCATAGTCTTTCACCACATCCATCCATCTACGTTGACGATAATTCAAATCTCTTTGATCAAAAAGGTGTTTCAAACTCTTGTGATCTGAATAAATCATACACTTGACACCATACAAGTAATGGCTCCAAATTTTCAACGCATGAACAACCGCCGCCAACTCAAGATCATGAGTCGGATATCTCTTTTTGTGTTCCTTTAATTGTCGGGAGGCATACGCGATGACTTTACCTCTTTGCATTAGAACACACCCAAGTCCATTTAAAGACGCTGATAATGCTAAAAATGAACATATATTTCATAGCATTATCCCTCAAGAAAGACAAGCTTTTAGTTGCAATTGTTCTATTTACAAGTAATATTCATTTAAATAATAAAAGGTGAAGACAAAAGACAGATTCGACGATTTGAAGACGTAAACGACCAAAAAGCTAAAAAGTACAAAGTACAATCAAAGTGGTTCAAATTATTGATGAGAAACGTCTCAAAATTACAAGAGTACAAGACGCAAAACGCAAAGTACAAGATATTAAATTGTACGCAAGGATGTTCGAAAATCCGGAACCGGGACCAGAGTCAACTCTCAATGCTCGACGCAACGGACTAAAATTTACAAGTCAACTATGCACATGAATATAATATAATATATAATTAATTCTTAAAATTATATATATATTATATTATATTTATAAAACCGTCGGCAAGAAGTAAACAAAATCATGTGAGCTGGAAAAGTAAGCCATGCGATCGCATGGCCAGGAAGGCCAAAAGCCATGCGATCGCATGAGCACCTGTAGCAGCTGAGGTGCTATAAATTTCGCGTGTTTTGGCCAGTTTTTACATCATCTATCTCTCTATCTCTCACGTATATATATATATATATATATATATATATTATAATTTTAATTTTAATTTTAATTTTAATAATAAGGGTATGTTAGCGAATGTTGTAAGGGTGTAAGTCGAAATTCTGTCCGTGTAACGCTACGCTATTTTTAATCATTGTAAGTTATGTTCAACCTTTTTAAATTAATGTCTCGTAGCTAAGTTATTATTATGCTTATTTAAGCCGAAGTAATCGTGATGTTGGGCTAAATATTAAAATTGGGTAATTGGGCTTTGTACCATAATTGGGGTTTGGATAAAAGAACGACACTTGTGGAAATTAGACTATGGGCTATTAATGGGCTTTATATTAACTAAATGATACCTCGTTAATTTAATATATAGACTTATAATTTGACGTATTTATATATAACCACATACGCTTGACTGGATACGGTGGGCGGGATATCTATAAATACCAATAATTGTTCATTTTACCGGATATGGAACTGGATTAATAGTTAATGGACTAGTTGAAACAGGGGTGGATTACATTCAAGGGTAATTGGTGTAATTGTTAACAAAGTAATAAAACCTTGGATTACACGCAGTCGATAACCTGGTGTATTCATTAAACAAAGTATTAAGACCTTGTTACAATTCGAATCCCCAATTAGTTGGAATATTTGACTTCGGGTATAAGGATAATTTGACGAAGACTCTCGCACTTTATATTTATGACTGATGGACTATTATGGACAAATCCGTATGGACATATCGAATAATCCAGGACAAAGGACAATTAACCCATGGTAATAAAACTAAAATCAACACGTCAAACATCATGATTACGGAAGTTTAAATAAGCATAATTCCTTTATTTCATATTTAATTTTCTTTATTTCATATTTAATTGCACTTTTAATTATCACACTTTTATTTACTATCATTGTATTTAATTGCACTTTTAATTATCGTACTTTTTAATTATCGTACTTTTTAATTATCGCAATTTTATTTTCGTTATTTACTTTACGCTTTAATTTAAGTTATATTTATTTTTTTAATATTTTACATTAGGTTTTAACTGCGACTAAAGTTTTAAAATCGACAAACCGGTCATTAAACGGTAAAATCCCCCTTTTATAATTTACCGTTTATTCTTAAGGTATAAATATCTTTAATCAATCAACCCAAAATATTTCAAAAATTCATCAGGAGTAAAACTAGGTAATATAGCCGAAATTACTTTACCGAAAAGAGGGGCGTATATTTTTGATAATATTTGATTGATTAAAGTGGGATAAAAGACCAAAAATATTTTTAATTTTATTTTTACTTTGTTTTTAAAATTAATATTAAATTATTATTGTAAACTTTTTAAAATCAATATATTTAAGTTTGTAAATATTTGAAAAATTAATATTTTTTAATATAAGCTTGTATGTTTAAAAACAAAAATATAATATAATTTGGTGTGAATTTTTAAAATTTTAATAATATGAATTTTTAATTTTATGCATTTTAAATTAAAGTTTGGTGTGAATTTAAAAATAAAAAAAAAATTTACTTTATTTCACTAAGTTAAAAATATGATTTTTAAAATTCGTCGTGAGTTGAAAACTAGGTCGTTGAACCGAAATTGCTCTACCCAAGGGAGGGACGAGAACTTTTATTATCATTATTTTTAATATTATTGAATTAAAGTATATCAAAAATATTTAAAAAATCCAAAAATCTTTACTTTTAAAACTGCGCTTAAAAAAGACAAATTTTAAAATTTTATCGAGGGACGGACCAGGACAACGATCCGAAATGCCCTCATCCTAAAAAGAAACAAAATTTTAATTTTTAATTAATTATATGTTTTAAAAAGTGTAAGTTTTTTTTTTTTAAAAAATAAAATAATACAGGGACCCATGCGATCGCATGGGATTTACCCTTGTAAGCCATGCGATCGCATGGGGATAAAAAAACTGGTTAGGATCATAAAACTCAGCGAGCTGCTCTTTGTCTCCACTTCACACACACAAACACATACGAAAACACACATAAACCCTCTCAAATTTCATCATTTTTTCACCAAAATTCACCAAATTTCTTGCTATAATCCGCTCTAATCATGAAATTGTTCAGAAGCTTTTCAAAGAAGGTAAAAATTACACCCCTAAACTCATAAATTTTCTAGTTTTTGTGATATTTATCAATATTTTACCTAATTTGATTTTGTTAATTTCTAGTGTAATTAGAGTTAAATTGTTAGTATATTATGCATGTATAACCTAGATTGATGCTATTTAACATGATTTGAAGTCAAAAACTTCAAAAAATTTAGGAATCTAGGGTTTGTGTTCTTGAGCAATTTGGGGCTTTTTGATATAAACAGGTTATGGCCGATTTTTGTCATGAATTATTGCTAAATTAAGTAGTGTAACATGTTTAGGTAGCTAAATGATCCAAACTTTGATCCTAAACATGATTTTTGAGAATTAAAGTGGACTTTTTAGGTATAAACATGAACTTGATTAAATTGATGTAAATGCCATTTGAAACTTGTTTAATTGCTAGTAATGGTTATTTTAACATGTTATTTGAGTTGAATGCTTATGAATTTTGTAAACATTTTCATATATGCTTATTTGAAAAAGTGTAGAATTGTAAAAATTATGAAAATGTATATAAGTTTAATTTTGATTGAACATGTTATTATAATTGTGTTAATTTGTTATTTTGCTAACACTAATGCATATTTGGATGCACAAATTTTGTGTTTAATGTGTTTTGCAGAGATTTACTAATACTGATGGTACATCATCATCATCATCTAGACAACCTGCTCCACAGCCTGAACCAGAAATGCAATATGAACCTGAACAGGAGCAACAACAGGAACAACAACAACAACTTGATCAACACGTACCTTATTATGATCCGCATCAAGAATATGTTGATGCTTACGTAGTATTTCCGATGCATCTGATAGTAGCTCACCCAACAATTCATGAAGAACAGTTGCATCCTAATCTAAGATTTGATCGAAGCTGGAAAGATTACCCGACATATCAAAGTAACAAGTTCAAACTGGTACCAAAAAATGTAGAAGTGCCGAGGGTAATCGATTGGGAGCCTTTGGAAAGGGTCCAACTAGTTAACTCAGTTAGACATCATTTGATCCAAAGGTATGGCAGCTCTTCTTTTCCCGATTGGGAACATTTATTCACCATTCGTAGACCTGTATATAAGGAATGGTGTGTTGAGCTTATGAGTACTATAGCGTTAAATGCAGATGTTGACAGGTTAGATGATAGAAGTTTTCTTAGATTTATACTTGGCCGTAGGATGTATAGGATGTCCATACTGGACATGGCCAGGGATTTATAGATATATACGCCCACTGAATTACTACTACCCGATTGTATGAATTTGATTTATCATGGTGAAAGGGTAGATAGGAATTTTGATGCTAACGCCGTCTGGAGGCGTATGTCAGATTTTAATGTTTTTGGGCGGGCAGGAACACATACCTACTTACATATTCACAGAGCCGAGCTTCGTATAATTCATAGATTTCTGGCTAACTCGATTACACAGAGAGGTCACAACAAGGAGAAAATGACCTTACATGATTTATTTTACCTAAAGTGTATTCGAGACCCAAGAGGCTTTGTTAATATCCCTTACTGTGTTGGTTTTTATTTGTCTAAGATTGTGGAAGGAATACATGAAGGGGGAATAATAGGAGGAGGTATTTTTGTTACTCTCATTGGAGAGTATTTGGGTGTAGATAGGGATCAAGGGGGTCCACTTTTGGTATGTAGGAAACAGGTTGAGCCTTTAGGATTGAGGGTCTATCAGGGTGCTAAGGTATTAAAAAGCAGATGCAATCAGGCAATATCCTATGTTGGTAATCATCCTCAGGTAAAGAGAGGTTCAGATGAGGAAATGGAGGAAACAGATGACATTTGGGATGTCATTAGGGAGGCTATGACTGACATCTACCAGCGTGTAGATGAGGTAGATATGACAAACGAGGAGAGACATAGACGGTACGAGCAGTGGCAAGCCCGAAATGATTACGAGCATTCCAGGTAACGACAACATGATAGATGGCACTATCATCAACATCAGATCATGAGCCGGCTATCATCTCAGGATCACTACGTACCGACCCGACCCGCTTACTATCCTCCACACCAGCCCGAGATGAGACCACCATATACTCTCTACGACCCTAACCAGGCCTACTAGTACACTTATCACCAACCATGGAACCCGACCGACGACATGAACTGGAACCCCTATCCAGATTGATATAGTTCCCGTTGGTGATTTCTATGATTTTAATTTTTTATTATTTTTATTTATTTATATTTAAACATACAAATATTGATACTTTTATGTAATGTTTAATATTTTTATTATGTTGTACTAATATTTCATATTTGATTTGAAAGTGGGATTTTAAGTCCCATTTCAAATTACCATGCATGTTTATATTTGTATGTATGTATATTGTCAATTGTACACAACAGGGTAAAACATCGCATTTTCAAAGACTGACATTAAGTTCAGCAAAAGCTACTAAATTTGACGACAAAACGAAAAAAAAATGTGATGTAACAACAAGACGGAATGAACAAATGATGTGCACCATTTATCATTCAACAAACAAACGCCAATATGTTTGGAAACTTTGGTAAAATTTAATCATTTTTCTACGCTAATCACCCTCAATAATTAAAATTGTTACTGATTTCTTGCAAATGAGGGCATTGCAAGATCTTAAGTGTGGGAAGGGGTTAAATTCTTTCGGATTTTTAAAAATTTTTAACTTATACACTTGGTTACCATTAAAAATACTAGTAACGCAGTAGTTGTATTAGAATCTAGTTCTCTCTGATAATAAAGAACAGCCCTAGTCTTATATACTAACTACCCAATTCTAGTAAAAATTTTCAAAGTTTTCAATTAAATGAACTCAAAATCGTGTTTATACATATTTATGAACGATAAAACTAGGTGTTAACACCGAAATTATTGTTACCTCGGAAAGGACATAAATTGAGAAACAACCCAAAATGTTAGAATTCATTTAAAATGGAATAGAGGACAATAAAAAGGCAAAGAAAGGAAAATAAAAGCCAAGTGTGGGAAAAATTTACCAAGTTATTTAAAACATATATCACATATTTTTGTACAAATAATTGAAGATACTTTTGTTTTGGACAAAATTAACCGTTTTACCCGGTAAATTGTAAGATATTTGAAAGAAAGATGGATCTACACGATGAATCAATTCCATCATTAAAAGGAAGTAAAGTCTTCCGAAAAAGAAACGCGCTTCTTGATTTAGGTCAGGAAGTTGTCGTCCAGACCAGTTGTAGAGTCTACGAAAAACCTTGAAAAGTTTTCTCAAAAATCAGCTGGAAATCCACGGACCTCAGTATCAAACAGGGTCACCAAGTGGTCAGACTTATCCTAACCATGAGAGGATCTGTCTCGTAAAATGGGGAGGGCGCCGTGCAAATTAGCTTGATAAGACTAATGAATCAGATCCCCAGAAAAGGATAATCTCCTTAAAGATCAAAAATCAGCTTTTAAGACTGATATTACTCAATCCTTGAGATTGACTTTTAAAGATTGAGAATTCAAACTCATGGAATTCGATGATATCTAAACTCGAGCTTGAACGAGAAAATATTTTGATCAAAACTACAAACCGATTTGTTTTCTGAAAACCCATTTTTAATGTGTTCATTACCATTGAACGTAAAATCCTAAGAATTCACCTAGAATTCATTAGGTCACCTGAATCAAATCAGGTGTCAACCGTAAGAATGGTGGTTGCATAGCATGGTCAAAGACATGACCTTGTGCCAGACCGAAAAATTATAAGGGTGAGCTTTACTATTGCTCCTACCAAGGATAGTAATTGCATCCGACACGTTATAGACCATAATTAAAAGCATGTCAGGGGACATTGCCTTAACAGTTGCTTATTCAACGCTTTCCTTTACAACCGGACGGTAGTTTACCGAAAGGTAATATACGGAGCAAGTATACTAGACGTGTTGATTTCCCAATACAAGGTTAGCAAGTGGGTGACACAAAACCGCAAGTTTTGAGCTAAAATTTTCAAATCTGAAACCCACCAAACCCACAAAAACAATTTGCAAACACCGGTGAAGGGTTATTCCGGAAAACTTATCTAGGGTAAAAGCTAGATTGTATTTTCAAAAGATCAAATGTTTTCATAAAGATCCAATTTCCTTAAGGATCTAAATTTTTATAGTCATGTGGGACTGTAAACCACATCGTTACTACCATTGTTCATACCACTGTATAGAAATCACTGATGTACAAAGTGTGAAGAATAAAGAAGTGATTCTAGTATTTTTATTTCAAGACTATATTGCTTGAGGACAAGCAACGCTCAAGTGTGGGAATATTTGATAATGCTAAAAAACGAACATATATTTCATAGCATTATCCCTCAAGAAAGACAAGCTTTTAGTTGCAATTGTTCTATTTACAAGTAATATTCGTTTAAATAATAAAAGGTGAAGACAAAAGACAGATTCGACGATTTGAAGACGTAAACGACCAAAAAGCTAAAAAGTACAAAGTACAATCAAAGTGGTTCAAATTATTGATGAGAAACGTCTCAAAATAACAAGAGTACAAGACGCAAAACGCAAAGTACAAGATATTAAATTGTACGCAAGGATGTTCGAAAATCCGGAACCAGGACCAGAGTCAACTCTCAATGCTCGACGCAACGGACTAAAAATTACAAGTCAACTATGCACATGAATATAATATAATATATAATTAATTCTTAAAATTATATATATATTATATTATATTTATAAAACCGTCGGCAAGAAGTAAACAAAATCATGTGAGCTGGAAAAGTAAGCCATGCGATCGCATTGCCAGGAAGGCCAAAAGCCATGCGATCGCATGAGCACCTGTAGCAGCTGAGGTGCTATAAATTTCACGTGTTTTGGCCAGTTTTTACATCATCTATCTCTCTATCTCTCACTTATACACACACACACACATATATATATATATATATATATATATATATATATATATATATATATATATATATATATATATATATATATATATATATATATATATATATATATATATATATATATATATATATATATATATTATAATTTTAAGTCAAAATTCTGTCCGTGTAACGCTACGCTATTTTTAATCATTGTAAGTTATGTTCAACCTTTTTAAATTAATGTCTCGTAGCTAAGTTATTATTATGCTTATTTAAGCCGAAGTAATCGTGATGTTGGGCTAAATATTAAAATTGGGTAATTGGGCTTTGTACCATAATTGGGGTTTGGATAAAAGAACGACACTTGTGGAAATTAGACTATGAGTTATTAATGGGCTTTTTATTAACTAAATGATACCTCGTTAATTTAATATATAGACTTATAATTTGACGTATTTATATATAACCACATACGCTTGACTGGGTACGGTGGACGGGATATCTATAAATACCAATAATTGTTCATTTTACCGGACACTGAACTGGATTAATAGTTAATGGACTAGTTGAAACAGGGGTGGATTACATTCAAGGGTAATTGGTGTAATTGTTAACAAAGTAATAAAACCTTGGATTACATGCAGTCGATAACCTGGTGTATTCATTAAACAAAGTATTAAGACCTTGTTACAATTCGAATCCCCAATTAGTTGGAATATTTGACTTCGGGTATAAGGATAATTTGACGAAAACTCTCGCACTTTATATTTATGACTGATGGACTATTATGGACAAATCCGTATGGACATATTGAATAATCCAGGACAAAGGACAATTAACCCATGGTAATAAAACTAAAATCAACACGTCAAACATCATGATTACGGAAGTTTAAATAAGTATAATTCCTTTATTTCATATTTAATTTTCTTTATTTCATATTTAATTGCACTTTTAATTATCGCACTTTTATTTACTGTCATTGTATTTAATTGCACTTTTAATTATCGTACTTTTTAATTATCACAATTTTATTTTTGTTATTTACTTTACGATTTAATTTAAGTTATATTTATTTTTTTAATATTTTACATTAGGTTTTAACTGCAACTAAAGTTTTAAAATCGACAAACCTGTCATTAAACGGTAAAATCCCCCTTTTAAAATAATAATACTACTTATATATATATTTATATTTATACAAATATAGTTTTAAAAATATAGCGTTAAACTTGGCGAGTTCCCTGTGGAAGAACCGGACTTACTAAAAACTACACTACTATACGATTAGGTACAGTGCCTATAAGTGTTGTAGCAAGGTTTAGGTATATCCACTCTATAAATAAATAAATAACTTGTGTAAAATTGTATCGTAATTAATAGTATTTTGTAGTAAAAATATAACTATTTTGTATACACCTCTACGCACATCAGACGCGTCACAATAAACCGTCATGTCTTCTACCCCTTCCGGCAACACTAACACCGGAGCTTGACATAACTTCTCTTTTAACAATTGAAAAGCAATTTCTTGCTCGTTCTCCCAATTAAATCTCGCGTTCTTTCTTGTTAACTTCGTCAATGGAGAAGCAATCTTAGAAAAGTCTTGGATAAACCGACGATAATAACCGGCCAATCTGAGAAAACTTCAAATTTTCGTAGGCGTAGTCGGTCGTCCCCAACTCTTCACCGTTTCTATCTTCCCCGGATCTACTTGAATACCGTCTTTGTTCACAATGTGGCCAAGGAATTGAACTTCCCTTATCCAAAATTCACATTTGGAGAATTTAGCATACAACTTCTCCTTACGCAACGTCTTTAACACACACCGCAAATGATGTTCATGTTCCTTCATACTCTTTGAATAGACAAGTATGTTGTCAATGAACACAATTACCGACTTGTCCAACATAGGTTGGCACACTCGGTTCATAAGATCCATGAATGCCGCCGGTGCATTCGTAAGACCAAAAGGCATAACCACGAATTCAAAATGCCCATAACGCGTTCGAAAAGTCATTTTCTCAATATCTTCCTCGCGGACCCGCATTTGGTGATAGCCGGACCGTAGGTCGATTTTAGAGAAATACGTTGCACCTTAGAGTTGGTCAAACAAATCGTCAATCCTAGGCAATGGATAACGATTCTTGATCGTCACTTTGTTCAACTCCCGATAATCGATGCACATCCGCATACTACCATCCTTCTTCTTCACAAATAAAACCGGAGCGCCCCATGGCGAAGCACTCGGTCGAATGAAACCCTTCTCAAGCAATTCTTGGGTTTGATTTAACAACTCTTGCATTTCCGTTGGCGCTAAACGATAAGGAGTTTTAGCAATGGGAGTAGCTCCCGGAACCAACTCAATGAGAAATTCAACTTGTCTTTCCACCAGAACACCAGGTAACTCATCCTGAAAAACGTCTTCAAATTCATTCACCACCGGAATTTCACGAATGGGTGGTGGCTCATCACGAGTATCAACAACATGGGCAAGAAAAGCCATGCCACCACTAACAAGAAAACGACGTGCCCGTGCTAAGGTGCATATCGGCACAAGTCTTCTTCGCTTATCACCATGAATAATTAACTCTCCCCCACTAGGGGTCTTCACACGAATAAATTTTTCACGACATGCAATATCGGCTCTATTATGATCGAGCCAATCCATACCAACAACGATATCAAAATCACCCAAAGTCATCGGGATGAGATCGATTTTAAAGTTTTCGGCACCAAACACAACATTACAATTTTTACACACACCAACCACTAGCACCGTCTTGCCATCCGCTATTTCAACTTCTATCAGACGACTTAACTTAGCTAACGGTTTATTAAGTTTAGGCACAAATTTCGGTGACACAAACGACAAGTTTGCACCACTATCAAAGAGTATCCTTGCCGGATTAGAATTAACCATGAAAGTATCTGAGACAACTTCGTTAGATTGCTTGGCTTCCTCATTAGTCATCAAATAATTGCGACCCCTAGCCGTACCCGCCGCCTTCTCCAACCTCTTAACATTATCATTGCGCAAGTCGGGACACTCCGGCCTCTTGTGGCCTTCTTTACCACAATTAAAACAAGTGATTTTGTTTGCGGAGGATAGACTCGAACATTCACGAGCCATGTGACCCTTTTGTCCACAATTCTAGCACGAATAAGAAAAATCCCCGGAAGCACCCTTCTTCCCACTACTAACATTACCGGAACCCTTCTTGTTCTTTTTGTTTGAAAAGTTTGAATGGCTCGAACCTTCATTCTTTATCTTGCCAAAAGTAAAGCCACTCTTCCTTAACACGAGCGCCTCAAAGCCTTTGGCCATATCAAACAACTCATCAAAAGTCTTTACCATCGTTACGCTAATCTTCTCTTGATAGTTGTCATTTAAAGTTCGATAGAAGTCTTCCTTCAACATTTTATCATTGTCGACGTACTCCGGGCAAAATTGTGTCTTAGACAAAAACACGAATTTGAGAGTGTTCAAATCCATCGACCCTTGCCTCAAGGAACGTAACTCGTCCTTAAGCCTAGTAAGATCGGTCGAAGTTCGGTATTCTTTGAAAAATTCGGACTTGAATTCATCCCACGTGAATTCCATGCATTGCTCTTCACCATAAACTTGGAGCTTTGCGTCCCACCACAACTTAGCATCGCCCCTCAACATACCACACCCGTACCTTGTCTTCTTATCGGGAGGACATTCGAAAGTACGGAAGGCCCCCTCCATATCGGAGATCCAACGGGCACTCTTTAGAGGGTCTCGTTCACCTTCAAAGGTGGGAGGTTGAGAATCCTTGAAGTTCTTATAGAGAAAGTCCCGTCTTCCCACATTATCTCCATGAAGCACGGCCTTAACTTGCTCCTTTACTACATTGACTAGTTGCTCGTCAATCGTATCTAGAAACATTTTCTTAACATCCTCGAGGAACTCCACCTTTTGACGTTTAAAGATGGCCTCAACTTTGGCCGTGAACTCAACGTCCTCACTCGTACTTCCGTCATTGGTGTCGTGTCCATTTCTCATCTTCATTCTATAAAATGGAAAAGATTAAACAACGAAACAGAAGGACTTAACACATATGTATATACACCACACTACCTTATCTTGCTTAACATTTATTGTACATCGCTTGTTTGACACGATTTGAACCCGTAACAATGGTAGCTAATCATTGTTACGCGAGCACGTCGCATTAACTTGTTAGTACAACGCCTATCTCGCTTAATGATTGCTAACACAACACAAAACAATTAGCGCAAGGTTAGTTCACATAAACCTAAGCACTAATCAACACCCGGTCCGACCCGTCTCCTACAAGTCCCGCATAAAAACGCATACACAAATAAATCTAAGTCTAGGCACCTATCTCAAGTCGCCTAAATCCCTTAGACCATGCTCTGATACTGTGACAATCGGGAAATTTCTGACCAAATTTAAACTTATTTTGATTTCGACACGATAAGCAAAGTCTATGTATTCGAATCTCAAAATCTTTAAACTGTTTACATGGATACACTTAAGTCTTTGACCATCCCCGACGATTCACGAACCGGTGTGTGTAAATAAAAATGTAAATATATATATAATTATAAATATAAGTATATGTAATATTTTTGAATAAATAAAATACCCTTTAATCAATTAGAATTAAAAATGTAAAATAATAAACAAAATAATTAAGTTGTTATTAAAATAAATATATATAAATAGATATATGATATTATTGTAAAGATATATAGTTATAGATATAAAAGATTTCTATTAATAACTATTATGTTGAAATATTATTAAAATATATAAATATTAAATATTCAATAGATGTATTCATATAAAATATGATATAAATTGTAATATAAATATATTAAATGTAATTACAAGCTTAATTATAATTATTATATGATTATTATTACATTCATTATTATTATTAATATTAATATCAATATTATTAAAATCATAATACTGATATTGTTATATTTGATTTGTTAATATCATTATTATTATAACTATTAGTAAAGTTATAACTTTAATTATATAAATAATATTAGTAATATTATTATTATCATTTTATTTTCATTATTATCAAACTTATCAAAATTTATCACTTTGTTATTAATAATATTACCACATTATTATTATTATTATATTTATCAATATTATTATCATTATTATTAATATCATTTTATCATTAATATTATTTGATAATCATTATTAATTATATTATTATTATTAGTATTTTTATTATTATTAATAAAATTAACAATATTATTATTAATATATTAATTATTATTATGAATGATAGAAAATATATATACAGGATCATTACGCGTAATTTTTTTTCTTCTCTACATCACTATCATCTTTCTCTTTTTCTTATTCTGCTCGTGATATCTTGTCTTCCCTCATGTTACTACAAAGCTGAATTGATCAACATAACATCATTCTGTCGATTACAACTAGAAGTTTAAACAGAATCCTAAAGGAAACAGAACTTATATTTTTTTTTATTAAACTCAAAACCCATTAACCTCCGATCTGATTCGAAGTAAATTGAAGAGAAGTAGAAATGCAGAAGCGATCTAATTCATGTCGTGATCCTATCTGCAAGGTTTCAACTCTTAATTCGCAATATCAAAGTTGAATTTCGAAGTCAAAGCTTCGGTTTAAAAAGGTCAAACATTTTTCTATGAGCGAATTCGAATTCTCTGTTATGAATTAATTTAAATTGATGATTTCTAAAGTTTCTAGGATTGATTTTCAAACTATTTCGTGAAGAAAGTATTATCTAAAACGTTCTAAAAACCAAAATCACGATTTATTTTTTTCTGTTATTCGCGAACTGCAGTAAGCCGTTTTTAATTAATTTTTTTTTTCTTTCTTGTTCCAATTAAGTCAATCACTTTGGGTTAGTTTCAATTCTATGGAAGAACTAAAATTATGTAATTAATTAAGTCGATATGATTAATCTGCTGGGAATGATTCAACTGGTAATGAAGAAGAAGAAGTAGAAGAACACAAAGTAATTCGATTTAAATAAATTATACATGAGCATAATTTCAGAAAGACAGATTGGAGGAGTAGTGTAGATTGTTTGACGTGTATTGAGAGGTCACGGGTTCGAACCCTGCAGTGGCATAATTTTTTTTGGATTTCATTTTTTTAAGAGGTAGTTCTCATCACAAAATTTATCATTTTTATTATTATTGTTAATATTATATTTGTTATAATTATTATCATTATTTTGATTGTTATTATTATTAGTAATATAAATACTTGTATTATAAATTAACACTTATTAGTATTATTATGATTAAAGAAAGTAATTTATTACTAATATCATGATTACTAATATTATCATCATTGCAAAGTATTAACATTTAGTATTATTATTATTATGATTATGATTAAAATTATTGTCATTATATATTCATTAATATTGTTATTACTATTATTGTTATCTATATAAAAATCAATAAAAGTATTTTTATTAAAATTTTAGAATTATTAGTATTATTAATATAGGAATTTCTATTATCGTTATGATTAATATTATTATTATTATTGTTATCATTATGATTATTATTGTTATTGTTAATAGCATTATAATTATTATCATAAGTATCATAATAGTTATTATTATTATTATTATTATTATTATAGATATAAGTATTATATCTATTATTATTATTATTACTATGAGTATTACCTATGATATTATTATTAATTTGAAAACTTTAATATTATTATTATTATTATGAAAAGGTTTATTAATATTATCATTATGAAAATAATACAAATTATTATTATTTTCGTAAATATTAGTATTAGTATCTTTTTATAAATGATAGAATTGCTATTATTAACATAAGTATATTATTAATGTTATTATTATTATTTTTACTAATATTAACTTAGTATAATTAGAACTACTGTTTTGATAGTCAAAAGAAATACATAAATATATATACTTAACACATATAACATAACAAAATATTTTATTATATAAAAGGAATATATGAAATATAAATATATTATTAATATAAAAATAATACCATTAGTAGGTTATATATATAAACTTATTCAAAGATGATTATGTGTATTAATATATATATATATATATATATATATATATATATATATATATATATATATATATATATATATATATATATATATATATATATATATATATATACAAATGATATAGGTTCGTGAATCCAAGGCCAACCCTGCGTTGGTCAATGTCGTCATATGTATTTTTACTACAAAATACATTATAGTGAGTTTCATTTGCCTTTTTACCCTTTATATTTTTGGGCTGAGAATACATGCGAAATTTTTATAAATGTTTTACGAAATAGACACAAGTAATTGAAACTACATTATATGGGTGAATGATCGAAGCCGAATATGCCCCTTTTGCTTGGTAACCTAAGAATTAGTAAACCGATCTACTAATTGACGCGAATCCTAAAGATAGATCTATTGGGCCTAACGAACCCCATCCAAAGTACCGGATGCTTTAGTACTTCGATGTTGTTTTTATCATGTCCGAAGGATTTCCCGAAATGATAGGGGATATTCTTATATGCATCTTGTTAATGTCGGTTACCAGGTGTTCACCATATGAATGATTTTTGTCTCTATGCATGGGACGTATATTTATGAGAACTGGAAATGAAATTCTTGTGGTCTATTAAAATGATGGAAATGATTATTTATGATAAACTAATGAACTCACCAACCTTTTGGTTGACACTTTAAAGCATGTTTATTCTCAGGTATGAAAAAAATCTTCCGCTGTGCATTTGCTCATTTTAAGTATATTACTTGAAGTCATTCATGGCATATTTCAAAAGATGTTGCATTCGAGTCATTGAGTTCATCAAGATCAATATTAAGTCATTCATAGTTTGGATATATTATGAAAGGATATGTATATCTGTCAACTTTCGATGAAATGAAAGTTTGTCTTTTAAAAACGAATGCAATGTTTATAAAATGTATCATATAGAGGTCAAGTACCTCGCGATGTAATCATATGTTATTGTATTCGTCCTTATGGATTAGGACGGGTCGTCTCATGTGGTATCAGAGCGGTGGTCTTAGCAAACCAGGTCTTGCATTAGTGTGTCTAACTGATAGTTACTTCGACCGTGTCTGCATGTCAAAAGTTTTGCTTATCATTTCGTGTCGAAAATCATCTACTTATCATCCTTAGGAAATTACCTGCTTATCATTCTTAGTCTAGACACTTCTTATTGCATTGATTGCATGAATAGTGTAGAGACAAAATTCATATCTTAGCGTGTCTGCTAATCTGTAGTGACCCGAACTTTTCCATGTTTATATATATTAATTGAGATTGATATTTACATGATTAAATGTTTCCAACATGTTAAGCAATCAAACTTGTTAAGACTTGATTAATTGAAATATGTTTCATATAGACAATTGACCACCCAAGTTGATCGGTGATTCACGAACGTTAAAACTTGTAAAAACTATATGATGAAATATATATGGATATATATATATAGTTAACATGATACTATGATAAGAAAACATATCATAAAGTATATTAACAATGAACTACATATGTAAAAACAAGACTACTAACTTAATGATTTTTAAACGAGACATATATGTAACGATTATCGTTGTAAAGACATTTAATGTATATATATCATATTAAGAGATATTCATACATGATAATATCATGATAATATAATAATTTAAAATCTCATTTGATATTATAAACATTGAGTTAACAACATTTAACAAGATCGTTAACCTAAAGGTTTCAAAACAACACTTACATATAACGACTAACGATGACTTAACGACTCAGTTAAAATGTATATACATGTAGTGTTTTAATATGTATTTATACACTTTTGAAAGACTTCAATACACTTATCAAAATACTTCTAATTAACAAAAATGCTTACAATTACATCCTCGTTCAGTTTCATCAACAATTCTACTCGTATGCACCCGTATTCGTACTCGTACAATACACAGCTTTTAGATGTATGTACTATTGGTATATACACTCCAATGATCAGCTCTTAGCAGCCCATGTGAGTCACCTAACACATGTGGGAACCATCATTTGGCAACTAGCATGAAATATCTCATAAAATTACAAAAATATGAGTAATCATTCATGACTTATTTACATGAAAACAAAATTACATATCCTTTATATCTAATCCATACACCAACGACCAAAAACACCTAAAAACACTTTCATTCTTCAATTTTCTTCATCTAATTGATCTCTCTCAAGTTCTATCTTCAAGTTCTAAGTGTTCTTCATAAATTCCAAAAGTTCTAGTTTCATAAAATCAAGAATACTTTCAAGTTTGCTAGCTCACTTCCAATCTTGTAAGGTGATCATCCAACCTCAAGAAATCTTTGTTTCTTACAGTAGGTTATCATTCTAATACAAGGTAATAATCATATTCAAACTTTGGTTCAATTTCTATAACTATAACAATCTTATTTCAAGTGATGATCTTACTTGAACTTGTTTTCGTGTCATGATTCTGCTTCAAGAACTTCGAGCCATCCAAGGATCCATTGAAGCTAGATCCATTTTTCTCTTTTCCAGTAGGTTTATCCAAGGAAATTAAGGTAGTAATGATGTTCATAACATCATTCGATTCATACATATAAAGCTATCTTATTCGAAGGTTTAAACTTGTAATCACTAGAACATAGTTTAGTTAATTCTAAACTTGTTCGCAAACAAAAGTTAATCCTTCTAACTTGACTTTTAAAATCAACTAAACACATGTTCTATATCTATATGATATGCTAACTTAATGATTTAAAACCTGGAAACACAAAAAACACCGTAAAACCGGATTTACGCCGTCGTAGTAACACCACGGGCTGTTTTGGGTTAGTTAATTAAAAACTATGATAAACTTTGATTTAAAAGTTGTTATTCTGAGAAAATGATTTTTATTATGAACATGAAACTATATCCAAAAATTATGGTTAAACTCAAAGTGGAAGTATGTTTTCTAAAATGGTCATCTAGACGTCGTTCTTTCGACTGAAATGACTACCTTTACAAAAACGACTTGTAACTTATTTTTCCGACTATAAACCTATACTTTTTCTGTTTAGATTCATAAAATAGAGTTCAATATGAAATCATAGCAATTTGATTCACTCAAAACGGATTTAAAATGAAGAAGTTATGGGTAAAACAAGATTGGATAATTTTTCTCATTTTAGCTACGTGAAAATTGGTAACAAATCTATTCCAACCATAACTTAATCAACTTGTATTGTATATTATGTAATCTTGAGATACCATAGACACGTATACAATGTTTTGACCTATCATGTCGACACATCTATATATATTTCAGAACAACCATAGACACTCTATATGTGAATGTTGGAGTTAGCTATACAGGGTTGAGGTTGATTCCAAAATATATATAGTTTGAGTTGTGATCAATACTGAGATACGTATACACTGGGTCGTGGATTGATTCAAGATAATATTTATCGATTTATTTATGTACATCTAACTGTAGACAACTAGTTATAGGTTACTAACGAGGACAGCTGACTTAATAAACTTAAAACATCAAAATATATTAAAAGTGTTGTAAATATATTTTAAACATACTTTGATATATATGTATATATTGTTATAGGTTCGTGAATCAACCAGTGGCCAAGTCTTACTTCCCGACGAAGTAAAAATCGGTGAAAGTGAGTTATAGTCCCACTTTTAAAATCTAATATTTTTGGGATGAGAATACATGCAGGTTTTATAAATGATTTACAAAATAGACACAAGTACGTGAAATTACATTCTATGGTTGAATTATCAAAATCGAATATGCCCCTTTTTATTAAGTCTGGTAATCTAAGAATTAGGGAACAGACACCCTAATTGACGCGAATCCTAAAGATAGATCTATTGGGCCTAACAAACCCCATCCAAAGTACCGGATGCTTTAGTACTTCGAAATTTATATCATATCCGAAGGGTGTCCCGGAATGATGGGGATATTCTTATATATGCATCTTGTTATTGTCGGTTACCAGGTGTTCACCATATGAATGATTTTTATCTCTATGTATGGGATGTGTATTGAAATATGAAATCTTGTGGTCTATTGTTACGATTTGATATATATAGGTTAAACCTATAACTCACCAACATTTTTGTTGACGTTTAAAGCATGTTTATTCTCAGGTGAATACTAAGAGCTTCCGCTGTTGCATACTAAAATAAGGACAAGATTTGGAGTCCATGTTTGTATGATATTGTGTAAAAACTGCATTCAAGAAACTGATTTCAATGTAACATATTTGTATTGTAAACCATTATGTAATGGTCGTGTGTAAACAGGATATTTTAGATTATCATTATTTGATAATCTACGTAAAGCTTTTTAAACCTTTATTTATGAAATAAAGGTTATGGTTTGTTTTAAAAATGAATGCAGTCTTTGAAAAACGTCTCATATAGAGGTCAAAACCTCGCAACGAAATCAATTAATATGGAACGTTTTTAATCAATAAGAACGGGACATTTCAGTTGGTATCAGAGCGTTGGTCTTAGAGAACCAGAAAATTTGCATTAGTGTGTCTTATCGAGTTTGTTAGGATGCATTAGTGAGTCTGGACTTCGACCGTGTTTTCTTTAAAAATGATTGCTTAACATTTTTGTTGGAAACTATATATTTTTAACATATGAATATTATGTGATATATTAATCTCTTAACGTGTTTGATATTATGTGATAGATGTATACCTCTAGAATAAGTCCCATTGACTCACCTAATAATAATGAAGAGTCAAATGTAAATTGGAATGATTTGTGGACTGATTCACAAGTTCCCGAAGAGGAACCGGAAGAAGAGTCGGAACCGGAAGAAGAATCAGAACCGGAAGAAGAATCGGAACCGGATGAAGAAATAGAACCGGTGTGGGAAATAATAAAACGGTTAAGTAAAAGAAAATCCTCAACCAACCGACCAAAGTTAATTATGGTCAATGGTGTTTTCGCCAAGGAAGCAAAATATTGGGAGGATTACCAATTCTCCGATGAATCGGATTCCGACGAGAATTCCGATGATGTTATAGAAATTACCCCAACTGAATTTAAAAAGGAAAAAGAAAATAATAAGGGAAAGGGCATAAAAATAGAGAAATCTAATTCCAACCCCGATGAACTTTATATGTATCGTCAACCCCCGAAGTCCTTAAGTTGTAACAATGACCCGGGAACCTCTAAACCACCAGGTTTTTCTAAACCAATGTGGACAACGACGGCTCGTATTAGGGGAACATCATATATCCCTAGAAACTTGGCAAAACGAACCAAAACCGAAGAAGAAGAAACGAGCGAGTCGGAATAAGATAGTTGTATTCGTGTGGTGTAATATATGTAATATAGTGTTCTTATGCTTTATGATATATGTAAAAATTGCTTGTATTAATAAGTATTTTTTTATGAAACTAACTCTTGTCTATTTTACAGTTTAAAAACACAAAATGGATAGACAACCCAATATTTTAAGAGACCTACCCGGAGACATGATTGATGAAATCTTGTCTAGAGTCGGCCAGAATTCTTCGGCACAACTATTTAAGGCGAGATCAGTTTGTAAGACATTCGAAGAACGTTCCAAGAATGTCTTGGTTTATAAGAGACTTTCGTTTGAAAGATGGGGGATATCACATTGGGAAACCCATAAGTTACGATGTGTTTACTTTGACACATATATTGCGGGGAACCCAAATGCTATTTTACGCAACGGGTTAAGAAATTATTTTGACTCAATATATCCGAATATTGGACTTCGTGATTTAGAAAAAGCGGCTAACATGCAACATAAAGAAGCATGTTATGCTTACGGATTAGTAATGTTCGCTTCTCACCAAAGTGAGAACAAGAACATCGGGCTACAACTATTAAACAAAACGTTTCCACAAGTGACGGAGTCGGTAATTGGGGTAAGAAATGAGGTTTTTAGATTATTACGGGACTGTTGGACATTACGTAACCCTCGTCCCTTTGATGACGTTACAACACGCTGTCTTATCAACGGCCATAACGGTTATGTTGCACAAGACCAAGGATGGGAAGTAGTCCTAGTAAAACCAGAATGCATGACTTGTTTCTGGACGTATGAATTACGTGTCTTTATTGCCTTTGCCGAACGACTTGTGTACTAGCTAGAATTGTCTTCACAACTATCTTGTATCAAAGTTATTGTGTGCTATATTTCATGCTTTATGTAAAATAAGCGGTATTGTAAGTTTGTAAAATATTGTATAAAAGTTTGAACGCGAAATATTATTACAATCAGTTTTTCATATAGAATTGTAGTAGTTGAATTGTATATTAGCTACTAAGTATGAACTTAACGGGTAGGTACTACCCGAATTTAAACTTATAAAACGCTAATATGAAGAAAAAGCTTTTATAAATGAGTTCATATTATGCTACGAAATACTATTAACTACTCTTAATATTCTGTATGATTAACTTGTTCCATTTAACTATTTTGAAGGAAATGGCACCGACTACTCGACACACCGTGAATATGAATGAAGAGGAATTCCGTACTTTTCTAGCTTCAAACATAGCCGCAGTACAGGCTGCGCTACATACCAACAATAACCTTGGATCTAGCAGTACAGGAAATCGTGTAGGATGCACCTACAAAGAATTCACTGCCTGCAAACCTTTGGAATTTGATGGAACCGAAGGACCGATCGGATTGAAACGGTGGACCGAGAAGGTTGAATCGGTGTTTGCCATAAGTAAGTGTACTGAAGAGGACAAAGTGAAGTACGCTACGCATACCTTCACAGGTTCTGCGTTAACATGGTGGAATACCTATCTAGAGCAAGTGGGACAAGATGATGCGTACGCACTACCGTGGTCAGCATTCAAGCACTTGATGAACGAGAAGTACCGTCCCAGAACCGAGGTCAATAAGCTCAAGACAGAACTTAGAGGGTTACGAACCCAAGGATTTGATATTACCACATACGAAAGACGATTCACAGAATTGTGCCTATTGTGTCCGGGAGCATTCGAAGATGTGGAAGAGAAGATCGACGCGTTTGTGAAAGGATTACCGGAAAGAATCCAAGAAGATATAAGTTCACACGAGCCCGCCTCCATACAACAGGCATGTAGAATGGCTCACAAACTAGTGAACCAGATTGAAGAAAGAATTAAAGAACAGACTGCTGAAGAGGCCAATGTGAAGCAAGTCAAAAGAAAGTGGGAGGAAAACGGTGATAAGAATCACCAATACAACAACAACAGTAATTACAACAATAATCGCAACAATTATCCCAACAATCGCAACATCAATCGCAACTACAACAAACGGCCCAACAACAACAACAACAACAACAACAACAGCAACTACAACAATCATCCCAACAACAATAATAACCGCAACAACAACAACAATCAGAAGCAGCTATGCCAAAGGTGTGAAAAGAATCACTCGGGGTTCTGCACCAAATTTTGCAACAAGTGTAAAAGAAATGGTCATAGCGCGGAAGTGTGAGGTCTACGGACCAGGGGCTAATAGAACGAAAGGAACAAATGGTGTCGGAATGAGTAATGGCGGAGCAAGTAGTGTCGGAGCAAGTTATGCCAATGTAGTTTGTTATAAATGTGGAAAACCAGGCCACATTATTAGAAATTGCCCGAACCAGGAGAACACGAATGGACAAGGCCGTGGAAGAGTTTTCAATATTAATGCGATAGAGGCACAGGAAGACCCGGAGCTTGTTACGGGTACGTTTCTTATTGACAATAAATCTGCTTACGTTTTATTTGATTCGGGTGCGGATAGAAGCTATATGAGTAGAGATTTTTGTGCTAAATTAAGTTGTCCATTGACGCCTTTGGATAGTAAATTTTTACTCGAATTAGCAAATGGTAAATTAATTTCAGCAGATAATATATGTCGGAATCGAGAAATTAAACTGGTTAGCGAAACATTTAAGATTGATTTGATACCAGTAGAGTTAGGGAGTTTTGATGTGATAATCGGTATGGACTGGTTGAAAGAAGTGAAAGCGGAGATCGTTTGTTACAAAAATGCAATTCGCATTATACGAGAAAAAGGAAAACCCTTAATGGTGTACGGAGAAAAGGGCAACACGAAGCTACATCTTATTAGTAATTTGAAGGCACAAAAACTAATAAGAAAAGGTTGCTATGCTGTTCTAGCACACGTCGAGAAAGTACAAACTGAAGAAAAGAGCATCAATGATGTTCCCATTGCAAAAGAATTTCCCGATGTATTTCCGAAAGAATTACCGGGATTACCCCCACATCGATCCGTTGAATTTCAAATAGATCTTGTACCAGGAGCTGCACCAATAGCTCGTGCTCCTTACAGACTCGCACCCAGCGAGATGAAAGAACTGCAAAGCCAATTACAAGAACTTTTAGAGCGTGGTTTCATTCGACCAAGCACATCACCGTGGGGAGCTCCTGTTTTGTTTGTCAAGAAGAAAGATGGTACATTCAGGTTGTGTATCGACTACCGAGAGTTGAACAAACTTACCATCAAGAACCGCTACCCACTACCTAGAATCGACGACTTATTTGATCAACTACAAGGCTCGTCTGTTTATTCAAAGATTGACTTACATTCCGGGTATCATCAAATGCGGGTGAAAGAAGATGATATTCCAAAGACTGCTTTCAGAACACGTTACGGTCATTACGAGTTTATGGTCATGCCGTTTGGTTTAACTAATGCACCAGCTGTGTTCATGGACCTTATGAACCGAGTGTGTGGACCATACCTTGACAAGTTTGTCATTGTTTTCATTGATGACATACTTATTTACTCAAAGAATGACCAAGAACACGGTGAACATTTGAGAAAGGTGTTAGAAGTATTGAGGAAGGAAGAATTGTACGCTAAGTTTTCAAAGTGTGCATTTTGGTTGGAAGAAGTTCAATTCCTCGGTCACATAGTGAACAAAGAAGGTATTAAGGTGGATCCGACAAAGATTGAAACTGTTGAAAAGTGGGAAACCCCGAAAACTCCGAAACACATACGCCAGTTTTTAGGACTAGCTGGTTACTACAGAAGGTTCATCCAAGACTTTTCCAGAATAGCAAAACCCTTGACTGCATTAACGCATAAAGGGAAGAAATTTGAATGGAATGATGAACAAGAGAAAGCGTTTCAGTTATTGAAGAAAAAGCTAACTACGGCACCTATATTGTCATTGCCTGAAGGGAATGATGATTTTGTGATTTATTGTGATGCATCAAAGCAAGGTCTCGGTTGTGTATTAATGCAACGAACGAAGGTGATTGCTTATGCGTCTAGACAATTGAAGATTCACGAACAAAATTATACGACGCATGATTTGGAATTAGGCGCGGTTGTTTTTGCATTAAAGACTTGGAGGCACTACTTATATGGGGTCAAAAGTATTATATATACCGACCACAAAAGTCTTCAACACATATTTAATCAGAAACAACTGAATATGAGGTAGCGTAGGTGGATTGAATTATTGAATGATTACGACTTTGAGATTCGTTACCACCCGGGGAAGGCAAATGTGGTAGCCGATGGCTTGAGCAGGAAGGACAGAGAACCCATTCGAGTAAAATCTATGAATATAATGATTCATAATAACATTACTACTCAAATAAAGGAGGCGCAACAAGGAGTTTTAAAAGAGGGAAATTTAAAGGATGAAATACCTAAAGGATCGGAGAAGCATCTTAATATTCGGGAAGACGGAACCCGGTATAGGGCTGAAAGGATTTGGGTACCAAAATTTGGAGATATGAGAAAAATGGTACTTAGAGAAGCTCATAAAACCAGATACTCAATACATCCTGGAACGGGGAAGATGTACAAGGATCTCAAGAAACATTTTTGGTGGCCGGGTATGAAAGCCGATGTTGCTAAATACGTAGGAGAATGTTTGACGTGTTCTAAGGTCAAAGCTGAGCATCAGAAACCATCAGGTCTACTTCAACAACCCGAAATCCCGGAATGGAAATGGGAAAACATTACCATGGATTTCATCACTAAATTGCCAAGGACTGCAAGTGGTTTTGATACTATTTGGGTAATAGTTGATCGTCTCACCAAATCAGCACACTTCCTACCAATAAGAGAAGATGACAAGATGGAGAAGTTAGCACGACTGTATTTGAAGGAAGTCGTCTCCAGACATGGAATACCAATCTCTATTATCTCTGATAGGGATGGCAGATTTATTTCAAGATTCTGGCAGACATTACAGCAAGCATTAGGAACTCGTCTAGACATGACTACTGCCTATCATCCACAAACTGATGGGCAGAGCGAAAGGACGATACAAACGCTTGAAGACATGCTACGAGCATGTGTTATTGATTTCGGAAACAGTTGGGATCGACATCTACCGTTAGCAGAATTTTCCTACAACAACAGCTACCATTCAAGCATTGAGATGGCGCCGTTTGAAGCACTTTATGGTAGAAAGTGCAGGTCTCCGATTTGTTGGAGTGAAGTGGGGGATAGACAGATTACGGGTCCGGAGATTATACAAGAAACTACCGAGAAGATCATCCAAATTCAACAACGGTTGAAAACCGCCCAAAGTCGACAAAAGAGCTACGCTGACATTAAAAGAAAAGATATAGAATTTGAAATTGGAGAGATGGTCATGCTTAAAGTTGCACCTTGGAAAGGCGTTGTTCGATTTGGTAAACGAGGGAAATTAAATCCAAGGTATATTGGACCATTCAAGATTATTGATCGTGTCGGACCAGTAGCTTACCGACTAGAGTTACCTCAACAACTCGCGGCTGTACATAACACTTTCCACGTCTCGAATTTAAAGAAATGTTTTGCTAAAGAAGATCTCACTATTCCGTTAGATGAAATCCAAATCAACGAAAAACTTCAATTCATCGAAGAACCCGTCGAAATAATGGATCGTGAGGTTAAAAGACTTAAGCAAAACAAGATACCAATTGTTAAGGTTCGATGGAATGCTCGTAGAGGACCCGAGTTCACCTGGGAGCGTGAAGATCAGATGAAGAAGAAATACCCGCATCTATTTCCAGAAGATTCGTCAACACCTTCAACAGCTTAAAATTTCGGGATGAAATTTATTTAACGGGTAGGTACTGTAGTGACCCGAACTTTTCCATGTTTATATATATTAATTGAGATTGATATTTACATGATTAAATGTTTCCAACATGTTAAGCAATCAAACTTGTTAAGACTTGATTAATTGAAATATGTTTCATATAGACAATTGACCACCCAAGTTGATCGGTGATTCACGAACGTTAAAACTTGTAAAAACTATATGATGACATATATATGGATATATATATAGTTAACATGATACTATGATAAGAAAACATATCATAAAGTATATTAACAATGAACTACATATGTAAAAACAAGACTACTAACTTAATGATTTTTAAACGAGACATATATGTAACGATTATCGTTGTAAAGACATTTAATGTATATATATCATATTAAGAGATATTCATACATGATAATATCATGATAATATAATAATTTAAAATCTCATTTGATATTATAAACATTGAGTTAACAACATTTAACAAGATCGTTAACCTAAAGGTTTCAAAACAACACTTACATATAACGACTAACGATGACTTAACGACTCAGTTAAAATGTATATACATGTAGTGTTTTAATATGTATTTATACAATTTTGAAAGACTTCAATACACTTATCAAAATACTTCTACTTAACAAAAATGCTTACAATTACATCCTTGTTCAGTTTCATCAACAATTCTACTCGTATGCACCCGTATTCGTACTCGTACAATACACAGCTTTTAAATGTATGTACTATTGGTATATACACTCCAATGATCAGCTCTTAGCAGCCCATGTGAGTCATCTAACACATGTGGGAACCATCATTTGGCAACTAGCATGAAATATCTCATAAAATTACAAAAATATGAGTAATCATTCATGACTTATTTACATGAAAACAAAATTACATATCCTTTATATCTAATCCATACACCAACGACCAAAAACACCTAAAAACACTTTCATTCTTCAATTTTCTTCATCTAATTGATCTCTCTCAAGTTCTATCTTCAAGTTCTAAGTGTTCTTCATAAATTCCAAAAGTTCTAGTTTCATAAAATCAAGAATACTTTCAAGTTTGCTAGCTCACTTCCAATCTTGTAAGGTGATCATCCAACCTCAAGAAATCTTTGTTTCTTACAGTAGGTTATCATTCTAATACAAGGTAATAATCATATTCAAACTTTGGTTCAATTTCTATAACTATAACAATCTTATTTCAAGTGATGATCTTACTTGAACTTGTTTTCGTGTCATGATTCTGCTTCAAGAACTTCGAGCCATCCAAGGATCCATTGAAGCTAGATCCATTTTTCTCTTTTCCAGTAGGTTTATCCAAGGAAATTAAGGTAGTAATGATGTTCATAACATCATTCGATTCATACATATAAAGCTATCTTATTCGAAGGTTTAAACTTGTAATCACTAGAACATAGTTTAGTTAATTCTAAACTTGTTCGCAAACAAAAGTTAATCCTTCTAACTTGACTTTTAAAATCAACTAAACACATGTTCTATATCTATATGATATGCTAACTTAATGATTTAAAACCTGGAAACACAAAAAACACCGTAAAACCGGATTTACGCCGTCGTAGTAACACCGCGGGCTGTTTTGGGTTAGTTAATTAAAAACTATGATAAACTTTGATTTAAAAGTTGTTATTCTGAGAAAATGATTTTTATTATGAACATGAAACTATATCCAAAAATTATGGTTAAACTCAAAGTGGAAGTATGTTTTCTAAAATGGTCATCTAGACGTCGTTCTTTCGACTGAAATGACTACCTTTACAAAAACGACTTATAACTTATTTTTCTGACTATAAATCTATACTTTTTCTGTTTATATTCATAAAATAGAGTTCAATATGAAATCATAGCAATTTGATTCACTCAAAACGGATTTAAAATGAAGAAGTTATGGGTAAAACAAGATTGGATAATTTTTCTCATTTTAGCTACGTGAAAATTGGTAACAAATCTATTCCAACCATAACTTAATCAACTTGTATTGTATATTATGTAATCTTGAGATACCATTGACACGTATACAATGTTTCGACCTATCATGTCGACACATCTATATATATTTCAGAACAACCATAGACACTCTATATGTGAATGTTGGAGTTAGCTATACAGGGTTGAGGTTGATTCCAAAATATATATAGTTTGAGTTGTGATCAATACTGAGATACGTATACACTGGGTCGTGGATTGATTCAAGATAATATTTATCGATTTATTTATGTACATCTAACTGTGGACAACTAGTTATAGGTTACTAACGAGGACAGCTGACTTAATAAACTTAAAACATCAAAATATATTAAAAGTGTTGTAAATATATTTTAAACATACTTTGATATATATGTATATATTGTTATAGGTTCGTGAATCAACCAGTGGCCAAGTCTTACTTCCCGACGAAGTAAAAATCGGTGAAAGTGAGTTATAGTCCCACTTTTAAAATCTAATATTTTTGGGATGAGAATACATGCAGGTTTTATAAATGATTTACAAAATAGACACAAGTACGTGAAATTACATTCTATGGTTGAATTATCAAAATCGAATATGCCCCTTTTTATTAAGTCTGGTAATCTAAGAATTAGGGAACAGACACCCTAATTGACGCGAATCCTAAAGATAGATCTATTGGGCCTAACAAACCCCATCCAAAGTACCGGATGCTTTAGTACTTCGAAATTTATATCATATCCGAAGGGTGTCCCGGAATGATGGGGATATTCTTATATATGCATCTTGTTATTGTCGGTTACCAGGTGTTCACCATATGAATGATTTTTATCTCTATGTATGGGATGTGTATTGAAATATGAAATCTTGTGGTCTATTGTTACGATTTGATATATATAGGTTAAACCTATAACTCACCAACATTTTTGTTGACGTTTAAAGCATGTTTATTCTCAGGTGAATACTAAGAGCTTCCGCTGTTGCATACTAAAATAAGGACAAGATTTGGAGTCCATGTTTGTATGATATTGTGTAAAAACTGCATTCAAGAAACTGATTTCAATGTAACATATTTGTATTGTAAACCATTATGTAATGGTCGTGTGTAAACAGGATATTTTAGATTATCATTATTTGATAATCTACGTAAAGCTTTTTAAACCTTTATTTATGAAATAAAGGTTATGGTTTGTTTTAAAAATGAATGCAGTCTTTGAAAAACGTCTCATATAGAGGTCAAAACCTCGCAACGAAATCAATTAATATGGAACGTTTTTAATCAATAAGAACGGGACATTTCATAATCCATATCTTAGCGTATCTGTTACTGTAGACTTTGTCTGACACGTTTTCTTAATTGCCTCCGTAATCTATGGGATCTTCTGTACTATACGTAGATATTCTATGTAATTAGAATATCATCCGATATCCGAAAATCATTTCATAAAATCCTTTACTTAACCGTACAAGATGAATTCCGCAACCAGTTCAAGTTCATCGGATTCCGATAACTATTCCGATATGGATTTTCACTCGAGCTCCGAAAGCAGCATAACCGGAATGGATCAACTGATTAGCCATCATCTATTCTGGATGAATTGGGCCTGGGTTCGTAGCCTCCTCAATCATTGGAGACAAGAAGAAGGTGATCCTTTTCATCCACCACATTGCCCTCTTGGCGAAGAACCTGAAGCACTTACCGGCGAACCTGTCCGAAACACCATTTTCTCTCTCATTTCCAGAGTATCTCATCACGATTATATACTATACCAAATTCTAGATCATATTTATCCGCCCGTCCAAACCGACAATCACCCCGGTGTAATAGAAGAAGTCAACGAGCTTCGCGCTCGGGTAGTGGCTTTGGAGAATATGGTGTAAAGGTTACAAACACCAGCAGCAGCACCAGCAGCATAACCAGTACCACCATCATCAACGCCAACAGTATCCGTACCACCACCAACAACAACCGTATCGCAAACCTCAACTTCACAATCTGTCACACGAACATAAACGTCATACGCACCATAGATACCAAGGAGTACCAACAACAATGAACGATGAAGTATTAATTCATAACTTCATTGAAGAAATATTCTGCGAAGAATATGTGGTTTCTAAAAGTTTTAGAGATTATTTATTCTAGCTCAAACCGAAAATCAAATGAGTTTAATATCATATTGACTCATTAAATCTATAATTACATCTGAAGAAAATATATATGTATATATATTTTCATAAAGATTGTAATTGAAAATTCTTTCGTACAAACTGTTAATGATGAAAATATTTTAACGGGTAGGTAATACCCGAGGAATATTTAGATTTCACATTAATAAGTTACACTGTACATTCTTCGAATCTGATTCAACAGTCAGTTACTATCCTACTTACAACCACCGATATACGTATCCGTTCACTGCAGAATAACCATTTTCATCCAATTTCATATTTGGATTTTGATTTACCAGAATTCAACAAGTGGCCTAATGAAGAAAACATTGAACAAAATAAAATTTGTTAGAAACGAACAAATTAACTATGAGAAATTTTGTTAAGAATTTACGCTAACTGTTCCTAGCTAACTATTCCTAGCTAACTGTTAATTCCCTATTACATTATCGCAATTTATTTATCGCAATTTATTATCGCAATTTTTATTCTCTCAATTTTATTTATCGTCGTTTAATTTATGTTATTTATTTTACGCACTTTAAATATTGGGACACGTATACAAGGTTTTGACATATTATATCGACGCATCTATATATATTATTTGGAATAACCATAGGCACTCTATATGCAGTAATGCGAGAGTTAGCTATACAGGGTTGAGGTTGATTCTATAATAATATATATACATTGAGTTGTGATCGAGTCTGAGACATGTACACGGGTCACGATACGTATTAATTAATTTGAATATTATATATTAAACTACATATGAATTAATGGATTGTTAACTGTGGACAATCGACTGTGGACTAGTAACATTGGACAATTAAAATGAATTAAAATATTGATTATAACATATGAACCTAAATATTTCTTCAAGATTGCCACTTGATTTCATCTTAAACCTCATTTGTATCTTGACGATTACAATCTGCGTTCAAACCTTTCATGATTCTTGAAAACACCTCAATCGAGATGATGAAACAACCGTACTTCATCTACGGAAGGAAAGATTTATGCATATAGTTATGCACCTGAAAACACTCGGAACCTGAGTAAACATTTAACACGTATCTGTGCTATCTCCTTTGACATTGCTATTACCGAAAATAACATTTCAATCCTTTTTCAAATTAGCCAGTTTTGTCACAGCTCCAACAAGTCAACTTCGACTTTTCGTTCTAAACAACCTTAATATAACCTTGATATATATGCGTACTCTTTTATTGTTACCGGGGCACCTTTATATTTTACCATATTACCAGCAGATGTACCAACTACCTCGTCGCTCCTTGGTTTAAATTCCTCCGACAAATCACTATATTTAACTATTGAAATCTCATCATGTACTCATTCGCATCTTGTAACAAGAATTGCCATATTAATTACCGGGAATCAGCAAATCTGTATTGTGAGTCTCGCAACGTTTCCACATCAACAGCTATATGTATCCATATAACATTTATCTCTTAAAACTATGATCTTCCATTATGAAATTCTGAAAAGCACCCAGTCTGCAAATTAATACTCTGAATTTTGAAAAGTTGAATGAAGCAACAAAAACTGTAAACGACCTCAACAGCCAAAAGTTGATGATAAAGAATTGTATGTTGGCAAGGCTCAGAAAAAGTTTGAAACTGAAAAAAAAAACTGATTGAGCAAACTACGAAGGATTCTCTGAACAAATCACAAGGACTAAACTTGTACATTAAGAATCCTGATGATTCTGTTTCTGATGAAATCTTTAACGAATACCTTGCTTCTGACTCCAAACTCTTGCGGACAAATTTTCTTCACCATCCTTCGATATTAGAAATTCCAAGATATCATCGTATCTTTCATTATAAATATCCTCCATATTTCTGAAGATATTTTCATAAATATTCTTATCTGAAATCAATAATCTCTTCGTGCTATCAGTGTTACATCATATAGAAACTGTTAGTTTCTATATTCTGTAAACTTTCGAACTTAAAATATGAATGTTATTGAAGTAATGTTGGAAATTGATGCATGAGTTAGTATAATATAATGACACTTGATCAACGTGATTATATTATAGTAAGTCATGCTGAGTTTCTAATGGGACATGATGATTCACAGATTTTAACGTCATCATGTGCCATGTTACACGACTCTTACATTCTATCAAATCTCCAAACATATCGAGAACATATCTTCCTGATAGTTCTAACTTTTCTCTTGAATTCTGGTAATTTAACCAATCAAGATCGTGCTATTACAATTTCTCTCCTAGAACATTAGTCATGTTCATTTGAAACTCCATATCTACTAATTCTGGACCATTATTCGCTTGATTTAAAGTTGGGAAGAGAAAACAAAAGTATGGAACTCTAAAATATAAAGGAAATAAAGAAGGTGGATTTATAGTGAAATATCCGACAGAACAATCGAAACAGATTATCGCATTTAACCAAAGATGAATCCTAATTACCTTAATTATCGAAGAACCAACTCTTATTACGAAGATTTTCTCTAAATCCCTGGAATTCCGAAAATTTACCGTGACTACGTCACCGGTTAAGACGAACTTACACTTACTCACTTCACTCTTTTGTGATAGATTCACTTATACTCTTCGCGTAATCGAATTGTTTTATCCATATTACTCAATGACGATAAAACTCTATTTAGTAACTCATATTCGTCATGAAAACATTTTAATTGTCAGCCATGATGATCTCACTCAAATTTCGGGACGGAATTTCTTTAACGGGTAGTTACTGTGACAACCCGGAAATTTCTGACCAATTTAAACTTATTTTGATTTCGACACGATAAGCAAAGTCTATTTAATCGAATCTCAAAATCTTTAAACTGTTTACATGGATACACTTAAGTCTTTGACCATCCCCGACGATTCACGAACCAGTGTGTGTAAATAAAAATGTAAATATATATATAATTATAAATATAAGTATATATAATATTTTTGAATAAATAAAATACCCTTTAATCAATTAGAATTAAAAATGTAAAATAATAAACAAAATAATTAAGTTGTTATTAAAATAAATATATATAAATAGATATATGATATTATTGTAAAGATATATAGTTATAGATATAAAAGATTTCTATTAATAACTATTATGTTGAAATATTATTAAAATATATAAATATTCAATATTCAATAGATGTATTCATATAAAATATGATATAAATTGTAATATAAATATATTAAATGTAATTACAAGCTTAACTATAATTATTATATGATTATTATTACATTCATTATTATTATTAATATTAATATCAATATTATTAAAATCATAATACTGATATTGTTATATTTGATTTGTTAATATCATTATTATTATAACTATTAGTAAAGTTATAATTTTAATTATATAAATAATATTAGTAATATTATTAAATATTATTATTATCATTTTATTTTCATTATTATCAAGCTTATCAAAATTTATCACTTTGTTATTAATAATATTACCACATTATTATTATTATTATATTTATCAATATTATTATCATTATTATTAATATCATTTTATAATTAATATTATTTGATAATAATTATTAATTATATTATTATTATTAGTATTTTTATTATTAATAATAAAATTAACAATATTATTATTATTAATATATTAATTATTATTATGAATGATAGAAAATATATATAAAGGATCATTACGCGTAATTTTTTTTCTTCTCTACATCACTATCATCTTTCTCTTTTTCTTATTCTGCTCGTGATATCTTGTCTTCCCTATTGTTACTGCAAAGCTAAATTGATCAATCATAACGTCATTCTATCGATTACAACTAGAAGTTTAAACAGAATCCTAAAGGAAACAGAACTTATTTTTTTTTATTAAACTCAAAACCCATTAACCTCCGATCTGATTCAAAGTAAGTTGAAGGAACATGAAAAACGTTATCCCACCCATGACTTAGAATTAACGGCCGTGGTTTTTGCTTTGAAAATTTGGCGTCTTTATCTTTATGGCGTTAAGTTCTCTATTTATACCGATCATAAGAACTTGAAGTATTTATTCGATCAAAGGGATTTAAATGATAGACAAAGGAGAGGACTCGACTTGGTGAAAGATTATGATTGTGAAATTTTGTATCACCCCGGAAAAGCTAATGTGGTGGCGGATGCTCTTAGTAGGAAGTCGAGTCACCAACCGATTAAGATAACGAGTTTGGTGTAATGACCCGGAATTTTCCGACCAAATTATACTTATGAGATTAATATTTACATAAATTAAACCATACCAACATGATAAGCAATCCAAATTGTTGAGACTTGTGTTTTTGAAAAGAGTTTTACACAACGTTTGACCGTCCAATATGACCGATGATATCACGAACTATATAACATATGATAATTATACGTTTTGTATATATATGTATTTATATATATTTAACATGATCTAAGGATGGTTTAACATCTCATTGTGTACTAATGACAATGAGTTATAAGTATATTTTGAAACTACTAACTTAAGTTTTCAAAACGATAACTATACGTAACATTCTTTGATATATATACTTATAATCTATAATGCTTATACATGTATCGTATATATAATGTATTTAATCACTTTTTAAGGACTTAAATACATAAAACAATATAAGTATATTCATAAAAGATAGCTATATTTGAATTCTCGTTCCGTTTCCTCAAGATTTCTATACGTATATCTAGGGTATATGTACCCGTATCATACCCAGCTTCTATACGTATTTACTATTGGTATATACACATCAAATCAACATCCTAATCAACATTATTACTGCCCTAGATATGAGGTAACTAGAATTTGTCAAGTAGTATGAATTATTAGTAAGAAAACAAAATTAGGAATCCTTTTCTTTCTTTATAAACTAAAAACGTTTTTATAAATGAACACCATTTATTCACTCCATTTTCTCATACCTACACCCTCATTTCTCTCTCAAAATACTCCTAACTTCATACTTGATCATCTCCAAGCATTTTCCCCATCATTTAGCTTCAATTACAAGCCTTAAACACCATAAGAAAACTCTTTCAAGAACATATCAAAATAACCACCCATTTGAAGAAGTTTACTTCCAACCTTTTGATCTAACTCCACCACTCTTTGATTTCAAGATTATTTCTTATCTTTTGCAGTAACTTTGTCCAAGTGACTTGAGGTAGTAACCTTGTTCATAATCTTATTCAATTCATATTCATATAGCTATCTTATTTTGTGGTATAAAATTTTAACAACAAGAACATAGTTTGAATGATTTCAAACTTGTTCGCAAACTAAATAGATCCTTCTAACTTGACTTTTAAAACACTTCAAGACCTGTAATATATCATAATGATATGCTAACCTAACAAGATATAACTTGGTTTTACAAAGAACATCTTAAAAACTGAATCTACGTCGTCGGAGTGCAACCGGGGGCTGTTTTGGGTTGGATAATTAAAAACCATCTTGAACTTTGAATTGGAAGTTCATGTTCTGGAAAAATGATATTTCTTATGAATATGTTAACACATAAAAATTTCATGGTTTAACTCAAAGTGTAAGTATTTTTAGAAAAATGATCATTAAATGTTGTTTTTATGATGGAAAATGATCACTTTCATAAGTTTCACCAAAGTTTGACCTATAACCTATGATTTCGAATACAAACTAAGGTATTTTTAGTTCATATTCTTAAAATTTGACTCGATCCAAGGAAGTGGAAAGTTGAACCAACAAAAACGGAGTTGTAATGAAGAAACTACGACTAAAACAAGATTGGGTATCCGAAGCTAGTTTAGCTACGAAAATATTTGGAGAAAAAGTAAATTAATCATATCTTTTCTAATTAATATGATATTTTATATATAATTACTTATGAGTTGATTTTATATATTTCAGGACCACCCGTAAACAACACGAGAAGATTAATCATAAGACCTCATGATTGTACGCAACACGTCATTTGACAACACGGTACTTTATGTACGCAACACGTCATTTGACAACATGGTACCATGGGTCGAGATTAATTCTGATCAATACGAATACGATGGGATCTTTATTTATTTTATTTAAGCAACTAATTGTGGACCACTAACATCGGACTGCTAACTACGGACTAAGAAAATATTAAAAGTATTAAAAGTATATATATATATATATATATATATGTAACGATTACTTAAAAAGAAAATATGTTGATATATTATATATATGGTTAGGTTCATGATATCTATCGGAGACCAAGTCAAATTAAATACCTTTAAGGCAAAAGTGAGTTTCATTTGCTCCCTTTTTAATTGCTTTTGCAATATATATTTTTGGACTGAGAATACATGCGCTGCTTTTATAAATGTTTACAAAATAGACACAAGTACTTAAAAATATATTCTACGTTGAGTTGTACCACTGGCATATTTTCCTGTAGCTTGGTAACTGCTATTTACATGAGTATTGTAAACGCGAATCCTGTTGATAGGTCTATCGGGCCTGACAACCCCAACCGGACTGGACGACCAGTATTCAACGGTTGCACAGTACTTCGTTTTGGTGACTACACTTGGTACGGTGTAGTGAGATTTCATAATAAAGGGAATATGCGACGTTGATTAAATGTTAAGTATGGTTACCAAGTGCTCAACCACTTAGAATGCTTTACATACACTTGCGAGTGTATTATGTTTATGATTATGAAATCTTGTGGTCTATTAACATATTGAAATGATTGTTATGATAAACCTATGAACTCACCAACCTTTTAGTTGACACTTTAAAGCATGTTTATTCTCAGGTATGAATTAAGTCTTCCGCTGTGCATTTGCTCAATATAAGGACATTACTTGGAGCCGATCATCGCAATGGGACCAAATGTTGATGACTTCGTCCAGGTGGATTAGGATGGGTCCTTTCAGTTGGTATCAGAGCGGTGGCCGTAGCAAACCAGGTCTTGCATTAGTGTGTCTAACTAGTAGTTGTTAGGATGCATTAATGAGTCTGGACTTCGACCGTGTCTACATGTCAAAAGTTTGCTTATCATTTCTAGTCGGAAATCATCTTCTTATCATCCTTAGGAAATTACCTGCTTATCATTCATAAGTCTAGACATGTTTTACTGCATTTACTGCATTGATAGTGTATAGACGAATTCTTATCTTAGCATATCTGTTATTGCGAACTTTGACTGATATCTTTTCAAAGATTCTCCGTAATTTACGGGATTTTGGTATTATATATACATATGTAAATTATTTATTGAAGAGTACCAAATCTAACTCCTATAATCTATTCCATACCAAAAATTCATTTTCCCCATTATACAAGATGGATTCCGCATCTAGTTCAAATTCTTCAGATTCCGACAGTTATGCCGATATGGATTTCCATTCGGGCTCCGAAAGCAGCGTCACCAGAATGGATCAACCAATTTCCCATCATCTATTCTGGATGAATTGGGGATGGGTTCGTAATATACTAAATCACTGGAGACAAGAAGAAGGTGATCCATTCCATCCATCAAATTGCCCTCTTGGCGATGAACCTGAAGCACTTACCGGCGAACCTATTCGAAACACCATTTTCTCTCTCATTTCTAGAGTATCTCATCACGATTATATACTATCCCATATTACAAATCTTGTTCATTCGCTCGCTCCAACCGCCAATCATCCCGGTGTACTAGTAGAAGTTAACGAACTTCACGCTCGCATGACGGCTTTGGAGAACATGGTGCGAAGGTTGCAAACACCAGCAGCAGCACCAGCAGCATAATCAGCACCACCATCAATAACATCAACAATACCATCATCACCACTAACAAACAACATCCGTATCACACATCTCAACATCATAATCTGTCCCACAAACATCAATATCATACGTACCATAGATACCAAGGAGTACCAACAATAATGAACGATGAAGTATTGATCCATAACTTCATTGATATTCTGCGAAAAATATGTGGTTTCAAAAAGTTTTAGAGATTTCTTATTCTAGCTCAAACCAAAAAAGCAAATGAGATTAATATCATATTAACTCATTAAATTCATGATTTCATCTGAAGAAAACATATATGTATATATGTTTTCATAAAGATTGTAATTAAAAGTTCTTTTGTACAAAATATTAATGGTGAATTTTTTTTTAACGGGTAGGTAATACCCGAGGAATAATTAGATTTCATCTTAATAAGTTACATTGTACATTCGTCGAAGCTGATTCAACAGTCATTTACTATCCTACTTACAACCACCGATATACGTATCCATTCACCACAGAATAACCATTTTCATTCAATTTCATATTTGGATTTTGACTTCCCAGAATCCAACAAGTGGCATATGAAGAAAACATTTGACAAAATAAAATCTGTTAGAAACAAACAAATTAACTATGAAAAATTTTGTTAAGAATCCACGCTAACTGTTTCAGCTAACTGTTCCTAGCTAACTGATTACATTTTATTTATCGCAGTTTATTTATCGCAATTTAATTATAGCACTTTTATTTATCGTCATTTAATTTCTGTAATTATTTTACGCACTTTAAATATCGGGACACGTATACAATGTTTTGACATATCATATCTACGCATCTATATATATTATTTGGAATCACCATAGACACTCTATATGCAGTAATGATCGAGTTCTCTATACAGGGTTGAGGTTGATTCTACAATAATATATATAGTTTGAGTTGTGATCGAGTCTGAGAGGTATACGGGTCACGACACGTATTAATTAATTCGTATATTATATATTAAACTATATATGAATTATTGGACTGTTACTGTGGACTATCGACTGTGGACTAATGACATTGGACAATTAAAATGAATTAAAATATTGATTATAACATATGAAACTAAACATTTCTTCAAGGTTGCCACTTGGTTTCATCTTAAACCTCATTGTATCTCGACGATTACAATCAATGTTCAAATCTATCATGATTCTTAAAAACACCTCAATCGAGAGGATAAACCAACCGCACTTCATCTACGGAAGAAAAGATTGATGCATATAGTTATGCACCTGAAAAACCTCGGAAACTGAGTAAACGTTTGACACGTATCTGTTCTAGTTCCTTTGACATTGTTATTACCGAAGATCGTTTTGCAATCCCTTTCCAAAGTAGCTAATTTTGTTACAGCTCCAGCAAGTCAACTACGACTTTTCATCCGAAACAACTTTATTATAACTGCGATATATATGCGTACTCTTTATTGTTACTGGGGAACCTTTTATATTCCACAATATTACCATCAGCGATTAATCATTCTAAAAACACAATTCTCCTGAAACTACCTCGGTTTGATAACCGATGACCCAGATCAGTTAACTTTGAAAATGCTGACGAAGCAGCATGTTGTAGATGATCTTAATGGCCAAAAGTTTGATGATAAAGAAAGGAGTGTTAGGAACGCTCGATAGAAAATTTAGTACCGAAAAGCGGATTATGTGAAACTATGAAGAAAGCCGTGGACAAATCACAAAGAATAAGTTTGCCTTCAAAGAATCCAAATGATTCTGTGCCTGCTGAAATCGTTAGCAAACATCTTATTTCTCATTCTAAACTTTCACAGACAAATCTTCTTCATCATCCATTGATATTAGAAATTCTAAGATATTCTCGTATGTTCTATTATAAATATCCTCCATATTTCTGGCGATATTTTCACAACTATTCTTATCTGAGATCATTTATCTCCCTGTAATATCTGCAACATAAAAGAAACTGTGTTAGTTTCTAAATTCTGAAACCTTCGAGTTTAAAATATGAATGTTTTGAAGTAGTGTTGGGAACTGAAGCATGGATTAGTATAATATAATGACACTTGATCAACGTTATTATATTACAGTAAGTCATGCTGAGTTTCTAATGAAGCATGATGATTCACAGTACCGTCATCATGTGCCATTTACACGACTCTTACATTCTATCTAATCTCTAAACATATCAAGAGAATATTTTTCTGTATGACTCGGTCTTCTCCAGGGTATTCTGGTAATTTAACAAATCAAAATCATTCTATTACCATTTTCTTCTTAGAGCATTAGCTATTTTCATTCTGAATTTCATATCTACGAATTTCGGACCATTACTCGCTTGACTCGAAGTCGGGAAGAGAAAACGAAAGCATGAAGCTCCGAAAAATAATGAAGAATATAAACTTCGATAATAACCCCGAAATTACAAACCGTGTATATCGATGCAGATAGCAATATAGAGACACGGGAGAATTAGAAACACTATAAACACAAGAGTATAGTAGAAGTAAATAGATTCTTCTGGTGGTAGATGAAAAAGAAAAATGATAGATATAAAAGTTAGGAGTATATCAAGAATCAGGACTGGATGGAGCATATTGATGAATGCTTTAAAGTAAGAATCAAGGGAGAAAGAATAGAAGGTGTGAGTCGTGGAAAATAAGGAAACGAAGGGATGAATTTATAGTGAAATATCTGACAGAGCAATCGAAATAGATTATTGCATATAATCAAAGAAGATCCTGATTTCCTTAATCACCAAAGAGCCAAATCTTATTACGTAAGATTATCTTTAAATCCCTTAAATCCCGGAAATCAATCATAACTACATCATCGGTTAAGACGAATATATTTTACTCATCTCACTCTTTTACGATAGTCTCATTTATATTTTTCGCATAATCGAATCGTTTTATCTACATTACTCAATGATGATAAAACTCCATTATCACCTTATATTTGTCATGAAAACCTTCTTATTGTTATCCATAACAACCTCTATCAAATTTCGGGGACGAAATTTCTTTAACGGGTAGGTACTGTAATGACCCGGAATTTTCCGACCAAATTATACTTATGAGATTAATATTTACATAAATTAAACCATACCAACATGATAAGCAATCCAAATTGTTGAGACTTGTGTTTTTGAAAAGAGTTTTACACAACGTTTGACCGTCCAATATGACCGATGATATCACGAACTATATAACATACGATAATTATACGTTTGTATATATATATGTATTTATATATATTTAACATGATCTAAGGATGGTTTAACATCTCATTGTGTACTAATGACAATGAGTTATAAGTATATTTTGAAACTACTAACTTAAGTTTTCAAAACGATAACTATACGTAACATTCTTTGATATATATACTTATAATCTATAATGCTTATATATGTATCGTATATATAATGTATTTAATCACTTTTTAAGGACTTAAATACATAAAACAATATAAGTATATTCACAAAAGATAGCTATATTTGAATTCTCATTCCGTTTCCTCAAGATTTCTATATGTATATCTAGGGTATATGTACCCGTATCATACCCAGCTTCTATAATTATTTACTATTAGTATATACACATCAAATCAACATCCTAATCAACATTATTACTGCCCTAGATATGAGGTAACTAGAATTTGTCAAGTAGTATGAATTATTAGTAAGAAAACAAAATTAGGAATCCTTTTCTTTCTTTATAAACTAAAAACGTTTTTATAAATGAACACCATTTCTTCACTCCATTTTCTCATACCTACACCCTCATTTCTCTCTCAAAATACTCCTAACTTCATACTTGATCAACTCCAAGCATTTTCCCCATCATTTAGCTTCAATTACAAGCCTTAAACACATTAAGAAAACTCTTTCAAGAACATATCAAAATAACCACCCACTTGAAGAAGTTTACTTCCAACCTTTTGATCTAACTCCACCACTCTTTGATTTCAAGATTATTTCTTATCTTTTGCAGTAACTTTGTCCAAGTGACTTGAGGTAGTAACCTTGTTCATAATCTTATTCAATTCATATTCATATAGCTATCTTATTTTGTGGTATAAAATTTTAACAACATGAACATAGTTTGAATGATTTCAAACTTGTTCACAAACTTAATAGATCCTTCTAACTTGACTTTTAAAACACTTCAAGACCTGTAATATATCATAATGATATGCTAACCTAACAATATATAACTTGGTTTTACAAAGAACATCTTAAAAACTGAATCTACGTCGTCGGAGTGCAACCGAGGGCTGTTTTGGGTTGGATAATTAAAAACCATCTTGAACTTTGAATTGGAAGTTCATGTTCTGGAAAAATGATATTTCTTATGAATATGTTAACACATAAAAATTTCATGGTTTAACTCAAAGTGTAAGTATTTTTAGAAAAATGATCATTAAATGTTGTTTTTATGATGGAAAATGATCACTTTCATAAGTTTCACCAAAGTTTGACCTATAACTTATGATTTCGAATATAAACTAAGGTATTTTCAGTTCATATTCTTAAAATTTGACTCGATCCAAGGAAGTGGCAAGTTGAACCAACAAAAACGGAGTTGTAATGAAGAAACTACGACTAAAACAAGATTGGGTATCCGAAGCTAGTTTAGCTACGAAAATATTTGGAGAAAAAGTAAATTAATCAAATCTTTTCTAATTAATATGATATTTTATATATAATTACTTATGAGTTGATTTTATATATTTCAGGACCACCCGTAAACAACACGAGAAGATTAATCATAAGACCTCATGATTGTACGCAACACGTCATTTGACAACACGGTACTTTATGTACGCAACAGGTCATTTGACAACATGGTACCATGGGTTGAGATTAATTCTGATCAATACGAATACGATGGGGTCTTTATTTATTTTATTTAAGCAACTAATTGTGGGCCACTAACATCGGACTGCTAACTACGGACTAAGAAAATATTAAAAGTATATATATATATATATGTAACGATTACTTAAAAAGAAAATATGTTGATATATTATATATATGGTTAGGTTCGTGATATCTATCGGAGACCAAGTCGAATTAAATACCTTTAAGGCAAAAGTGAGTTTCATTTGCTCCCTTTTTAATTGCTTTTGCAATATATATTTTTGAGCTGAGAATATATGCGCTGCTTTTATAAATGTTTACAAAATAGACACAAATACTTAAAAATATATTCTACGTTGAGTTGTACCACTAGCATATTTCCCTGTAGCTTGGTAACTACTATTTACATGGGTATTGTAAACGCGAATCCTGTTGATAGATCTATCGGGCCTGACAACCCCAACCGGACTGGACGACCAGTATTCAACGGTTGCACAGTACTTCATTTTAGTGACTACACTTGGTACGGTGTAGTGAGATTTCATAATAAAGGGAATATGCGACGTTGATTAAATGTTAAGTATGGTTACCAAGTGCTCAACCACTTAGAATGCTTTACATACACTTGCGAGTGTATTATGTTCATGATTATGAAATCTTGTGGTCTATTAACATATTGAAATGATTGTTATGATAAACCTATGAACTCACCAACCTTTTGGTTGACACTTTAAAGCATGTTTATTCTCAGGTACGAATTAAGTCTTCCGCTGTGCATTTACTCAATATAAGGACATTACTTGGAGCCGATCATCGCAATGGGACCAAATGTTGATGACTTTGTCCAGGTGGATTAGGACGGGTCCTTTCATTTGGTTATGGTAATATCACCTCAAATATTTGATAGTATCCGAGTTGCACAAAGTGAAGCATTATCCCCCGATAACGTGAGAAAAGAAAGAATCAAGGGGCAAGTTAATGATTTTATAATAGATTCTCGTGGTCTAAGGCTTAGATATGGGAGAATTTGGGTACCTTTACAAAGTGGTGTCAGAAGTGAGCTCCTTGACTTAGCTCACAAATCTAAGTATTCAATTCACCCCGGTGCTACGAAAATGTATAGAGATCTAAGGAAGGACTATTGGTGGCCAGGAATGAAGAGGGATATAGTTAAGTATGTGCATAAATGTCTTACTTGTCTTCAAGTGAAAGCCGATCATCAAATGCCTTATGGTAAGTTGCAACCATTAGAAGTACCGGTTTGGAAATGAGAACACATTATAATGGATTTAGTGACTAAGTTGTCTAAGACCCCTCGACAACACGACGCCATTTGGGTTATTGTTGATAGATTGACTAAGAGCGCGCTATTTTTGGCAATAAGAGAAGCTTCATCATCGGAAACAATGTCTAAGTTATATATGAAAGAGGTTGTTGCAAGGCATGGAGTGCCGATTTCCATTATTTCGGAACGAGACACCCGGTTTACATCACGATATTGGAGAAAGTTTCCAGAAGAGATGGGCACTAAGTTGCATGTGAGTACCGCGTTTCACCCACAAATGGATGGTCAAAGTGAGCGAACAATACAAACTCTTGAGGATATGTTAAGGGCGTGCGTCATTGATTTTGGTGGTAGTTGGGATGCTCACCTACCTTTAGTTGAATTTTCGTACAATAATAGTTATCATTCTACAATTGAAATGGCGCCTTATGAGATGTTGTATGGAAGGAGGTGTAGAACTCTAATATGTTGGGGTGAAGTGGGTCAAAGGGAATTAGGAAGCACGGAAGTGGTACAACAAACCACCAAAATGATAGATCAAATTCGTGAAAGAATAAAAGCGGCACAAGATCGACAAAAGTCCTATGTAGATAAAAGGAGGAAGCCGATAGAATTTCAAGTGGGTGATAAGGTAATTCTTAAAGTTTCCCCATGGAAGGGTATTATCCGTTTTAGAAAAAGGGGAAAATTGGGTCCAAGGTTTGTGGGACCATTTGAGATAGTGGCAAAAGTCGGGAAGGTAGCCTATCGTTTGGCCTTGCCCGATGAATTGAGTAATATACATGACACATTTCACGTGTCACAATTGAGAAAGTGTTTGGCGGATGAATCAACTTATGTCCCTTTGAACGAGATTGAGGTTGATGATAAGTTAAGATATGCGAAAAAGCCAATAAAGATTTTGGATCAAAAGGTTAAGCAATTGAGAAATAAGTCGATAATGTTATTGAAAGTGTTATGGAAATTTAGGAAGGGTTCCGAATGTACATGGGAACCCAAAGAATGGCTTATGAAGTATTATCCATCATTGCATCAAGAATGGTTCGCGAGGACGCGAACAATCCAAGAGGGGGAGAGTTGTAACATCCCAATTATTTAAGGTATTATTTTATGAAATTTTATTATTTTATATATACATGGATGAAATAATTTTTGTTTAAATAAATGGACAAGAGTTAAGTTTGTTAGTTAAGTTAGAAGGGACTAAAGGTGAAAAGTTAGAATTAAGGACCTCCCATAATAGAGTTTTGATGGGAAGGGTAGAAATTGCAAATAAGACATAGTTGTTTTAATAAAAGAAAAGAAAATACTGATAAATCATTATCAGTTGTAAAATAAAATACAGAGACTTGTGTGTGTGCTAGTGTCGACATTCACAAGGATGAAGAAGAGGAGTTCAAATCAATGAAATTGTGTTCATGCAAGCATAAATTAGTGAAATCTAGAGTACTCTAATCATCCTAACAAGCTTTAAATCTTCAATTTCATCTTCTTTATGCACAATTAGGGTTCTTGAACTCTTAAAGACAAGGTATGAGTTTCTATGTCTAAGTATTGCTATTATTGGATGATTGTGATGAATCTTATGCTTAAATGATGTTGTTTGTTGAAATTGTGCACACTTGAATGATTCTAAACGAATTTGTTAGTAATTTTGGGAGTAAGTTCAAGTATGAACTTACATTTTGAGTGTGTGATATGAATATGGTGAAATTGGTGATGTTTTAGCTTAGAATCAAGTCATGCACACTAGGTGTTTGATGAAATGTCTCAATGAAATGTTTATGTGTTCTAGTTGGTAATTATGAAGAAGAATGTTCATGTATGAATTGTTGTTATTGTTGTAAGTCATGGAATTTGAATAATTGATGATTTAGGGTGGCTAGTAATGGAAATGGATTTATGCACATTTGATTTTTAATGGAAGAATTGAAGGAAATTGCATGTTATAATTATAAGAGACAAACTAGAGAATTGCATGATTAAGGAAATAATGTTGGATTGATAATGTTGTTATATTGGAAAAGATGAGTTCAAAATGCTATGTGTGTAAGTGTTTATATGTATATAGTAGCAATAGGGGGTTAAGTCAATGTATATGTGTATGAAGGTGTGAAAGTTTATGAATGTTGTAATTTTGATTGAGTTATGTTATTGATGAGATTAGCTCATGTATAGGTGCTAATCAAGGTAAAGGAGCCTCAAGTGATCAAGGAAATCCGTTTAATCAAGGTGAGTTTATAGGGGGTAAAATGGGCGGGTCAAGAGTGGCTTAGTGTTCTCGGATTGCATCCGTGCAAGAGAGTAACGACTAAGTGCACTAGTTGAGTAGCTTAGATAGAATTATTAGGTTCACCTAATAATTGCATCTGTGGTTGATGTGTAGCTTAGGCAAGATTATTACCTTGCTAGTAATCTTGTCTATGGTATGATTTAGCTTAGACACTTTAAGTGTCTATGTATGTTTATGAGAATGAAATGAGATTATGGTAGCTTAGGCATAAGAGTATGCCTATGGTTAGCTTAGACATGATTACTAGGGTCGGCCTAGTAGGTCATGTCTATGGTAAGTAAGAGTCAGATCCGAAAGTAAGTAAGCAACTGTTAGGTTGAAAGACAAGTAATGTGATTGTTATGCCCAAAGTTTTATGCTTCATTATTCACCTATAACTCACTAAGTGTAAAAGCTTACCCCCGTGTTGTTTATGTTTTTAGGAACAACAGGTCATCGAGAAGGCAAGGAACCCGTTTGAGGCTAGAGGAGCATTGGCATTGTAGTAAGTGGTAATGCAAGTCTCTATTTTGAATCAAGCTCTAATGGTACCGCTTATCAACGCCAAGTCTTATGTATTTGATATTTATGCTTCCGTCAAGTTTTGGGATCAAATGATGTATTTGAAATGTGTAAACACGTTTTCTTGACTTAAACGATGTTCATAATGTTGAATGATGTAAGAAACTGGTTTAATCAAGTTTAAATATGCTTTATGATGATATAATGCGTTTTGAGTTGATAAATTGGTCAAATTGTGGTTTTGAAATTGTGTTGCAGATCAGTCCCAGCTCACGTTATACGTCGCGCCGCGACCTTGAACGTATTTTGGAAACAGAAAGGCTGCTAAACATGGGATAAAATCCCTTTATATGTCGCGCCGCGATAAAAGGAGCCGCGCCGCGGCAAATAACTGGGTCTGGGCAGACACCAATTTAAAAAAAAATAAAAACAATTATTGTTTAGAATGGCATTAAAAGTTGGTATCAGAGCTATAGTTTAAGGGACTTGGATAACCCACGATAGGGATTATCTAGGCTTAAACCATTGTTGTTAAAGGGTAAGCGGTATAGGACTTGCATAAATGTTAAGGTCGAATGATTGTGCCATGCTCCATAGGATAGAGTCGTTGACGAGACTTGTAGTGTAATGCTAAGATCATGGTTGATTTAAGTAAGGAGTTTAATACTCATTAGCCATGGGTCATAATGGATTAAGTGCGTAATAAGATGGTGTAATGACAACAGGCCATTGTCATTACTTCATTTTAGTACGCATGAACGTCTACTATGGTCATGGTGAATTGAGTTAAGAATTCTTTCGGTTTGCTTGGTTATGATAAATAATGATGCAGGTATTTGAACTAATGAGTTGGGTGTTTTGTTTCAGAATGGCTATCATATCCCCAAACGGAGGTAATGATGAGGACGATGAGTACGTCCACACCCCATCAATGGAGTCTATTGAAGGCTCACAAAATGAATCCGATGAGGTTACTATGCCAAATGATATCTCGGGACAAATAGGACAAGCTTTGATACGATACACCCCAACCCTCTTAGAATAGATAAAGACGTTGATAAATGATCAATTGGACGAAAAGTTAAAGACACTTATGACCAATAATCCTACTTTAAGAGGAGAAGGGGGAAGTGGAGTAAGACAGGAAGAAGTAGAAGCCCCGAGAAAGAAAGATGATCGTTTTGAGTATAAGAATTTTGCAAATTGCCATCCACCGGAGTTTCATGGTAAGGTTGACCCAATTATTAGTCAAAGGTGGATTGATGAGTTGGAAGAAACTTTTATGTTGTGTGGATGCCCCGAGCATTTAAAAGTAATTTACGCGGCTCATCAAATGAAGGGAAGTGGTTATGAATGGTGGAATTTCATAGTTAAGTCACATGGGCGGGATGTGGCAACAAGCTTTTCGTGGGATAAATTTCGTGAAATGTTTATGACTCAATTTGCTCCACCCGCCGAAGTTAGTAGGTTGAAATCCGAATTTATGAATATCGAACATGGAAGTAAATCGGTGACCGAGTTTAATGCCGAGTTTAATGATAAGTCTCGATTTTGCCCGGACTTTATTTCAAGCCCCAAGTTGATGATGGATCACTATCACGAGAAACTAAACCCCGAAATAAGTGAGTTCATTGATAAGGGTACGTATAAGACCTTAGCCGAGATGATGAATAGGGCTCTTGTGAGAGAACATGAACTTAGGAAGAAAGCCGCATTTAAACGAAAGTTAGAGCAAGATTCAAAGTCAACGCAAAGTATGAGCCCGAAGAAAGGTAAGTTTAATTCCGAGTCCCCGCACAAGTCGAAAGGGGGTTTCATGTCGGGAAAGAGTGGTGGTAAAGAAGTGAAGTCGTGTAATAGGTGTGGTAAGAATCATGCGGGTGAGTGTAAAGCGGGAACTACCGATTGTTATTCATGTGGGAAGCCGGGTCATAGGGCCGCCGAATGTCCTAAGAAGGGTAAACAGTGTTATTATTGTTTTGAAAAGGGTCACTTTCAAGCCGAATGTCCGGAGTATAAGAAGGATTTAGCTAGTGGTAGTGTTAAGAAGGAGGTTAAGACGGAACCGAAGACTAGTGATAGCAGACCAAGAGCCCGAGCTCATCAGATTACCGCACTTGAAGCGAAGGAGTCCCAAAATGTGGTGTCAGGTACCTTTATTGTAAACTCTTTACCTGCGCATGTTTTGTTTGATTCCGGTGCTACGCGGTCGTTTATTTCTTATTCTTTTTGTAAACATTTTGACATGACCCCAAGTATGTTAGAGCATCCTTTAGAGGTTGAGATAGCGGATAATAAAACCGTCATGTTGTGTAGTATCATTAAGGGATGTGAAATTATTTTGGATGATGAAAAGTTTGTTATAGATTTAATACCCATGCATATGGGAGAATTTCAAGTAATTGTGGGTATGGATTGGCTAGATGACAATGAAGGGATAATTTTGTGTCGTAAGAAAATTGTATTAGTTCAATCACCAAGTGGGAAGGTTATATGGATTTACGGGGAACGGGTTAGGCATGCTATTCCTATATGCACGTATGCTAGGGCTAAAAGATTTTTGTCTCATGGGTGTTGTGCGTTCTTGGCACATGTGGTTGATAATTCGAAGAAGGTTGTTGAAATAAGTGATGTATCGGTAGTTAATGAATTTTCGGATGTGTTTCTGAATGAGTTGCCCGGTGTACCTCCCAAAAGAGAGGTAGAGTTTAGAATAGATTTGATTCCCGGAGCCACGCCAATCGCCAAAGCCCCTTATCGATTAGCCCCGTCGGAAATGAGAGAAATGATGACTCAACTACAAGATTTGATAGATAAGGGTTTCATACGTCCTAGTAGTTCACCTTGGGGAGCTCCGGTTTTGTTTGTGAAAAAGAAGGATGGGACAATGAGAATGTGTATAGATTATCGTGAATTGAATAAGGTTACTATTAAAAATAAATATCCATTACCGAGGATAGACGATTTGTTTGATCAATTACAAGGTGCATGTTTCTTTTCAAAGATAGATCTAAGGTCGGGTTATCATCAATTAAAGGTGAGGGAAAAAGATATCCCTAAAATGGCTTTTCGTACGAGGTATGGTCATTATGAATTTGTGGTTATGCCTTTTGGGTTAACTAATGCTCCGGCCGCATTTATGGATTTGATGAATAGGGTGAAAGGATCCGAAACTAATCATCCGGACGTTGTCCATATTGATTACAAACGAATTACAATAGTTGATAACATTGCGAGGTACTTGCCCTCTATATGATACATCTTACAAACGTTGCATTTATTCTTAAAAGGCAATCTATAGTTACATCCATAATTGACATATTCGCCTGACATTTCATAATATTCAAATGACCTAAACCGCCATTTACTTAATAATAGTCTCTATGAACTTCAATGACTCGAATGCAACGCCTTATGATATAAGTCCTTAATGGCCTCAAGTAGTATCCTTAGTACGAGATAATGCACAGCGGAAGACTTAATTCATACCTGAGAATAACATGCTTTAAAATGTCAACATAACGTTGGTGAGATATAGGTTTAATGTCGACAGCGATATAAATATAGACCACAAGATTTCATATATAAACATTTTAATAAAAATATTCTAAGTGGTTGAGCACTTGGTAACCATACTTAACAATTAATCACGTCGCATATTCCCTTTAATATGAAATCTTACTACACTGTACCAAGTGTAGTCACGAAACGAAGTACTGTGCAACCGTTGAATACTGGTCGTCCAGTCCGGTTGGGGTTGTCAGGCCCGATAGATCTATCAACAGGATTCGCGTTTACAATACCGCTGTAAATATTAGTTACCAAGCTACAGGGAAGTATGCCAGTGGTACAACTCAACGTAGAATATATTTTTCAGTTACTTGTGTCCATAACGTAAAACATAAAATACATGTATTCTCATCCCGAAATATTTAGAGTTTAAAAATGGGACTATATACTCACTTTCGTCTTGAAGATATATATAATTTGACTTGGTCTCCGGTTGATATCACGAACCTATCCATATATAATATATCAATACCTTTTCTTTTTAAACAAACGTCACATATATATATACTTGTTATACTTTTAATACTTTGAATAATTCCTTAGTCCGTAGTTAGCAGCTCGTTGTTAGTAATTCAATTTTAATGGTTCATTTTTAGATGTTTAATATACCCGCAATGAAATAAATAAAACCCCCAACAAAATAAATAAAACCCCATCGTATATGTATTGGTCAAGATTAATCTTGACCCACGGTACCGGTGTTGTCAAATGACGTGTTGCGTACATAAAGTACCGGTGTTATCAAATGACGTGTTGCGTACAAACATGGGATCTTATGATTAATCTTCTCGTGTTGTTTACGGGTGATCCTGAACCATATAAAATTGAATTATAAGTACATATATATAAAATATCATGTTATCTTAGAAATATGTGATTTATTTAATTTTTCCCAATTAATCCCGAAGTTAAACAAGTCTAGGATAACCAATTTTGTTTCGGTCATAGTTTCTTCGTTACAAATCCGTTTTCGTTGATTCAACTTGCCATCTCCTTGGATCGAGTCCCTCTTTAAGACTATGAACTGAAAATACCTTGGTTTGTATTCAAAATCACACGGCATAGGTGAAACTTTAGTGAAACTTATGAAGTTAAACATTTTTGTTACAAAAAAATAACACTTAATGACCATTTTTCTAAAAATACTTATACTTTCAATTAAATCATGAAATTTTTATGTGTTAACATATTTATAGTAAAAATCATTTTTCCAGAACATAAACCTCCAATTCAAAGTTTAAGATAGTTTTTAATTATCCAACCCAAAACAGTCCCCGGTTACACTCCGACGTCGTAAAAACAGTTTTTAAGATATTCTTTGAAAAACCAAGTTATACCTTGTTAAGTTAGCATATATTTAAGTTATATTACAGGTCTTGAAGTATTTTAAAAGTTAAGTTAGAAGGATCTATTTAGTTTGCAAACAAGTTTGAAAACTTTCAAACTATGTTCTTGTTGTTAAAATTGTATACCACAAAATATGATAGCTATATATATATGAATCGAATAAGGTTATGAACATAGATACTACCTCAAGTTCCTTGGACAAGGTTGCTGTAAAAGAGGAGTAAAAAGCTAGAACCAAAAGGGTGATGGAATTGGATGAAAGATTGGAAGTAAGTTTGTGTTCTTGGAAGGATTTCTTGAAGTGTTTTTGTATGGTTTTCTTATGGTGTTTAAGTAAGGTTTTTGAAGCTAAATGATGGGGAAAATGCTTGGAGATGATCAAGTATGAAGTTAAGAGTATTTTGAGAGAGAAATGGAAGTGTAAGTATGAGAAAATGGGGTGAAGAAATGGTGTGCATGCATAAAAACGTTTTTAGGTTATAAAGGAAAAAAAAGATACCTAACTTTGTTTTCTTGCTAAATAATTCATGCTACTTGACAAATGGTTGGTTCCACATGTTTCTTAATCATTTAAGGCTGCTAAGGAGCAGATTTTTATTAGTATATACCAATAGTAAATACATCTAGAAGCTGCGTATGATACGGGTACATATACCCTAGGTATACGTATAGAAATCTTTGAGAAAACGGAACGAGGATTCAAATATAGATATCTTTTGTAAATATACTTATATTGTTTTATGTATTTAAGTCTTTAAAAGTGATTAAATACATTACTTATACGATATATGTATAAACATTATAGGTCATAAGTATTTAAGTCAAATAACGTTACGTATGGTTATCGTTTTGAAAACTTAAGTTAGTAGTTTCAAAATATACTTATAACTTATTGTTATTAATACAAAATGAGATATTAAAACATTCTTAGATCATGTTAAATATGTATATATACATATATATACACAAACGTATAATTATCATATATTGTATAGTTCGTGATATCATCGGTCAAACTAGACGGTCAAACGTTGTGTAAAACTCTTTTCGAAAACATAAGTCTCAACAATTTGGATTGATTATCATGTTGGTAAGGTTTAATTTATGTAAATATTAATCTTATAAGTATAGAACGATCGAAAAAGTGCGGGTCAACTTTAGGGTTTTTGCTTATCGTGTCGGAACCATATAGAGATTAGAGTTTAAATTTGGTCGGAAATTTTCGGGTCGTTACAGTACCCACCCGTTAAAGAAATTTCGTCCTCGAAATTTGGTAGAGGTTGTCATAAATAACAATAGGAATGTTTTCATGACGAATATGAGGTAATAATGAAATTTTATCATTATTGAAAGATTTAGATAAAACGATTCGGTTATGTGAGACGCACGAGCGAAGCTATCACAAAAGAGTGAAATGAGTAAATATAGAATTGTTGTAACCGATGACGTAATTATGATCGATTTCCGGGATTTAAGGGTTTTAAAGAAAATCTTATGTAATAAGATTTAGTTTTGCGGCGATCAGGATCTTCTTTGATTTAACGCGGCAATCTGTTTTGATTTCTTTGTCGAATATTTCACTATAAATTTACCTCCTTCCCTTTCTTTCTTCCCACATCTTCTATTCTTTCTCTTTAGTTCCTACTTTAAGACATTCGCTAATATGCTCCATCCCATTCTAATCCTTGTTATATTTCTAACTTTCATATCTTTCATTCTTCTTTTTCATCTATCACCAGAAGAATATATTCTCTTTTATCCTTTCCTTGGAATTATAATGTTTTTAATTCTCCCGTGCCTTTACGTTGCAATACGTATTGATATGCACGGTTTGTAGTTTCGGGGTTGTTGTTAGGTTTTATACCTTCCCTTATATTTCGATGTTCCTACTCCCGTCCCTTAAAATCATTGTCATCCACAGTTAATGCTCTCTCTTATTTGCTGTGGTTTATGTTCCTATTTCTATTCTGAGGTTTTGTCCCTTCGTTTCTTCTTCCCGTCCTCGAGCCAAGCGAACAATGGTCCGAAATTCGTAGGTAGGAAATTTGGAATGAACCTAGCTATTGGTTTTAGAATGAAATTGTAATGGCACGATCTTGATTCGTTAAATTACTCGAATATTCCGGAAAAATAGAACTATCAAGGTGATACGTTCTAATATGTTTGGAGACTTGATAGAATGTAGGAGCCGTGTAACATGGCACATGATGACGGTACTATGAATCATCACATTCCATTAGAAACTTAACATGACTTACTGTAATATAATGAAGTTGATCAAGTTTCATTATATTATACTAATTCATGCATCAGTTCCCAACACTACTTCAAATCATTTATATTTTAATCTCGGAGGTTTCAGAATTTAGAAATTAACACAGTTTCTTTTATATTGTAACGCAGATGTTACGGAGAGATAAATGATCGCAGATAGGAATAGTTGTAAAAATATCTCCAGAAATATGAAAAATATGTATAACGAATGATATGAAGATATCTTATAATATCTAAGATAAGATGATGATGAAAAATATCATCCGGGCAAGGTTTTGAATAAAGAGTAGGGTTCTTACTGACGGTTTCAGCAGGTACGGAATCGTTTGTATTCTTTGAGAGCAGGTTCAGTCCCTGTGATTTATCCACAGCCTCTTTCATACTTTGCTTCATCCGTTTTCTAGTTCCAAACTTTTTTTTTTTTTCAGCTTTACCACCTTACTATTCTTTGTCATCAAACTTTTGACCGTTAAAGTCGTTTACAGTTTTTGCTGCTTCGTTAGCATTTCAAGAACTATTTCATAGTCCTGGGTGTTTTTCAGAAACTTCACGTTCAGATTATGAAATTCTTAGGGATAGACATTATAGATATGATGGAAGAAGTTCCGCGAGATTTTCAAAATACTGATTGTTGATTTCGCCAAAAGGATAACGATCTGCTGGTGCACCTGTTGATGTTGTCGAGGGATATAAAAGGTTTTCCGGTAATGACGGCGAAAGGACAAGGTATAAATATCATGATTATAATAGAAATAATCTCACTGAAAAGTCGAAGTGGAGCTGTGACAAAATTAGCTTCTTGAAAAGGAATTGTAGGGTTGTTCTTGCTAATAAATGGCAAAGGATTCAATACGTTATGTGTTAAATTATGAATTTGGGTTCGAGAGTTCTTTAGGTGTATAACTGTATGTATAAATCTTCATTCCGTAGGCGAGGTGCGGCGGGTTCAACTTCTCGGTCGAGGTGTTTTCAGGAATCATGAAAGGATTTGAATGCGAATTGTAATCGTCAAGTTACGAATGAGGTTTAAGATAAAATCAAGTGGCAAGCTTGAAGAATTGTTTAGCTTCATATGTTACAATCAACATTTTAATTCATTTTAATTGTCCAGAGTTAGCCGGAACAGTTAGCGTGGAATCCTTAATAGATTTTTAATTAGTTAAATCGTGTGTTTCTAACAAATTTTTTTTTTTTATTTTGTCCAATGTTTTCTTCTTTATGCCACTTGTTGGATTCTGGTAGGTCAAAATCTGAATATGAAATTTGATTGAAAATGGTTATTCTGGGGTGAGCGGATACGAATATCGGTGGTTGTAAGTAAGATAATAGATAACCGTTGAATCAGATTCAAGAATGTACAATATAACTTATTAATGTGAATTCTAAATATTCCTCGGGTACTACCCACCCGTTAAAATATTTTCATCATTAATAGTTTGTACGAAGGAATTTTTAATTACTATCTTTATGAAAATATACTTGCATATATATTTTCTTCAGAGATAATCATAGATTTAATGAGTCAATATGATATTAAACTCATTTGATTTATCGTTAATTCTAGATTACATAATCTCTAAGACTTTAGAAATTACATAATCGTCATACGATACGTAAAGCGAAGATAATCGATGTAGAACGATATATAGAACGAAGATCATACTCGAAGTACAGATATTGAGTCGTGTGATGTTGATATTCGAGATATAGATTGTGATGTTGAGATTTAAGGCGCGGTTGTGATTGGGGTGATAAAGGTACTGTCGGCGTTGACGATGGTAGTACGGATTATGCTGCTGGTGCTGCTGTTGGTGTTTGTAACCTTCGCACCATATTCTCCAAAACCACTACCCGAGCACGGAGTTCGTTGACTTCTTCTATTATACCGGGATGATTGACGGTTGGAACGAGCGAATGAACAAGATTTGAAATATGGGATAGTATGTAATCATGACGAGATACTCTAGAAATGAGCGAGAAAATGGTGTTTCGAATAGGTTCGCCGGTAAGTGCTTCAGGTTCATCGTTAAGTGGACAATTTGGTGGATGGAATGGATCACCTTCTTCTTGCCTCCAGAAATTTAGTATATTACGAACCCATCCCCAATTCATCCAGAATAGATGATGGGAAATTGGTTGATCCATTCCGGTAACGCTGTTCTCGGAGCTCGAATGGAAATCCATATCGGCGAAGCTATCGAAGTCGGAGGAATTTGACCTGGATGAAGAATCCATCTTGTATGGTCGGAGAAATGAATTTTTGGTTTGGAATAGATTATAGGAGTTGGGTTTGGTACTCTTCAATACATAATTTACATATGTATATATAATATCAAAATCCCATGAATTACGGAGAATCTTTGAAATACGTCAGGCAATGTCTATCGTAACAGATACGCTAGGATATGAATTTTGTCTATACACTATCGATGCACTAAATGCAGTAAGATGTGTCTAGACTTAAGAATGATAAGCAGGCAGTTCCCTAAGAATGATAAGCAGATGATTTCCGACTAGGATTGATAAGCAAAACTTTTGACAGGCAGACACGGTCAAAGTCCAGACTCACTTAATGTATCCTAACAACTACTAGTTAGACACACTAATGCAAGGCCTGGTTCGCTAAGACCAACGCTCTGATACCAACTGAAAGGATCCAAAACTAATCATCCGGACGTTGTCCATATTGATTACAAACGAATTACAATAGTTGATAACATTGCGAGGTACTTGCCCTCTATATGATACATCTTACAAACGTTGCATTTATTCTTAAAAGGCAATCTATAGTTACATCCATAATTGACATATTCGCCTGACATTTCATAATATTCAAATGACCTAAACCGCCATTTACTTAATAATAGTCTCTATGAACTTCAATGACTCGAATGCAACGCCTTATGATATAAGTCCTTAATGGCCTCAAGTAGTATCCTTAGTACGAGATAATGCACAGCGGAAGACTTAATTCATACCTGAGAATAACATGCTTTAAAATGTCAACATAACGTTGGTGAGATATAGGTTTAATGTCGACAGCGATATAAATATAGACCACAAGATTTCATATATAAACATTTTAATAAAAATATTCTAAGTGGTTGAGCACTTGGTAACCATACTTAACAATTAATCACGTCGCATATTCCCTTTAATATGAAATCTTACTACACTGTACCAAGTGTAGTCACGAAACGAAGTACTGTGCAACCGTTGAATACTGGTCGTCCAGTCCGGTTGGGGTTGTCAGGCCCGATAGATCTATCAACAGGATTCGCGTTTACAATACCGCTGTAAATATTAGTTACCAAGCTACAGGGAAGTATGCCAGTGGTACAACTCAACGTAGAATATATTTTTCAGTTACTTGTGTCCATAACGTAAAACATAAAATACATGTATTCTCATCCCGAAATATTTAGAGTTTAAAAATGGGACTATATACTCACTTTCGTCTTGAAGATATATATAATTTGACTTGGTCTCCGGTTGATATCACGAACCTATCCATATATAATATATCAATACCTTTTCTTTTTAAACAAACGTCACATATATATATACTTGTTATACTTTTAATACTTTGAATAATTCCTTAGTCCGTAGTTAGCAGCTCGTTGTTAGTAATTCAATTTTAATGGTTCATTTTTAGATGTTTAATATACCCGCAATGAAATAAATAAAACCCCCAACGAAATAAATAAAACCCCATCGTATATGTATTGGTCAAGATTAATCTTGACCCACGGTACCGGTGTTGTCAAATGACGTGTTGCGTACATAAAGTACCGGTGTTATCAAATGACGTGTTGCGTACAAACATGGGATCTTATGATTAATCTTCTCGTGTTGTTTACGGGTGATCCTGAACCATATAAAATTGAATTATAAGTACATATATATAAAATATCATGTTATCTTAGAAATATGTGATTTATTTAATTTTTCCCAATTAATCCCGAAGTTAAACAAGTCTAGGATAACCAATTTTGTTTCGGTCATAGTTTCTTCGTTACAAATCCGTTTTCGTTGATTCAACTTGCCATCTCCTTGGATCGAGTCCATCTTTAAGACTATGAACTGAAAATACCTTGGTTTGTATTCAAAATCACACGGCATAGGTGAAACTTTAGTGAAACTTATGAAGTTAAACATTTTTGTTACAAAAAAATAACACTTAATGACCATTTTTCTAAAAATACTTATACTTTCAATTAAATCATGAAATTTTTATGTGTTAACATATTTATAGTAAAAATCATTTTTCCAGAACATAAACCTCCAATTCAAAGTTTAAGATAGTTTTTAATTATCCAACCCAAAACAGTCCCCGGTTACACTCCGACGTCGTAAAAACAGTTTTTAAGATATTCTTTGAAAAACCAAGTTATACCTTGTTAAGTTAGCATATATTTAAGTTATATTACAGGTCTTGAAGTATTTTAAAAGTTAAGTTAGAAGGATCTATTTAGTTTGCAAACAAGTTTGAAAACTTTCAAACTATGTTCTTGTTGTTAAAATTGTATACCACAAAATATGATAGCTATATATATATGAATCGAATAAGGTTATGAACATAGATACTACCTCAAGTTCCTTGGACAAGGTTGCTGTAAAAGAGGAGTAAAAAGCTAGAACCAAAAGGGTGATGGAATTGGATGAAAGATTGGAAGTAAGTTTGTGTTCTTGGAAGGATTTCTTGAAGTGTTTTTGTATGGTTTTCTTATGGTGTTTAAGTAAGGTTTTTGAAGCTAAATGATGGGGAAAATGCTTGGAGATGATCAAGTATGAAGTTAAGAGTATTTTGAGAGAGAAATGGAAGTGTAAGTATGAGAAAATGGGGTGAAGAAATGGTGTGCATGCATAAAAACGTTTTTAGGTTATAAAGGAAAAAAAAGATACCTAACTTTGTTTTCTTGCTAAATAATTCATGCTACTTGACAAATGGTTGGTTCCACATGTTTCTTAATCATTTAAGGCTGCTAAGGAGCAGATTTTTATTAGTATATACCAATAGTAAATACATCTAGAAGCTGCGTATGATACGGGTACATATACCCTAGGTATACGTATAGAAATCTTTGAGAAAACGGAACGAGGATTCAAATATAGATATCTTTTGTAAATATACTTATATTGTTTTATGTATTTAAGTCTTTAAAAGTGATTAAATACATTACTTATACGATATATGTATAAACATTATAGGTCATAAGTATTTAAGTCAAATAACGTTACGTATGGTTATCGTTTTGAAAACTTAAGTTAGTAGTTTCAAAATATACTTATAACTTATTGTTATTAATACAAAATGAGATATTAAAACATTCTTAGATCATGTTAAATATGTATATATACATATATATACACAAACGTATAATTATCATATATTGTATAGTTCGTGATATCATCGGTCAAACTAGACGGTCAAACGTTGTGTAAAACTCTTTTCGAAAACATAAGTCTCAACAATTTGGATTGATTATCATGTTGGTAAGGTTTAATTTATGTAAATATTAATCTTATAAGTATAGAACGATCGAAAAAGTGCGGGTCAACTTTAGGGTTTTTGCTTATCGTGTCGGAACCATATAGAGATTAGAGTTTAAATTTGGTCGGAAATTTCCGGGTTGTTACATAGGGTTTGTCGACCGATGCTCGATAGGTTTGTGATTGTATTTATTGATGATATTTTGGTGTATTCTAAAGGGGAAGAGGAGCATGCGGTACATTTACGACTAGCTAAGTTCTCTAAATGAGAGTTTTGGCTTCGTGAAGTTCAATTTTTGGGACATGTCATTAATAAGAAGGGTATTTGTGTTGATCCGGTAAAGATTGAGGCGATAATGAGATGGGAACCACGTACGAACCCCACCGAAGTTAGGAGTTTTCTAGGCTTAGCGGGGTATTATCTGAAATGTCCCGTTCTTATTGATTAAAAACGTTCCATATTAATTGATTTCGTTGCGAGGTTTTGACCTCTATATGAGACGTTTTTCAAAGACTGCATTCATTTTTAAAACAACCATAACCTTTATTTCATAGATAAAGGTTTTAAAAAGCTTTACGTAGATTATCAAATAATGATAATCTAAAATATCCTGTTTACACACGACCATTACATAATGGTTTACAATACAAATATGTTACAACAAAATAAGTTTCTTGAATGCAGTTTTTACACAATATCATACAAGCATGGACTCCAAATCTCGTCCTTATTTAAGTATGCGACAGCGGAAGCTCTTAATAATCACCTGAGAATAAACATGCTTAAAACGTCAACAAAAATGTTGGTGAGTTATAGGTTTAACCTATATATATCAAATCATAATAATAGACCACAAGATTTCATATTTCAATACACATCCCATACATAGAGATAAAATTCATTCATATGGTGAACACCTGGTAACCGACATTAACAAGATGCATATATAAGAATATCCCCATCATTCCGGGACACCCTTCGGATATGATATAAATTTCGAAGTACTAAAGCATCCGGTACTTTGGATGGGGTTTGTTAGGCCCAATAGATCTATCTTTAGGATTCGCGTCAATTAGGGTGTCTGTTCCCTAATTCTTAGATTACCAGACTTAATAAAAATGGGCATATTCGATTTCGATAATTCAACCATAGAATGTAGTTTCACGTACTTGTGTCTATTTTGTAAATCATTTATAAAACCTGCATGTATTCTCATCCCAAAAATATTAGATTTTAAAAGTGGGACTATAACTCACTTTCACAGATTTTTACTTCGTCGGGAAGTAAGACTTGGCCACTGGTTGATTCACGAACCTATAACAATATATACATATATATCAAAGTATGTTCAAGATATATTTACAACACTTTTAATATATTTTGATGTTTTAAGTTTATTAAGTCAGCTGTCCTTGTTAGTAACCTACAACTAGTTGTCCACAGTTAGATGTACAGAAATAAATCGATAAATATTATCTTGAATCAATCCACGACCCAGTGTATACGTATCTCAGTATTGATCACAACTCAAACTATATATATTTTGGAATCAACCTCAACCCTGTATAGCTAACTCCAACATTCACATATAGAGTGTCTATGGTTGTTCCGAAATATATATAGATGTGTCGACATGATAGGTCGAAACATTGTATACGTGTCTATGGTATCTCAAGATTACATAATATACAATACAAGTTGATTAAGTTATGGTTGGAATAGATTTGTTACCAATTTTCACGTAGCTAAAATGAGAAAAATTATCCAATCTTGTTTTACCCATAACTTCTTCATTTTAAATCCGTTTTGAGTGAATCAAATTGCTATGGTTTCATATTGAACTCTATTTTATGAATCTAAACAGAAAAAGTATAGGTTTATAGTCAGAAAAATAAGTTACAAGTCATTTTTGTAAAGGTAGTCATTTCAGTCGAAAGAACGACGTCTAGATGACCATTTTAGAAAACATACTTCCACTTTGAGTTTAACCATAATTTTTGGATATAGTTTCATGTTCATAATAAAAATCATTTTCTCAGAATAACAACTTTTAAATCAAAGTTTATCATAGTTTTTAATTAACTAACCCAAAACAGCCCGCGGTGTTACTACGACGGCGTAAATCCGGTTTTACGGTGTTTTTCGTGTCTCCGGGTTTTAAATCATTAAGTTAGCATATCATATAGATATAGAACATGTGTTTAGTTGATTTTAAAAGTCAAGTTAGAAGGATTAACTTTTGTTTGCGAACAAGTTTAGAATTAACTAAACTATGTTCTAGTGATTACAAGTTTAAACCTTCGAATAAGATAGCTTTATATGTATGAATCGAATGATGTTATGAACATAATTACTACCTTAAGTTCCTTGGATAAACCTACTGGAAAAGAGAAAAATGGATCTAGCTTCAACGAATCCTTGGATGGCTCGAAGTTCTTGAAGTAGAATCATGACACGAAAACAAGTTCAAGTAAGATCATCACTTGAAATAAGATTGTTATAGTTATAGAAATTGAACCAAAGTTTGAATATGATTATTACCTTGTATTAGAATGATAACCTACTGTAAGAAACAAAGATTTCTTGAGGTTGGATGATCACCTTACAAGATTGGAAGTGAGCTAGCAAACTTGAAAGTATTCTTGATTTTATGTAACTAGAACTTGGAGAATATATGAAGAACACTTAGAACTTGAAGATAGAACTTGAGAGAGATCAATTAGATGAAGAAAATTGAAGAATGAAAGTGTTTGTAGGTGTTTTTGGTCGTTGGTGTATGGATTAGATATAAAGGATATGTAATTTTGTTTTCATGTAAATAAGTCATGAATGATTACTCATATTTTTGTAATTTTATGAGATATTTCATGCTAGTTGCCAAATGATGGTTCCCACATGTGTTAGGTGACTCACATGGGCTGATAAGAGCTGATCATTGGAGTGTATATACCAATAGTACATACATCTAAAAGCTGTGTATTGTACGAGTACGAATACGGGTGCATACGAGTAGAATTGTTGATGAAACTGAACGAGGATGTAATTGTAAGCATTTTTGTTAAGTAGAAGTATTTTGATAAGTGTCTTGAAGTCTTTCAAAAGTGTATGAATACATATTAAAACACTACATGTATATACATTTTAACTGAGTCGTTAAGTCATCGTTAGTCGTTACATGTAAATGTTATTTTGAAACCTTTAGGTTAACGATCTTGTTGAATGTTGTTAACCCATTGTTTATTATAACAAATGAGATGTTAAATTGTTATATTATCATGATATTATGATATATAATATATCTTAGTATGATGTATATACAGTTAAATGTTGTTACAACGATAATCGTTACATATATGTCTCGTTTCGAAATCATTAAGTTAGTAGTCTTATTTTTACATATGTATTTCATTGTTAATACACTTAATAATATATTTACTTATCATTTAACATAATTAACCAAGTGTATCAATATCTTAATATGATTCATATGTACCTAGTAAGACGTTGTTATAACGATAATCGTTATATATATCGTTTTCGAGTTTCTTAAATTAATAGTTTCATTTTTATGTATATAACTCATTGTTAAAATACCTAATGAGATACATACTTATAATAAAAACATGTTAACTATATATATAACCATATATATGTCATCGTATAGTTTTTACAAGTTTTAACGTTCGTGAATCACCGGTCAACTTTGGTGATCAATTGTCTATATGAAACATATTTCAATTAATCAAGTCTTAACAAGTTTGATTGCTTAACATGTTGGAAACATTTAATCATGTAAATTGATGTGCAGCGGGGTGTATATAAAATAGTTATTAATTTTAGCCAAAAAAATACTATTAAATACGATACAATTTTACACAAGATATTTATTTATTTATAGAATGGATATACTTAAACCTTGCTACAACACTTATAGGCAGTGTACCTAATCGTAAAGTAGTGTAGTTTTTAGTAAGTCCGGTTCGTTCCACAGGGAAATCTTTAAACAAAGCTTAACGCTATATTAGTTTACTTTTATAAAAATACAAATATATATATATAAGTAATATTATTATTATAAAGGGGGGTTTTTACCGTTTAATGACCGGTTTGTCGATTTTAAAACTTTAGTCGCAGTTAAAACCAAATGTAAAATAATAAATATAAATACAAGACTTAAATTAAAGCGTAAAGTAAATAACGATAATGAAATTGCGAATAATAAAAGTGCGATAAAATAAACTTGCGATAATTAAAAAGTACGATAATTAAAAGTGCAATTAAATACAAAATAAAGGAAATTAAATATGAAATAAAAGAATTATGCTTATTTAAACTTCCGTAATCATGATGTTTGACGTGTTGATTTTAGTTTTATGCCCATGGGTTAATTGTCCTTTGTCCTGGATTATTTAATATGTCCGTCTGGTTTTTGTCCATAACAGTCCATCAGTCATAAATATAAAGTGCGAGTGTCCTCGTCAAATTATCCTTATACCCGAAGTTAAATATTCCAACTAATTGGGGACTTAAACTGTAACAAGATTTTAATACTTTGTTTAATAATTACACCAGGGTGTCGACTGAGTGTAACCCAAGAATTTAATATTTTGTTATCAATTATACCAAATGTCCTTGTACATAATTTCACCCCTGTTTTAATTATTCTAGTGGCTATTAATCCAATCCCGTGTCCGGTTAAATGAACGATTATTCGTACATATAAATACCCCGCCCATCGTGTCCGATTGAGTGTATATGGTAATTTATAGGAACGCCCAATTGTAAATCTTTATATTAACATTAACAAACTATCATTTAGTTAAACAAATATAAAGCCCATTAATAGCCCATAGTCTAATTTCCACAAGTGTCGTTCTTTTGTCCAAACCCCAATTATGATACAAAGCCCAATTACCCAATTTTAGTGATTAGCCCAACATCATGATTACTTCGTTTTAAATAAGCATAATAATAACTTAGCTACGAGACATTAATGTAAAAAGGTTGAACATAACTTACAATGATTAAAAATAGCGTAGCGTTACACGGACAGAATTTCGACTTACACCCTTACAATATTCGCTAACATACCCTTATTATTAGAATTATAATTAAAATTAAAATATAAATTATAAATATATATTTTACGTATATATGGAGAGAAGAGAAAGATAGATGATATTTTTGGTGCACCAAAGCTCAATTTTTATAGGCATGTGGGCTGGAACTGGGGCTCATGCGATCGCATGGATTTATGCCTTCCAGGCCATGCGATCGCATGGCCAGCTGGGGAGGCACATTTTTGGTTGTTTTCTTCTGCCGACGGTTTTATAAATAATATAATATATTAAATAATTATAAGAATTATTTAAATATTATATTATATTTATGTGCATAGTTGACTTGTAATTTTTAGTCCGTTGCGTCGAGCGTTGAGAGTTGACTCATGTCCCGGTTCCGGATTTTCGAACGTCCTTGCGTACAATTTAATATCTTGTACTTTGCGTTTTGAATCTTGTACTCTTGTAATTTCGAGACGTTTCTTATCAATAATTGGAACCTCTTTGATTGTATTTTGTACTTTTGAGCTTTTTGGTCGTTTGCGTCTTCAATTCGTCGAATCTGTCTTTTGTCTTCACCTTTTATTATTTAAACGAATATCACTTGTAAATAGAACAATTGCAACTAAAAGCTTGTCTTTCTTGAGGAATAATGCTATGAAATATATGTTCGTTTTTAGCATTATCAAATATTCCCACACTTGAGCGTTGCTTGTCCTCAAGCAATATCGTCTTGAAATACTAGAATCACTTCTTTATTCTTCACACTTTGTACATCAGTGATTTCTATACGGCGGTATAAACAATGATAGTAACGATAGAACCATAGTTAAAGGTGGGTGTGTCATCCACAGTTGTCTCGGGTTTAGGTCAACAACACTTGCAATCAAATAGCCGATTTACTTTCGGTTTCCAAAGCAAAGTGCACATTTGAAAGGCGGTTTACAGTCCCACATGACTATGAAAATGTAGATCCTTAAGGAAATTGGATCTTTATGAAAATATTTGATCTTTTGAAAATTCAATCTAGCTTTTACCCTAGATAAGTTTTACGGAATAACCCTTCACCGGTGTTTGCAAAATATTTTTGTGGGTTTCAGATTTGAAAATTTTAGCTCAAAACTTGCGGTTTTGTGTCACCCACTTGCTAACCTTGTATTTGGAAAGCAACACGTCCAGTTTACTTGTCCCGTATATTACCTTTCGATAAACTACCGTCCGGTTGTAAAGGAAAGCGTTGAACAAGCAACTGTTAAGGCAATGTCCCCTGACATGCTTTTAATTATGGTCTATAACGTGTCGGATGCAATTACTATCCTTGGTAGGAGCAATAGTAAAGCTCACCCTTATGATTTTTCGGTCTGGCACAAGGTCCTGTCTTTGACCACTATGCAACCACCGTTCTTACGGTTGACACCCGATTTAGTTCAGGTGACCTAATGAATTCCAGGTGAATTCCTAGGATTTTACGTTCAATGGTAATGAACGCATTGAAAATAGGGTTTTCAGAAAACAAATCGGTTTGTAATTTTGATCAAAATATTTTCTCGTTCAAGCTCGAGTTTAGATATCATTGAATTCCATGAGTTTGAATTCTCAATCTTTAAGGTCAATCTCTAGGATTGAGTAATATCAGGCTTAAAAGCTGATTTTTAATCTTTAAGGAGATTATCCTTTCTGGGGATCTGATTCATTAGTCTTATCCAGCTAATTTGCACGGTGCCCCCCCATTTTACGAGATAAATCCTTCTCATGGTTAGGATAAATCTGACCACTTGGCGACCCTGTTTGATGCTGAGGTCCGTGGATTTCCTGCTGATTTTAGAGATGACTTTTCTAGATTTTTCGTCAACCTACAGCTGGTCTAGACGACAACTTCTTGACCTAAATCAAGAAGCGCGTGTCTTTTTCGGAAGACTTTACTTCCTTTTAATGATGGAATTGATTCATCGTGTAGATCCATCTCTTCTTTTCTTTCATCGGGTAAAATGGTTTAGTTTAGTCCAAAGCAAAAGTATTTTCAGTTATTTGTTACAGATATATGTGACATATGTTTAAAATAACTTGGTAAATTTTCCCACACTTGGCTTTTATTTTCCTTTTTATCGTCCTCTATTCCATTTTAAATGAATTTCAACATTTTGGTTTGTTTCTCAATTTATGTCCTTTCCGAGGTTACAATAATTTCGGTGTTAACACCTAGTTTTATCGTTCATAAATATGTATAAACATGATTTTGAGTTCATTTAATTGAAAATTTTGAAAAATTTTACTAGAATTGGGTAGTCAGTATATAAGACTAGGGCTGTTCTTTATTATCAGAGAGCACTAGATTCTAATACAACTACTACGTTACTAGTATTTTTAATGGTAACCAAGTGTATAAAGATAAAAATTTTAAAAATCCGAAAGAATTTAACCCCTTCCCACACTTAAGATCTTGCAATGCCCTCATTTGCAAGAAATCAGTGCAATTTAAATTATTGAGGGTGATTAGCGTAGAAATGATTAAATTTTACCAAAGTTTCCAAATATATTGGCGTTTGTTTGCTGAATGATAAATGGTGCATAGCATTTGTTCATTTCGTCTGTTGTTACATCACATTTATTTGTCATCTTGTCGTCAAAATTAGTAGCTTTTGCTGAACTTAATGCCAGTCTTTGAAAATGCGCTGTTTTACCCTGTTTTGAACAATCGACAATATACATACATACAAGTATAATCATGCATGGCAATTTGAAATGGGACTTAATATCCCACTTTCAAATTCTAAATATGAAATATTAGTACACAATAATAATAAAATAATAAAAATTACACAAATTTATCCAATAACATAAGTTTAAACATGAAAAAGTCAAAAGATAAAAACATAATAATCATAAAAATAACCAAATGGAACTAAATCAGTCTGGATAGGGGTTCCAGTTCATCTCATCGGGTGGGTTCCATTATTGGTTATAGGTGTTCTGATAGGCTTGGTCATAGTCATACCGGTTAAAGGGTGGTCGGATATCGGGGCTATGTGGCAGAAAATGAGCAGGTCGAGTAGGTACATAGTTATTTGGTACCTGATATGATAGCTGGCTCATGATTTGGTGCTGATGAACTAACCAGCTATCGTGTTGGCGTCGCCTATAATCCTCGTATACTCGCTCGGAGTTCCACTGCTCATACATACTATGTCTTGCCGCGTTCGTCATTGCTTCCTCATCTATACGAACGTGGACGTCAAGAATAGCATCTCGAAAGACATCCCTAATGTCTTCCGCCTCCTCCATTTCCTCGTCTGAGCCTCTCTCTTCCTGAGGATGAGATCCCTCATAGGGTACTGCCTGGTTACGTCTACTTTTCAATACCTTAGCACCCACATAAACTTTCAATCCTAAGGGCTCAACCTGTTCTCTACAAATCTGTAATGGACCCCCTTGGTTCCTATCAACACCTAAATACTCTCCAATGAGAGTAACAAAAATACCTCCTCCTATTATACTCTCGTCCTGCATTCCCTCTACCATTTTAGATAAATAAAAAGCAACACAGTAAGGGATATTAACAAAGCTTCTAGGATCCCGAATACACTTTAGGTAGAATAAATCATATAAGGTAATTTTTTCTTTATTATGACCTCTTTGTGTAATTGAGTTAGCCAAAAATCTATGAATAATACGAAGCTCGGCTCTGTCAATATGTGTATAGGAGTGTCCTCCTGCTCGTGTAAAAACATCAAAATGTGACATACGCCTCCAAATGGCGTCAGCGTCAAAGTTACTATCTACCCGTTCACCATAATGAATCAAGTTTGTACAATCGGGTAATAGCAACTCACTAGGAGTATATATCTGTAAGGCCCTGGCCATGTCCAGCATGGACATTCTGTACATCCTACCGCCAAGGATAAACCTAAGAAATCTTCTATCATCTATCCTAACTATATTTGTATCAAGTGATACAGTACTCATCAACTCAACACACCATTCCTTATATACAGGTCTACGAATGGTGAAAAGACGTTCCCAATCTGTAAAAGAAGAACTGCCATACCTTTGAACTAAAAGCTGTCTAACACGGTCAGCTAGATGGACCGTTTCCAAAGGGGCCCAATCGATTACCCTTGGCACCTCTACATTTTTTGTTGCCAATTTGAATTTGTTCCTTTGATATGTCTCGTAATCTCTCCATCTTCTATCAAATCTCAGATTAGGATGTAGAGTGTGCTCAGGAATCGTTGGGAATTCTACTGGCTGCCTCATTGGGAATACTATGAATTCATCAACAAACTGTACTGGATCATAATAAGGTATGTGCTGATCAGGCTGTTGTTGTTCCTGTTGTGGTTCTTGTTCGTGTTGCATTTCTGGTTCTGGTTCTGGTTCTGGTGCTGGTGCTGGTCGTCTAGATGATGATGCTCCTGAACCTCCAGTATTGGCTCTCTGTAAAACACATTAAACACAAAATTTGTGCATCCAAATATGCATTAGTGTTAGAAAAATAACAACTTAAAACAATCACTATAACATGTTAAATCAAAATTAAACTTATACACATTTTCACAATTTTTTACAACTCTACACTTTTCAAATAAGCACATATGAAAATGTATACAAAATTCATAAGCATTTAACTCAAATAACATGTCAAAATATTTATTACTAATAATTAAACAAGTCTCAAATGGCAAATATATCAAATTAATCAAGTTCATGAATTTTGGACTTAAAAAGTTCACTTTAATCTCCAAAAATCATGTTTAGGATCATTGTTTGGATCATTTAACTATCTAAACATGTTACACTACTCAATTTAGCAATAATTCATGACAAAAATCGGCCATAACCTGTTTATATCAAAAAGCCCCAAATTGCTCAAGAACACAAACCCTAGATTTCTAAAAATTTTGAAGTTTTTGGCTTCAAATCATGTTAAATAGCATCAATCTAGGTTATACATGCATAAAATACTAACAATTTAACACTAATTACACTAGAAATTAACAAAATTGCATTAGGTAAAAAATTGGTAATTATCACAAAAACTAGGAATTTATAGAGTTTAGGGGTGTAATTTTTACCAATTTGCTGAAGAATGAGAATCTAGGCATGATTAGAGCAAGAAAAATGACGAATTACGGTGAATTTTGGCGAAAATTTGGTGAATTTTTGGAGTTGGTTCGTGAATGTGTGTGTGTTGTGGTGAAGAACAGACCCGCTGCTGTTATTTGTTTCTGACCTGCATTTGGTCCCCATGCGATCACATGGGTTCCAAGTGCAAACCCCATGCGATCGCATGGGGTGCCGGCTACAGTGTTTTCAGCTTTTTTTTTTTTTTTTTTTTTTGTAAAACCTTATGCTTTATAAAACTTATAATTAATTAAATTTTAAAAATTTTGTTTTTCTTTAGGAGCGAGGGCGTTTCGGATCGTTGTCCTAGTCTGTCCCTCGACAAAATTTTAAAATTTGTCAAATCAAAGCGCGGTTTTTGAAAGTAAAGATTTATGGGTTTTTTAATATTTTTGGCATACTTTAATTCAATAAGATTAAAAATAATGATAATAAAAGTTCTCGTCCCTCCCTCGGGTAAAGCAATTTCGGTTCAAAGACCTAGTCTTCAACTTACGAAGAATTTTAAAAATCATATTTTTAACTTAATGAGATAAAGTAAATTTTTGTTTTTAAATTCACACAACTTAAATATAAAATTCAAAATTAATATTAAAAATTCACACCAAACTTAAAATTTGAAATGCATAAAATTAAAAATTCATATTTTAAAAATTAAAAATTCACACCAAACTTAATTTTAAAAATTCACATTATAAATTCACACCAAACTTATATTAATTTTTCAAATATTAACATTTTTAAAAATATTGTTTTTACAAAGTTTACAATATTAATTTAAGATTTAAATATTAATTTTAAAAAAATGTAAAAATAAAATTAAAAATCTTTTTGGCTTTTTATCCCACTTTAATCAATCAAATATTATCAAAAATATGCGCCCCTCTTTTCGGTAAAGTAATTTCGGTTCCAAGACCTAATTTAACTCATGACGAATTTTTGAAATATTTTGGGTTGATTGATTAAAGATATTTATACCTTAAGAATAAACGTTAAATTTCGCAGTGATGTAATAAATTTTTGAATGATATCAATAATTTCGGTCGCCAAACCTAATTTTATTCAATACCAATTTAATACTTTATAGCGAACAAATTAGCGTTTATTATCAAAAGGTTAAAAATAAAAAAAAAATAAAATAAAAACTGTACAGACTTACCTGTGAGATAGATTTCTTAGTTATATGATCTATCCCATTCATAAGATAGTCGGTTTAATTGGTTTTCCATAGCTACATAGGCGTAACCTCGAGCATTCAGTGTCTTTTCTTCTAAACATATGAACGGTCCGTCTCTGCATAAAGTAACAAATTCGGTATTTGAATAGGTTTGATTATTTGAACATTTACCTCCATGTGACCATTTTCCGCATTTGTGACATCTTTATAGGTGTCGTGCTCTTCTTTTCGCTGCGGATTTTGATTTTCCTTTACCAAATTGTAACTTATTATCTTCGCATCTAGATTCTTTTCTAACTCCGTCCATTCTTTCTCTAATTACTGATACTAATTCACTCGGTAGTATGTCATTATTACGTTTAGTGATCAAAGCGTGTAGCATTAGACCATGGTTTAGTTCACAGGCAGTCTTCATTTCGTAAAAACCTAAAAAAAAATAAAAATTCAGAATGGGGGGAGAAGACTAGTTCTTTAGGGTCTGCTAGGGAAAGACCATTCGGGTACCATTTTCGAGAACTACACGAAAACAGACAATCTAACTCTAACAGAAATACATATTATCCTTTAAAGACTTGATTCTCCCCACACTTAGTTAGCTGTGGTGTCGAAATTGTGATTAACTTCGTTGTCGACTTCCATCGGACCATGTATGTAATGTTTAACTCTGTGACCATTAACTTTAAATTCAATCCCATTTGAATTTATTAATTCTATCGTTCCGTATGGGAAAACTCTTTTGACTATGAATGGTCCAGACCATCTTGATTTCAATTTTCCAGGAAATAGCTTGAATCGTGAATTGAAAAGAAGAACTCTGTCTCCTTCTTTAAATTCTTTTGAACTTCTGATTCTTTTATCATGCCATTTCTTCGTTCTTTCCTTATAGATTAACGAATTTTCGTATGCTTCATGTCTTAATTCTTTTAATTCGTTTAGTTGACTTAATCGTAGACGTCCAGCTTCATGTAAATCAAGATTACATGTTTTCAAAGCCCAAAATGCTTTGTGTTCAATTTCTACTGGAAGATGACATGCTTTTCCATAAACAAGTCTAAAAGGTGTGGTTCCAATTGGAGTTTTGTAGGCTGTTCTAAAAGCCCAGAGTGCATCCTCCAATTTAATGGACCATTCCTTCGGATTTGATCCTACGGTTTTCTCTAGAATACGTTTTAAAGCTCGGTTGGTATTTTCAACTTGTCCACTTGTTTGTGGATGATATGCGGTGGAGATTTTATGAGTTACTCCATATCTTTTAAGAACTTTCTCAAGTTGATTATTACAGAAATGAGTACCCCGATCACTTATTAAAGCTTTCGGTGTTCCAAACCTTGCAAAAAGACGTTTTAAAAAGTTGACTACAACTCGTGCATCGTTAGTTGGGAGAGCTTCTGCTTCCGCCCATTTAGATACATAATCAATGGCTACGAGTATATATAGATTATTATGAGATTTTGGAAATGGACCCATAAAGTCAATACCCCAAATGTCAAATACTTCACATACTTGGATGACATTTTGTGGCATTTCATCACATTGACTTATTTTTCCGGCCCTTTGACATGCATCACAGGATTTGCAAAGAAGGTGTGCGTCTTTGTAAATTGTAGGCCAATAGAATCCAGCTTCATAAACTTTTCTTGCTGTTAGTTGAGGCCCATAATGCCCTCCAGTTGGTCCTGTGTGACAATGGTTTAATATTTTACTAGCTTCATCTCCAAATACACATCGGCGTATTATTCCATCGGGACAACTTTTAAACAGATGTGGATCTTCCCAAAAATAGTGTTTTATATCACTGAAGAATTTCTTTCGTTTTTGGTACGATAATCCTTTCTAAAGGAATCCACAAACTAAGTAGTTTGCATAGTCTGCAAACCATGGAATTTCTTTATAATCTATCTTCAATAGATATTCATCAGGAAAGTTGTCTTGTATGGCCGATTCATTTAGAACTTCTAATTCGGGATTTTCAAGACGAGAAAGATGATCAGCGGCGAGATTTTCTGCTCCTCTTTTATCTCGGATTTCAATATCAAACTCTTGTAAGAGTAAGATCCAACGGATTAATCTTGGTTTAGCATCTTGTTTTGAAAATAAGTATCTAAGAGTAGAATGGTCGGTATAGACCACCGTTTTTGCTAGAACGAGATATGATCGAAATTTGTCAAAAGCAAAGACAATAGCAAGGAGTTCTTTTTCAGTAGTTGTATAGTTTGTTTGTGCTCCTTGTAACGTCTTACTAGCATAATATATAGGTTGAAATCGTTTTTCAATCCTTTGTCCTAAAACGGCTCCCATTGCAAAATCACTTGCATCGCACATTAGTTCAAATGGTAGATTCCAATTTGGTGTTATCATGATCGGCGCATTAGTGAGTTTTTCTTTAAGAATATTAAAAGATTTGATACACTCATCTGAAAAGATGAATGGCGCATCCTTTTCTAGGAGTTTATTCATAGGAGTGGCAATTTTAGAAAAATCTTTTATGAAACGTCGGTAAAAACCGGCATGCCCTAGAAAACTCCTAACTCCTCTAACATTGGTGGGATGTGGAAGTTTAGCAATTACATCTACTTTAGCTCTATCCACTTCAATTCCTTCTTTTGAAATTTTATGTCCAAGAACGATGCCTTCTTTAACCATGAAATGGCATTTCTCCCAATTAAGTACTAGATTTGATTGTTCGCATCTAAGAAGCAATCGTTCCAGATTAACTAGACATGATTCAAATGTATCACCGAAGACTGAAAAGTCATCCATGAAAACTTCCATGCATTCTTCTATCATGTCGTGAAAAATCGCCATCATACACCTTTGAAAGGTTGCAGGGGCGTTGCAAAGTCCAAATGGCATGCGTTTGTAAGCAAAAGTACCATAAGGGCACGTGAATGTGGTTTTCTCTTGATCTTCGGGTGCTATTAGAATTTGAAAATATCCGAAAAATCCATCTAGAAAACAATAGTAACTATTTCCGGCTAATCTTTCCAACATTTGATCTATGAAAGGTAAGGGAAAGTGATCTTTTCTGGTGGCGTCATTTAATTTTCTATAATCAATACACACACGCCATCCTGTTACAGTCCTAGTAGGAATAAGCTCATTTTTCTCATTTGTAATGACAGTCATGCCACCTTTCTTAGGCACGCATTGAACTGGGCTTACCCATGGACTATCAGAGATTGGATAAATTAAACCTGCATCTAGCAGTTTAATAATCTCTTTCTTAACTACATCTTGCATATTAGGATTTAGTCTTCGTTGGCGTTGCACATACGTTTTATGACCTTCTTCCATAAGGATTTTATGTGTGCAATACGAAGGACTTATTCCTTTAATATCATGAATTTTCCATGCAATGGCTGGTTTATGAGCTCTCAACACAGAAATGAGTTGTGATTTCTCATTTTCAGTAAGAGAAGACGATATTATTATAGGTAATTCAGATTCACCATGTAAATAAGCGTATTCCAAATGGTTTGGAAGTGGCTTTAACTCTAATTTCGGAGGTTCTTCTATCGATAATTTGTATCGATATCTGTCTTCTTCTTTTAGCATTTGAATTTCTTCTGTTGTTGGTTCATATCCATTAGCTATAAGTGTAGCTAACATTTCAGCTTCATCAATTGGTTCATTACCTTCTCCTAAAGAACATTCTCCTGTTCCTTGTAATTCTGGAAATTCTTCTAATAATTCTGCATGTGCTTCTATAGTTTGAATATAATAACATGTATCATCTGCAGATTGCGGTTGTTGCATTGCTCTATCAACTGAAAAGGTAACACTCTCATCCTCTATACTTAGGGTCAGTTTCTTACCGAACACGTCTATCATTGCTTTAGCCGTGTTTAAGAATGGTCTTCCTAATATGAGAGGAACTTGAGAATCTTCTTCCATGTCTAAAACAACAAAATCTACTGGAAATACTAAAGTACCAACTTTAACTAGCATGTTCTCCATTATCCCTCTAGGATATTTTATTGATCTATCGGCTAGTTGTATGCTTATTCTGGTTGGTTTCAATTCTCCAAGGTCTAGTTTAGTGTATAGTGAATACGGCATTAAATTTATACTAGCACCTAAGTCTGCCAATGCTTCTATTGAACTAAGACTACCCAGAAAACATGGAATTGTGAAACTTCCTGGATCAGATAATTTTTCTGGTATCTTATTCAACAGCACTGCTGAACAATTAGCATTCATAGTAACAGCCGATAGTTCTTCCATTTTCTTTCTATTTGAGATTAGATCTTTCAAGAATTTAGCATATCTAGGCATTCCTGAAATCACATCAATGAAAGGAAGATTTACATTTATCTATTTAAACATATCCAAGAATTTGGATTGCTTGGCTTCAAGTTTCTCTTTCTTCATTTTACTCGGATAAGGAAGTGGTAGTTGGTATGGTTTAACATAAGGTTTATCCTTAACTGTGTTATCTTCATTAACCTTTTCAACTACCGGTTCTTTTTCCTTATCTTGATCAGGTTGTGGTTCTTGTGGAGTAGGAATAGTTTCATCAGAAGTTACAGGTATTTCCGGTGGTTTAAGTGTTGTACCACTTCTTGTGGTAATGGCTTTAGCTGTTTCATTCCGGGGGTTAGCATTTGTATCACTAGGTAGACTTCCCGGTTTTCTTTCACCTATTAACCTTGCTAGGTTACTTACTTCTTGTTCCAGATTTTGAATAGAAGCTTGTTGATTTCTAAATGCTTGAGCATTTTGTTCATTAGTTTGTTTCTGAGATGTGAAAAACTGCGTTTGAGTTTCAACTAGCTTCGTCATCATATCTTCTAAATTCGGCTTTTTATCATCGGTTTGTTGTGGTGGTTTGTTTTGAAAATTAGGTCTTTGCTGATTGCAATTATTATTGGATACTTGTTGATTGCTAGGACCTTGTTGGTTGTTGTATGGAATATTTCGGTTATAATTATGGTTTTGATTGTAAATCGGTCTTGGCGGTTGATAATTATTCTGATAATTATTTCCAGGCCTTTGGTTTATGTAAGAAATATTCTCTCTTTGTGTAACAACCCAAACCAACCCTCGACCAAACCACGCGAAAATGCAAAATAAAAAAAAAATTCCTGTGCAGCATACCCGTGCGGCGCGCCAGATAGGGGCGCGGCGCGCCAAAGTGGACTGTCCGGAAAGTCTCAAAATGCGAAAAAGATTGACTAGTTCCCGACACATTTAGACGAAACGCTTTTTACCATACATCCAAATATGTAAAACTAACTTGTTTCAAATATAAAATCAATGTTTTACAGGCGGGGCCCACATCGGCCGTTTTACGAGTTTAATACAAATTACGAGTTTCGACCACCAAAAAGTTTAAGTTCCAAACTACACAATGAGCATGACGTTTGGGATTAAACTACCCAACTATCGGTCAAACTCCAAGAGCTACTAAAGCCAAAAGCGTCCCCTAGCATCAAGCGGGATCTCTAGTCCAAAACGATGCCCTTACCCTTGTCCAAAACCGAACCTATAAAATGGTAAACAACGAGAGGGTAAGCAAAGCTTAGTGAATGCAATAATTATACGAATACATATATAATTATACCTACTTGCATACACTTACACAACCGCAAACATGCTAGCAAACAACATTAGCTTATCGTCGCAATATCAAGCTATAAATCTCCCAAACCACAAGCTAGCATAACAACCGCATATAAATATAACTCGAATAATATAATATGCTTACAACACAAATAACCATGGTTAACCAATAGTACAAGGGAACGACGCTCGCGAAAACGCCATCGGTGTTCATAACATCCGTTAGGGCACTTAACACCTCGCACCACTAACCCCTAGGGTGGCACCTTAACACCTCGGCACTTCACCCCGAGTGGCATCTTAACACCTCGATGCTTCACTCATTATTTTACGGAGTGGTGTCTTAACACCTCGACACTACACTCCTAGGTGGCATCTTAACACCTCGATGCTACACCCGAGTGGCATCTTAACACCTCGATGCTACACTCTTCACGTGAAACGTGGTGTCTTAACACCTCGACACTACACCTTTCACACTACACCTTTCATGCTACACTCTTCACGTGAAACGTGGTGTCTTAACCCTATGACACTACAGGGTATTGCTCGTGAGTGGTTTAATAAGTTGCCGGCGGGTAGTATTGCCGGGTTTATGGATCTGCGGACAAAGTTTTTACTGCAATATCAGAATCAGAGACCACGCAAGCGCACTCACATTGAATGCCATGACATCGTGCAGAAGTCCAAGGAATCTTTGGGCGAATTTCTCACAAGGTATACTAATGAGTGCCTGCGTATACCAGATCTCAAACCAGAGCAACAGATTTCCGGACTCATACATGGTATAAACTCAGAACGTCATCCAACACTGGTAAGGCGTCTGCGCCATACAGTCCCAACAACTTATGCTGAGGCGCTTAATGAATGCCACGACTATATGCGGAGTGGCGAAGATAATGACATTCCAACAGCTAGCACACGCAACGAGAGGAAGGACGATGATGATCGTTCGCGCGATCAAAACCGTGGTAACAACTCTCGCGGAAGGTATCCTAGCGGTGGTCCTATCAGGAATGATAAAGGGAAATCAAGTGGCAATTATCGAAACAATAATCAGCGCGGCATCAACAATCAGAACTATGCGCTTCTTAAAAGCTTATCCAAAATGCCCAAAGAAATTTTGGCGACGGAGCCAGTATGCGCGACCTTCGCGGTTCCAACTCCGCTTACAGAATTTGGTAAGCGGGATAAGATAAAGTATTGTGAATTTCACGATGATTACGGGCACGATACGAATAGGTGTAAAAACTTGATGGAACGGGTACTGGAGGCGCTCCGTGCGGGTAAGTTGGATCACCTCAAACCGCCAAAGAAAGATAAAGGGAAAGCCGCAGAAGAAGGGTCAAAAACTAAAACCTTCGCGTGGCAGAAAGTGGATAAGACCAAAAATGATGATTTAACCATTAACATGGTTGACGCAGAGAAATTAGGTCAGCGAAGAAAGTATAACGATCATCAGGATTGGGAACTTCTTCCAATCACTTTCCCTCCTGTGTTGTCAATTGACAGGGTGAATGAACCTATCATTATCAAGTGCCGCATTCCTTCTTGCGGGGTGCAGGTCAAGCGCATGCATGTCGACACTGGGAGCGGCGTTGACATTATGTACGAGCATTGCTATCAATTTCTTCCCGAACACGTGAAGGCGCAGCTACGTCCGTCTGATATCACGCTGTCTGGTTTTTCCGGAGAAAGCTCATGGCCCGTGGGACGGATAGAGTTAGTAATAGAGCTCGAAGATGACAAGAATCCGCAGTTAATAAGGAACGAATTAGTTGACTTTTATGTGGTTCGCTCGACTTCGCGATATAATGCGCTACTGGGAAGAAATTTCATACGGCGTTTTAACATCATACCTTCGGTAGTGCACGGTTTGATTAAGTTTCCTACTAAGGGAGGAGTTGCCACAATGGTGTCACATCAAACGATTGAGATATGTGCGTCAGTTGTGCAAATTAACATCCCTAGCGTCGGGGAGCAGATTGCAAGCAGTGCGGTCATTGCTAATCGCTTGCATCCAGATAAGCGTATAAAAATCGGCGCAGGTTTATCAGCTGAAACCAAGGCTAAGTTACATGGTATATTGTCCGCAAACGCAGATGTTTTCGCATGGCGCGAATCAGATATGACAGGTGTCCCGCGGGACATTGCGGAACATAAGTTGAATGTTAATCCATCGCTCACACCTGTTAGACAAAAGAAGCGGCATATGGCTTTAGACCGCAGTGATTGGCTATGCGCAGAAGTAGACAACCTTGTGAAAGCAAACATTCTACGCGAAGTGCGTTATCAAACATGGGTTGCCAATCCGGTGTTGGTGAAAAAGGCTGATGGTAACTGGCGAATGTGCGTTGATTTTAAAGACATTAACAAAGCATGTCCTAAAGACAATTACCCTCTCCCGGAGATAGATTGGAAGGTTGAATCTTTGTCTGGATTCAGATATAAGTGCTTTCTGGACGCATACAAAGGTTATCACCAAATTCTAATGGCTGCGGAAGACGAAGACAAGACTGCTTTTCATACACCGCAGGGTATTTATTGTTACACAAAGATGCCTTTCGGCTTGAAGAACGCGGGCGCGACCTATCAGCGTGTAATTGACGCAGCATTCAAGCCTCAAATTGGCAGAAATCTTGAAGCGTATGTCGATGACTTGGTAATCAAAAGCAACACCGAAGAAGACATGCTCGCAGACATCCTAGAAACGTTTGCCTCTCTGCGAAGGATCAACATGAAGCTTAATCCGCTTAAATGTAGCTTTGGAGAGGAGGAAGGCAAGTTTCTAGGTCATGTGGTGACAGCGCGGGGTATCAAGGCTAATCCCAAAAAGATTGAAGCTATTGATAATTTACCATCTCCGAAAACAAAGAAAGATGTGCAGAGTCTCACTGGGAAGCTCGCAGCAATCACGCGGTTTTTGTCAAAAGCCGCAGAGCGTCAGCTACCATTCTTTAACACTTTGAAAAACTGTTTGAAGAAAAAGGATTTTGTCTGGACTCAGGAAGCAGAATCAGCCTTTCAGGAGATGAAAAAGGTGCTTGCAGAGTTACCAACACTTACTGCGCCAGTCCCTGGGGAGACGTTAACGCTGTACCTTGCGGCATCAAAGGAAGCAATAAGTTCAGTTCTCATCGCAGACCGCGAAAAGGTAACTTATCAATTTACTTGCATTATTTATTTCGTAGAACTTTAACGCTGAGGTTTTCTCAGACACAAATGCCGGTCTACTTCGTAAGCAAGACGCTGACATCAAGCGAAGTAAACTACTCGCCAATAGAGAAGTTAGTATATGCGCTTGTCCATACAGCGCGGCGTTTACGCCGATACTTTCAAGCACATCCGATTGTGGTTCTAACTGATCAGCCAATCAAACAGGTTGGTACATGATTACTTTGCGGCAATGACCGGGGTTACCGCATTGACTAACGCAATCATTTTATTTCATTCAGGTACTGTACAAGCCCGAGATTTCTGGCCGAATGGCCAAGTGGGCAGTCGAATTGGGAGAACATGAAATAAACTTTTCTTCACGCAGTGCGGTTAAGGGTCAAATACTTGCTGACTACCTAGCAGAAATACCTGCGGATGTCGAAGCGTTAGCAGAACATCAAGATCCGCCCGCACCTGTTCTATCACCATGGGAATTATACACCGATGGTGCGTGTAGCGCATCTGGTGCAGGCGCAGGTGTAATTTGGACAGGTCCAGGCGGTGAGGAACATACGTACGTACTGCGGTTTAATTTTGCTGTCACAAACAATGAAGCAGAGTATGAGGCTCTGCTAGCAGGTATGCGCATCGCGCATAGGTTGAATGTTAAAATCTTGCACGCTTACGTGGATTCAAAGCTAGTATGCAATCAAGTCTGCGGAGACTTCGAAGCGCACGACATTGCTATGCAGCAATATTTATCGCTTGTTCATAATCTCGCTGACCAGTTCGAGGCTTTTCAAATCTCGCACGTAATGCGGGGGCAAAATAAGAAGGCGGATGCGCTAAGCAAACTAGCTGCCTTGGCTTTTGATCATATGGGTAAGAAAATTCTAATAGAGGAACTCAACGCAAAATCTATTGTCATGATGCCTCTAGTGGCACCGGTTGAGGAATCAAGCCCAACGTGGATGACGCCCATCATCGCTTTTTTACGGGACGGCACTTCACCCGCGGACTCCTCCGATGCGAAGAAAGTCCGCACAAAGGCACCGCTTTATGCCCTCGAGGGTGACGTCTTGTATCGAAGAAACTATTTGGGACCGCATTTAAGGTGCGTAGGTCCGAAAGAGGCAGAGGAAGTTATACGCGAGGTGCATGAGGGTGCATGCGCCCTTCATTCGGGACACATGTCCATTGTGTCAAAAATCATGCGGTTAGGTTATTATTGGCCTACTATGTACGCAGACACCGCGCGTATTGTCAAGCAATGCGAATCATGCCAAATACATGCACCTATCAGCAGGGCACCTGCGCATCCAATGATACCGGTCTCCTCGCCATGGCCATTCTGCAAATGGGCGATCGACATAGTCGGAGCATTCCCCAAAGGCCAAGGAAATGTCAAATTCTTAATTGTTGCAATCGATTACTTCACGAAGTGGGTCGAAGCGAAACCGCTGGCAACAATTTCGGGGAAAAGAGTGCGGAATTTTGTATGGGAAGACATTGTCTGTCGATTCGGCATACCCAATGAAATTGTTAGTGATAACGGTACACAATTTGCCGGCGATCCTTTTCGCAGTTGGTGTGCGGAGCTTAATATTAAGCAAACTTTTACTTCAGTTGCGCATCCGCAGGCGAATGGCCAGTGCAAAGTTACCAACCGAGATATAGTTGCTGGAATCAAGGCAAGGTTGGGTCATGACCGCGTTGGTTGGGTGGATGAGCTTCCAAAGGTTTTATGGGCGCATAGAACCACACCCAAAGCAAGCACTGGTGAGACTCCGTTTAGTTTGGTTTATGGGTCAGAAGCTGTTGTACCCGCAGAGATTGGGGTACCAACGTTCCGCATACAAAACTTTGATGAGCAAAATAACTCTGAAGCTCTGCGGGAAAATCTTAATCTGCTTGAAGAACGCAGACTCTCTGCGGCTGTTAACGAAGCAAATAACAAGCAGAAAATCGCAAAGTATTACAATCAGCGTGTGCGTTCACGCACTTATAAGTGCGGTGATTTGGTTTGGCGCCAGAACGATGCAAGTCATGCGGAAGATACTGGGAAACTGGGACCTCGTTGGGAGGGCCCATACAGGGTAGCAAAAGCAAGCAACACCGGGGCATACCATCTAGAGACATTAGATGGCAAACCTGTGAAACGCACTTGGCATGCGACGTTATTGAAAAAATGTTACATGTAGCTAGATGGACTTGATCACTCCAATTTGTTTAGCACATTATTTTATTTTTCATCCTTTCGGATATGTCGCAGTTGTAATCATAATTAATGCCAAATAAAAATAATTACATGCGCATACTTTCGTTGTCCATTTATATTTTTTGTATGCGATTCCTGCCTACTTAAGGGGTGTCCTCTAGCCCCCGTGCGGCAGAAGCCTGTTTGGTTACAAGGCTAGACAATAACGGCAGGCGAAGGGAATTGGTTTTCCCCTAGCCAAGCGCCACGCAGACTAGATGGCTGCAAAGTCGACTTTAAATATACAAGCATTGGTTTGCTTGTGCGTAATCGCTCTCGCATTGGTTTGCTTGAGGAACTCCTAAGCATAAAAACATTGGTTTGTTTTTAGTTGCGTTTGCTTACCATACAACTAATAGTGCACCTCTAGTACATGACAAAGCAATAGCGCAGTAGCTTTTGAGTCTAAATTATTAAAGGTAAGTTAAAATATTGGTTTATTTTACGCAGTACCATCCGCATACGCATAAGTTGTGGTTAACTATGCGCATGCGCATGCGGTTCATAATTTGTTTTGACTCGCGATATATAAACAAGGATATCACGCATGCATAACAGACAAACATATATACACATCCAAATAAATTATTACATAAGTAATTGTTTCACATGCCTGCCCAACATGGGACTTAGGGCTCCTAAATACATTTACAATTACCTGCCTAAGATTAGGGCTTACGGTACAAACTACTCTAGTAATCCTCCTTCAAAAACCCATCAAGCGGCATCGTCGGGTCAGCCGCAAACGCATTGATCAAAGGGATAGGGATGGACTTGATTGCCTCTTCCGCCTCCAGCAGCGCCGCGGCCGTTCCCTCCTTTAATTTCTTTTGGACAATGTCGGGGAACGGTGGAGTTAGGCCGCATGCCTGGATCACTTCCCGCACAGCCTTGCTCACCTCATGGTCCTTGACCGCATCGACATAGGCATTAAACCGGTCGGACACGGGCTCGGAGTCCATCACTTTCTGCGCAATTGCGGGAAGTGCGGTGCGCAGCATTGTCATATCTGCCTCGGCCAGCTCGCAGTTGGTAACCGCATCGTCCCTCTCCCTCGTCACCTTTTCCAACTCCAGCCTCACTCGCTCAGTTTCCCCCTTTGCCTGATCAACCGCACCTACAAGCTCTTGGTTCTTTTTTCTTTCTTGAATCAAGGAGGCCTTGGTTTCGGCCGCAGTCAATTCAACAGCTTTGCGGGCCTCCTCAGCAGCGTCCCTGTCCTTCTTTGCCTGATCTACACCCGCCTGCAGCAAACCCAACTCCACCTCTTTGCGCAGTGCAACATCGTATAGGCTGGAGGATCGACGGGCTTGATCCGCAAACATCCCAAAGAATACCAGCCCGTTCTGGACAAAGGCGTTGATCGCCTGGTTAAACGGCAGCGCGGTCAGTTGCTCGCGGAACTCTGCTGGGAAGATTTGCTGCAAGAATGCAGATTGCTCCGCAGCATTTTCTGCGGAGGACTGGCAAAGTTGGCGGAGGTTGGCAACACGGAAGCTGCCTTGCGGAGGAGGTAATGTAGACTCAGACTCGACGGAGATCGCCTTGTCTTTGGATGTGGCAGTGGCCTGCAGCTCGGGGTTGACCCGCGGTGTTGTTGGCTGCGTCTCCTCCACATGCTCTGCAAAATACTCAGCTTAGTACGCAGATTTTTCTACGCGGTATACATGCGAAAAAAATAAACGCTCACCATTAATGGGGGGAGGTAGGTCTGCGGACCGCGGCTCGATGGCAACAAAATTGTCGTTGCGCATATCCTCCAGCTGCTTAGGAGTCTTCTTCTTCTTCTTCTGCGCCTCGGACGTCCCAGCCGCCTTGCGTTTATTGCCTGACTCCGCCGGCGATTCCTCCACATGTTCGCTAGCAGCTGCCTGCTCTAGCTGTTTGTCCACATCCTGCTTGTGGAAAGAGATCCCAGCAATCTCCTCCGCGGTAAGCACCTTCTTCATCCTCATCTCTGCAAACAATAAACGCCTGCGTTAGAAAATATACAAAAATTTATGTAAATACGCGTTTATGCTATTCCTACCCTTTCCATCGGGTCCAACTATGGCCGGCCGCACATCCTCCCAAGGCCAATACGCGGAGATCTTCCCCAACCGCAGCATAACATTACCATACGAACGGTGCACCAGTTGTGCGTTGACGCACTGCTTCAACAACCTTTTCTCCTCGTCATCCAACGCTGGCATCTTGTTCACATCTTTTTCTACCTTCTCGCACCAAATGAGCGTCTGCGGGAAGCCAGTGCCTACTACGGTCTGGTCGACGAAGAAAAAAGTTTCTTTCCAACTTCCCGCATTCGATTTCGGGGTTTTTGTGAAATTTTGGCGTGCGAAGAAGGTGAACCAAGATTTATGGTGGTTGGCTAAGCGGAATAGGTGGCAAAAAACCTTCACCAATGGTACTGTGTCGAGTGCAACACACCACATCTCGAATAGAACGATTTTGCCTATCGCATACGGGTGCAATTGCCCTAGCCCTACTTTGAAATGATCTAGTACGCCTAAAAATAAGTCGGTGGGTGGAACCCTAAAATTACCATGCTTAAAAGCATGTTCGTAGATCGCCACCTTATTTTCTGGTGGCTGATGGGCTCGCTGGCTAGGCAGTGGTGGTACCGGATTGTAACCCGCAAGAGGGGGGTATTGCTTAACTAAGTGGTCGATGTTTTTCTGGCCTATGTTGGACTCTACATTCTCTACGAAAGTTTCATTAGCTTTGGTCATTTTTAGATGAATGGAGAACGACTGACCTTTAAATGACGATCGGAATTTGACGGAGTTGATCGGAATTGATAGGATTTGAAGGCGAGAGCGTATTTGGGAAGCTTGACACCGGAAAAGTGAAAATGTGTGTGATTTGGGGCTATTTATAGGCAAGATTGGGGGAGCGTGGGTTGGAATGGTGTTATCGTGGCCATACACGTGTAATGCAATCGACGGGTAGAATTTGCTGATCGCGCGTGGTGTCAGTTAAGAATGATTAACAAACACGCGCGTGGTTCGCACGCGCCTGCGGCATTGTTACTTTATGTCTTGTCAGCCGAATGGGCTTCTGCGATTGTGACAGGCATCGAGGCGCACGCGAGGACATTAAATGCTCGTCGTCCTTTTGTTTTCTCTTTTTCGCTTAATAGTTTGATATCATATGACTTGCGTCATATAACATCAAACTGGGGGGACTTAATGATACCGCAGCCCGCATGCGCATGTAACATACACACGGGCATGCGCTATGGTGCGCATGCGGGGTGCTCTCATGCGGCATGCGGCATGCGGATCCGTATCTGGTCCTTTACGGCGGTTGAGCAAATATCTTTTCCATAATTATATCCGTGATTCGGGGGAGATGGTTATGGAAACGATTATCACTATCCTATGACGGTTCTAGAATTAGGGTTTGCCTATAAATACAAACCCTAATCGTCGTTAGCACCATACCACGTTGCGTAGCCATCTTCTACCACACATCCTACGTAACTTACATCCTCTATCATCTTCTAAAGGTTAACAGGTGAGTTCTTTATTAACTGGTACCTACAACCTTGCTTGGGGCCTTCTGATCGACGGACGTCATCGAAGGTAGACTTAATCACTTGGCCACCCCGCCGACATCATCATGTCGGCCAGGGTTATTCACGGTAGCCGGACCGGAGAGCCACGTTCTAAGATCCTTAAACCCCTCCTTTACGTTGAGCAAGCACGTTAAGACCCCTCGGTTAAAATATGCATGATCATATACATACGCATATAATTATTCCACTCACCTCAAAGTCTTGTGAAAAGATACCCGAGCTTGCAAGACCTCAAAGTAACGTACCTATCATATTATACACATCATCAAACGCAACTCAATTCAGTCAACCAATTCTTTCACCATTCCTAAGTCATTTTGACCCAAAGTGCAATCCCGACCCATTTTGCACCATTAACCCTAATAATGGGTCAACTTCACCAAAAACCCTAACTCTAGTCAAGATGGGTTTAAAACACATTTAGGTCACAAGGCTAACTCGTTTTCATAATTACTAGGCCACTTAGGTCATTAAAGACCCATTTGACCCATTTCAAGGTCAACACACCCATTTGGGTCATCCATGCCCAATTAACACCCATTTACATATCATTGAAGTGTTCTAGTACTTTAACTAACTAATTAGGTTCATAAACATAAATTAACACTTTGAAAACCCTAATTAGTTACCTTTGAGTCTACATGACCCAAATTCACCCAAAACCCCCAAATTACTAGCAAGTGGGTTTTGTGTGCATCACTAACCCAAACCCTAACCCTTAATGCAATTAAAGTGAGAATCTAGGTTTTAGAACTTACCAACACAATCACTACGTAGCTAGCGACTAGATGAACGACTTTAGAACTCGCACTAAGACCCGATTCAACCTCTTTCACCCTTTGATGGAGCTTTCTCTCTCAAGGATTGCACTCTCTCTCTAGAGTTTAATTGGAGAAGATGAGGTTGTTGTGGGAGTAGTAAATGAGCTCCCCAAAACTGATCTAGGGTAATAAATTCGGCCTCCAAGGGATTTTACCAAAATACCCTCAAAATATCTAATTTAAAAGAAAGAGAGAATCTGTCACAGACAGATGGCGCGGCGCGCCACCTAGCCGCGCGGCGCGCGACCCTCCCAGTTCAGCATCTTTTGTCTTTTTAATTATGTGCAACAAAAACCCCAAACTTGAGTAACTCATATACACATATGTACACTACGAATATTCGGGTCTTACAACTCTCCCCCACTTATTCGGATTGCGTCCTCGCAATCCAAGCCGCATGACACGAGGGAAGATAAACCAACATGAACTCTTCGGGTTCCCAAGTGAACTCGGAACCTTTACTTCGTCGCCATTGAACCTTGAAAGTTCTCACCTCTTTATTTCTCAACTTTTTCACCTTCTCGTCAAGGATAGCAATCGGTTCCTCGACATATTCTAACTTGTTGTTTAGCTCGATCTCGTCTAAGGGCATCCATGATGAATCATCCGCAAGACACTTACGGAGGTGGGAAACATGAAATGTATTATGGATCCCCGCAAGCTCTTCGGGTAATTCTAATCGATATGCAACTTCACCAACACGAGCTAAAACCTGGAATGGCCCAATAAACCGAGGAGCTAACTTTCCCCGTTTTCGAAATCGAATAATACCCTTCCATGGCGAAACCTTAAGCATCACCATATCGCCTTCTTGGAACTCAATCAATCGCCTACGTCTATCGGCATACGACTTTTGCCTATCTTGAGCCTTCTTCAAATGTTCCGGAATCAAATCGATCTTGCTATTGGTCTCTAAAACCAAATCGGTACTCCCGATCTCTCTTTGACCCACTTCTCCCCAACAAACGGGAGTTCGACACCTACGCCCATAAAGCATTTCGTAAGGTGGCATCCCGATACTAGTATGATAACTATTATTGTACGAGAATTCCACCAAAGGCAAATGCTCATCCCAACTACCACCGAAGTCAATGATGCACGCTCGTAGCATATCTTCCAAAGTTTGATTCGTACGTTCGGTTTGACCGTCCGTCTGAGGATGATATGCCGTGCTCAACTTCAATTGCGTACCCATATCTTCATGAAACTTTTCCCAAAACCGAGATGTAAAACGGGTATCTCGATCCGAAATAATAGATATAGGAACCCCATGTCGAGAGACCACTTCCTTGATAAACAACTTAGCCAAGGTCTCCGACGATATCGCTTCTTTAATGGGAAGAAACAAAGCTCTTTTTGTCAATCGGTCAACTATAACCCAAATCGAATCGAATTGGGTTCTCGCCGTTTTAGGTAACTTTGTAATGAAATCCATGGTAATGTGCTCCCATTTCCATTTCGGGATTTCTAACGGTTGCAATTTACCATACGGCTTTTGGTGTTCGGCTTTTACTTGCAAACACGTGACGCATTGCTCAACATACTTCACAACATCACGCTTCATGCCCGGCCACCAATAATCTTTCTTCAAGTCAAGGTACATTTTCGTCGCTCCCGGATGAATGGAGTATTTTGACTTATGTGCTTCATCAAGTAGCACTCGTCGGTAATCACCCATCTTAGGCACCTACACCCTTCCTTGAAAGGACAACAACCCACGCGGACCCATAGTAATAAACTCCGATTGGCCCACGATTCGCTCCGTATGCTTGTTGTGAACATAAGCCTCTATTTGAATCTCACCAAGCTTTTCAAGAAAATCGTTGGTAATAATCAAACGTAACGACCCCACTTTTATCGCCGGATGTTGACTCTTTCGACTCAACGCATCCGCGACCACATTCGCCTTACCCGGATGATAAAGTATTTCACAATCGTAGTCTTTCACCACATCCATCCACCTACGTTGGCGATAATTCAAATCTCGTTGATTAAAGAGATGTTTCAAACTCTTATGATCCGAATAAATGGTACACTTGACACCATACAAGTAATGGCGCCAAATTTTCAACGCATGCACTACCGCCGCCAACTCAAGATCATGAGTCGAATACCTCGCTTCATGTTCCTTTAATTGTCGTGAGGCATAAGCGATAACCTTACCTCTTTGCATTAGAACACACCCGAGACCATTTAAGGAAGCATCACAATAAACCACCATGTCTTCAACACCTTCCGGTAACACTAACACCGGAGCTTGACACAACTTCTCTTTTAACAATTGAAAAGCAATTTCTTGCTCGTTCTCCCAACCAAACCTCGCATTCTTCCTTGTCAATTTCGTCAATGGAGAAGCAATCTTAGAAAAGTCTTGGATAAGCCGACGATAATAACCGGCCAATCCGAGAAAACTTCGGATTTCCGTAGGCGTAGTCGGTCGTCCCCAACTCTTCACCGTTTCGATCTTCCCCGGATCTACTTGAATACCGTTTTCGTTCACGATATGACCAAGGAATTGAACTTCCCTTAGCCAAAATTCACATTTGGAGAACTTTGCATACAACTTCTCCTTTCGTAGCGTCTTCAATACTTCACGCAAATGACGTTCATGCTCGTTCATACTTTTCGAGTAGACTAGTATGTCGTCAATGAACACTATTACCGACTTGTCCAACATAGGTTGGCACACTCGGTTCATAAGATCCATGAATGCCGCCAGTGCATTCGTAAGACCAAAGGGCATAACTACAAACTCATAATGCCCGTAACGCGTTCGAAAAGCCGTTTTTTCTATGTCTTCCTCACGGACCCGCATTTGGTGATAGCCGGACCGTAGGTCGATCTTAGAGAAATACGTTGCACCTTGAAGTTGATCAAATAAATCGTCAATCCTAGGTAATGGATAACGATTCTTGATCGTCACTTTATTCAACTCACGGTAATCAATGCACATACGCATACTACCATCTTTCTTCTTCACAAATAATACCGGAGCGCCCCATGGCGAAGCACTCGGTCGAATAAAACCCTTCTCGAGCAACTCTTGGGTTTGATTTAACAACTCTTGCATTTCTGTTGGTGCTAAACGATAAGGAGTTTTAGCAATGGGAGTAGCCCCCGGAACCAACTCAATGCGAAACTCGACTTGTCTTTCCGCCGGAACACCCGGTAACTCATCCGGAAAAACGTCTTCAAACTCATTAACTACCGGAATTTCACGAATAGGTGGTGACTCATTACGAGTATCAACAACATGAGCAAGGAAAGCCATGCCACCGGTAACAACGGAACGACGTGCCCGTGCAAAAGTGCATATCGGCACCGGTCTCCTTCGCTTATCACCATGAATAATTAACTCTCCCCCACTTAGGGTCTTTACACGAATAAACTTATCATGGCATGCAATATCGGCTCTATAATGGTCGAGCCAATCCATACCAATGACAATATCAAAGTCGCCCAAGGTCATTGGAATAAGATCAATTTTAAAGGTTTCAGCACCAAAAACAACATCACAATTTTCACACACATCAACCACTAGCACCGTCTTGCCGTCCGCTATTTCGACTTCTATCGGACGACTTAACTTAGCTAATGGTCTATTAAGTTTAGGTACAAATTTAGGAGACACAAACGACAAATTTGCACCGCTATCGAAAAGAATCCTTGCCGGATTAGAATTAACCATGTAAGTACCTGAGACAACTTCGTGCGATTGTTTGGCTTCATCATTGGTCATCAAATAGTTGCGACCCCTAGCCGTACCCGCCGCCTTCTCTAAACGCTTAACATTATCGTTGCGCAAATCAGGACACTCCGGCTTCTTATGCCCTTCTTTACCGCAATTAAAACAAGTGAGCTTGTTTCCGGAAGATGGTTTTGGACAATCACGAGCCATATGACCCGCTTGCCCACAATTATAGCACGTAAAAGTAAAACCACCGGAAGCGCCCTTCTTCACGCTATTGACACTTTCGGAACTTTTCTTGTTCTTTTTGTTCGAAAAGTTTGAATAGCTCGAACCTTCACTTTTTCTCTTGCCAAAAGTAAAACCACTCTTTCTTAAGATGAGCGACTCGAAACCTTTGGCCATGTCAAACAACTCATCAAAGCTTTTCACTACTTTCACACTAATCTTATCTTGATAGTTGTCGTTCAAGGTTCGATAGAAATCTTCCTTCAACATTTTATCATTCCCGACGTACTCCGGGCAAAATTGGGTCTTGGACAAAAACACGGATTTGAGAGTGTTCAAATCCATCGACCCTTGCCTCAAGGAACGTAACTCGTCCTTAAGCCTAGTAAGATCGTCCGAAGTTCGATATTCCTTGAAAAATTCGGACTTGAATTCATCCCAAGTGAATTCCATGCATTGCTCTTCACCATAAACTTGGAGCTTTGCGTCCCACCACAACTTGGCATCGCCCCTCAACATACTACACCCGTACCTTGTCCTCTTATCGAGAGGATATTCACAAGTACAGAAGGCCCCCTCCATATCGGAGATCCAACGGGCGCTCTTAAGAGGATCTCTTTCACCATCAAAAGAGGGAGGTTGAGAGTCCTTGAAATTCTTATAGAAAAAGTCCCGTCTTCCCACATTATCTTCGCGAAGAACGGCCTTAACTTGCTCCCTTACCACATTGACTAATTGCTCGTCAATCGTATCTAGGAACATCTTCTTAACGTCCTCGAGAAAAGCTTCATGATGCCTTTTCAAAATGGCCTCAACCTTGGCCGTAAACTCGACTTCTTCATTAGTACCTCCGCCGTTGATATCATGCCCGTTGATAAACTCGACTTCTTAATACTCGACTTCTTCATTCGAGACGAAAAGGATTTAACACATAAGTATATACATATACACCACACTACCCATCTTGCTCAACAATCGTCGTACATTGCTCGTTCGACACGATTTGCGCCCGTAACAATGGTAGCTAATCATTGTTACGCGAGCACGTCGCATTAACTTGCTAGTACAACGTCCATCTCGCTCGATGCTCGCTAAACATACATAACAAATAGCACATGATTAGTTTACATAAACCTATGCACAAACCAATCCCGATCCGACCCAAAGTCCTACAAGTCCCGCATAAACGCGCACACAAAAAGTCTAAGTCTAGGCGCCTATCTCAAGTCACCTAAATCCCTTAGACCATGCTCTGATACCACTTGTAACAACCCAAACCTACCCTCGACCAAACCACGCGAAAATACAAAATAAAAAAAAAAATTCCTGTGCAGCATACCCGCGCGGCGCGCCAGATAGGGGCGCGGCGCGCCAAAGTGGACTGTCCGGAAAGTCTCAAAATGCGAAAAAGATTGACTAGTTCCCGACACATTTAGACGAAACGCTTTTTACCATACATCCAAATATGTAAAACTAACTTGTTTCAAATATAAAATCAATGTTTTACAGGCGGGGCCCACATCGGCCGTTTTACGAGTTTAATACAAATTACGAGTTTCGACCACCAAAAAGTTTAAGTTCCAAACTACACAATGAGCATGACGTTTGGGATTAAACTACCCAACTATCGGTCAAACTCCAAGAGCTACTAAAGCCAAAAGCGTCCCCTAGCATCAAGCGGGATCTCTAGTCCAAAACGATGCCCTTACCCTTGTCCAAAACCGAACCTATAAAATGGTAAACAACGAGAGGGTAAGCAAAGCTTAGTGAATGCAATAATTATACGAATACATATATAATTATACCTACTTGCATACACTTACACAACCGCAAACATGCTAGCAAACAACATTAGCTTATCGTCGCAATATCAAGCTATAAATCTCCCAAACCACAAGCTAGCATAACAACCGCATATAAATATAACTCGAATAATATAATATGCTTACAACACAAATAACCATGGTTAACCAATAGTACAAGGGAACGGCGCTCGCGAAAACGCCATCGGTGTTCATAACATCCGTTAGGGCACTTAACACCTCGCACCACTAACCCCTAGGGTGGCACCTTAACACCTCGGCACTTCACCCCGAGTGGCATCTTAACACCTCGATGCTTCACTCATTATTTTACGGAGTGGTGTCTTAACACCTCGACACTACACTCCTAGGTGGCATCTTAACACCTCGATGCTACACCCGAGTGGCATCTTAACACCTCGATGCTACACTCTTCACGTGAAACGTGGTGTCTTAACACCTCGACACTACACCTTTCACGCTACAACAAATAGATACATTATATACATACGCATATAATTATTCCACTCACCTCAAAGTCTTGTGAAAAGATACCCGAGCTTGCAAGACCTCAAAGTAACGTACCTATCATATTATACACATCATCAAACGCAACTCAATTCGGTCAACCAATTCTTTCACCATTCCTAAGTCATTTTGACCCAAAGTGCAATCCCGACCCATTTTGCACCATTAACCCTAATAATGGGTCAACTTCACCAAAAACCCTAACTCTAGTCAAGATGGGTTTAAAACACATTTAGGTCACAAGGCTAACTCGTTTTCATAATTACTAGGCCACTTAGGTCATTAAAGACCCATTTGACCCATTTCAAGGTCAACACACCCATTTGGGTCATCCATGCCCAATTAACACCCATTTACATATCATTGAAGTGTTCTAGTACTTTAACTAACTAATTAGGTTCATAAACATAAATTAACACTTTGAAAACCCTAATTAGTTACCTTTGAGTCTACATGACCCAAATTCACCCAAAACCCCCAAATTACTAGCAAGTGGGTTTTGTGTGCATCACTAACCCAAACCCTAACCCTTAATGCAATTAAAGTGAGAATCTAGGTTTTAGAACTTACCAACACAATCACTACGTAGCTAGCGACTAGATGAACGACTTTAGAACTCGCACTAAGACCCGATTCAACCTCTTTCACCCTTTGATGGAGCTTTCTCTCTCAAGGATTGCACTCTTTCTCTAGAGTTTAATTGGAGAAGATGAGGTTGTTGTGGGAGTAGTAAATGAGCTCCCCAAAACTGATCTAGGGTAATAAATTCGGCCTCCAAGGGATTTTACCAAAATACCCTCAAAATATCTAATTTAAAAGAAAGAGAGAATCTGTCACAGACAGATGGCGCGGCGCGCCACCTAGCCGCGCGGCGCGCGACCCTCCCAGTTCAGCATCTTTTGTCTTTTTAATTATGTGCAACAAAAACCCCAAACTTGAGTAACTCATATACACATATGTACACTACGAATATTCGGGTCTTACACTTTGTTCCATTATTAATTCAATACTGAGACAATCTTTTGTCAAATGTGGTCCTCCACACTGCTCACAACTAATTCGTATTGAGTGAATATCCTTAGTCATCTTTTCCATTCGTCTCTCCACAGCATCTATCTTTGCAGAAATGGAATCTAAGTCATGGCTAGAATCGGCTCTAGCTGCTTTAGATGATCTAATGATATCTTTTTCTTGGTGCCACTCATGTGAGTGGGAAGCAGTGTTATCAATAATTTTGTAAGCATCAGTTTCGGTTTTCTTCATAATAGAACCACCAGCTGCTATATCTATGTCTTTCCTTGTAGTGATGTCGCATCCTTGGTAGAATATTTGTACTATTTGACAGGTGTCTAAACCATGTTGCGGACATCCTCTTAACAACTTTCCATATCTTGTCCATGCCTCATATAGAGTTTCATTTGGCTTCTGTGTAAACGTAACAATTTCTGCTTGAAGTCTTACGGCTTTAGATGCAGGAAAGAATTGTTTAAGAAATTTGTCAACTAAAACATCCCATGTATCAATCGCCCCTTCAGGTAACGATTCCAACCAATCTTTGGCTTCTCCCTTTAAAGTCCAGGGAAATAACATGAGATATATCTGTTCATCCTCCACTTCTCGGATTTTAAATAGTGTGCAGATCCTATTAAAGGTACGTAAATGTTCATTTGGATCTTCCTTCGGCGCACCACTAAATTGGCATTGATTTGTCACCATGTGTAGAATTTGTCCTTTGATTTCATAATCTGGCGCATTAATGTCTGGATGAGTAATTGCATGACCTTGGCCAGTGCGTTTAGCTCTCATTCGGTCTTCCATACTTAAAGGTTCCAGATTCTCCATAATTGAATTTGTTGAATCGGTATCACTAGAGGATTCTGATTTAATGGTTCGTTCCTCAACAATCTCTGTTTGAATGATTGGTGGTTCCGGAGGAAAGTTTAATGGTTCAGGATCTACGAACTGTTCCTGAATATTCTCCGGATTCTCAATTGTGAGGTCGGGTTCAAAAAATGGATTATCGGAAATTTGAACTGAAGTACTTGGTCGACTGGATGACGATTCTAAAGAAAAATCAACGGCAGTAATATTTGCTAAATGTCTTGATCTAGTTACAGGTGGTGAACGTACAAAAGGTGGTGAACGTCTTGCTCGGTGCATTCACTGAATATCCTATTAGTTTTTAAAAGGAAAGAAAAATTATAATAAGTTATCCAATCAATAGACTTTTCTGATTTTGCCCATGTTTCAAATAGCCAAAAGATGCAGCAGAGGGGCAGGATTCGTTTGGTCTCAATATAATTGAGGACTGTTTGGCTCCAATAACCCGGTCCACGTACAAATCCAACTATTACTACGAACCAGAAAATTTTGATGTCTATCAATTTAACCACTTAAAATAAATTTTTGTAATTTTAAGAAATTTAGATAAGGAGTAGAACAAAAATCTATGTCCTAAAACTAGAATAACGAGAAATAAGAAAGAAAAAGAGTTCGTCGGAAAAATGTCGAAAAAGAAAAATGGTTGAAAAATAAAAGGTGACGGAAAAATTAAAGAAACTTTAAAAACTTAAAAGTACTTGACTAACCTAACCTTATTACTACAACTAACTTAAAATTATAATCGCAAATTGAGATTACTAATTGGAATGATAATTGATACATAGTAAAAGGTGTCTAATAATATTAAAGCTTACAGGAAAAACTAAATCCCAAATGGAATTAAAAAGAAACTAAAACTTAAAAAGGCGTCGCAAAATTCTAAAGCACTTATATCTTAGTCTAAAAAAAAAAAAACTTAAGGAATTCTACGGCAAAGCCTAAAAATCTAGAAGTAAAAACAACTATGGCAAAATCTAAGTTTAAAACTAAATATGAGCTAAAAATACAAATATTACGCTAAAACGATTAAAAAGGGACAACATATAAAAATATACAAAAAGTTGTAAAAATTACAATTTTTATAAAAATATTATTTTTATATTATTTATTTTATAAAACTATTAATTTTACAATTTAAATAAACTAATTAAACTAAAAATACAAATTAAACTTAAACTAATAACTAATTAAATAATAAAACTTAATTAGGGTTAATAATAAAATTAATAATTAATTAAAACCCTAATCGTATTAATTGTTGTACGATGATGGCCTGTCAGATACGCTCATGCGATCGCATGAGTTCTAAGTTACCCAGCCATGCGATCGCATGGGCTAGGGTTTCGGGCCAGAGTTGGGCTGCTACAGTACAGGCCTATTAAAATTTTATTATTTTTTTTTTTTCTGTTTTTGCTGTAAAATATAAAATATATTTATTAATTAAATAAAACTTATATTTTTACAAACTAAAAAAAATAGAAATAAAGAAACTTTATAAAACTTAAATATTTACCAAACTCTTAAAAAATATTTATATTTTTGTTTTTCTTTTAATATTTTTGAATATTTAAAACGTATTTTTACAAAAGCGTACTAAAAATAAATTTTTTTTTTTATATATATAGCGTTGCGCTTCCGGCTTTTAAGACTGTCCCCGGCAGCGGCGCCAAAAATACTTGATGTGCAGCGGGGTGTATATAAAATAGTTATTAATTTTAGCCAAAAAAAATACTATTAAATACGATACAATTTTACACAAGATATTTATTTATTTATAGAATGGATATATTTAAACCTTGCTACAATACTTATAGGCAGTGTATCTAATCGTAAAGTAGTGTAGTTTTTAGTAAGTCCGGTTCGTTCCACAGGGAAATCTTTAAACAAAGCTTAACGCTATATTAGTTTACTTTTATAAAAATACAAATATATATATATAAGTAATATTATTATTATAAAGGGGGGTTTTTACCGTTTAAAGACCAGTTTGTCGATTTTAAAACTTTAGTCGCAGTTAAAACCAAATGTAAAATAATAAATATAAATACAAGACTTAAATTAAAGCGTAAAGTAAATAACGATAATGAAATTGCGAATAATAAAAGTGCGATAAAATAAACTTGCGATAATTAAAAAGTACGATAATTAAAGTGCAATTAAATACAAAATAAAGGAAATTAAATATGAAATAAAAGAATTATGCTTATTTAAACTTCCGTAATCATGATGTTTGACGTGTTGATTTTAGTTTTATGCCCATGGGTTAATTGTCCTTTGTCCTGGATTATTTAATATGTCCGTCTGGTTTTTGTCCATAACAGTCCATCAGTCATAAATATAAAGTGCGAGTGTCCTCGTCAAATTATCCTTATACCCGAAGTTAAATATTCCAACTAATTGGGGACTTAAACTGTAACAAGATTTTAATACTTTGTTTAATAATTACACCAGGGTGTCGACTGAGTGTAACCCAAGATTTTAATATTTTGTTATCAATTATACCAAATGTCCTTGTACATAATTTCACCCCTGTTTTAATTATTCTAGTGGCTATTAATCCATTCCCATGTCCGGTTAAATGAACGATTATTCGTACATATAAATACCCCGCCCATCGTGTCCGATTGAGTGTATATGGTAATTTATAGGAACGCCCAATTGTAAATCTTTATATTAACATTAACAAACTATCATTTAGTTAAACAAATATAAAGCCCATTAATAGCCCATAGTCTAATTTCCACAAGTGTCGTTCTTTTGTCCAAACCCCAATTATGATACAAAGCCCAATTACCCAATTTTAGTGATTAGCCCAACATCATGATTACTTCGTTTTAAATAAGCATAATAATAACTTAGCTACGAGACATTAATGTAAAAAGGTTGAACATAACTTACAATGATTAAAAATAGCGTAGCGTTACACGGACAGAATTTCGACTTACACCCTTACAATATTCGCTAACATACCCTTATTATTAGAATTATAATTAAAATTAAAATTAAAATATAAATTATAAATATATATTTTACGTATATATGGAGAGAAGAGAAAGATAGATGATATTTTTGGTGCACCAAAGCTCGATTTTTATAGGCATGTGGGCTGGAACTGGGGCTCATGCGATCGCATGGATTTATGCCTTCCAGGCCATGCGATCGCATGGCCAGCTGGGGAGGCTCATTTTTGGTTGTTTTCTTCTGCCGACGGTTTTATAAATAATATAATATATTAAATAATTATAAGAATTATTTAAATATTATATTATATTTTTGTGCATAGTTGACTTGTAATTTTTAGTCCGTTGCGTCGAGCGTTGAGAGTTGACTCATGTCCCGGTTCCGGATTTTCGAACGTCCTTGCGTACAATTTAATATCTTGTACTTTGCGTTTTGAATCTTGTACTCTTGTAATTTCGAGACGTTTCTTATCAATAATTGGAACCTCTTTGATTGTATTTTGTACTTTTGAGCTTTTTGGTCGTTTGCGTCTTCAATTCGTCGAATCTGTCTTTTGTCTTCACCTTTTATTATTTAAACGAATATCACTTGTAAATAGAACAATTGCAACTAAAAGCTTGTCTTTCTTGAGGAATAATGCTATGAAATATATGTTCGTTTTTAGCATTATCATAAATATCAATCTCAATTAATATATATAAACATGGAAAAGTTCGGGTCACTACAGTACCTACCCGTTAAATAAATTTCGTCCCGAAATTTTAAGCTGTTGAAGGTGTTGACGAATCTTCTGGAAATAGATGTGGGTATTTCTTCTTCATCTGATCTTCACGCTCCCAGGTGAACTCGGGTCCTCTACGAGCATTCCATCGAACCTTAACAATTGGTATCTTGTTTTGCTTAAGTCTTTTAACCTCACGATCCATTATTTCGACGGGTTCTTCGATGAATTGAAGTTTTTCGTTGATTTGGATTTCATCTAACGGAATAGTGAGATCTTCTTAAGCAAAACATTTCTTCAAATTCAAGACATGGAAAATTTTATGTACAGCCGCGAGTTGTTGAGGTAACTCAAGTCGGTAAGCTACTGGTCCGACACGATCAATAATCTTGAATGGTCCAATATACCTTGGATTTAATTTCCCTCGTTTACCAAATCGAACAACGCCTTTCCAAGGTGCAACTTTAAGCATGACCATCTCTCCAATTTCAAATTCTATATCTTTTCTTTTAATGTCAGCGTAGCTCTTTTGTCGACTTTGGGCGGTTTTCAACCGTTGTTGAATTTGGATGATCTTCTCGGTAGTTTCTTGTATAATCTCCGGACCCGTAATCTGTCTATCCCCCACTTCACTCCAACAAATCGGAGACCTGCACTTTCTACCATAAAGTGCTTCAAACGGCGCCATCTCAATGCTTGAATGGTAGCTGTTGTTGTAGGAAAATTCTGCTAGCGGTAGATGTCGATCCCAACTGTTTCCGAAATCAATAACACATGCTCGTAGCATGTCTTCAAGCGTTTGTATCGTCCTTTCGCTCTGCCCATCAGTTTGTGGATGATAGGCAGTACTCATGTCTAGACGAGTTCCTAATGCTTGCTGTAATGTCTGCCAGAATCTTGAAATAAATCTGCCATCCCTATCAGAGATAATAGAGATTGGTATTCCATGTCTGGAGATGACTTCCTTCAAATACAGTCGTGCTATGTCTGGAGACGACTTCCTTCAAATACAGTCGTGCTAACTTCTCCATCTTGTCATCTTCTCTTATTGGTAGGAAGTGTGCTGATTTGGTGAGACGATCAACTATTACCCAAATAGTATCAAAACCACTTGCAGTCCTTGGCAATTTAGTGATGAAATCTATGGTAATGTTTTCCCATTTCCATTCCAGGATTTCGGGTTGTTGAAGTAGACCTGATGGTTTCTGATGCTTAGCTTTGACCTTAGAACACGTCAAACATTTTCCTACGTATTTAGCAACATCGACTTTCATACCCGGCCACCAAAAATGTTTCTTGAGATCCTTGTACATCTTCCCCGTTCTAGGATGTATTAAGTATCTGGTTTTATGAGCTTCTCTAAGTACCATTTCTCTCATATCTCCAAATTTTGGTACCCAAATCCTTTCAGCCCTATACCGGGTTCCGTCTTCCCGAATATTAAGATGCTTCTCCGATCCTTTGGGTATTTCATCCTTTAAATTTCCCACTTTTAAAACTCCTTGTTGCGCCTCCTTTATTTGAGTAGTAAGGTTATTATGAATCATTATATTCATAGATTTTACTCGAATGGGTTCTCTGTCCTTCCTGCTCAAGGCATCGGCTACCACATATGCCTTCCCCGGGTGGTAACGAATCTCAAAGTCGTAATCATTCAATAATTCAATCCACCTACGCTGCCTCATATTCAGTTGTTTCTGATTAAATATGTGTTGAAGACTTTTGTGGTCGGTATATATAATACTTTTGACCCCATATAAGTAGTGCCTCCAAGTCTTTAATGCAAAAACAACCGCGCCTAATTCCAAATCATGCGTCGTATAATTTTGTTCGTGAATCTTCAATTGTCTAGACGCATAAGCAATCACCTTCGTTCGTTGCATTAATACACAACCGAGACCTTGCTTTGATGTGTCACAATAAATCACAAAATCATCATTCCCTTCAGGCAATGACAATATAGGTGCCGTAGTTAGCTTTTTCTTCAATAACTGAAACGCTTTCTCTTGTTCATCATTCCATTCAAATTTCTTCCCTTTATACGTTAATGCAGTCAAGGGTTTTGCTATTCTGGAAAAGTCTTGGATGAACCTTCTGTAGTAACCAGCTAGTCCTAAAAACTGGCGTATGTGTTTCGGAGTTTTCGGGGTTTCCCACTTTTCAACAGTTTCTATCTTTGCCGGATCCACCTTAATACCTTCTTTGTTCACTATGTGACCGAGGAATTGAACTTCTTCCAACCAAAATGCACACTTTGAAAACTTAGCGTACAATTCTTCCTTCCTCAATACTTCTAACACCTTTCTCAAATGTTCACCGTGTTCTTGGTCATTCTTTGAGTAAATAAGTATGTCATCAATGAAAACAATGACAAACTTGTCAAGGTATGGTCCACACACTCGGTTCATAAGGTCCATGAACACAGCTGGTGCATTAGTTAAACCAAACGGCATGACCATAAACTCGTAATGACCGTAACGTGTTCTGAAAGCAGTCTTTGGAATATCATCTTCTTTCACCCGCATTTGATGATACCCGGAACGTAAGTCAATCTTTGAATAAACAGACGAGCCTTGTAGTTGATCAAATAAGTCGTCGATTCTCGGTAGTGGGTAGCGGTTCTTGATGGTAAGTTTGTTCAACTCTCGGTAGTCGATACACAACCTGAATGTACCATCTTTCTTCTTGACAAACAAAACAGGAGCTCCCCACGGTGATGTGCTTGGTCGAATGAAACCACGCTCTAAAAGTTCTTGTAATTGGCTTTGCAGTTCTTTCATCTCGCTGGGTGCGAGTCTATAAGGAGCACGAGCTATTGGTGCAGCTCCTGGTACAAGATCTATTTGAAATTCAACGGATCGATGTGGGGGTAATCCCGGTAATTCTTTCGGAAATACATCGGGAAATTCTTTTGCAATGGGAACATCATTGATGCTCTTTTCTTCAGTTTGTACTTTCTCGACGTGTGCTAGAACAGCATAGCAACCTTTTCTTATTAGTTTTTGTGCCTTCAAATTACTAATAAGATGTAGCTTCGTGTTGCCCTTTTCTCCGTACACCATTAAGGGTTTTCCTTTTTCTTGTATAATGCGAATTGCATTTTTGTAACAAACGATCTCTGCTTTCACTTCTTTCAACCAGTCCATACCGATTATCACATCAAAAGTCCCTAACTCTACTGGTATCAAATCAATCTTAAATGTTTCGCTAACCAGTTTAATTTCTCGATTCCGACATATATTATCTGCTGAAATTAATTTACCATTTGCTAATTCGAGTAAAAATTTACTATCCAAAGGCGTCAATGGACAACTTAATTTAGCACAAAAATCTCTACTCATATAGCTTCTATCCGCACCCGAATCAAATAAAACGTAAGCAGATTTATTGTCAATAAGAAACGTACCCGTAACAAGCTCCGGGTCTTCCTGTGCCTCTGCCGCATTAATATTGAAAACTCTTCCGCGGCCTTGTCCATTCATGTTCTCTTGGTTCGGGAAATTTCTAATAATGTGGCCCGGTTTTCCACATTTATAACAAACTACATTGGCATAACTTGCTCCAACACTACTTGCTCCGCCATTACTCGTTCCGACACCATTTGTTCCTTTCGTTCTATTAACCCCTGGTCCGTATACCTCACACTTCGCCGCGCTATGACCATTTCTTTTACACTTGTTGCAAAATTTGGTGCAGAACCCCGAGTGATACTTTTCACACCTTTGGCATAGCTGCTTCTGATTGTTGTTGCTGTTGCGGTTATTATTGTTGTTGGGATGATTGTTGTAGTTGCTGTTGTTGTTGTTGTTGTTGTTGTTGTTGTTGGGCCGTTTGTTGTAGTTGAGATTGATGTTGCGATTGTTGGGATAATTGTTGCGATTATTGTTGTAATTGCTGTTGTTGCTGTATTGGTGATTCTTATCACCGTTTTCCTCCCACTTTCTTTTGACTTGCTTCACATTGGCCTCTTCAGCAGTCTGTTCTTTAATTCTTTCTTCAATCTGGTTCACTAGTTTGTGAGCCATTCTACATGCCTGTTGTATGGAGGCGGGCTTGTGTGAACTTATATCTTCTTGGATTCTTTCCGGTAATCCTTTCACAAACGCGTCGATCTTCTCTTCCTCATCTTCGAACGCTCCCGGACACAATAGGCACAATTCTGTGAATCGTCTTTCGTATGTGGTAATATCAAATCCTTGGGTTCGTAACCCTCTAAGTTCTGTCTTGAGCTTATTGACCTCGGTTCTGGGACGGTACTTCTCGTTCATCAAGTGCTTGAATGCTGACCACGGTAGTGCGTACGCATCGTCTTGTCCCACTTGCTCTAGATAGGTATTCCACCATGTTAACGCAGAACCTGTGAAGGTATGCGTAGCGTACTTCACTTTGTCCTCTTCAGTACACTTACTTATGGCAAACACCGATTCGACCTTCTCGGTCCACCGTTTCAATCCGATCGGTCCTTCGGTTCCATCAAATTCCAAAGGTTTGCAGGCAGTGAATTCTTTGTAGGTGCATCCTACACGATTTCCTGTACTGCTAGATCCAAGGTTATTGTTGGTATGTAGCGCAGCCTGTACTGCGGCTATGTTTGAAGCTAGAAAAGTACGGAATTCCTCTTCATTCATATTCACAGTGTGTCGAGTAGTCGGTGCCATTTCCTTCAAAATAGTCAAATGGAACAAGTTAATCATACAGAATATTAAGAGTAGTTAATAGTATTTCGTAGCATAATATGAACTCATTTATAAAAGCTTTTTCTTCATATTAGCGTTTTATAAGTTTAAATTCGGGTAGTACCTACCCGTTAAGTTCATACTTAGTAGCTAATATACAATTCAACTACTACAATTCTATATGAAAAACTGATTATAATAATATTTCGCGTTCAAACTTTTATACAATATTTTACAAACTTACAATACCTCTTATTTTACATAAAGCATGAAATATAGCACACAATAACTTTGATACAAGATAGTTGTGAAGATAATTCTAGCTAGTACACAAGTCGTTCAGCAAAGGCAATAAAGACACGTAATTCATACGTCCAGAAACAAGTCATGCATTCTGGTTTTACTAGGACTACTTCCCATCCTTGGTCTTGTGGAACATAACCGTTATGGCCGTTGATAAGACAGCGTGTTGTAACGTCGTCAAAGGGACGAGGGTTACCTAATGTCCAACGGTCCCGTAACAATCTAAAAACCTCATTTCTTACCCCAATTACCGACTCCGTCACTTATGGAAACGTTTTGTTTAATAGTTGTAGCCCGATGTTCTTGTTCTCACTTTGGTGAGAAGCGAACATTACTAATCCGTAAGCATAACATGCTTCTTTATGTTGCATGTTAGCCGCTTTTTCTAAATCACGAAGTCCAATATTCGGATATATTGAGTCAAAATAATTTCTTAACCCGTTGCTTAAAATAGCATTTGGGTTCCCCGCAATATATGCGTCAAAGTAAACACATCGTAACTTATGGGTTTCCCAATGTGATATCCCCCATCTTTCAAATGAAAGTCTCTTATAAACCAAGATATTCTTGGAACGTTCTTCGAATGTCTTACAAACTGATCTCGCCTTAAATAGTTGTGCCGAGGAATTCTGACCGACTCTAGACAAGATTTCATCAATCATGTCTCCGGGTAGGTCTCTTAAAATATTGGGTTGTCTATCCATTTTGTGTTTTTAAACTGTAAAATAGACAAGAGTTAGATTCATAAAAAAATACTTATTAATACAAGCAATTTTTACATATATCATAAAGCATAAGCACACTATATTACATATATTACACCACACGAATACAACTATCTTATTCCGACTCGCTCGTTTCTTCTTCTTCGGTTTTGGTTCGTTTTGCCAAGTTTCTAGGGATATATGATGTTCCCCTAATACTAACTGTCGTTTTCCACAACGGTTTAGAAAAACCTGGTGGTTTAGAGGTTCCTGGGTCATTGTTACAACTTAAGGACTTCGGGGGTTGACGATACATATAAAGTTCATCGGGGTTGGAATTAGATTTCTCTATTTTTATGCCCTTTCCCTTATTATTTTCTTTTGCCTTTTTAAATTCAGTTGGGGTAATTTCTATAACATCATCGGAATTCTCGTCGGCATCTGATTCATCGGAGAATTGGTAATCCTCCCAATATTTTGCTTCCTTGGCGGAAACGCCATTGACCATAATTAACCTTGGTCGGTTGGTTGAGGATTTTCTTTTACTTAACCATTTTATTATTTCCCCCACCGGTTCTACTTCTTCATCCGGTTCCGATTCTTCTTCCGGTTCCGATTCTTCTTCCGGTTCTGACTCTTCTTCCGGTTCCTCTTCGGGAACTTGTGAATCAGTCCACAAATCATTCCAATTTACATTTGACTCTTCATTATTATTAGGTGAGTCAATGGGACTTGTTCTAGAGGTAGACATCTATCACATAATATCAAACGCGTTAAGAGATTAATATATCACATAATGTTCACATGTTAAAAATATATAGTTTCCAAAAAAATTTGTTAAGCAATCATTTTTCAAGTAAACATGGTCGAAGTCCAGACTCACTAATGCATCCTAACAAACTCGATAAGACACACTAATGCAAAATTCTGGTTCTCTAAGACCAACGCTCTGATACCAACTGAAATGTCCCGTTCTTATTGATTAAAAACGTTCCATATTAATTGATTTCGTTGCGAGGTTTTGACCTCTATATGAGACATTTTTCAAAGACTGCATTCATTTTTAAAACAACCATAACCTTTATTTCATAGATAAAGGTTTTAAAAAGCTTTACGTAGATTATCAAATAATGATAATCTAAAATATCCTGTTTACACACGACCATTACATAATGGTTTACAATACAAATATGTTACAACAAAATAAGTTTCTTGAATGCAGTTTTTACACAATATCATACAAGCATAGACTCCAAATCTCGTCCTTATTTAAGTATGCGATAGCGGAAGCTCTTAATAATCACCTGAGAATAAACATGCTTAAAACGTCAACAAAAATGTTGGTGAGTTATAGGTTTAACCTATATATATCAAATCATAATAATAGACCACAAGATTTCATATTTCAATACACATCCCATACATAGAGATAAAATTCATTCATATGGTGAACACCTGGTAACCGACATTAACAAGATGCATATATAAGAATATCCCCATCATTCCGGTACACCCTTCGGATATGATATAAATTTCAAAGTACTAAAGCATCCGGTACTTTGGATGGGGTTTGTTAGGCCCAATAGATCTATCTTTAGGATTCGCGTCAATTAGGGTGTCTGTTCCCTAATTCTTAGATTACCAGACTTAATAAAAAGGGGCATATTCGATTTCGATAATTCAACCATAGAATGTAGTTTCACGTACTTGTGTCTATTTTGTAAATCATTTATAAAACCTGCATGTATTCTCATCCCAAAAATATTAGATTTTAAAAGTGGGACTATAACTCACTTTTACAGATTTTTACTTCGTCGGGAAGTAAGACTTGGCCACTGGTTGATTCACGAACCTATAACAATATATACATATATATCAAAGTATGTTCAAGATATATTTACAACACTTTTAATATATTTTGATGTTTTAAGTTTATTAAGTCAGCTGTCCTTGTTAGTAACCTACAACTAGTTGTCCACAGTTAGATGTACAGAAATAAATCGATAAATATTATCTTGAATCAATCCACGACCCATTGTATACGTATCTCAGTATTGATCACAACTCAAACTATATATATTTTGGAATCAACCTCAACCCTGTATAGCTAACTCCAACATTCACATATAGAGTGTCTATGGTTGTTCCAAAATATATATAGATGTGTCGACATGATAGGTCGAAACATTGTATACGTGTCTATGGTATCTCAAGATTACATAATATACAATACAAGTTGATTAAGTTATGGTTGGAATAGATTTGTTACCAATTTTCACGTAGCTAAAATGAGAAAAATTATCCAATCTTGTTTTAGCCATAACTTCTTCATTTTAAATCCGTTTTGAGTGAATCAAATTGCTATGGTTTCATATTGAACTCTATTTTATGAATCTAAACAGAAAAAGTAGAGGTTTATTGTCGGAAAAATAAGTTACAAGTCATTTTTGTAAAGGTAGTCATTTCAGTCGAAAGAACGACGTCTAGATGACCATTTTAGAAAACATACTTCCACTTTGAGTTTAACCATAATTTTTGGATATAGTTTCATGTTCATAATAAAAATCATTTTCTCATAATAACAACTTTTAAATCAAAGTTTATCATAGTTTTTAATTAACTAACCCAAAACAGCCCGCGGTGTTACTACGACGGCGTAAATCCGGTTTTACGGTGTTTTTCGTGTCTCCAGGTTTTAAATCATTAAGTTAGCATATCATATAGATATAGAACATGTGTTTAGTTGATTTTAAAAGTCAAGTTAGAAGGATTAACTTTTGTTTGCGAACAAGTTTAGAATTAACTAAACTATGTTCTAGTGATTACAAGTTTAAACCTTCGAATAAGATAGCTTTATATGTATGAATTGAATGATGTTATGAACATCATTACTACCTTAAGTTCCTTGGATAAACCTACTAGAAAATAGAAAAATGGATCTAGCTTCAACGGATCCTTGGATGGCTCGAAGTTCTTGAAGCAGAATAATGACACGAAAACAAGTTCAAGTAAGATCATCACTTGAAATAAGATTGTTATAGTTATAGAAATTGAACCAAAGTTTGAATATGATTATTACCTTGTATTAGAATGATAACCTACTGTAAGAAACAAAGATTTCTTGAGGTTGGATGATCACCTTACAAGATTGGAAGTGAGCTAGCAAACTTGAAAGTATTCTTGATTTTATGTAACTAGAACTTGTAGAATATATGAAGAACACTTAGAACTTGAAGATAGAACTTGAGAGAGATCAATTAGATGAAGAAAATTGAAGAATGAAAGTGTTTGTAGGTGTTTTTGGTCGTTGGTGTATGGATTAGATATAAAGAATATGTAATTTTGTTTTCATGTAAATAAGTCATGAATGATTACTCATATTTTTGTAATTTTATGAGATATTTCATGCTAGTTGCCAAATGATGGTTCCCACATGTTTTAGGTGACTCACATGGGCTGCTAAGAGCTGATCATTGGAGTGTATATACCAATAGTACATACATCTAAAAGCTGTGTATTGTACGAGTACGAATACGGGTGCATACGAGTAGAATTGTTGATGAAACTGAACGAGGATGTAATTGTAAGCATTTTTGTTAAGTAGAAGTATTTTGATAAGTGTCTTGAAGTCTTTCAAAAGTGTATGAATACATATTAAAATACTACATGTATATACATTTTAACTGAGTCGTTAAGTCATCGTTAGTCGTTACATGTAAATGTTATTTTGAAACCTTTAGGTTAACGATCTTGTTGAATGTTGTTAACCCATTGTTTATTATAACAAATGAGATGTTAAATTGTTATATTATCATGATATTATGATATATAATATATCTTAGTATGATGTATATACAGTTAAATGTCGTTACAACGATAATCGTTACATATATGTCTCGTTTCGAAATCATTAAGTTAGTAGTCTTATTTTTACATATGTATTTCATTGTTAATACACTTAATAATATATTTACTTATCATTTAACATAATTAACCAAGTGTATCAATATCTTAATATGATTCATATGTACCTAGTAAGACGTTGTTATAACGATAATCGTTATATATATCGTTTTCGAGTTTCTTAAATTAATAGTCTCATTTTTATGTATATAACTCATTGTTAAAATACCTAATGAGATACATACTTATAATAAAAACATGTTAACTATATATATAACCATATATATGTCATCGTATAGTTTTTACAAGTTTTAACGTTCGTGAATCACCGGTCAACTTTGGTGGTCAATTGTCTATATGAAACATATTTCAATTAATCAAGTCTTAACAAGTTTGATTGCTTAACATGTTAGAAACATTTAATCATGTAAATATCAATCTCAATTAATATATATAAATATGGAAAAGTTCGGGTCACTACATTATCGACGGTTTATACAAGATTTTTCTAGAATAGCCACCCCACTCACAAAGTTGACTCGTAAAAGTGTGCGATGGAGATGGGAAAAAAAGCAAGAACAAGCGTTTCAACTCCTTAAGGAGAAACTTGTTCAAGCTCCTATACTAGTTTTACCGGAAGGGAATGAGAATATGACGGTTTATTGCAATGCTTCTAAGAAAGGTTTAGGGTGTGTGTTAATGCAAAATGAGAAAGTTATAGCTTATGCGTCCCGACAATTGAAGGAACATGAAAAACGTTATCCCACCCATGACTTAGAATTAACGGCCGTGGTTTTTGCTTTGAAAATTTGGCGTCATTATCTTTATGGATTTAAGTTCTCTATTTATACCGATCATAAGAACTTGAAGTATTTATTTGATCAAAGGGATTTAAATGATAGACAAAGGAGAGGACTCGACTTGGTGAAAGATTATGATTGTGAAATTTTGTATCACCCCGAAAAAGCTAATGTGGTGGCGGATGCTCTTAGTAGGAAGTCGAGTCACCAACCGATTAAGATAACGAGTTTGGTTATGGTAATATCATCTCAAATATTTGATAGTATCTGAGTTGCACAAAGTGAAGCATTATCCCCCGATAACGTGAGAAAAGAAAGAATCAAGGGGAAAGTTAATGATTTTATAATAGATTCTCGTGGTCTAAGACTTAGATATGGGAGAATTTGGGTACCTTTACAAAGTGGTGTAGAAGTGAGCTCCTTGACTTAGCTCACAAATCTAAGTATTCAATTCACCCCGGTGCTACGAAAATGTATAGAGATCTAAGGAAGGACTATTGGTGGCCGGGAATGAAGAGGGATATAGTTAAGTATGTGCATAAATGTCTTACTTGTCTTCAAGTGAAAGCCGATCATCAAATGCCTTATGGTAAGTTGCAACCATTAGAAGTACCGGTTTGGAAATGGGAACACATTACAATGGATTTAGTGACTAAGTTGCCTAAGACCCCTCGACAACACGACGCCATTTGGGTTATTGTTGATAGATTGACTAAGAGCGCGCTATTTTTGGCAATAAGAGAAGCTTCATCATCGGAAAAAATGTCTAAGTTATATATGAAAGAGGTTGTTGCAAGGCATGGAGTGCCGGTTTCCATTGTTTCGGACCGAGACACCCGGTTTACATCACGATATTGGAAAAAGTTTCAAGAAGAGATGGGCACTAAGTTGCATGTGAGTACCGCGTTTCACCCACAAACGGATGGTCAAAGTGAGCGAACAATACAAACTCTTGAGGATATGTTAAGGGCGTGCGTCATTGATTTTGGTGGTAGTTGGGATGCTCACCTAACTTTAGTTAAATTTTCGTACAATAATAGTTATCATTCTACAATCGGAATGGCGCCTTATGAGATGTTGTATGGAATGAGGTGTAGAACTCCAATATGTTGGGGTGAAGTGGGTCAAAGGGAATTAGGAAGCACGGAAGTGGTACAACAAACCACTGAAATGATAGATCAAATTCGTGAAAGAATAAAAGCGGCACAAGATCGACAAAAGTCCTATGTAGATAAAAGGAGGAAGCCGATAGAATTTCAAGTGGGTGATAAGGTAATGCTTAAATTTCCCCATGGAAGGGTATTATCCGTTTTAGAAAAAGGGGAAAATTGGGTCCAAGGTTTGTGGGACCATTTGAGATAGTGGCAAAAGTCGGGAAGGTAGCCTATCGTTTGGCCTTGCCCGATGAATTGAGTAATATACATGACACATTTCACGTGTCACAATTGAGAAAGTGTTTGGCGGATGAATCAACTTATGTCCCTTTGAACGAGATTGAGGTTGATGATAAGTTAAGATATGCGAAAAAGCCAATAAAGATTTTGGATCAAAAGGTTAAGCAATTGAGAAATAAGTCGGTAATGTTATTGAAAGTGTTATGGCAATTTAGGAAGGGTTCCGAATGTACATGGGAACCCGAAGAATGGCTTATGAAGTATTATCCATCGTTGCATCAAGAATGATTCGCGAGGACGCGAACAATCCAAGAGGGGGAGAGTTGTAACATCCCAATTATTTAAGGTATTATTTTATGAAATTTTATTATTTTATATATACATGGATGAAATGATTTTTGTTTAAATAAATGGACAAGAGTTAAGTTTGTTAGTTAAGTTAGAAGGGACTAAAGGTACAAAGTTAGAATTAAGGACCTCCCATAATAGAGTTTTGATGGGAAGGGTAGAAATTGCAAATAAGACATAGTTGTTTTAATAAAAGAAAAGAAAATACTGATAAATCATTATCAGTTGTAAAATAAAATACAGAGACTTGTGTGTGTTTGTGCTAGTGTCGACATTCACAAGGAGGAAGAAGAGGAGTTCGAATCAATGAAATTGTGTTCATTCAAGCATAAATTAGTGAAATCTAGAGTACTCTAATCATCCTAACAAGCTTTAAATCTTCAATTTCATCTTCTTTGTGCACAATTAGGGTTCTTGAACTCTTAAAGACAAGGTATGAGTTTCTATGTCTAAGTATTGCTATTATTGGATGATTGTGATGAATCTTATGCTTAAATGATGTTGTTTGTTGAAATTGTGCACACTTGAATGATTCTAAACGAATTTGTTAGTAATTTTGGGAGTAAGTTCAAGTATGAACTTACATTTTGAGTGTGTGATATGAATATGGTGAAATTGGTGATGTTTTAGCTTAGAATCAAGTCATGCACACTAGGTGTTTGATGAAATGCCTCAATGAAATATTTATGTGTTCTAGTTGGTAATTATGAAGAAGAATGTTCATGTATGAATTGTTGTTATTGTTGTAAGTCATGGAATTTGAATAATTGATGATTTAGGGTTGCTAGTAATGGAAATGGATTTATGCACATTTGATTTTTAATGGAAGAATTGAAGGAAATTGCATGTTATGATTATAAGAGACGAACTAGATAATTGCATGATTAAGGAAATAATATTGGATTGATAATGTTGTTATATTGGAAAAGATGAGATCAAAATGCTATGTGTGTAAGTGTTTATATGTATATAGTAGCAATAGGAGGTTAAGTCAATGTATATGTGTATGAAGGTGTGAAAGTTTATGAATGTTGTAATTTTGATTGAGTTATGTTATTGATGAGATTAGCTCATGTATAGGTGCTAATCAAGGTAAAGGAGCCTCAAGTGATCAAGGAAATCTGTTTAATCAAGGTGAGTTTATAGGGGGTAAAATGGGCGGGTCAAGAGTGGCTTAGTGTTCTCGGATTGCATCTGTGCAAGAGAGTAACGACTAAGTGCACTAGTTGAGTAGCTTAGATAGAATTATTAGGTTCACCTAATAATTGTATCTATGGTTGATGTGTAGCTTAGGCAAGATTATTACCTTGCTAGTAATCTTGTCTATGGTATGATTTAGCTTAGACACTTTAAGTGTCTATGTATGTTTATGAGAATGAAATGAGATTATGGTAGCTTAGGCATAAGAGTATGCCTATGGTTAGCTTAGACATGATTACTAGGGTCGGCCTAGTAGGTCATGTCTATGGCAAGTAAGAGTCGAATCCGAAAGTAAGTAAGCAACTGTTAGGTTGAAAGACAAGTAATGTGATTGTCATGCCCAAAGTTTTATGCTTCATTATTCGCCTATAACTCACTAAGTGTAAAAGCTTACCCCCGTGTTGTTTATGTTTTTAGGAACAAAAGGTCATCGAGAAGGCAAGGAACCCGTTTGAGGCTAGAGGAGCATTGGCATTGTAGTAAGTGGTAATGCAAGTCTCTATTTTGAATCAAGCTCTAATGGTACCGCTTATCAACGCCAAGTCTTATGTATTTGATATTTATGCTTCCGTCAAGTTTTGGGATCAAATGATGTATTTGAAATGTGTAAACACGTTTTCTTGACTTAAACGATGTTCATAATTTTGAATGATGTAAGAAACTGGTTTAATCAAGTTTAAATATGCTTTATGATGATATAATGCGTTTTGAGTTGATAAATTGGTCAAATTGTGGTTTTGAAATTGTGTTGCAGATCAGTCCCAGCTCACGTTATACGTCACGCCGCGACAATGTGTGCCGCGCCGCGGCCTTGAACGTATTTTGGAAACAGAAAGGCTGCTAAACATGGGATAATATCCCTTTATATGTCGCGCCGCGACAAAAGGAGCCGCGCCGCGGCAAATAACTGGGTCTGGGCAGACACCAATTTAAAAAAAAAAAATTATCGTTTAGAATGGCGTTAAAGATTAATATTATGATTATTATTGTTATTGTTAATAACATTATAATTATTATCATAAGTATCATAATAGTTATTATTATTATTATCATAGATATAAGTATTATATCTATTATTATTATTACTATGAGTATTACCTATGATATTATTATTAATTTTAAAACTTTAATATTATTATTATTATGATGAAACGGTTTATTAATATTATCATTATGAAAATAATACAAATTATTATTATTTTCGTAAATATTAGTATTAGTATCTTTTTATAAATAATAGAATTGCTATTATTAACATAAGTATATTATTAATGTTATTATTATTATTTTTACTAATATTAACTTAGTATAATTAGAACTACTGTTTTGATAGTCAAAAGAAATACATAAATATATATACTTAACACATATAACATAACAAAATATTTTATTATATAAAAGGAATATATGAAATATAAATATATTATTAATATAAAAATAATACTATTAATAGGTTATATATATATAAACTTATTCAAAGATGATTATGTGTATTAATATATATATATAAAAATGATATAGGTTCGTGAATCCAAGGCTAACCCTGCGTTGTTCAATGTCGTCATATGTATTTTTACTACAAAATACATTATAGTGAGTTTCATTTACCTTTTTACCCTTTATATTTTTGGGCTGAGAATACATGCGCAATTTTTATAAATGTTTTGCGAAATAGACACAAGTAATTGAAACTACATTATATGGATGAATGATCGAAGCCGAATATGCCCCTTTTGCTTGGTAACCTAAGAATTAGTAAACCGATCTACTAATTGACGCGAATCCTAAAGATAGATCTATTGGGCCCAACGAACCCCATCCAAAGTACCGGATGCTTTAGTACTTCGATGTTGTTTTTATCATGTCCGAAGGATTTCCCGAAATGATAGGGGATATTCTTATATGCATCTTGTTAATGTCGGTTACCAGGTGTTCACCATATGAATGATTTTTGTCTCTATGCATGGGACGTATATTTATGAGAACTGGAAATGAAATTCTTGTGGTCTATTAAAATGATGGAAATAATTATTTATGATAAATAATGAACTCACCAACCTTTTGGTTGACACTTTAAAGCATGTTTATTCTCAGGTATGAAAGAAATCTTCCGCTGTGCATTTGCTCATTTTAAGGATATTACTTGGAGTCATTCATGGCATATTTCAAAAAACGTTGCATTCGAGTCATTGAGTTCATCAAGATCAATATTAAGTCATTCATAGTTTGGATATATTATGAAAGGATATGCATATCTGTCAACTTTCGATAAAATGAAAGTTTGTCTTTTAAAAACTAATGCAATTTTTGTAAAATATATCATATAGAGGTCAAGTACCTCGCGATGTAATCATATGTTATTGTATTCGTCCTTATGGATTATGACGGGTCGTCTCAGATACCACTTGTAACGACCCGACTTCGTTATACCAAAATACGCCATAAAAAAAATTTTGGACCTGTACATCTGGACGTCGTCCAGGTTCTTGGACGGCGTCCAGTACTGAAGGCCTGGACGGCGTCCAGCCTTTTTGGACGGCATCCCATTTCACTGTCAGGGACTGATCGCCGTGCTCACTTACGTGAGTAGAAATCCCGCTTCCCGGCACTGTTAAATGAAAACCTTTTTACAACATGTCAATTTAAGTAAAACTAATAGATTTCCAACATCGAAACATGTTTTACATCATCGGGCCCACAATCGCCCATTTTACTGATTTCGTTCAAAAATAAAAGTTTCGACCATAAGAGTTTAATTTCCAAACGACACCTAGAGCATGGTGTTTGGGGTTAAACTACCCAAGTCTTGGCTGAACTTCCAAAAGCTATACTCCCAAGAGCCACTACTAATCCAAACAAATACCTTTGCCCTTGTCCACGCCGGAGCCTAAAAAGGTAAACAACGAGAGGGTAAGCTAACACTTAGTGAATGCAATAGTTATACACATACATATATAATATACCTACTTGCAATCACTTACTCACATACCGCATACATGCTAGCAACACAATTAGCTTATAATCTCAAATACAAAGCTAGTAACCTCCGATACCGGAAGCTAGCAACAACAATGGCATATATATATATATATATATATATATATATATATATATATATATATATATATATATATATATATATATATATATATATATATATATGTGTGTGTGTGTGTGTGTGTGTGTGTGTGTGTGTGTGTGTGTGTGTGTGTGTGTGTGTGTGTGTGACGCCCCGTACAAAACCATCGTGTACGATTCATCAACAACAGGATCTTTACACGGTCAAGTACTACATGCTATTTGAAAACCAGTTTTGCATTCATAAAAGACATGGCGTTTACAAAAGATAACGTGACACAAGGGTCGTTACAAAGTCATTATTTGAAAATAACATAAACTACGAATGCAAAAGAAAAGTTCCATGATTGAGACATCTCTAAGATTATGCAGCGGAATTCTAGCACAGCAGGTCCTTAACAGCAAGTCTAAACAGCGGAAGCAACAAACCTCTAAGCACCTGAGAAAACATGCTTAAAGCGTCAACAATAATGTTGGTGAGCTATAGTTTAAATTGTAACAGTAATATAAGATTGACCACGAGATTTCAATGTTTCAAAACAGTATGAAAAGTATATGTATAACCGTGGGCACATGGTAACTAGACTTAACGTAAATATAAATATCACCCCCTAAAAGTACACCTGGCGAGTGCGTATGTCCTCGAAGTATTAAACACCCGTTAAATGCTAGCGCGACTAGCCCGAGTGGGGATGTCAAACCCTATGGATCCATATCTAATATTCGCGTTCACCGGTTCAAAAACCAATGATTAAACGTTACCGTGCTAAGGGGAATCTTTATGCCGTTATATAACCCACACATATGTAAAGTTTAAGTACTAGTGTCAAGTGAGTAAAACATAAAAAGCGCATGTATTCTCAGTCCCAAAAATAGTAAAGTAAAAAAGGGAAGCTATAACTCACAGTGATAAGAGCGGTAAAGTCGATAATGAAAGTACGCAAGTAGTAAGTCGGTCCGAAAGGTCGTAAACCTAAGTCAAAGGTTACTAGGTCAGTATGTTGTCCTTATAAGTTCTAATAGTGCATAAAATAAGTTTAAGTGTCATCATCATCATCATTCATCATTGTAAAAGCTAAGTAAGTTTAACAAGTATAGAGATCGAAACAATAGGCTGACTTGGATCAGCTCCTACGACCTCTACGTAAATCGAAAAGACGCGTAGTCAGTGGATATGGCTCCGTATGTGAGTCCTCTAATAGCTGACCAATTTTCAGAACCTAACTCGTCTTTGTTTGACCGTGACGACGGTTTAAGTGCGAGTAGGTCAGAAATTTCAGCACAACGTTACAAGGGCATAGTGACTTTCGGAGGGCCATAAATCCTAAATCGTAACTCGGATTAAGACGAGGCCTAAACGTAAAATCATCTACTCGAACCGAACTAATTGAAAATCAACTTTACAGTAGCTCAAGTTGTTGATCAGATCCTGAAAAATAGTAAACAAGTGCTCCGGTGGGGTTCTTGGTGCTTGATGCTCATCACGGTTCTCATCCTTGATGCTTGTAGCTTC